>NC_053151.1:30927138-32318579 GCF_016808335.1 Panicum virgatum | reverse complement strand
TCCCGGACCACGGCTACGGCGTGCTTCTGGCAGCTGGCACCAGCATCGAGGGCGGGGAAGGGGACCACCGGCCGGTAGCAGGGAACTCAACTGACGTCCAGACTCCAGAGCCATACATGATACATGACCGAACCAAAGCTGGCACACCGATGTGGCCGTTGCTGCACTGGTGGCGCTTACAACGTTTAGATGGCTGTGACGCGGCTTGACAGGGAGTTTGTAGTCAAATTAATCATCTCGTTAAAAACAAAGGCCTGAAGATATATTACACATCTGCGGCCAAAATTCTCTTCCATCCTTTTTAAAAAGAAGTCATGTACAAGCCGATCGGGAATCGATCGAGCAAACAAGCACGTTCGGGAAGCAGGGGCACCGCCGCGCGTCAGACGACGATGCTTCGTCGCGAAAATTGATCCGCTCCTACCTCGCTGCCACGAAAATGTTTAATTCCTTGGAAATTTTAGCCGTGCATCGTCGATTCCCTGACGGCCATGGACGCCACGGCCTTGGCCCACGCCACCAGCTCCCGCTTCATCCGCCCCTCGTCGCTCCACAGCGCCGGCACGTCCACGGACGCGGCCGCCGTCGCGGACGGAGCGCCGCCGCCGCTGCCGTTCCCGGACCACGCCCTCGCTGCGCCGCCGCTGGCGTCCAGGACGGGGCCGAAGGACACCGCTGGCAGGGACGACCTCGCGTCCAGAGCCATGGCTGATGATCTGAACTGAGAGTCTGAAGCCGCCGCACCAGTGGCACCACCACCGAGTCGTCCTTGGGAATGAATCGGGGTCACAGAGGAAGCAAGCTAGCTCTAGTCTATCTGCAGCACTCGATCTGGAGGCTCCGCGCTGCGTCTGATAAGCTGAAGTAGTAGGCCTCTGCCTATTCTTCGGTTGGATGCGAGTCCAGCGGGACAATCGCGGCGCTCTATATATACCAACCAGGCCCAGGGGTGCGCGAGCAGTCACCACATGTGTTGTACGAGCAGCACGTGCTCCCATCAGCGCAAACGTAATGCTATAGTATCCTACTGGGACGTGCCCGCACGCTGTCCGGGGGACGCGTCGATGCTTGCGCGGCCGAACACGCTGGTGGCGCTTTCCTTCCCTTTCGCCATCACCTTTTTCTCCCCCGGAGCGGAGACGAGGCCACGCAGGGGCGTTGGGGTCATCGACCGACGCGTCCGTCCGTCTCAATCGTTGAGCGTGGCGCCACCAGGTCCAGGAGTGGTTGTGTGAACCGAGGCCGCCGTTGGCAGCTCGAGAGGTCCGATCCCGATCCAGTGCCGCCCACGCGACTGGGGATAATCTTGTTTTACTAATGATAAGGTGTGACTACCCCTGATAACGGTTTGAGTTGAAATGAATTTAATGGATTGGGTTTTGATATGAATTGTGTTTGGGTGGATTCAAATGGCTTGTATTAGCTAATAGGGTGGGGTGGAGTGGGTTGTATGAAAATATAGATTCGAGTGGATTGGGTTAGGCTGAAATGTATTCTTTATGCAAAACAGTATGACTATATATAAATGTCGGTCCCGTAGAGCTGGACCCTAAAAATAAAACCTCGCGTTCATATTATAAAATTTTATCGAAATCGACTGAAATTTATTGAAGATGGCTCAATATGACTAGCAGTTACTTTATGCAAAGCAGTGTGGCTAGAATTACACGTGGGTCCAACGTCAAGAGCCGGATTCTAAAAACAAAATCTCGCGTTCACACTATAAAATTTTATCGAAACGAACTGAAATTTGTTGCAGACGACTAAGTATGACTAGGAGTTACTCTGTGCAAAGCAGCATGGCTAGAATTACAGGTGAGTCCCTCGTCAAGAGCCGGACCCTAGAAATAAAACCTCGTGTTTACACTATAAAATTTTATCGAAATCGACTGAAATTTGTTGGAGATGACTCGGTATGACTAGCAGCTACTTTGTGCAAAGCAGTGTGGCTGGAATCACACGTGGATCCCACGTCAAGAGCCGGACCCTAGAAATAAAACCTCGCGTTCACACTATAAATTTTTATCGAAATTAACCGAAATTTGTTGGAGATGACTCAGTATAACTTATAGCTACTTTGTGCAAAGTGGTGTGGCAAAATCTACACTATAAATTCTTTTTTGAAAATGGTTTGGGTTGGATTGGTTTGTAGTGGTGGTGGTTTGGAGTGGTGTGGGTAATATTAATTTCTTTAATGAGAATGAATTGATATGGATATAATTTGATTTACAACCCATTTGCAGGGCTAGGTGTGACTGGCATGGACCCTGCTAGGTTTCTAATTTAATTTGCCAGCTCTTGTCAAGGTGAGAGACGATGGCGGCTGATCGATTGAGTGTATCGCATACGTTGTCAAATCTCTTGTGTGTATACATTTCCTCCGGCCCTAAGACCACGGAGTACAGGGTCGCTTTGTTTCTTTTTCGAAACAGGGTCGCTTTGTTTATTTCCACATCTGCTTTTTTTTTGCTTTGGAATTATAAACCAGCACATTACAGGAAAAAACACTGAAGAAAACAAAGGCACAACGGGTGACATACGATCTTTTTTGGCTTATGTTGTGCTATAATAAATGAGAGAGACAATGAAAAGAGAAACAGATAGACGCTATCAAGTTTTATATTTGGAGAGGTTAGTGTCTCCATGATATGGATGGAGAACAATTGAATTCATTATGAATAATCCACACTAAGAAAATTATAAATTGTATACACTACAGTTTCTAAAAAGTGTTTTAATGATATGGTAGCATAAACACTATATCCGTAGACATTATAGGTTGAGATTGCCCGAATATCGTGATACATAGGAGCTCCGATCCTTACAGATGCGGGGACAAGAAGGGCCACCGGCCGGGACTGGACCATTTTGTAATCGAAAGTCGTTACAAAAAATATTAAAACCCTTCAGTTGATATTCGTCGGAAACTCCAATATGCTGTCAACCAAAAAAAGTCATGACGGCCATCCTATTTTCATGTCAGATTTGGCTGTCAATAATGATTTCAATCCTAAATTACAGAAACTATGATTTTACATTTTAGCTCTAATTAAATATCCTGGATCAGCTGCAAGTAGCAAACGAGAACATTACATTAGATATATCATCACCACATTCATTTACCTATAAACATCAAAGTACATTCCTCTCTATCAGGAAAAAAAGTTTCTTTTATTTTGTGGTACCACACCATGCAGGCAAAATGCCCACAAGCGCACGCGTCATCCTGTTCTTTCCGGAAGTATGTACAACCCTCTGTGAACACGAGCAATCTTTTTTGTGATCATTAATTCGTTGATTCACTCCTCCAAGAAGAAAACGACTCGTGAAGAAAAAAAAAAGAGATAAACAAGTGTGCCACCAATGGCGTAGCAGGAATGGGTGGGTCAGAAAATCATGGCGACCGCGCGCGCGCCCAAGCAGCACCATGGCCATGGATGGATCGCTCGTCCCCAGTGCTACTGTGCTAGGCCAAACTAGCCACATGCCTCAGCAACGCATGGAGTAGTCCCTGACGACCATGGACGCCACGGCCCTGGCCCACGCCACCAGCTCCTGCTTCGTCCTCCTGTCGTCGCCGCTCCAGAGCACCACCGGCGGAACGCCGTCGCCGTCCCTAGACGACCAACGGCCACTCGCCAACGGCGAAGCGCCGTCGCCGTCCCTAGACGACCAACGGCCACTCGCCAACGGCGAAGCGCCGTCGCCGTCCCTAGACGACCACGGCACCGCGGTGCCGGCACCACCGCCACCGAGGCCAGCACCACCGGCCGCCTCCGCCGCCGCCCGCAGAGCCTGATCGGCATCCAACGCCATGGCTGATGAACCGTGCGCGCAAGCCGCGCCGCCACCAAGCTGCGCCTTGATCGACCTTGTTGCGCGCGCCCTTTACCCGTGGGGCTCCTCGCTGCGCGGTTCGGCTAACCTCTGTACGTAGCTTTCTGCTGGTGCAACCAGGAGGCTCTGACACGCCCAATATATATACCTACCTTTGCCGCGCGAGCGAGGGGGGCAACGTGACGCACGAGTGCTATACGCTCCTCATAGATAGCCACCAACCAACACTAGTACACAACCTTCCTTGCACGCGCAAGCGGCGCGGCGGCGGCGTGCGTGCACCCAAGGCTGAGCCCGTGAGCAAAAGACACGGTTGCCAGTACGGCCGGGCGGCAGAGGGCCGGGCACAGGGCAACTAATAAACAGCGTTGACAGGGGCGACACGACACGACACGATACGCGGTAAGGCTTGAGGCAGGCAGGTGACGATTATCCCGTTTGCGATCCGAACGAGGTCGAGCGCGCAGGATGAGCGGTCGTCGTCCGCGTATGACGCGGCCGGCCGGTGGGGATCGGACTTGCTTGTTGGGATTTGGGAGCATCGATCCAGCAGGATGAGATGGATGGTTGTGACTTCGACATCGTTTAGGCTTAGAGCAAGCAGGGCTCTTATTTGGATACTAAATCTAAATTTTAGTCATTTTGCTTAAATTTCCATCTCCAGCAGAGCTTCTTTTTGGGTGACTAAAACGAAGGGGTGACTAAATTTCTTCTCCCACCCTCTCAATGCTAAGTGCTGCTAGAGTGGCGACTATATTTTAAATGACTAAACTTGAAAAGTGTATGACTAAAATGAGTTTTAGTCGCTTAAACTTAGTCACTCCAATGAAGTTGCTCTTAGCATCAAATTAATTGCCACTCGCAAGACGTACGGTAAAATGTCAAGTTTTATCACGTGCTAAACTAGCAAGTAACAACACGTCCTCCACCATATAGTAGTAGCATGTAGTAACCAGGACGTCGTTGTCGAGCTCTATATATATACGTAGGCCAGTACGTGGTGTCTGACCATGCACGGATTCTCCAATGTCGAAACCTATATAGGAGTATATATATCTAACACTACCGGATTCACTGGCTTTGCCGAGTGCCGGTTACACTCGGCAAAGGCCAGTTTGCACTCGGCAAACACCACTCGGCAAAGCCTCACACGGCACAGTGGTCTTTACCGAGTGTCAGATTTCGGGCACTCGGCAAAGACTTTGCCGAGAGCCTTGGCACTCGGCATAGGAGCCACGTGGCACAATCCTGGGCGGCATCTTTGCCGAGTGCCTAACGGCAGGCACTCGGCAAAACAGCCGCCCAGGGTCCCGCCACGTGGTCGCTTTGCCGAGTGCTGGGTCGCACTCGGCAAACTTTCAAATCTTTGCCGAGTGCCTAACGGCAGGCACTCGGCAAAACGGCCGCCCAGGGTCCCGCCACGTGGTCGCTTTGCCGAGTGCTGAGTCCGGGCACTCGGCAAACTTTTAAATCTTTGCCGAGTGCCAGGACTTTAGCACTCGGCAAAGTGGATGTTCTGCTGACGTGTGAAGGCCACTTTGCCGAGTGTTTTTGCATAAGCACTAGGCAAAGTTGACACATTTTTTTCTTTTTTCTCTGTTTTTCAATATAAATACAACAACAATATATATAAATGCAGGGACATTACAGGCAGTTATAACAATAAATATATAATTGACAAATATGAGAATAGCATCGATACAAATAACGAGTCCATCAAATATATCACAAGTCCGATAGACAATACATCACATAGAACGAGTCCATCACATATATAAAGTCCAATACATAAAATATGTCCACAAGCTAAGAGTCCATCGACGCGCCAAGTCCACTAGTGTACAAGCTACGAGCAGGTGTCACTCACGGTCAGGTGGGAGGGGGGCAAGATTGCTACGGAGCCGCCGGCGAGTTCTGGTCCGGAGGAGGGTCGTTCGATGCGTTCCACGACTGATTCTGCAAATAGAAACACATAATTTGAGTAAGAATAACAAAGATATAATAATTAATATCTACAAACAAAGCATACTCACAGGAGTGTTAGAAGGTCCTGCAGTAAAGTAAGGCTGAGCTGGTAAGGCGAAGGGAGGAGGCGGCGTCGCATAGTTCATTGACGCGCCAAGTCCTTGCATCCAGGTGACCATGCTGTGCAACATAACCGACTGCTCCTCCCTCAGCTTCCGCTCCTGCTCCAGCTTGGCCTCGATCTCCATTCGCCACCTCCTCTCCTCCTCAAACTTAGCCTCCATCTCGGCCTACAAGATTTAAACCTCTATGTTATAATACGAAGCAAAGTTTCATTTTAATCATAGAACGGCAACTAAATCTAAACTAACCTGTCTCTGGTGCACGCTGGCCACTGAAGTCTCAGGCCATGGGCGTATCGGCGGGGTCGAGTCGGTGGTACTTGCCCTAAGCTGCGAGAGACTGGGCGTACTCGCCGTGTCGACGAAGTTGTTGGCGATCAAGTACCACCCGTGTTTCTAACCTTGTCCCGCCCTCATGATGGCTTCTCCGGAGAGTGGCGCGGTGGTCGGATCCCAAGTCTCCCCGTGGAGTGTCTTTCCCACCTCCGTGTATGCATTGATGCGCGTATGGATGCTTGGGTTTGTGTAGGCCTCTAGTGGAGCCGCCGGGTTGTAGGCCAAGTCCGACGTCGCCCTACCCATGTGAGACATGGCGTACGCCGTGAAGTCGTTGCAAGACTGGCCTGATGAGACTCTGACTGCCAAGAAGTCAACATGATGATTAGTAAGAATTAAAAATATAGCTTTAGAAAGAATGAAGAAATTAGTGAACTTACCCAAGTATTCTTGTACTCGTCGAGGCTAAGGCTCCCTTGATGATGTGCCGGACCCGGCATCATCAAGCGGCGCTCCCGGCATAAGGCGTGCTGGCGGGCCCAATCCTCGCTGATCCACTTGTCCACCATCATAGACCAGCACTCGGCCTTGTTTGCGCACCAGTTCGGAGGCACCTAAACGTAATGAAGTGCATGACATATTGTAATATCAAATACAAGATAAATGAGTAGAGATGGCATTTATTTACCCTTAAGTACTGATCTCGCGTGAGAAAGATGTCCCTTGCGGCTGGTTTCTTGACACTCCTCTTCTCGAACTCGGCGCATTACACAACGACGGCCTGGACACGCGCCTCGTAGTGCATGTCCTTCACCAGCTTGTAGCAAGCTTGGTGAGCCCGCTCGTTTGCCCGGGCCTCATAGCCTTCCTCGCACCTGTAGAAATCCTGCATATATACCCACAAGATAATTGCAATCATTATTCCAAAAATTGAAACAGAATGTGATATTTCAACCATTTTTGTGCGAGGATGACTTACACACAACTCCCCGACCACCCGCCTCGCTTTGGTGGTAAAGTTCCTTCCTTCGCGATCAGTAGCGTCCGGGCTGGCCATGTAGTGGTCCCATGTGTATGCCAGCTCCAGCACCCCGGCATGCATCACGAGCTCGGGGAAGTGCAGCCGGCACAAAAGACCCAAGAT
The DNA here is from genome assembly GCF_016808335.1 of Panicum virgatum. NCBI lineage: Eukaryota > Viridiplantae > Streptophyta > Magnoliopsida > Poales > Poaceae > Panicum > Panicum virgatum. Next base: position 32,311,235 of record NC_053151.1, on the reverse strand, counting down.
ACCATTGGGCTTCCGTTTGTGCTCACCAGGCTGCACAAAAAAACCACCCCCTGCAAGAGTGTTTAAGGTAAAATTTTAGTTAGTATTGCAATTTTAAATATATGTAATCCATAATAAATAAGTACAAACATACTTACTTAGGCTCTAGTGGCCGAATCATCGGGCGTCTCGCTAGAGGTATCGGACGCCGCGGGAGTTGCGACGGTCCACGCAACCACACCACCCGCTCATCTCCTGCCACCCCCTCCTCGACCTCCTCCTCGTCCCCCTCCATGTGCTCCTCCTCCTCCTCGCTCCCCTGGTCCTCCACCCTCTCCTCCTCCTCCTCCTCCTCTACAGGAGAAGGGGTCCTCTCCCTCCTCCCCCTCCTCACCTTACCTCCTCCACCACTCCCACTACCTCCTCCTCCACCCCTCCCTCTCTGTCTCCCTTTCCCTCCCCCTCCTCTACCACCTTTGCAAACACTACGGCTCCCGGACCCCTCGGGTGCGTCGGACCCACTACCGCCTCCTCCACCACTGCCTTTGTACAAGGAGCTCAGCCAAGTCATCTTGTGACCGTCTGGCATCTTTGTTTAGTTACCTGAAATCAAAAGGAGTGAACGAATTAGTCAGGATAAACAATACTTGCAAATAAATGAAAATAAAGAAAATATAACTACAAATTAGCATAATACATATTAAATATTGCGAGTCCTACATGTTTTAGAAGTAGTCATCATAATCGGGATTAGCTGGATCGTAATCCTCATCATCACTATCAGCTATGTCAACATAACCAGCAGAATCCGAAGGAGGAATGTCGTCTTCACTGTCTCTGCCTAAACGTAGTCGCTCTAGTAATTGTAAGTCCTGAATATTTTGAACCTCATCTCCACCTTCCTCGTCAACTTCCCTTTCATTGTCGACTTCCATTCCAATCTCGTCAGATAAGTCTATCTCAAAACTCCATTGTAGCCCCTCTTCTTGAAAAAACTATCTATCATTTTTGTAATCTTCGTTGTTTGGGAGAGTTAGTTTGCCGTGTGGCGATACTTTATACACAATATCCCAACCCCGAAGACGGTGGTCGGTTTGGCACGGGTATGAGAGATAATAAACTTGTATGGCTCGTTGAGCCACAATGTACACATCTTCACCTTGTAATGTTGAATCCTGTCGAATTTCGACTAGACCAACACTAGGGGTATGTCTTTCTAATGTTGGATCAAACCAATGGCATTTGAAAATGACTGGAGTGAGCGGTACAGAACCATGAAACTTGAGTTCGTATATTTTTTCAACTCTTCCGTAATACTCGACTCCGTCTTGACCTGGCGTAAAAATGCCGGTATTAGTGGTTTTTCGATTGGGTCGACTCTGCTCGTATGTCATTGTGTGGAAGCGATATCCATTCACGTCATAAACGTTAAACGACTTGACCCTGTAGCTACAACCATCGGCAACCTGTCTCAACTCGGCACTCATGGACTAATCAGTTTGGCCCTGCAAGCGTATGCATGATAGTTTGTCATATAGTTTGAGGACAACGAAATAGAATAGAACTATGAATTCAAGACTACCTTCTGTTGAAACCAATAAATGAAATCGGGTTGTGAATTTCCCGCGCCATTTTTAAGAAGACTCTCCATTTCCATCGGGGTTGGAGCCCTTGAGCGACGCCAAAATAGTTGTTGAAATTCCCTGTATCAAAAATGACAAAGGGGGTTGGATGCTAAGTAGTGAAAACTTGTGAAACGGAAACTCGTGAATTGGGCACAATGTTGAGTACTTACACAATATACGACTCCACCTCGGAAAGGTTGGTCAACACGTATAGCATGATACGGCACCACTCTTCATGGTTCTCGGAATCTTCATTTCGTATCTTGGTCTATCGCACAACGTTGACAGATCCACTCGAGGCTTGACGTTGTCCTTCGTCTTATCAGGAATGTCCATGACAGTTCCAAAAAGAGCCCCGCCCCAATTCTTTTCATTGTGCATGGCATCAATATTGCGTGGAAGGAGGAGATCATTAATATAGGGAAGCCTCCACAAGCCAGAGACCTGAGTCCAGGAATGTTCTTGGCCATATCCCACAAAACTACCTGCATCATTGACCTGGAGAGCATCTATCTGAGCATGAAGCACGGCACCCGTCAGCATCTGCGGTGCAGATTGTGTAACTACGACACCTTTCGTGAAGTTCTTAATGTCTCTTCTAAATGGATGGTCAGCAGGAAGGAATTGTCGATGTTTGTCAAACGACGAATACTTGCCCCCCTTTCTCAACCAAATGAACTGCAGAGTTGACTTGCATGTTGGGCATGGGAACTTTCCATGAGTACACCACCCGCAGAAAATGTCATATGCTGGGAGGTCATGCAGAGAGTAGTGGTACCACACATACATTCCGAAGTTTGTCTTTGTCGCTCGGTCGTACGTCCACACCCCCTCCTCCCATGCTTTGATCAACTCATCGATTAGAGGCTCCATGTAAACACTCATTTTATTCCCTGGGCGCTCAGGAATAATCAAAGACACGAATATGGTTTGTCGTTGAAAGAGAACGCCGGGGGGGAGATTTAAGGGAATAACGAACACGGGCCAACATGAGTACGATGCGGCCATCATACCATAAGGATTGAACCCATCGGTTGCTAGCGCAACATGTACATTATGAGCTTCTTTAGCTTTCTTATGATGAATCTCATCAAAATGAGTCCATGACTCACCGTCAGAGGGATGCACCATCTTATCTGGGTTGTATCGAACACCTTTTTTGTGCCATGTCATCTGTTTCGCGGTTTCCTCGGTCATATAGAGTCTTTGGATCATCTGAATGAACGGAAGGTAACGTACGATTTTCACAGGAATCGTGAGCTGCCTCTTAGCCTGACCGTCACCAGCATCCACCTCCAGGAATCTTGAGGCTTTGCATTTTGGACAGTAAGTTTCAGCCTCGTGCTCTTTCCTAAATAAGATGCACCCATTAGGACAAGAATGTATCTGCTCATATGGCATCTTCAGTGCACTAAGGATTTTCGTCGCCTGATACATTGTCTTGGGCAGAATGTGATCTTTCGGAAGCATGCTCCCAAAAACGGTCAACATACTATCAAAGGCGTCTCGGCTCAGGCCAAACTGGGACTTTAAGGCCATAAGGCGTCCAATGCCGTCCAGCTGAGAAACCTTTGTTTGGCCGTGAAGAGGTTTCTGTGCCGCCTCCAACATCTCGTAAAACGCCTTTGTGCTTGCCTCTGGCTCCTCCTCCTGCGGTCCTTCACCGAAATGTGCCTCCTCATAGTCGTCTAACATGTCTCCAATCCCACCAGCAGCATCGCATTCATCGATGCGTTGCCTCACGACCTCGTCCCTCATACGGTGGGCTTCACCGTGAAAGATCCACCAGGTATAGTCTGGCGTAAATCCATAATTGCCAAGATGTTCACCCATGACATTCTTTGTCTTTCGTTTCTGGTTTCCACAACTCTTGCAGGGACACCACATGAATCTCGACCCTTCAACTTGCGCCCATGCCCCTTCCAAGAACTCGTTAGTCTTCTCAATCCATTCATTGGTCATGCTAGCTCGAGTTACCCGGCCGGTGTACATCCACTCACCGTCATCCATCTTCCAAGATATCAGCGACTACTATCAAATTTAAATGCATGTAGACGTTCGACTTAGACTCTAGTAGGTAAAGATAGGTCCTAATCCCACCCGACCATGCGTAGATGAGGTCAGTTTATATGATCCACTTCTATCCAAGACAAAATTTCGGCAGCACCTCCCCGCTGTTCTCCAGATACACGTCTCGAAAGAGAGATTGTGTATCCGAAGAACAACAGGGAGATGATGCCAAAACTCTGCCTCGGATCGGAGTGGACCATATAAACTAACCCCATCTACGCATCCTCGGGCTGTCAAAAAACGTGGACAATTCGAAATAGATACGACCATCAATATGCAAATATCTGCATACTTCCAACCGTATCTTTTTTGAACGGGAGACGCCTAACTGGTGTATGTGCTCTAACATATTCGCGGGTTACTCTTCAAAATATAATCATCAATAAACTAACTAAATATAAAATACATTTGTCGATATCTATATAATCTAAAATAACCTAACTCAATAAACTAAAGCAGCCTTAAAAGTATTATAAACAATTAACATATAAAATCTATATGCACCTAAACTAAACCACTCTAAATATACTATATACAAAATCATTTTAAATAAATTAAATAAACAACATCTAAATATTGAACTAAATAATTTAAAAAAATACCTTGGTGCCTCGGCTGGGGAGAAGTTGGCGGCGGCGGGGAGGGGGCGGGGCGGCGCGGCGGGGAGGCGCCCTTGGGCGCCGACGAGCCGAAGCGCGGCGTCGGCGGTGGCGTGGAGGCGCCGGGCCTCGAGCCTCGGGCAGGCCACCGGCGTGGAGGCGGGGCTACAGGCAGGGAGCCGCCGGCGGCTTCTCGCCGCGGCGTGAGGCGGGGACGGCGGCGGCGCGAGGCAGCTGTTATCGCCATAATTTAACAGGTTAATTAATGGGCCGCGAATGAGTTGGGCTTAATGAAGAAATTGAAGAAGGCTTACGAATCGGCTCCTGCGTGAGCATTTGGGCCATGTGGGCCATGTATCCTTAGATTTAGTTCAGATTGAGTTAGAGATAGAGTCTGATATGTACACATTAGTTTAGATTGTTTCCCTAGTCTCCGGACTATAAATATGTATCCTATGGTATTTGTAAAGAAGAACGTCATCACGTTTGCAATCAACAACTCTCGGCGCATCGCACCCCTAATTCTAGGGTTTCATCCAATTAAGCGCCATGCTGCCCTGATCGCTTCTTGCGATCAGGGCAGCATTGTTCTTACTTTTACCTTGGTATTACTCGTACTGAAGCATTTTTGATGGCGAGTAGTACTAGTTATCTTGATGTTCGTAGCATGGCTTTTAGTAGATTCATTATGCTTTTGTTGCTTACCACCTACGAATATCATGTTGTTTCTGTGCAGCCACGTTTAAATCTTATGCTAATTCTTGTTGCATAGAATTAGTTGCACGGAGACAACACCCTGCTTCTTTTCCATCTAGTAGATCTAATCTGTTACGGTTTGTTCTTATGCTTAAAAATTGGCGTAATATCTGCTAGGTTAGGCCTTGCAAATGGGTTGGATGATCCGGTGATGTATTAGATGCTTTGTCTTAGTCTTAACAGGAAATTGATCCGGGAATCGGCTTTAGCTTGTTCTTAGGCCTCTATTCTAGTTAAGGTTTACTTATTTATTACGCTCATTAGGCCCAATTACGTGTAGGATGTTCCGATCTAGCAGTGAGGCTTTTACCGTCGTGGATTAGATTAGCTAGATTTAATTGAAGTAGTTTTACAGTTATTTGCCTTATTTATCAATATCCGGATAAAAGCAGATCCAATCTGACACCGGGACTCGATCGGCTCTTTAAAGCCGATGCAAGAGTCGTCCCGGGGAGCCGACTACGGCTCGGACTTATGTTTCCACGTGTTTGTGTATGCAGGCAAATTGTCGCAAGCACGTTCGCACCTTCCTAATCGGGTATAGGTCAGGTGGCACGCCCTGCGTCTTACAAAGCCGCGGCGTGTGCTGGAATTGTGGGCCGTTGACGAGGGAGCAGTACCTGCCAGCGCCCCGGTGACCTCCCGGCTCTTCGTGTTGCCTGTCACTACTCGTCGGTGGGTTTTGACCGACAACACATTCTGGCACGCACGGTGGGACCTTCATCAACAACAACGCCCGCCGCAGAGATGACTGGACCTCAAGACCAAGCTTCTATTCCGCCGGTTACCAAACCTGTCACGTATGAAGAGCTGACTCCAGAACACAAGCAAAAATATGATGAGGTCAAAGCTCAGTTTGAAGCCGATCTCATCGGCTCTTTCGAGAGGACCCGCAACCACGGCATCAGGTGGAAGGGGTTCTCACCAGAGGGCGCTCTCGACAACGTTGATCTGTCCGTGCCATCAGAGGAACGCACCAGAGCCCTTCGCCAGGAGATGAATTATATGGTGGCTCACACGCTTCATCGGCACTCAGAAAGCCTGGTGAACGAGCTCGAGCGCGTGGCACATCGTGTTGTCCAGGAGGTGATCAAGAAACAGTACTCCCCATCGGGACCACTCCTGGGGACCCACAGGGGGGAAACTGCATTGCAATCTAGGCCGCCAGTATCGTACTCACTCGCGGCAGCAGGACCGCAGAGTTCGCCGATCTACGTCGTCTACAAGATCGGCGGTGACCCTGGAGAAGGCCAGTTCCTGAACGAGCCGCCTAAGGAGATCCCGTATGGCTACACGTGCGTGTACATACCTAACAGCATCAGCCCAACATGCGCGGGGCAGCTGGGGAGTACAGGGGCCTCAGGGGCAGACGCGGAGAAATAGGCATGGCTGGCGAAGTACGCTACCGGGCCGAGTGCTGAGCCCTCGGCCCCAGGAGTTCTTAGTGTGGAGCAGGTAAGTGCAATACTGAGGGACCATTTTGGCATCCTGCCCAAGAGAAAGGCGATCAGCTATTCCAAGCCGTATCTAAGTGATTATGACTTGATCCCATTGCCACCCAAGTATCGGCTCCCAGAGTTCACCAAATTCAGCGAACCAGAAGGAGCCAGCTCCATTGAACATGTGAGCCGATACCTAACGCAGCTTGGGATGATTTCGGTATCGGATCCTCTGAGGGTCCGTTTCTTCTCCCAGTCTATCACATGTTCAGCTTTTGGATGGTATATATCGCTACCCCCAGATTCGATCCGGACTTGGAGGCAGCTGGAAGATCAGTTCCACACCCAGTATCATTTAGAGGCTGCCGAAGTTGGGATTGCTGACCTCACCCAAGTCAAGCAGAAGCGAGGGGAAAGTGTGTCGGAGTACGTGCAACATTCCAGAGAGGTCAAAAATCGATGCTACTCATCGCACATCACAGAGAAGGAGGCAGTTCTGGGACTCGCTAAGCCGATCAAGGATCTGGCTTTTCAATTGGAATTCACTTCTCTGGCACACATGGTGCAGAAGCTCACGGCTTATGAACACTACCACCCTGATCTGTACCAGGAAAAATTCAAGCGCCATGTCAACATGTCCCAAGCAGGTGATTCCGATGATTCTGGCAAGGAACAAGAAGTGGCTGTAGCAGAGTGGACTCGGGGGGCAAACCCCGTCTCGTGCAAGTGGGTCAAACAGAAGGGACTTGTGAAGGGCTTTGACTTTGACGTGGCCAAGGTAGAGCATATATTCGACTTACTGCTCAAGGAGAAGCAGTTGAAGCTCCTAGAGAATCACAAGCTGCCAATGACGCAAGAGCTGCAGGGGAGGCTGTACTGCAAGTGGCACCACTCGTTCACCCATGCCACAAATGACTGCAAGGAGCTACGTCGGCAGATCCAGTCGGCTATCGAGCAAGGCCGATTAATTCTGGCCCAACACACGATGAAGGTGGACAGTCAACCATTCCCAAAAGCTAACATGGTGGAGCTGTCGGATCTTGGACCTGAGGGCCGGAACTTGGCATTCCAGATCAACATGGCGGGACTCATGCGCCGCCGTGACGAGCAGAGGAAAGAGGCCGCTTCTGGCAAACGGCCTCAGGATGAAGACGAGCCAGAGCAGCAACATGTTACTGAAGAACAAGTGTGTCACATCCGCAATCAACTCCCAGCTTCTAATTGGCTTTTGGAAAACACCAGTACCAGCACAAGTTGCGCCGCCGATATGAATCAGAAGAGGAGGAGTATGAGCACCGCACAGGAAGGACGCTGGGGAGGCGCCAGGCTATACACAACCACTGGCATTGCCCGTTCTTCCGGTACTGTTGGAATTCCGGCATGAGCCGATTGCCTACTATAGATAATTGCTTGGAGTGTAGGCCTCGGGGACGCCAGCCAGTCGAGACATCTGTCTTCCAGCGCTTGGGGCCCAGAACACGTCACGACGACCATGTTAGGCGGCCATCCAGGGATGATCTTGAGCTAGAAGAGGAAAATAAGTATCATCGTCCACGATGGTGTCCTGACGGGCTCAGCCGCTCACAGAAGCGCAGGGTGCAGCGCTTACGCAATCTCGAGGAGGCGGAAGCAAGGTACCTCGAAGTGCTGAGGAAAGCGCGTCCAGATCTCGTAGAGCAAGTCAGGCACCCACGGAGGGTGGAAAGGCGCCCTCCAAGGAGGGAGTGGCGCCCCAAGCAGCCAAGAGCCGATGGCAAGCGATCGGCTGATGTGAACATGGTGTTCGTGCTCCCGTCGGAGTTTCGGGTGCCCCAACTGGAGGAATTGGCCATCGCGCAGCTGGATCTCGGCCCACAGCCGTTCATCTTCGAGAAGCCCAAGGAGAAAAGCTACAAGCACCTGAAAGGATTGTATCTCAAGGGCCTCATCGATGGCAAGCCTGTGAACAGGATGTTGGTTGACACTGGTGCCGCAGTCAATCTGATGTCGTACTCAGTGCTTCTTTTCCATCTAGTAGATCTAATCTGTTACGGTTTGTTCTTATGCTTAAGAATTGGCGTAATATCTGCTAGGTTAAGCCTTGCAAACGGGTTGGATGATCCGGTGATGTATTAGATGCTTTGCCTTAGTCTTAACAGGGAATTGATCCGGGAATCGGCTTTAGCTTGTTCTTAGGCCTCTATTCTAGTTAAGGTTTAGTTATTTATTACGCTCCTTAGGCCCAATTACGTGTAGGATGTTCCGATCTAGCAGTGAGGCTTTTACCGTCGTGGATTAGATTAGCTAGATTTAATTGAAGTAGTTTTACAGTTATTTGCCTTATTTATCAATATCCGGATACAAGCAGATCCAATCTGACACCGGAACTCGATCGGCTCTTTAAAGCCGATGCAAGAGTCGTCCCGGGGAGCCGACTACGGCTCGGACTTATGTTTCCACGTGTTTGTGTATGCAGGCAAATCGTCACAAGCACGTTCGCACCTTCCTGATCGGGTATAGGCCAGGTGGCACGCCCTGCGTCTTACAAAGCCGCGGCGTGTGCTGGAATTGTGGGCCGTTGACGAGGGAGCAGTGCCTGCCAGCGCCCCGGCGACCTCCCGGCTCTTCGTGTTGCCTGTCACTACTCGCCGGTGGGTTTTGACCGACAACAACAGCGCCAGGCGGCGACGGTGCGAGGGCGTCCGGCGGCGGCGGGGCGGGAGCGAGGCGGCACCAGGCGTCCGGCGGCGGCGGGGCGGGGCGGGGCGGGTCGGCGGGTGAGCGAGGTTTGAGTAAGCGAATGAGTGAGGGCGCGTGAGCCGGTAGGGGGGGTTATTACGACGCTTTGCCGAGTGCCCTGATCTGGCACTCGGCAACTCGGGCTTTGCCAAGTGCCAGATCAGGGCACTCGGCAAAGTTGCCGAGTGCCAGATCAGGTGGCACTCGGCAAAGGCCGAGACACTCGGCAAAAAAATTTCTGCCAATTATATTTTTACATGCAAAACACAAAAAAAGAATAAGATACGAATTTAAAATACATATTATTTCATGAATTATAATTTCAAACTTAAATAAAGATAATTAGAATTGCAAGTTTCATGATTTTATGCAAGAAAACCTATTATTTCATGTGTTTCTAATGTCAAATTGAATTTATATCAACAAATTGAATTTTATGCAAGAAAACCTATTATTTCATGTGACTACCAACTAAATAATTTGCCAAAATAATGCAACAATTTATGGTTCATGATTTCATGCAAAAAAAACCCTATTATTTTATGCATTTAAAGATCAAATTAAAACTAAAACTAAATATATTGATTTTCATGCAAAAATAATTTTAAATATAGATAACTAAATCAAAAATTAACCAAAATTTCACAGGACACTTGTTTTGTTGTTATTTCTCTATATAAAAAGTTTCAAATGAATTATGACTAAGGTAAATGCACTAAATCAAGAAAAATAGTTCTTGTACCTAGAAAAATTTGAAATAATTTATTTGGTCTAGTTGTGCTTATCTAAAATTTACCAAACTTTTTTTGTAGCTCTTAGGAAATAAAATAATGGTACTGTAAAAGTTATGGCTTCTAAAACTCAGTATAGCAGCATGGATAAATAACTCATTTAAACTAGACATGTTGCAAGATTTAATTTAAAAACTTATTCTAGAAATGTTTTCTGGGCCTACCAATTTTGTACAAGCCTATGCTTACCATATGCAACACTCTGGCCAAAGATGACATGCATCCAAAGGATGGATCATGAGATTTAAATAAAAGTGCATTTAACTAGTATTTAAAATAGAGCAAGATACATTGATAAAATGAAAAACTTTATATAACAAAAGTTGTAGATCTTGTTTCATAGAATCCAGAACAGTTGAGTTTGTATTTTTCCGATTTTTCGACGATTTTATATCTATTTTACAAGTTCGCTGTTTAATGCGTCCCGGGCGCCAGGACCTAAATGTAATTTTTTTTACATTTAGGTCCTGTCGCCCAGCCAGAGGGCGACATGCCCCCTGTCGCCCAGGCAAAGGGCGACAGGGGTATAGTTTTGAAATTTTTCGAAACCGCCATATATTTTTGAAATTTTAATTTTTTTAAATACAAAAATGAAAAAAATCCCGAAAAAAGGGTCCAGGAAAGGAGCAAAAACTGCATGGGTTTTAGATCGTCGTGGGCCGAAGAATACACAGACTGCAGCCTTTTGTGATGCTGCGATCGAGCTAGACCACGAAACCACCTAGAGATGGCACCCGCGGGTGTGGGTGCGGGTTTGGCGAAAACCCGCCCGCAGGCAAACCCGCGGGATTGGAAAAAACCCGCCCGCGAGCAAACCCGCGGGTGCATTTTTGCACCCGCACCCGCGGATTTCGGGCGGGTTTCGGGTGCCCGCGGGTCTAACAACAGATGTAATAAAAATGTACAAATTCATCAATTTAAACAGTCAAATAACACATTTCTATAAGTAATAAGAGCAAACTAGCATCAAATCCATTAGTTCAAAGTAATAAGGACAAACTAACAATAAATTCATAAGTTATGTGCTCATTTTGTAGTTAGGATAGTTGGGATTGACCTTATCTAAATAGTTTGGGTTGTGGTTTTTTTTTCCCGGACGGATGCGGGTCCACCCGCGGGTGGAATCTCAAATCCGCACCCGCACCCGCAATATGCGGGTGCGGGTGCGGGTCCACCCACGGGTGAAATATCAAACCTGCACCCGTATCCATTGGGTTTAAAATCCGCGGATACCCGCATCCGCGGGTGGAATTGCCATCCCTGAAACCACCAAGATCTACCCTTAAAGAAAAAGAAAGGAAAAAGTCCTTTCCGTCTCCTTCAATTTTGGAAAATCTGGTGTGAGTAGAAGACCGATAGTCGGACACAACATAGTAATTTTGTAAGCCTTATGTATTGCAATAATCATCTGACAGTGCATACCACACTCTATTTGGCAAGGAAAATAATTTCTCTTCTTTCACTAATGCAATACAGAGAGCACTTTATTTACTCGCATTAGGGTTCACGCGCAGCTGCAGATTGAATTGACATTCGGTTGCGCCGTATTCATTTCACGGATCACGAACACACACTGGTGGCAGGACAGCCCCTGTGGCAATGAATTAAGACCTCTTGCCACCCGACAGGAGCACGTCGGCCACCAGCTTCTCGAGGCTGGCGTACGAGCCCCCGCCGGGCCGCGTCGCGTGCACGGCGGCCTCCCGCCACTCCGCCGCGCGGCGCCGCATCTCCTTCCCTTTCTCCCCGCCCATGGCCTCCCGTATCTTCCCCTCCACGGCCTCCCGCCGAACGTCCTGACCGATCTCCATGGCCACGCCCCACTCCGCGCACTTGTACCGGCAGTTGGTCTGCTGCTCCGCGAAGAAGGGCCAGCACAGCATCGGCACCCCGGCGCAAAGGCTCTCCAGCGTCGAGTTCCACCCGGAGTGCGTCAGGAACACGCCCACCGCCTCGTGCCGCAGCACCGCCTCCTGCGGGCACCAGGTCGCCAGGTGGCCGCGGCCCCTGATGGCCTCCAGGAACTCCGGCGGCAGCACGGCGGCGTCGCCGTTGACGAGGTCCGGCCGGATGACCCACAGGAAGGCGTGGCCGCTATTGGCCAGCCCCCACGCGAACTCCACCAGCTCCTCGTTCGTCATCACCGTGATGCTCCCGTAGTTCACGTACACCACAGAACCGGGCTCCCTGCCGTCGAGCCAGTCGAGGCAGGACACGTCCTCCTTCCAGAGGCTGGAGCCCAGCGCGTCGAGCTGGCCGCCCTGGGGCACGATCTGCTGGGCGAGCAAGGCGAGCGGGCCGACGGCGTAGATGGACTCTGCAGGCGGGATCATGGCGCGCATGGCGTCGACCGCCTCCTGCTCGAGCTCGTACAAGGTGTTGAGGATGACGGCGTCCGCGCTGGCTATCTGCTCCGTCACCTTGAGGGCGAAGTGGACCATGAACTCGTCGGGGTCCGTCGAGCGGATGAAACTTGGGAGGTCCTTGAACCGGGTGTGCTTGCTCAACCCGGGCGCGTTGTCCACCGGCGTGTCAAAGAACCCGTTCGTCAGCTGCTCCTCTGCATCTCACCAAAAAGATACGTGTGAGCACTGAGAACTTGACTAGGATGCGTGTGGTGTGGCCGTGCCCGTGCGCCGTGCGAGAGGTGTTGGCAACTTGTCACCTTTGAGAGGGAAGACGCCCTCGTCGATGAGGGTGCGGTAGTAGCGGTAGCCCACGTAGCCGCAGGTGCTGGACGTCCAGAGAAGCGCGCACGGCACGCCGATCTCCCTGGCGGCTTCCACGGTGAAGCTCATGACGTTGTCGCCGACGACGCAGGTGACCGGCGGCGCGTCCGGGGAGGCGTTGAGCTCCGCGAGGAGGCTCCTGAAGTGCGGGAGGCAGTTCTCCATGGTGGCGCGGCAGAGCGACGGCACGTCCTGGGTGGCGTCGACGTCGGACGGCGGCAGGCCCTCCGGGATGGCGGCAAAGCTGAATCCCGGGAGGCCGTCGAGCGCGCCGGCGGCGCGGGAGCGGAGGAGGCGGCGGTGGTTGTACTCCGTGTTCACGAAGGTGACGTGGAAGCCCCAGCAGTGGAGGGCCTTGGCCAGCTTCAGCATCGGCGTGACGTGGCCCTGCGCCGCGAACGGCACGCACACGGCGTGCGGCCGGTCGGCGGCGACAGAGCCCATGTCGATCGATCTGCGCCGTGCAGTGGTGTGCAGGCGTGCAGGTGAACTTGTGACGGCTGTGTACACAGTATGTCTTGTGTGACAGCGTGAGGAAGGGGCTGTTTATATAGAGAGCAGTAGAGCGAGCTACTAGAGGTCTAGAGGGGAAGATTAAGATACTGTTTCTGTTGCTATCGTGCAATTAGAGCAGCCAGCTTGTCATTACTGTACCTGTCGCCAGAATTCTGGACGATCTGGATCTGATCATGTTCATTTGAATAAGGAACTACTTGTTCTGAAAAAGTACGGTGGTGTGTTAATTACTTTTTCTTTTTGGTGCCGTTTTATCTGGTGATTAAAATTATATGGCCAACTGTGTTAGGAAAAAATGTGAAAATACCTTTCCTAGAAAAGTTAAAGTTTATCAAATCACTCTTCTAAAAATGAAATGTAATTTGTTATTCTAAAGAAAAGTTCTTCAAAGAAAAGTTTATCAAGTGTAGAACGAGCTCACCAAGTTTGGCGCAAATCCAAGCACGTTTGACTTAAAGCCGATCGGTTCATAGCCACCAAATTTGATCAGATCTCCTTCTCCTTATTCTTCCTCTCTTCTCTCTAGTTGTCTTGTGTGTTCTGCTCACTCCTCACTCTCAAGTGACATCTAAGGATGGGGCTGAGAGAGGCTAGGGTTTTCTTATGATTTATACTTCCCGTTCAGGGGCGGAGGACACGGTATGGCGAGATATGGCGGTCGGCATACCTTGATTTTTCTGCGAGAACCGTATATCTTGAACTGTACTTTCTGTCAGCCGCCATTAGAGATCCGATCCTGACCTGAGCGCCAGGAAAATAGACGCACGGAGGAAGAAGAAGCCACATCGGACTAGATTACTGAGGTCGAACGTTTTTTTTTCCAAATTGGGCCAACTTGTGGGCCTAGCTCCTTTGTTGTTGTGTTAACGGGCCAACTCTGCCTTGTTTGCATCTGTAGTATGTCCCTCTCTCCGTGACCAATACGCACGCACAGGATCCATCCATCCATCATTTGGAGAGACGGAGACGAAAGGAAAGGACGAACCATACCACAACTGCGCTTGGTGTTCGATGAGACAGTCACCAGCATATCAGCGTCCGGGCTTCTGGCGACGGTTTGCCGTGCCGAGCAGACGCAGGCAGCAGCACAGCAGGGGTTGGACGCCGGTGCATGGACGACCAGCGATTGTGGCAGCAAAACTGGCACTCATCGGATGGGGCAGGTGCGAGGCTAAGGGGATAAGATTAGAGGTACACAATGAATTTCGCACCATTGCAATTCGATTAATTACTTTTCATTTATTTTCTTATTTGCTATGTTGAATTGATGAAAGATGACGTTGCTTTATACTCCGTAGTACTACTTTTAATTAGAAATCTTCACTTTTCAACGATTCGACTTCGCCGTACCTTATTTTTTTTTCGTCCTCCGCCACTGTTCCCGTTGAAGTGTTCTCAATCATTGGATCAAGCACCAAATTAATTGTGCACAAGCATTGGACTTTTGGGTTGTCTTGATGATTTTTTCTGAGCTCCAAATCATCTTCAAGTGAAGGGACAACCAAACACATTGTTCAAATTCAAAGAAACAGAAAAATAAAGAAAGAGGACATTATTATTATGCCTAGCTGCAAGTTGCAAGAGCGAGAGCAACACCCCGTCTACATCCCGCGCCAGGGAAGAAGCCATATTCTACGCAGCACGAGACCGGCGCTACTGCAGTTTCTTTACTCGTGCCCTCTCCACGAGGGCGCGCGCTGGCCACGTTTTTTCCGCGCACGTTTTTCGAAAAAAGAATCTCACATGCATGTAGTACTAAATGAGGTCTATTTGTAAGATCTTTTTATGGATGAATGTAACTTTTCGAGACGAATCTAATGACGGTAATTAATTGATGATTTGCTACAGTGATGCTACAGTAATCATTCTCTAATCAAGCGGTCAAAGGTCCCATTAGATTCGTCTCGCGATTTTCACGGGAGATTGTGGAGGTGGTTTTGTAATTAGACTTCGTTTACTACTCTAAATTTTTAGTCAAAGATACAAAAAGTTTTCGCGAAATTTTTTTCGGACCAAACCAAACACGGCCGAGAATTATGGAGCATCCAGCACCAGTCGGTAGTCATCTCAGGAGATGAGACGAGATAGTACTAGCTAGCCGGGGATCTGCAGCGATGTGGACGGTCCAACGGCAGCTTGCATTCGCGCCAAGCAAGATCGAACACTACACCCAACGAACAGCAAGGCGGTCACGCTGGCGATAAGCAGATTCTATTCACCGGGTTCAGCAAGCTTGTCAACCAGCCAGCCAGTTTACATACCAAATCAATATTTTTCTCTAACAATAAATCAGCACTAACTACTAGCTACAGCTATAGATGGCCAAACGGGCGGCACAACACGGCCCGGTACAAGCCTGTTTAGGCACGACCTGTTTAGGCACGGCCCGTTTAGACACGAGTTAATAAATAGGTCGTGCCATGCCTGCCCATAGGCTGAACTGCCGGCCCAGGCACGGCCCGAAAGTGCTTTAAGCGTGCCGGGTCGACCCGTTTGGCCCGACAACCTGATCGTGCCGCGGCTGCCTCCTTGCCGTTGTTCACCGCCCGCGTAGCCACACATCACCGCCGACCTCGCCAGCGTGGCCCCGTCTCACCGCCGACCCAAGCCCGCGCGGGGGCACCTTGCCGTTGCCATCCTCCGCCGGTGCGGCCGCGCCTTGCCGTCGCCGTCCTCCGCCCGCTTGGCCGCACCTCTCCGGCGTCGTCCTCCGCCCGCTCGGCCGCAGCTCGTCGCCGCCATCCTCCGCCCGCGGGGCCGCACCTTCCCGGCGCCGTCCTCCGCCCGCGCCGCCGCCCCTTCCATCGCCGTCCTCCGCCTGCGTGGCCGAACCTCCCCGGCGCCGTCCTCCGCCCGCTTGGTCGAGCCGCCGTCCTCCGCCCGCTCAGCTGCGACTCGACACCGCCATGGTGAAGGGAGCCCTCCGCGCTGGCACGACGCAAGCATGGAGGGAGAAGGGAGCTGGCGGCGACCGTCTTCCATGGTGAAAGGATGGGGAACGGGGTTGAGTGATTTGATATCTAGCTTTGATAATGGGGTGGGCTGATATTTAAATGGGTCTATCGTGCTACCCATCGGGTTGATCGGGCCGTCTATTTCGGGTCGTGCCTATACGTGTCCAACGGGCCGACAAAGAGGCCCAAGCACGGCCCGACAATCGGGCCCGTGCCGCCCAGAGCCAAAAAAACCCCCGGGCCAGGACCGTGCTCAGGTCGGGCTAAATTGGGTCGGGCCTCGTGCCTCCATCGGCTTTGGGCCAAATAGCCAACTATAGCTATACCCAGCCAAACAGAGCAATTATTATAATGCCCGTGTGCAGATCAGATACAATCCTGGTGGATCTCCATCGTGCTAGCGTGCTAGGGTTAACATCAAACTGCTGGAAACTCTCGTCTCTGAACTTCCAGTTTCGACATGGCTACCCAGACCAGACAAGTATGCACGTCAGAGTTTCGCTTCGCCAAGGCAATGATGGAGCTATTTTACCCTGTCACGTCAGAGAGGGCTGATAAAGTCGCCCGTGGCTGTGAAAGAGATTTTGTTTTCGAAAAGGTATGAAAGAGAATATTTGGCACTACTACTGACGGCTACTCCGAATTTAATTTGTTTGAGCTGCAACGTCCAAACGAATTCATCCAAACCTAGGAGGGCGGGCCCAACCTCCCTCGACAGGTTAACCAAACCATGCTTGAAGTCGGTTGAATTTAGCCCATCAAAAATCATATGGCGACCCATTTCGGCCCACGCGAACCTCCCTCGACAGGTTAACCAAACCATGCTTGAAGTCTGTTGAATTTAGCCCATCAAAAATCAGATGGCGACCCATTTCGGCCCACGCGAATTTAGGCCGCCGATCCAGCTTGGCCCACCGCGGAGCCAGACGGTGTTGGAATAATGTTGGAGAGATGCCGCACGGGTGCGCCGCCGTCAGCCGTCGCGCAACACGCCGCACGAGAACAGTTTAGACGGCTACTGTTTATAAACACATATTATGTTAGACAGCTGAACAGATAACTCATACAAAGATGTTTACTAGATTGTCTATATGCTATTTAATGAACACATAAATTCTGAATTCCATCCAAAACGTGAGCGCAACTAGAAACATCCACAGACTCACCTTGGAGCACGAGCCATAACCGTCCACGAACGAGTCGACAGGTGGGCATTAAGTGCAGGTCGTGGAGGAGGGTTTTGCAACCATTTTCATAACTATATTTTTTTTATCGAAAATGGAAACGGAAAGGGAAAAATCCGATAGGAAGACGAAATCGATATTACGGAATATCAATAACGAAATATTTCGACTGGAAATATACCGATTACGATCAGGAATCAGGAACTCGAAACGAAAACGCCGAATATATGGCCACTTCAAACATTTCCTTATATAAATTGACCAGTCAAAAATATTTATTTATATTTACAAACAAAGAACACAAGATGGAAACGAGAAAGAAAGCCGCTGCTCACGTCCATTGTTGTGGGTCAACAGAGCACCACTAAATGGGCTGAACATAAAGCTAGAGCAAGCACAGCGCCTCTTTCGCTGCAAACTGCTGGTCTGCTGCTGTGCTTCTGCCTTTAGTCCCATATCACCAAGCCAAGAACAGCAATAGGCACAGACACTCTACATAACAAGGCTTTGGCAACTGCTTGTTAACAGTTATTGACTAGCAACGGGAAAACTGGGTAAGAAATACTAGAAATTCCTGACAGAATATGGGATCCCACTAAATGGTTCGGAAAATAGTCTGCGTGTTTTCCATCCCGACAGAATATGGGATCCGACTAAATGGTTCGGAAAATAGTCTACGTGTTTTCGATCCTGACTGTTTTTCTATATTTTTTCCTATTTTGATTTTTTTAATAATATGATATACGATTGGTATATACGAGATACGGTGTCGATTAATAGGGAATATTCGCGTTCTTGCTTTCATTCCTACCATGCCCCCTCATCGCCCCCACAGTGTCGGCGCGTCCACGGCCACCGTGCCGCCGGCAACCCCGGACCGCAGCCTAACGGCGCTCGCGTCGAGCGCGGGGACTGGCATGCCCAATTTGGGCTCCCCAACAATACTAACACACACTATAATGTAAAAAATCAATTATACCTGGGCCGAGGATGTTTAAATCGACAGTGGGCCAGAAACAAACACTGTCGCAGGTTTAACGGTGAAGCTACGCACTTGGTTATGTTTGGTTAGATTTTCCAAGAAGCTACTGCCGTTGCTCCTTTTTCTTGTGCGATACGAGATAACTTATTACATATCGAGCAGGCACGTGGTGCACGAGCGGCGCGTGCAGGCCAACAAACAGGATGACGCTGTGTGTGCGTACGAACACCCAATGCCAACATCCAACAAGAATACAGGATCACGCTGTGCGTGCGTGCGTGCATGTGATTGCGGGAACGACGCGGCCAGAAGCATCGACGTCGGATAGATACATGTGTGCGGGTGGCGGGAGCTTTTCTCGCCACCTATACCGTCCAAGAAAACTAATATAATGTAAGCTAGCTACAATTGCAGAACGCAAGCCTATCAAACGAGTTCAAAATATGATCAAATTTATAGTAAATACTATTAACATTTATGTCTCCAAATAAATTTAATATTAAAATATATGATATAACTAATATAATGTTACTTACTTTACATCATTAATGTTATTATTTTTATATAATTTTAACTAAAATTTAAATTGTTTAACTTATCGAAAAATGATAATTGTATTTTTTTTGGATGGAAAGAGTAACTTTGTTTTCTCCGGGGGTTGATAGATGATTTGGCATTAAACAGATCGGTTGAAAGGTGGCCTGCAAATAAAGTAGCCACAACTAGAAAAATAGATATTAGTACCCGGCCGGAACCCCGGTTAATACCGGTTGGACGCCCGGTACCACTTGGGCGGTACTAAATGCGTCTGCATTTAGTACCGACCAAAATGCCTCTTTAGTACCGGTGACCGGTACTAAATTGTTATGCCTGCCATGCTCGTGGCTTTTTTTTGTTTCTTTTTCTTTACTCATTTTCTTTCCTTTTTCTTCCAAGAGCGCCGGCCATCACAAACTTTAGAATTATAAATCACAATCTCACAACAATCACAACATTCCATTTCACAAGAATCAAGAATTCATTTGACAAATTATAAGAATCACAAGACTACACATTACACAACAATCACAAGATTTCATTACATAAGAATCACAGGATCCGAATTCACAATAATTACAGGACTTCCCCGGCCGAATTTTCGGCCGCTCCGCTGCCCGTGCGCCTCTGGGAGGCCGCGCCCCCGGCCTGCTCCGTCGCCGGGGCAGCCTGGCCGTCGCTCCGCTGCCGGGAGGCCGCACCCCAGCCTGCTCCGTCGCCGGCAGGCCGCGCGCGTGGCCGACTCCGCCCTGCTCCGCTGCCGGGGTGGCCCGGCCCCCGCTCCGCCGCCGGGGCGGCCCGCCACCCGCTCCGCCGCCGGGAGGCCGCGCCCCCGGCCCTGCTCCGCGCCGCTCCGCCGCCGGGGTGGCCCGGCGCCCGCTCCGCCGCCGGGAGGCCGTGCCCCTGGCCCGCTCCCCCAGGCTCCCCAGTGCGCGGGAGGCCACACCCAGTGCGTCTCCGCCGCGGTGGCCTGGTCGCTCGAGCTGAGAGAGGAGAGAAGGGAGATGGAAGGAGAGAAGAGATAAGGGAAAGAGGAGAAGGGAGATGAACAGATAAAGAGCCGCTCGTGGCCACTCGTCCCGTAGATTCTTTTTGACATGCTCGTGTTAGTACCGGGTGTAGACTCTACCCGGTACTAAATATTTTGGGTGTCATTTAATACGGGCTGGAGCCACAAGCCGGTATTAAATGGTCGCTGGCCATTGTGTTGCTCGTGCCTGTGGAGCTTTTTAGTGCAGGCTCGGGGTTCCAGCCGGTACTAACAGGCTCCCAGGGGCACTATGTGTTCCGCCCGGTACTAAATTGATCTATTAGTACCAGACCAAAGTGCGACCGGTCCTAACGTGTAGGGACTAATGAGCCATTTTCTGGTAGTGAGCTAGCGGTGGCGTTACCAGGTTGCAGGAGCCCGGCCGATCGAGATCTCGACGATCACATCTCTCCGTGGCAATCGCGGGCAGCGGGCGCGCATGATATCATCATCGTCGTCTGCGTAGGGTTGGCCCTGATCCAGTTCGAACGGAACGACCGTCCTGGACCCCAAAAAGTCAGGCACCCTATCTAGGCCTTGTTTAGATGCATAAAAGTGAATTTGTAAAGTACTGTAGCACTTTCGTCAAATTATCGACAAACTGTGTAATTAGTTATTTTGTTTAACTACATTTAATATTTCATGCATGCATTCAAAGATTCAATGTGATGTGGAATCTTATAAAGTTTTGGAATTTTGAAGGGAACTAAATAAAGCCTAAAGATATATGTAGTAAATACACTAAGGTCTGGTTCTGCTAGAATTCCAATCCAATAAAACCCAAATATGGAAAGAGCTTAAGCAAGTCTAAACGGGAGGGTGAAGCCCGCTTCCCACAATCCCACGAGGCCACCAAATTGCAGTTACAAGTTACATATAGGGAGACCAATCGCTTGGCTACTCGATGCCCTCGTTCGCTGACTCGCAAATCGCTCAATCTGGAATAATCGCCACAAACGTCACCCATTCCAATTCGCCCCTGTTCGCCGCTCCAGGCTCTGTCCGCAGGCCCTCCAGGAGACTGGGATCATGGTTGCCGTCCTGCCGCTGATCGGCATCGACATATCGGCGATCGCTTACCTGCCCTTCCCGGTGAGGAAGTTATGCCACCAAGAAAACTTGCACCTCAGTTTGACCGATCAAGGGGTGGTTAGACCGGTTGGTAGACCGGTCAGACCGGTTTGAATAGTCCAATCCGAGTTAGGGTTGTATTTTGACACGGAATTTGTTAGGGTTTCAACTTTTAGTAGAAACAGACCTCCCACCGTATATATATGAAGGGTCATAGCCGATTGAGGGAATCTCCAATTGAAACAACACATGGTGGCCTCACCATGACCATGATGGCCGCATATTTCTTCCGCCGCTGCATCGCTCCGCTCCAGGCCCGCCCCCACCCGGCTTGGGTCTACACCGGCGACAACGATGCCGCCCGCCTAGTGCATGGCGCGGAGTTCAACCACGATGCCGACACGATGGCACAGTGGCTAGAGCAGGTCCTGGAGGAGAAGGATCAGGTGGTGGCCTTCCTCCTAGAGGGGGTAGTGCCCCTGTACGAAGACCCGGCGGCGGAGGACGTGCTCGACAGCCTCCTGGTGACGGACGAGCGGGGACTGGCCCAGCTGCCGCCCCCTCCTCCCGGCGGTGGCGGTCGCGCTCAGGCTTCGGGAGGAGATGGTGTTGCTGGAATGAGCGGGGGCATGCCAGAGTCGAGCCGGGAGAGGGGGAGTCAAGAGCTCGCGCGCGGTTTCCCCCATCACGGTGGACTCCTCGTCGGCGTCGCCCGCGCCATCACCCCTGGGACGCGCTCTGGAGGGGGCTTCTTCTTCCGCCACCGCCGCACCGGCCGCCTTGGGGCTAGCGCCTGCTCCAAAGTGGCTGGCGGTCCTTTCTTCAAAGTGGAGGCGGCCCCCTCCGGCGGGAGCCAGGTATGCCGTGGACCCTAGTCTCTTCCCCCTTTTTATTAGGGCATCATCTTGATCGTCTTCTTTGGCTGAGCAGGAGCACCATCGGTGGTGCCCCGACTGGCACGTCGTCCACCACGTAGCGGACGAGGCCTTCGGTGGAGATAGTGGCTGCGCCGGCCACGGTTCCGTCCGTGCCTCCTGCCGTCGCCGACGTCGAGATCGCCGACACCGGGGCGTCGACCCTTCTGGACGTCGAGGCGAATGCCCCCATGCTGGCACTGTCCGTGGAGCAGGTGGCGGCGGCTCCTAGTGTCAGCGACGGAATGGGGCCTCGGGAGGCCCTCCCCGCCCCCATGGCGTAGCCCCAACCTGTCGAGACACAGGAGCCAAGGGGCACGGGAGGCGCGTCATCTGGGGTGAGGCACTGGCAGCGCCCCTGTCCATGGCGCAGCTCGCCGTCGCAGTCAAGTCAGCGGTCCAGGTTCTGCGCGGACTCCAGGCGTGCGGGGTCGTGCTCGACGATCCCTCCCGGCTGGCGGCATGGGAGCGCGATCTCTCGGAGCGCGAGGAGGAGCTCTATCGACAAAGCGACCAGCTGTAGCTCGGCTAGGTCGACGCTGCCCACCGGGAGGAGGCCATGGAGACGCGGGAGTGGCGCCTGGCAGAGGAGGCGGCGGTCCTCGCCACCCAGGAGGCCAAGCTTCTGTAGAGGGAGGCGGAGGCCGCCTCTAATGAGGCATCACTGGGCGGGCGTGCCCAGGATCTGGCTGCCCGGGAGGAGGTGGTCCAGCAGGAGATGGCTGCCGCCGCAACCGCCAACGAGCGAGTGGCTGCCGCTCAGCGGGCAGCGCGCGAGGAGGCCCCGGCGTCGCTGTCCGCCGCCACCAAGGTCAGTGAGGCTCGCGCCGGCTTCATGTCCGAGCTACACAAAGTCAACCGTCGTGCTGCGGACGCATTGGTGGCGACGGCCGGCGTGCTGACTCGCGCTGCGGCCGCCGAGGAGAAGGACGCCTGTTTGGAGAAAGAGGTGCAGGCGGCACTCAGCACCAGCCACCAGCCGGATGTGGCCGAGCCCTCGGAGGCTATCGCAGTCCGGGGCCAGCTCTTCCAGCTCGCCGATGGAGTGCGCGCCTTGGAACGCCACTTCAAGGAGGTCTGGGAGTCGACGGGCCTTGGCGAGGTCGAACTTCTGCCGCATAGTGACTTCCCTCCGGATGAGCTTTACCCCCTCCCGAGCATGCGCAACCTGGGTGACCGGCTGGGGGAGCTCGATGGTGCCCTCTGGCAGGCTGTCGAGGACAGCTCTCGGGCATTGGCCATAGAGGCGGTGGAGTTCGTGCTGGCGAGCCTGTGGAGCCGCATCCCCAACCTTCTCCTAGAGGAGGTGTTGGACGGCGTCGTCTTTGGCCTCGAGACCTCGGCGCGCGACCGTACCCGCCTCCTGGCAGAGAACCTGGTGCCTATTTCGTGCCTAAGGCCGCTGGCCACGCAGCAGCCCAGCCTGAGGACCCGGAGGACAAGCAGGGTGCCGGCCACTAGGGCCCTTATCTTTTGTATCTTTTGCTTCTGCTGGGACCTTTAGCGCCTGTGAGCGCTTGTAAAGAACTTCTTTTTGTCGAAGTGCTTTTCTTTTTGCGGCGAGTGACCTGGCCAGCTCACCTAATTCTTCATATTTTTATCGCTCATCGATATGCTCCTTGGGAGCTGTTTGAGTGTCGCGCGTCCTTCGCCGTGCTGGACCACCCGGGGGTGTTAGCGATGAGGCCTGCAGCGCTCCACTTGATGTGACGAGAGAGACGAGTCAGGGTGGCGGCCATCGTGGCGCGCATGCCCCGGACCCGACCAGGTGTTTGCCCCTCGTGGCGCCCATGCTCCGCTGCCAATCCAGTTGACCGGGGCGCGTGGCGGGGCTAGAGCAGCTGTCGTGCTCACATCACCCTGCCACCGTGCCGCCCGAGGGACTGGGCGAGAGCAGGGGCGTGAGTGATCCTTAAAACTCATGGATCCTTCTAGGGTCCCACGCAGAGACCCCGGTCGGACCGCTCGTGACCTCTGCTGGGCTATAAATAGCCAGGCAGGGTGCTTCTTCTAGCTCAAGCCCAAGGATGGCCAAGCCACCAGACTTAAGCTCCATGCGGGACCCCGGAGCTCCTCCCGGGGTTGCCCTTGCAATCAGGCTCTTCGCCGCCGGCAGAAAGGCCCGGGAGCTGCTGCACCCCATCCTTCCAGTGTAGTGGAGTTGGGTCGAAACGGCGCCATGGGTCTGGGCAGCCACAACGCCCTTGAAGCGCGGAGGAGGCGGTCCTCCAAGGTCTCCGGCAGCAGCCCGGGAAGCTCCTCTTTGCATGCATCCCCCTTTGACTAGAGTGTAGCCGAGTGGGGTCGAAGGGGGGCTCGTTTCCCGGGAAGCGGAAGCAGTGCGTCTGCGAGCACTCTACCTCAGATCACCCATGCCCGCTGCATCCGCATCTGTTGTTGGAATCTACAGCGCGAACTGTTGATGGAGCTTCTGCTCCGCTGTGTCGCCGGCTTGACGTCTTCTTCCACTATGAGGGAGGCAGATGTTTGCAAGCTTGCACGCACAGTCGGAGCGGCGCTCTTAGGGCTGCTGCTGCTCCTACTCGGGGACTGCTAGTCCCCAGCCAGCCGGCATCTGTTGGAGGTCTCCGTCGGCCGACGAGGGATCCTCATCGTCCTCGTCAGCTGGCGGCCTCTCTCCGGATGTTGGAGTTGGCTGCTACTGGTGCTGTGGCTGGGGCTGGGCTAGTTTATGCTGCTGGCCCAGATGAGGGGCTCAGAGCCTTTCTCATCTTCCCTAGTGCAGCAGTTCCTTCAGCTGCGCCCCACGGTGGGGCGTAGCTTGCTTCGTCGGCTTCACGGAGGTCGTCAACTTCCTCCGGCAGCAGCTTCAGCGGGGGCCACTGCTTTGCAGCAGTTGCTCCAATATGCTAGCTCGGGATGCGCGGGGTGGAGAAAACAGTTGAGCTTATCTCCTTCCCTATCTCGGAGACGCATATTGGCCCCGCCGCCCTTCCTACTCGCGGTCCTGGCAGGCGAGGCCTCCTTGGCCTCACTGTAGCCCCGCCCGGACCGCGGCGTGGTGCTCCTGGTGTACCAGGAAGTTCTTCGCGGCAGCTTCATGTATCCGGATGTATCTCATGTACTGTGTATATGCCGGAAAAAGCAATAATGTTCTCCTTTTTTGGGATCTAGAGATCCCGGTCTCTTTCGACCTTTCTTGTTTGTGGAAAACTTTATCTCTTGTTGATGTTCCTTTTCCCGGGGTGGTTGCCTGTTCACTACTCCGGAGCTTCTCGGCGCGTGGTGGAGTGGTGAGGTGTTGGCGCTCCTTAAGTATCCATTTTATCCCCTGTTCAACTTTGATAATGGCATGAATTTAATATCAGAATCACTAACCATCCTAACCTCGGCCCAATTATTGGTCGTTTTTGCGTTTGCACATATATTTTGGATGTACTTCGTTTTTGCAGGTTTTTGACCAATTATGGAGCATGAAATGGTGAGGCCCATGATCACGCGATGACACGAAGAAAGACAAAGGCCAAAGCCCGAACAAAGGATCAAAGGCTAAGATGATTAGAGGCCGTTCATGCACATCCACCCTCCAATGAAGCCCAAAGGACGAAGCCCACAAGATAAGATCAAGATACTTCGGGGCTAAGCAAAGTAAAGAGATATTTAAGGAAGGATTTTCCATCCTATCCTTTTCCTCGAAGAATTCTCGAAGATAACGACGTCTAATGGGGTGCAATCGTGAAAGACATAAACTCTAGAAGATTCCAGGAGACTTGGGGAGAAATAAGAACATGAGACGGCGAAGGAATGAGCTAGGCCGGCCGGCCTAGGCCCATTGGGCCGGCCGGCCCAGCCCTTTTTAAGGTCGGTTCGACCTCCCCTTTGACCTAGGGTTTCCTGAGGCTATTTAAAGACCCTTCCCCAAGGTTCACGCAGAGATCAATTTGGGAGACGACGCCAAGGAGCAGAGAAGATAGAGGGATACCTCTCGGAGAGCCGAGGGTCGTGCTAGTTGTCTAGGGTTCGCCCTAGCCGACGTGGGAACCTTGCAAAGAAGACCACGTCGGAGTTTTGGAGCTAGGATCATCAAGATCAAGGTAGGGCCCCGGTTGTGATCTTGTGATGTACAATCATTCATGGTGAAGTTATTTGTGATTCCGAATGTTTAGCGACCATGTTCTCTCTTTCGATTTCGTTCTTTTCTCTGGGTTTGCTTCATCCTAGATCTATTATTGAGATAGATCACTTAGCATGATCTTGTAGTCATGGTGGCTAGAGGTTCATGGCAGAACTACCAAAGGGGGTTCGACTTGCTTCAGGGTATTTCGTTCAAAAGGGGGGCGTCGTGACAGGCCGTCTCCACAGAGTAGGCGGAGTATCGAGGGATCGGATTGGAGATTTTGGGTTTAAAGAGGCTTTTCATTGAGATTCACATCTACCTTACTTCACTTCATCTAGCTGGAATTACAACATATGCATGATCTAGGTGATCTATATTGGTTATCTCTAACTTTCTCTTGCTACCTTCGGTGTTTGTCGTTTTTAGTAGATTAGATTCGTTTTCACCATCTCAACACAAAGGAATCTCTATGCTAGTAGATTGTTTCTTGTCTCTTTGGTTCCATGGATTGATAAACCTTGGGGGAATACTCTAAGGGAAAAGCTACACGAAACCGTGCGCTTGTGGTATATAAATCGGGGGCGCTAAGGAGCGTCAGCAAGCTTTTCTGGCGCCGTTGCCCGGAAACCATCGATTTAAGATCCAATCTTACTTGCATTCGTAAATATTTCTTTTTCTTGATTTTTCTTTTTGACCTTTTTAGATCTCTTATTTTTCTGAGCTAACTAAAAAAACGGATCTATTCCACGAAAATCAATCTAATCTAGAGTTTTCTTTATTTTGCTTTATTTTTCTTTTATGTTTTAGATCTTGTATATTCATCTTTTAGATCTCGTATATATTTTTCTTTTTCACTAACCCCTAACAGGAGATGGACGGGAGCCTCTCCAACAAACCCGAAAATTTTGTGGATGATCCATAAAAAATTTACAGGCAAAGGAGACGAGAAGCACGATCAAGGAAGCCGGAACTAGTAGATCCAAAAGTTGAAGCCGACGATTCATCGTCTTCACCTCAAGCAACTCCACCAACAAGTCCAAAGGAGGTGCCACTTCACCAAGGGATGGCGCTACCGGAGCCGGAGCGTACGATCGGAGAGCTATGCTCTCCGGACGTTCGGGACTTGCCGATACAAAATCTCGGCAACATCGGAGTTCCGTTCGAGATGAAGACTTCAATCATAAGGATGGTGCAAAGCTCGCCCTTCACTGGAAAAGAAGACGCTAATCTACATCTTCAAGCATTCCTGCAACTATGCCGCACCTTCGACATGCAAGGGATGACTCAAGATCAAATAAGAGCGAGGCTC
This sequence comes from Panicum virgatum, assembly GCF_016808335.1. NCBI lineage: Eukaryota > Viridiplantae > Streptophyta > Magnoliopsida > Poales > Poaceae > Panicum > Panicum virgatum. Next base: position 32,283,954 of record NC_053151.1, on the reverse strand, counting down.
TTTCCGTTCTCTCTACTTGGGAGAGCGCTGTGATGGTTCCATTCTCTACCACCGCGCACGGTGCAAAATTGGGAGTCCTTGATGAAAGAATTCATGACAGAGTTCTACTCGCTGGGCAAGACCCAGATTCTGCGCAACAAGATTGCAACATTCGCGCAAGCCCCGACGGAGACTATTGCGGAAGCCTATGAGCGCTTCAACGACTACATCCGCGCCGTACCTCATCAGAAGTTTTCAAGGGAGGATGTGGTCCAGAAGTTCTATCAAGGCATCACTACCGCATCAAGGGGGATCATTGACGCATCGGCCGGAGGTTCTATCATTGAGCTCACGCCCACTCAAGTTTTCAAGCTATTCAAGAAGGTGGTGGATAATGACGCATGAGCATCATCGGGGCGCCTACAACCACTCCAAGTCGTGGGCGCCGCGAAGAGTGTATTACAAGTGGAATGCGAAGAAGTGCTAGAAGGGAAGATCGACTCGCTCATGAGAAGGTTGGAGAAGATGGAAGTGGAAAAGAGAGAAGCCCAAGCTATCGATTTGAAGGCGGCCGAAGCAAGGTCTACATGTGAAGAATGTGGATAGTACGACCATGTCCAAAAGAATTGCCCGGAGGAAGCCAAGATGCTCGACTACATGAAGAAGGGAGAATGGATTCCGCCAACCAACTTCCGCTACGGGCAAGGTAGACCCTAATTTAATGCAAGCTCTTCCATTCAAAACTCGGTGCCTCTTCGTATACAATTGAAGGAGTTCATGGAGGAGTAAGGCAAGATCAACAAGGACACCGTCACCAAGTTGAAGGCTATGGACAAGATCTTGGAGAACATTGATGGCAAGGTGACGGAGGTCGGGAGCTCTAACCTTCAAGTACTCAACATATGAAGATGCTAGAAACACAAGTAGCCCAGCTCTCCGGACGCCTATCTAGCAACGAAGGAAAATTGCCCGGGCAACCTCAAAGTCCGGAGATGGCAAAGGCAATTCAAACTCGCTCGGGAAAGGAGACCGAAGAACCCGAACATGCGGCGGGAGCAAGGAAGCCTAAGCCAAGAGTTGAAGTAGAGACCATCATCAAGGAGAAGGCACCTACTCCTATGCCAGAGATAGTCACCGAGGAGCCGGAGTTTGAGCTAGATGATATAGACACCAAGATTCTACCGCCAAGGCCACGATACCGCAAAGGTAAACATGAAGATGAGCAATTCAACAGATTTGTTGACATGGTATGCAGGTTGAGCATCAATATGCCGCTCTTGGACGCTCTACAAGTTCCGACGTATTCTCGCTACTTCAAAGACATCATGGGAAACAAGCGCGAGATACCGCCAAGCACTGTCAAGCTAACCGAGGAATGTAGCGCGGCAATCGCTAATGAAGCTCCTGAAAAGAAGAGGGACCCCGGATGTCCTACCATCCCGTGTTCCATTGGATCTCTTATGTTCGAAAGAGCACTTTGTTATCTCGGTGCAAGTGTGAGCGTCATGCCCAAGAATGTGTTCGAGAAGCTACGCTTACCGAAGCCGGAGCCCACTGCCATGTGCCTAGAGTTAGCGGACAATTCCGTTCGCTATCCTTTGGGAATCGCCGAAGACGTGCCCGTGAAGATTGGAGAACACTTAGTCCCCGTTGACTTTGTGATTCTCGATATGGGAGAAGGGAGCAAGGCGCCTCTCATACTTGGGAGGCCTTTCCTCAAGACCGCAAGGGCGAACATCGACGTTGGCAAGGGGGAGATAAAGTTCGACATCAATGGCACCACAAGCGAATTCAAGTTTCATCCACGCCTCGAGGTATGCAACATGATTAATGTCAAATATGTTCCGCCTCACCGCCGTGTCACAAAGGAGAAGCCAAAGAAGGAAGAGGAGCCGAACAAGAAGGAAGCGAAGAAGGAGATAGAAGTCGTCGCGTCCATCGCGACAAAGAAGATCGCTGCACCCGTCAAGAAGAAAGCTAAAAGCCCGCCTGTGAAAACCAAAAAGACGACTAACGTAGAAGACAAACCCGCACCAAGGATTGTGCGGAAGTGGGTACCCAAGACTGCAGCGCCATCACCGACTTGGTCCTTATGTCAGAGCGTAGAGACTCTCCCCTATCTATGGGTAGAACTTATGGAGATGCTCAATGTTCCAGACGTCGGGTACCTGCATCCCGTCCTTGTCGGTGAGCCAGAACACTCCAGGCCGGCGTTCTTCCGTCATACGGAAGGGACCTTACCATGTAGGTGAGAGTTTGTTCATCCCTTCTCATGATTGGAACCAGCGGAGAGCCAGGTCTCCGACTTGGAGGGACCTTGGTTGTACGTGGCACTGTTGGTGTCAGCAGAGGGCTTGCTGATAACGAGCAGCTTTCAGCGCCGCTCGGCATCGAACTTCCTCCAGATAGAGCACATCTTGCTGGCGTCGTTGGTCTTGATCTTCTTCCTGGTAAGCCCTAATGCGAGGGCTTCCCAGGGTCACTTCGGCAGTGAGGAGTGCTTCGGAGCCATACACAAGAAAGAACGATGTTTCCCCAGTTGCTCGGTTTGGGGTGGTGCGATTCGCCCAGACCACTGTGGGGAGTTCATCTATCCATCCGGACCCAGGTTTCTTGAGCTCCTTGTAGGTCCGGGTTTTTAACCCTTTGTGAATTTCTGCATTGGCCCGCTCTACCTATCCGTTGCTGCGAGGATGAGCAATGAAGGCGAAACATAACTTGATGCCCATGTCGTTGCAGTAATCCCCAAAGAGGTTGCTAGTGAACTGGGTTCCGTTATCGGTGATGATCTGATTTAGAACGCCAAAGCGGGCCACCAGATCTTTGATGAACTTGAGCGCTGAGTTCTTGTCGGCTTTCACGACTGTAGTTGCCTCGGGCCACTTCGTGAACTTGTCGATCGGTACAACCATTCGTAACCCCCGATGGCTCTTGGGAAAGGTCCAGAGATATCGATCCCCCAGACCGTGAATGGCCATGATAGAGAAATGGTATGGAGTGCTTGTGTTGGTTGATGTATCTGCTTTGCGTGGAATTGGCACGCCCTACAACGCTTAACCTGTTCGGGTGCATCTTGGAGGGCTACTGGCCAGTAAAAACCATTCCGAAAGGCCTTCCCGACCAGTATGCGGGAGGATGAGTGACTCCCACACTCGCCCTCGTGGATGTCGGCGAGTGGCTCTCCGCCTTCTTCCCGAGAGATGCACCGGAGAAAGACCTCGTCCGTGTTGCGCCGATATAGATCCCCATCTACCGTGACGTAGCGTTTGGATTGTCGCGCGATCCGTTCCGCAATGGCATCATCCTCGGGAAGGAACTTTTCTTTCAGGTAGTCGCGGATGTCGTCCATCCATGACCGGACCTGAGAACGTGACGACGCCAAGTGGATGGCTTCAGCGGGTGGCAAGGCATGGGTCCCCCCGCTCGATGGGGGGGCTTGCCCCTTCGTCACATTCGGCAGCGGTGATGGTAGGTCGGCATAACTTTTCTTCGAACACCCCAGGTGGTAATGGAGCTCATGCGGAAGCACCCATCGGCCTCAGGGTTCTCTTTTTTGGGAACGTATTGCAGCTCCAGTCCGTCAAAGTGTCGTTCCATGCGTCGGACCTCGGCTACGTAAGCACCCATCGGAGGATCGATGCATTGGTACTCCTTGGAGACCTGGTTTATGACAAGTTGGGAGTTTCTCTATACAAGCAGGCGGCTGACCCAACCCAACGGCGGCCCACAACCCAGCTAGATGACCCTCGTATTCGGCAATGTTTTTCGTGGCTCGGAAGCCCAACTGAACGGCGTACTTGATGGTGTGCCGTCCGAGGAGGTCAGGACCACACGGCGCCGGCCCCTTAGAGGGTTAACGATCCGTCAAAGTTCATGCACCAGTACTCCAAGGTCCAGGGTTTGTTGCCGTCGGACGTCGGGATGGCAGTCTCCTCCATTGGCTCTACATCCGGGACTGGAGTCCATTCCGCGATGAAGTCGGCGAGTGCCTGGCTCTTGATGGCGTGCCGAGGTGCAAACCGCAGCCCAAACTCGGCCAGCTCGATGGCCCACTTGACCGTGCGCCCGATACCCTCCCTGTTCTGGAGGATTTGGCGGAGGGGGTACGACGTGACGATGGTGATCTTGTGTGCTTAGATGTAGTGGCGCAGCTTGCGAGACACCATGAGAACGGCATACACCATCTTCTGCACTTGGGGTAGCACTCCTTAGCATCCCGGAGCACCTCACTGACAAAGTACACCGGGCACTGCACCCGGCGTGATTTTGTTGGCGTAGCCCCCGGCGTCGCCCCGGGGTCCGGTGGCTATATCGGTGCCCCGCGCATCTGTCCCAGGACCCGGGGTGACCACTCTGAGATCCGGGGTGATGGCCCCAGGGTCCGGGGTGTCGGTGCCGGGATATGGTGTAGTAGATCCGAGGTGCTCCCCAGGCGGGACTAAGGCGGCGGCGTCCTGCACTTCTTCTCTTTCTGCCACCAACACCGTGCTTACAACTTGCGGGGTGGCCAAAATGTACAGGAGGAGTTCCTCCTCGTCCCGGGGTGCCACCAGGACTGGAGGGAAAAGGAGGTACCTCTTGAGTTCCCGGAACGCGACGTCAACTTCTTCTGTTGTAAAGATCGATGGACCAAGAGGGGGGGGTGAATTGGGCCTTTTTCAAATTTCTAAAACAAATTAAAGCAACCTTAACCTATGCAATGCTAGTAAGCCTCAATTCACCAACCGGCTAACTAAGCAAACTACACAAGCTATAAAGAAAACAACAAGATATGAAACTAAGCAAGGTAGAGCTAAGTTATGATCTCTAAGGTCAAGCACATGAATAATTGCATGAAAGTAAGTGCTTGAAAGTAAAGAGTTGGCAAGAGGCAACCAGATTTTTTCCCGTGGTGTCGATGTGTTGGCACACACCCCTAATCCACATTGTGACACTCACTAAGAGTCTTGTCACCTCCCATGTCACCGAGACGAGATCGCTCACTAAGAGTCTCCGTTCACCATCCCGGCGTTGTGAAGCTCAAGCCACGTACAAACTTCTTCGGGCTCCCACAATCAACTTGGCAAGCTCCGGAAGAAATACCTCAATCACCAAGATCGCCTAGGTGCTGCTAATCACCAAGAGTAACAAGCTAGGGCCTTCACTTGAGCAAGAACTGATCACCAAGAACGGATGCACACAAGCTTCTCTCTACTCAAGTCCTTAGTCTTGCTTCCTGAATGATTGAATGATCAAATGTGTGGAATATGAAGCTCAAGGTAGCTCTTAACAATAGTATGAGTGTATGAATGTTGCCTGGTGTCAATAGACCTCAAAATGACCCATTGGAGGGGTATATATAGACAGCTCACACGAATAGAGCCGTTGGAGAAAAGCTGCAATAAAAGTACGCAACGCCGGTTAATCCGACGGTCCACCAAAAGTCATCGTCGATTTAACCGATGAATGTAAACTGCCCACTTGGAAAACTAGCCGTTACAACTCGGGCAATTTAACCGACATATCATCGGTTTAATCGGTGAGTGTAGTTGTCCTCTGATCAACTGAAAAACCAACTCTCTGGACAACTGCACCGACGCTAACTCAAATCCATCGTCGGTTTAACCGGTGAGTGTAACCTTAGAAATCCCTGGAAAAACCAACTCTTTGGACAATTGCACCAACATTAATTTCAAATATCGTCGGTTTAACCGGTGAATATAACCTTAAAACACCCTAGAAAACCAACGTTCTGGACAACTGCACCGACGTTGATTTCAAATATCGTTGGTTTAACCGGTGTATGTACTTGTCCAGACTCTGATAATTGCGTTTAACCGACGTATAGAAAATTGGAGTCGTCTGTTAAACCGGTGTATAGACTTTTTCTGATTTTGACTTTTCTGATTTGATTCTTGAATGAAATCCAAATATTCTTGAGATATAAATTAAAAACCACTTATTTGAACTTCTAAGAACCTGAGTGACCATAGTGTGCATCCATTTTTGATTGACCATGTCCATGCTCAAGTTACTTGGCCTTAACCCCTCTTAATAGTGCGACCTCTACAAAACTATAAAACCTATACTAACCTAAGTGTCCTTCTCAACCTTGCGACACTTAGGACTAGAAAGATCCTTAGTATTGTTATATACTTGAGTTGAATACCGAGATCGCCTTTTTGAATAATGAAATTGAGGGGCCTCTTAGTCACAATAATTCATTAAGCTGCACAAACTCATTAGTCCCAATAATGGTTGTCATTAATCACCGAAACACACCTAGAGGGCCTAGATGATTATAATCTCCCCCTTTTTGGTGATTGACGACAACACAAACATAAAAAAATAATGAGAGAGTGAGAAAGATAAACAGGAGAAACTCAAGCAAACTCGAAAGAGAACCAAAGAGCTCAACGGCTCAAACGGAATCCATAGATATGTCTCAAAACACAGCATACGCAAGAGTCAAATGTACATATCCATGAACTAACATCAAATGAGATATAAAACATCAAAGTCCTGTAACTACGAGCTCTCTCTAGCTCTACCCTCCCCCTGACTCCAACTCCCCCTAACTCTCTCCCCCTTTGGCATCAAAGCACCAAAAAGGCGAGCTACGGGTCTTGCTGTCGCGGCACGGCGAGGAAACGGTCCAGGTCGTCATCGTCGGACGGAGAACCCTCGGTGACGGATGGGAGCTGCGGGTCTGAATTGACTGGAGGTGTAGCTGTCGTGGAGGCTCTCGTGCTGGCACTGTGTAACACCCTAATTTAAATTTCAGCATTTAATAATAAATTTAATTGGCTTCATTTAATTTTTCTAAGGTTTATTATGTTTAGACTTGCATTTAATCTAATTTTGTTTCACAAGTAATTAAAAATTTGCTAGGTTTATTTTCGTTGTTGCATTCATGCTGGTGCATGGTTTTATTTTGTTGAATGCATAGGAGTTTGAATTCAAATTCATTTGAATTCAAATAGATTTGAGTTGGTTTGAAAAGGAAAAGAGGTTTGGAAATAGGGAAAACAGTGAACCCAAAACCCAGCCCAAACCCTCTCCGCAGCCCAACCCGCACCAATCTCTCCCTCTCTTTCCCGTGGCCCGCCCCGCTCACCCAGCCCAGCAGACCGCCTGGCCCAGCTTGGCCCAGCAATTAGCCGCTCCCGCAACCTGCCCCAGTGCTTCCGTTCACCGCCCGCGCACGCGCCTTTACACAGACATGGATGGCCAACACGTCAGCGTCAACGGCTCCACCTGTACGCTGCTCGCGCGTCGCCACAAATCCTGCTGCGTGGCCCCAACTGCAGCGCCCGCCTTCAGCCCGACCCGAGCGCCCTGCACACCCTTTCCCCTCTCTGCCTAGTGGCCCCTGCTAGTCAGCCTCAGTAGCGCGCCCACGCCAGCACCCGCTGACCATCCGGGCCCGCTTGCCAGGTCCTCCTTCCCCGACGCGCCCGCGCTCAACGGCCTCCCGAATCACGGCCGTGATCCTCGCCGTGATTCCCCTGCCCATCCCGCACGCCCTGATATCGGGTCCCCCTTCTTTTTAGCCCGCAGCCGCACCCCCTGCACCTCACCTCCACCGCAGCCACCGCTCCAAACCCTAGCCGCTCGCCCGCCTCAGCTCCGCCCCTGCGCCGCCGCGGACTCGCCGCTCCGCCGTGCCACAACCCCGGCCAACCTTGCAGGAGCTTCGCCCGAGCACCAGGAGCAGCACTGCGGCCACCAACCCCAACCTCGACCTTTGCCTGCGCCGGATTTTCCCCAGATTCTGCCGCCGCAGGTAACTCTGATCCGAGCAATTACTCGCCACCGGTGCCGCTCCGGCCACGCTGACCCCCCCACCGCCGCCGCAGGAGCACCACGCGTCGATCAGTGAGGTCCAGAAGCCCGGGACGCCTTCCTTCGGTCCTGTCCACGGGCACCGCACCGCGCGCCGCCGCTCGCCATCGACGCCGGTGACTCCGCGCTACAGCTTCACCGGTCTTGACCCTCGGTAAGCACCCCCAAGCCCCTAAACCCCCTTTGCGCTAGTTATTTCCACCCGCGGCGCACACCATCCAGCACCCGCACGGCACAAACACTCACCAGAGGTCACGACCCGCAGAGCCGCCGCCGCCCACGCGAGTGCAACTCCGAGCCTTCCCGAATCCAAATAACCCCCGAGGTGGATTAAGCATGCCGCGCACTCCATCCACGGCCAAGCGGCAGCCCGAACGGACCCCTGGAGCGCCGGATTGGCTTTCTCCGGCGCTGCTCCACCGCGGGAAGCCGTCGCCGGCGGCCTTCCGCAGCCGCCCCGCGCGCCCTTTACCCCTGGCCGCCCGATCTGGAAGCAACGCCCAGGATTAGAACGTGAGCTGATCAGATCTGAGCCACCAGATTGTGATCCAACGGCTTAGATCCACCCGTACCCTTTCGCCCTGGTTCTTTTGTTAAAACCCCCCATCTTTCCTAGAATCAACCCGCGGTCCAGCTGTATTCAAAAGTAATTACAGATGGGCCCAAAACTTTACAAGGACCCCCCTGAGCTTCCTAGAAATAGGACCCGCAGTCCAGTCAGCGCAATTTTGCGAGTTAGACTCTAGATCTACCCGATAATTATGTTTTAGTCCTCGGTTTTGCCCAGAAACCCCCCTGGAACTCTGTTTTTATGTATTGATGTACTGTTTCTTAGATTTTGTTAGTGTTTGCTTGTATGCTTATTGTTGTGCCTTGTTTTGGCCATGTGTTCGTGAGTAGACGCTGATCCTGTTGAGGAGCCCCAGTACCAGTACCCGGAGCAGCCGTCTTCCGACCACTTTGAGCAGCAGCAGGAGCAGTACGAGGAAGGCAAGTATAACATGAACAACCTATCACTTTTGAATACATTTTCATACTGCATTTTAATAATGTATGCCTATAAGGACTTTCCTAGCCACTTTATATCCTTTATATATATCCTTTGGGTTGCATTTTGGTTAGTTGTGCTAGGTGCCGCGCTATAACACACTTGGTCCTTTTTAATTAATTTGATTAATGGTATATGCAACTTAATTCTGAGAGTGGCCCTCTGTGTGGCTTGAGTGGCTCACGTCTCGTTAAAATTTGGTTTTGTTAGAAATATGGTTTAGGGGGCCAGCACGGTGCTTACTGCTGGGTTGGCCACTCTGCATAAGGACCGGTTCATAGAGCGACAACCTGGGACAACAGCGCTACCACAAGACTGGAATGGGACGGTCTTGGCTTACTAATTAGGTCATTTTGGTTGGGGAGTAACTTACCGACGGGGCATAGGGGGGTGGTGAGCTTCAATGGTGCCCAGGCTACGAGGCTTGGTCTGCGTACCCCTCGAGGTGGTTACCATCATTGCGGAGCCTGATTCCTTAGCGGTTATACATTACCAACATGATCCTTTGTAATGGTCTCGTAGTGAGTTTGCTAGTCATCTCACCTAAGGAAGTGTGATGAACAACTAGCGTAGCTCACGACCTGTGGGTAAAGATGTGCAACCTCTGCAGAGTGTAAAACTGGTATACTAGCCGTGCTCACGGTCATGAGCGGCCCAGATCCTCCTTTTGATTAGTGGGGTTATCTCCTTCCGACGAGGGGGGTGCCTCTCGGGGTTACTTTGGTGGTTTCGGTTTGGTTCTCAGTAGTAACATGATTAACTTTGATTAATTACTATGTAACTGGGTTTATGATAATTCATCAACTTGTAGTAAATAACTTTAATAAAATTTTGCCAAGACTTAAAAGCTAATGCAGTCAGTCAGCCAACCTAGAGCCTCATAGTTTGTGTTATACTTGTTGAGTACAAGTTGTGTACTCACTCTTGCCTACTCTATTCTTTTTCCTCTTGGGGATACTCTACTGCTGCTCAGTTCCTGCTGAAGCGAGGGAGTTCGCTCAGCGCTACCAGGACTACGAGGACTTCTAGGCGTTTCGTCTCCCAGTCCACGTCCCTGTGGCTCTGTAACACCCGGTTTATAGAAGAACATAAACCGAGCAATCATATACGTGCCAGGATCAAGTCACACGTATATACAACAGAATGAACAGTATATCATAGCACATATCACGTAAAAAGACATAATAAAGCGAATACGAATGTTATTTATTACAATAATGACAAAAATGTCTGATACAGCGGAAGCGAAGTACAAAATACGATAAAAGCTCTCCGAAGCTGAAGCAGGGCGCCACAGGGACGTCGACTGGGAGACGAAGCACCTAGAAGTCCTCGTAATCCTGGTAGCGCTGGACGAACTCCCTCGTGTCGGCAGGAACTGAGCAGCAGTAGCGTAGCCAAGAGGAAAAAGTAGAGAAGAGGCAAGGGTGAGTACACAACTTGTACTCAACAAGTATAACACAAACTATGAGGCTCTAGGCTGGCTGACTCAACTGCATTAGCTTTTAAGTGTTGGCAAAATTTTATTAAAGCTATTTACTACGAGTTGATGAATTACCATTAACCCAGTTACATAGTAATTAGTCAAGTTTAATCATGTAACTACTGAGAAACCAAACCAAAACCAAGCCACCAAGGTAAACCCCGAGAAGCACCTCCCTCGTCGGAAGGAGATAACTTCACTAATCAAAAGGAGGATCTGGGCCGCTCATAACCGTGAGCACGGCTAGTATACCAGTTTTACACTCTGCAGAGGTTGCACATCTTTACCCACAAGTCGTGAGCTACGCCAGTTGTTCATCACACTTCCTTAGGTGAGATGGCCAGCGACTCACTACGAGGCCTTTAAAAAGAATCTCGTTGGTAAGGCGTAACCGCGAGAGTTAGGTCGGCGACGATGGGGCCCACCTCCGGGGGTACAAGCACAGGAGCGCAATCCAAGCACAGACCAAGCCGGAGGAGCAGGGACCATTGAAGCTTACTACTCTTGCCCCGCAGGTAAGTTACTCCAAACCAAAAAGATCTAGTTATTACGCCAAGTCTATCCCATTCTAGCCTTGTGGTAGCGCTGTTGTCCCAGGTTGTCGCTCTATGAACCGGTCCTTATGGAGAGTGGCCAACCAGGCAGTAAGCACCGTGCTGGCCCCCTAAACCATGTTTCTAAAAAAACATCTTTTAACGAGAAGTGAGCCACTCAAGCCACACAGAGTGCCACTCTCAGAATTAAGTTCAAGTAAAACATTAATCAATTTAAATTAAAAGGACCAGAGTGTGTTATAGCGCAGCAACCTAGCACAACTAACCAAAATGCAACCCAAAGGTATATAAAGGATATAAACTGGCTAGGAAATCCTTAAAGGCATACAGTATTAAAATGCAGTATGAAATTGTATTTAAAGATGATAGGTTGTTCATGTTATACTTGCCTTCCTCGTACTGCTCCTGCTGCTGCTCGAAGTGCTCAGAAGGCTGCTGCTCCGGGTACTGGTACTGGGGCTCCTCAGGTAGCTCAGCGTCTACTCACGAACACATGGCCAAAACAATGCACAACAATAAGCATACAAGCAAATACTAACAAAAACTAAGAAACAGTACATCAATACATAAAAACAGCGCACAGAACTACTCTAGAACTATTCTACGCGTTACAACGATCGCGTGGATATAAAGAACGCTAAAAACGGAGCTAAAACGCGTTTTCTAGGCTAAAAACAAGTTCTAGGGGCTTATTTGTAAGAAAAACAGAGTTCCAGGGGGTTTTCTGCTAAAACCGAGGACTAAAACGTAAATAAACATTAAATCTAAGGGCTAACGTGCAAAACCAACGGCTCTGGACGGCGGGTTTGAAAACCAGGAAGTTCAGGGTGTTAAGTGCTAAAAACCGGACCTGGATCTAATTGTTTTTGAACTACCAGGGACGGCGGGTTTATTTCTGGAAAGTTGGGGGTTCTTTAGAAAGATTGCCAGGCCGAACCGTTATCTAAGGATATGGGCCGCTGGATCACGATCTGATGGATCAGATCGAAAGGGTACGCGCTTCTAATCCTGGGCGTCCAAAGCGGATCGGGCGGTCAGGGGTGCGGGGTGGCGGCGCTGCTCGCCGGCGGCGTTCTCCGCGGCGGGGGATCGCCGGAATCGGCCAAATTGGCCGCTACGGGGCACGATTAGGCCTGCGGTTTGATCGTGGGGGTGTACGCGATGTGCGTTGTCCACCTGGGGGGTTATTTGGGCCCGGGGAGGCTCAGAGCACTGAGTTCGGCGGTCATGGCGGATCTAGACGGCGGGGAACGCCGGAGCACGGGGTTCGGGCCGCTAGAGGGGCTACAGACTACACTAACAGGCCAAAAAAAAAGAAGCGCGGCCGGAGGTATTCTTACCGGGTCTTGGGACAGCGGGGCGTCGTGGAAGAGGGGGTCGCCGGCGAGGTCGAGCGGAGCCGGCCGGTCGGGGGTGGTGATGCGGTCGAAGACGGGCGGTTTCCTGCGTCCTGGTCCCACAGGATGACTCCGGGGGATGCTGCAAAGGTGCCACGGGTCAGGGGAGGTTCAGGAGTCGCCGGCGGCGAGGAATTCGGGCTGCGGGCCACTCACCCGCGGGGATGACTTCGGGTGAAATTCCGGCGGGGTGGGGCCTGGCTTCGGGGCAGAGAGCTTGGGAAGCTCCCCGGGGCTACGGCGAGTCTACTTCGGGGCTTGCGGAGGTTCGCGGTGCAGCGGAGCGGTGGGCTCACGGCGGAGCAGGGGCGCGGCGAAACAGAGCAGCGCGGAGGCGGCGGCGCTAGGGTTTGAGGGGAGGCGGCTGCGGATGGGGTGCGAGGGGGGTGCCTTGGGCCCCTTTTGTAGGGCGGCGGCCAACCTGGGCGTGCGCGCCCGGGGTTGGGAAACCGGCGAGATCCCCGGCGGGAGTCGCGGGCGGGCGTTGCGGGAGGAAGGCGACGGGGCTGACCGGTGGGGTCCCGGCGCAGCGAGACGGGGCGAGCGCGAGCGGGGTGCCGCTGGCGGGTGGGACCGGCAGGTCGGGCGGGCGAGGCGCGCGCGATGCGGGCCGGGCGCTGACGAGCGGGTGAGAGAGTGGGGAGCGGTTGGGCCGCTCGCGGTGAGCCAGGCCGGGGAGCGGGCTGGGCTGAGAACGGGCGCGCGCGTTGAGCCCGCGGAGAGGCCGGCTGGGCCAGCGGAGTGAGGCGGGGGAGAGAGGCTGGGCCAGTGGGGGAGAGGGCGCGGGCTGGGCCGAGCGCAAAGGCAGGCCGGAGTGGCGTGCGGGCTGGGCCGCCCGGGAAGGGAGAGGGGGAAGAGGGAGTGGGCCGGCCGAGTGCTGGGCTGGGCTTGGGAAAGTGGTTTGGGCTGGGTTTGGGTTTTGTTTTGGGTTTTCTTTCTATTTTCTATTCTATATCTTTTCCTTTCTAATTTCTAATTCAAACAAAGTTTGGATTCAAATTTGAATTTGAATTCAAACCACACTCAAGTAAGAATTATGCACCAGCATGAATGCAACAAAAAAATTTAAACCTATGATAAATTTTAATTAATTAAGGAACAAAAATTAGATTAAATGCCAACTAAACACAATAAACCTTAGAAAATATTAACTAAAGCCAATTAATTTATTAATAAATACTGAAATTTAAATTAGGGTGTTACAGACCCTACCCCCTTAAAGAAATCTCGTCCCCGAGATTTAGCTGGGCTGGCTAGCAAAGAGATCTGGATACGCCTTCTTCAACTCATCTTCTCGCTCCCATGTAGCCTCAGCTTCACTGTGGTGACTCCACTGAACTCTGCACATCTTGATGCGCTTGTTCCGAGTAACCCTCTCTGATGTCTCCAGAATCTTCACCGGATGCTCGGTATAAGTCAGGTCCTCCTGGACATCTACTCCATCCAGGGGTGCCTGCTCCTCGGGTACTCGCAGACACCTCTTCAGCTGAGATATATGGAAGACATCATGAACTCCCGAGAGACTGAGAGGTAACTCCAGGCGATAAGCAACTTCGCCTTTCCGCTCTAGCACCTTGAATGGCCCCACATAACGAGGTGATAACTTCCCTTTGACATTAAATCTGCGGATTCCTCTCATCGGAGACACCTTCAGGTACACATAATCACCGACACTGAAAGTCAGGTCTCTCCGTTTGCCATCAGCATAGCTCTTCTGCCTGCTCTGTGCAATCCTCAGATTTTCTCGCACAGCCTGAACCATCTGCTCTGCATCATCTATGATCTCAGGGCCAAAGAGCTGCTTCTCACCGATCTGATCCCAATAGAGAGGAGTCCTGCACTTTCTGCCATACAATGCCTCAAAGGGAGACTTCTTCAGACTGGCCTGATAGCTGTTGTTATATGAGAACTCAGCAAATGACAGGCACTTATCCCAACTAGTACCATACTGAATAGCACAAGCTCTCAGCATATCCTCCAACACTTGGTTGGTTCTCTCTGTCTGCCCATCTGTCTGAGGGTGATAAGCCGTACTGAATCGCAGCTTCGTATCCAACGAATCATGGAGCTGCTCCCAGAACCGAGAAGTGAACTGAGACCCTCTGTCAGATATAATCTTCTTCGGCACACCATGCAAGCAGACAATCCGAGAGATGTACAACTCTGCAAGTCTAGCACCGGAGTAAGTAGTGTTCACTGGAATGAAGTGAGCAACCTTCGTCAGACGATCCACTACCACCCAAATAGAGTTGTACCCTTTCTGAGTACGAGGCAATCCAACAATGAAGTCCATAGTGATTTCTTCCCATTTCCACTCTGGAATCTTCAAAGGCTGCAATAGACCTGCTGGCCTCTGATGCTCAGCCTTGACACGCTGACAGGTGTCACAAATAGCCACGTACTCTGCCACTGAACGCTTCATCCCATACCACCAGAAACGTTCCTTCAGATCATAGTACATCTTCGTGCTGCCCGGATGAATAGAGTAAGCTGTATCATGGGCCTCACTCAGAATCAACTTCCGAAGATCATGCACATCAGGCACGCAGATCCGGTTCTTGTACCACAAGGTACCCTGATCATCCTCTCTGAAATGAGGAGCCTTGCCCTTCTTGAGCAACTCACGAATCTCCTGCAGCTTCTCATCATCTTTCTGATGCTGCCTGATCTCTGCCTCTAGAGTCGGTACTGCCTCAAATGCTGCACTCGAAGTATGATGCAAGAAACCCAGACTCAACTGCTCGAACTCCTCGCATAACTCTAGAGGCATCTGGAAAGCCACGGCCATGTTGACATAACTTCTTCTGCTCAAAGCATCTGCTACAACATTGGCCTTGCCCGGATGATAGTGAATCTCCAGATCATAGTCCTTGACCAACTCTAGCCATCTTCTCTGCCGCATGTTCAGCTCATTCTGCGTGAAAATGTACTTGAGGCTCTTGTGATCAGTGTAGATATCACACCGCTGCCCATACAAGTAATGCCTCCAAATTTTCAGAGCATGCACAACTGCGGCTAACTCAAGATCATGAGTAGGATAATTCAGCTCATGCCGGCGTAGCTGTCGTGAAGCATAAGCTATCACTCTGCCCTCCTGCATCAGAACACACCCAAGACCATCCTTCGAAGCATCACAATACACCGTGAACCTCTTCGTCTGGTCTGGCAGAGTCAAGACTGGCGCCGTAGTCAACCTCTTCTTCAACTCATCAAAGGCCATCTGACGCTCATCAGTCCATACAAAAGCCACATTCTTCTCCAGCAAAGAAGTCAAAGGCTTCGCGATCTTGGAGAAATTCTCAATGAACCTCCGATAATATCCAGCTAAGCCCAAGAAAGACCTGACTTCCTTCACTGTCTGCGGTGTCTCCCACTCGAGCACATCTTTCACCTTGCTCGGATCAACAGCAATGCCTCCCTGAGAGATAACATGACCGAGGAATGGCACCTCGTCAATCCAGAACTCGCACTTGCTGAACTTGGCGTACAGCTGATGCTCTCTCAATCTCTGCAACACGAGCCTCAAATGCTCCTCATGCTCTTCTTCTGTCTTGGAGAAGATCAGAATATCATCAATGAAAATCACCACGAAGACATCCAGATAATCCATGAAGACCATGTTCATCAGATGCATGAAGAAAGCCGGGGCATTAGTCAAGCCGAAGGACATGACTGTATACTCATATAGCCCGTACTTGCAGGTGAATGCCGTCTTCGGAATATCCCCAGGACGGATCCTCAGCTGAAAGTAACCCGAACGAAGATCAATCTTCGAGAATATACGAGCACCTCGAAGCAGATCGAAGAGATCCTCAATACGGGGCAGTGGATGCTTGTTCTTGATAGTAACTGCATTCAGCTCCCGATAATCGACACACATCCTCTTCGAGCCATCCTTCTTATCTACCAGCAATAATGGAAAAGCCCAAGGAGAGAAGCTGCGACGGATATAGCCCTTGGCTAGCAACTCATCAATAGTCTTCTTAACTTCTTCATGCTCTATAGGTGCCATACGGTAGGGCCGCTTTGCAATAGGAGCTGTGCCAGGCAAGAGATCAATACAAAACTCAATGGCGCGTTCAGGCGGCATACCTGGCAGATCATCCGGAAAGACATCCGGGAATTCAGACACCACGCGAATACCGTCCGTGGGTCTAGCCTCCATCTGATGAAGAAATCCAGAAGGCTCTACTGCACTGATGACAACCTCTTGGCCACTGGAAGCTGATAGCAAGACTGTCCTCTGAGCACAATCTATTCGAACTCCCCACTTGGCCAGAGTCTCCATTCCCAGAATGACATCAATGCCCTTGGTGTCTAGCACCATCAGATCAGTACAGAACTCTACTCCCCTCAAAGAAACACTGACTCTCGGGCAGTAAGTGTGAGACCTCAACTGTCCTCCCGGGGAAGATACTAACAGGCACCTCTTTAATGTGCTAGTATGAATACCATGATGCTCGACAAAAGACTGAGTAATGAAGGAATGCGTAGCACCAGTATCAAAAAGCACTGTAGCTGGATATGAATTAACCATGAACGTACCAATGACCACGTTGGGAGCCTCGGCCGCTGACTCGGCCGTCACGTGGTTCACCCTGCCCTGTGCTGGCGCCCTGGGCTGAGCTGGGCGCCCCTGCTGTCCCGCCTGCGCCTTCCGGGGGCAAGCGTTGGCGTAGTGCCCCGGCTGGCCGCAGTGAAAGCAGGTGCGAGGAGGTCCCTGAGCCTGCTGTCCGGTAGGAGCTGCCGGACGTGGAGCCTGCGGTGCCGGTGGAGCCGGTGGAGCACGAGCCGGAGGTGCCGGTAACCTCGGGCCCTGACCTGCCTGCTGCTGTCGAGGCGGGTACTGCTGCGGTGGCCTCTGCTGGTACTGCTGAGGAGGCCGGTACTGAGGCTGGTACTGCTGGGGCTGCTGGAGTCGTGGACGAGTGTTGCTGCCGGAAGCAACGGGGACAACCTTCCTCTTCTTGTCCTCCATCTCCAAGTGCTTACGCTCAGTGTTGAGCGCACTGTCAACCAGATGGTTGAAGTCGTCGAAGCGGAGGTTGAGCAGCGCGTACTGGAGGTAGTCCTCAAGACCCTCCATGAAGTGCTCCTGCTTCTTGCGGTCATCCGCAACCTCGGCAGGGGCGTAGCGAGCCAGCTGAAGAAAGCGATCACGATACTCCGTGACCGACATAGTCCCCTGAATTCACAAAGACAGATAGATATCGGAAGATTAACTCAAGATTCATAAGGATAGAACAAGGGGCATTAGCTCAAAAGAAACCGCTGAATGATTATACTTAAGATTACCTGCTTCAGTGCAAGGAACTCCTTCTGCTTCATTTTCATAACGCCCGCGGGGACGTTGTGGCTGCGGAAACGCTCCCTGAACTGGAGCCAGGTGAGAGACTCGCGGTCATGGACCGGGTGTGACTCCCACCAGTCCAAAGCTGCCCCTCGCAGCTGTCCTGCTGCGTACAAGACGCGCTCACGGTCATCGCACTGGGCGATGTCCAGCTGACGCTCCACTGCACGGAGCCAGTCGTCAGCCTGAAGAGGGTCGGACGTGTGAGAAAACGTCGGCGGGTGACCCCTCAGGAACTCAGCACGCCTGTCGCGAGGCTGCGGCGGTGGAGGAGGCGGAGGCTGAGTGTGAGCGTGCTGAAGAGCCTGAACAGTGTTGTTCAGGGTGGCCATCATCTGCATCTGGAGCTGGAAGTACTGCTCCGGAGTCAAAGGCGGCGGCATCGGGATCCCAGTACCCTGGTTGTTCTGACCCTGCTGCTGGCCAGAACCTGAACCGGTGCTCCTGGTGTTCACCATCTGATTTGACCAAAAGATTTCACGAGTAAGGATATTGTAGGAATAAATTCAGATGGATATGATAACTCTTTGCGGAAAAAGACTCAGCCATGATAAAGTAGACAGGATAGAGTTGACTGTTTTACCCCCAACGATCTAACTCATTTTATTAATTAGTTAACTTTAGCATCTGAGTGATTTTCTTTAAACAAATTTAAACTACTAAGCTATGCAATCAGTCAAAAATCCAAATCAAGCATGTAGCATAATAACAAGCAGACAATTTTCACGACTTAGCCGAGTTTAGCAAAAGACTCGACTAACACAACGCGTCGCAGAACGTGCTATCGTGTTATTATAAAAAGGTCACCTAGCTATGCTCATGGTGGTCAGATGACTGATTCAGGCCAAAATCTACGAAACTATTCTTCAGAGAGAGAAATCAAGGCAAGAAGGGTAAAAAGTCAAAGAAGTCAAGGGGTATAATAGTAAAATAGTTTCAGCAGTCAAGGATTGGTGAGAAGAAGTCCTAAAACTCGACCAGTTCTATCCAGGCTTCGTCCTACAGTCGATACGGCTCTGATACCACTCTGTAACACCCGGTTTATAGAAGAACATAAACCGAGCAATCATATACGTGCCAGGATCAAGTCACACGTATATACAACAGAATGAACAGTATATCATAGCACATATCACGTAAAAAGACATAATAAAGCGAATACGAATGTTATTTATTACAATAATGACAAAAATGTCTGATACAGCGGAAGCGAAGTACAAAATACGATAAAAGCTCTCCGAAGCTGAAGCAGGGCGCCACAGGGACGTCGACTGGGAGACGAAGCACCTAGAAGTCCTCGTAATCCTGGTAGCGCTGGACGAACTCCCTCGTGTCGGCAGGAACTGAGCAGCAGTAGCGTAGCCAAGAGGAAAAAGTAGAGAAGAGGCAAGGGTGAGTACACAACTTGTACTCAACAAGTATAACACAAACTATGAGGCTCTAGGCTGGCTGACTCAACTGCATTAGCTTTTAAGTGTTGGCAAAATTTTATTAAAGCTATTTACTACGAGTTGATGAATTACCATTAACCCAGTTACATAGTAATTAGTCAAGTTTAATCATGTAACTACTGAGAAACCAAACCAAAACCAAGCCACCAAGGTAAACCCCGAGAAGCACCTCCCTCGTCGGAAGGAGATAACTTCACTAATCAAAAGGAGGATCTGGGCCGCTCATAACCGTGAGCACGGCTAGTATACCAGTTTTACACTCTGCAGAGGTTGCACATCTTTACCCACAAGTCGTGAGCTACGCCAGTTGTTCATCACACTTCCTTAGGTGAGATGGCCAGCGACTCACTACGAGGCCTTTAAAAAGAATCTCGTTGGTAAGGCGTAACCGCGAGAGTTAGGTCGGCGACGATGGGGCCCACCTCCGGGGGTACAAGCACAGGAGCGCAATCCAAGCACAGACCAAGCCGGAGGAGCAGGGACCATTGAAGCTTACTACTCTTGCCCCGCAGGTAAGTTACTCCAAACCAAAAAGATCTAGTTATTACGCCAAGTCTATCCCATTCTAGCCTTGTGGTAGCGCTGTTGTCCCAGGTTGTCGCTCTATGAACCGGTCCTTATGGAGAGTGGCCAACCAGGCAGTAAGCACCGTGCTGGCCCCCTAAACCATGTTTCTAAAAAAACATCTTTTAACGAGAAGTGAGCCACTCAAGCCACACAGAGTGCCACTCTCAGAATTAAGTTCAAGTAAAACATTAATCAATTTAAATTAAAAGGACCAGAGTGTGTTATAGCGCAGCAACCTAGCACAACTAACCAAAATGCAACCCAAAGGTATATAAAGGATATAAACTGGCTAGGAAATCCTTAAAGGCATACAGTATTAAAATGCAGTATGAAATTGTATTTAAAGATGATAGGTTGTTCATGTTATACTTGCCTTCCTCGTACTGCTCCTGCTGCTGCTCGAAGTGCTCAGAAGGCTGCTGCTCCGGGTACTGGTACTGGGGCTCCTCAGGTAGCTCAGCGTCTACTCACGAACACATGGCCAAAACAATGCACAACAATAAGCATACAAGCAAATACTAACAAAAACTAAGAAACAGTACATCAATACATAAAAACAGCGCACAGAACTACTCTAGAACTATTCTACGCGTTACAACGATCGCGTGGATATAAAGAACGCTAAAAACGGAGCTAAAACGCGTTTTCTAGGCTAAAAACAAGTTCTAGGGGCTTATTTGTAAGAAAAACAGAGTTCCAGGGGGTTTTCTGCTAAAACCGAGGACTAAAACGTAAATAAACATTAAATCTAAGGGCTAACGTGCAAAACCAACGGCTCTGGACGGCGGGTTTGAAAACCAGGAAGTTCAGGGTGTTAAGTGCTAAAAACCGGACCTGGATCTAATTGTTTTTGAACTACCAGGGACGGCGGGTTTATTTCTGGAAAGTTGGGGGGTTCTTTAGAAAGATTGCCAGGCCGAACCGTTATCTAAGGATATGGGCCGCTGGATCACGATCTGATGGATCAGATCGAAAGGGTACGCGCTTCTAATCCTGGGCGTCCAAAGCGGATCGGGCGGTCAGGGGTGCGGGGTGGCGGCGCTGCTCGCCGGCGGCGTTCTCCGCGGCGGGGGATCGCCGGAATCGGCCAAATTGGCCGCTACGGGGCACGATTAGGCCTGCGGTTTGATCGTGGGGGTGTACGCGATGTGCGTTGTCCACCTGGGGGGTTATTTGGGCCCGGGGAGGCTCAGAGCACTGAGTTCGGCGGTCATGGCGGATCTAGACGGCGGGGAACGCCGGAGCACGGGGTTCGGGCCGCTAGAGGGGCTACAGACTACACTAACAGGCCAAAAAAAAAGAAGCGTGGCCGGAGGTATTCTTACCGGGTCTTGGGACAGCGGGGCGTCGTGGAAGAGGGGGTCGCCGGCGAGGTCGAGCGGAGCCGGCCGGTCGGGGGTGGTGATGCGGTCGAAGACGGGCGGTTTCCTGCGTCCTGGTCCCACAGGATGACTCCGGGGGATGCTGCAAAGGTGCCACGGGTCAGGGGAGGTTCAGGAGTCGCCGGCGGCGAGGAATTCGGGCTGCGGGCCACTCACCCGCGGGGATGACTTCGGGTGAAATTCCGGCGGGGTGGGGCCTGGCTTCGGGGCAGAGAGCTTGGGAAGCTCCCCGGGGCTACGGCGAGTCTACTTCGGGGCTTGCGGAGGTTCGCGGTGCAGCGGAGCGGTGGGCTCACGGCGGAGCAGGGGCGCGGCGAAACAGAGCAGCGCGGAGGCGGCGGCGCTAGGGTGTGAGGGGAGGCGGCTGCGGATGGGGTGCGAGGGGGGTGCCTTGGGCCCCTTTTGTAGGGCGGCGGCCAACC
This sequence comes from Panicum virgatum, assembly GCF_016808335.1. Taxonomy (NCBI): domain Eukaryota; kingdom Viridiplantae; phylum Streptophyta; class Magnoliopsida; order Poales; family Poaceae; genus Panicum; species Panicum virgatum. The sequence continues at coordinate 32,262,497 of NC_053151.1, read as the reverse complement.
TGGGCGTGCGCGCCCGGGGTTGGGAAACCGGCGAGATCCCCGGCGGGAGTCGCGGGCGGGCGTTGCGGGAGGAAGGCGACGGGGCTGACCGGTGGGGTCCCGGCGCAGCGAGACGGGGCGAGCGCGAGCGGGGTGCCGCTGGCGGGTGGGACCGGCAGGTCGGGCGGGCGAGGCGCGCGCGATGCGGGCCGGGCGCTGACGAGCGGGTGAGAGAGTGGGGAGCGGTTGGGCCGCTCGCGGTGAGCCAGGCCGGGGAGCGGGCTGGGCTGAGAACGGGCGCGCGCGTTGAGCCCGCGGAGAGGCCGGCTGGGCCAGCGGAGTGAGGCGGGGGAGAGAGGCTGGGCCAGTGGGGGAGAGGGCGCGGGCTGGGCCGAGCGCAAAGGCAGGCCGGAGTGGCGTGCGGGCTGGGCCGCCCGGGAAGGGAGAGGGGGAAGAGGGAGTGGGCCGGCCGAGTGCTGGGCTGGGCTTGGGAAAGTGGTTTGGGCTGGGTTTGGGTTTTGTTTTGGGTTTTCTTTCTATTTTCTATTCTATATCTTTTCCTTTCTAATTTCTAATTCAAACAAAGTTTGGATTCAAATTTGAATTTGAATTCAAACCACACTCAAGTAAGAATTATGCACCAGCATGAATGCAACAAAAAAATTTAAACCTATGATAAATTTTAATTAATTAAGGAACAAAAATTAGATTAAATGCCAACTAAACACAATAAACCTTAGAAAATATTAACTAAAGCCAATTAATTTATTAATAAATACTGAAATTTAAATTAGGGTGTTACAGGCGCCCTGCTCAGCTTCAGAGAGTTTTATCGTATTTTGTACTTCACTCCCACTGTATCAGACATTTTGTCATTTATGTAATAAATAACATTCGTACTCGCTTTATTATATCTTTTTATGTGATATGTGCTGTGATATATTGTTCATTCTGTTGTATATACGTGTGACTTGATCCTGGCACGTATATGATTGCTCGGTTTATGTCCTTTTATAAATCGGGTGTTACAGAGTGGTATCAGAGCCATATCAACTGTAGGACGAAAGCCTAGATATAACTGGTCGAGTTTTATGACTTCTTCTCTCTCAGCCTTGTCTGCTGAAACTATTTTGCTATTATACTCCTTGAATTCCAAGATTCTTACTCGTCTTGCCTTGAATTCTCTCTATAGAATAGTCTCTGTAGATTCTGGCCTGGAGTAAGTCGTCTGACCATCATAGGTGTAAGCTAGATGACCCCTTTATAATAATACGATAGCATGTTATGCGACGCGTTGTGTTAGTCGAGTCGTGTGCTAAACTCGGCTAAGTCATGAAAATTGTCTGCTTGTTATTATGCTACATGTTTGATTTGGATTTTTGAATGATTGCATAGCTTAGTAGTTTAAATTTGTTTAAAGAAAATCACTCTTATGTTAAAATTAACTAATTAATAAATGAGTTAGATCGTTGGGGGTAAAACCGTCCACTCTATCCTGTCTACTTTATCATGCCTAAGTCTTCCTTGCAGAAAGATATCATATCCGTCTAAATTATTCCTGCAATATCTTTGCTCATACATCTTTTGTTCAAATCAGATGGTGAACACCAGGAGCACCAGTTCCGGTTCTAGCCAGCAGCAGGGTAAGAACAACCAGGGTACCGAGATGCCGATGCCTCCACCCTTGACTCCGGAGCAGTTCTTTCAGCTCCAGATGCAGATGATGGCCACCCTGAACAACACTGTTCAGGCACTGCAGCAGATCCACGCTCAGCCGCCGCCTCCTCCACCTCCGCAGACCCGCGACAGGCGTGCGGAGTTTCTGAGGGGCCACCCGCCGATGTTCTCTCACACGTCTGACCCACTTCAGGCAGAAGACTGGCTCCGTGCAGTGGAGCGCCAGCTGGACATCGCCCAGTGCGATGATCGGGAGCGAGTCTTGTACGCAGCAGGATAGCTGCGAGGGGCAGCTTTGGACTGGTGGGAGTCCCACCCAGTTCAGGACCACGAGGCTTTCACCTGGATCCAGTTCCGGGAGCGGTTCCGTAGCCACAACGTCCCCGCGGGCGTTATGAAGATGAAGCAGAAGGAGTTCCTTGCACTGAAGCAGGTAATCTCAGATATAATCATTCTGCATTTCCCTTTTGAGCTAATACCACCTTGTTCTATCCGTCTGAACCATAAATTAATCCTTCGATATATATATATCTGTCTTTTTCACTTCAGGGGACTATGACGGTCACGGAGTATCGTGATCGTTTTCTGCAGCTTGCTTGCTACGCCCCTGCCGAGGTTGCGGATGACCGCAAGAAGCAGGAGCACTTCATGGAGGGTCTTGAGGACTACCTCCAGTACGCGCTGCTCAACCTCCGCTTTGACGACTTCAACCATCTGGTTGACAGCGCGCTCAACACGGAGCGCAAGTACCTGGAGATGGAGGACAAGAAGAGGAAGATTGTCCCCGTTGCTTCCGGCAGCAACACCCGTCCTCGCCTCCAGCCGCCTCAACAGTACCAGCAGCAGCAGTACTAGCCTCCCCAGCAGTACCAGCAGAGGCCGCAGCAGTACCCGCCTCGACAGCAGCAGCAGGCAGGTCAGGGCCCGAGGTTACCGGCACCTCCGGCTCGTGCTGCTCCACCAGCTCCGCCAGCACCTCAGGCTCCATGGCAGGCAGCTCCTTCTGCCGGACAGCAGGTACCTCCTCGCGCGTGCTTTCACTGCGGCTAGCCGGGGCACTACGCCAACTCTTGCCCCCGGAAGGCGCAGGCGGGACAGCAGGGGCGCCCAGCTCAGCCCAGGGCGCCACTTCAGGGCAGAGTGAACCACGTGACGGCCGAGTCAGCGGCCGAGGCTCCTAATGTGGTTATTGGTACGTTCATGGTCAACTCCCATCCAGCTACAGTGCTTTTCGATACTGGTGCTACTCATTCATTCATCACCAAGTCATATGTTGAGCAGCATAGTTTCTTTACCACTCCATTAAAGAAGTATCTGCTAGTCTCTTCACCGGGAGGGGAGTTGAGATCCCACATTGTTAGCCCTCGAGTCAGTATAGCCATAAGGGGGGTAAAATTTAGTGCAGATCTGAGGGTGCTAGACACCAAGGGCATTGATGTGATTCTGGGAATGGATACTCTTGCCAAGTGGGGAGTCAGAATTGATTGTGCTCATCGGGCAGTTCACTTGACAGCATCTGATGGCCAAGAGGTGACAGTCAGTGCTTCAGTGCCCTCGGGATTTCTTCATCAGATGGAGGCTAGACCCACGGACGGTATTCGCGTGGTGTCTGAATTCCCGGATGTCTTTCCGGATGATTTGCCAGGTATGCCGCCTGAACGCGACATCGAGTTTTCTATTGATCTCTTGTCTGGCACTGCTCCTATTGCAAAGCGGCCCTACCGCATGGCACCTATAGAGCATGAGGAAGTTAAGAAGACTATTGATGAGTTGCTAGCCAAGGGCTATATCCGTCGCAGCTTCTCTCCTTGGGCTTTTCCATTGTTGCAAGTAGATAAGAAGGATGGCTCGAAGAGAATGTGTGTCGATTATCGAGAGCTGAATGCAGTTACCATCAAGAACAAGCATCCACTGCCCCGTATTGAGGATCTCTTTGATCTGCTTCGAGGTGCTCGCATATTCTCGAAGATTGATCTGTGTTCGGGTTATTTTCAGCTGGGGATCCGTCCTGAGGATATTTCGAAGACGGCATTCACCTGCAAGTATGGGATGTATGAGTACACGGTCATGTCCTTCGGCTTGACTAATGCCCCGGCTTTCTTCATGCATCTGATGAACCTGGTATTCATGGATTATCTGGATGTCTTCGTGGTGATCTTCATTGATGATATTCTGATCTTCTCCAAGACAGAGGAAGAGCATGAAGAGCATCTGAGGCTCGTGTTGCAGAGATTGAGAGAGCATCAGCTGTATGCTAAGTTCAGCAAGTGCGGGTTCTGGATTGACGAGGTTCCATTCCTCGGTCATATCATCTCCAAGGGACGTATTGCAGTTGATCCGAGCAAGGTGAAGGATGTGCTCGAGTGGGAGACACCGCAGACGGTGAAGGAAGTCCGGTCATTCTTGGGCTTAGCAGGATACTATCGGAGGTTCATTGAGAATTTCTCCAAGATCACAAAGCCCTTGACTTCCTTGCTAGAGAAGAATGCAGCATTCATATGGACTGATGAGCGTCAGATGTCCTTTGATGAGCTGAAGAAGAGGTTGACTACGACGCCAGTCCTTACTCTGCCAGACCGGACCAAGAGGTTCACGGTATATTGTGATGCTTCGAAGGATGGTCTTGGGTGTGTTCTGATGCAGGAGGGCAGAGTGATTGCTTATGCTTCACGGCAGCTACGCTGGCATGAGCTAAACTATCCCACTCATGACCTTGAGTTAGCCGCAGTTGTGCATGCTCTGAAGATTTGGAGGCATTACTTGTACGGGCAGCAGTGTGATATCTACACTGATCACAAGAGCCTCAAGTATATTTTCACGCAGAATGAGCTGAACATGCGGCAGAGGAGACGGTTAGAGTTGGTCAAGGATTATGACCTAGAGATTCACTATCATCCGGGTAAGGCCAATGTTGTGGCAGATGCTCTGAGCAGAAGAAGCTATGTCGACATGGTCGTTGCTTTCCAGATGCCTCCAGAGTTATGTGAGGAGTTTGAGCAGTTGAGTCTGGGCTTCTTGCATCATACTTCGAGCGCAGCATTCGAGGCAGTACCCACTCTAGAGGCAGAGATCCGGCAGCATCAGAAAGAAGATGATAAGCTGCAGGAGATCCATGAGTTGCTCAAGAAGGGCAAGGCTCCTCATTTCAGAGAGGATGATCAGGGTACCTTGTGGTACAAGAATCGGATCTGTGTGCCAGATGTGAAGGATCTCCGGAAGTTGATTCTAAGCGAGGCTCATGATACAACTTATTCTATTCATCCGGGCAGCACGAAGATGTACTATGATCTGAAGGAACGTTTCTGGTGGTATGGGATGAAGCATTCAGTAGCAGAGTACATGGCTATTTGTGACACCTGTCAGTGTGTCAAGGCTGAGCATCAGAGGCCAGCAGGTCTGTTATAGCCGTTAAAGATTCCAGAGTGGAAATGGGAGGAAATAACTATGGACTTCATTGTTGGATTGCCTCGTACTCAGAAAGGGTACAACTCCATATGGGTAGTAGTGGATCGTCTGACGAAGGTTGCTCACTTCATTCCAGTGAACACTACTTACTCCGGTGCTAGACTTGCAGAGTTGTACATCTCTCGGATTGTCTGTTTGCATGGTGTGCCCAAGAAGATCATATCTGACAGAGGGTCTCAGTTCACTTCACGATTCTGGGAGCAGCTCCATGATTCGTTGGATACGAAGCTGCATTTCAGTACGGCTTATCACCCTCAGACAGATGGGCAGACAGAGAGAACCAACCAAGTGTTGGAGGATATGCTGAGAGCTTGTGCTATTCAGTATGGTACTAGTTGGGATAAGTGCCTGTCGTATGCTGAGTTCTCCTATAACAATAGCTACTAGGCCAGTTTGAAGAAGTCCCCCTTTGAGGCATTGTATGGCAGAAAATGCAGGACTCCTCTCTATTGGGATCAAATTGGTGAGAAGCAGCTCTTTGGCCCTGATATCATAGAAGATGCAGAGTAGATGGTTCAGGTTGTGCGGGAAAATCTGAGGACTCCACAGAGCAGGCAAAAGAGCTATGCAGATGGCAAACGGAGAGACCTGACCTTCAGTGTTGGTGATTATGTGTACCTGAAGGTGTCTCCGATGAGAGGAATCCGCAGGTTTAATGTCAAGGGGAAGTTAGCACCTCGGCATGTTGGTCCTTTCAAGGTGCTAGAGAGGAAAGGCAAAGTTTCTTATCGCCTGGAGTTGCCCACCAGCCTCTCAGGAGTTCATGATGTCTTCCATATATCTCAGCTGAAGAAGTGTCTGCGAGTACCCGAGGAGCTGGCACCAATGGATGGAGTAGATGTGCAGGAGGATCTGACTTATACTGAGCATCCGTTGAAGATTCTGGAGACATCAGAAAGGGTTACTCGGAACAAGCGCATCAAGATGTGCAGAGTTCAGTGGAGTCACCACAGTGAAGCTGAGGCTACATGGGAGCGAGAAGATGAGCTGAAGAAGACATATCCAGATCTCTTTGCTAGTCAGCCCAGCTAAATCTCGGAGACGAGATTTCTTTAAGGGGGTAGGGTCTGTAACACCCTAATTTAAATTTCAGCATTTAATAATAAATTTAATTGGCTTCATTTAATTTTTCTAAGGTTTATTATGTTTAGACTTGCATTTAATCTAATTTTGTTTCACAAGTAATTAAAATTTTGCTAGGTTTATTTTCGTTGTTGCATTCATGCTGGTGCATGGTTTTATTTTGTTGAATGCATAGGAGTTTGAATTCAAATTCATTTGAATTCAAATAGATTTGAGTTGGTTTGAAAAGGAAAAGAGGTTTGGAAATAGGGAAAACAGTGAACCCAAAACCCAGCCCAAACCCTCTCCGCAGCCCAACCCGCACCCCTCTCTCCCTCTCTTTCCCGTGGCCCGCCCCGCTCACCCAGCCCAGCAGACCGCCCGGCCCAGCTTGGCCCAGCAATTAGCCGCTCCCGCAACCTGCCCCAGCGCTTCCGTTCACCGCCCGCGCGCGCGCCTTTACACTGACATGGACGGCCGACACGTCAGCGTCAGCGGCTCCACCTGCACGCCGCTCGCGCGTCGCCACAACTCCTGCTGCATGGCTCCACCTGCAGCGCCCGCCTTCAGCCCGACCCGAGCGCCCCGCACACCTTTTCCCCTCTTTGCCTAGTGGCCCCCGCTAGTCAGCCGCAGTAGCGCGCCCACGCCAGCACTCGCTGACCATCCGGGCCCGCTTGCCAGGTCCTCCTTCCCCGACGCGCCCGCGCTCAACGGCCTCCCGAATCACGGCCGTGATCCTCGCCGTGATTCCCCTGCCCATCCCGCACGCCCAGATCTCGGGCCCCCTTCTTTTTTAGCCTGCAGCCGCACCCCCTGCACCTCACCTCCACCGCAGCCGCTGCTCCAAACCCTAGCCGCTCGCCCGCCTCAGCTCCGCCCCTGCGCCACCGCGGACTCGCCGCTCCGCCGTGCCACAACCCCGGCTAACCTTGCAGGAGCTTCGCCCGAGCACCAGGAGCAGCACTGTGGCCACCAACCCCAACCTCAACCTTTGCCTGCGCCGGATTTTCCCCGGATTCCGCCGCCGCAGGTAACTCTGATCCGAGCAATTGCTCGCCGCCGGTGCCGCTTCGGCCACGCTGACACCCCCACCGCCGCCGCAGGAGCACCACGCGTCGATCAGTGAGGTCCAGAAGCCTGGGACGCCTTCCTTCGGTCCTGTCCACGGGCACCGCACCGCACGCCGCCGCTCGCCATCGATGCCGGTGACTCCGCGCTACAGCTTCACCGGTCTTGACCCTCGGTAAGCACCCCCAAGCCCCCAAACCCCCTTTGCGCTAGTTATTTCCACCCGCGGCGCACACCATCCAGCACCCGCACGGCACGAACGCCGCTCACCAGAGGTCACGACCCGCAGAGCCGCCGCCGCCCACGCGAGCATAGCTCCGAGCATTCCCGAATCCAAATAACCCCCCAGGTGGATTAAGCATGCCGCGCACTCCATCCACGGCCAAGCGGCAGCCCGAACGGACAACTGGAGCGCCGGATTGGCTTTCTCCGGCGCTGCTCCGCCGCGGGAAGCCGTCGCCGGCGGCCTGCCGCCGCCGCCCCACGCGCCCTTTACCCCTGGCCGCCCGATCTGGAAGCAATGCCCATGATTAGAATGTGAGCTGATCAGATTTGAGCCACCGGATTGTGAACCAACGGCTGAGATCCACCCGTACCCTTTCGTCCTGGTTCTTTTGCTAAAGACCCCCCCATCTTTCCTAGAATCAACCCGCAGTCCAGCTGTGTTCAAAAGTAATTATAGATGGGCCCAAAACTTTACAAGGACCCCCCTGAGCTTCCTAGAAATAGGACCCGCAGTCCAGTCAGCGCAGTTTTGCGAGTTAGACCGTAGATCTACCCGGTAATTATGTTTTAGTCCTCGGTTTTGCCCAGAAACCCCCTGGAACTCTGTTTTTATGTATTGATGTACTGTTTCTTAGATTTTGTTAGTGTTTGCTTGTATGCTTATTGTTGTGCCTTGTTTTGGCCATGTGTTCGTGAGTAGACGCTGATCCTGTTGAGGAGCCCCAGTACCAGTACCCGGAGCAGCCGTCTTCCGACCACTTTGAGCAGCAGCAGGAGCAGTACGAGGAAGGCAAGTATAACATGAACAACCTATCACTTTTGAATACATTTTCATACTGCATTTTAATAATGTATGCCTATAAGGACTTTCCTAGCCACTTTATATCCTTTATATATATCCTTTGGGTTGCATTTTGGTTAGTTGTGCTAGGTGCCGCGCTATAACACACTTGGTCCTTTTTAATTAATTTGATTAATGGTATATGCAACTTAATTCTGAGAGTGTCCCTCTGTGTGGCTTGAGTGGCTCACGTCTCGTTAAAATTTGGTTTTGTTAGAAATATGGTTTAGGGGGCCAGCACGGTTCTTACTGCTGGGTTGGCCACTCTCCATAAGGACCGGTTCATAGAGCTACAACCTGGGACAACAGCGCTACCACAAGACTGGAATGGGACGGTCTTGGCTTACTAATTAGGTCATTTTGGTTCGGGAGTAACTTACCGACGGGGCATGGGGGTGGTGAGCTTCAATGGTGCCCAGGCTACGAGGCTTGGTCTGCGTACCCCTTGAGGTGGTTACCATCATTGCGGAGCCTGATTCCTTAGCGGTTATACCTTACCAACGTGATCCTTTGTAACGGCCTCGTAGTGAGTTTGCTAGTCATCTCACCTAACGAAGTGTGATGAACAACTAGCGTATCTCACGACTTGTGGGTAAAGATGTGTAACCTCTGCAGAGTGTAAAACTGGTATACTAGCCGTGCTCATGGTCATGAGCGGCCCAGATCCTCCTTTTGATTAGTGGGGTTATCTCCTTCCGACGTGGGGGGTGCCTCTCGGGGTTACCTTGGTGGTTTCGGTTTGGTTCTCAGTAGTAACATGATTAACTTTGATTAATTACTATGTAACTGGGTTTATGGTAGTTCATCAACTTGTAGTAAATAACTTTAATAAAATTTTGCCAAGACTTAAAAGCTAATGCAGTCAGTCAGCCAACCTAGAGCCTCATAGTTTGTGTTATACTTGTTGAGTACAAGTTGTGTACTCACTCTTGCCTACTCTATTCTTTTTCCTCTTGGGGATACTCTACTGCTGCTCAGTTCCTGCTGAAGCGAGGGAGTTCGCTCAGCGCTATCAGGACTACGAGGACTTCTAGGCGTTTCGTCTCCCAGTCCACGTCCCTGTGGCGCCCTGCTCAGCTTCGGAGAGTTTTTATCGTATTTTGTACTTCGCTTCCGCTGTATCATACATTTTGTCATTTATGTAATAAATAACATTCATACTCGCTTTATTATATCTTTTTACGTGATATGTGCTGTGATATATTGTTCATTCTGTTGTATATACGTGTGACTTGATCCTGGCACATATATGATTGCTCGGTTTATGTCCTTTTATAAACCGGGTGTTACACACTGCCTGGGAGAGGGTCCGTAGAAGTGGTAACCGGGTCAGCAGAAGAAGTGTCAACATCTGAAGTCATGACTACTGAAGCTGCTGGCTGTGTCGACTGCGGAAGTATAGACTCCTCTCCTTCTACTCCCCCTGGAAGTGGTGCCTGTGGTACGACAGGGAGGGTGACTGACTGAACCGCTGACGGTGAGTCCTGAAAGAGCGTAGTCACTGGCAGTGGTGAGAAGAGCGGACGACCGGTAGACCCAAGAAGTGCAGACATCGAGAACGTGGTCTTCGGTGTCGTCGAAAAAGCTGGAGCTGCAGTAGGGGCTGGAGCTGGAGTGACTGCAAGCTGAGGTGCTCCAACACCCTGAAGTCCTGGCTCCTGCGGGGCGAGTCCAGTGTGAGTGTAAAGCTGTGTGATCATCCCGAACATCGCCATCATGCCCTGCTGCATCTGCTGGAACTGAGAGTCTGTCCTCTGAGATACTCGGTCAATGAGCCCGACAAAACGCTCCTCGGCTACAGCACGCTCTCGGGCAGCCTCCCTCTGAATAGCTGCAAGCTGAGCCTCCTGGGCTCTCCTGGCCTCCTCCTGTGCAATCCGATCCTCTCTCTGCTGAGCGACAAGCTGCTGAAGGAGAGAGGTGAGCTCGGACGGCTGAGTCACCTGGGGCTCTGTGATAGTAGCAGCTGCTGGTGACGATGGAGGTGGTTCTCTGGACCCTCCTGCCTCGTGGTCGTGACTGGCTGGTGCTGTAGGAAAGTACTCATCGTCCTCGGAGGAGTCTGACTCAAGCTCAGACTAGTTAATCTCATCATCTCCCCCGGGAAGCTGTGCCTCTGCTGCTAGAAGTGCCTCGTCCTCCTCTGCCACTCAGGCCTGCACCTCAACTGACAGCCGTGCCATAGCAGCTCTGTCTGCCTGTCTGCCCCTCCTCCGGTCCTGTGGTGCAGTGGGATGGTAGCCTGGGAACCTGGGGGCCTCATCCTGACGGTAAACTGCACTGATCGACGAGTCAGCGGGCACGATCATAGAACAAATGTAACTGATCCAGTGTGCATAAGGAAACTGCCTCACGACACTCATCCCGTCAGTGATCACATCCTCTATCTCAGCCAGAATAAAACCCACTATGTCAAATGGCTCGTGAGTGAGGATGTGTAGAAGCATTAACTGCTGCAGACCTGTGAACCCCTGTAGCCACTCCTCGGTAACAAGGTCCTCCGGAGTGCCATGTGAACTACGTACGCCTCTGGGGTCAGCAAGCTGGGAACTCTGGCATACGATGCTGGAAATGGCTGGCGGAAGCACTGAGAGATCGCCTCGTGAGAAGGTTCAATCCCGCCAATCATCGCCCTGCGAGGTGGATCTGCATCTCCGTATACTCTCTCGTGCAGGGAGACATCGACCAAGTCGACTCCAAGGATCCCTGCAATCGTCGCCCTGGACAAACCAAAGACCTGGCCTCCAAACATGAAGTGCACGGCTCTGCGCTCGGGAGCAATCCAGGCTGTGGCATAGAACACTTTGACCCAGTCCTCAATATATCTATTCTGCTCCATCTCAAGTAGCCTGGGCAGACCTCTGATGTGTGCAAAGTGCCCTCTAACGTCCGCTCCCCCTGCGGCTGTCCTCAGTGAAACCCAGTCGAGCACTCTGTGCGGAAAGATCCGATGTCCCCGCCTCTGATAGGTCTCGTAGAAACTGGCCTGAAGGAGCATCCAAAACCTACGTTTAACCCTGCTGTCATGGGTCATGGGGAACCAGTCCTCCTTTGTCACACTCCACCTAAGCCTCTTGACCTTCGCCGCATTGGCCTTGGTCAAGTTCTGGAGTAGCACTCCTGGCTCCAGACGCACAACAGTATCCATCCTGAACACTGCGCGCTCGGCATCTAGGGCCTCGGCTCTGCGAGCTGCTGCTGCTGCAGCTGTGGACCTGCGAGGCTCCTGTGGCTGGTGACCTCCTTGCGTCCTTGGTCCAGTGTGATGCTCGGCCGCTGGCGAAGACTCTGCTGCAGGGAACGTCTGCCGAGTGCGTCCAGAACGTCGTGGAGTCGGTGACCCCTGTTTACTCTGCCCCTGAGACTGCTCTGACTGCGCTGCATCTGAATTTGCATCTGAATCTGAGCGATCTAACTCTGCTGCTGCCTCAGACGTGGCCCTGGTGGCCCTGGCACCTCGGACCCTGCCCATACTTCTGCCTCTGCCGGGCTGCTCCCGAATCGCGAACGGACGAGCACGGCCTGACGCCTGCTCCTCGGCGGCCTTGGCCACCATCTCGGCCCTCTCGGCCTCCCTCTCTGCACGAGTCCGCTTGCGGACCGGCTTCTCGACCACGACCTCCTTCCCCTTCCTTTTCTCGCGACCCATCTCGATTCAGGCAAACTGTCGAACACCTTGCGAGCTCTGAGCGAGTGAGTGGACTGCGGCGCAAAGTGAACGGCGTGCTGCTGCATGGGTGGCGTGAGGTGCGGTAGTGGCGTTTCTGTGTGCGTGGTGGCGGCGCGGAGATGCACGGCGACTGCGGCGCACAGGCGGCGCGCGAACAGAGCGACGCGGGCGCAGACTGCGGAGCGCGGGCGTTTCTGTGTGCGTGAGCAGAGCGCGGGCGGCGAGGATGGCGTGCAGTGGTGCGAGGCGCGGCGTCTCGGCTCGGGCCGACGGCGTGCAGGCGGACAGCACGTGGATCGAGCGGCGGTCCACCAGTCTTGCTTTATTGCGTACCACCACCCCATATTCATCTTGCTTTTTTCGGAAGACCCACTTAGTATAGATGATGTTCTTGTCTTTCGGAGGAGCTTCAAGGACCCAAACTTCATTGCGGGTGAAGTTGTTCAATTCTTCTTGCATGGCCATCACCCAATCCGAGTCCTCAAGCGCTTCCTCTATGCTAGTGGGTTCAATACAAGAAACAAACGAGTAATGTTCGCAAAATGAAGCATGCTTAGAATGAGTTCTTGCTCCCTTGGAAGGACTACCAATGATTTGATCAATTGAATGATCCTTGGAGATACGACCATGCTTCACAAGCGATACATGCGTGGATGTTTGTTGGGGTGGATCATGGATGACTTGTGCTTGTGGTGGAACATTTTGCTCTTCTTGTTCTTGGACTTGGGGAGTTGGCGTTGGAACATTTTCTTGAGAATGTGGATCATCTTTTTCTTTATCTTCATCCACTTGGGGTGCCATGGAGGTGCTTGGTGTAAACGAGGAAGGTCCTCCCCCTTGATCATTGTCTTCATGCACCTCTTCCGGCTTGATATCCCCAATGGACATTTTCTTCAACGCTTCATCAATCTCCTCATCACCTACATTGTCATAGCCAATAACCTCCTCTTGGGAGCAATTAGATTCATCAAACTCCACATCACATGTTTCTTCAACTAACCCGGAGGTTTGATTGAATACTCTATATGTTTTGGAGTTTGATGCATAATCAAGAAAGAATCCTTCATCACATGTACTTTCAAACTTACCGAGCCTTTTCTTCTTATAAATGAAGCATTTGCAACCAAAGACTCGAAAGTAGGATATGTTTGGTTTCTTCCCGGTGATGAGTTCATATGGCGTTTTCTTGAGGAGTCGGTGGGGATACACTCGGTTGGATGCATGGCATGCCGTATTGATTGCTTCCGCCCAAAACTTCTCGGACGTGCCATAATCATCCAACATTGCTCTTGATAGAGTGATTAGTGTTTTGTTCTTTCTTTCCACCACTCCATTTTGTTGAGGCGTGTAGGTGGCGGAGAACTCATGCTTGATGCCCTCTTCATCGCACCATTCTTCAATCTTCATATTCTTGAACTCGGTGCCGTTGTCACTCCGGATCTTCACAATTGGGGAGTTGTACTCCCTTTGAGCTCTTCTTGCAAATGTCTTGAAGACTTCCGGAGTTTCACTCTTATCGCCTAGAAACATGACCCAAGTATAACGTGAAAAATCATCAACGATTACTAGGCAATAGAGGTTACCACCAATGCTCTTGTATGTTGTTGGACTAAAAAGATCCATCTGTAGTAGCTCGAGCGGCTTGGAGGTAGATAACATCGTCTTGATGGGATGATGTGTTGCAACTTGCTTTCCGGCTTGACATGCTTTACATAGTTTGTTCTTGTCAAAGGTGACATCCTTCAAACCGGTGATCATCGCTCTCTTGTGGGCTTTCTTGAGGTTGCTCATGCCAATATGAGCAATTCTTCTATGCCAAAACCACCCAAGAGACGACTTGGTGAAGAGGCATGTCATGGAGCTTGTTTGCTTTGAAGAGAAATCCACCAAGTAAATGTTGCCATGCCTAAACCCCGTGCATACCAATGACTTGTCTTCTTCAAAGGTTACTACAACACCATTCTTGTCAAAGGTACACGTTAGTCCAAGATCACATAATTGAGCAATTGAAATAAGATTAAAAATAAGTGATTCTACAAACAAGATATTAGAAATAGATAAATCTTTAGAAATTGCTATTCTACCCAAACCTAAGACTTTCCCCCTTGAGTTATCACCATAGGTGACATGTTCATGATCGCCGGGGTCTTCAATAGAGGTGAACGTGCTATCATTGCCGGTCATGTGTTCAGAGCAACCGCTATCAAGTACCCAATGTTTTCCACCGGCTTTGTAGTTCACCTACACACATGAGAATCAATTTTGAGTTTTTGGAACCCAAGCGAGCTTTGGGCCTTGCACATGTGTGACAAGAGCTTTGGGGACCCAAAGTTGCTTGGGGAGCTTCTTCTTTGCTTCCTTCGTGATTTTGCCAATGAATTTGGCCTTCACCTTGCCCTTTACCTTACTCAAAAGAAAATGGTTATTTTGATGCATAGATGAGTAATTCTTAGGTAAAGTAGGGAAATGACGTGATGGCAAGGGACACTCCCTAGTGTGGTGCCCGGTGACTTGGCAATATTGGCAATATGATCCAACTTCTTTTATGAAGCTAGTCTTGATCTCCGGAGAAGGAGTAGTGCCTTGATTTGGCTCCGGAAATGAACCAAGACCTCTCTTGCCATAGTCACGAGCATTGTTGAAGATAATTTCCTTGTGGGTGTATTCTCCTCGTGAGAGCTTCTCCACACTACTCTTGAGGCTTGCCACTTGATCCATCAATTCTTTTTCCCTAGAACGAGCAAGCTCGGGCACAACATTAGTAGCACATGCATCATTGAGTATGTCATCACATGAAGTAGAAGCATTGACCTTTTCAATATTTTCATTGAAAGAGTTCTCAAGACTTGGGTCAATTGCTTCATAGGCAAACTCAAGCTCTTGATATTTGTGAGCTAACTCCCTATGCTCTTGCTTGAGCTTTTTGTGACTCTCTTCAACTTGCTTAGCAAGTGCAAGTGACTCATGGTGCTTTTTGAGCAAGTCATTGTACTTGCCAAGCAAATCGGAATGAGCTAGCTCTAGCTTGGCATGAGTGCTCTCAAGAAGCTTGACCTTGCCCTTTTCCCTCTTGATGACGGATGTATACTCATTGATGAGGTTAGCAAATTCATTAGGATCAAGCTCATCATCACTATCACTATCGCTATCTTCCTCACATACCTTTGTGTTACCTTTTGCCATGAGGCACATGGAAGGTAGAGGTAACGATGGTTCTTCATTGATGAGAGCAATGGCGACGATGTCTTCTTCATCACTTGATTCTTTACTTGATGAAACATCGGTCACCCATTCTTGTTTTTCCACCAAGAAGCTTCTCTTGGTGTGGCCTTTCTTCTTTGGGAAGAGTTTGGTCTTCTTGTCATGGCTCTTCTTCTTCCCAAGTTTCTTGTTCTTATTCTTCTTTTCATATTCATCATCATCGCTTGAATCATGGCGATGCATGCTCTTGTTGACCTTCTTTATTTTGTCCGGCTTGGGGCAATCGGGAGAGATGTGACTTTTTTCTCCACAATTGTACATGTTTTGTTCTTGACATCTTCCCTTGGCCGGAACATTCTTCTTTTAGGGTCAAAGTTGTAACCCTTCTTGTTGATTTTGTCACTCAAGCGTGTGAACTTTCTCATCATGAGAGCAAGTTCTTCATCATCTTCATCATCGGATGAGCTTTCATGATGATCATCTTCTTCATTGCTTGAGCTTGATTCTTACTTGATCATCTTAAGCTTGCGGGGCTTGTTGGCCTTGGTTTTGAGAGCGATTGATTTGCTTGTAGTTGGCTCTTCGGACATACCAATAATACCCATTTCATGAGCGCGAATTTCGCCCACAAGCTCTCCCACTTCCATCGTATCAAGATTCTCCTTTTGAAGCATAACATTGATGATATTGTACTTGGGCTTCGGAAGGAGCATGAGAATATTGCGGTTGATGGAGCCACTGTCAATTTTAGATATTTCAAGTGCATTAATGTCCTTGACAATAACATTCAAGCGAGAATACATATCATTGCAATTTTCATGAGCTAGCATTTTAAAAGAATCATACTTAGCTCTAAACAAGTGATATTTTTGCTCACGAACTTTTGTGGAGCCTTCATGAATTTCAATGAGCTCTTTCCAAATATAACTTGTCAAGTCCATGCCATTAACTCTAGTGACTTCCTCACTAATAGCTTCCAAAATTGCATTTCTAGCCTTAGCATTCCACTTTAATTATTCGGGGGTGGGATTTCTGGTGAACCCAGTCTTAGTCGCTAGCCACACTTCGGGGGCAATTGCATCAAGATATGCGGCCATGCGAACTTTCCAAGAAGCAAAGTTCTTGCCCTCGAAGTGAGGAGACGAACCACCCATCTTGGCCATAGCTCTAGGCGGTGAAACCTAATGATTCAAATGAGCAACGAGGCTCTGATACCAATTGTAAGGATCGATGGACCAAGAGGAGGGCTGAATTGGGCCTTTTTCAAATTTCTAAAATAAATTAAAGCAACCTTAACCTATGCAATGCTAGTAAGGCTCAATTCACCAACCGGCTAACTAAACAAACTACACAAGCTATAAAGAAAACAACAAGATATGAAACTAAGCAAGGTAGAGCTAAGTTATGATCTCTAAGGTCAAGCACATGAATAATTGCATGAAAGTAAGTGATTGAAAATAAAGAGTGGGCAAGAGACAACCGGATTTTTTCCCGTGGTGTCGATGTGTTGGCACACACCCCTAATCCACGTTGTGACACTCACTAAGAGTCTTGTCACCTCCCATGTCACTGAGACGAGGGCGCTCACTAAGAGTCTCCGTTCACCATCCCGGCGTGGTGGAGCTCAAGCCACGTACAAACTTCTTCGGGCTCCCACAATCAACTTGGCAAGCTCCGGAAGAAACATCTCAATCACCAAGATCGCCTAGGTGCTGCCAATCACCAAGAGTAACAAGCTAGGGCCTTCACTTGAGCAAGAACTGATCACCAAGAATGGATGCACACAAGCTTCTCTCTACTCAAGTCCTTAGTCTTGCTTCCTGAATGATTGAATGATCAAATGTGTGGAATATGAAGCTCAAGGTGGCTCTCAACAATAGTATGAGTGTATGAATATTGCCTGGTGTCAATAGACCTCAAAATGACCCATTGGACGGGTATATATAGACAGCTCACACGAATAGAGCCGTTGGAGAAAAGCTGCAAGAAAAGTACGCAACGCCGGTTAATTCGACGGTCCACCAAAAGTCATCGTCGATTTAACCGATGAATGTAAACTGCCCACTTGGAAAACTAGCCGTTACAACTCGGGCAATTTAACCGACGTATCATCGGTTTAACCGGTGAGTGTAGTTGTCCTCTGATCAACTGAAAAACCAACTCACTGGACAACTGCACCAACGCTAACTCAAATCCATCGTCGGTTTAAGCAGTGAGTGTAACCTTAGAAATCACTGGAAAAACCAACTCTCTGGACAATTGCACCGACGTTAATTTCAAATATCGTCTGTTTAACCGGTGAATATAACCTTGAAACACCCTGGAAAACCAACGTTCTAGACAACTGCACCGACGTTGATTTCAAATATTGTCGGTTTAACCGGTGTATGTACTTGTCCAGACTCTGATAACTACGTTTAACCGACGTATAGAAAATTGGAGTCGTCGGTTAAACCGGTGTATAGACTTTTTCTGATTTTGTCTTTTCTGATTTGAGTCTTGAATGAAATCCAAATATTCTTGAGATATATGTTGAAAACCACTTATTTGAACTTCTAAGAACCTGAGTGACCATAGTGTGCATCCATTTTTGATTGACCATGCCCATGCTCAAGTTACTTGTCCTTAACCCCTCTTAATAGTGCGACCTCTACAAAACTATAAAACCTATACTAACCTAAGTGTCCTTCTCAACCTTGCGATACTTAGGACTAGAAAGATCCTTAGTCTTGTTATATACTTGAGTTGAATACCGAGATCGCCTTTTTGAATAATGAAATTGTGGGGCCTCTTTAACATATGATCCAATGAGCGATAATAATTCATTAAGCGGCACAAACTCATTAGTCACAATAATAGTTGTCATTAATCACCGAAACATACTTAGAGGGCCTAGATGCTTACATCCGTCCAGCTGAAGCGTCCGATTTTCTTGATCAGCTTGAAGAGGGGGAGGCCATGCTCCTCGAGCTTGGAGATGAACCTCCCCAATGCCGCCATGCACCCCGTGAGGCGCTGCGCCTCCTTCAGGTGTGTTGGGGTTGCATGCGGTAAATTGCTTCCACCTTTGTCGGGTTCACTTCAATGCCTCAGCTCGACACCAAGAAGCCCGGGAGCTTCCCTGCTGGTACTCTGAAAACACTATTTTCGGGGTTCAGCTTGAGCCGGGTGGTGCGTAGACTATCGAAGGCTTCCGAAAGATCCCGCGAGAAGGTTTCCTGCTACTGGGTGTTGACCACAATGTCATCGACGTAAGCCTTGACATTGCGGGACTACAAGTCCTGCAATGCGATCTGCATGGTTCGCTGGAAAGTCGGACCAGCGTTCTTGAGCCCGAAGGGCTTGCGGACGTAGCAGTATGTTCCCACCGGAGTGGTGAACGATATTTTCTACTCGTCCTCCTTTGCCATGCTAATCTGGAGGTACCTAGAGTACACGTCCAGAAAGCAAAGGAGGTCGCACCCCGTTGTGGAGTCAACTACTTGGTCGATGCAGGGTAGTGGAAATGGATCTTTTGGGCAGGCCTTGATGAGGTCGATGTAGTCGACGCACATGCAGAGTTCGCTGTTGGCCTTGGGGACGACGACCGGGTTAGCCAACCACTTGGGGTGGATGACCTCCCGGATGAAACCGACCTCCAGCATCTTCCACACCTGGTCGCGGATGAATTCGTTCCTCTCTGGGGCTTGACGCCGGATCTTCTGTTGAACAGGCCACGCACCGGGGTGCACAGCGAGATGATGCTTGATCACCTCCCTGGGGACCCCGGGCATGTCTAACGGTTTCCACGCAAACAAGTCAGTGTTTTCCCAGAGGAAGGCGATGAGTGTGTTTTCCTATTTCTCCCCTAGCTCGGCCCCTATGGTTACGGTTTTCTCGGGATCGTCCCCGAGGTGGACCGTTTTGGTGAGGGCGGAGCTGTCGAGATAAAGGCGTTGCTTCGTCGACGGATGAGCCGACGACTCGCGGCATTCCACGCCATCAGAGGACGTGGTCGCCACCGCCTCGTAGAGTCGTTCGGCGCGGTGCACCGAGCCCTTCACGTCCACCTTGATGGAGATGACCCCGGCCGGACCCGAGATCTTGTGAGGGTGTTGTAGGTGTAGTGGACCGCGGCCATGAACTTGGCGAGCATAGGGCGCCAAAGTATGGCATTCTAGGGGAGGTCAAAGTGTGCCACGTCGAACATGATGTTCTCCGTGCGGGAGTTGTCCCTCCCGCCGAACGTAACAGGAAGCTCGATCTGCCCCAACGGGGGAGTTTTCTCGTCGGTCACGCCACAGAAAGGGGCAGATGGGGCGAGGTTGCGCTCCCCTATCTGCATCTGGTGGAACACCTCTGGCGATAGCAGGTTGAGGCCCGCTCCGCCTTCCACCAGGGTCCTGCCGACCCTGTTGTTGCAGATGGTGGGTGTCACGACGACCGAAAGGAGACCCACGCTCGCCGTGTTGGAGGGGTGGTCACTCCGGTCGAACATGACCGGGGTGCTTGACCACTTCAGAGGCCGGGAGCCCCCAGGTTATGGGGACACTACGCAGACCTCCCTCCAGAGGAGCTTGGCCTCCTCCGGGGCAGTGGTGCACTCGCCCTGCCAAAGATGGTAGCGACCGCGTGCTGTGGCTCCTGGAAGCCTAAGCTGGCCCCGCCTGGGCCATCCCAGTCACGGTCGCCGCTTTTCCTTTACATGTCCTGAAATCTTTCTATTTATAGGCTACAACTGCCTTCTCTGCTTCTCTCAAACTCATGTGAACGCCCCTTTGCATGGTGGGCACCGTCTTCCAGGCTGCCCTGCCTTTGTCAGGCGGGCAGGCAGCTTGTCGGGTCTGCTGTAGCAGGCCTTGGGCGGCCCACTGGTGTCAGGGGCACTCCGGGGCGGCCTTGAGGCATCCTAGGGTGTCCCGGTGTGGCCGTAGACACTGGCAGGTGGACCCCAACGTCTCGGGGTGATCCGGGGTCTCCAAGGCGGCAGCGTGGTGGTTCCGGGGTCGCCCCGCAGACCCTCCTGGTCCGGGGTGACTCTGGTCAATCCCGGGGAGATGGCCGGGGCTGCCCTGGTTTTACCGCAACGGAGACGTGGTAAATGGTGGTGGGCCCCGACCATCGTCCATCTTCAAGTTGATGGGACGGGTAGCTCAGGGATAAGCTATATGCCGCCTATCTTCTTATCGTCTGGGCACACAGCATCCCCGTAATCATGATGTTTTTACGGGGAAGCCGCGCACCCCCTCGGGCTCTGCACCGAACCCGACGGCCGGGCGCCGTAACCTCCGGGATTTTCCGCCTGGTAAATATTTTTTTACTAGGCGGGTGTCTTCGTGGGGAAGGAAACGGCCTTCCCGGCTTTCACATGCCGGGTCGGGCCCGGCCCGCTCCATGTGGGCGCCCACCTCTGTGGGCAGTTGTTCTGGGCGAGGGCCCACATCCGGCTGACGCCCACTAGTGGGCCCCTTGCTCCATAATCACGCATTAGCCCGGGGTTATGGGGACCCCGTTCCCATTACGCTGATAATTACCATTTACTTTTTACCTCTAAACCCTAACTTTTTCAACCCCATGCTGTTCTTCCTTCGCCTCTACGGTGTTTGAAGGCGTCCTGAGTGGCCTGCCGAACTTAGAGCAACCCTAACTCCATTAGCTCTAACGGGTCCCTCTCGAGCTCGTGGATGTAGATATTTGTGGTGTCTATGTTCCAATCGGTCTGACCGATCTGCAGAACCGGTCTGACTGGCCTGCGCAAGCCCTCGCTGGTGATGATCGTTTGCGATCCGTGCGTGCTAACGCTTTCGTGTGTTGACAAGATTTGCGTCAGCACAATTTATTTTGAATAAACTACCCATTGGAGATGTAGTTTCTATACACAGTGTCTATATAATATAGCAAGTATAGAAACTACTAGTAGTGTTTTGGGTTGGAATTGCCCTCAATCTCACTCTATCTTAAAAAACAAAGAAACCCACAGAAAATATAATCGAAGCTTAGTGTGCAATAGGATATATTTTCGAGTCATTTGCAGCGACGCAAAACTGCAATAGGACATTCGAGTCATAGCATCGACTCAAAACTCCCTAAACTCAAGTAAGCAAGGCAAGCGGATAAATCCAAAGCACCAGTAGTGTCCAGTGGTGAGGGGCCGGAGCATGCAGGCACGCAGATCCGATCAGAATAAAAGCAAGCAAGCCAAGCATCGATTAGGCCAGTGTCACTACCCGCCGTGAGGCTGTGATCACTGACCACCACGGCACCACCTCAACTCAAGCCGATCGGCAACGGGGAGCCACACACGGGAACGAGAACGTGAACCGATCAGGGGAGCAGCGGGGACGTACGACCGGGCCCTGTAGATCCAACAGGAACAAACGTGGCCCAAGGCGTTTCAGGCTGCTTTCAGTGGTCTGGTCCATTATTGTCCCCTACGAATACGCATTGATGCGGGAAGAATCAGAACAGATCAGTAGTTGTAAGGTTATTGCCTCGTCGGTGAAAAACACAAAGACGGTAGGGGCCGATGCCAAGAGTACTAAGCTATAAGGTATGTAGAACAGTTTAGATAATTTAATGTCTTCTTTGGTGTAGTTTTGCCTAGGAGCACTAGATGAGATAATAAACAATAACACACTCTTTCTTTATTGAATAATAATCTCGCCAGCTCATTTTGCATATGTGGACTCATACAAACTTGTTGTCTAACTATTGTACGTGCCTTAAGGCATTAACCGATCCGTGAAGTGGTGGGTGATGCCTCTATGACACACAGCGGCCCCATCACCTGCTGGTTAAGGACACCTGTATTCAACGGCTACTCTTAGACGAAGAAGAGAAAAGGATTGCTCAATGCGAAAGGTTAGTCTTTGCACAAGCTAAGGCTAGCTATAATAGGAGGGGAAAACGAGCCCCATGTTACATATTACTATTTTCCTCATACATAACATTTTAGATAAAAGTACCAAATCTGTCATTATTGAACCTGAAACAACAACTGCATTATTTGTGAAAACTATTGATGCCACTAATTGTGACGTACAATGATAGAGTAGGACAACCTCTTATTCCTATCTTCAATGAGCAACATCGTCCTTTCGCTGTTTGGCGAGGACGATCCATGGTGGTGCAGTAATATGATGTCTTGCCACATCGGACAAAATGGTAATTTTATTGACTATCTCTCTCTCTCTCCTACGGTAAAATATGTAGAAAATAAAGGAGTATATTTGAATGGAGGAAGGTTCTCTGCACATTGATAGTTTGAGGTAAAAATGGTTGATCAGAAGATCTACAATGAGTTTATTTTTATACAGTAAAAAGAGTGAGTATTTAGTGTTTTAATCTCCCCAATTGCTCCGGATGCCACCTGACAAAATCTGACCGGAAAAGACAGGTATAGACGTATAGTGATGGAGGTATGGCTATTTTTAATCAATGTATACACGTAATAACACGGAATAATCATAACAATAGAGATCTCATGCATACAATGAACAGAAAAAAATTGGATACATGGAACGATCAACTTTTCATTTAGTTTTTGTGCTTATGGTTTTGATCGAGAGAGTGATGGGAATCAATAGCTATGTATGGATCCAGGCCACCCACCTACTCCCATACATACGTATTTATCAACTCGTCTCCATCTTAGCTTATTCCAGTACGGGCACTGAAGATACAGTAGTACCGCCAAGAGGACACAGCAGCATACACGCATCCGATCCTAATAGTAGCAGGTTGCAATCAAGAGCCCTTGCCGCCCGACAGGAGCACGTCGTTCACCAGCTTCTCGAGGCTGGCGTACGAGCCCCCGCCGGGCCGCGTCGCGCGCACGGCGGCCTCCCGCCACTCCGCCGCGCGGCGCCGCATCTCCTTCCCTTTCTCCCCGTCCATGGCCTCCCGTATCTTCCCCTCCACGGCCTCCCGCCGAACGTCCTGGCCGATCTCCATGCCCACGCCCCACTCCGCGCACGTGTACCGGCAGTTGGTCTGCTGCTCCGCGAAGAAGGGCCAGCACAGCATCGGCACCCCGGCGCACAGGCTCTCCAGCGTCGAGTTCCACCCACAGTGCGTCAGGAACACGCCCACCGCCTCGTGCCGCAGCACGGCATCCTGCGGGCACCAGCCCGCCAGCAGGCCGCGCCCCTCGATCGCCTCCAGGAACTCCGGCGGCAGCACGGCGGCGTCGCCGCTCACGAGGTCAGGCCGGATGACCCACACAAAGTCGTGGCCGCTGTTGGCCAGCCCCCACGCGAACTCCAGCAGCTCCGCGTTGGTCATAACCGTGGTGCTGCCGTAGTTGACGAACACCACGGACCCGGCGCTCCGGCCCTCCAGCCAGGCGAGGCAGGAGACGTCCTCCTTCCAGAGGTTGGAGCCCAGCGCGTCGAGCTGGCCTCCATGGGGCACGATCTGCTCGGCGAGCAAGGCGAGCGGGCCGACGGCGTGGATGGACGCGGCAGGCGGGATCATGGCGCGCATGCCGTCCACCGCCTCCTGCTCGAGCTCGTACAAGGTGTTGAGGATGACAGCGTCCGCGCCGGCTATCTGCTCTGTTACCTTGAGAGCGAAGTGGAGCATGAACTCGTCGGGGTCCGTCGAGCGGATGAAACTTGGGAGGTCCTTGAACCGGGTGTACTTGCTCAACCCAGGCGCGTTGTCCACCGGCGTGTCCAAGAACCCGTTCGTCAGCTGCTCCTCTGCATCTCACCAAAAAAATACGTGTGAGCAGTGAGCACTGAGCACCTGACCTTGCCCGGCCGTGCGCCGTGCGAGAGGTGTTGGTAACTTGTCACCTTTGAGAGGGAAGACGCCCTCGTCGATGAGGGTGCGGGAGTACCGGTAGCCCACGTAGCCGCAGGTGCTGGACGTCCAGAGCAGCGCGCACGGCACGCCGATCTCCCTGGCGGCATCCAGGGTGAAGCTCATGACGTTGTCGCCGACGACGCAGGTGACCGGCGGCGCGTCCGGGGAGGCGTTGAGCTCCGCGAGGAGGCTCCTGAAGTGCGGGAGGCAGGTCTCCGCCGTGGAGCGGCAGAGCGAGGGCACGTCCTGGGTGACGTCCGCCTCGGACTGCGGCAGGCCATCCGGGATGGTGGCGAAACGGAAGCCCGGGAGGCCGCCGAGCGCGCCGGCGCCGCGGGAGCGGAGGAGGCGGCGGTGGTTGTAATCCGTGTTCACGAAGGTGACGTGGAAGCCCCAGAAGTGGAGGATCTTGCCCAGCTTCAGCATCGGCGTGACGTGGCCCTGCGCCGCGAACGGCACCAGCACGGCGTGTGGCTTGCCGGCATCGGCGGCGATGGAGCCCATCTCGTCGGGCGCTTATTGTGCAAGTGTAAACGGCACTAACTTGTTCTGGTTGCTGTGTGCTTGTATGGCTGTATAAGAAGAGAGTCGCCAACATGAACTGATATTTATAGAGCATAGAGCTACTAGCAACTTGTTCATTGCAAGGTTTTAAATAAACAGCTATAGCTGCCACTATAGATTGCTATAGCTGCAAGGAAGGGCAGCCGCTATGTCATTTAATCTGCTAAAACCGGTTATAGCCCGCTAAATGTCGTAACAGCAGTACTACCACTAAACGCCTTAGCCAAAGATGTAAAACCAAGGTTCATTATCTTTCAGATATTTGCATTGTATATTCAATCTTTGCAAAGCGGTCAGGTTGTGATTAATGATCCAGAGGTGCATCCTTTTTACCAACCATATCTTAGGTATTTTTTAAGTTTCCTTCTTTTTTGGTATATGCATGAACAATCTCATATCCTCCCTGTCACTTGGCAGGAGCTAAATCTTACTCTTACTCTGGACAAATAAAGATGATGATCACATATTTATATTAACCAATTAAAGAAAAAGTAAAATGCGCCAGCAGCCTTCAACTTAGCTCGTAGTATCATACTGTCCCTAAACTTCCAAAATGCACACAAAGATCCCAAAACTTGGGGGTTGTTCGTTTCCAGAGTGCTAAACTTTAGCCCTTTCATATCACAGAGGATCTTAATATTTAGAAGTGTTAAATAAAGTCTAATTACAAAAAAAGTTTTAGATTCATCACATCAAACTTTAGGCCTATCACATCAAAGAGAACAAACTTTAGCCCTGTGGAAACAAACAACCCCTTGTTAATTGTCACATGTGAAGTCCAAATCTTTATAATTTCTATTAAATGTGTTTAAGTGGCAGGCTTATTAGGCGATGATGTGGACCTAACATGTGGGACCCGCATGTTAGCCTGTCCCTCTTCTCCCCCTTCGCGCGCTCTATCTCATTTCATTTGCCGACAATGTGGCTCCCACTCGTCCGCAGGGGCAGAACAGAGAGCTCGCCCGCACAGCGGCTCACGAGAGGGTGGGGAGGCGGTGCAGCACTCCCGCAGCAGCAGAGTGACAGTTGGCGACGGCAGCCTTAGTGAGAAAGAGAGAGAAGACGGAGGTGAGGAGGGGAGAAGATAGAGAGAATATAGGTGGGCCTGACATGTAAGGTCCATCATCTCAATACCCTTTCAGTAGCCACATAATGTAATTTAACATAAATAACTATGATTTGGACCTGTATGAAATCAATGTACAAAATTGCTGGCTATGGAACTTAGCAGAGGCTCTTCTAAAACGCAATATTGGGTGCTATAGTGGATCTAAATGTGTATTTTTGTAATTCGAGGACCGGTAATCCGGCATGACAGTTTGAGCTAAGTTTGAGGGTCAACGATGTATTTACTCATTAAAATGAGCATATATCAGGGGGGCACGACCTTCTCATCAACCAGACGTACGGAGTGGATTGCTCTGAAATACTCTAGCCTTGTCAGAAAAGTTTGCTATTAGTGGAACAGTGGTTTAACAAAGTACATTTTTCATGGTATCTCTATGGCTGCTAAGCTGTGCTGTGCTGCTCATTTCAAGTACTCAGCCTATTGGTGCGATGAGCCAGACGGATAGGATCATGGACAGTAGTAGTAGGAGCGTAGGCGATTAGCTGAGATAAATGCAGGTACTGGCTCGTCCAGCCACAAGAATCGTCCGACAGGCGCACGCGGGTGTGCGACGCGTACGCCCCACCCTGTACATGGTCCGGTTTCACCGGCTTTTGGTTAAAACCCAACCCAGACCATGAGGGAGCGCAGTTGGCGGTCTAGGAACCGGTGGGTTGGACGGTTACCAATTTAACCCGCCGCTAATTGCAGAAAACATAATTACACGAGCAAAATAGCTGCTAGGGGCAGCGAGGCGGCACCAGCCGTTGCACTGGGGAACGAATCTTTTGATGATGACGCGGCGCAAGTGCGTGGCGTGAGGTTACTGGTGTTTACAAAGCGCCACATGCATATAATGCTACTTGAATATGGTGTTTACAAAGCGCCGTATGCATGGAGACAAACTCGCGAAGGCAGATTGTTGTGTACAAGCTACTAGTGCTACTTGAGCTTTGAACGGGTTAAGCGGTTCAAACCAGACTCAAACCGGCCCGTGCATGATCTCCGGAAGCGGTTTAACATGAGTCGGTTACACGGGTTGCTCGGGTTGAGACCAGACCATGTACAGGGTGACCTACGCCCGAAGTTAAAAGATTCAACCCCCCCCCCCCCTAACTGCATGCATAAACACACTGTCGCCGGCCAGTAGGATAATAGACGTCCCCTTCGCATCTGGGGAACAGCGAGATGGTGCTAGCGATACAGATTGAAACAGCGAGCGATGGCGGAGAGCAACGCTAGAGGATGAACTTTCCCTTCACATCTGGTCATCTGGGGAAAAAGATACACCATTTGTGGCAAACATAGGGGTAAAATCACAAAGGGAGCAAAAGACGAGGGTAAAACTATAATTGGATTTCAACAGGCCAGAACTCAATAACCCCCAGAGTTCTTGAGGTCCGGTACAGCAGTCAATCAGATCAAGCGATGAAACACGATCACCATGAATGCGGCTACCGGCTAGAAACGCAGAACGGGCGTACGTGGCCCGTGCTCACCCGCTTGCTGCTTGTCCAGTTATCCTTGCATCATGAATCCAATCCAATCTGCGTCCATGCAGTTGATGTTCTGAAGGAAGGTATTATATGGCGAGTAGGCAATGGACAAGGCATAGATATATGGGAGGATCCCTGGCTCCCAAGAGAAGTAACCCGCAGGCCGATCACTCCAAAAGGCCGAACTCTATTGAGGAAAGTTGCAGATCTGATTGACCCAGTCTCTGATAAATGGGATGACCAACTGCTGAATCAGACTTTTTGGGAAGAGGATGTTAAAATTATCAAGTCTATACCAATCCATGTAGAGATGGGAGATATGATTGCTTGGCATTTTGACAAGAAGGGGAGGTTTTCAGTTAAATCGGCATACAGGGTTCATAGAGATGCAATTCTGCGGGCACAAGCAGGAAGCAAACCAGGTGGAGCAAGTACAAGCCGAGGTGATGATCCTTTTTGGAGAAAGCTATGGAAGATTGACTGTTATCCAAAGATCAAACATTTTCTATGGAGGATGTGTCATAATACATTGGCGGTGAGGGCTGTACTGAAACGAAGGGGAATGAAAATAGATTCACGTTGCTGCATGTGTGGGAGGCAGGAGGAGGACGGTGCACATTTGATGTTGAAATGTAAGGAGGTAAAAGAACTATGGTGCGAGCTTCATCTGGAGGGCATTCGGCTTGAATTGATAAAAGAATGCTCACCTATACAAATGATGACAAAGATTATGGATCTACCAGTAGAAAAACAAATCACTGTGGTTACACTCCTGTGGCTCTGGTGGAATGAACGGAACAGATGGAGAGAAGAGAAACAAAGGAGATCAGGCCGGATCTTAGCATATGCAGTAGCTGCGCGTGCTGACAGTTTGAAGAAGTCTGCAGAACTAAGCCATGGGGCGGCTGTTAGTCATGTGAAAAAATGGATCAAGCCGACTGAAGGAACACTGAAAATTAATGTCGATGGTGCTTTTTCACAGGAAATCGGTACAGGTGGCTGGGGTTTTGTCATTAGAGATGAATATGGGGTGGTTCGAGCTGCAGGTGTTGGCAGTGAAGAAGCTCTACAAAGTGCTTTCCACGCAGAGCTGATCGCCTGCATAGAGGGGCTCAGGATCGCAGCCAATTTGGGGATGCCCAGGGTGAGTCTGGAGACGGATGCAACAATGGTGAAGGCTGCAATTGAAGGAGAAGACTACAAACTTTCATCTATGGGTGGTATAATCACAGAGATAAAAATCCTAAAGGCTCTGGAGTTTGTGTCCTGTGAATTTTTGTACTGTCCCCGTATATGTAATAAGCTAGCGCACGAACTTGCTGCTATGGGTTGTAAGCTACCCGGTGGTACTTCCGCCACCTGGGACTCTGTACCTCAATCGATTGAGGGTGTGGCGTCCAGCGATTCAGCTGTGACAGAAGAGTAATAGAGTACTCTTCCTCTCAAAAAAAAAAAAAACCAGACAAGGACGTTGGACAGGAACGCAGCGCGTGACTGCGATGATCGTGTCGCAGAGAGCACTTCCCATTGTCTCTGCCCGACCATCTGCTGCTTTCTCAGCCCATGGCCCACACTACCAGATCCCTTGTCTTAGATTGCGAAGAAAGAACAATTGTTCTAGAATAAAAATATGCTCCAAGAAACTTTTTGCAATGTTGATAAAAAATGCTCTAAGAACAAAATAGAAATGATCTAAAACAATATTATCAAATATAGTGGAGCGTAGGCTAGCCGTGATTTTGCAAATATAGTGATTTTGCATTGTACATATTCTTTCTAAAATTTCTATTTTGCGCGGAATCTAGATAGCGTGGATGAGATGTATGACGTATGACAGCAAGCACTTTACGCATGTGGACTCTAAAGGCCATAAACGACAATGGACCACCACTATCTGTCTGTACTAGTTGAATACCCCGCGCGTTGCTGCGGGATTTGTGGACAAAAATATTAAAGTTGAGTATATTGAAAAGATGGACATATGAAGCTGTAGGCAATTTTAGCATTGGAGATATATGGCATGGTTGTATATAAGATATGCTTAAATACTAAAATTGAAGTACATATAAAAAGTTCAAGTTGATGAAACTGATAAAAAGAGGAACCATAATTGGTATGGTAAGATCGTTTTAATTTTATTTTAGGAGAAAATGAAAAAGTCTGCATCATTTTGTGAAGTGATTCACCTTTGTATCGACTCTTTGGCTAAGCGAAATTTATGCAAATATTTTTTTTAAAATGAAATGTGAGGAATGCAGTTGCGTGTGAAATGTTGATAATTGGAAATATAGTTGTATCAAACAGTAAAATATTAAGGAGGAAACAAACATAGTGTCAATATCAGAACATAATGAATGAATATGTAACATTGAAGAGAAGAGACCTGGAACAATCTTCACGGTGCCCTTCCTGCATGCCATAGTGATGCAAGACAAAATTTAAGAGTAGCAAAAAAGCTGGGGAAGGCAAGGAGCTACCAGAACCGAATGGAATAATGGAGTCGAGAGTGTGTGTAACACTACGATGGCTTCGACTAAACAAAATATATAGAGCGTTGGGTTCTACAGATCATGAGAAGTGGAAGGGGTGATGGTGATAGTGTATTGTTAGAGAGACTTAAGGAAACGACAGCTTGGATGATCAAGTTACAAACACTAGAGAAATGAAGAGATAGAGTAAGGTGGATGAATGAGTGATTTTTCCATTGTTGGTGGCTCAATGGGGATTGAGAGAAATATAAATAAGTGGGATGCATCAATCTTAGAAGATAGAGATACCATAGGAGACTAATTATTTTTCTTTTTGAAACAAACGTGGATTTATTTATTAATATTAGATAGACTAATATTTAATTGATAAATGAAAATAACTTTCATGAGACAATAATAAAAGAAAATAAAGGGAGGGGATTTAACATATGTGTGTTGCATAGAGTAATAAAAAATTTGGCTGTTGGGCTTCTTTTTTATTTATATACTTTTGATGAACCGCAACATAGTGAAAAATATGATCGAGAGAAATAGAAATTATGACACTTAGTGGGTTGATGACATAGCAACATGGCACTTAGTGGATTGATGACATAGCAACATGAGGATTGAGAGAAATACAATTATGACACTTAGTGTGTTGCATCTATATAATCTATATATAATATATAGATTGACAGCGGCCGTATGCGAATTCAAAGCCAGGGAGTAGTGTCACGACGCACGGACACATCGATCACTTGGCCACATGACGACGGTGGGCACACCCAACGTAATCATTCACGGAAAGCAGCAGAACCAACCAACAAACAAATCTCGAGAAGAAACGATTGGATTCAGCATCCGAGTTTTGTCAAGATCTGTATGTGACTCTGAACTATTTCTGCCGTCCAATTCACATCAACCAGAACCGCCATGCTCATCTACAACCTTGCAGAAGAACAAGAAAATGCCGCTCCCCGAGAAATTTACCTCCTTTCTCATTTGGGGGATGCTTTATGGTGGTTGTGCGTGCCACAAAGAAGATATTGTTTTGATTGTGCCTAAGTTCACTCAGAGCATAGAAAATGGCCGAAGCATTGCTCAGCACCAAACTAATATGCTTATGGGAATGACGGTCATTGTGTAATGAGTTACTATGAAAGGGCCATTCGACATCATCATTGGCACTGAATGGATGAACCATCGGGAAAAGGAACAAAAGAATTTGGTCAGAATCTAGTGTTGTATGGCAGACCACAGAAGAGAGGAACTTAGGGTTTGAGCGTAAAGAGGAAAGAAAATGGAGGATGTTAGGAAAAGGGAGAGCAAGTCAACTAAATGGTTGAACAGAAATTTGAATTAGAAGTGGGCATGCCTATGGCAACTAAGGGACAGAAGGTAAGGCCAAGGACGACTGTAACCTCAACAAGTTCCACACTGAACACACCCTAGCACCTCACGTATTGCAGGCCATCCTGCAATCTGCATTTCACCTGACAAGAACGGAAATATGTATACGGGTAGGACACTTACTAGCAGTCTATACTGAGCTTGCTTGGAACATGAAAATTGTCGTCAAATGGTCGCAGCAGAAGCATCATTGTCGGTACCCTGCAACAGGGATACCCACTCTTACTGCAGCAAAGCAGGACCCGCGTAGTTATCCGTAGCTGCGCGGGAGAGACGGAGTAGCCAGGCCCCACAGGCCAGGCTTTTCCCTCACCAGGCCAACGGCCCCGGACCGTTCCCCGCCTGAGGATGGGTCCGGTGGCGCCACGTGTCTCCATGGAAGGGAAGCTCCAAGCTGACCGCCGAAGCCTCGGACCCCCAGAGGGGTCCGGGACCTCCTACGCCCGTCCGGACTCCCCTCACCGTGTAGGGGTCCGAAGCCGCCACGTGTCCCGGAGGCGTGGGATCGTGCGCGAGCCTTCCGGAGGAAGACTCGCCCACCTACCGCATTTAATGCGATAGACAAGGCGTGCTCTGCCGCTGTGGTACACAAGACAGCCTTTTGTCAGGCCCCGCTGCGCGCCGCGTATTACCAAGGAGCACAGTGCAGCCGTCTGAGCCGCGCCCGCGCAGAGCCCACCTGTAGCATTAAACGGATACGACAGCACGGCACTTTTCCATCATGCCGCCTACGCCGCAAGCTACACCGCCCGCTTAAGCAATGTGACGGGCGGTGTCACTAGCTGCGACGAGCCCGACCTGACAAGACGACGCTAGGACATGATGGACGAAGGGCTCCGGGAGCAGGCGAGGGAATCCAAGAGAAAGATCTCCTTTGCCTGCGACGCCATAATGCATGAACAGTGCGTTAGGTTATACTACATCGTTGGACCCACCTGTCGGGGATCCAACGACTGTGTACGCGCCCCCTTGAGATATAAAAGGGAGGCGCTCGCTGTGCACAGGACATATCCATACAGACTCAAGCTCTCGCACCTCCTCACGCTTGTGGGAAGGCAATACAGCACACAGTGGATGTAGGGTATTACGCTCCGGCGGCCCGAACCACTCTAAATCCTACTGTGTTTCTTGTGTTCTGGAGGGAGATCGATCTAAGACTAGCTACCCCCTGAGTACACACCCTCTGGGCTAGGGCGGGTGCCTTCCGCCACCCGGCCGTGGTTTGCAACACTACGACATTTGGCGCGCCAGGTAGGGGCTCCAGCTGGTCGCATTTCATCATCCTCTTCGTCCCCATGGTTCGTGTGGACGACGTGGAGATGACGGAGGGGGTGGCGTCCTCCACGCCACACGCCCCTCGCGTTCCTGCTCCAGGGGCAACCGTGCCGGTGGAGCAGCCACCGTTGGCGGCGGCGCGAGCCGCCCGCCGGCAAGAGTCAGGGCGCCCATCAAGGGCCCCCTCACAGACTGCGAGCGGCGGAGCTCTAGCCGCGGCTAGGGAGTTGCTTCGCAACCCTCCGGCTGAGGCAGCCTCGCCAGACGCCCTGAGGCAGTGGCGAGACGACGTCGACCGTCTCCTCCACCTGGCTCAGGCCTCCCCCAGTTCTGCAAAGACTGGGCAACGACCTCCGCCTGGCAACGCGGTGGTACCTTACCACCAGCGTCAGGGCGGTGCGTCGGCATCTGTGCGCTCCCCCACCGTGAGGGGTGCACGAACAGAAGACTTGCGGGCGGAGCTCAACCGCCGGCGCGCGGGGGAGGATGCCCGCATCGCTGTCGAGAGGGCGCGAGAGCGCCGTCTCAACATTGAGGGACGCAACCTCAATGTCGATCTGGACGCGGCGGCACCCAGGCCTCCGGTGAACGCCCGGATTCAGCCAGGGGCACCGGTGGCCGGGGTGGGCTGTGCTGCGCTTGCGGAGCACCTCCGCGCCGTGGCGTGGCCACCCAAGTTCCGCCCCCACTTGCCGGAAAAGTACGACGGTACTACTAACCCGTCGGAATTCCTGCAGGTGTACGTTACCGCCATCACAGCAGCTGGTGGCAACGGCGCCGTCATGGCAAGCTACTTTCATGTAGCCTTGTCTGGGCCAGCCCGGACCTGGCTCATGAACCTCACACCTGGGACGATCCAGTCCTGGGAAGAGCTCTGTGCAAGGTTCACAGCGAACTTCGCCAGCGCCTACCAGCAGCATGGTGTGGAGGCACACCTTCACGCCGTGAGGCAAAAACCCGGGGAAACGCTTCGGGCTTTCATCTCGCGCTTCACTAAGGTACGGGGTACCATTCCTCGTATCTCAGATGCATCTATTATTACTGCTTTCCGTCAGGGGGTGCGTGATGAGAAGATGCTCGAGAAGCTGGCGACGCACGAGGTGGAAAGCGTCACTACGCTTTTCTCCCTGGCAGACAAGTGTGCCAGGGCCGCCGAGGGCCGTGCATGGCACTCAGCTCCCCAAGACGGAGACACCAAGGCTGGTGGCTCCAGCGCTACCGCTCAGGGCGGTGGCAAGAAGAAGAAGAAGAACCGGGGTCGTGGGGAGCCGCATTCTGGCGGACCAGTCGTTGCAGCAGCAGCGCCACCAGCGGCGCCGGCTGCGGCGGCAGCGGCTGGGGGCCAGAATACACACGGCAAACGCCCTCGCCCGCAAGGTGGAAGCGGAGGTTCATGCCCAGTGCATCCCACCGCTCGCCACAGCGCTGCTGACTGCCGCGAGATCCAAAAGCTCGCGAAACGGGTCAGTGGGCGGCGGGAGCAGTCCTCTAAGGATGACTCACCCCCTCCTCGCCAGCGGGCCGGCAAGGAGAAGGCCTCTGACAGCAGGGCCGCAGCCGGGGAGAAGGAGCTGGGGTATCAATCCCCCGCTCGAGAGCTGAAGGGCGTCTATCACAACGACGACTCCGATTCCGACAACGGCGACCGCCGCAAGAAGCTGTACGTGATGTATGGCGGGAGCTGGGAGCTTGTCTCCCGGCGGGACGTGAAGACCCTTCGCCGGGAGGTCCTTTCGGTGAAGCCGGGGGTCCCCAGGGCGGCGCCGCACCAGAGGTGGATGAACACCACCATCTCTTTCGGGCCGTCCGACTGCCCGGAGAATATGGCTGGAGCTGGTGTGCTACCTTTAGTCACTGCTCCTGTCATATCCAACGTGAGGCTCTACCACGTGCTGATTGACGGTGGGGCTGGCCTCAACGTCATCAGTTATGCAGCATTTAAGCAGCTGCAGATCCCAGAGTCCAAGCTGACTCCCTCTCGCCCATTCTCCGGAGTGGGCCCACATCCGGTGTTCCCTCTGGGGAGCATCACATTGCCGGTCACGTTCGGGACCGAGGAGAACTTCCGCACAGAAAGCGTCATGTTCGATGTTGCGGAGGTGAACCTCCCGTTCAACGCTATCATTGGCCGACCGGCACTCTACCGCTTCATGGCCATTGCCCACTATGGGTATTTGGTCTTGAAGATGCCTTCCCCTGCCGGAGTCCTCACCGTGCAGGGCGACCGCACCGCTGCCGTTGCTGCAGTTGAGAGACTGCACACTCTGGCGGCAGAGGCTGCACGCTCCGAGGAGGATCCGTCCACCTCGCAACCCAGGGCGCCTGCAAAGGCTCCCAAGGTCCAACCAGCTGATCCGGACCAAGTTCCCGTGAAGTCGGTACAGATTGGGGCAGACACCACCAGGACCACCCGCATCGCGGGGAACCTGGAGGAGAAATAGGAAGACGCGCTCATCGCTTTCCTCCGGGCAAATGTCGACGTGTTCGCCTGGGAACCGTCACAGATGCCCGGGATCCCCAGGGAAGTGATCGAGCACAATCTGAGGATCTACCCCGACGCCACGCCGGTGCGCCAAAAACCTCGGAAGCAGTCTGTGGAGCGGCAGAACTTCATCCGCGAAGAAGTCCACAAGCTCCTACACGCTGGCTTCATCGAGGAGGTCCACCATCCCGAGTGGTTGGCCAATCCGGTCGTCGTCCCAAAGGCCAACGGGAAGCTCCGGATGTGCATCGACTACACCAGCCTCAACAAGGCATGTCCAAGAGACCCCTACCCTCTTCCGCGTATCGATCAGATCGTGGACTCCACCTCCGGGTGTGATCTTTTGTCTTTCCTAGATGCATACTCTGGTTTCCACCAGATTCAGATGTCTAGAGAGGATAGGAAGCATACTGCCTTTGTAACAGTAGATGGGCTTTATTGCTACATTGTCATGCCGTATGGTCTAAGGAATGCCTTACCCACGTTTGTGCGAGCTATGAACAAAACCTTCTGTAATCTAATTAGAGATATTGTTGAGGTTTATGTCGATGACATTGTGGTCAAGACTAGGGTAGGATCAACACTAGTGGAGGACCTGTCCCTCGTCTTCGACCGTCTTCGCGCCACCCGCACGAAGCTGAACCCAGAGAAGTGCATCTTCGGCGTCTCAGCAGGGAAGCTGCTGGGTTTCCTGGTCTCGCATCGAGGCATCGAGGCAAACCCAGCCAAGATCAAGGCGATCGAAGCAATGAGGCCTCCTGGCCGCATCAAGGACGTCCAGAAGCTTACTGGATCTCTCGCTGCTCTTAGCCGCTTCATATCGAGGCTGGCTGAGAGGGCCCTTCCCTTCTTCAAGCTGTTGAGGAGGTCCGGTCCATTTTCATGGACCGAAGAGGCTGAACAGGCCTTCCAGGAGCTGAAGCAGCACCTCACCTCACTGCCAGTATTGGTGGCACCAGAACCCGGTGAGCCGTTGTTTCTGTATCTTGCTGCATCTGCGGAGGCGGTCAGCATGGTGCTGGTCGCCGAAAGGATGGAGCAAACCCGCCAGGGGAGCACTAAGGTCCTCTTGGCCAAGGATGGTGAGCCGGACCCCGGACTCGGGGGCCCGTCAGCCTCACCCCAGCTTGAAGGTCCGGGCCCCGCACAGGCAGGCCCGGAGGAGCCTCATCCCATTGGGAGCCCAGAACCACTGGGGGCCCAAGGGACAGATGCGGTGGACAAGGGCGAACCGGACCCAGGAACTAGGGTCCGGACCGTCCAAAAGCCAGTCTACTACGTCAGTGAAGTCCTCCACGAGGCAAAGGCCAGGTATCTTGAGACGCATAAGCTTATCTATGCAATACTTATTGCGTCCAGGAAACTGCGCCACTACTTTCAAGCACACCGAGTTGTTGTAGTGACCTCTTACCCATTAAGAGCGATTCTACACAATTCCAACGCCACAGGCAATATCGCCAAGTGGGCAGCAGAGCTGGCAGAGTTCCAACTGGAATTCCAGCCACGCCATGCGGTCAAAAGCCAGATCCTGGCTGATTTCATAGCGGAGTGGACTCCTTCCCCAAGCAACCCTGGAGGTCCGGCCATAAATGTTGGACCCCCGGAGCCGGAAATCAGGACACCAGTCTTCACCGAGCCTCACTGGACACTCTTCTTTGATGGGTCCGCCCGCGAGAAGTGGGCCGGAGCTGGTGTGGTCCTCATCGACCCAAACGAAGATCAGCTGAAGTACATGGTGCACCTTGAGTTCAAGGCCACCAACAACATGGCGGAATACGAGGCTCTGATCTTCGGCCTGACCCAAGCCCTCTCATTGGGGGTCCGGCAGCTTCTGGTGAAGGGGGACTCCCAGCTAATCATTAAGCAGGTCCGAGGGGATTGCAACTGCAATAATCCCCAGCTCGCGGCATACCTCATACACGTGAGGAAGCTCGAGAAGGACTTCGACGCTTTGGAACTACAACACGTTCCCCGCGAGCACAACTCAGCAGCAGATGATCTCTCTGCGAGAGCATCTACCTGGGCTTCTGTGCCTGAGGGTGTCTTTGAAAGACGGCTGCTGAAACCTACCGCCCAGCCTGCCGAGCCGGGTGACGGGGATCAAGCTGGCACCTCGAAGCTAGCGGTCCCGGCAGTATTCCACCTATGGTGCCCAACTAGGGCTGTGTGTTCTGTTGAGGAGCCTGTTGTCCTCACAGAACCACCCCTGTCTGCTTTGGGAGCTCCCGATGCATGGATCTCCGAGATCCGGGACTACCTGAAAGATAACATCCTCCCTGATGACGATGTGTCCGCTGAGCGCATAGTCCGATTGGCTAAACGCTACGCGGTGGTAGAAGGGGATCTCTACCGCCGTGGCGCCAACGGAGTCCTCATGCGATGCATTTCCCAGGGAGAGGGCCGCGAACTGCTTGCGGAGATCCATGGAGGCGAGTGCGGAAGTCATTCCTCCTCTCGCACGCTTGTTGGCAAGGCCTTTCGGCACGGCTTCTACTGGCCAACAGCACTCCAGGATGCGGCTGAGCTGGTAAGGTCCTGCAAAGCATGCCAGTTCCATGCAAAGCAAATACACACCCCAGCTCAAGCTCTACAGATGATCCCGCCCTCATGGCCATTTGCTGTGTGGGGTGTGGATATCCTGGGGCCTTTCCCCCGGGCTGTCGGCGGGTACCGGTTCCTCTATGTTGCCATCGACAAGTTCACTAAGTGGCCGGAGGTTACTCCTGTGGTGAATATTACTAAGAAATCAGCAGTCGCATTCCTCAGGTCCATTGTGTGCAGATTTGGCGTCCCAAACCGCATCATCGCGGACAACGGGACCCAATTCAAAAGCAGACTTTTCCAAGAGTACTGTGAGGACATTGGCATCCAGCTATGCTTTGCGTCCGTGGCACATCCCCGCAGCAATGGACAGGTTGAGAGAGCGAATGCAGAGATCCTCAGGGGACTCAAGACCCGCACCTACAACTGCTTGAAAAAGCATGGTGCCAAATGGGTTGACGAGCTTCCATGTGTACTATGGGGCAACCGGACCACACCCAGCCGAGCCACCGGGGAGACTCCGTTCTTCCTGGTCTACGGGGCTGAAGCATGCCTTCCCCCAGAAATTCACCTGGGCTCACCACGGGTCCAGGCCTTTGACGAATCCATGCAGGAGCAGCTGCGGTGCGACGACGTGGACTTCGTTGACGAGCGAAGGTGGCGAGCAGCGATCCGAAATGCACGCTACAACCAGGCGCTCCGGCGTTACCGTCAACGGTTCGTGCACAGTAGGGAGCTCCGGGCTGGCGACCTCGTCCTCAGACGGATCCTGAACCGAGCGGGGCTCCACAAACTCTCCCCCAGCTGGGAGGGGCCTTTCAAGGTTACAGAGGTATGCCGGCCCGGATGTGTTCGCCTCGCCACAGAAGACGGAGTACCGCTGCCCAACCCGTGGAACATAGAGCATCTGCGTAAGTTTTACACCTAGGCAGAGCAGGGAAATAACCTTTCCTTTGTAATAAGATAGAGTTAGCGTGCGGCCCGGAGCGGTTGAGGGCCACCCTCGTAAACCCGACCTCTGGCATCCATCGCACTAGCGGCTAACGCGCGGCTCAGAGCGGTAGAGGTCCGACCTCATAAACCCGGCCTCTGACATCCATCGCGCAAGCCATGTACATCGAGATTGCAAAGGAAAGATTTTTTCCTAATTCTGTCTTTGTGTCAAAGTTAAATTACGCATTTCGATTCTCGTAATTTTCGCTTTTTTCTAACCCCCGCGGGACCTCTACTCTTGTTGCTGCAACTAAGATCTGCATTGAGCTGCTGGACTACCGTACAGGTCCGGACCCTCTTGCTGCAGGAGAGGGGTCCGGACCCCTAGGGACCTACTCTGGGGAGCGGGTACTTGTTTCCTGGGGTGGTTCGGAGTACAGTGTAGTCGCTTAGCTGGTTCCGTACCCAAAAGCCTGCACTCTCCACCACCCTGTAACGAGTACTCTAGTACCTGAAGCCAGGTAATTGGGGGCCCGGACCTCGACCCAGCTCAAGAGCTGGCTTCCTAAGTCCAACACGGCGTGTCCAGCACTATATCTCAAAGGATCGAGCACAGCAAAGTGACCTCACCCACTGCTGCGAAGGGTCTAGGACGAAGAAGCCAGGTCCGGAAAGATCGTACTGTTTCCTGGAGTGGTCCGGAGCCCTGCGTAGCGCCTTAGCCTGGTTCCGACCCTAAGCCTACGCACTCCCCCACTCTGTAACAAGCACAGAGCTACCTGGACCTGCGCATCTAGAGTCCTAAACCTGGTACCAAGCCTGGGATTGGTCAGGAATGAGCCCCGCGGGTCTGCTCTAAGCTATAACTTTGAGGTGGTACACAGGTTCAAACCTGGCCAGTGGTAGACAGTCTCAAACCATTGAGCCTATCTACCAGGGGGGCCGAGTATCTGCTTCAAAGCTTTCATGCAGGATAAGAGCCAATCTCGGTGGTAGACAGACTCACAGCAGCTGAGTCTCTCTCCCAGGGGGCCCAGGCATCCGCTTTGTCCCACACATCATGGATGGATTCTGCATGCGTCAAATAGCTAAGTTGCAGTATCATTGCTACCATATAAGCAAATTTGATTCTTCTCTCTGTACTCCTGTATACTACGCAGGGAACAAGGCGCTTGCTCGCCTTGCAGGCTATGTGACACCTATGCCCAAGGTGGCAGACAGGTCCAAACAACTGAACCTATCCGCCAGGGGGCCAGGGCGCCGGGGTGCCGCATACCGCAAATCAACAACCGCCAAACAGCTAAGTTGAAGTTTCTTCTATTTCAAAAACTTTCAACTAATACAATGTTTGTTACATAATGCAAAAGAAAAAAGATACAATCCCCAGCCTAAGGGTCCGCAGGCTCTCGCTTGAAGTAGGCGGCGACGAAGTCAACGACCTCCCGCACGCTGTCCCGAGCGGCGGCCTCCGTCTCTGCTACAGGGCCATCGACCACGGGCGCCAGCGAGATGGCCGGGTCGTGGCTCCGGAGGCAGGTCAGGATGTGCTCCGCCACCATCCGGATCAGCTCGCGGCCCTCGGTTTCAAGCTGTCCAGTAAGGACCGGCCCCAGGCGCTGGAGCCTATCCGAAGCAGAGCTCAACACTGGGAGGGCGTCAGCTATCGAAGCTGGCGGCTCCGCCACCTGGATCGGGCTCATTCCAAATGGCACCAGTGCGAGGCTCGCTTCGGCCGCCCAGTCAGCGATCCGCTGAGCTCCAGCGCGCTGGTCTTCCTGGTGCTTCTGGACCGCCTCCCGGACAGCCTCCTGCACCCGGGTGTCCAAGGCCGCCTTGGCCACCTCCACCTCGCGGGACCTCTCCTCCAGCTCGCGGGATCTCTCCTCGAGTCCGCGGGACCGCTCCTCCAGCTTGGTCTCCTTCTGCTCCGCGTATACCTTCCGCTTCTTGAGCGACTCTCGCTGGCGCCCAAGCTCCTTCTCTATGGCGGTGGCGTGAGCTTCCCGCTTGGCAAGAGACTTCCGGTCCTCTTCCAAGTCCGCCTCGTCGGCAGTCAGCTGGCGGGCCCTCTCCTGCAGTTGTTCACGCCATCCCTGCAGAGTCGCGGAGAAGACGTCGAGCTCCTGCCTCCGGACCTCGAGGTCCTCGCTGCGAGTCTCCAGCTCTGACTGCTGGGCTGCGAGGTGAGCCTCGAGGCCGGACCGCTGAGCAGCAAACCCAACAACCTCCAGGGTGAAGTCCTGCTCCCGCTGCGCCAAGGATTTCTCCCGGTTCGACACTGCGAGCTCTCGGTCAAACACCTTCTTAAGGCTGGCTCGGTAGGCCTCTTGGTCCGACTTGAGCTTCGACCGAGCTTCCGCAGCGCGGGAGGCTTCCGCCTTCGTATGCGCCTCCAGGCGGGTGTGCCAGTCGGAGAGGCGCTGACGCTCGCTCTCCAGCGCAGACCACTCCCGCCGGAAGGCCACCTCGGCGGAGGAGGTTGCCTCTTCAATCGAACGCCGAACTCGCAGCAGCACCTGAGGAAGCGGAGTCGCATCCTCCTCCGGGGATTGGAGCTGCAGGAGCCGCCTGCCAAACACCACCTCCAACTCTTCCTCCGCAGCAGGACCGGAGCTGGAGGTAGGGGCTTCCGCTGCGGCACTTGTCTCCGGCGCTTCCGCTGCCGCCGAGTCGGGCGCGGCCGGGCCCAGCTCCGGCGCCTCCGCTGCCGCCGAGTCGGGCGCGGCCGGGCCCAGCTCCGGCGCCTCCGCTGCCGCCGAGTCGGGCGCGGCCGGGCCCAGCTCCGGCGCTCCGCTGCCGCCGAGTCGGGCGCGGCCGGGCCCAGCTCCGGCGCACTCCGCTGCCGCCGAGTCGGGCGCGGCCGGGCCCAGCTCCGGCGGCCTCCGCTGCCGCCGAGTCGGGCGCGGGCCGGGCCCACAGCTCCGGCGCACTCCGCTGCCGCCGAGTCGGGCGCAGCCGGGCCCAGCTCCGGCGCTTCCGCTGCCGCTGAGTCGGGCGCGGCCGGGGCCCAGCTCCGGTCCGCCTCCCGTGCCGCCGAGTCGGGGCGCCGGCCGGGGCCCAGCTCTACGGCGCCCGCCGCTGCCGCCGAGTCGGGCGCGGCCGGGGCCCAGCTCCGGCGCCCCCGCTGCCGCCGAGTCGCGGCGCCGTCGGACTCA
Organism: Panicum virgatum; assembly: GCF_016808335.1. Taxonomy (NCBI): domain Eukaryota; kingdom Viridiplantae; phylum Streptophyta; class Magnoliopsida; order Poales; family Poaceae; genus Panicum; species Panicum virgatum. Next base: position 32,221,084 of record NC_053151.1, on the reverse strand, counting down.
GCTCCGGCGCCTCCGCTGCCGCCGAGTCGGGCGCGGCCGCGGACCCAGCTCTGGTGCCCCCGCTGCCGGTCAAGTCGGGACGCAGGACGAGCCTAACTTCGGTGCTCCCGCTGCCGCTGTTGTGGCAGACGCGGCCGCATCGAGTGCCCCCGCCACCAATACGTCAGGAAGCGGCTGCACCCAGCACCGGCGCCACCGCCGCTGCCGCTGTTGCACAGAGCCCTGCAGAGTCTGGAAATGGCATGACAGTCAGCATCGCATCATGTGTCACGGAGTTAGCAACAGGACGCCGTACCTGAGGGTCCCGCACCTACTGCCACCGTCGCTGTCGATGCCGAGGTCGCTGCCGCCCGGGCACCTGCTGATGTGCCAACGGTGGTAGAAGAACCGCTGGGGCGGGAAGCCCTGGTAGCAAAGCAGAAAAGCCGTCAACACAAAAAAAAAACAGAACACCGGCGCAAGGGAGGAGAGCAAGATGACACTAACCCAGCAGAACCGGGGACCCAGCGTCCCCGGAGCCCGGGCCTCTTCTCTTGCGGCTGCTGCTGTTGCTGTTGCTGTTGTTGCCCCTGCAGCTGCGATACAGGCGTAACCCGGGCCTGCGCCCGTTGCTGCTGTACCTGCGACTGCGGCATGGGTGCAGCCCGGGGTCGCTCCTGTTGCTGCTGCTGCCGTCCGCGTGCCTGCTGCCGCTGCTCCTGCAGCTGCTCCTGCTGCGGCCGCTCTTGCTGCCGGCGCGATGAATTCCTCGGCGGCGATGGTGGTGGTCCAGTTACGCCAGAGGACCCGTGGGGGCCAGCAGCCCGGGAGCTACCCTGGCCTGCGCCCTCGGAAGACCTCTGGCGCTTCGCGGCGGGCTCCGACACCAGGGTCCCGTCGCCCCGGAGTAGCCTCCGCCGGCCTACGTCCCCTGACGACGCACCGGAGCTGCTCTGGGCCCGGCTGGAGCCGGCCGCAGCCGCGCTGCTAGCCGCGGCCTGTTTCCCCTTCGTAGTGGCACCGGACCCCGCAGCGCTTAGCGTAGCCTGATCCCCGGACGAGCCAGGGATCCGGAGCCCACGGTTCGGGTCACCCCCGGTCTGCCGCGGGGCCAGTCCCCCGTCGTCCAGGGTTGGCAGGGTGGCCAGCACCGCCACCCTCGCTGGGTCCTCGCAGAGGGGGACTATGCTCTGCGGGAGGATCAGATTCTCTGCGATGAAGGTGTCTCCCGTCACGTTCCGCACCAGGACCTCCAAGGCCTCCTGGGTCAGGTCGCTTCCCTCCCCGCGATGGGTCCTGCTGCAATCGTTGAGGCCGGTGAAGCTCCACGCCGGTCGCGGCCGCTGCTTCAGGGGGGCGATCCGGCGCTTCACGAAGTCGCCGAGCACGTGCCACGAGGTGAGGCCGCTCCCTGCCAGTGACCTGATCTTATCCAGCACGGAGTCGAACTCCGGCTGCAGCGATGGCTTGGCCCTCCAGGATGCTTTGTCGGAGGCGGGCCCCGCGGTCGGCAGGACAAGGCGCTCGTTGGCTTCGGTGGTGGCAACCACCCAATCCCTGCGCCACTCCTCCCACCTTCCGCCAGCAAGGCCCGGAATGTAAGGAGTCGGCAGGTCGCTCCTTATCTGGAAGTAGTACCCTCCCACTTCGTCCTTGCTCCTTCCGGACCTCACCAGGATGAAGAAGTAGCGGAAGAGGATGACGCAGGGACGCACTCCCACGAACATCTCGCATAAATGCACAAAGATGGACGCCAGGAGGAGGGAGTGGGGCGTCAGATGCTGAAGCTGGAGGCCGAAGTCTTCCAGCAGCAGCAGCAAGAATGAAGAAATCGGCAGCCCCACGCCGGCGGAGATGTGCGAGGTAAATAGCACGAACTCCCCGGCGCGGAGGTTGCCAAGGGGAACCGAGCCTGCTCGCACCCCCCAGCCGGTCTCCTGAGCGCTCCACCCAAGCAGGCGGCGCACTGTGTTCAGCTCTCCCTCGGTCTGGAAGCGACGGGGATGAACAAGGGATGCCATCTCCTGACGGGCGAGGAAGGAGCCTGTGTAGGGGGGAGAGAAGGTCAAGGAAGGCTCGGAGGCAAAGGGGCGCAAAGGCTGGAGGAAGAAGACGAATGCGGGAAAGCAACCGTAGGATACGGTATGCCCCGTTATAAAGCCTGTCTCAACCGGCGCGCCCCGGAACCGTCGCCGGAACTCAAGCGACGCTCGCACCAGGAGTTAGCCGCCCAGTCCATGACGTGGGGGGCCCAGGCCCACCTGTCAGGGAGGGTGGGTAATCAACGGGGGTGCGAAAAGGCGGGATCCGAACCGTCGCCCGCGCGCGTGAAGCAAGGCGGAAGCCGAGCTGACGTGCGCGCATTAATCATAGGCGTGGCCGAGCTTTTCGGGAGCTGCGCCGGTGGTAAATGATCCGTTTACTCCGGCCGCAACAATGCCGAACGTCGCGCGTGTGACTAAGTGAACCGCTTATCGTGGGGCCCTTAGTCAGTAATCCGTTGCGACGTGATGAGGCAGCAACCAACCCAATGGGTAGTCAAAGCCGGTCAAGACCTGCAGAAAGGAGCTTCAAGCTATATAGTGCCAAATCGCAGGAGTGGCCCCACCTGTGGGCTCGTACCTCCCCCAAGGTGGGCCCGGGGGCCACTGTCGGTACCCTGCAACAGGGATACCCACTCTTACTGCAGCAAAGCAGGACCCGCGTAGTTATCCGTAGCTGCGCGGGAGAGACGGAGTAGCCAGGCCCCACAGGCCAGGCTTTTCCCTCACCAGGCCAACGGCCCCGGACCGTTCCCCGCCTGAGGATGGGTCCGGTGGCGCCACGTGTCTCCATGGAAGGGAAGCTCCAAGCTGACCGCCGAAGCCTCGGACCCCCAGAGGGGTCCGGGACCTCCTACGCCCGTCCGGACTCCCCTCACCGTGTAGGGGTCCGAAGCCGCCACGTGTCCCGGAGGCGTGGGATCGTGCGCGAGCCTTCCGGAGGAAGACTCGCCCACCTACCGCATTTAATGCGATAGACAAGGCGTGCTCTGCCGCTGTGGTACACAAGACAGCCTTTTGTCAGGCCCCGCTGCGCGCCGCGTATTACCAAGGAGCACAGTGCAGCCGTCTGAGCCGCGCCCGCGCAGAGCCCACCTGTAGCATTAAACGGATACGACAGCACGGCACTTTTCCATCATGCCGCCTACGCCGCAAGCTACACCGCCCGCTTAAGCAATGTGACGGGCGGTGTCACTAGCTGCGACGAGCCCGACCTGACAAGACGACGCTAGGACATGATGGACGAAGGGCTCCGGGAGCAGGCGAGGGAATCCAAGAGAAAGATCTCCTTTGCCTGCGACGCCATAATGCATGAACAGTGCGTTAGGTTATACTACATCGTTGGACCCACCTGTCGGGGATCCAACGACTGTGTACGCGCCCCCTTGAGATATAAAAGGGAGGCGCTCGCTGTGCACAGGACATATCCATACAGACTCAAGCTCTCGCACCTCCTCACGCTTGTGGGAAGGCAATACAGCACACAGTGGATGTAGGGTATTACGCTCCGGCGGCCCGAACCACTCTAAATCCTACTGTGTTTCTTGTGTTCTGGAGGGAGATCGATCTAAGACTAGCTACCCCCTGAGTACACACCCTCTGGGCTAGGGCGGGTGCCTTCCGCCACCCGGCCGTGGTTTGCAACACTACGACAATCATGTTTGCTCGATCTTTCACATCGGAACGATTCTTCATCGCTTACCACAGGAGGTATATTCCATGTTCCATAAGCATGACCTGATATTTTTCCACCTGCAATAGGGTGCCAAACATGACAGTGGCTCCAAAATTAAAAACGAATCAGACGAAGAAACGATCCAGTTCTACAAGAACAGAGATGACAAACCTTCCTTTGTAGCTTCCTCACATCTTCTCCAGTAACTACCTGAGAGACCAGGGTCCAATTTCTTTGAGAAACTCTCATACTTCTCTTCAGCCTCCCCTATACACTTGGCCTACAACAGCCAACCACGGCACATACCACCACAAATGTTATGGTCGGCCAAGTCTACCAGAGAAGATGCCGCGATGTTCGTGGCTGAGGATCGGCGCGCTGGGCCGGCTTGTATTTCGGTTCCTAGATTCTAGGATGGTTTCCGGTTTGTTAGGATCAAGAGTTTGTTAAGATATTATGTATAAGAAACCTCTCTCAAGGAATGAAAGGATCAGCCAGAGATAGAGTTTATCTCTCTCGCTCCCTGGCACCCCACGCTCACACCCCTTCCCTCCCGTCGCGACGCCGGTCAACAGAACGGCGTCGCGAGCTCGTTCCCGGCGAGAGCCCTCGCCGCGTCCTCCACCCTCCCACTCATTCTTCCTCCGCAGCACACACAACACTCTAGTATCAGGAATGTCGGATAACGTTCCTGGTGTCTCCGCCGCGCCTTCCATGCCCATGTCCACCGCGCCGTCTTCCACCGCCACGCCAACCACTGCCGTTTCCACCGCGCCCACTCCTGCGACTACGGCCGCGGAGCCGAGCGCCCTCGACACCTTGACGACGGCCATCTACGGCCTCCAGCGCCAGATGGGGTCCTTCGCGACACGCCTGTCGTCCATGGAGGGCCGCGGGTCCCCATCTGCTGCCGGGTCCTCGTTCGCGCCTCAGTCCTCGCCGTTCAGGATGCTCGGCTACGGCGCGCCGCCACCGCCGCCAGTGCCCTCTACGACGTCCACCATCGTGCATACCACCGCCGCCTCCCACCCACTGCCCATCCACCAGATCAACTTCCCACACTCGCCGTCGCCGATCCCGAACATGAACAGGCCGGCGTCCTCGCTGCCGCCCTTCGAAGACATGGACGCCGCCAATTATCTGGAGGTCCCGCGCTTCCACAAGCTCACGTTCCCAACGTTCGACGGCAAGACCGATCCCTTGGGATGGCTGAACAAGTGTGAGCAATTCTTCCGCGGGCAGCAAACTCGTGAGAACACCAAGGTTTGGCTTGCCTCGTTCCATCTGACGGACGGCGCCCAACAGTGGAACGACATGCTTGAGCGCGACGCGGGCGGTGTCCACAACATCCCGTGGCCGACCTTTCGCGCTCTCTGCCAGCAGCGCTTTGGTCCGGCCCTGGGCACGAACCACCTCTCCGACCTGGCGCGACTGCCGTTCCCGGGCACCGTCGACAACTTCATCGACGCGTTCCAGCAGCGCCTGGCGCACGCCGGGTTCCTCACCCAGGAACAACAGGTGCAGCTCTTCTCCGGGGGCCTACCCGACCACATCAGGGTCGACGTGGAGCTGCAGATGCCGACCGATCTCCAGCGCGCCATGTGCCTGGCGCGCGCATATGATCGCCGTGCCGCGGCCGCGGCCACCGTCCCGGCGGCTCGACCTCCGCGCGTTCCGACCCGTCACCAACAACTGCTTCTACCACGACTCCGGCGGCCTTGCTGTCGCCCCCTCCCCGGCCGTTCCGTCGCCTCACGCCGGCAGAGATGGCAGACCGCCGGCGTCAAGGACTGTGCTATAACTGTGACGAGCAGTACACGCGTGGCCACAAGTGCCTGCGCCTCTTCTACCTCGAAGTCTCGGACTTCATCGACGACGATGAGCCGCCGCCGGACGCCAACCAGAACGCGCCAGAGGAGCCCCTGATCTCGTTGCACGCCATTGCCAGGATCCGCACCGCGAACACAATGCGCGTGCATGTTTCGGTGGGCAACTACGTGATGACGGCGCTCCTCGACTCCGGTTCGACGCACAACTTCATCAGCCCCGCCGCGGCTGCGCGGGCGGGCCTTCGCTTTGGCGACAGTGCGGGCATGAACGTGATCGTGGCCAACGGCGACCGCGTTCCGTGCGCCGGCCTAGCTCGCGACGTGGACATCCGAATCGTCGACCAGCACTTCTCCATCGACTGCTACACCATCCCGTTGAACTGCTACGACATGGTCCTTGGTGTTCGCTGGCTGCGTACCCTGGGACCCATCCTATGGGACTTTGACGACCTGTGCTTGGCGTTCTAGCGCCGTGGCCGGCGCGTCGTCTGGCACGACCTGAACTCGTCCTGGTCGCCCACAGCCCCCGCCGGCCGTCTTCACGGCGTCCGCGCAACCGAGCCGGATCTCTTGGCCCTGCTGCTGGACGACTACGGCGACATCTTCGACGAGCCGACCGGCCTGCTGCCGCCGCGCCAATGCGACCACCGGATCCACCTTGTGCCTGGCACTCCTCCGGTGTCTGTGCGGCCCTACCGGTACCCCCCAACTCCAGAAGGATGAGTTGGAGAAGCAGTGCGCCACCATGCTGGCGCAGGGGATCATCCGGCCTAGCTCCTCTCTGTTCTCGGCTCCAGTTCTCCTCGTCAAGAAGCAGGACAGGTCTTGGCGCTTCTGCGTCGATTATCAGGCCCTCAACGACCGTACTGTCAAGGACAAGTTTCCCATTCCGGTCGTCGAGGAGCTCATTGATGAACTCCATGGCGCTCGCTTCTTCACGAAGTTGGATCTCCGCGCGGGCTATCACCAAGTACGCGTGCATCCGGCCGACATCGAGAAGACGGCCTTCCGAACGCACCAAGGCCATTTTGAGTTCCTGGTTATGTCATTCGGCTTGTCCAATGCCCCGGTAACGTTCAAGCGCCTCATGAACGCCGTGCTTCAACCCTTTCTCTGGAGGTGCGTCCTAGTCTTTTTCGACGACATTCTAATATATAGTCGTTCTTGGAGTGAGCATCGCAGCACCTCCGCGCTGTCTTCGACACGCTGCGGGCGCACCACCTCAAAGTGAAGCGCTCCAAGTGCACCTTTGCTACGTGATCTTGGCCACGTGATCTCCGCTGACGGCGTCGCCATGGACGGCGACAAGGTGGCCGCGGTGACCGCCTGGCCACAGCCGCGGTCCGTGCGCTCCCTGCGCGGGTTCCTTGGTTTGGCCGGTTACTACCGGCGCTTTATCAAGGACTTCGGCAACTTGGCGGCTCCACTGACGCAGCTCCTCAAAAAGGAAGCGTTCCTCTGGTCTGAGGCCGCCACGACCGTGTTCGAGGGCCTCAAGCGCGCTCTCACCACGGCGTCGGTGCTGCACATGCCGGATTTCGACAAGCCATTCATGGTGGACTGTGACGCCTCCGGGACGGGGTTCGGCGCGGTCCTACATCAATGCGCCGGGCCTCTAGCGTTCTTCAGCAAGCCGTTCGCGCCTCGCCACCTCAAGATCGCGGCGTACGAGCGCGAACTAATCGGCCTCGTCCAAGCAGTCCGCCATTGGCGACCCTACTTGTGGCCTGTGGGGTCGGCCGTTCGTCGTGCACACCGACCACTACGCCCTCAAGTTCATGCTTGACCAGCGCTTGTCCACACTACCCCAACACCAGTGGATTAGCAAGCTCTTTGGTTTCGACTTCTCGGTCGAGTACCGACCGAGGCGTCTCAATACGGTGGCCGACGCCCTGTCCCGCATGGAAGTCGATCACCCTCAGCTGCGGCTATCTCCGGGCCGTCGTTCAGCTTCTTCACCAACCTCCGCGCCGAGTTGCAGGACGACGCCGACCTGCGACGCCTCTGGGACACCATCACTGCGGCGCGCGGAGCCCCATGGCGTGTCGAGGATGGGCTCATCCTGTGCGGCACACGAGTCTTCATCCCGGCGACGTCGACAGCGCTCCCCACCGTGCTCCAGCTCTCCTACACCACCGGGCACGAGGGCGTCCAGAAGACCCTGCATCGACTCCGCGCGCACTTCATCGTCGACGGCGACTAGCGTCTTGTCCAAGACTATGTCCGCGCGTGCGCTGTCAGCGCAACAAGACGGAGTCCTTGCACCCGGCGGGCCTCCTTCAGCCGCTCGACGTTCCGGCGCAGGTCTGGTCGGACATCTCCATCGATTTCGTCGAGGGCCTACCCAAGGTGCACGGGAAGAATGTCATCCTCACCGTCGTGGATCGCCTATCCAAGTATGCCCACTTCATTCCCTTGGGCCACCCGTACACGGCTGCTTCAGTGGCGCGGGCCTTCTTCTCGGAGGTGGTGCGTCTCCATGGCTTCCCGTCCTCGATCGTCAGTGACCGCGGCCCGGTGTTCACTGGCCATGTCTGGCGCGACTTGTTCAAGTGCGCGGGAGTTCAGCTGCGGATGAGCACGGCCTTTCATCCGCAAACGGATGGCCAATCGGAGGCTGTGAACAAGACCATCGCCATGTACCTACGCTGCATCACCGGCGACCACCCCCGCGCCTGGCTCGACTGGCTGCCATGGGCCGAGTACTGCTACAACACGGCGTTCCCACTCGGCCCTGTGCACCACTCCGTTCTAGGTCGTCTACGGCAGGCCTCCACCGGCGCTCCTTCAGTACACGGCCTCCACCGCACAGACCTCGACGGTGGACACGCTACTCCAGGACCGCGACGCGTTCCTCGCCGACGTCCGGGAACGTCTACAGCAAGCACAGAACTACGCCAAGCGCTACTACGACTACGCCAAGCGCTACTACGACGCCCATCATCGCGACCTAACCTTCGACGTCGGGGACTGGGTGTGGCTCCGGTTGCTCCACCACCCAGCTCAGTCCCTGCTGCCAGATCGCCGCAGCAAGCTGAGCCCCCATTACGCGGGCCCGTACCAGGTGCAAGAACGCGTGGGCGACGTCGCCTACCGCCTTCGTCTCCCGGAGGGCGCACGCATTCACGACGTCTTCCATGTGGGCGTCCTCAAGCCGTTCCATGGGACGCCGCCTTCGTCTACGCCGGCTCCTCCGCCCATGCAGCATGGGCGCCCTCTCCAGGCTCCGCTGAAGGTGCTCCGTTCCCAGCTACGCCGCGGCTCGTGGTACATTCTCGTTCAGTGGATGGGTCTTCCGTCGGCTGAAGCTACTTGGGAGCCTATGGACGTGTTCCGTGAGGCGCACCCTACGTTCCAGCTCGAGGACGAGCTGTTTGTCAACGGAGGGAGAGATGTTATGGTCGGCCAAGTCTACCAGAGAAGACGCCGCAATGTTCGTGGCTGAGGATCGGCGCGCGCTGGGCCGGCTTGTGTTTCGGTTCCTAGATTCTAGGATGGTTTCCGGTTTGTTAGGATCAAGAGTTTGTTAAGATATTATGTATAAGAAACCTCTCTCAAGGAATGAAAGGATTGGCCAGAGATAGAGTTTATCTCTCTCGTTCCCTGGCGCCCCACGCTCACACCCCTTCCCTCCCGTCGCGACGCCGGTCAACAGAACGGCGTCGCGAGCTCGTTCCCGGCGAGAGCCCTCGCCGCGTCCTCCACCCTCCCACTCATACTTCCTCCGCAGCACACACAACAACAAAACTTTTAGATTTGATTCAGCAGCAAATCTAGTAACTTTTTCACTCACCAATATGACAATATCTATTACTGTAGTACGAAAATGGAAAGCTATTCCTATTTGTAAGCGCTTATTTCCTCACTGGATTTGTAAACCTCCTCAAAATTCACTTGAGATCAGTCCACTATTCATATCCATAAATGACTGCTTTTGGCTCAGTTAATGATATAATGCATAAAGCAAATCCACGCGTTATTATCGAGGAACAAACAGGATGCATCAAATCGAGCAGATGGCAAAAGTTCTGGGGTAAAAACATATACACTGAATGTTATAGCAACATTGGAAATTCTGTATGGCTCAAAATCTATGGTACTAACTTTAATTCAAAAATAAGTGTTCTCCATGGTTGGACATTTGGACCCGACTTTCACTTTACAGGATATACTAAGGATACAATTTTTAATAGTTCAGAGTCACATATGAAATTAGGAATATGTGAGTGATGTTATCAGGAGACAAGAGCAAAATAACTCAATTAATCAAAGATAAAGAGTGCTTGTTGCTCACCAGCATATTTGGTGCCTCTGAAGGTCCATATATCGCAGCATACATGCGGAGGATATTGAAAGTATTGTTCATCACATCATCCTACAAAACAAAACAAAACTTAACTACTTAAATAGATAGGCTTACATTAGTACAACAAAGCTTGAGTGACAACATAAGTAGCACAACTTACCTCATAATCATACCTGCAAGATATTCAAAACAAGTCATTGATGTCATAACTTGTAAAATAAAACAAAGATTTTTAAGTACAAAAAGGAGATACAAAGTTTCAATGTAATTTGATTCTAATTTCTTTTGTTATTTAACAGGGGGGAGGATTCATGATAAGTAAAGCAGAATTTTGTTAGTAACAGAACCATCGTTCCTAGTTAGCTATAACATCATTGTATCATATCGAAAAAAATGAGACACAAACTCTACCTCCATTTACTTAAACCCATACATTACCTACAGAATTTAAAAATCAGCAAATCGCCAATGACATGTTTTCAGACATAACAGATTAAGAACAAATGCAGTTCATACCATTCTGTGTAGAATCTGCCATTATGCATGTATGAGTAAGATTCAGAGCATACTCACAGGTCATCAGATATCTCAACCAAAAATTCTGAAACTGACAAGAAGTCCATATGCAATTCATTGACCTAAAAAGTCAACAACAAAAAAAAGGATCCAGGTTCTAACAACACAAATAGGACTGTAGGAGTATAAGTAATGAATAAAACGGCACCTACCTGCTGACCAGTTAGCTGATACATCAAGAGATTAAGAACTCGATAATCAAATGATTTGACATGGATTGCTTTCATCACATCATCGATTGAGATCTAGATAAGAAAAAAATATATATTGAGCACCACATTTGAGTTTGCCAATAAGGGAGGGAAGTATTTTTCTATGAAACAAAAACAATAATATATACCCATTTTTCATAAGTTCAAAAATTGGGGGTTCGGTTTTAGTTTATGTTCTAAGAGACTGTTATTTAGCATCCATCAGTTGCTCCTTGAAGTCAACAGTGTACAACTTTGCCAAGAAAATAAATTGATGGATCCAGCAGATCTGATGAAATTCAAAAGATGATCTAACATACTACAAATCGATATTATTGGATACTTGGTTTTAAATTACAGCAAATAGCATGCAGCACAAGAAATGCCTCTACATACCTTCTCATTTCTTGATAATGCTTGGCAGAGCTTCCGCTCTAAAGACCAGTACTGAATGCCTGATTCGAGTTCGGTCCGCAATCTAAAAAAAGGAGAAAATAAAGTGAGTAAATTACATCAAATATTTGTTGATATTTTATGTATGCAAAAGTACATAGAGGAGATAGTTCCAACCGATCTGTCATTAACCCCTGACACCGAAGAAGACCATTAAGGGGTTCAATCATTTGAGACAAGGATGTTTCATCAAAGACTTTTTTCTTCCTTTCCAACGCCTGTATGGTAAATAATGTAGTCATTATGTAGATCAGATTCAACACAAGTATCTTCTATATCTTATTTAAGTAGATAACAAATCAAATGTCCAAGTCTTACTTTTGAAGAACTGCTGTCGTCTGAGACCAGATCCAAAGAGTCCTCATTTGAAGCATCTAACTGAAACAAGAAATTGTTAGAGTTTACTCAATGAGAAATGGAAGCCGTAAGAAGAAAGGTTATAGCAAATTTGAGAAGTAAAACCTGATATATATAGCTCTCTGTGAAAGAAAGAATAGGTAGATACTTGAAAACAGATTGTGGGTTGTTAACGTCCAGTCCATGAAACATGAAGTACGATCTGCACTGTTTTTTTCAAGAAAAAATAATAACATTACCAGAACTTCCCCAGGATAGATTCATAACCAAGACGGAAAGAATGAATACATCCTTGAAAATTAAAAATTTACAACACTACATGACCCAGTTTCTGTATGACTTGTAAAGAAGCAGGAAAATATATTTCATGACCATTTGCATAGTTTTGACATGAACCTATTTCCTCTAAGCAGTTTCAGTTGTTTTATTAAACATACATTCCAGTATCTCAAATGAAAGGCAGTATGGAAGTGTTGCAAATTTGCAATTATGCATTTTAGGCTAATAACGACCAAAAAATACATACAAAGTCTTCAAGCGTAGACTTGGCTCTTGTCATAGCATCAAAACCAACCATAGGCGCAGCCTGAATGGTTGATTTGTCAGCCTGCATCTTGAACTTCTTATTTGGCTGTAGTAAAGCTCCAGAAGATATATCTGGATCAGCTGCATTTGAAAGGGTCCTAATGTCTTATTAGATTGTAGGTCCAATCAACAAGAAGTTTTCCAGATAAACTCATAAGGTAAAAGGCATACCATCTATGCAGTTACTACCTTCCAGACGGGATAGATGCTGCACTTCTTCCATAGTATCAGGAGTAACCTAATAAAAAAGGTCTCAAATATAATTTTATGCATAGCAAAATTATAGATGTAAGAATAATGAATACGGAAATGGGAAAACGTCAGTAAGATTACCTTTCCTAACATCTCAGAGACCAATAGGAACTTCTTCTCCATGCTGAGAGAATCAAATGGTTGCACCTACACAAAAGAGTCTACGATCATCAAAATAATTTTGAGGTTCTAAATGCACTTAATGTCCCATTTCAAAAATCACAGGAACACTTGACAGGTCAGCAGGGGAAACTGAATTCAGAGCAACAAGGCGGAAAAGTAAGCAAGCTAATGTGATGAATCAGATCAAAAAAACAAAGATAGCGAAATAGCTGAAGTGTGTTACCAAAGTTAACTGATAATTCTGAAAATGTCAGGTAACAATAAGGCACATCAACATGCGATAAATTATGTAAAGCACCTGAACTGCTCATGAACATTGGGGCAAATCAATCATCAGCAAAATTAAATCTCCAGTTGCTGTCAATTTACAAATTTCGACGGACTATGCCTATACTGGCTGTAAACGCACTCCACACGAGTACAAGTACAGATGTTGCTTGCCAAAAAAGGAAAAAAAATCAGACCGGGCAAGAGCAAGCATCACCAATCACCAGCAGTTACTTAAGCACAGCATCGATCATCATATCAAATCGATCGTGGCTCACACTACAACGGACTCCGCAGGAAGAAACACAACCAAAATCGTCCTCATCGTATCACCCCATCAAAATCCAAAACGAAAAGTTTATACGCGCATAAACCCTTGTCCTAACCTAACCAAAACCCTCCGCAAGGCCACCAGCACACAGCACACCTGTACGGACGTTCGCTAGACAGGCAACACGAGCGCACACAGCAGACACATCCGAGTCGGTTGAGTCCGCGGAGACGGAGGGCGAGGGGCGTTGGGGCGGGGGAGTGGGGGGCAACGCACCATGAAGAGGAGGAACTGGGCGAGGAAGCGGTCGGCGCCGCCGCCGCCGTCGCCGCCGCCGCCGGAGCCGGTGCTGCAGAGGCCGCGCGAACTCATGAGGGAGAGCACCCTCTGCACCCTCTCGAGCTCCAGCAGCGCCTCCATTGCTGCCGCTCCCGCCTCTCGCGGCCTCGCGCTCGGTTTGATTCGGTTTCCGCTTCGAAATTCTCGGGTTTTTGTGCAAGCAAAAATCACGAAGAAATGGGGGAAAGGGCAAGGAAAGCAAATAAATAAAGGGAGAACGAGGCAGGGGTTGGGCTTGGGCCTCGACGAGGGAATATGCAGTTCTGGGCTTAGATTTCCAAAAACCTTGGATGAAAATTTTCTCGAGCTGGGCTTGGGCCAGACGGGCTGCAACGAGGGATCAAAAGGATTGTTTTGGGCTTAACGAGCATTCTAGTGCCGTTACTTCGAAATCTGGAACCTGCAGCCTCAGGAGAACATTCAAACTGTGCGTAGCTATTAGGAACATGCAAATCTTTAGCACTCGTTCAAAACTAGAGCGTGAACCATTTCTGAGACACGTCGGCAGCGCATTGCCACGCTGGATTCCAGGTCCAAAGTCCAATCCAACCTCACGCAGTGTGTGTGTGTGTGTGTGTGTGTGTGTGTGTGTGTGTGTGTGTGTGTGTGTGTGTGTGTGTGTGTGTGTGTGTGTGTGTGTGTGTGTGTGTGTGTGTGTGTGTGTGTGTGTGTGTGTGTGACAGTGTGAGCCGGTGATTCTCTGTCCGTGACGACCGGTTTGGGACCGGAAGACGAATTCGCAGAGCAGAGCACACGCCACGAGCGTGATTCCGGGCCCAACCTGCCAACCTCCTACTCCATCTGCAGCTCCGCACCGCGCGACTGCCCGACTGGTCCTCCCTCCGCTCGGTTTCTGCGAGGCGACGCATTCCCGGGCTGCCACTCATGTGCGTTGCGTTGCCGGCCTAGGAAGCAACAGCTGACAAGAGCGGAGAGCTGCACGGGGGCGGTGGTGGACTGGTGGTGAGCACCTGGCCGAACTGGAAGCTTGAGCCAGCATGCGGTCGGCTCCGTTGGTTGCTTTCTCGGAGAAGGAAAATTGTGCGGCGGTGCTGGCCACCGCGCTGGTATTCCGTCGCCGTCGACCAGTCGTCGTGCGGCGATCGCAGCTTGCTGCAGCCCGGGAAAAATTATCATGACATAGTAGGAGGGCGAGATACCTGGCAAAAATGTTTGCCAATTTACTGTACTTCTTTTTTACATCTACCTTTGCATACACTTTTCGACGAGTTGCGCTGTTGCTTAAGAACGTCGTATGAACATCGGTAAAGAAAAACGTGGCCTTGTGTTTTCCTCGCGCACAACGAGGCATGTGATCCTGAGCAAAACAGAGACGGTCTCCGTTTACTTCATTCACAGTGGAAGCAAAGAGTATTCAATTGCAGCTTTGTCTAAGTAAAATCACATGCAAAAGTTTTAAATCTCCTGCTATAGCTTCCGCTATAGACCGTTATAGCTGTTTATGCATGGTGCTGCTATTTGAACTCACGTGTAATTTAGCCGCTATAGCCCGCTATAGCCTCATTTAGCCTGCTATTAGCTGTTTTCAGAGTCTAGCCGCTAAACCCCTTAGCCCGCTATTTAAAAGCTTGATCACATGGGTAGGGCCACTTTTGTTAGCCCGCTATTTAAAAGCTTGATCACATGGGTAGGGCCACTTTTGTTTTCTCAAGTCAACACATCTTCGAACATTACCGTTGCACGACAATGCCCATTTTGTACGTAATAGCGAGAAGAGGTTACGCTGGCCTCGCGGCAACAGCATGTGTTGCGTTGCGTCAGGTTTTAGCTCCACGCTCGTGGACAAGATGTGTGTGGAGTAGCTGTAGTTGTGACCCTCCTCGAAGAGAGCACCAAAAGAACAGTCGACCAAGCCCAATAACATTGCCAGTGTCTGAATGGAAAATGCAGGTGGATGGCGCCCATGTGCTGCCAAACCCGGCCGGCACTAGCTCGATCATCGGCCTATAATTGCGGGCGTTACGACATGTCGGTTTCGATTTGGTTCGCCTTGGTATCTTCTGCAATAACGAGGCCATCAGCACGTTTGGTTCTTCGAAACCCTCTTCTTCCCCCGATTTACCATCCGGGCACCCGGCCATCAGCTCATCATGGCTGACGCTCCGCCTGTGCTAATCCTTCTTCCTTGCACACCTAAAAAGGCGCAATGACTTGGCCTGCTCATTTACCCCCGGTCGCGCCCCGAGCTTGATGCCGTCGGTTGTCGCCCCCGTCCGGGCCGGCCTCGAACTCCACGATTTCAACGCGAATCGGGTCTGGCAATCGGAGCTCGCCTTGTCTCAAACAGGAGCACACTCTTCAGAGCAGAGGAATTCCTCTCTGTCTTGTTTTTCCCCTCCGAAGAGGAAGGTGGAGTGGAGGACTTCTTTTTCTTTAGGTCTACTGCGATTAGATGTTAACGTGCAAAAAAACATTTACGAAGTTAATAGCAGAATCACCATCCATCACATCCCGCTGACCGGTTCACCGGGCTGTGGCCTGTCGTCGAAACACTCCGTGTTAGTGTTATCAGCAACGATTCCACTGAAGAGCTTGGACCCGCCTACCCCGTTCAACGATCCGCAGTCAAGCTCGCCGCCGGCCGCCCATTACCGGTTCACCGCGGCGCGTTCCATCAACCCGCACCTGAAACGGGGGCGCAGCTTCTTCCACGCAAGTTTTCCCGCAGCCCCACCAAATCCACGCACGAGTCGAGTCGTCCCCGTCCGTCCCCGGCGCGCGCTGGACGCCGAACCACCGCGCCCCTCCCCCGGCCGTTTAAAACCCGGCGCTCTCCACGCGCCGGTCGGGCAGCCGGCAGGCAAACCCCCCATGGCCCATGCACAGCCAGTGGCGGTGCCCGATCGAAAAGAGAGAAAAAAAAAACACCAGCCAAAACCCCCCCGCAGGGACCGAGCCAAACCCCACCGGCGTTGACCCCCTCCCGCACGCCGCCCGGGCTCGTCGCTTCGCTGGGATCCAGACGCACGAGCGCGACCCTCCTCCCGCGCCCTCGCCTCCTCCTCCTCCTCCCCGCGAGTCCACGACCCGCCATGTGCGGCCCTCGCGCGCGACGAGGCGCGCCCGGACAGGTAAACAAATCCAAAGCCGGCTCCCCCGGCCCTCTCCGTCTGTTAATCCCCACGTCTCCACTCCCGCGGCGTCGCTGAACCTGAACCCCACTTACCCGCTCCTCCTCCGTTTCCTCCTTCCTCCTCCCCACCCGTCCCTCCCTCCTCCGCGCTCGGCGTCGGCGGTGGCCCGGTGGTATTAATTGCGCCATGTTGCGCGCCTCCTTCTATTCCGTTCCACTCTGACTGGCACGGATTTCTTTTCCCGGCCTCGGAGTCCGCGCCGCCCCCATCACCCCCCCCCCCCCCCCCCCCCCCCCGCGTGCCCGAGATGCTGTCCGCCAGGCCGAGGTGAGACTCGAGGACCTGGGCACCTGGCTGCCCCGCCCGCCCGCGCACGCGCACGCGCCTGCGCCTTGCCTTCCTTCCCTCGGTCGCTATAGATCCTTCTTTCCCGACTCGGCTCGGGGATCTCTCTCCCTCCCTGTTCGGCTGTTCCATTCCCGCTCGCGGCGTGCGGCGTGGAGCCTCGTTCTTTTATTGTTTGACTATTTAGCCCGGGAGGCGATTCGGTATCTGATGAGCTGGGATTCGCCGCGCAGATCCGGCTCCTTCGAGGCCGGGCTCAGGGCCGCCGCCGCTGCCACGGCAAATTCGTCCGCCTCCTCCAGGGAGCAGCACAAGCAGCCGTCGTCCCCTCGTCTCCACCGCAGCCGCTCGTCCGCCGGCAGGCCCTCCAAGGCGTCCCCGTCCCCGGAGGTAAAGTAGTGTGCACCGGCCTTTCTGTGCCTCGATTTCTCACGTTACGTTATCTTACGTTACGCCCAAAGCTGACGGCTTTGGGAATTCTGAATGGCGCGATCACTCATCGAGTAGGGGCAGGTGATTAGTAGGTTGTTGTTTCTAACGGCGGCTCTTGCATTGGCGGTGTGCTGTTGGGCAGAGGCGGCGCGGCGTCGGCGGCGCCGGCGCGGGCGCGGGCGCGGGCGCGGGCGCGATGCAGCAGCAGCGGATGGCGCAGCTGGAGGAGGAGCTCCGGAGGGAGCGCGAGGAGAAGGTGCGGGCGCTGCGTGAGCTTGAGGAGGTCAGGAGGGACGGCGAGAGCGGGGCCAAGGGCGCCGCGGAGAAGGTGCAGCTGCTGGAGCGGGAGGTGGACAAGTCCAAGGAGTCGGAGCGCAAGATGCTCGAGTCGCTGATATACCAGACCAAGCAGCTGGAGCAGGCCAAGATCTCGCTCGAGGAGGCCAAGCTGGAGATCGCCGCGCTGCGGCAGGCCAACAAGGGCCTCGAGGCGGCGGCCCGGCGCGGCGGCGCCGCGGAGCAGCGGAGCGTCAGGGACCTCATGTTCGGCGGCGCGGACGAGGAGATCAGGGTCCTGCGCAGCGAGCTCCGGACGGCGATGCAGGGCGAGGAGCGCAGCCGGAAGGCCGCGGACGACCTCTCCGTCGCTCTCTCCGACGTCACCATGGAGGCCAAGCAGGTCAAGGTCTGGCTCTCCGAGGCGCAGGCCGAGCTCGAGGCCGCCGGCGCCGAGGCCGAGCGGCTGCGCGGGGCGCTGGCCGCCGTCGAGGCCAGGCTGCGCGCCGTGTCCGCCGAGCACGAGCGGTGCAGGCTCGAGGCCGAGGAGTGCGCCGCCGCGTGGGGCGACAAGGAGCGCGTCCTGCTCGACTGCGTGCGCGCCTCCGAGGAGGAGGTCAACCGCGCGCGCCAGGAGAACACCAAGCTCGTCGAGTCGCAGCGCGTCATCCGCGACGAGAACGCGCGCCTGCGGGACATCCTCAAGCAGGCCGTCGCCGAGGCCAACGTCGTCAAGGACTCGCTCGAGCTCGCCAGGGCCGAGAACGCGCGCCTCAACGATGCCGTCGCCGACAAGGACGGCGCGCTGCAGAGCCTCCGCCAGGAGTACGAGTGCGTCAAGGTCAGCGAGGCCGCCGCGCAGGGCAGCCTCAAGGAGCTCAACAGCCTCCTCGCCGCGACGACCACGGCGTGCAGCACGCCCGCGTCCACCAAGACCGCCGCCGCGCCGGACCACGGCAGCAAGAACGGGACGCCGCAGTCGGCGTCGCAGCGGTGGATGGCGGACAAGCCGAGGACGCCCAGCAGCCGGAGGTACTCGATCGGCGAGCCGGGCAAGCTGAAGGGCGGCTTCTCGCAGTCGGCGCGGATGGGGAGCCTGAACCCCAAGGAACGGGTGTTCGCGTCGCTGAGCAACATTGCCGACCTCAAGTCCGCGGCCGACGCGGCCATGGAAGGCTTCGACGACGAGTTCGATCACATCGACGAGAGCCACTACGCTGACATGGAGGATTCCATGAAGCACAAGAAGAAGAGGCCGATATTCCGCAAGTTCGGCGATTTGTTCAGGAGGAAAAGCTTCTACAAGCCGAATTTGGCGCCAGTACACACACTCTAAAATTTTTTCAATGTTAATGCTTGTAGCTCTGTTCTGTTCGTCTGAATACCCCAGAAATGAAAGATTATTTGATCAGATTGCGTGCCTTTTCTGCTGAAATTTCAATGGCTTCAAAAACCGCTGGTATCTTCATTTTTTTCTGCTGAAAGTAAAAAAAAAGTTTATAGTTATGTGGCTCAATGGCTGACACAATGACTGAAAAAGGTCGACTATGAAGGTGATGTAACAAGAATAGGAAGAAGTCACGACTTTGGATACGCTTGCGTTTTCGGACTTTTAGTGTCAACTTTTTTGACAATTCGGTTTCTAGAACCACGAAGGCATAAGCAAGTCAAATTTTGCCGAAGGCCGCCATTTGTCTGTTCAGATGTTAATTAGGACATAATATTGTGCCTAAACCCTAACGACAGTTTCATATCCAGTGTTCTCCCTGAATTTTCTCAGTTGAGTGGTATAGTTACACTATAATTTTCGGAACTACTCTCGACGTTGAACTACTCACATGATATGGTATTCCTTTTGGAATCTAGCAATGTAAATTTTTGAAAGTGGCATGCTTTGAATCTTCGCCAGCAGTCCTTTCAGTACAG
Source organism: Panicum virgatum (assembly GCF_016808335.1). Classification (NCBI taxonomy): domain Eukaryota; kingdom Viridiplantae; phylum Streptophyta; class Magnoliopsida; order Poales; family Poaceae; genus Panicum; species Panicum virgatum. The sequence goes on along the minus strand of NC_053151.1, from coordinate 32,201,765 downwards.
AAAGCAACCTCTAACTTCAGCCGAGTTTCATGGATCCAAACAAAATTTGATCCAACGTCTTTTTCAGTGAAAACGTCACACAAATTCCGGTTAACTATATACACAAATACAAGGGTTCGAAACGGAATGGACCGGGATAACCTGTTGCTAGCATTGTGGATTGTTTGGTTTTTTTCGAAACCCATCCGCCTATCAACATCACTATTGAGCAGGCAGAAAAGAGAGCATGCCATTTAGTCTTGCTCCATGCTTCGACAGATCAGGCATGCTCACCAGCCACCAGGGTTTTCTTAGCATTTCATCCAGAAAAGGCATTTTTGATCGTTCCCACAGTTGCGAAAAGACGACGCGCTCGCTTCTGCTTGAATGGTGGTCGAGCTCAAATCACGGCGCATGGCTCCTGACGTAAACCGAGCGAGTTAAGCTTTGTGCCCCTTTGATCGGTGCTACGGAAACAAGTAAAGATGAATCACTTTCGGTGATGGCTTCGACTCAATGATCCATCGATAATTCGGCTGTCGGCAGGTGATCGGCGCCTGTAATCGCAAACAAAGTTGCACGGTTGAACTCACTGCTGGCCATTCTTTCTCCAACAACTCAAAAGGATGCTGCGATGAGGAAGACTTGAAAGCAGGCATGCACACTGCGTCGCTCATGATCCTGTGCCCCGTTCCCTAAAGACTCGATTGTACTTTCAACTAGCCGTCCAGGCCTGGCGAGACTGAAAGCCTTGCAAGAAAAGCACTTCCAGTGAATGGGGAACCATGAATCATGACTCAAGAATGCGGGGGGGGGGGGGGGGGGACTGTGGAGAATACGCGATGCTGCCACTGACGGGCATTGTGCCGAACACCTTTACGTCGTTTCTTGAAAATCGCCGGGTACGGCGTTTCCAAGCAATTTAAAGGCAGTGAGGTCGCCTAGGAGCAAATGCTGTTGATACATGCTGAAGGCTCCCTGGGTGCCAGTTTTGTTTTTGTTCTAGTTTACCTGAGCGCGCCTCCGTCGAGACCTCGAGTAAAAAAATTTGACCAACCGAGGAGCAGCGCGTGACCAACCGAACACACGATAAAAATTTTGATCGCATTTGAACTGAACAGTGCGCTGACCAACGGGCTCCGAGCGGTTTCTGCCACGTTGATCGTCTGTTAATTGTGATCTGTGGAAGTGGAAGTGGAAGCAGAGGCCGCGGGTTGGTCGGACTCGGATTTACCATTCTCATTTACTATCAGACAGCACATTGGGAGCACGGAGCGCTGGCGCCACTACCATTGCCAGGGCGGCAGGCCTGAGTGCCCTTGGGTTCGACTTGGAGCCGCAGCCAAGGCATACAAGAGGTCAGGATGAGCGTGTGACGCTCGGGATGTTAGTGGTGCCGTCCATGTCCCTGAGAATGATACTGGGTGCACAATTCATGGTCTGAAACTCGAAACGGTCAGGCTCACAAGTCACAGGTCTGACCTAACCATAGAACACGCGCAATGAGCTTGAACATATATATATATATATATATATATATATATATATATATATATATATATATATATATATATATATATTGAAATTAAACGAGCTTGAATATCTGGGCTGGCGGGAACTTGTCCCCCAGGATGACGGCCGGTGGTGCAGGTGGAGGCCACAAAACTTCAGTCAGAATCTCAAAGAAGTCCAGAAGGGGGCTAAGCAGTGAACACAGAAGGGATTAAGGGCTCATGGCAGAGCAAGGAAGCTGAGAATATCAGAGGAGCGGTCCACCCCCACCCGGCCACCCGGGTCTGGAACTCAAAACACGGGAACGATGGATAAAGAGGAAATGGTCAGATCAGTCAGCCTGGCGGGTTGGTCCGGCACGCGGAAGCAATTGGAATGGAAGACCGGCAGCCGGTCAGTGTATGGGTAAAATTGGTCGTGGCGCGTGCCAAAAGGACGACGCTTTCGGGTCTTTTTAAACGCGACGGCAGCCTTCCCGCTCTGCTCCCCGCGATGCTGCGACTCAGCGGCTTGCCGGCCTGCCGGCCGCCAATGCTGTCCTGTCGGTAATGGGCTGCCGCACAGCTACAAGCTTCACATGAGGACAGTGAGACTGACTCCAACAAGGAGAGCCATTTTGTAGAGCCAAATCCACATTTGCCTAGTATACACAGTGTTTTGCGTTTCCTTCAAATCGCGATGTCTCCAACAGCAAGCGCATTTCCCCGTCGCTTCGCCGAGCGTGCCGCCGCCGCTCGCCCCTCCGCGGAGCTTGACGCCGAGCGTGCCGCCACTACGCGCCCCTTCGCCGTTCGTGCCCCGCCCGCTAGCCTTCCGGATCCCGCCACCCCGCTGGAGGAGCTTCGCGGGCGGAGGTGGAGTGCGCGGTGCTGGGCGAGGAGGCCAGTGGGCTCTGTGCACAGGGGACACGAGCAGGCGCGGCCGGCGGCGGAGCACGTGCGGGAGGTCGGCCTCCGGGACGCCCACCTCTTCCGTCAGGAACCGGAGCGCGGCCGCGATGGTCTCCGCGGGCACGGACAGCAACTCCGGGCACATCCCCGCCGCGTGCCGGAGGTCCGCGGGCGGCACGCCAGCCGCGAGCAGCACCGCCGCGGCGTCAGCGGACACGGGCGGCGACGGCAGCACGGGCTCCCGCGCCGGCAGCCCCAGGATCGACGCGCCGCCCCCGGATCCACCCGCCCCGGAGGACGGGCCGGCGGCGGAGGACCCGAGGATGCGAGCTCGCGGCCGCCATGGGCCTCCGTTGCTCGAGCTCCAGGGGGCCAGCGCAGAGAGGAAGGGAGGGGGGCGGCGGCGACCGCGGCTACAGCAAGGATGGGGCGACGCCGAGGAGGGGTCGGCGGCGACCGCGGCTCGCCTGGCCCGCGGGCTCGTTTGCCTTCGAGGAGAGAGGTGATTCATTTTTACCTCAACTCTCTCCTCGCGAAGCAAAATGCGTCGCCTATTGGACCTCCGATCGGCCATGCACAGTGCACTCGCGGAGGCATATATGCATTTGCATATGATTGTTGAAGTCAGTCTGAGATCTTGTTTAGATCCCAAAATGCAAAATACAAAATTTTTATAAATTACTTGTATAGTGTACTAAATGTAGTCAAAAAATAAATCGCATTACACAAATGGACTGTAAATCGCGAGACAAATCTAATGAGCCTAATTATGATGTGATTAGACACTAAGACCAATCTCAGTGGGAGTGTCATAGGAGTGTCATGGACATTAAATTTACTAACATGTACCAATAATATGAGGAGAAAAAAGAAGAGTGTCATAAAATGTGAGAGGAGTGTCATCACCATAACACTCCACTGGTACAGTTCTCAAATTTCCAGTCTTGATAACTGTGTCGATGACACTCCCACTAAGGAGGGCCTAAATCGCTACAGTAATGCTACAGTAACATGCTATAATAATGGATTAATTAGGCTCATTAGATTCGTTTCGTAGTTTACAAACAAAATCTGTAATTAGTTTTGTGATTAGTCTACATTTAATACTTCAAATATTGAAAATTCCCCTTCAAAAAGGCAAAATGCTCTAAACACACCCTGAATTGGCCTGATCTGCGGAGGCATGGAACAAGCCAGCTTTGCAGGGCTGTTTATGAGTGTTGATTTCAATGCCGCCAAGAGAAGGGCACATCGACACCACAGCAGGCCACAATATACAGAAACTCAAAAACCTCAGCACAACATAATGAAATCAGAGCTGACACAATAGAACCAAGTTCATAACTTGCTTAAAGGTTCAAAATTCAGATAGAGCCTAGATACACCACACACATCAGGTGGATGGATGAAACCAGCACTTAAGATGTATTAGGTACCAAATGATTAAACTCTAAAACATAGTAAGATTGCAGCAGCACCTAACCTAGCACCACGAACGAACACTATTACTATTCAGAGTTCAAAACACTGAAAAACACTGACAGATGTTAAGCACCCACATCGCAAAGGCAGCTGCATCAAACAGATGCACACCAGAGCAGTGAAACTAAGCCCTCTCGCCGCGAATCCTCCTAGCCAGCTGAATGTCCTTGGGCATGATCGTCACGCGCTTGGCGTGGATGGCACACAGGTTGGTGTCCTCGAACAGACCCACCAGGTATGCTTCCGCAGCCTCCTGCAGGGCAAGCACCGCATGGCTCTGGAAACGCAGATCAGTCTGCACAAATACACAGCAAGAGGTTAATATACTTCAGAACTGTGGCATCTCATGACTGATCACAATTTAGCAGTTTGAATACAAATCTCACCTTGAAATCCTGGGCAATCTCCCTAACAAGCCTCTGGAATGGAAGCTTCCTAATGAGCAGGTCAGTGCTCTTCTGGTACTTGCGGATTTCACTGCAGAATCATGAATAAATTGAGAATTTGCCAATTTGGCAGAAAATCATTTCAGTAAGCACAATACTAAGTCAAATGAATAATATTTTAGTATTTCACACACCGAAGAGCAACAGTTCCAGGGCGGTAACGGTGAGGCTTCTTCACTCCCCCAGTTGTGGGCGCAGACTTACGGGCAGCCTGTCAAAGAACAAAGTCACATAGTAAATAACCATTTTGCAAATAAAACTAACAGAACGAATGCATTAAATTCAGATTTCTATAATTATCCAACAGGGAACCCTAAAACAGAGTAGCCAAAGATCATTTTCTTTCCATATCAATGATAAAGTAAAGTCATTGTGCAGCATTAATGAACATAGTAACAAAAAAGATTGGCATAAGACTGAATATACAAACCTTGGTGGCTAGTTGCTTCCTAGGAGCCTTTCCTCCAGTGGACTTGCGAGCGGTCTGCTTAGTACGAGCCATGTGTCACTAAGGTCTGGTTTACATGAAAACAGGGGGAAAAATGTAATCAGTAAATTGTCAGACAAACTCTAGATTGCTCATGGCGAATCAGTAAATTCACTTTAAATCCCATAAACCCATAGAATTATTCAGACAATGTTGATATGCTTATTATATATATCTAGACATGATCATTCATTTTACAACTATCAATGAAAAAAGGCCAATACCCCCAAAATATAATGATCTCCAAGTAGAACATGGCAGGCACAAAAAAATCTCAATCAAATTAGACAGACAATGTAGCCAGACTGCTATCCCATACCACAAATACAAAAACCTACTCATCTTCAGGTCTTCACTGCAAAATATGAGCATTAATAAACTGATGGTTCTTTTTAATAACCTAATTGGAGCCACACCAGAAGCTCTATATCATTACTAAATTTCATATATGTCAAATTAACAGGTGGCATGGGGTCAAGCCGTGGATTCAGCAAAACAATTAACAGAGTGCATCAGCGTCAGGATGATTCATTCAATAATAAACAGCTGTTCAAATCACATTTCAATTAAATATTAACGCTAGTTTAAGTGTATCCAACATTATTAGAAACATTACTTCATCATTTAAGGATAGATGAGTAGATGGGTAAAATCATCAGCAGAAGGTAATCAGTCGAATCTCAGTTCCAGAAATTATTCAAATGACGAACACATATATAAACCAAATGTTGGATGCACGGAAATTATTCCATTATCGGTACTGCTACAGGTACGTGGAATTAAATACTTGCAGCGAACTATCGATGCCCAAGCCGGTTACGAAACAAGATTCCCAGCTACATAGATCGGTAATTGCTTGATAACAGAATAATCCACACTAAATTAGCACAGGCGACCACAGGTAAACAAATCAGGATGAGCGAACCAGAAATCCCTCCAAACAATCCTAATCGCCAAACCCTAATCGAATTCGCGGCGTCCCCCGCCCTTTTCTAATCACCAAAGCGAGACCAGCGAATACTCCACCACAGGAATCGGAAATTCGAAATTCGGGATCGAGAGAGAGCATGATTACCTCGAGCGCCTCCCAAATCAGCGGAGAGTGGTTTGCGACCCGCGAGGCTTTTTTCCCCAAACTGAGATTAAGAACGGGCGATTAGAGGCGGCGGTTGAGTGAGGTGGGGCCGTGGGGGATTATATATGGGGACGGGCCATGGCCGTGGTTCAAACGGACGGCAGGGATCGGGCGCTTTTGTGCTTGCTCCGCGCGATCGGACGCCCCGCACTGGCGGTTTTGCTGCGGCACGGATCGTGGCTGGTGAAACTCGCTCTCTCATTGGCTCAGACCTGGAGGACGGGGATAATAGATTAGTGTGTTCGATTAGTGGGGGTGTCGAATAGGGGGACGCCGTGTACGGTGGAGATTCCATGTACGTACAGGAGAGGCGTGTTTTGCCCAAGTTCACCAAACCGTGGGTAACCGGTCCGGCCCGATTCCGGTATGAAACCGTCTAAATTCAAAATTTAAATTTAAATTTAAAAAAATGAAAAATTCTCAAAAAATTCCTAAAAATACTTCAAGTTGCGACGAATCTAATGGTGTCAAATTTTCTCAAAAATTCGTTTGTTTAACATACTTCTCGGGCATTTAAAGTTAAAACAAAAAAAGAAAAGGAAAAAATGAGACGGCCCATTAAAGCCCACTTGGTAAACCGGTCAAACCGGCCGGTAAATCGGTCAAACCGGCCGGTAATCCGGTCTAACCGGCCGGTAATCCGGTCTAACATGCGATTTTAAATTTGGATTTGAATGCAAACCGGTCAAACCGGCCGGTAAACCGGTCAAACCGGTCGGTATACCGGTACGAACCGGTTGAACTGAGTTTTTTGAAATTCAAATTTGAATTTGACCGGTTTCTACCGGTAACCAGTCAAACCGGTCCGGTAAACCAGAACCGGATGCCGGTGGTTAGGTCCGACCGATCGGGAAATGAAACCCTGGTTTTGCCACGGAACGAGGTGCCGCCGTGCGGCCGTGTGATTGAAGAGCCCAATGAGGGCCCAGAGTGCAGCCAGCCAGGGTGAGAAAGAGGACCTCCGTGCCGACCTGCTAAGATTTTTAGTCTACCACTGCGCCCAGCCGAGCCGAATAAGGCGGTTTTTTATTTTTATATTTTTATTTCTGTTTTTTACAAAAATATATTTTCGATTTGGAAAATTACAGAAATATACCCCGGCCGCCCCGCAGCCGGGCGGCAGGGGCTTATCCGCAAAAAAAAGACGACAAAAAATTGCAGACAGGTCCTTGGGCACGGGCCGCCCGGCAGCGGGGCGGCCGGCCCCTACCCCTATATAAGGTGTTGGCTGTCCCTCACCCCCTCATTTGCCTTACTAAAAATCCAGATAAAGATTGATTCAGTTCAAGAGTTCATCGAGTACCTCCAGATAAAGATCTTTGATCTAAAATGCAAGGTAAACCATTACGAGGAATTGAACGAGGGTAACAAAGACGACAAAGATGATGATACCAGTAATGCTGTCGCTTCACATGATGAACCATGCACTATTCCTTACTACAACTGCCCTTGTCACAAGAAGAAGAGCACTGCCCCTCCGGCACCACCGCCTGCACCACCTGCAATGGGTGGATACTGCGGAGAAGGCTCAACGCAGTTTGCTACGTGGGGGTACGGCTACTAGGACTACCTAGTGCTAGTCACATGCTGTATCGTTGTGTTTGTTGTGTTTTTCTAAATTACCTAAGGCATGTTAGCTTAGTTCAGAATCTGTTTACCGTAGTTGCAACGGGTTCTGCCATGCCACTGCATGTCTGATGTGTGTTTCATTAACGTTGTATTATGATGTAATTCATATGGTTTACATTGTGTAATGCAGTTTTTAGTTCTTAATTCTTACCGTTATATTTGATGTGTGGTTCACAGTATTCTAGTCTCCTGAAAATGTCCGAAAATATTAAAGGCAAGTTCAAAGATTCACTATATTGCCTGTGCGTGCGTGGCACCTCGGTGCCGTGATCTGTGGCGCCAAGACGTGTTATCTCGGCGCCACATATTACAGCGCCGACCCCCGGGGTCTATTTCTGCAAAAAGTTACAAAAAGAGCACAAATGTGAAATTATTTCGTAAAAAGGGCTAAATTGCAAAAAAATAAAAGGTCGAGAAAGGATGTTAAGTTTGTTAAAAAAACTATAAATAAAATAACAGTTGCACTATGTTGGATCCGGTTTAAACAACTCATAGGTTTACGGTTTTGGGTATTGTAAGAATAAATCCGTGCTCATAAACCCAACGGGTAGGACTTTCAACTTTGTACCCATTAACAAATCTACGGGTCTAAAAGTTGATTCAAACCTATGCTCTAATGGAATAAAATCTCATCAGATTTTAGGTACCATTGCCATACACAAGGAAGATAACTAAGGATGGTGATGCAGGGACTGAAAAGAAAGATGTTTGGTTTAATGTATAGACAGATATCACAATTCTTACAATGATATTTGGATAGTTGTATAGGTCTCGCATGTGAGACTGACAAGTAGGCTCGAATCAGATGCAATATATTCATCAAGTTTATATGAGCAGAGACAGTCAAGTCGAGCGTATCCATCGAATGAGCATTAGTGTATATTTTTGCATCCATTCATACAAACAACAAAACACGTTTTTCTTTTGTGATCCACAGGTGTAAATAGAGCTCATGCAAGCAACAAACATATCCTAGTGTGCCCGATAGAGGTTATCCTCTCAGGAAAAAGAAGTAGATGTTACCTTTGGTGTTTGCAGTAGTTGTTATCAGGTACAACCTCCTGACGGTTTCAGGCTGGTGCCGTATTTGTTGTCGGCCGCCTGAACTGCCCGTATGGCAAAGTAATCGTATTGACATCTGGGGAGAGGTCGAAAATTATAGATGACTATCGGCTAACCTGGTACCAGCAGCCTATCTGCTAACCTGCTGGAAGGCTGACAATTTTACACTATCTGCTATTAAGCTTGGTATTTCCACTTGCCACGCTTGGATGGCATCAGTTCCTCTTCCTGGCATTTCCGTACATTTTGGTTGTATGATTGTGCTTGGCCATTTGGCCTGCTCAAGTGGTATACAGCCAAAAGGAAGCTGTCAGGAAGGTATTGGCAGACAGATCCACGGGGAGCTGTATTCTTATGATTGCTTGGAGAACAAATGAGCCGGCTCATAACAAAATAAACAATCAGACACAGCCAGCCACCTCAGGGCATCGACTTCATCACTTCACTATACCGTTGCATAAAATGAACACAAATGGACCGATTTCCTTTTTCTTTTTCCTTTTTTGTGCAGAGTAACACCAGCATGCCATGTACTATTCAAGTACGTTTGGCCTGCCTCTTCTCGGTTTTCAGCATCTCGTCGTCAGTAGGCTGCCGCAAACCGTCTGTCTCATGGCAGCACTCCATTATCGATCAGCTAAAATCTGAGAACCACCACTCTGCACCAAGGAGTAGTATGTGATGCTATTTTCACAGTGTGGTCGTTTTAGTTTCGTGCCTGAACTAAACTTAATCTGCTTTACCTTCATAGCACAATTCCTCATTTGACAGAGAACAGAGAAAAGGGTGGAGAATCTGATCTTTCTCTCCCTCCCCCCATTCCCCCTAGCTGTCTCTGTCTGACTGTCTCCTCTCTTTGCCGATCTTTTTATTGTTGGCGGCAGGGCAGAGACAGGTGAGGCCGTGAGGCATTGAAGCATCTTTTGAGATGACAGTATTCTCTTTATCACAACGAACCCCACCCCCACCCTCGCTCGGCCCAACTCACGCACATGCCCCCAGTGGCGCCGCGAGCACACAGGGTCCACCTGGCATGTGGCCAGCACCGGTGATAAACTGTCATCACCAGGTGAAAAGTGAAACCGTGAGCGGCTTGTAGTTTACATTACTCCTTCACCTGTCGTTAAGACAGATCGGTGATTGCTGCGTGCGGCACCATTGTTCGTTTGTTCTCCGAGGTAAAAAAAAAGATCTTTCAGACATTCAGATTCAGTCAACAGTGCGGTTGCAACTTCTCGTTTGAACTTTTTTTTTTGAACAAACTTCTCGTTTGAACTTTGAAGGATAACAACACGGAACGGTTTCGTTTCAAAAAAAAAAAACAGCAACGGAACGGTCAGCTGACACGCGGGCTCACGACACCCGACGGCCCACATTCCAGAGACCCTTGGCCCTTGTGTTCATATGTAGTATGTGCCCACGAAGCAGAATGGATTTTTTTTTTGTTTGAAGAAATGAAGCAGAATGGAATCTGTGGTTAGAAAGCTCATCAATCATCGCGGATCCATTAGTGCTAATTACTCATAATTTCCGGCTCCTGAGCGTAATTCCAACCGCGAAAACCTCCCAATAATGGAATGGAGGTTGAGACGTGCGACGGTGCGAGGCACCGCAAAGGCAATCATGCAGGCAGGCAGGCAGGCGAAGGCAGAGGCAGCTGCATCGGCGCTGTCCTGCGCAGCGGCCGCCGCACAGCCAGCCTCGGCGGGCTCGCGCAAAAGCTGCCACCTTTATAAGCCCCACGCCTCTGCACGTCCTCTCCCCGCGCGCACACACACTCACGAGCACACCAGGCAGGCGAGAAGCGCGCCTCCCGTCACGATGGCCGCTTCTCACCTCGCCGTGCTCTCCGTGCTCGCCCTCCTCGCAGTGGCCGCCACGGCGCAGGCGCCCAGCGGCGCTCCCGCCGCGGCGCCCAAGGCGGCCCCACCGACCCCGGCCACCCCGCCGCCGGCCCCCGCGCCGGTCGTCGCCCCGCCCACGGCGGCCCCGGCCCCGGCCCCCGCGGTCGACGCGCCCACGCCGTCCGCGGCCGCGCCGGCGCCCGAGGCCCCCGTCTCCTCCCCTCCGGCGCCCACCCCCGACGCCGCGACCCCCTCGCCCTCCGCCGAGCCCGGCACGTCCACCGGCGCAGCAGCCGGCCTCCGCCCCGCCTTCGCCTTCGCCGCCGTCGCCGTCGCCGCGGCCGTCTACGCCTTCTAGATGATCCAGGGGTCCCCAACTCCCCATCCTCTCCTATGTTTCCTTGATCTCTCGCTGTCTTCTTGCTTCTGTTTGTTTACCGTCCTCACAATTGGTGTATCTTCCTCGTATGAGCTGTTGTAATTATGATCATTGATTTAATTTATCCATTCTCCATTCTCATTCTTAGCATGGTGTACTTCCATAAGCTTTAACATTTGGTTTTTGCTTCCTGGACTAGCTAGGCAGTTTCAGAGCAAGAGATTCTAGTGAGCTTATAAGAAAGCAAAGACTCTTGGCGTGGTGCTTGACTTGGGCTATGAAATATAGGCATGGGATTTGCATTTAGACATAGGATCGAGATAGCCCAGTGCCATATGAATTAGTAGTACTGATTTTTTTTGTTTTCGAAAAAAAAGAACCAGTAGCAATGACTTTACTTGCATCAAGGTCGCCCACTGTCAAATTACCAATGGTACTGAAGTCCCTCTGAAGATTCAGAGCATGCCAACGTCCAAACTCGCGGCCTCGTGTCGTGCGAGACCTGGTTTTCACATGAATGTGGCACCTGCTGATTCCAGAGAACTTGATCGGTCGCACTACAGACCGCTGGATCCGGTTCGGACGGGCCAGGAGAACGGAAACACTGTTCACATTCACTGGCCTGCCTCTACCATAGACAGATCGTTATAGCGAGGACTAGATCCTGGTAGGGGAGGGGATGCATGGATCAGCTTGTTGCTTTGTCAAATACAAATCCGCACGAAATGGCGATCGGCATGGCAACTGCGCGTTCGCTCGAGTCCATGAGCTTAACTTGGCTCGAAAATGATCAGATCATGGAAAAGAAATCCATGCACATCCGCACATGTGCTCGAGGGCCTGGTCCATCGCCCCTAGCACGTCGTACAGTCTGCTTCACTGTGTGCGGCGCGGATCGCCCACCAGACCAGGCTGTCCCACACTCCTGTAGCCCTGTCCCGTCCCGTCCCCCTATCTCGTGAGCTGGCCGGCGGTCCCCTGACCCGGCCACGACCCGCCGGACGGCAGCGACGACGAGCCAAGTAGCCCCGGGCCCCCGAGCCGCCGCCGGCCGGCCCCTGAGCTACAGGAAGGGGGAAAAAACTCCTACGCTCGCGGGCTGCTGCGATGCGTCGTGGTAGGTAGGGCCGCGGCACGCCCAGGCTGGCCGGCCCGATCAGGTGACAGCTGGGGCGCTTGATTTGACGGTGGAGCGAGAGGCCGGCGGAGAGCCGGAGAGGGGCGTGCTCGCATGTGCGCGCCTGCGGGGCTGGGTTGGGTTCCCGGCTCCTTCGCCCGAGCGCACGTGCCCGTAGGACGCGCTGCCGGCGTCGCTGCCGCTGCGGCGACGGCGCGCCATGACCTCCCAGCAACGCCCATGTGGCCATGTGGGGCTGCGCTGCGGCGCCGGACGCGCCGCGCGGATCAGGGCCGTTGCCTTGCATTGCTTGGTTGGCGCGAGCGCGAGCTCTGGCTTCCGTTTGAGTGCCATGTGTCGCGCGTCCGCTGGGGACGCGAAGATCTCAGGGCCTCTATTTTTCTCTTCTAAAAAAATATTCCATCTTAATCAGCATGATTCTCTTCTTTATATTCAGTTTCTCCGCACCCATCCATCCTCTATATCAACTACCCGAACGTGGGGCCCACACATCATACTCTGTTTATTTTTTTACCCCGCGCCCTTCCTCCTCTCTCCCGAGCATGCCTCCGCAGCTCCGCTCTGCGCCTCCTCGCCGGCACCCCCCTCAATCTCTCTCCCCCTCTGCTCCGCTCGGCTCGGCCGGCAGCAGCGCGGACCGGGCCCCGGCGGGCGGAGTCCGGCCGGGTGGAGACCGCGGGGCGAAGCTGGAGCTCCTGCTCACCGCGAGCGCCGGCCTCGGCAGCGGAGCAGTGGAGGGCCGCAGCGGCTGGAGCTCCAGCCGCGAGACTTGCCGCCGACCTCGAGCTTGCCACGCGGCGGCTCACCTCCGCCATGTCGCCCCCCCCGCCCCCGCCACTACCGCCCACACCGCCGCTTGGAGGGAGAGAGGACGCCACCGTGGCCCTCCTCATCGCCGCGCGCGCCACCGCGGCCCGCCTCGCCGCCGCCGCCGCTCGCCGCAGCGCTCGCGCCGCGTGGGCCGCCGCCGCCGCGTCTGAACTGCTGCTCCATCCCTGGCCACTTGTACGGTTCACCATATGTCAAACGGTCTAATGACAAACAACGGGATTTTATTTGGTTTACTTCCAAATATTGGGATGTTAAAATATGGGTAAGTTCATAAATTTTGGCACTTATTTGGTTGAAGGCAAAAAACACAGCGTATTTAGACAAATGTTATTCTAAACTTGCTAAGGTTTTGATAAAAAAAATTGGCATGCCCACATTTTAACATACCCACATTTTGGCATGCCAATATTTTGGCATCCAACCCGTTTCCCCAAAAAAAATTACTGTTTCAAAAAAATATTTTGGCATCCAACCAAGGATGCCCTTTATACCAAATTAGAATCCGTTTTTTAAGTTCACCGATGAAGCCTGTTTCTGAAGAAACTCTTCCAAACCGTTCTTTTATCGTTTCACTACAGTGACAGCACATGAACAAAAATATATACTAGTATTTATTGACAAAATCCTTGATTGGTTTATTTGGCTTCGATGGCGTGGTTCCTTTCGGCGACCGTGTACAAGCACATGACAAGAAACGACGCGACGAGCTTCGATAAACATGCGAATGGAGACAATCGCTCGCTGGTTCTCTCTTATTTCTCTCCTCTCCTTGAGCTCCGTATATATCTATACAGTTCTTACTTCTTCTTCTTCTTGTCCTTGTCGATTATTGAATCAACTATGGAATCCATCTCTTCCATTATCTCATCAACCTGCTCAACAAAGTGAGAGAAATGGTTACATCTAGTTCGTATATATTGGAAGGTGTGCTAATAATGCCGCGCAATTTATATGCAAGCAAACTCTTCCCCACAGGCAGGGCCAGGCCCCCCGTATAGCTCCCAAATTTACATTGGAAATTTGAATTTTGATTAAATTTTTATATAAATTAGTATGGTTGGCCCTCCCTAATAATAAAAAAACAAATTTCTAGCTCCGCCCCTGCCCACAGCGTAAATAAAATGGTTAGTGTTACCAGCAGGGGCTATGAAAATGTGGTTAGCTAGAGAATTAGTAGTAAATCGAACATATGGAAGAACAATTATTCCACTCCTCAATGTTCACGAATCACAACGGTACGTCTTATTCTGCGTGACCAGCATCACATGGATCATGTGTCGTACGTGACGGTCGAACCCGTTGGAGGAGCCTCCAAGATGGAGTCGGCGTGAAGTGAGTGCAGACCAATGGTGGAGGCTAAATCAAAATCAGCAGAAGTGATCGCCCTCCATGGGCGCACTACTATCTTTAACGCGGCGGCTAGATCACAGTGGAGACGGATTTTGCGGCTTGATTGTGGCTAGCTAGCGCTGCATGCAGGGGCTAGTTCAGTACGAGTGGTGATCTGGAAGGCATAAATGACAACACGAGTGGTGATGATGACAATGGCATACCGACTTGTCACTTGACGGTTTTGTCTCTCGGTGGTGGTGTGCAGTGTGCCAACGTGTCAACCGGCTGTCCGTGGTGTGGGATTGTGGAGTGGCATTGGACAAAGATGTTTAGTAATGACGAGACATTACTGTGTGATATATGTTGTTTATTTAAGTTGTTTGATGTCAATGTATTGGCTCAGCGTATCTCCACCGGATCATCATTCTCCAATCCAACTACCATATTAGTGTAAAAATTGTGCTCCAGCAGATTCCTCTTGTCTTTCTGATTTTTCCAATAGTTATTAGGACAAACTAATGAGGTAATAACTTCACTGCAGCTGGTCGTAATCTTACCCGTACTTACACAGCCTTTGCATAGATTATCTCAATAAGGTAGACTAGACACACCACGTGGAATCATCAGATTATCTCATTCTCCCTATAGTATAGCGCATTAAATTCTTCATCGATAGCTATTCAACAGGAGTGGAGAATTTTTATCTGCCACGGCAGCACATACAAGCAATTTTAAAATTATAGTTCTTGACCCGGTCATCAAGTTTAAATTCTGTACACAACATATTTCTTTCAAAAGGACTCAAAATAAGCCACTTGCATATGTTTCGACAATATTTTTCAAAGACACATAAATTATTTACGTGGATTAAAAAATATCAAGATAAATAGGTAAAAATGAACAATTGACTTGCTGAAGTTTCCTATCACTAATTATGCAATAAATACCCACCTACCCCAACATAATTCTTTGCATCATCCACTAATCACATCGTCCAAATGTCACCAATGTCCACTTAACTAAATTCAGACGAGTCGAGCAACATTTTTAAAGAGAGAAACAATTTTTTTGCAAAATTCATAGCAAATTAGAATACCTAAAAAGCACTCTCTCACATGAAAAGATATATTTAAAATATAGTGGTGTGGGATCTTGTTTTGAAGTTCTTACTGAAATGAGCGCAATTGTGTCACTGGATTTTGATTTGAACGCTCAATTTTGAAAGTACGTTTTTTTTTAAATTGTGTGCATGCACACGCCTATTTGCTCTCTTTCTCCTCCTTACATATGCATGTATGTACTGATATCAATCATCCTTTTTCTTTTCTCTCTGTACCCATCGCATGTATGCAGACACCTTAATGTGTTCTCTAGTAAAAAAAGAACAGTTGTAGAAGCAACTCTTCCAATAACCATGAAAACATTATTGGGACAACCCATGATGGTTATTGAGAAAGATTAATCGAGGAAGATGCTCTTATTGTAGCAGTTTAGTTGTTTGTTTTCATTGATTATTCTCTTTTCAGTATAATCAACAGATCCCTTACCCGGTTGCTTAAGAAAAGCAGCGGGCGTAGTCGAAGCCTCACATACTCATCACATAGCAATAGATTGCGCAGTTAAACTAACCTTCTCGATCAGGGCCTCGGCTTTATCAGCATCTTCCTCGATCTCCTCCGCGACCGCCTTAATCTTCGATGCTGCCTTCTTGAGCGTTTCATTGCCGGGGAACCTGTCGGCAACCTCGTCGGCGATCTTCTCCGTCTCCTCTGCCACCTTGTCGATCACCTCGATCGCCACCTCCGCCGTCTTCTCTATCTTATCTATCGCCAGCAGATTATAATTGCAACAAAAGTCAACTCATGCTGTCGAGAACTCGAGATGATTCCAGAAGGCGCTGAAGATGTATGATCTCGGGCATACCTTCCATCGCTCTGAACTGTCTGTAAAGAGGCACCGCGAACACGATTGCACCAACCAACCACTGGGCCCTGAGAAGCAGAGGGTTTCGGACGTGAGAAAGCTGTTGATCATGACACAGATCCAGAACACCTGAACTAACAGATCTTCCCTCACCATGGAGGAATGCCGGGAATGGGGAGGTTTCCGCCTGACGGAACTGGGCTGGGAGTACTTCCAGGGTCAGCCGCAGAAATTCTGAAACGAAAAACAGGTGAAATTGGCACGCAGCCTTTGTAGCTTTTTATTTTTATAAAAAGAAATTGTAGCTGAATGGAACCAGCACGTGCCGAGGCCCATAGGCCATAACATGTTCCTATGATCAAGTCTGAAGAGACAAAGATGCGCCTTACCGTGTCGCTGATCCTTTGATCGGCGGGAAGCGGGCGCTGTTCATGCCTGAAGAGTTCGTCGTTAAGCCGCCAAGACCTCGCCGTCGTCGAGGGACCGATGCGGCGATCGCCGGTTTGTTCCCGCAGCGGCAAGGAGAAACGACGACCACCGAGGCATGAAGTGCCAAAGTTTTGGAAGGAGCAGAGGAACTGAGCGCGGCCATGGGAGGATCTAAAAGATTGCAGGTTTCCTCTACGTCGCTGGAGCTGCTACTGCTCTCTCGTGAATGTCAGGCAAGCTTAGCTTATTGCTCGGGCCTCGGGGCCTCGGGGGCAATTTGCTTCTGCTGCTTTCTTCTAAAACTTGGTATGCCTGGGCATAAAATCTAGGCCCTGCACCAGCTTTATGTAGCCGCCAAACTGGAACGGCGTGACTCTCGTGGTCGTGGCAAGGGGGTAGGCCTGACGATTGATGAACACTAACTAGCTAGGGGTCCCTCGCGCTGTCCTTGGTCCTCTCGTGCGGTATCAGATCGTACGCAGTCATCACGCACGCACGTGCCGGTAGGGTGCGCTGCATGACCTGCTTCGGCGGCGATGGCGATGCCCTAGCTCGCAGCAGACCCATGTCCATGTGTGTGGTGTGGGTCGTTGGACGGCGACGCTGATCATCAGGATCAGGGCCGCCGGCCGCGCGGTTGCTTGCTCTTGCTCATGGCGCGAGCGCGAGCTCTGGCTTCCGTTTGAACGCGCGTCAGCTGGGTTGGGGAGTGGGGACGCAAGATCCGAGCAGCCTGCTGCTGCAGCTTGGCGTCTCTATGGGTCCGATTCGTGAGGTTTGGCCGTATAGAACATGTCGAACATGATACTTGCACCCTTCACATCATAGGAGTGAAGACGGCCGGTAAATAATTGGATCCTCACATCATATAATTGGCATCGAGCCTGTTTTCCCCCCTACAGCTTCGGAAGGACAAGCGGAAAGGTTTTGACTCTCTCTTTGTCTTGATCGCTTGGCAGCTGTGGAAGAAGCGCAATGCACGGACCTTCCGTGGCGTTGCCCTACAGCCGTCCATGGTCCTTCGGCTCATCCAGCTCGAGGGAGAGAACTGGATTGCGGCTGGAGTCAAGAACCTCAGTCGTCTCTTTTGCGAGGAGTAGCCTTGGGTCTCTCCCTCCTAGGTTGTTTTGCTTTATGTAATATAGCTCTTAGAATCGGTTTGGCGTCCTAGCACGCCGGTGGGCACAGCTTGCCGTGCGTGGTTGTATTTCTCAAAAAATTTTCCTTTTTAATATAATGATGTGCAGCTCTCCTGTGTGTATTCGAAAAAAGGGGCCGGACCCTGCGTGTAATCTATTATCTTATTATTTGGCCAACAAACGGAGCCTCCACGTCCGCTCTCAAGGTCTAGAAATTTCCACATTAATCGAAGAAAAATAGAAAAATAAAAATTACCCATCACTGTCATTATGATAAAAATCAGCCTAAAATACCCCTGTGCCTAATTAAAAATCATCCACCAATATCATTATGAAAAATTAAATATAAAATACCAATTAGCTCTGTATCAGTTACAAATATATACTATTAATAAAAACTAAAGCTAACAACAATCAATCAAAATAAAACGAAAATAAGAATAATTATATGCATAATATTATTAAAACTCAACAAATCAAATTATTATTACAAGTAGATCATATTTGAATTGTTTTAACCTACAATAAGACATAATTTATGATAATGAACATGGTGATGTATGGTAACCTACAATAAGACATAATTCTTTTAGACACGAGGCTCATCCATTTCCATTAAGACAAGATGCATGTGTGTGCTTCATTTTCTTTTCATCTAAGTATTTATTGCACGCGGGTCCAGCCACACGTTTATTTCTCTCTCCACTTCTCCCGTCCAAGCATTAAAGCATCAATCAACCGCAAGGAGATGATGGATCTTGGCTCCAGCCATACAAAAATTCAAACAGGAGGGAGAAACCGTGTTAGGCGTGGATAAGGTTAGGGGTAGTTCTATCTTTACCAATTGCTCCGATCATCTTTTTTATTTTTATTTTTAAAATTGTTTGATGTGACTCCAACTAACCGAGTCAACAACATTTTGCCTACGATGGCTCAGTTTTTTTTTTGATGAAACTACGATGGCTCAGTTTGAAAAGGGAGGGGGTAGAAATGCAGAGTTAAAAGAGTTGAGAAAAAAAAGAGGAGGGAGGGGAATAAATCACATTTGTAGTTCACAACAGGCCAAGATCTCCAAATTTTCTTTCCCAATTTATCATTCCACTCTTGTGGCACCGTAGCAGCACATGGGTATGTATATATAGGAGTGTAAATTGGTGATTTTTAGGTGCACCTACAACTTTCTTTAGTTTAAAATTTTGTACTAATTTTTTAAAACAAAATTTGATTTTGAAGAAGAGTTCACAATAAGTGGCGAATTAACACCCCTAGGTACAAACTATTTTTGGCAGAGTTCACAATAAGTGGCGAACGAATTTCCCATCCCGTGGTAGAAACAATAGAAAACAGGGGATGAACGAACAGCTGCCAAAAATAATGGTCAATAATGCAATAAGCGAGAGAAATGATTAACCTCATGTGTATTTGCAAAAGTGTGGTTTATTCCCCTTCTTCTTCACCAGTTGCAACCTATAGCTAGTGGCAACATGCAAATCGCTATCCCAATCATTTCAAAAAAAAATCAAAATTCTAGGAACACAACAATATAAATCATAGCACGCATCTCCAGCTACTGAAATCAGCAAAGAAAAGCAGGTAGCTAGTATCTTTCAAGACTATAAGAGCTTTAAATAACAGCAACATCAGCCACAACTGTAATCGACGGTGAGGGCCTGCTTAATTACTCGACTGTGACACTTTGGCAACGTGAGATGCAGCAAATCGTGGCTAGGAACACCTTTTATTATAGCAAGGAAATTGTTCGCCACAGGTTAGATCAAACATGCTTATATGGCAGTAAGTAAAAAAGTTTAGCTAGCCAACAAAGAATAGAAGCCTAACGTACTCATCATGTAGCACAGTAGTGGTACATTATTGCTTAGTCAAATAGCTAAGAGTATCTCCAACAGATTACTCATATCACGTATCCAAAACATATTCTCTCACCATTACTAATAACTATTTTTGTGTTTTAGATAATAGTTGGTCCCTACATTTAGGGGAGAGGGATTGATGTTTTTGTTGGAGTAATGGGCTTGGCCCATTACTTCTAAAGCATTAAAAGAATTTAAAGCCCACTATTAATGCTAGGGAATCAATGCTTAATTCCGTACCGGGAATTGAGGAGGATCTCAACCGACTTAAAAGGTGGACTTCGTGTACACCACTTGTGAAGCCGGTAAGAGGAGGACGGTGAACCACACGCGCGCGCGCTCGCTCGCCGGGCCGGGCCGGGCCGTGGCGAGGCGAGGCGAGGCGAGGCGCGGCCGTACGTGCGGTGCGCGTGCGCGGCCGGACGTGACGTGCAGGTGCCGGTGCGGTGCGACGTGATGTGCTGAGATGAGAAGGATGTTTTACAGTAAAGAGTATTAAAACAGAGGGTTAATGTCGTCACTAATGACCGGACATTGAAGGCTCTTTACGACGTCCAGGTTCGTTGAACCTGAGGCACATTAACTGCCGCTCATCAAAGCCATTCATGATGTCCAGGTTCGTTGAACCTGAGGCATATCGTGCCTATATAAACCAGCACCCTCTCCTCTCATCCTCACTCATCTCAAGCACTCATTCAGGTACTCCTCTTCAGGAGACCTCTCCCTTCTCCCTCAGCTGCTTTCTGCCTTCCCCACCGCTAGCACTGCGCGCACAGGTCTAGCGAGAGCAGGGCCTCCGGAACCTCTGCTCGCTGAAGGTCCTGCACGGGACGCGGGCAATTAGGTTTTTGGGAAGCGTCTTGACGCGACTGCTCGCTCCCTGAACGACTCCTTCGTCTACTTCCCGGCGTAACCGGCGGGACTTCCTCCTTGCTGATGGGGAACGGATCACATGCGCGTGTTCTTGGTGTTGGTACGGTAAATCTGAAGTTTACTTCGGGGAAGACCGTGCAGCTGAAGAACGTGCAGCATGTCCCCACCATCAAGAAGAATTTAGTCAGTGGCTCTCTACTGTGTAGAGATGGTTTCAAATTAGTCTTTGAGTCCAATAAATGTATCTTGTCTAAGTTTGGTACTTTTGTTGGAAAAGGTTATGAAAGCGGAGGCTTGTTCCGTCTTTCTTTGTCAGATGTTTGTAATAAAATTGCATACAATGTTATTAACGTTGATGAAACAAATGTTTGGCATTCGAGGTTTTGTCACGTTAATTTTGGTTGTATGATGTGCTTAGCTAATTTGAGCTTAATTCCAAAGTTCACTTTTATCAAAAATTCTAAGTGTCATGTATGTGTTGAATCAAAACAAACTCGTAAGCCTCATAAGACCGCGGAGGCAAGGAGCTTGGCACCCTTAGAATTAATTCATTCCGATTTGTGCGAAATGAATGGAGTGTTGACAAAAGGTGGTAAAAAATATTTCATGACTTTGATTGATGATAGTACTAGATTTTGTTACATCTATTTGTTGAAGTCAAAAGATGAAGCTTTACACTACTTTAAAATCTATAAAGCTGAAGTAGAAAACCAACTTGAGAGAAAGATCAAAAGAGTTAGGTCAGATTGTGGTGGCGAGTATTTCTCAAATTTATTTACTTTATTCTGCGAGGAACATTGTATTATTCATGAAAGGACGCCTCCCTATTCACCTCAGTCAAATGGGGTTGCCGAAAGAAAGAACCGCACTCTAACGGATTTGGTTAACGCCATGTTAGATACAGCGGGACTTTCCAAGGAATGGTGGGATGAGGCTATATTGACTGCATGTCATGTCCTAAACCGTGTTCCTACAAAGAATAAAGAGATAACTCCATTCGAGAAATGGGAGAAGAAAAGGCCAACACTGTCATACTTACGTACATGGGGTTGTTTGGCAAAAGTGAGTGTGCCAATAACCAAGAAACGTAAGCTTGGACCTAAAACTGTGGATTGTATCTTTCTAGGTTATGCTATTCACAGCGTTGGATATTGATTTTTAATAGTGAAATCTGGAGTACCTGACATGCATGTTGGTACTATAATGGAGTCCAGAGATGCTACATTTTTTGAAAACATTTTTCCCATGAGAGATGAAACAAGTTCATCTAGGCAAGAGTTCATCGAGGATGATGGCTCTGCTGAGCCGATAGAACACAATGAACATACACTTGTAGAAAATCCTGAGGAGGATAACAATGATGCTCCGAGAAAGAGCAAGAGACAAAGGACTGTAAAGTCTTTTGGTGATGATTTCATTGTATACCTCATAGATGATACACCCAGAACCATTGAAGAGGCATATTCATCTCCTGATGCTGACTATTGGAAGGAAGCAGTAAGGAGTGAGATGGATTCTATTATGTCTAATGGAACCTGGGAGGTCGTTGAACGTCCTTATGGATGTAAACCGGTTGGATGCAAGTGGGTGTTCAAGAAAAAGCTTAGGCCAGATGGTACTATTGAAAAGTACAAGGCTAGGCTTGTGGCCAAGGGTTATACCCAAAAAGAAGGAGAAGATTTCTTTGACACTTATTCACCAGTTGCCCGATTGACCACAATTCGAGTGTTACTTTCCCTGGCAGCCTCGTATGGTCTTCTCGTTCATCAGATGGACGTTAAGACGGCTTTCCTCAATGGAGAGTTAGAAGAGGAGATCTATATGGATCAGCCGGATGTGTTTGTATCAAAGGGTCAAGAAGGAATGGTTTGTAAGTTGTTAAAACCTTTATATGGTCTCAAGCAAGCGCCTAAGCAGTGGCATGAAAAGTTTGATAGAACTTTGACCTCTGCCGGCTTTGTTGTGAACGAAGCTGACAGATGTGTGTACTATCGCTATGGTGGGGCTGAAGGAGTGATTTTGTGCTTGTATGTGGATGACATACTGATCTTTGGCACTAGCCTTAATGTGATTAAGGAAGTCAAAGAGTTTTTATCTCAAAATTTTGAGATGAAGGATCTGGGAGAAGCTGATGTTATCCTTAATATAAAACTGGTAAAAGAGATCAATGGTGGGGTGATTCTTACACAGTCTCACTATGTGGAGAAGGTGTTAAGTCGCTTTGGTTATAGCGACTATAAACCTGTCTCAACACCATATGATGCCAGTTTAATTCTTAGAAAGAACAAAAGGATAATGCGAGATCAGCTGAGATATTCTCAGATCATTGGTTCATTAATGTATTTAGCGAGCGCTACAAGACCTGACATCTCGTTTGCTGTAAGCAAACTGAGCCGGTTTGTTTCAAACCCGGGAGATGATCATTGGAAGGCTCTTGAAAGAGTAATACGCTATCTGAAGGGGACAATGAACTATGGAATTCACTACACCGGGCACCCAAGGGTACTAGAAGGGTATAGTGATTCAAATTGGATTTCTGATGCTGATGAGATAAAGGCCACAAGTGGATATGTGTTTACACTTGGTGGTGGAGCTGTTTCCTGGAAGTCTTGCAAGCAGACCATCTTAACGAGGTCAACTATGGAAGCAGAACTCACAGCATTAGATACCGCCACTGTTGAGGCTGAGTGGCTTCGTGAGCTCCTTATGGACTTGTCGATAGTTGAAAAACCGTTACCGGCAATCCTAATGAACTGTGACAATCAAACGGTAATTGTCAAGGTGAATAGTTCAAAGGATAACATGAAGTCATCTAGACATGTGAAAAGGCAGTTGAAATCTGTCAGAAAATTGAGAAACTCCGGAGTTATAGCCCTGGACTATGTTCAGACGGCTAAAAATCTGGCAGATCAGTTTACAAAGGGTCTTTCACGAAATGTGATAGACAATGCATCTATGGAATTGGGCTTGAGACCCACGTGAGTCATTCTATAGTGGAAACCTGTCCTATGTGATCGGAGATCCCGTGAATTAGGATGGTGAAACAAACTAAAGTCTGACTGTGAGAAGAGAACCTTTGTGAAAAGGGCTCATTCCGTGTATAAGGTGCATTTCTCTTCTAATCTGTATGGCAGGTTGGTCTATACCTTAATGTGTGCCAGGTGATTTCTTTTAAACAAATGAGTTGTTTTCTTGAAACAAAGATGTTGTCCAACAGAACATCTGAAAGGAACACACCTATATGAGTTTGACCACTGGTCATGGTCTATGAGAATTGGGTATTCTCTAGAAACTCATGAAGGGCCTGGAGTATGACTTATAAGCTCCAAACCGCGGGGATGCTTTTGCAGCCTAGTACCAGTGTAGGGCTCTGGTCAAACTTGTTTGCACAAAACTGGCAATTCAAGGCATAGTCCATTGCACAGTTGTGAATAAGTGTAGCCTTTGTCCTAGATGTAAGTTCAACTTAACAGTCTCTGTCGAATACTGGTATATCAATGAGGGAATGAGGGTATTTCTAGTGTGGCTTGAATTTCTTGGTGGGGATTGTTGGAGTAATGGGCTTGGCCCATTACTTCTAAAGCATTAAAAGAATTTAAAGCCCACTATTAATACTAGGGAATCAATGCTTAATTCCGTACCGGGAATTGATGAGAATCTCAACCGACTTAAAAGGTGGACTTCGTGTACACCACTTGTGAAGCCGGTAAGAGGAGGACGGTGAACCACACGCGCGCGCGCTCGCTCGCCTCGCCGCGCCGGGCCGGGCCGTGGCCGTGGCCGAGGCCGAGACGAGGCGAGACGAGGCGAGGCGAGACGAGGCGAGGCGCGGCGAGGCGCGGCGCGGCCGGCCAGCCGGATGGGCGGTGCGGTGCGCGTGCGCATGCGCGTGCGCGGCCGGACGTGACGTGCAGGTGCTGGTGCGGTGCGGTGCGGTGCGGTGCGGTGCGACGTGATGTGCTGAGATGAGAAGGATGTTTTGCAGTAAAGAGTATTAAAACAGAGGGTTAATGTCGTCACTAATGACCGGACATTGAAGGCCCTTTACGACGTCCAGGTTCGATGAACCTGAGGCACATTAACTGCCGCTCATCAAAGCCATTCATGATGTCCAGGTTCGTTGAACCTGAGGCATATCGTGCCTATATAAACCAGCACCCTCTCCTCTCATCCTCACTCATCTCAAGCACTCATTCAGGTACTCCTCTTCAGGAGACCTCTCCCTTCTCCCTCAGCTGCTTTCTGCCTTCCCCACCGCTAGCACTGCGTGCACAGGTCTAGCGAGAGCAGGGCCTCCGGAACCTCTGCTCGCTGAAGGTCCTGCACGGGACGCGGGCAATTAGGTTTTTGGGAAGCGTCTTGACGCGACTGCTCGCTCCCTGAACGACTCCTTCGTCTACTTCCCGGCGTAACCGTTCGTGGGACTGCACTGCGAACATCTTCCTGCATCGACATAGTTCGGCTACTTCGAGCAAGACCAGTCGAATAGCATGTCTATTCCAGCTGGTAACGGCGCAACCAGTGCCTCCGGCACTGGTCCCGCCTTGGGGTACTTACTAAACCTACTCTGGTTTAATTCTTTATTCATGCTTATTAGTGAGAATAACATGAACACATGCACATATCTTGTATACACATTATCACTCATCTATACCATGAAATTGATATTAATATTTGGAATTAAAATATACCGAAAATTGCCTAGATATCTAACAGTTTTGGTGATTACGAAAAACTTATAATTAATGAGAATTGGATTGATAATCTGCTGAAGCACCTTCATCACCAAAATATTATTTTTTTAGTATTAGGCAGAAAGATAACTAATCTGTTAGAGATGCTCTAAGCTTCTCAATCAGAACCTCGATCAACTCTGTCGGCATCTTCCTCGATCTCCAGCACGACTGCCTTAATCTTCGAGGCCGCCTCCTTAATCATCTCATTGCCTTGGAACGTCTCGTCCAAAGGTGCAAATTGGTGGTCATTAAGTGCACCTCCACTTTAGATCAAAGTTTTGCACTAATTTTTCAAATTGAGAACTCAATTTGAAAAAATAATACAAAACTTTGAACTATAAAGAATTGAAGGTGCACTTAAGAGTCACCAATTAAAACCGCTAGTGTCGGGGATCTTCTCCGCCACCTTGTCGACCACCTCGATCCCCGCCTCCGCCGTCTTCTCCACCTTATCTGTCACCGGACGGTCGAGGTGTGGGACTTGTGTTGGGCCGTGCCGGCCGGCCCGGTCCTCTCGTACTATCTTGTGCCGTATTATTGCAGCAGTGTGCGTCACGTGGCCTGGAGGAGGGGAGCGAGGAAATGGCGCGGCGCTGGTGGCGGGCGGCAGCCGCTCGACACCTGATGCGCGCGCGCCCGCCGCCCCGGCAACCCGGGGGCTTCTATTCATCGCATTGTGCGATTTGTGGTTGACACATCGCAGATGCCACGCCCCCGCCTTCCCCCGCCTCTCCCGGCTCCGGCGCTGCAGTCAGCGCCTCCGCCGCCGCCCTCCACCGCCGCCGACGCTAATCTGCTCGGATCCACGCTCCCCCGCCCAGTGCCTGGCCCACCGCACGTCTCCCCGCCGCCGACCGCCGCCGCCCACAACCCGCCTCTGCCGCCGGGCTTCCCTGCCCCCCTCCGTTCCTCTTCTAAGGCCGCCGGAGGCCACGGGACCAGCAACCCGAACCCGAAGAGCCCTAACCCGGCCGGAGCTCAGCGGAGAAGATGAACAGGTGTCGCGGCGCGTTTCTGCGATAGCAAGACTAGAAATCGCGCGCGCGATAAATAGAAAAAGCGGGCGACCCCGGTTCGGAATTTGGGGGAAGAATGACCTCCTACGACGGCGACGGACCGGAACGAATCTCCTCCACCGCCTCTTGGATCGTAACGGGTACTCCTACGTGCGTGCGGGCACGTAGACGCGCGCAGATGACTACTGGCCGCCGCCGGACCCTCTTGTCCGTTCATGTGTGGGGTCCACTCTTCTGGACCGCGACCGCGAGCGATTCCATCGTACGTTGGTTGCGTCCGATCGACTGTTCCGTTCGTGATCGCACTATCCCCTATTATTATAGTAGGTGATTCCCCGCGCGTTGCTGCGGGTCTTGAAACATAGAAGGAAGATTATTTTAGTTAAATAAAAAATTAACGACAAAATAACACTAGTAAAGTACGAGACAATTTTTTCTTTTTATTTCTTTATACTTTTTCCATTTTCTCTCTCATTTTATTTTTTCCTGTTTATTTTCTCTACCTTTTCCTTTTCTCCCTTCTTTTCTTCTTCTTTTTCTTTTTCTCCCTTTAATTCTTATCCTTGTATTCTTATTATTATATTATTAGAAAATCATAAAAAAAGATTGAAAACCAAACACCTTGAAGATCAGCGTAAACAGTACCAAAGACCTGTTATCTCCTTTTTCCTAGATGCTGCTCTAGTTGGGGAGCGGACGGCGGGCACGGAGGTTGCAACCCTGCAGCACGGCAGCGGCGTTACCAAAGATGAAGTCAACGGTGCCCTTAGCTACAGTCGTGTCGAGTTCAGTGCAAGCCGGAGGTGGAGTGGAGTTATTTAAAGGGAAAATTGGTTCTGTAGCACTGAAAGATCGCGACTTCCGTAAAATACCACCGAAAGCGTGAGCTCCCGTAAAATACCACTGAAAGATGCAGACGTTACCCAAATTTAGCATTCCGTCAGTTTTCCTTCACAAAACGGTTCCAATCATCCATTTTCAGAACAAGAGCTGGACATAAAATGACCCATATGCCCTTAGCCCATAGAAATCTTATCCTCTGGTTCGACTCCCCCCTGGTCGGTCTCGGTCTCCAGACCGACGCCGCCCCTCCTGCACCGTGCGCCGCTTCGCCCCCTCCCTGGTCGATCTCCCGGGCTGCCACCGCCCCGTCCCTCCCGCATCTGGGCACCGCCGCGCCCCCTCCCGGCACTGGGCGCCGCCTTGCCCCCGCCCGCTCTGACGGAAGGGGCCGCGCCCGAGCATCCCAGGCGGGGGTGCCCTCCAGGCCGGCGAAAGGGCGCGCGTGTGCCCTCCAGGCCGGTGCGCGCCAAGCAGGGGCGCCACCCACACGCCCTCCAGCAGGGATGCATCCACCAGAGATCCCCGAATGGTAAGCATCATATTCTCCCATCCCTCCCTCTCTGTTACTGCACATGGTTCATCTAGGGTTAGGGATCCTCAAGTTGATAGTAGATGGAAACGGATTTGTTGGTCAGATTCGGACCGATTGTGGTATGCATTGGATATGGTCAGTAGTGATTCACTGGAAATTGCAACAAATAAGACAGATAGGTAGGTAAGGTAAGAAATGTTGTTGATTTGTGCACTGTTACTATTTCAGGATCGATGAGATTGATGCTTGTAGAGTTGTGGTTGATGTCTGCTCCTTCTCAACAATTGAGGATGGTCGATCTGTGTACCAGAAGGGCAGACAATTGGAATGGTGGGTAGATTCAGAGAAGTACTCCATCATTGATATGGAGAATGATGTTGCAGAACACTTCCATTGGTCAATTAATCAAGAGGCAAATTTTTGGTTTGAGGATCAGAATGGTCAAACAAGTCGACTTGCAACTGATCAGCAGCTTATAGCCTTGTTGCGGGCTTCAAAACTTGTGAAGTTCATTATGACTATTGATAGATGTGAACATGGTCAGAATATGACTCAAATGGAGGATCAAAACCTAGTGATAAATGATGATGGTCAGTTTGAAGGAAATGAGCAGCAACCTGTGGTCAGTAATGCCGAGGATTTGGTACTAGTTATGGTTTAATTTCAATGCATATGTTGCCATTGATAATGTTCTTTTGTTGAAATGGTGCAAGTATTAGCTCTATGCTTTTTTCTCATGTGCTGTGCCTGTTTTTCTGTGAAAAAACGGTTTGGGGGTATATATGTCCAAGTTAACAGATCCAGACCTGAAATCTAACAGAATGTTAAATTTGGGTAACGGATGCAACTTTCAGTGGTATTTTACGGGGCCTCGCGCTTTCGGTGGTATTTTACGGAAGTCGCGATCTTTCAGTGCTATGAGATCAATTTTCCCTTATTTAAACTCGATTGCAAGGACGATCTTTGGATTTCTTCGTATTGCAGTGACGGCCTTTGGTTTTCTTCAACTCCTTTCAGGTGTGTTTGTTGTGGTGGAGGAATTATTTGCGCTAGAATTGATGGCTTACAATAGTCACTTGCGGTTGTGCATAGAAAATCGGTACAAGCTATAAATAGAAGGTCATAGTGGATGATGATGTGGATAGCTTGTATGTTGAGAGAAATAGAATTAATGACTCTTAGTGGAGACTAACTTTATAGGTATTATAGATTCGCCTTGTACACGAGCGGTGTGGTGAATAGGCTCGACTCTAGCAGCTCTGAATCCATCGGCTTCCTCGAATGGATCAGATCTCTGCCGCTGTGATACGTTTGGACGGGAAAAAAAGACCTGTTGCTTGTGTGTGATTGCAAGAAACATCTGAGCTTTTGCGTCATGCTTTGTGTTGTTTATTTTCTGTTGAATGTTCACCACGCACGCAGGTCAGCCAACAATCCGTGGTGAAACGGAGAACCAAAGATAAGCATTAAGGTGCTTTCAAAAAAAAAAAGATAAGCATTAAATCAACGTCACATGACTGGCATGCCTGGTGAGGAGCAGGGGGACACCGTCAAGACTTGCAGCACCCAGATGAGGAGTAAAATGTCACATGCACTGGTACAGTGGTACTAGCATCAGACGAGGCTGTGTTTAGTTTTCAAAAAAATTCTACAATATCTATTACATCGAATCTTCGAACAATGCATAGAGCATTAAATACAGTTGAATAAAATAACTAATTATACAGTTTAACTGTAAATAACGAGATAAATTTTTAAATATAATTAATTCATAATTGAATATTAATTATTAAATACGTACTAAAATCTAAAAAATTTCACGAACTAATCATGGCCCTCTGCTTTCTCCTTCGGCCTTCAGGATTCAGTATTCACTCATGCTCGGGGGCCGTCGCTCGCTCAGCGCGAGTTCTGGACTTGTGTGCTGCTGGCTCCCGTTTGGTTCGTGACGCCAAAATAAGCTAGCGGAGCCCATGTTTGGCCCAACAACAAAAGACTTGGTAGTGTGGAGGGCCCAATTGATCCGTACATAATGCATTTGTGAATTGTGAGGGTCAGGGCATCATGCAAGGAGGGAAAAGTGACCATCATCTTTTACTAATTTACCCTTTCACTTTAATGACAGCACATGCAATAACTACTTGTCGAGAAAGTTCATAAAGTGGCGACCAAACTTTGCTTTCTTGTGGAGGATCCTCTCGTTACTTTTCCTTCTTTCTCGAGTGCTACAGTAGACCGAGACGAAAGAGAGGGCGACGACGCCTCCGGGGCCGATTTCGGCGCCCTCCTTCCTCTCCGGTATCCTCTCTGGCACCGGAGAAGGAGGAGGGCGGGGAATCGACCGCCGGCTGTCTATACTTCCTAGGTAGGTGTACATCTAAGGTAGTTTGGGTGCTCGCCATTGTCATCGATAGCGGAGCTGGTGGTGCCGGGAGCGGCAGCTGCAGAGCGGCTCCGACGGCGAATAACCTCCGACAGGCGGACAGTCTTCTTCCCCGGCGTCGTAGGTGGTGCTTATGACGGCGGCGTGAAGCTTTTGTTTCCCCTGGTCTTCAACGGCGACGGTGGCGGCGACGGCATCGCCTCGGCTAAAGATTCTAGGCGGGGGTTGTGCTCCTCCTGGGGCTTCTTCTTCCGCGTCGGTGAGTTGTTCACTGGCGGCAGATTTTGTGCCGGGGGATTCTTGTTACTTTTTCCGTTTGATTTTGGTCGAATGGAGGAGGTGACAATGAATCCTATGCGGCTTCTTTTCCTTTTGCTGCTTGCTGCTGTTGGTGGCGAGGCAGGGTGGAATGTCTGGACCATTCGATTCGTTTTCGGATGGGTCCTTTCGTGGAGCAGGAAGGATGAGGAAGTTTCAGTTCGATCCCGCATGCAGGAATGTTGGTCGTTGTTCTGTGGGCACAATTTCTCGGCCAGCTTGCTGAGCGTTTGCCTTTGCGACCTCCTATTCCAATCTTCATATATGTTGGGGTTGAGTTTGAAGCTTTTTCTGATTTTCTGCTATGTCAATGGGTGTAACTAGACGTAATTGTGGCTCTTGAGCTGGTCATATAGGTGTTTTAGTGCGAGTATGGTGGGTCAGTGGCGGTCTATAGCCCCACCATTTTGTTCCGAGACACTTTGTGTCTTATTGTAATAATGTTTATGAGTATTGAATCAAACACCCTGTCTCAAAAAAAAACTTTGCTTTCTTGTGGTTCGTAGATAGAGTCAGCGACTGTACAAGCACATGGCTAGAAAGTAGAAACCCGAATGAGGTAAGTGGCCGGGCGATGACATGTGGGGCCGCGTCGTTTTTACTTGTGCTCGGGGGCCTTCAGGATTCAAATTTGGTTCGTGATGTCGAAATAAGCGGAGCCGAAGTTTGGCCCAACAACAAAAGACTTTTTTTTTTTTTGCGAGGAACAACAAAAGACTTGGTAGTGCGGAGGGCCAACAACATATGATCCATTTGTGAATTGTGAGGTTCAGGGCATCATGCAAGAGTGAACATTATTTTTCTTAAGGAAAAGTCTGCTTTACACTTTTGAACTATCACAAAGTTCGATTTTCAATCTTTAATTACAAAATCGAATAACAAAGACTATCCAATTATTAAAAACAGGCAAATTTGACCCTTTAGGTGGTTTTCTATTTTGTGAGAATTAAAATATTAAAATTTAAGCTAAAAATTCATAAGTAATTCATTTTAAATAAAAAATTTTCAAAATAGGTATAAAAGTTTTCTAAAAAATATAACATATCTATTGGTATGATACTTTTCAGTTATACAGATCCATTTTTTATTTTCATAATATTTAGTTGCTTGTAGATATGTCTATTGTTTTTAAATAACTACGATTCAAATAGAGCAATAATAAATAGGTTACAGTTTCCGAAAAAAATTGGTACTAGTTTCATATTTTTTTGATTGAAAATGAATTAGTTTTGATTTTTTAAAGGTAATTAGATTTTTTATTTAAAAAAAATACAAAACCACTTTGAAAATCACCCCAGGGGTCAATTTTTCCCGGCTTTAACAATTGGATGGCCTATGTTATTCAATTTTGTAGTTGAATGTTGAAAATCGAACTTCTGCAATAGTTCGAGTGTGTAATTTAAACTTCTTCTTTTTTTACCAATTTACCATTTCACTTTAATGATAGCACATGCAATAACTACTTGTCGAGAAAGTTCATAAAGTGGTGGCCAAACTTTGCCTTCTTGTGGTTCGTAGATAGAGTCAGCGACTGTACAAGCACATGGCTAGAAAAGTAGAAACCCGAATGAGGTAAGTGGACGGGCGATGACATGTGGGGGCGCGTCATTTTGCCTCCCTAGCGTTCTTCTGGTTACCGCCAAACTAGTGTATGTGTATATATTTGCTTCTTTTTTGAAACGAAAGAAGCAAAATAAACAAGGAAAAGTGTGTGCGCTTCTTTATTTTCATGCCGACTTATTTATTTCTCTCCGCCTCCTCCTCCTTGACGACCTTGTCGATTATAGGACCGACTATTGAGTCCACCTCTTTCTTTATCTCATCAACCTGCCCAATGCAAGCGAGGTAAATAGTTAACATCACCATTTGCAACCTGCGTGATGCATAGAATGAGTTTACTGTTTTATATTCCACTTGTCCATCACAATCCGCAACTAGCTAGCTAGCGCTTTAATTAAAACTAGGCGTATAGCCCGCGCATTTGCGCGGCTAGTATTGAAAATTCAAAAATTTGCATGTCGTTGTATCCTTACTTAAAGATTCTACTATTTTTTTACCATATATCACCCTGTTCATTAGCGTAAATTATGTCTTATTATTGGTTAAAATAATTCAAATATGATCTACCTATAATAACAATTTGATTCGTTGAGCTTTAATAATATTACGCATATAATTATTTTTATTTTTGTTTTATTTCGATTGATTGTTGTTAACTTTAGTTTTTATTAATAGTATATGTTTGTAACTGATACATAGCTAAATGATATTTTATATTTAATTTTTCATAATGGCATTGGTGGGTGATTTTTAATTAGGCACATGAGTATTTTTTGCTAATTTTTATTATAATGGCAGTGGTGAGTAATTTTTATTTTTCTATTTTTCTCCTATTAATGTGGGAATTTCTAAACCCTGAGAGTAAACGTGGAGGCTCTGTTTGTTGGCCAAATAATAAGATAATAGATGCAAGTCACTATCACAATGCTATGCAGCTATATATAGTACACATCAGCAAGTAGTATCTCCAGCTACGATACATATATACCAAATACATCATAGAACAGCAGGTAGTACTAACTTGCAAGATTGTACGATGAGCATCATGGCAATAGCAACATCAGCAGTACTTGCTGTAATAGGAAGGACGTGTGCTAATGGCCTATTTAGTTGACGACCACACTTTACTACACCTCACATTGGTAAAGGGTGGTAAGTAACACCTTCTGGGAAGCAAATTTTCGTCGTCATAGCTTAAGTTGTTTTCAAAAAAAAAGGACTACGAAAAGTTCGGCGAGACAAAGAATTGGTGATAGGCTGGACACATGCCTTACGCACTATTCAATTCAGCATAGAAACAATTTAATTTGCTCTTATACAAATTAAGATGAGCTTATCGTGCAAACCCATTCCACTTGCCTCGCAAATGTGTCATAGCCAAGCGCCTCATTTCCCCCCTTTTAATGAACCTTCATAAGAAGTTAAGAACCCGGAGCTTAAACACACGTGCACGTCACTACTGTCACGTTGCTAGGCAGACTAGCACCTACAAGTCAGCACGTTTCTCTATCTCCAGCTACCGAACATAGCAAAGAACAGCAGGTAGTGATAACTTGCAAGACTGTAACATGAGCTTTAAGTCGTCTAGCAAGTAGCAACATCACCAGCTGCCGTAGTCCAAGCCTAGCGTTCACGTAGCAATAGAGGTTGCGTAATTAAACTAACCTTGTGGATCAGGGCCTCGGCTTTCTCGGCATCTTCCTCGATCGCATCCGTGACCCTCTTAATCCTCGAGGCCGCCTCCTTGAGGTTTTCGTTGCCGGGGAACGCGTCCGCGACCTCGCCGGCGACCTTCTCCGTCGCCTCCGCCACCGTGTCGACCACCTCGACCGCCTCCACCGTCTTCTCTATCTTATCTGTCGCCGGCAGAAGTTGCAATCAAAACGAGTTGCATGACAAGACGATTTTCACAAATGAAGTGCGGTCTCGATGTACCTTCCACTGTTCTGAACCTTCTGTAAATTGGTATCGCAACTATGACAGCACCAACCACCCACTTGGCCCCGAGAAGCGGATAGTAGGTTTTGAAAGCGAGAAGGAAATTGATCAAACAAGTTTGAAAAGATCAGAAAGATGAACGAGCAAGGCATGTGTCTGATCTTCACTCACCATGGAGGCATGTTGGGTATTGGGAGATTTCCTCCTGACGGATTTGCTGGGCCAGGTCCAACTGCTGCAATTCTGAACCAAAATAGGTGAAGCTTTATACACAGAGCCTTTGTGCAGTAGCTGCATGAAACTTGATGTGCATGCCAAGATACAAGCTACTACTAAAACGTAAAGGTTGGAAAAGAGAAGCTTTAACTTGAGTCACGAGAGATGCGCTTACCGTGTAGTCGTTCCTTTGAACGGGAAGGCATTGTTCATGCCTGAAGAATTCATTTTTTTTAATTGAAAACAGCGAGGGAGGCCTCCGCTGTAAAATTTTATTTATATAAAAAAAGGAACACCAAAAGTTAGGAAAACAATAAGCCTGTACAAGTGAAAGAAGAAGCAAAAGGGAGCAACAACTAGACAGAAACTTAAGAGCTATCTACGAGCTATACAGACTAAAGGGACTAAGTCAAGCTATTGAACCAAACTAAGAAGGGTGTCTTCAGAGAGTCTTTCATCCGATGAGCTTGTATAAGACATTCACTTTTGAAATTTCTTTTCCACAGGCTGAGGGTTGTTGGGCAGTTCTCAAAGATATGTCCATTCCTCATTTTCCAAATGTGCCAAGTTGCGATTATGAAAATTTCCATAAAGAAGTTGCAGTTGAGGCTCTGCTTAGCTATTTCTAGCATTTGGAAGAAAGGATTTCCATGTTGCCATTGAATTCCAATCTGCTGCCAGCATGAGGTTGCAAAAGGGCAAGTGAAAAAGAGGTGGAAGGCAGTTTCTTCTCTTTGAGTTGTACATAGGATACAGCTGTAGTTATTGCCATCAATCTTGAATTTTTTCCTTTTTAAAAGACTTCTAGTGTTTAGTCTGTCCATTAGAAGAAGCCATGAGAAGACCCTTAGTTTGTTGCAGCATCTTGACTTCCATATCCAAAGAAAAGGCTTTGGTGGATGGAAGTCCTTGTAAAGGTGATTGTAAAAACTCTTGGATGTATACTTTGATGATCCCCAAATATAATGCCATTGATCCTTGTCTGTGTGTGTCATTTGTGTCAGGCTTGAAAAGGCCTGAAGAATTCATCGTCAAGCCGATAAGGCCTCGGCGGTGATGGCACGAAGCGGAGGAGATCGCTGGATTCCCGAGGCGGCGAGGAGAAACCTTAGAGGTGTGAGGTGCCAAGCCTCCGGAAGTAACAGAAGAACTCATCAGCCCGGCCATGGGATTTAAAGGAACAACCTCAAGGTTTCTTCTACGTCGAAGCTATACTCTCTTGTGGTTATCTAACAAGGTTGTTGCTTGGGGCAATCTGCTTCTGTTGCTGTCTTCTGCGTAGTTCTTGCCGCGAAATCTATGATTCTGTGAGGCCTGTATAGCAGTAAATAAAAGGAGGACGTCACCATTGATTGGTACAGAGTACGAAGATATAGCAACCTTGACAGGTTGGTTACTTGTAAAGATGAGGTTGAACAAAACTGTCGGGTACCACAATTAAGGGCACCCTAATTCAGAGACTAAATCGTCCTCGAAACACAAAACACAATTAGACAACCGGGCCCACAAGTGCCTACCGCCTTGTCAGACTCTACAGTCACAACAAACCAAGGCCAATAGTCTTTCTCCGATCCGAAGGGAGAGAAGGACTACTCGACGGCGATCCTGGAGAGGAAGAAGCCACCAAGAACGACAACTCTGTCATCGCTCTGCACCCGGATACCATGGAGTTCCTCCAACTCGTTCATAGCACCCCGATCCTCTCCAGATCCCCAAAAGGCCCAATTCGTACTTGACCCACAGCCCCGCTCTGCGGTATGGCCCATCCGAGCCCCCCTCGAACCTGCAGAGCAATCTCCGCTTCACTCGAGACCTCTCCGCCGAGACTCTCGATAGCGCACCACATCTCCGCCTCGCTCGAGGGTAGCGGACCTACCCTCGGAAGAGCAGGCCAACTCCGCAGGGCCTCGGCTCAGGGGGAAACTCCGCCTCGCTCGAGGCTACCCCTCGGTAGTTGGAATTAGCAACCCATCTGCTCACCGGCCCGTCTGACAAAAAGCATTAACTGCCAACCACTCCACCGCGGAGTGCGGAGTCAGACGGCGTCGGGCCACCATGCCGCACAACAGCTGTGACCGGGGTCCCGTCCGCCAACTCCGGTCACTGCTCCGCCATCCCGGCACTGTGGCGACACTGTGGGAACTTGCGACGCCCTATGCAGACGTGCCCAGCACTGCTCCCGCCACTGTGCTACCTACTCCTCGTACTTTCTCTGCTGCAGAACCCTCGACCGGCATGGGCGCGACCCTCGAACGCGGCCCGGGCCTTGACCGGAGCAAGACCCCCGCCCACAGGACCCTCGGCACGCTGCCACGTCACGCATGGAGGACGGTACCCTCCACAGCGACCACCACGACGCCCACAGGAGCGATCAGGACGCCGGCCCGATCTCCGCAAGACCAGGGAGCCGCCCAGGACAACTGCCACACCCGGCACCTTACTCTCCAGTGCGCCACCGTGTACTTCCAACAGTGATCGACCACTGCACACCCCCGATTCGGGGAGAAGACGACGACTTCTGATCTCCCTGTATATGTACTCCGCCCCTCCTTGTGTCTATAAAAGGAGGCGGGCTCCTTCCCAAGGGGGCTGATCTCATTCTCATCAACGCACTCATCGGTTCACTCGCATACTATTCGCTCACACACACGCTCTCCAGAGCTCGATATTGGCACTTGCCTCAATCACTTAGCAGAGACTTGGGAGCTTCCCTCTCTCTCTCGCCTTGCTTGTACCCCCTACTACGGGCACTTCGGTGCAAGATAGTACAGTGCACTCGCACACCCCTTACTGGACGTACGGCCCTGTGGCCGAAACCAGAATAAAACCGTGCGTTACTGTGTTGCCTCTTGTATCAACCATCTAGGGTTAGGGACCACGCAGCATCATCACTCATTGGTGCCGGACCGCCAGGTCTGGACACCGACAAAAACTTTACAGTAATTGTGACTCAAAATCAGCCGGGTCTTTCCCTTTTCGTATAATAAGATACAGTAGTTGTGTTTCCTTTCAAAATCATCAGAAATGAAAACCTTGATTTTTCAGAGAAATATTTAAGCTGAAAAAGCCTTGTTCAAAATTCATCATAATGAAAACAAAAATTTTTCAGAGGAAAGTTTAAGCAAATATAACAATTATGAACAGTATACGGTGAGCAAGTCAGATTCAAGAGTGACCAAAACACGAAGTAGTGCGTGGAATGGGCACTTGAGCAAAATACTCTAGCAATTAAAAAATCAATGCTCAGTCAATCTTAACCGTAACGAATGCCTGCTTCTGTATTTATTCAGAAACTGCCATCTAAAAACAGGATTGACAATTCCATGAATATGTGATTGAAGCAAGGTAAGAAAGGGTACGACGTGAACGAAGAGGCGTATCTGGAGGGTACCAGATGCAGGTAGATGGTTACCATCAAGCACATGGTTCTGTAATTGTGAGAAGCCTGAAAACACTACCTTCCGAGGAACTAAAAGCAGTGAGAGATCCATGGAAGTGCTGTTGAAAACCAGCACTTGCCTTATAAAGTTTGAACCCCCCCCCCCCCCCCCCCCCCCCCCCCCCAAGGTAGTTAAATTGATATGCTTAAGGAACGAACAATCATGTAAGTTGAGCACATACAGCACCTCCTCACCATCTCATTGATCGAGTAAAAAGAAGCTTTATGTATGTCAGATTGTCAACAGATATTTCAAGCACTCTGATCTCCCTGATTAGTGTTGCTGCCAGCGTGAGTGAAGGGAGCAGACAGATCTATTTTGCTGTGTGGTGCTTCTCCTTCTTGCATGTGTGGATGAGTAGGAGCAGCCGTCTCCATGAATCCATCACCGATCACTCCATGCCCGGCGAGCTATGCCCTGGCGTCGATTGCTTGTGTACGTCTGAATGTAATTGTACGTGCCACTGCCATTATCGGATCATAGTTTTTTTTTTTTGGTTTGCTTCAGTGCTAAAACAAAACAGAATTCAATTCCGATGCGGTTGAGGTTGAAAGTCAACGGGAAGAAAGGGAAAAGAGCGAATGGAAATATGCATATCTGAAGGATATCAGATGCAGGTAGATGGTTGCCACAAATCAGAAAGCACGCCCCTGTGCAGCGGCCTGAGGAAGCTGTAGCAAGATGAAGAATACAGTGCGCACAAGCCTGAAATAAAGATAGGAGGCTGTTGAATGATGAAATATACAGTATACCTGCTAACCAGTAAAAGTCAGCAATAGACCTAGCCAACTCTTTTTCGAACCCCCATCGATGTGTAAGCACAGAGTAATAAATAAACATGTTGATTTAGCACATACACACCTCATCACCATTATTGGTCGAGTACAAACCTTCATCTCAAGTTGCTTAAAAAAAATTCTTCAACGACCACAATCTACCTGCTAATCAGTGCTGGAGAAGCCTATTCAGTTTAAGAATAGTGCTGCTGGCTACAGCTAACAATGGTAACTTCAGGGCAGGATGCTATTGAAGTAACAACGATGTCATCAGAGCAACCTTCTTTAGAGAGTTGCAAATCAGAATTTTCTTGCAGATGCTAAACCATCGAAAGAAACTACTTTCTGTTTCTGAAAAAAAAAACTTTCTGATCCAGGTTCAGATCTTCACCATCATAATCCTGCATCACTCTTTACTTCTATGCAACTCCTGACTTCATGTTTCCCTTTCTTTTTGTGAAATGGGTTTGAGCCAGCACCATCATTAGTATTAAACAGCTCAGAGCCCAGATACAGTTTCAACCAAATTGAATCATGTTCCTGCTGATTCCAAGACTGATGTCCTGCCAGCCTAACAAAGTAACAATATTACAGCACACACCAATTAACCAGCAAGAGATCATCGATTGAAACAGCAAGTAACTTTTCTAAGTTTTCTTGGTAAAAGGTCCATGATATTTTTCTAGGTGAAAAAGAAAAAGAATCAGACCAAACTGAACCATATCTTATGAAAAAATTGCCATCTCATGGTATTGGCATTGTCAAGGAAACCAACTCAAAACGGCCATCCTCGACATTCTTCTCAGGGTTGACCAAGATCTGGAAGCAGAATGGACTATTGCTGCCTTGGTTCAATAGACATTTGATCATAATAAGCCAGATTTGATGGAAATTAGGCTTTTGTTCAGTTTTTCTCCTTTTTGTTATCTCTTTGCTGCCAACGCTATCTATTATACCAGGAGCGCTTAAGTTACCTGACTCAACGGTTTCTAACAGCATGTGGCTCTTGTAGCATTCAGATACATCATCTGCAATGATATTGGCAAATAAGATCTCTGCTGCTTTATTCCTTACAAGCAAAGGAACTTGTCCAGATTGGTCATAGACATATATCTGCATATGGCCATAACATAATTTTAGAAACCTGTTCAACTAGAAAAGAAAATTTCAGGCTGAAGGATGTCTTACCGTAAATGGTTTGTATATCTGACCAGGAACATGGAGATACTTTGGGTTATTCGGACAATCTATAGCAGATGAGTTTTCCCCATGAAGGTTTCTGCATAGATATTCATTACACTACAGAAGAGCAATATAATTCTTGCTGTATAAGAAGATGGCAGCATGACAATAAGGTGCCTACTTGTGATATAGAGGCGAACCACATAACTTGCAGCCAGCAGTAATGAAATCTCTGACAATTTCACTGTGCTCTTTCAAAGAATGTTTGTCGATAACTGACAGGTGCCCCAAGTGGGAGGTCGGCGAAGTCGCTAGAACCATCTTGGAGATACATGCATAAACATTCATATAACATAATTTTCTCTGAGAGAATAGTTCTGATATACACAACAAGTCTGGTGATTCCTTCTCTTTTGCTTCTTTCCAGTTCTTCGATATCACCTGCAACTGCAAGCATAACACAAGAGTAAAGTATGAGTAAGTAGCTTTGATGCCGTATGGTACTGAGTACACATATTGACCATAATATTCAACTCTGTTCATAGTCAATTGGGAACTTGTCTACTAAGAATCATTGATGCCCTGAAGTTGTGGTTGGATTTTTAATTAGTGATCATTGTAATTACAAGGTGAGATGATGTAAAACACGAAAACCAAATGCAAAATACTAGTATTGCCAAATCTATAATCAAGTTCATGTAGAAGATGGAAACTCAACAGTTAGGGT
This sequence comes from Panicum virgatum, assembly GCF_016808335.1. Lineage (NCBI taxonomy): Eukaryota > Viridiplantae > Streptophyta > Magnoliopsida > Poales > Poaceae > Panicum > Panicum virgatum. The sequence continues at coordinate 32,161,717 of NC_053151.1, read as the reverse complement.
TTCAAGAAGATTAGGGTGTGCAATTTGACACCTTGTCGCATACCAGAATGGAAGAGTAGATTTCAAGAAGATTAGGGTGTGCAATTTGACACCTTATCGCATACAACAGTTACAATGGAGGATAGTTTCAGCAGATCTTACCTGTTGATGACTTTCACCAAGAGCACGTTTAGTGCGTATGGTCCATTCTGCCACTCTTCTTAGCTTTGATTTTGTAGCGTCCCCCACTTTACAACTGGTTATTAGTTCACCTATTCCTGTATAAGAGTAATTTGCTAAGTTACAAACCAGAATGCTGGCGATATTTTTCATTAAGCATATTAATCTGCTGAGGAACTCTTAAAAAGAACAAGAGCGAACGCCTGATATCAAGTCACCCCATAGTTTGGATGAATTAACATTATGCTAACTTTCAGCGCAGAGCCAAACCATCTGCAACTCTATACCTTCAGGGTTCGTCAAGTCTTTAGAGTTGAACAATACTTGTACTGCGGATATCTGAGAAGCTCTTCCCTCCAAGCCATTTCTAAACTCCACTATCCTAATATCTGAAACAAGATAATCAGAGGTTAACAATTAGAAGCAGAGACTCACAGAGGTGTTGGCACGAACAAAGAGTAGACGAATTCACAAAGCTCATATTAAAATCTGAAATAAAAAGGGGATCAATCTCAGGGTGTTCTTAGTAGCATTCCATTGATGCATTGAAGCTTTTTCCCAAGAAATGAAAATGCTCTGAATGTAAATGTGGCAATGTGCATAACAGATGAGCATGATTCATGATCCTTACTCTGCATTAGTAAGACATCGCCAGCGATTATGCCCGAACTCTGCTTGGACGACCACAGAGAGACACAGAAGCTGGAACGCGAGTCGTCGCCGATTTCAACGATGGTCTTCTGGTACGTCCTCCCGGTTGCAGCGTTTAGTCCCTAGGAACGGAGAGAAACGAGAGCGCCCCTCAGGATGCGTTCGTATGTATACAAACCACACCGCACCAGTACAGCGACACCCATCACTCGAATCCTGCTCCACCGTCCACCCTTCCCAAACACACTGTAGCAGATGCGGATGTGGGGTTGCGGATTACCTGATGGGGAAGGACGCGGCGGACGGCCGCCAGCAGCTGCACGAATCCGCCGACATGGCTGGCGGCCGCCGAGAGGTCGATCAGCGGCCCGTACCAGCTGACAGCTGCCGCCATGGTGCCGCCGCCGCCGCCGCCCCGGGGACTAGGGCTCGGGACTGAGCTGTACTGGAGACGGGGTCATGTAACCCAATCCCCGTGCTACGCCTGTGCGCGGGCGATCCATCGGAGAGGGGAAGGCGAGCCCGGGCTCTGTAGAACTGTTTTGTCTAGCATGCCCTATGAAAGCCTGACAAGGAGCGCGCCAAACAATCGATCACCTTTCGGCCGCGTTTAGTTCCTGAAAAAATTCGGGTGGGCCAAAAAAATTTCGGTGTGCGGATTGTGTCAAACTAAACAGCACGCAAAACCCATATCCCGACCCGCCCCCTGACACCAACCCTAGACCGCCGCCCCTCGATCCCCTTCCCAGGCACGCAGGAGCGCCGCTCCCATACCCGCTTGCGCCGCTGCTTGCCCTCGCTCCGTCCGCCGGCGGTCGTCGTCCGATTCACCCCCACCACGCAGATCCTCCGATTGACCCGCCTCCATTCGCCCGTCGCCCTCGCCAACCCTAGCCGCCGCCTCCCCTAGCTCCTCTTCCCACCATCGCATCGCACCCCCGTCAGACCAGCGCCGCCCGTGCAGATCCACGCGCTCGGGTTCCCGCTGGACCCCATGGACAGCTCCGATGGCGAGGCTTTCAATGGAGGCGACGACGCTCCGAACCAAGGTGCCCCCTTCGCAGTGGGCTCCGGGTTCCCGTCGGCCGCGTCATACACGGCGTACCCGAGGCCGCCGAGTTCGTGGACCTTGGGAGGCTCCGGCTTCCCGGCGGCCGCAGCTTCCACGGAGTACCCGAGGGCGCCGAGTTCGTGGACCTTAGGTCACGGCCTCGCCGGCTACCCCGCGCGCTTATGCCCCTGATAAGCAGAGCGAAATCATACAGGCCGCATGTGCATTGCATAATTTCATTAGGAATAGTGGCATACGGGATAGACACTTCTGCTGCTGTGATCGTGATGAAAATTATGTCCCAGATGAAGCATCGGAGGATCAACCGGACACAGAAGAAGTGCCTGATGAACCGGACATCATGAATGAGTTTCGTGATACCCTTGCGCTTGCTTTGTTTAACCGTAATTAAAAGTTTTGTTCGACTTGTGTGTACTGCGAGATGGAAAATGTCTTGTGCTGCCTTGTTTGTGAGGGAACTGTGTATGGATGAGAACTGTGCTTTTGTGGTTCAATGATGCTAATAATGTTCACATTCTGTGAATTTGTTATACGGTGTGTGAGTAATGGTTGGATGCTTTGCGTTCGGATGCTGGGAATTTAATTTTGAAATTGTGCCGTTGCACTGTTCATTTGGATGCTGTGCTTGTGGGCTGTGAATGTTTTTTGCATGCAAACATTAAATGAGGGAACAGGAATATTCCTAGCTGCAGCCAAAAAAAGTTTGGGAACTAAACACCACCCAAATTTTTTTGGGATGGAAAGATTTTTTGGGTTGCGATGCCAACAGCAGCTTTTTAGCTCGGCCAAACTTTTCCGGCAACTAAACGCTGCCTTCATTGCATGATCTGATGCGATCCAACTTCTCTGACTTCATGATCCAACTTCTCTGACTTCATGAAGCGAAGTCACAAAGAGGAACACTGTAGCATGGTTACTGTAACGATCGATCATATCCATCCATCTCAGATTGGACGGCCCACAGAGGCTCAAAAGTCACGAGAAAATTGTTAGCAAGTCAGGGAATCCCGATTGGATCTGATGATCAGCAAGACAAAAGCAAGGCTTGCCCGAGGATCTAATCACAACTCGTTGCACAGACTTGGCCCATGCTAACTTTTGGCTTGAATGATAAGTGCACACTGCACAGTTTTTTTTTTTTTTTGAAATCGCCAGGAGCACTGGCACATCATGTAAGAACTCGTATGGACACCTACGCTGACCGCGCGCTCAGACGCAGATGAGACTGTCCGAGAAGTCTCGGAACGCGCCTACGGAGCAACGCACGCACACACACTATATATATTAGACACGCTCCGTTCCCTCTGGGAAATTAATCCCGGTGCGGCACCCGGGATCGATCTCGACGAGAATCGAACCCGGGCGGGCAGCGCTCCACCGAGCGGGCCTGCCACTGCGCTACGCGCTCGTCCGCTGCACACTGCACAGTGAAGCAGAAGTTGTCAGGGATGCTTGCGTTTAGTTCCAAAAAATTTTTGCGCAGTTCTTATCACATCAAATTTTCGAACACATGCATGGAATATTAAATGCAGTTGAAAAAATAACTAATTACATAATCTAATTGATTCATACGAGATGAATCTAATGATGCTAATTAATTCATGATTGGACATTAATTGTCAAATAATAACGAAATGTGCGACAGTACCCAAACCCAAACTTTTTCACCAACTAAACACCCCCGGTATTGATGTAATAATTTTGGAACAACAGAATTGGCTAACATACTGAGTTTATGGGCATACAATTAACACTGAAAAGTTGGAATGCAATAATCACTCAGCTGATCCTTTTATAAACTCACTTCATTATAAGTAGTAGTAACAATTCAAATACCAGTCAAGATTCAAGAACATTCCACGTTTTGGAATTCAGCAGACAGCTGCTCTTTCAAGGTCTGTACATTTCTGATGTCGAGACCTGGGGAGTTTGGATCTGAGCACTATAAAAAAGATTAGATTTGTCGGGCTGTCCCAGATGCATGCTTGAATAGACGAGTCAAGCCACATCAAATCTTCAGACACATGCATGGAGCATTAAATGTAATTAAAAAATAACTAACAACGCAGTTCAATTGGGAATGACGAGATGAATTTTTTTAAGGCTAATTAGTCTATAATTGAACATAAAGACTCGATCAAGGGGAGAGACGTCCCGTCGACATAGTCCTTAAGGTAGGGACCCCCCGAACCTGGATAGCCGGCAAGAACCTCACCCGCGCACGCTTCGTGGTGGCCGCGGACCCATCTGCACGGTTACTATATTTTTGGAGGGGGGGCACACGACCATGCAGCACCCAGGCTTCGAGCCTGGGCGGGGAGGCGCCGTAGCAGGCGGCCTCAACCATCGCGCACGTTTATAATTGAACATTAATTATCAAATAACAACGAAAGTACTACAGTACTCAAATCCAAAAAATTTCATGAACTAAACATAGCCTGAACAACTACTGACTAACTTGTCTCTCACATGCATCACCATTTGTTCACATACATTTCATAATCAAAACATTTGATCTTGAACAGCTGGAAAGTTTTTTCTTCTTTTTTATTTAGTTAGAATAGCTGCTGGACAATTCAGATGAAATAGCACTGATGAGCAAATAACCAGGTCTACTTCCAACAGGGGAACATTGTTTTGTGCTCATCGGCTAATTAGTCACTAAAGTGTGTCTTAAACAATACGACCATGTAGCAACTACTAGTGCATGCTACACAACATTTACCACCATAAAGATAGACCCAGTGCATATTACTTATTACAGACTTTAGCTAAACAGAACACATGTAGCCACACGTCACTTCTGCCACTTCATATCAGCAATAATCTGGAGATTGAGACCCATCAAGGTGACTGCATCTAATACAGGAAGATTTTCCTTCCTTGAAAATAGGTTAAGTTGCCAGATTTGGGAACAAACTTTTCCTCGTCATCAGATTCATACTCATCAAAACAGTCGGGGTGCCGCCAACATGGCGTGGGCACAGGCCACCTGTTGAGTTCAATGAAATAAAGCAGGAAAAATTATAAGCTTCCTGATGAAAAAAAAGTAAGATGATATCTCATGAACATAAAAAAGGGAATCCTTTTCACTTCGTTTTGAAACAACAGATTACGTAACAATTTTTTACCAACCATTCACACATCATTACGATACTGAATAGTTAGGACTTTTGTGCATGTATAACACATTAGGGAGCAATTGTTCACTAGCATGTTTTCTGCCATAATAATAAATCACAGAACTAAACCATCTGGCAATATTCATTCATAGACAGTACTAGTAAAACTAACAATTTTCAAACAACAAAGATTAAGAAGGCCTCTATAATAATTTATGAAAACTAATTAGCAAGGAATGAATTGTTTAGATCAACTATAATTCTTAGGAGAGATGCATATAAGGAGATGCCTCAAGCTCAATATAGAGACGTGAATCGGTAAAAAAAAGATGTATCCAGTGTCGTAGGTTTCCCGCACTGTGCGGGGTCTAGGTGAAAGCAATGGAGATTGCGTGGAATATTGGATTCAATTGACTGAGAGATAGATGTACAGATATATAGGGTGAGGAGATCGGGGTTTATAGAAACAGAGCCCAACCGATCTCCTCCTATCTCTCTAACCAAAACAGAGGCCGGCCGGCTATAGAAAGCCAGGGCGCAGGCCCACACAATATATGCATACATGCTATACAGTGCCTTGCTAACATGCCCCCGTAGTCGAATCGTCGATGGATCGAACATTCAGACACAATATTGGTGTCCTCTGCGCCAGTGTGGCAGCCTGTGCCGGTGGGGCCGTCGGTGCCGCCTGAGCCGACGTGATTAGCGCCAGCGAGCGCGCGCTCGCGAGCAGCTCGATCCAAAGCCGCTCGATCCAAAGCCGCGTGGACGCGGGCATCAGCCGCGTTGAGCTCTTTGGCGGCGTCGGCCACCTCGCGCTCGGCCTCAGTGGCGTGAAGTAGAGCGGCATTGCGGGCGGCCTGGGCTTCCGCAGTTCGTTTCTCCTCGGCGAGCCGGGCTGCCTCAGTAGCCGCCGGGCCGACAGGGGAGGCATCGACGGCAGCCATGGGTGTGGCGGCACGGGGAAGGGCGTGCGCAGGAGCAGCGCCGAGTGGAGGCGCGCTAGGGTGCGGATGGTGAGCCCTAGGAGATGACTTAGACTCGTGATACCATGAAAGCAATGGAGATTGCGTGGAATATTGAATTGAATTGATTGAGAGATAGATGTACAGATATAGGGTGAGAAGATCAGGGTTTATAGAAACAGAGCCCAACCGATCTCCTGCTATCTCTCTAACCAAAACAGAGGCCGGACGGCTATAGAAAGCCAGGGCGCAAGCCCACACAATATATGCATACATGCTATATAATGCCTTGCTAACACTGGGGAAGGGTGTCAGTGACAGCCTTTCCCGCGCACTATGCAATGTGCGGAGGCTGGTGCTCGAACCCTGGACCTTCCGGTCCAGGCGGTAAGGCTCTACCGCTTGCACCAGGGCCGCCCTTCTGACACATGAATTGATACAGGAAAAAAATAGAGACATGCATCAATATACTTACATGTTTAATGTTTCTTTGCCATCTTTAGCAATTCTTAGTATCCTTCCGTCATTGTCAAACACAACAAAAAGAGGTTCAACTCAACCTGCTACAACAAACTTCTTAAAATGTTGAAAAGAATGAATGTACGATGCAGTTGAATACCTTTTCTTTTCAAACAATGCTAGGATGCCACGAATATCCTTCCAATAGAGGAAAGGAGTTCCTATTTTTCTATCATAGAAGTTCATGCCAATAACATCCCCATCCATAGAAACAAGGGGTCCTCCAATCTCAGCCTAGCAAGGTGACATGGACAGGTTGTGATTTCTATTCCAAAACAGGTAACATAGCCAACTCATTCTGATGCAACAATATGTTTACTATCACAATGAAAAATTAGGGAACAAACACAGGACTACCTTGGTGATTTTACATGAGGAGTTACAAGAAAATGACAATCAAGTGCTCCAGACCAGGAAACTATCTCCCCAGTTTTAGCCATTAAGGCACCTGATTCAAAGCAACGCCCCACAGCTGCTACTTCAAAACCCTTCCAATAAACTACAGTATTTGCTGGACAAGCATCACTGCAATCCTCGACACTGACTAGAGCAATGTTGTAATGCAGATTATAATGTTTTAATGTCCCTTGGCATCGGTTTTCTCGAAGCGCCACTTCAATCTGCAAATGATACAGTGGTGAGACTTGAGCAGCACTTTGAAAGGACAAGCAATGGCACAAAAATGAGTAGCACCAACCCGCAAGCCAGCAACAACCTCGTTCCCATCACCAGAATTTCTAACCAAACTTGCTGATGTCAAAACAATCATAGATCCATTCCATTCAATAAAAAAGCCCGTGCATGCAAAAAACCTCTTTTCTCCTGAGTGCCAAGATTCTGGTTATCAGCTAGTTGTGATCAGATCAAAACAAAGATGAAATAGTACATGGGACAGCGCAATTACCAATAAATGAAGCCAGTGCAACAACAGTGTGATCTATTTTAAAAGCTTGATCACTGAGTTTGCTCCAGACACCTTTACCAAACATGTCGCCAAATGTCTCCTCGAAAGTATTAACCAGAACCATGCCAGCTGGAAAATATTTGATTAGTTGTTAATGGTACAGGAAACATGGAAATGGTCAGCAAATTTAGAATAACTGACTCACCACCCAGCATGGCCGCTGGTAGCTTAGGGTAACCCTTGGAGTCCACATCTAGCTTTTCCTGGTTGACAAGAGCTCTGTGTACTAGTGCAACGAGATCATGTGCCCCATCAGTGGCATACACATACATTAATACTAAACAAGGAAAGTAAATTCACATGAATTCTGCGCATAATGATCGCCATATGTAGAATTAGTAATATTGATGATAGCCTAATCAACAAGTCACAATACCAACTTGTACAGGGTGATTCATGTATGATGCTTCTTGAAAATCTGTCATCCTTCTGTTTGGTTGAATCATACCAGCTTGTCCAGGATAGGCTGATATAAATTCTAGGAATATTTATTGAAGATGATATACCAAAAAGTTGGTCAAACGACCTTGTACAGGTTGTGTCAAGCTCTGCTAGTTATAGTGATTACTGAATATTAATCAAAGTTAAGAATTATTAGTTACACAATAAATTAAAATTAGAGTAATTTATTTCTAACTATAGTTATAAAAAAACTAACTTCTATGGATATAATCTTATATTGGTAACCATTAAACCCATTCATGTGACATTCCTAACCAAACAAAATCTCACACCATCTCATACATTCACCAAAACATTTTACGTTATACCATATCCGCAGGATGATCGCGTCCAATCCACAAGAGCCACAACTCCAGTGAAGCAACAACACTACCTAGAAGTTGCCGTGCGCATGAACATACCCAAGAATGTAGTGTACATATGTTAATTGATAAGCACTACCAACACAACAGTATAAGGCTAAACTAGTTGATAAACAAATGTAAAAGCAAAAACTTGCACACCATCACAATTAAAAATTACAACAATTTGAATGATACCACAAAGTTAAGCAGTCTCGAGGAATGGCTGTGTCCTCACCTTCTGCATGGCTGATACGTTTTTCACCTATGGGTCTTGCTCCAAACATGCAAAAGAACATAACAATTATTAACCCCAAAACCAGTGTGTTAATACACAAAATAGTGCCAAAACATACGTGGATAGAATCATAGGCAAAGAAAAAAAGCTAGAAAAATGAGGACCTGAAACTGTGGATATAAATGTTTCATGAAAACATGACCATAATGCCTTGCCTTCTAGTGTGCACATTCCAGTACGAAACATACACAACATTGGCACAAGAAATATAACTAATCTAGTACAGAGCAGCTGTTACCCAAGAATAGAAAATATTTTGGTTGACATGGCAAAGAAACAAGTTAATATTAAAAGGAAACATTGCCGAACAGGACAGTTCATATTATTGCATGCATATGCTGCCTGCCTCTAGCACTCAGAAGGCTACTCCCTCCATTTCAAATTATAAGCTGTTTTGGCTTTTGTAGATACGTAGCTTTTGCTATGCACTTAGATGTACACAATGTCTAGATACGTAGTAAAAGGATTGTATCTAGAAACGCTAAAATGTCTTATAAGCTCATGAGCAGGAAGGGGATGTGTGGCAATTCAAAAAGGCGGAATTCCGCGGCCGCCTAAGCGCGCTTACGCGCTGGGCGGAGGGGTCCCGCCTGGCCTAGGGGGGTAGGCGGTCCCCTAGGCGCCCCATGGTGGCGGCGGAGGTCAGGATGGGCGGCGCCGGAGGAGGAGGAGGTTGGGGGCAGGTGCGCGGAGGAGGAGGCCTGCGGCGGCGGAGGAGGCAGGGATGTCGCGCAGCGGCGGAGGAGGCAGGGGACGGGCGCGGCGGCGGAGGAGGAGGCAGGGGACGGGCGCGGCGGCGGCGGAGGAGGTTGAGGCAGGTGCGCGGTGGAGGAGGAGGCAGGGGACGAACCTCGGCGGCGGCGGAAGCAGGGGCGGCGGGGCAGAGGAGGCAAGGGCGAGCGGCGAGGACGACGGGGAGGTGTCGTCGCGTCGAACCAGGCGACGGGGAGACGACGGGTCACGGGTGGAAGATAAGGTGGGGGAGGTGGGCTGGTGGGCTATTTGGGCTGTTTTGGATCTTCTTTTCCATTCAAAGCCCACTAGTTCCTTATTTTTTCTTTTCTTTTTAGAGTATATGGTGAAGTATACGTATTATATTGTACCGCCTAGAAAAACGCCTTGAAACGCCTAATCCCGCTTAATCCCTAGGCGGTGGGTCACCGCCTAGATACCGCCTAGCGCTTTTTTGAACATTGATGTGTGGTAGAACAGAGTAGGTGAAGTAATTAAGGGCATCATCGATTAGACATACCTGTTAACCTTAGAAATCTTTGACTGCGCAAGAGACGACTTCTTTGGTGAGGATATCCCAAAATGCATCAGACGCTTGGAAATTGTACCCCATGGTAGGAACATGACACTTCTCGTAGTCAAAGAATGGTTCATACCAACAAATTTCCCATCAAAAGAAAAAAGAGGCCCACCTTCCCAAACCTTACAACAAAGGTGACAGGAAACAAGGGTTACATTTGAACAAAATGTAGTGGTATGGAACAAGAGTTACATAAAAAAATAACTTGTATTGCCTCCTTGCTTATAATAACAGTAACAGAACAAAAGGTTCACCTTGTCATGCAAATCCTCCTCCTCAGATGCCCTTAATTCAACACTGAAATTTATAATCCTTGCCATTATTTGGCCAGAGCTGCCACGTCCTACAGTTAGTAATTCCTCACCATGAGGCACAAGATCCAGCACACATCTAACTACATCATGAACATCGAGGTAGGCAAAGACATTTATAACTGCAAAGTTGTGATCTAAATAACTTTCATCCAAAAACCCATTGTACACTTCATTGCCTTCATGGCGCACTTCAATCTGCAAAATGACAAGGTAACAAATGAGCACACAATGATCAGATTAAACAGATTAGTAAAGGATGATGGTCAGCACCAACCTTTAAGTCACCATAGTCTTTGTTCATAAGATCATTGTAAATTCTAGCCAAGCTTGCAGAAGTCAGAAACCTTGTAAGGCACCCTTCACGGTCTATAGCTATGCCAGAGAATGAAAATAAGGTTGTGTCTCCTACAAAACACAATTTAAATCATATACAACTGGTGGTGTTTCAATATATACTAGTTAGAGAGCTGAGAAGACTAGAGCAGCATATATAATCACCATTGCACAAAGTAATTGAGGCAACACTTCTTGACAAAACACATTTTAGCCCATCACAGAGCCCAGTAGAAACATCTTCATCACAGTCCCCACAGAGGTGACCTAGTTGAATAAAAAACAGTAAGGCAACTGTAAACTTTGATGCTCAAATAGAGTAGTGAGAAGGAGGGGGCTAGCAGAAAAGAGGAAGAACTACCGTACCTGAGACCAATGACCCAGTCTTGCATGATTTACTTTCCTTCGCAAACCTTCTGGTGAGATCATCACCATGCCTCTTGGATCTCTGCGTCATTTTCAATACTGAAGCAGAGTTTCTTTTAGAAATAAAACAAAATGGCCAACATATGCGGTAAAGCAAGTAGGCAACAATGTAAAGTATAACTGGCCAACCAATCAAAGAAATGCTACTATAATAGACTTATGTCAGTGCTCCTGGTCTATAATCCTAGAAAAACAATGTTGATAACTTGGGCTGCTGGCCAAATAGCATCATTTCTTAGGTCAACTATCAACTGCAACATGGAGTGTGGACATAAAAAAGCTTGTACATACACTATACACCTGGCTCATCAAAAGTATCTACCAGCTAGCCTATTCCTAAGTTGTGTCTAACAGTATTTAAAGTTCCACCTTGCTCCTGAGTCCTGAAAAACGTGGATGCTAACTCAGAGCAAAGGGAAAAGAGCTCGCAAATTAAGAAAAAGAGCTGACTTAAGCGAGGAAAAGAGCTAACTTAAGCCTATCTTTGTGCACATTGTAGCATATATAAGGTAGTCAGACCTATGCTTTACCTTCCATTGGACTATCTGTAATATATGTCCTCCTACTCACTACCCAGTCCAGACAGGACATGCAAAACCACCACAGAAGCCAATCAGCTGTATGTGGAGCCACAAAAATGAAACTATCGTTTTTAAGATTTCCTCTTGTAACAGAAACAGGAGGGGAAGGCCCAACGGAGCTAGTATAAGAAACAAAGCCGTAGCTTTTACCGTGCTGCACTGAACATCGGATTAGCAATCAATACTGGAAGATTCTTTGAGCGGATTTCGGAATTCTAAACACATGCAGAAGGTAGAACACCAATATTCTTGTTGAAAGAAATTGACGCGCTAAAGTACAAGTTTCAATTAGATAGAGGTATGTAATCGGTTCAATCAACAACAAAACTGGGATATCACCGTCTCCTTCTGCCGCGTAAGGAGCCTGAAGTCACACAAGAGGGATGCAAGGATGCGGAGTACAAAGTGTGACGCATGTACCTGGTGTCCGACCTTAGAAGGCGCAGGGCGGTGGTCGTCGCTGACCACAGAGTGGCGGGGTCTAGGTGGGTGGAGGAGCAGGGGCGGGCCCATGATTTGGGAGATGGGTATTCAAATTTTCAAGTAGTGAAAAAAAAATAACCGCCCAAAGTATATATTAGTACTGTATATTAATTGAGTACCAACAACACAAATTGTTTATAATTTGAAATTGTTCACTATATAAATAATAGACATACTAAATGATCTGGAAGTATCTGAAATAAATACAAGCAATCGAGTTTCAGAAATATTTTTCTCATTATGATACTGCATCTGCATTGTATTTAGGATGCATACATACACAATTTATGATACTAGCAAACAACAAAACAAAACTCTAGTTAAACAGACAGCTATGTGCAAGCATCAATGCATCATTTTATAACTTCAATCACTCTGTTTAAACAATCAGCATAAAGATCACTCTGCCCTTTGCCTAATCGTGGATGCTTGCACCCTGACCTTGAGCGCAGGCTGGAGCCGTGTGGTCTTGAGCGCAGGCTGTGCTCCCGGTGTTTCTTGCGTTTGCTCTTTGCTTAATCGTGGAATACGCAGCGCCCTGACCTTGAGCGCCGCTCCCTGGTGCCCAGCGCCCTGCGCCTGGCCGCCGCCCGCCGAGCAGGGCCGACTACCGAGGCCGAGCAGGGCAGCAGGCGGAGCAGCCGGCTGCAGCCGTAGCTCGGGTGCGCGCCTGCGTCCTGCGGCGGCGCGGCCCCCGGCCCCCGGGCTCCGGCGGTCCGGCCTCCGCCCTCCGCGGCTCCGCCCCTGCTCGTGCCGGCCTGCTGTGCCGCACGGCGCACTGCCGCAGTGCCGCGCCGCCGCCTAGGACTGCCGCAGGGCAGGATGGGATAGGGAAAGGCCAAGACGACGAAGGGGTGTTGTGGGCTCGAGGGTGGGTGGCAGATCGGGCCGGCAGAGGCAGGATTCTGGGCCCAGCGAACGCGCAAAACTGCAAAACCGAAGCCGCAGCCCATAGGACGGGAAACTGGACCGCCCGACGAGGCTTTTCCTGCTGAGGACACACGACACCCGCAGCTGCTTTTGGGTTTGGATGGCCACAACCAGAAAAAAATCTAAATAACCCCGGACCTATTGGACCCGGAATACTTCACACCCCAACCTACAAAACCAGATATTCTGCACCCCAACCTATAAAACCAGGTATTCTGCACTTTAAACTACGACAAACAGTCTGATTTAGCCCCTGGCTAGTTTTGGAGGGCGGTTTTGGCCTACGGGGCCACCAGTGTGGCATCCGCGGCCACGGTGGCGTTCAGGCCCACCGGTCAGGCGGCCCATGGGCAGCAAAACGCCCTGCGCCCATCGCTTTCTGTCTCTCTCGCTCACTCTCCGCCCGCGTACAGACACCACGCCGCCGCCCAGTTGAGGATAGGGTTTGGGGCCAAGGGCATAGGGAGCTCGTCGGAGGTGCACCGGCGGTGGAGCAGCGGCGTGTCGGGGTGTTGGCATTGCTTCATCAAGCCGGCGCTCTTCTCAGGCGTTAGCTTCAAGCAGCCAAGGTGGTGGCGCCGGCGTCGAGGTTAGAGGCTCGCCGGTGCCGTACCGCATTGGCCCTCTCGATTACCTCCCCCCTGTGTATTGTCACTGCAAGATGAAGGCGCCACGATGGATTTCTTGGAGCATTGACAACCCTGGGCGTAGGTACTACAGGTGCAATATGGCAAATGTAAGTATGTTTTCTCCTTGCTGAAAGGGAATTGATGAATGTGGTGTTATTGATGATTGGTGTCAATGATTTTGTGATTGCAGACGCTGCAAGACTGTTCCTTTTTTCGGTGGGTGGATCCACCCATTTCGGATTGGATGAAGGAGCTTCTGTTGGACCTGAAGAGTGTTGTGGACAAGTTGAAGAGGGAGAGGGGACAGCATTTGTAATCATTCCTTTCAAAGGCAGCTGATCAAGAAAGATGAGGAACTGATCAAGAAAGATGAGGAACTGACCAAGAAACATGAGGAGGTGCTGAAGAAAGATAGAGAGTTGCAAGAGAAGCAGAAGGAGTTGGAGGCATTGCAAGTGAAGATGAAGGCAATGAATAAAGGATGCACTAGTTTTTGCAGTTTGTCGATTGTGGTTGTGATGGGCATGTTGTTTGCCATGTTGTTCAGTGCTAGGACAAACTAGGAATGTTGCAATCTGGAATTCTGGATCATGTAATTGTTCAATGGTAGTGCTAGAGAAAACTAGGAATGATGGTTGGTTGTCAGATGAATGAAACTTCTTTTGAATGTAACATAACCATGCTTTCTGTTCAATGTTAATTGCAAACTCTGGTTGCTATGTGTATGTTGCCCAAAGATGAAACTGAACTTCATAGATAGATATTTGGGTATTTTACACAACCATTCCAAAAACCATGCACCATCACTGGTATTTTTCACAACTTCTACTGCTACTGTCACCTATGTGACCATCACTGATATTTTACACAACCAGTCCACATGAGCATCACTGGTACCATGTGCTTGTTATATTACAGACAAAAGTCATCCAAAAAAGAAGTGCAAACTAATATTGATCTCAGTAGTTGTCTCCAAACAACAGATGTGCCAGACCACTTTTTCTCTGTCTTGGCTGGCTTTCTGTTGCCTGGCTTGCACCAAGGCTTGCACTTGGCTGACTTCCACTATGGCTTGCACTTGGCTGACTTCCACCAGTCCTTGCACTTGGAGTGGGCTGAGAAGCACTTGCTGAAGTCCCACTTCCTTGCCTTGGTTCTTGACTGCCACTTGGCTGCCTAGGAGCTGCCCTTCCAGTTAGCTTAGCCTACGCATTTTGGTTACAAGTTGAAAAGGTTAAAAAAATGATATTAGAAGAGATGTTCATCTTCAGCTTTTTGAAAATATTAGGACAAATTTGTCCACTCCACTTCTCAGCTCTGACCCTATTTTCTTGAATTCAAACCATTAGCTTTTTCCTTATGGCTTCACACATAGAGATCACTGGATAGAACCTTTCTTCCATAATACTGTGGTTGAAACTCTCACACATGTTATTGTCAACTGAGTCACAATTGTTGCCTAACCTGAAAAAACCCTGCTCCAGTGTTCTGGTGAGGGTTTCATCATGTCTTGGGCACCTTCTGGAGTCTCTTGAGTAAGGTAAGCTCTATACAAGTTGAACATTGTCATACTTGGTGCTTTTGCACACCTCCACCACTTCTTCTGCAGCTTCTTGTCTGTGTACTTCTTCCTCCATTTGGCATAAATATGCCTTGCACACATCCTGTGCTCTGCATTGGGTACTAACTCTTTCATTGCCTTCAATAATCCCTGCAGTAAACAGTTAACAAATAGTCTAGCACAGAATCAATTTGAACACATTTGGCAACTAGAATTATTGTGGTTCAAACTCACCTTTTGCTGGTTTGAAATAAGCACCCAATCATGACCTCCATTACTCATGTTCAGATCTTTTTGCAGGTGAGAAATGAACTAGTACCAATGATCATAGTTCTCTGTTGGAACTGCTGCCCAAGCAACTGGGTACATCTGATTGTTAGCATCTCTTCCAATGGCATAGAGTAAATTACCATTATTTGCACCTTTGAACCAGCATCCATCCAATCCTATCACCTTCCTGCATCCTGCTAGTAGACCTTTCTTCAAAGCATCAAAGCATACATACATCTTCTCAAAGACCTTTTTGTCCTCAATCTCTGGGTCAAGACATACAGCTATTGTGGTCCCAGGATTTGACCTCTGCAGCTCTAGTTGGTAATCATACACTCTGCTGTACTCCCCCTTCATAGCATCCAGTGCTTTCTGCAACACTATAGACTTAGCTTTCTTGCACTTTGAAATGGACACATCTGCAAATAAATCCTTCAGAACTGCAGCCTTCATGAGCCCAACACTCCAAGTAGGGTTGTCCTTGATCTGATTGTAGTAGTGTTTGGCAATTAGAGTTGAAGTAACCAGCTTGTTGTCTCTCCTTGGTGGGCAGGTATGGACATTGTCAAAAGTGACTACCTTGAACCATTCAGACCTGCTAGTCTTTGACCCATATATCAACCAATTACATCCAGGCCGGTCACAAATTGCCCTAACCTTAGTCTTCTCAACTTTGACAAATTTTAGTGACTTATGTAGTTATGTGCCTTCAAGCCATACTTTACTAGGACCTTCTTGAACTGCCTGCTGCATCTAAATGCCATCCCAAGTGAGAAAATGTAACATCCCAAATTTCAAATATAAATAAAATTAAGACAAATAAATAAATCAATGTTTGATTTGATTTTTATTTGGCTCTTCTCATGTTTTTGTGTATAAAAATCCTTTTGTGAAAAAATGCTAGTAAGAAGATAAGTAACACCATGCTAAAAGTGCTAAACCAATCTTGTTAAGCTTCTCCATGTTTTTGAATAAATTCTATTTGAATTTGAACCTTGGTTTGATTTCAAAAGGAAAAAAAAAACAAACAAAGAGCACAGCTTGGCCTGGGCCGAAACCCACCCCAGCCGGCCCAACTCCCTTTCTCTCCCCCTTTCTTTTTCTTCCCTCCCCGTCTGGGCCGACCGCCAGCCGCCGGCCGCGCGGCCCACTCCAGCCCGCGCTCTTCCTCCTTCCCTCTGCGTCGCCTGCACGTTGGGCCCGCGCGTCAGTGATGCGGCGGCGTCTTCTTTCCCCCCGCGCCGCCCGTCGTTGTGCCCCGCGCCGCCCGCGTACGGCCGCGCGCGCCAGTGCCCGGCATTGCTCCTCCACGCCTCGTCACCCCGGGGCACAGCGCAGCATAGCTCCTCCACCACTCTGTGCTCCGCTGCCTCGGGCTCGTCCTTTTCTCTGTGCCGCGGTGAGACGGCCAGCGCTGCGCAGTCCAACCACGCCGCCCGGGTGCAAGGACGCGAGCTGGACGAGGGCATTTGTCGAGTGGTAAACCCAGCCGGGTGGCAGAATGCACCCGCGCTAAGCCCTGAGGGAGAATGAACTCGGGGGGTAGCTAGGATTAGTCTGATCTAGATGCAAGAACACGATGAACACAGAAGGTTTAGAGTGGTTCGGGCCGCCGGAGCGTAATACCCTACATCCACTGTGTGTTGTATTGCCTGTGCTCACAAGAGATTGCTCGAGAGTGGTTCTAGCTGGTGAGCTGAGAGTGTGAGGGAGAGAGTATGAGTCCACCTTGTCCTGAGACTAGCATGTGCTCCCCTTTCATAGTCAAAGGGAGGCACGTACATAGCCGTTGGGACCCCGACAGGTGGGCCCAACATGGATGTATTTAAATAACATAACGCCTAGCGCTATTATGGTGCTACGCCTGGGGAAGATCTTATTCTGGGATTTCACTGCCTCGTCCGCATGGATGTACTGACCGGCGCAGACCCTTTGATCGGCGTGGTCTTGCCCTGTCATGTTGGTGCGGCGCTTGCAGCTAGCCGGGTAGGCTGCGCCACGCATGCTATTCATGCCGCGCAGCTTGCGGCGTAGGCGGCATGATGGAAAGAGCCGTGCCGTCGCATCCATTGAATGCGGCAGACTAACGTGCACCGCGCACGCGGCGCCTGCGGCTGCACTATGTACCTTGGCAATACGCGACCAATAGTGGAGTCTGGCAAAGGCTGCCCCGTGCTCTGCGGCGACAGAGCACGCCTCAGCCTCCCGCATTAAATGCGGTGGGTGGGTGAGTCTTCCGGCGGAAGACTCGTGCTCGCGCCCGCGGACACATGGCGGCTCCGGACCCCTCCTGGGTGAAATGCTGGTTCCCCGCGTGCCAGGGGGTCTGGATGGCATGGGGGGTCCGGGGACCCCCGGCTATCTGCGCAGGGCGCTGCCTTCTCTAGGACACGTGGCGTTACCGGACCCTCCCCCGAGCAGAGAGCAGGTCTGGGGCCGCTGGCCCGGCGAGGTGGACACCGGACCGCAGGGGTCCGGCTGCTCTGCTCTTCAGCGCGTAGTTTGGGATAACTACGTGAGTCCTTGCCCAGACGCAGTAGGAGGGGGTACCCCGGTCCCGGGGTATCGACAACATTCAATGTCCGGCTAACTTCGAGCGTCGCACGCCATCCACGAACTGCTCCTCCCCGTCCAGCTGACCGCCCACCTCATCCCCTTCCTCCTCCCCTCTGTTTCCAGTCCAGGTGGAGCTCGCCGCCGGGTCCCGCCACGGCCGCCCACGGCTCTCATCCCAGCGCCTTTAGCCCCTCTGGTGAGCACTGCAGCACAAGTGGCTTGCCAATTCTTCCCCTCCCGCACCAATTCCCTCTCTCCCTCCGCTTGCCCCGTAACAGCCGCCTTCTTTCTCGGAGCTGGCGAGCCCGGTGAGCCGCGGCGAGAGCTCGGGCGCCCTCTGTCGCCCATGAGCTGTCGCTCACGACTCGCAGGACCCCGAAGTCCTTCGCGCGCGCAGCTCCTCCCTCCTTCCGAGCCCCCGCCACATCCCGCCGCCGCTCACCGCCAAGCCCCGCATCTCACCGCCCAACCCGGCCATCCTCCGCCTAAATTGGTCACGCCACGAGCTTCCTCGCGGCACGGTGAGCCTCTCGGACATCCCCTTTGGGCTCGCTAGTGGCTGAATCGGCCTGGCCACGCTGCCCCGCCCCTGGCCGCCGCGCGGCTCGCCGTCGTCATGGCTCTGGCGACCGTCGGGTCTCGAGCCGCGGCCCGTCCTGCTGTGTGTGCGTGCTCACACGCGCACACCATTGGCTCAGCACGAACACGGCTCGATGTAGCGAAAATGGCCTCTCATGCCATATTTCAATATAATGTTTTGGCGATTGATGACACACGCAACACTTGAACTAATGTGTTTGCTTAGATGATATACTCAGGCTTTTAGGTTCAAGTGATGACAAAGAGAAGAGAGGCGAAGCTAGGCCCGAAGGGCCGCCCCTACGGGGGTTCCGCTAAAGCAAATTACACACGTTTGTGCATTGACTTGAGCACGTCTGGGAGTTTTAGTATCACCGGTTAAACCGACGTAAGGCAAAATATACTCATCGGTGCAATGACAGAGATGGCCTGCGGGCTAGGGTTTGGCACCGGATGAACCGACGATAGGAAGTTTGAATACGTCGGTGCAATGGCAGAAGCAGACCAAGAAAAATGCATACATCGGATGAACCGATGATGCACCGGTTAATGGCGTCGGTGCAGTTGTCCAGAGAGTTTGTTTTTCAAGGATCAGAGGACAGTTGCACTCACCGGTTAAACCGACGCTAATATTACATACACCGGTCGATAGCGTCGGTTGATTGCCCGTACACGTAACGGCTAGTTTTCAGTGGGCAGTTCAGTATCACCGGTTAAACCGACGATGGCGATTTGGGGAGCATCGGATTAACCGGTGTTAAGCACATTTCTGGCAGCTTTTCTCCAACGGCTATATTTGCTTGTGCTGCCTATATATACCCCCAAGGCCGCACCATTTGAGTGTGCTGGAGTTCAAGGAAGTATACAAGAGCTAAAGATCATCTCCAACCACCATAGAGCTTCATTGTACATCATATAGGCTTAAGCACACTTGTGAGAGTGCTTAGTGCTTGTTTAGGCTTAGTTCTTGAGAGAACTAGCTTGAGAGAAAGTCTTGCTGCGGCAAGCAACTTGTGTACTCGTCGTGTGACCCTCCGACTTGGTGTGGAGTGGCAACGACACTTTGTGCGGGGAAGGAGGCCCCTACTTGGTGTTAAAGCTCCAAGATAGTGAAGACGGTGCCGTGGTGACGCTTCGAGATAGACGGTGGCGGTGACCTCGTCTTTGTGACTTGGCGTCACTTAGCCTTTGCTTGTCGGGAGCCTTGGAGGCGTGGCAAGACGGTGATCAAGCGAAGAGACTCGGCATCCCACTTGTTCTTTGTGAGCAAGTGGCCGTGGACGTAGGGAGGGACTTTGGTGTCCTAACCGAACCACGTTAAATCGTGTGTCTTGGTGTCTTCACGGGAGTTTGCATATCCTCTCCCTTACCGCTTTACTTACCGCATTACGTTTCCGCATTTACTCTTTCTTACTTACCTTTACTTTCCTAGTTAGTTTGATTAGGATTGGCTAGGTTGCAAGTCTTTTGGGGTAAGTAGAGGGTAGCATAGATAAACCTTAGTCATAACTAGCATGTGTAGGACGTGTTAGGTTTATCTTATGCAATTAGATTGAGCCCTAGGATAGAAAAGCGATTAGCGACCCTATTCACCCCCTCCCCCTCTAGGGTCGGACACCCCGGTGATCCTTACAATTGGTATCAGAGCTTGGTCTCACACCTCTTACGAGGATTAGCCAATTCTATTGGTAAATTTGTGAGAAAGCTCGTAGGAGACCCGTCGACTTAACCGTCGAGTGAGTATATGTCCGGGGAAGGGATGAGTGCCGATAGGGCTCCATTTTTCGATGGCACGGGTTTTCCACGTTGGAAAGTGCTTATGCAAGCACATCTTCAAGCCCGGGGGCTTGATGTTTGGCGTGTCACCGAAGAGGGCAAGAAAAATGAGAATAAGGCCGAGAGACAATATGATGCCATTGCAAAATCAATTCTATTGTCATCTCTATGTGATAGTGTGTTTAATCGTGTATTTGCTAATGAAAATGCTCATAAGCTATGGAAGCAAATTGTCGAGAATCATGAGGGCACAAAGGATGTTGCCAATCAAAAATACCATATTCTCGGCGAGGAGCTAAGTAGCTTTAAGAAACTTCCAAATGAAAATGCTCATGACATGTACTCACGATTAAATACTCTTGTCAATGAAATTAATGCCTTAGGTCTCAATCAAGTTGATGATGGGGAAATTAACCGCAAGATTCTCCGAAGCCTTCGCAAGCCCGACTACAACATCATCAACACGATCTTGCAAAAGGAAGACTTGGTCAAGCTTACACCAAACCAAGTCATCAATCAAATCATCGCCCATGAGTATAGTATGGGGATGACAAAGAAGAAAGAGCAAGAGTCCACCTCTCCTTCAAGCAAAAAGAGTCTCGCCGCCAAACACTCATGCAAGCATCAACCAAGGCGACAAGACTCATCAAGCTCAAGTGAAAGTGAACAAGAAGAAGAGGATGACGAAGATAGTGATGATGAATCAAGTTCAAGTGATGAAGAATACCCAAGGGCCGTGCTATACCACAACCGCAAGATTGCCAAGCATGTACATGAGCTCTATGAGCTTGGGTACAAAACACTCATTAAAGGGAGTGCGGTTGGGATAGAGAAGATGGCGAAGAAAAAGAACAAGTCAAGAGCCCAAGCTCTCTCCGCCATCCACAAGCCCAAGAAAAGTGGTGAAAGCTCAAGTCACAAGAAAAATTCCAAGAGCTCCACCACCCATCGCCCTCGGAGACCAAAACCCCAACCCCCCCCCCCCCACAAACCAGGGCTATGCAATCCGAGACGGTGCAAATGAAAATTTCAAAATCCCTCTACGAGTAGCAAGTGCGGACCTGATCGATGTGCAGAAGTCCAATCACCGTGGCGTCCTCCTGATCATCACCACGCCGCCCGTGTCGCCGGAGAGGGAGAGGAGGTTGCGGAGAGAGCGAGGTGCACGGCCGGAGACTGAGCGAGGGAGACGGACACTGAAGCGTCGCTCCACTTCTTTAGGCCCATGGGCCACCTGACCGGTGGGCCTGAACGCCACCGTGGCCGTGGATGCCACGCTAGTGGCCACGTAGGCCAAAACCGCCCTCCAAAACCAGCCAGGGGCTAAATCAGACTGTTTGTCATAGTTTAAAGTGCAGAATACCTGGTTTTGTAGGTTGGGGTGTGAAGTATTCCGGGCCCAATAGGTCAGGGGGTTATTTAGACTTTTTCCCCACAACCACAACTTGGCCTTGTTTAGATGCGAAAAGTTTTGAGTGTAAAGTATTGTAGCACTTTCGTTTGTATTTAGTAATTATTGTCTCGTCATGGGTTAACTAGACTTAAAAGATTCGTCTCGTAAATTATAGTAAAGCTGTGTAATTAATTATTTTATTTAGCTATATTTAATAATTTATATATGCGTTTAAGAAGATAGAAAATCTTATAAAATTTTGGAATTTTGAGTTCATATATACAAGGTCTTGGCCAGGCCGGTGCTTTGAAGCCGTCAAGGACGAGGTGACGAACCCCATCCCATCGCATCACAGCAACATGCCCCGCCACGCCAAGACCTATTTTTACAAATTTCTCCTTCCAGTCATCGTTCCGTCAGGTACACCACAGAGCTCACCGAGTCAAAAAGAAGATTAAGGTCAGATTTAGGCCCCGTTCGGCTTAGCTGAAAATGGCTGGCTGGGCTAGGCTGATCAGCCCAGCCGTTCGGCAGCTAGGGGTTGGGGGCAGCTACGTCGCTGCCGTCGGGGCCGCCCCGATCCGCCGCCGCTCGCCTCGCCTGCCCCTCCCCCACCGCATCTGCCTCCGGCCCGCCGCCCACTCACGCTCGCCGTCGCCCTCGCCCACTCCCGGTCGCGCTCGCCCGCCGCCCACTCGCGCTCGCACTCGCCCTCGCCCACTCGGCCCCGGCGTCTTTCCCGCCGTCTACATCGGCCTCCTTTGCTGGCCAGTGCGGCGTCGGCGTTCCCTGGGCTTTTCTTCTCGGCACACGCTGCGCTCCGCACCCCACCATGGCGTCGGAGGCCTTCGGTGGCTCGGCAGCCAAGGGCGGCGCCGCGGGTGGCCCGCGCCCGCCGCACGGCCTCCTCGTGCTCCGGGAGGGGCGCGCCCGCGAGGCGGTCGCGTTCGCGGCTGGCGCCATGGCGGCCGCGCTCGCGCTCCTCTGCTCCGCCTCCGTCCTCGCCCCCACGCCCATGCCCAACATCGTCTCCCTCCCCTCCCCCTCCCACTCCCCTGCCGCCTCCACCTCCATCGCCCCTGCCGCGGCGGCGCCGCAGGTCGAGCTCCTCTACAGCACCGCGTTGCTGGAGACCTCCATGGTGGCGTACTGGGCCAAGATCCCCGCCGTGCGCGCCGCCATGCTGGTGCACCCAGAGGCCGAGTGGGTCTGGTGTGTCGACGCCAACGCCGCCTTCACCGACATGGACTTCGCGCCACCGCTCGAGCGCTCTGCGAGCAGCGTCCTGGTGGTGTACGGGTGGGAGGCGGGGGCGTACGAGGAGCTGGACCTCATGGATGAGGGAGGAGCTAGCCGGGAAGCCCGACGCCGAGGCTGACGTCCAATCGGCGCTCGTGTACCTGCTGGCGAGGGACCCCAGCGGCGCGCGGCGGTGGCCAACCGGACGTGCCTCGAGATGCGGTACGCGGCCGCCGAGCACGAGAGGGGCGCCGCGGCGGCGGGGCTCCAGTGGCGGCACGCGGACGTCGCGGGTACTTCCGCCAGGCTGGGATGCTGGCACCAGCCATCCAGCCGATCCATCCAGCCGCTACAGTAAATACCAGCCGCCACTGTTCATTCAGCCACCTGACCAACCCAGCCGGCCATTTTCAGCTAAGCCGAACGGGGCCTTAGTTTTTTAAACGCCAGCGGCACCCTTCCAGTCATCGTCCCGTCAGGTCCACCTCCGAGCTCACCGAGTCAAAAAGAAGATTAAAGTCAGATTTAATTTTTAAATTCCAATCATAAATCCCATCACATCGTATGTTTAAACACAAATTAGGATCAATAAATATAGATTTATTATAAATCTTATTTTATAAGTCATAATTTAATCATAAGACGAATCTATTAAATCTAATTAATTTATAATTTGACCACTAATTACTACAGTAATCATCTTTTAATTATATATTAATTATATTTAATAAATTTGTTTAGTGTTTTAATTGCAACTTATGTAATTATTTTTATATTTAAATTGACACCCGAATATTGGAATGTTTGATATGACAGCTACTTAAAGACATAAACGGAGAGCGACAGCAAGGTTTATCTACGAGGAAAAAAACTTTTACTCCATGCCAGTTGCCAACAGTGACATGCCACTGGCCGCCGCCGGGCGGGGTTTTTCCACGCGCCCAGTCCAAGTCGGCCACCAACCAGAGCCCCGGCGCCCGCGGCCGCCCGGGCACAGCGGGCCGGTCAGCCTCCCCCAGTCCACGCACGGCACGGACACCCCGTCCGGCCGCCCGCGCACTCGCGCAAAGAAACCGAACCCCGCACGCATTCCCGCGGACCTTCCGAGCACTTTCCCCTCCGCCTCCCCCAGCCGCAGCCAGCCCCGGATCCACCAGCAGCAGATGCGACGCCCGATCTGACGCGGCCGATCCCCGGCGATGAGGCCTCGCCGCCGGGTCCTCCACCCGGACTCCGGCCCGGGCGCCGGGGGCTGCTTCGAGGGGTACGGCTGCGCGCCGCCACCGACGGTTCCCAGCACCCCTTACGCCGGCCCGGCCCCTTCCCCGGCGCCGGCGTCCACTCCGGTCCCAACGTGCCCCTCGGTCGCCTCCCCGCCGGCGCCTCCCCCCGCGCACAGCGGCAGGAGGAACCAGGGAGGAGGAGGGATGCAGGGGTACGGCCCCCCGCCGCCCGGCGTTGGCGGCGCGGGCGGCGACCACCGGTGGCACTACGTCAGGTACGTGCTCATCGCCGCGGGGGTCATCGCTTTCGTCTCGCTGATCCTGCTCAGCGTCTCGGTCGCCGTGCGACGGCGGCGGCGGCGGCGGGGGCAGGCGCTCCTCGCGCACGCCGCCCCGCCGCCGCCGGGCGCGGGGGACGGCGGCGGCGACCCCGAGGGCGGCGGCGGGGTGGTGCACCACGTCTGGTACATCCGGACCGTGGGGCTGGATGAGGCGGCGATCAACTCCATCGCCGTGACGCCGTACCGCGCCGGGCGGGGGCTGCTGGGCGCGGCCGACTGCTCCGTCTGCCTCGGCGAGTTCCAGGACGGCGAGCTCGTGCGCCTGCTGCCCAAGTGCGGCCACGCGTTCCACGTCCCCTGCATCGACACCTGGCTCCGCGCCCACGTCAACTGCCCGCTCTGCCGCTCCGACGTGCTCGACCCCGCCGTCACAGCGGAAGAGGAGACCAGCTCGATCCCCCCAGCTGATCCGGATGCGAACGCCAACGTCGAAGCCGAGCAACAAGCGGCTGCCGCGAGCGACGCAATCCCGGATAACGAAGAGGAGGAGAGCAGCCGCCAAGAAGCAGCAGCTTCACCCGCACAAGAGGACCAGCAAGAACAACCCAGCTCGCCGGAGCCGCCGCCTCAGCAGCAGGTGATCCGTCCTCCGCCGCTTCGCAACGTGCGGCGCGCGGCGTCCATGGACGCGGCCATAGCGTCAACCGCTCCAGAGGCAGACCCCGCGGCACCGGAGCGTTTGCCGGAGGCAGCTCCTGAAGAGGAGCAGATCGGTGGCAGGCGGAAGCGGTCCTGCGCGAAGCCATCGGGTTCCGGCCATCGGAGCAACCTCAGCACCGACAGGCCGGCTGCCGGCGGCGTCCCCAGGTCCTTCTTCTCGCTGCATTCGCGTGCTCGGAGCTCGGTGCTGCCGCTGTGAGCCACGGCGCTGAGATCCCCGAGCTGAATTTTTGCTCGCTGCTAATAATGCCTGCTCCTGTCGTTGATCCATGGCGCAATCTATATTATACTTGTAAGACTTACGATCTCGAAACCGAGGTTACGAGTAAAAAAAAGCACAATACGGTGAGTGGAAGTTTGCAATCGAGAGGTTGTCCCTAGCTATAATACTGTACAGCTATGTTCTTCTCTGCAGTATGGATTGAGGAATCGTCTTTGGTGATGACCCGATTCTTGTCTTGTTCTCCTTCCAGCGAAATTAAATATGAAGAGGTTAACCCTAAACAAGTACATATGTTCACGAATCTGCTAGGATGTGTTTAGATTCGTAAAATGATGGTAAAAAGGGTTACATCGGACACTGTAGCATATTGTAGCATTTTTCGTTTGTTTGTGGTAATTGTTGTCCTACTATGACCTAACTAGACTCAAAAGATTCATCTCGTCGTGTACATCAAAACTATACAATTAGTTTTTTATTTACCTATATTAAATGTTTCATGCATTAGGCAAGAGATTTGATGTGATAGGTGAATAGTGAAGTTTGAAGGAAGAAATTTTGAAACTAAACACAGCCCTACATGTTTGAGATATTCTTTCGTAGGCATTCTGTCGGCTCCATCTTTGTTCTCACGTTATAAGCCGGCTGATTTATAAGTGTTTAGGTTCTTGTCTTGTTCTCCTTCCAGCGAAATTATAAGCCGGCTGATTTAATAGTATTATATGAGAAGAAATAAATCAAAACAAGCCGAAATAAGTCGGAAAAAGAACAGCCGAACAGGGCTTTGTCCGATCAGCATTGGAACTGAGCGACGATCTTTGATCTGTCCTGAATCACATGAAGAAATGCATCTCCACATCTGGATTAGGCGTGTCTGAAACTGATCGACTGATCGTTCTCCATCACTCTTCCTGGATCAAAAACGTCCTTGGCAGCACTTGCTTTTTGATGTCTCCTGAAAGTACATGCTGCGGCTGTGTTTAGTTCCCCCAACTTCCTCCAAAATTTCCATCACATCGAATCATTAAATGTACCAAAAGACGTATGCATGGAGTATGAAATGTAGATAAACAAAATAACTAATTTCACAGTTTAGATGTACATTTCGAGACGAATCTTTTGAGCCTAGTTATTCTATGGTAGGATAATATTTACCACAAACAATCTAAAAGTGCTACAGTTCGCTACAGTGCCAATTTTGCAGGATTTCGTAGAATCTAAACACAGCCGCTGAGATCTAGGGAATACTGCCGAAACGTCGCATTCAGAGATCTGTTTATTTCCCAAAAAAATTTCTACAGTATCTATCCCATCGAATTTTCGGAAACATGCATGGAGCATTAAATGTAGTTGAAAAAATAACTAATTACACAGTCTAACTGATTAGCACGAGCTTAATTTTTTAAGCATAATTAGTTCATAATTAGATATTATTTGTCAAGTAACAACAAAATGTGCTACAGTACTAAAACCCAAACTTTTTCACCAACTAAACACCAACGCCAGCCACCAGTTCTGTACTGTACTGCTGTAGCTGGTAGCCTGGTGAAGTTAACTGCTGAGCCGAATAAAGGCCTTGTTTAGATCACTTTGCATTTTGGATTTTTAGATTTTTGGAAGGAAATCTTCAACATTTGAAGTATTAAATGTATACTAATTACAAAACTAATTATAGATCTCGTCTGTAAACTACGAGACGAATCTAATGAGCTTAATTAATTTATCATTAGAGCATGTTTACTGTATCATTACTGTAACAATTTAGTATCTAATCACATCGTAATTAGGCTCATTAGATTCGTCTCGCGATTTACAGTCCATTTGTGTAATGCGATTTATTTTTCGACTACATTTAGTACATCATACAAGCAATGTACAAAAATTTTGTATTTTAGTTTTATGAATCTAAACAGAGCCAAAATGTTACTCTGATCCATGTGATGTGGCCATAAGCCTCCTAACGATCCATATAGACGGTGAGCTAATTTTTAGATCAGTTCATAAGGTTATCAGAGGCAAAGTAGTCCATAACGCTACCGTCCGTCCACAAATCTAAAATATTATTTCTTTCTTTCCTGGTTTGCGCCTACGCATGCATGGACAGTTGTCTCATGAGGATCAATCCGTAGGCCATGGCATTTGGCTGTTCTTCCCGGCGGATCAGCTTTGATCGGCTGCCTAATACCCCTCTCATCTCAGGGTTTTTTTTATAGTAACTTTGGCTCTTTATTAATTCACCATAGCTTCAGTGATGTCACGAACCAATAAAATGTTTACAAATTCGTGCGGAGATGCACCTGAACAACAAGATGATCCTGTCCCTATCACAACAAAGTCAAGCCAAATCAGCCACACGATTGCGAGATCGCGGTGTGTGCACAACAACCACAGAGCTGAAGTTCATCCCCATAAAATACTTAGCTTCTCTGAAGAGCATACGCTTCCTCGCGCCCGGTCATACTAGCCGGATCGCAGCGCCTTAGCTAGGATTTGGGAGTCTGTCTCGAGTACACTGTGCTGAAGCCCCTGGTCTTCAGCAGCCTGAAGAGCGGGCGATACTGCCATATGATTCAGCAGTTAACGCATCGCAAACTGTTTCCAGGGAACCTGCTCCTGCCAATGCAGCATTTCCCTGATCATCACGCACCACAGAGACCCACGCTCCCTTCTTCTCCTGCTCCCAGAAAGCCCCGTCAACACTGATCTTGCATGTTCCTTCAGGAGGAGAAATCCATCGCTAGCGATTCGCCTCCAACATAGACGACTTCACCTTCCTGATTCGTTGTTGGGTGTGTTGTCCTCCTCCACCAGAGCGGTCCAGCCCCTTGGTTTCCCGGCAGTCCGGCCGGTTAGGCTTTCAATGGGCCCGCACGGAGCTTGCCGAGCACGGTGCCTCCGGAAGACAGCCGAACATCCAAGCGCGAGGACTGGACGTGTTTGTCATAGGGCAAAATTTGCCCAAAGACACCGTAGACTGAGGCCAACAGCGCGAGGCAAACACTTTTTTGCCTCGTGCTTGGCACTGTGCGCGCTAGGCAGCTCCTCCAACAGCCATCGCAGACATGAGAAGCATTTTGCCTTCGAGGCGTATCGTGATGCAAATATGCTCCTCCTCTCTCCTCCAACGCAAATCGCGTGCGCCTCCTCGCTCTCTCCCTCGTCCTCTCCGCCTCTCGTCGCCTCGCCGTAGCCCTCCTCCCTCCCTCCCTCCCTCGCCGGCACCCCTCCTCCCTCCCTCCTCCCTCTTCCCTCACAGACCTCCTCTGCCTCTCCAGATCTGGTCCATGGCCGGATCCACGGTGGCCAGATCCGCCCTAAGTCGGCGCTCCTCCACCCCCTCCATCGCCGGCGCCCTCCCTACGCGGCTCCCTCCCTCCCCGGCCGCCGCCTTGGGCGGGCGACGCGGAGCGCGGGCAGGCGAGCTCTGCGCCGCCGTGCAGGAGCAGACGACGCCGAGGAGCAGGGGAGGCTGGGTCCGCGGGCGAGCTCTGCGTGCGTGCAGCGCCGCCTTGGGCGGGCGAGGTCCGCGTCGCCGTGGCCCGCGAGCGAGCTCTGACGGCGGATCCCGGCGACCACGCGGCGTGCGTGCGTGCTCAAGTTTTTGCCTCTCCCGCGGTTTTTGCTTTCGTTGTTGGAGAGACGAAGTTTTTGCCTCTCCCAAATTTACTGTTCACGCGAGGCAAACTCGCGACTGCCTTCCCATTTTGCATTATATTGTTGAAGTCAGTCTTTAAAATTAGGTCTTTGCCACATGCCACTAAAATTCTCTATCTTTGCTGAGGGACACCACAAAATTGTGGATCTTTGCTAAGAGACACCACATCTATTATATTATTGAATTTAATTGGAGAGCCATGTAAAGTGACGAGATTACCCTACTGCCGACCGCGCCGGCGGCCACACCCGACCCCGCTCCTCTGCGCCCGCCGATCCTGCTAGCGGCCGCCCGAGCACCGTCACTGCCCCAGCACCGCTGCTCCACCACGGCCGACGCGGCGCATGCACGTGTGGCCTCCCCGCCTACGGCTCGACGCCGGTGCTCTCCCTCATGCACCCCCGCCTGTTGCTTGGCCGCCGTCGGGAGTCAGGACCGCAATGGAAGCAGTAACAGGCACCTTCTCGACGCCCAGCGCGCCGCGCTTCCCCGGCCGGCCGGGGTGCGTCAGATCTGCTGCGCGTCGCCGAGCGTGATCTGGGAGGAGCGTGACCTGCAGGCGAAGGAGAGCCGCCGCCGGCCGCCGGCCGCCGGGAAGGAGTCGCGCCGCCTCTTGGTTCGTGAGCAAGGAGAGAGGCCCGTGGATGGGTTCTCCGTGTGGGAGAGGATAAGACAGCAGGGTAAACTTGTCATTTCGCGTTGCTCTCCAATTAAATTCACTAGTATAATGGGTGCGGTGTCTTCCCGCAAAGAGATCCAATTTTGTAGTGTCCCTTGTCACAGACTAAGTTTTTTAGTGGTCTCGAGCAAAAATCACACTTTAATGGTGTCCACCAACAAATTTTGCCTTGTCATAGATAGCGACTCCAGGGGTGAAGACGGTATTGTGTGCATACTTTGGTCCTTTTTTAAATGCACTCAAAATTCCAAAATTTTATAAGATTCTCCATTACATCAAATCTTTGAACGCTTGCATAAATTATTAAATGTAGCTAAATAAAATAACTAATTACACAGTTTGACTATAATTTGCGAGACAAATCTTTTGAGCCTAATTAACCCATGACGAGACAATAATTACCAAATACAAACGAAAGTTGTACAATACTTTACATACAAAACTTTTCACATCTAAACAAGACCTTGCTTTGAGAGTGGCGGTAGCAGATAACTTCACAACTATACAATTTGACTAACTTCACAACTTAATACATATAAAAAATATTCTACACATCAAAATCACGAGCAGAGTATCACCTACCTTTGATCTAAACATCCGATCCAACACAAACATTCATATACTTAGTTTTTTTTTAAATAACCTATTCAAAATCTATGCACTAATTTCATATAATATCTACTAAATCAACCGGAAAATGGAGGGAAAAAAGGAAAATACCTTGGCCAAGCAGTGGGGAACATTTTCCCTCACTTTTCACACCTAAAGTTGCCGGGTTTGGGAGGGATGGGGGGAGGCAGCCACCGGCGGCGGAGCAGCAGGGGCTCTACTCAAGCAAGCGCGAGGGAAAAGAGTGGGAGGGAGAGGAGAAGGAAAATAGTGGTGGCCGGTACATCGGGCCTGTTGCACCGGCCGGACCGGAGCGACAGTAGAGGCCCACCACGTAGGGCGTCACACTAGCTCGAGTTGCTAGCGTGGTGGCCCGCATCACTGCATGTGGCGCGATAAAGACTGCATATCACGCCACCTGGCCCGGCACGATCAAACATGCTACTCCGTGTAAATAAAATTTGGATCGGGTTAGTTTTAAAATATTCTTTAAAAAGGTTAAAAATTAGGAAAAAATCTCTAACAGCAAGAGGTACAGAAGCACACAGTTGGTACACAGTAATGACCCCATAGCTTCTGGTCCAAGGTTAACCTAACCGGTGGGAACCGGTCCGGTTTGACCGGTTACCGGTCAAACCGGTCCGGTCCGGTTCCGGTTTCGACCGGTACCCAACCGGCCAAAATTCAAATTTTAAATTTGAATTCAAAAAATGAAAAATTCCCAAAAAATTCCTAAAAATACTTCAAGGTGTGATGAATCTAATGGTGTCAAATTTTCTCAAAAATTCATTCATTTAGTATAGTTTGTGGGAATTTAAAGTTAAATCAAAAAAGAAAAAGAAAAAAAATGGGCCGGCCCATGAAGGCCCACCGATCAAACCGGTCAAACCGGCCGGTAAACCGGTCAAACCGGCCGGTAAACCGGTTGCACGGGAGCTTTTGAATTTCAAACCGGTAAAACCGGCCGGTAAACCGGTCGGAACCGGTTGCATGGGAGTTTTTGAATTTATTTGAATTTGGATTTGAATTCAACCGGTTTCCACCGGTTACCGGCCTAACCGGTCCGGTAAACCGGTACCGGAGGGCGGCGGTTAGGCCGGTCCGGTCGTTTTTTAAAACCCTGTTCTGGTCTCGGCACAACATGATCAGTCTCAGCACGACATGATCAATGACACGGCCAGCGCGGCCGCCACCGCCATGGCCGCAGCCTGGGCGATGACAATAGCCGCGCCAGAGGCCTTCTGTCCCGGCTGCACCTGCGGCGTGTCCTCTGGGCATGATAGGCCCTTGTCGCCCTCATGGCAGGTGTTGGCGAAGAGGCCCGGCGGGTACTTGCCATAGAGGTTGATATAGCTGAACATGGTGGAGGCACAGTTGGTGGTGACATCGTTGATGTAGGTGGAGTAAGGGCACGCAAAGTCCTTTAGTGCGCCGCAACACAGGCTAGGCTGGTACAACGGGCCCTTGCACCGGCTCGTGATGATCGTGTAGTTGGCGTCCTCGAAGCTCACCGGGCAATCTACAGTGGGGAATCAACCGTTCGCGGCAGAAGCCCAGAGATCAAACGGCCTACCGGACGGATCGAGACGAGAGACGGCAGCACAAGCTCACCTTTCTTGGCCTGCAGCAGGCTCCGGCCGGTGGCGGCGTGCCCGTGCTCCAGCAGCGCGTCATCTACATCCACGGCGGAACGGCGACTGCTTTAGTATAGATCGAACCGCGAACCTAGAAGCGGATCGGCGACACCGTAACGGAATGCGACCGACTTGAGATGAACCCGGCAGCTGCGAAGCCGAGGACGGCGGCGAGCACGGCCGCGCGTAGCGCGATGCCCCTGTGGAGACCCATCGCTGGCCACGCCTCCTCCCCGGTTGGATCGATGGCCCTACTCCTCCTCCGGTGTGTCCGTGGAAGAGAAAGGGAGGGAGGGAAAAGCGGAGGAAGGTGTGGCGATGGGCCCAGAGGACGTGAGGTGGGTTAACCGATGCTGACATGCGGGAGGTAGAGGGAGGAAGACGCGGAGCATGCGGCAAGAGTTTGGCGCTGGCGCGCGCGTGGGGCGTGTCCAAATGGGCATGGAGTGTTCCCAAAATAGCAGGTGTTTTTTTTTTGAAAAGATAGCAGGAGCACTGCTCTGTCGTTTAAGAAAAAAGTAATTGTACATCACACGCCGAAGCGACCACCACCACATAAACAACGCACACAACGCACATAACAAAACGCTACACCGCCACAACCAGGGAGAGGAGCCGAAAGTAAGCCACCGCAAACTGTGCCGTCGTCTCCAACGCTGTGCCACGCCGAAGCTGCGGCCCGCTGCAAGCCAGAGCGGCAACTCGAACTTCTCCCCCAAGGAACTATCACCTTGGCAACTACAGAGATGTTTTTGGACGGTCAGAAATGTTTGTGAAGAAGCTTCTGTAACTGCTGCATTCTTGCATCTACAGAGAGGGTGGCACGGCAAAAGCTATGTCATTCTTGTAGCCCATGGAGATCAGAGTGTATAAATAGAAGGAGGCTACTGGTAGCAACTACAGAAGCTGATTGATCATCTGCGTCGAGACAGCAACATGAGTTATCGGCGCATAGGGCTGCAAGAACTCGAGCAAGGGAGGGAAAGAGTGGGAGGGAGAGGAGAAGGGAAAGGGTGGGAGAGAGAGAGCCTGTTTGTCGCGCCACTCCATCTGACGTGATCAAATGGTTTACCATATGTAAATAAGGCTCTGTTTAGTTTCCAAAAAAATTTGCACAGTACCATTCACATCGAATCTTTAGACACATGCATGGAGTATTAAATATAGTTAAAAAATAACTAATTACACAGTCTAACTGATTAGCACGAGCTGAATCTTTTAAGCCTAATTAGTTCATAATTGAACATTATTTGTCAAGTAAAAACGAAATGTGGTACAGTATCAAAATCCAAATTTTTTCACCAACTAAACACACCCTAAGTTTGGATCAGATTAGTGTTAAAATATTCTTAGAAAAGGGTTAAAAATAGAAAAAGAAATCAGAGGTACCCCTAGCATGAAATTGAAACCGAACCAGTAATAACTACTGCTAGTTGAGACGCCAGAATGGGCTTGTGCCTCTGTTCGTCGTCTCGTTTGGGCCTTGGAATTGGGCCCCCTGGTACTCTTTGGGCATGCCGTGGTGGTGGTGGACCAGCAGCTTGTTTTGCTGCGTGTGTGTGTGTTTGCCTGCAATCTGGATCACGCTGATCCGCCCGAACGTGCTGCTGCCAAGGGCCATCCCTGACCGACGTCAGCCCGGTGCGCCGCAGCGACTGTCCGGTTACGGGCGTCGAACAGTTGCGCTCGCACCACAATGCGCCCTGTTTGTATGGATGGCCATGCAGCCCGAAGCCCACAGACCCGGCCCAAGCACAACAATTTTGGCCCGGCTCAAACACAGCCCGGTCCGGTCCAAGCCGTTCTCGGGCTTGGGCTGACCCCCACCCATGGGACGGCACGGGCCGGCACGGAGTTAGCAGGCCGGCCCGTAGGTGGCCCGCTAACTCCACAACCCATCACACAGCACCCCCCACAGCCCACACACACTCCAAACCCAAGACCCGCCCCGAACCACCCCGTCCGCACACACAGCGCTCAGGGCGCCAGCGACTCAGTGCCCCCCCACCCCGGCCCCCGCGCAGGCGGCGCAGCGCCCCTCCGGCTCTCCGGCCGGCCGGCCCCCGCCCCGAACGCTGTCCCCGTCGGCTGCCGCTCCTCGGCTCCGCCTCGCCGGCCGCCGCCTCGTCATCTCCGCCCCGCCAACCGCTGCTCCTCATCTACGCAACATCCTCATCTCCGCCCCGCCGGACGCCTCCTCCTCGGCTCCGCCGCCGCCGGGCGCTGACCGCCGCCGCCTCGTCGCCTCTGGCCTCTACTCCTTGAGGGCTTTGAGCGGCCCGACATCTGTTGTTCGGCCAGGCTGTCTCGGGCTGGCCCGGCACGAAAGTGGCCTGTGGGCTCGTGCCTGGGCCGCCAGGGGAGCCTGTGGGCAAGCACGGCACGGCCCGCAGCGCAATTGGGCCAGGGCCGGGCCGGGCTGCCCGAATGGCCAACTATACCTGTTTGGTTTCACTCGCGCTACAAAAGAATTTTGCATGTATGGAGTGCTAAATGAAGTTTATTTGCAAAACTTTTTCACGGATGAGTGTAACTTTTCGCGACGAATCTAATGATAGTAATTAATCGATGATTGTAGCAGTAATGCTATAGTAACCAACCTCTAATCGTGCGGTCAAAGGTCTCATTAAATTCATCTCGCGAAGTAGCGCAGGAGTTGTGAAGTTAATTTTGTAAACTGTTTTTATTTAGTACCACTAATTATTGGTCAAAGTTTGTACTACGTGTGCTACTGCACAAATCAAATAGGACCGCAGAGGCAGCTCGGCCTTGGCGTTCTGGCCTGTGCGCACCGCCAGGGTTTCGAGACCAGCTAGTGCCACTGCCGCCCAGACAAAGATCATGCATGACGAACGCATGACCGAGGAACTGCCTGCCTGCACCGGCCGCTTGGTGCCTGCAACGATGCGTCCACGGCACTCGCACCTCGCCGGCGGGCAGCAAATCAGGTGGTGGTATGGCTGCGCGTTCGGGTTACCCGAAAATTTCGAGTCGGGTTTTTTAGGCTTTTAAAATTTCGGGTTTTGAAAATTGGAACCCGAAATTTGCTGACACAAACCAGAACCCGACATTTCGCGTACCCGAAATTTCGGATTCGCGTTCGGGTTTACCCGAACTATCCGATAAACTCCACTCAGATCTGCATCAACCAAACTCAGAGTATCGTCGCGCGCGACGCCGTCGACCTCCATCTCGTCGCCGCGAGCGGTGTCGATGTGGAGCACCTTGACGAACATGTCGAGGTCACCGCCGGGCCCCGCGAGGCGCTTGAGCTCCTCGACGGCCGCGCTGCACGCGAGCAACGCCCTGAGGCCCTCGAGGAAGTGCCTCGCGGAGCCCGCGACGGTGGCGGCGTCGCAGCCGAGATAGGCGGAGAGCGAGCCGTCGCGGACGGCGGCGGGGCACTCGGCGATGGCGCGGACTCCGGCGACGGCGGAGGGGCGGCCTCACGGCACCGGCGGTGCCGTGGTCACCAGCGGCGGCCTCGCGACCTCTGTGCGGGTGGTGGTAGGGGGTGGCGGGGGCCGGGGGCGGACGGCGCTCGGGAGCGCGGCCGGCGGGAGCGGCGCCGGAGGTAGGGGCCCGCCAGGGGGTGGGAGCGGCGGCGCCACGGTCGGGATCGAGAGAGAGAAGTGGGAGAGGACGGGACGCGCGAGGGGAAGGCTCGGGAGACGGGATGGAGAGAGTGGATGGATGAATCACGAAGCCGAGTAAATATCTGTGCTGATCGGATGTTCGGGTCTGTTCGGGTGTTCGGGTACCGGGCTCCTAAACCCGATTTACCCGTTATAATTTCGGGTACCGTGTCTTGCTACCTGAAGTAGTGTTCGGGTTTTTCGGGCTCGGGTTTTTCGGGTTCGGGTTTCTCGGGTTTGGGTTTTGGGTATCGGGTAATTTGCCCAGCCATAGGTGATGGCTTCGCCGCCGCTCTAGCACGTTTTCAGACAGGGGCGAAGCCAGACGAGAAAGCTGAGATTGGACATATGGATAAACATTGTAAATAGTAAGTTTTTATTAAATTTGGCAAATTTCATCGAACCGATAGCTGCATGCAGCTCCACCCCTAGTTTCATCCATCCTATAAGGGACCGATTGAATTAGACTACGTCCACCCCAAAAATCGTCCCCCCGCTGAGAGACTCTCCAAGATGTGCACCAAACATATTGCACCCGCAATCTCACCTCTGTAAAAATCCGGCGGCTCAGGTTTTAAGGATCATCCGCTACAACGTGCGTTGAAGCGGACACCCCATCGCCCGCGCCCCCCGCGCGCCCGCCCCTCTGACGCGCCCCGCGTTCGAATCGCCCCCAACCCCACACTCATTTTCTTCCCAAAATTGGCGTTGCGCTCCCGAGAGCCTTCCTCCCTACCCAGCGCCGAGCCCTCCACCCTCAAACCCTAGCAAGCGAGAGGCCCTCGCCCCCCACCCCGCCCCCATGGAGTGCCCCCTCCGCCACTTTGCATTGCTGCTCGGCCTCCTCGCCTTGGCCACGGCGGCCGCCACGAGGGCCAAGGCACAGCCGGCGTGCGAGCCCCCCAACCTCCTCCTCTGGTCCGCCGCCTCCTCCTCTTCTGGTCCGCCGTCGCCTCCGCTGCCGGCCGGGCATGCCGCCGTCCGAGGCGGTTGAAGGGGCTCCTCCGCCGGCCGGGCACGTTGCCATCCGAGGCATCCTACGCCGCCCGGAAATGCCGCCGTCCGGGGTGGAGGAAGGGCTCCTCCGCCGGCCGCCCATGCCCGCCGCAGTCCGGGCCGGAGGAAGGGGCTCCTCCGCCGACCGGCCGTGCCCGCCGCCGTCCGGGGCGGTTCAAGGGGCTCTTCCATTCGGCCGTGCAGCGTGCGCCCGGCGTGTGCGTGCCCCGTGCCGTGGGCTGCGGCCCTGCATGGACGTCCGTGCATGCCCCGCTGCGTGGGGCGCTGCCCGGCGCGTGCGTGCCTCACGGCCGGTGTGCGCAGCGCACGGCCGGCGGGAGGCGCGCGGACACCGTGCGCGCCACGGCCGCTGTGCCCCCCTCCGATCCGCTCCGTCCCTTGCGGAGTGGATCCGCTCTGCCCGGCAGCCGGCGCGTGCGTCGTCCATAGCCCGGCCGTCGGCGTGCGCGTTGACCTTGCTGACCAGGGACGCCCTCGTGGTGGTGGCGCTGGAGATGGAGGAAGGATCCGGCGGGGAGGAAAGGGAGCACACCATGCCGGGGCCGGACCGGCGGCTGCTGCTGCTGCTACTGTCGCGGCTCCACGGGATGAGCAGGCGGGGGCCCGCCGGCGACCAGCGTGCACGAGCTGCTGGAGTGCCCTGCCTGCAACTCCATGTTCTCACAAAGGTGAGGATTTCCTCAATCTTAGGGTTAGGGTTTGGGAGATTTGGGGATTTTCATTATGCAATTCGGTTCTGCATTCCTCTATCGTTCTACATTGTTTAGCAATGCCTGCTAACATTCGAGTAACATTTTGATTAGGGTAACATGGATTTATTGTTCGTGGCAATATTCTTTTTTTTATGATCGATTATCAGGACATATATCGGTTCTGTAGTTGTTAGAGTTCATGAAGGATGGAGTGTGCTTGCTTGGCGTGGGTTGAAATGCTTGGAGGGAAGGGATGGTGCTCGGCTAGAGGAGTTGGAGTCCGTGAGTTGCTCTGGAAGCTGCTCGGTGTCTAGGGGTACAGTAAAGCTTGATGTCATCTGCACTTGCTCTACGTTTCAGTCTGTTTCCATCGCATATCAGTTTGTTGGTTGTCCTTGATAGAGCAAGAGATAGTCCTCTTTGGTGCTCTTATGGAAGAAGATGGTCCTCTGTCAATCTTTTTTTGGTCCTAGATAGATCCATAGAGATCCTTTTCTTGTGCAAGTTCAACCAGCGTCAATTTCCCTACCATTGTTTATACTTTATACTATCAATTGGTTGTGCAGTATCCATATTGGTACCTTCCCTTGGCAAACATATCTTGTCTAGGAGGATGGGGATTTTCTTTGCCTGAAAATGATTGCAAAATATTTTGAATACAATTATTGACAGGTAAAAATATTTTGATGCAGCATGCCTGAAGAAGCCACCGGGTTTCAAGTAATGAGACCGGTTGCAGGATGTCTGAACTCATATAGATTTGATTATCATTTAAAAATCATATGAAAACTGAGATAACTACTTTTATCTGTAGCTTGCATGCAATTTGCCAGAATGTGCAAAAAAGGTTAATAAAGGGAATTGCAGGTACCTACTTGAACCTAGCACTTTATTTTTGTGTCTTTTCGAAATATTTGATGAGCTTCTTCCAAGATTGACGAAAGAAGGAAGTGATGGTAACCATGGATCCAGTGCTCTTAAAGTATTGATTAGTCACTACCTTTCATCATTTGTATGCAGGTTGATTAGTCACTACGTTTCTTAAAGTGTTTCTGTTTCATGTGTCCCCTTCACAAGTCAAAATGGACTGCCACTAAATCCTATTTGTTGCAACTAGGAATAGTTTCTTTTGATTTGGTTATCTGTTGAGGCTCTATAGGTAGGGAGAGGCTTGTAGAGTATATTAGTGCAAGGCCTGCATCTTTGTTTTCAAGAATATACTAAATCTTTAGTATTGCAGCTGATTCTACTTTGAGAAATCATGTTTGTGTCATACTAAGTCATTCATCCTCATGAACTTGTCTTCATGGCTTTGCACCAAACTTGCACCATACAAAATCTTTAGTATTGCAGCTGATACTTTCATGGCTTTGCACCAAACTTGCTAAGACTGATTCGTAGAATTCTTGATCCAAATCCAAATACAGTAAGTTGAGCTTGAAAATTATTTAGATGGAAGAAACTTGCTAAGACTGTAGTGCTTTAATATATCCCTTCAGACATACTAACACAAAGAGAATATGATGTCAATTTTTATTTCTGCCAGGATCTCATATGCATGACATGAAAGCTCTGTTTCTTCAATGTTCAAGTTTCAGTTTGAAGCAAAATTCTACTTTGTTATTATACTGCGTTATACTACTTTGTGAGAAATAAGATGCTGCTATTCCTATATATATATAATTTAGATTTTGATCTCATGAGATTTTATTATTAATTCTAGTTTGCAGTGGATTTGGCCAACTAAATATATATTAGTTGACTGGTTTGCACATTTCGTTGTTACTTGACAAATAATATCCAATCATCGACTAATTAGGCTTAAAAGATTCATTCCGTGATAATCAGTTAGACTGTGTAATTAGTTATTTTTTCAACTACATTTAATGCTTCATGTATGTGTTCAAAGATTCAATGTGATGGGTACTGTATGAATTTTTTTGGGAACTAAACAGGGCCAAAAGAGCTTAACCTGAACACATTGCATTCTCAATTTACATTTTTCCTGCCCAGTCTTGAAAAAATATTAACTAATCAGGAAAAATAGGATTCCCTGGGCATTTGGAACATACCAAATTCAAGGCCCTCAACCAAATAGGAATCTTTACATATTAATAACTTTCTAATGTGTTCATGCTGCAGTGAACAATTGAAGTTCATGAATCCCGACAAGTATGCCGAAGCGGAATATGAGTTAGTGTAACACCCGGTTTATAAAAGGACATAAACCGAGCAATCATATACGTGCCAGGATCAAGTCACACGTATATACAACAGAATGAACAGTATATCATAGCACATATCACGTAAATAGACATAATAAAGCGAATACGAAAGTTATTTATTACATTAATGACAAAATGTCTGATACAGCGGAAGCGAAGTACAAAATACGATAAAGACTCTCCGAAGCTGAAGCAGGGCACCACAGGGACGTCGACTGGGAGACGAACGCCTAGAAGTCCTCGTAGTCCTGGTAGCGCTGGACGAACTCCCTCGTGTCGGCAGGAACTGAGCAGCAGTAGCGTAGCCAAGAGGAAAAAGTAGAGAAGAGGCAAGGGTGAGTACACAACTTGTACTCAACAAGTATAACACAAACTATGAGGCTCTAAGGTTGGCTGACTGACTGCATTAGCTTTTAAGTCTTGGCAAAATTTTATTAAAGCTATTTACTACGAGTTGATGAATTACCATTAACCCAATTACATAGTAATTAATCAAGTTTAATCATGAAACTACTGAGAACCATACCAAAACCACCAAGGAAACCCCGAGAAGCACCTCCCTCGTCGGAAGGAGATAACTCCACTAATCAAAAGGAGGATCTGGGCCGCTCATAACCGTGAGCACGGCTAGTATACCAGTTTTACACTCTGCAGAGGTTGCACATCTTTACCCACAAGTCGTGAGCTACACCAGAGGTTCATCACACTTCCTTAGGTGAGATGACTAGTGACTCACTACGAGGCCGTTACAAAGAATCTCGTTGGTAAGGCGTAACCGCGAGAGTTAGGTCAGCGACGATGGGGCCCACCTCCGGGGGTACCAGCACCGGAGCGCAATCCTAGCACAGACCAAGCCGGAGGAGCAGGGACTATTGAAGCTTACTACTCTTGCCTCGCAGGTAAGTTACTCCAAACCAAAAAGACCTAATTAGTAAGCCAAGTCTATCCCATTCTAGCCTTGTGGTAGCGCTGTTGTCCCAGGTTGTCGCTCTATGAACCGGTCCTTATGGA
The DNA here is from genome assembly GCF_016808335.1 of Panicum virgatum. Taxonomy (NCBI): domain Eukaryota; kingdom Viridiplantae; phylum Streptophyta; class Magnoliopsida; order Poales; family Poaceae; genus Panicum; species Panicum virgatum. The sequence continues at coordinate 32,121,181 of NC_053151.1, read as the reverse complement.
GAGTGGCCAACCAAGCACTAAGCACCGTGCTGGCCCCCTAAACCATGTTTCTACAAAAACCATCTTTTAACGAGACGTGAGCCACTCATCCACACAGAGGGCCACTCTCAGAATTAAGTTCAAGTAAACCATTAATCAATTTAATTAAAAAGGACCAGAATGTGTTATAGCGCAGCAACCTAGCATAACTAACCAAAATGCAACCCAAAGGATATATATAAAGGATATAAAGTGGCTAGGAAATCCTTATAGGCATACAGTATTAAAATGCAGTATGAAATTGTATTTAAAAGTGATAGGTTGTTCATGTTACACTTGCCTTCCTCGTACTGCTCTGGCTGCTGCTCAAACTGCTCCGAAGACGGCTGCTCCGGGTACTGGTACTGGGGCTCCTCAGATGGATCAACGTCTACTCACGAACACATGGCCAAAACAATGCACAATAATAAGCATACAAGCAAACACTAACAAAAACTAAGAAACAGTACATCAATACATAAAAACAGCAAGAAAAACTAAGCTAAAACTATTCTAAGCGTTACAACGATCGCGTGGATATAAAGAACGCTAAAAACGGAGCTAAAACGCGTATTCTAGGCTAAAAACAAGTTCTAGGGGCTTATCTGCGAGAAAAACTAAGTTCCAGGGGGTTTTCTGCAAAAACCGAGGGCCTAAACATAATTAAACTATAGATCCAGGGTCTGACACGTAAAACTACCAAGGGTGGACGGCGGGTTCAATTCTTAAGAAGCTCAGGGGGTAAAACGCTAAAATCAGGGCCTCACTGTAATTATTTTTGACTAAGGCTGGACCGCGGGTTGATTGTAGAAAACCTCAGGGGCTCTTAAGGAAAAAACACAGGCCGAACCGTTATCTTTGATTCAGGGCGCTTGGATCTAGATCTGACGGCTCAGGGTGGCTCGGTCCTAGATCTAATCTAGGCCGTCGGCCCTAGATCGAGGGGCTGGGGTGTTTTGCGGCGGCGGCGACGGCGGAACGCCGCCGGAGCTCTGCTCCGCGGCGGGGGAGGTCGCCGGAGTGGCTAAACCGGCGTTTCAGGGGGCTATTAAGGACAGGGTTTGGCCGTGGACCATCGTGGTTGCATGCGTAATCCACTGGAGTGGATAACGCGGGGCTGCGGGGTGCGGAGAGGGGCGCACGGCGTGGAGGCGGCTCGGCGCCATGGCGAGCCTCGCCGGCGTGGACTGCGACGGCGGTCCGGGGCCAGGAGCGATCTACGGGCTACGACTATTGGTCCAAAAGGAAGGGAGGGTCGGGATGTGGCTTACTGAGCTCAAGATTGGTCGATGGGGTTGCTGCAGAGTCGCCGGCGACGTGTTTGGGAGAAGCCGCTGGACGGAGCTCGCGGTCCGGGGGGGGTGGCGTACTCCTCCGGTCCCTAGATCACCACGGACCGGCTCGGGATGGTGCTGCGAAGCGGTGCAACGAGTCAGGGGGACGGGATCGGCACCGGGCAAGGTGAAACGACGGCCAAGGGACTTACCGGCGGCGGCGCTACTGGCGGAGCGACCGGCGGCTGCTAGGGTTTGCAGGCGGCGCCTGTGGGGTGGGTTGGAGAACCAGGGGCGTGGGGCACTATTTGTAGGGCGGCTCGGTGAGGCCTGGGCATGCGCGCCCGATAAGGGAGGACGGCGAAATCCCCGGCGGGGATTGGGGGCTCTGTTGCGCGCGGCGCGGGGAAGGAAACGGCGCCGACAGGCGGGCCCAGGGTGCAGCGAGAGAGGGGAGAGCAACGCGGTCGCCTGGGCTGGCGTGCGAGCGGGGGAACGGGCCGGCGCGTTGCGGGAGACTGGGCCGCGAACGTCTGGGCCGTGTGGGTGGGAAAACGGGCCGCGGGCTGAAGCGCTGGTAGGTCGGGGTGGAGCAGGCCTCGCGCGGGGTTGCGGGCTAGAAAGCGAGTTGCTGGGCCCGGGGGGAAAGGGTGGGCCGGATGGCTTGAGCTGCTGGGTTGGGCCTGCGGAGAGGGTTGGGCCAGGGTTGCTGGACTGGGTTTGAGTTTGGGCTGGTTTTTCTTCTTTTCTATTTCTATTTACTCTCTCTTTCCAAATCTAATTCAAACAAAGTTTGAATTCAAATACAAATTTGAATTCAAACCACACTCAAATAATTAAAACTATGCACCAGCATGAATGCAACACCAAAATTTAAACCTATGATAAAATTTTAATTACTTAAGGAACAAAATTTTTGATTAAATGCAAGTCTAACACAATAAACCTTAGAAAATTAAATAAAGCCAATTAAATTTATTAAATACTGGAATTTAAATTAGGGTGTTACATTTAGAGAGGCAAGTTCTTGCAATTTTTCATCAAGGAATTCTTAATGTAGTCTGGTGGATGAAATTTACAGTTATTGCTAGGGCTGAGGCTGGTATTACTGTGACTCATGAGTCTGCAGTAGAATTGTGAAATGTTAAGTGCAGTTTGCTCAGCTCTGAAATCTTAGTTGCCATGTGTCTGCAATCCATTGTTGAAGCTTTTTTAATATGTCATACCATAATGTCTAGGTAGCTTTAGTCTTTAGATTTAATACTGATATACTCAACTCCTGGTGATGTCACATGAAAGTTCTTCATTGATAAGAGAACTTGAGGAGGCTTCCTTACTAAGTAACCATTGAAATGCTTGAATGGTAAAACAGTTTTACAGACTTGTTAAATAGAAGTATAATTCCATATTCCCTGTGGTATATCACATTATTGGCCCTTGAACTCTCTTGTGTGTATGCACATCTATTGTAGTAATTGAATGAATAGATTGTGAAATCAGTGACATCTTTCCTCTCTCTTAAAGTTAGCTGCAATAACTTTTCAAATTCTTCTAAACTAATGTGTGATAGCTCATGACAATTTCTCATGCTCACTGTACTTTCCAGGAATGTTACTGGTGATAACAAAATGAAGGCCCCCGGTTCCAACTTCTAAATCAACAGCTAGCATGGTAGATGACCCATTTGTTGTTCTAGACACAGCCTCTGCTTCAGGTTCTGCATATACATCCCTAGGAAGATCTGCAAATTCCTTGGAAGATCTAGGGAAGTCTGCAAACTCTGAAGGCAAGGCTGCTGCTGATAGTTTATTTGAGGAATCAATTATATTTGATCAGGCCCCAAAATCAGATCCTAAATTTGCTATAAATATTACACGTGTTGTATTTTTTACCCGCTGCCTTCCTCTTCAAATAAACAAATCCCTCGTCCCGGCGCCGCCTGCCAAGAGACCCAACTGTCCTGGTCACGGCGACGTCTCGTCGACGGCTCAGCACAGGCGCAGCCCGTCGCCACTACGCGACGCGGCGCCTTTGAAAATGGCGCGACGGCCGGACCGGCCCCGCCTTTTATCCTACCTCATTTCTGTGAAAAGTAAAGTGTAATGGATGTAATAGTTCTCTTGTTAATGTGGTGAACAGTGATTACATGTATTCATATGTGTCCAAAGGACATCGACACACCTGTTCGGAAGGGGAGGCGGCCTATCTACAGACGCGTCCTATCATTAGAGGATGCTAATTATAGGATTAACTAACTAAGCCACACGCTAATCACGCAGTTAATCTAATTCAGCACACAATAAATATTTCTAACAATTTCTTCGCCGTTTCTTTACGCCGGTCGCCGCCGCCCAGTACACGAACCTTCCCCGTTGTTTTATACCCTAGTTGTGCCCCCGAAGTTTCTTTCTTTCTTTTTTTAGTCCCCGAATGGATCAAGTCAGAATGACACGAACCGGGACAAAAAGAAAAGGGACGCCGGTAGCAGCATGATTTGCAGTCCCATTACCGACAAAGGCCCTGCTAAAGAATGGTTAGCGGCGCAAATGATCTGGCTTAAAGCTGACGCCCGACACATGGTGCCTCTCCCACTCACGCCGAATCTCCTACCGGAAAAAGAGAGGCTATCGCTTCGAAATCCGAATGGAAAGGAGGATGAGGATATCGGCCTATCGGGAGTCAAGAACGGCACGTAGGGAGAACCCAAGAGAAGTGAGAACCCTCCACTCCACGGTTCTCTGAACTGGTCACTCTCCTTGTCATCAGTAAACTAAAGCTAGAAAATTTAGCAAAATTCAGGCCACTATCACACTATCGCCAAATATTCCTAGACATAAAAATAAATTCAAATGATTAAGAAAAAAAGAAGCACAAACTTGTCGAATTTTACAGTCAAGCAAAGCACACTGTAGCGCCGTCGGTCACGGCCGGCCCGCGGGCGGCGGCGTGGGCGAGCCCTTCCGGCTGGACTCGCTGTCATCCCTTCCCCTCCTCGTGGACCCGTCCCACCCCTTCCGCACCGACCCGTCGCCGCCGCCTCGCGCCCACGAGACCGTCCGGGCCAGGAACGACTGCCACCGGCGCCCGCCGTGGCTGCTCCCGCCGTTGCCGTTGCCGTTGCCGAAGCTTCCTCCTCCTCCTCCTCCTCCTCCTCCTCCTCCTCCTCCTCCTCCTCCCAGGCGGCGTCCGCCTCGGAAGCTGCCCTCGGAGCTCATGTCGGAGAGGTTGATCAGGCTGGTGGCGTGCCTCAGGCGGCGGGACCGGAGCACCTGCTCCCGGACGTGCTCCGGGAGCCGCAGCGTGAACCGCTCGTGGTCGCCCTCCTCGGCGGCGGCGGCCGCCGCCGCGAAGAGCGAGTGTCCCGTCGAGTGCGACCGCGGCATCCTCGCCGCGCGGCGCGCGCTGCGCAGCATCTCCAGCTCGATGGCCTCCTCCTTCCGGTCGTCCTCGTCGCTGTCCCCCTCATCCTCCGAGCCCTCGCCCAGCACCGGAATCGCCACGGCCTCCGGCGGCGGCGAGGGCCGGCGCTGCGCCACCGCCACCTGCTCCCGCGGCGACGGGGGCGCGACCGCCGGAGCCGGCTTCTCGAGGTTGGCGCGGCAGAGCGGACAGGTGACCCGCGACTGCAGCCAGGGGTCGATGCACTCCGGGTGGAAGGCGTGGGAGCAGTGCGGCAGCAGGCGGAGGTCGTCGTCGTCCTCGAACGCCGTGAGGCACACGGCGCACTCGAGCACGCCCTTGCCGATCTTGTGCGCCACCACCTCCCTGTAGGACACGATGGGGAACGTGGCCACCACCGCGGGGTCCAGCCCGCGCTTCCCCCTCCCGGACGCGCCCCCGGGCCCCGCCGCCGCCGCCGCCGCGGCCTCCCCGCGCGCGCCGGGGTCCGCGAGGCGGCACTGGTTGACGTACGCGCAGACGAAGAGCAGGAAGAAGAAGACGCTGATGGCCACCGTGATGAACGTCGACATGGTGCGCCCGAACGGCGTCTGCCGCGGCGGCGGCGGCGGCGTCTGCTGTGGCGGCGGCGAGGGCGGAGGCTGCGCGTCGCCGACGGCCATGCCGGCGCCAAGGAGGGAGAGGACGAGGAGCAGCTCCCGCGTCCCCATCATCGCCCCCAAGCGGCAAGCGCGCCGCACGCGGGGGCGCACGGAATTCGGGGGGAACGGCTCCACTAGCGCGCCGCCGCCGAGGCCTGCTCGCTGCGGTGGGACTCTGCTTTGACGACACGAAGAACCGGTCGTCCGGTCGGCGTGCTCGCCTCGCTCCCCCTAAAATCCCAGGCCGGGACTCGCCCACGCCCACTCCGCTCTTTCTCCTCGGCGATGCGGTGCTCGCCTGCTCGGCGCCTCTTTGCTCTTTCCAGACGTGCCTTTTTCGTCCCCCTTTTCCTACACCTGGACTGCTCCTTTTGACAAAAAACGGTGTCACTGGCTAACGTGATGCGGTGCGGCTGCAGGCACTGACAGCATTTTGGATTGAGTAATGGATGTCGTGGCGTGTGCCGAGTGTTTGACCTTGGAATATCCTAGAGGTTTTGGAGGTTTACCGGTACCTAAAGGAGGTGTGTCCGTGTGTGTGGTGAAGGTGCCCAGTGACGCAGCTGAAGAAAGGCCTATAAGGCTAGAAAACATGAAAAAAAAACTAGTCAGTGCTACGTTGGTGGTCAAGCTGCACGGCCCACGGGGAGCATACGATAGGAAGCGCAAATCAAGCTGATTCCGCGAGCCGGTCTACTCATGTGCCTCTCCGACAGCGTGGATTCGATGCACAGTCTCTGTGAAACCGCGCAACGCTTCAGGCACTTGCGCCGGGAGGCACCTCACGCCGCGCCCCCATCGTTTGGTTCCAGAGTTCGGCGGATGCTTCGCCCGCTCGCCCGCCTTCCTTTCTTGCCGATCCCTGCGCGTTGCTCACTCCAAACCCGCGACCCCCTTCTCCGCTTCTGGCTTTCCACATCTGGGTGGATCATTTTTTGACTAATTTAGCGTGAGCGTGACTTCTTTTTCAAAACAAAAAAAAAAAGAAATCACCGTGACACTGCGTCACCCCGGGGAGGCACGTTGCGCCAAACGAAGGCCCGGCTGCTTTGGCGTGTGCCATGTTCCACACCCCGAATATTCTGAAGCTTCGGGGGTTACCGGAGCAGGTGTGCAGCACGGCGATGATTGCCGAGGCAAGAAAGGCCTCGAAAAACAGTTGAAAAAAAAACCTGTAGATTGCGACCGGTCTCGTTACGCACAATCATGGAACAACCCGCACCCGTCAGTCGATCACCATCCTCGTGGCGAGAACGGGGAGCGTTACTACGTGAGACGAGACAAAGCAGTAGGCGATCAGCAGACCAGGCGGTGGTGGCTTCCGCCAGCGTGCAGTCGCTGTACCTGTCGTCTGTGGAAGCTAAACAAGAGCTACAGGCAGTTAGGCTAGGCTAGGAAGATCACGAGAAGGTGTCGACGAGCGTAGAGTTTTCAATGCGCCTCATCATGCCACGGACCTCGCAATATATGATCAGATACGTATCTTTGCCAAAATAGAAAAAAAAAACGTGCGAATAGATTGGCGGTATGCAACTCTTTTATTATTCCTTCATCGCACAGCAAACACGAGTCCAAGAAAATCAACAATCACTGCACTCAGCTACAGTTGCCCTGCTCGTCAGTATGCAACTCTTCTGCAGCATCAGTTCCCTGAACCTCTCCGCCGTGTCGGTGAGGCCGGCGTTCAGAAGCGCGTCGAGCAGCCGGTTGCAGGCGGAGACGTCGAACTCCGGAGCCTTGGACCGCTGCCACTGGTCGACGATCTCCCCCGCGTCCTTCACCCGCTCGCACAGCAGGTACGAGGAGATCACGCAGATGTAGTTCCGGCTCGTCATCCGATGAGAAGTCATGAGCATCGACTTCCATATGTCCTTTATCCTCTCCAGGTTGCCGAGGCCGGCATGTAGAAGGACGAGGAAATCATAGGTTATCCACTCACTCTGGCTGATCTTTGCCTCGGCTTCCACCAGTGAATTTCCTGAGGCAACAAGCTGGCTGGCATCAATGTAAATAGCGGCAAGCTTCCGGTACACCGTCCATCCTTCTTTGGAGTTTGGATCCTTTGACATCTCATCGAGAATTCCTTTGAAGCCCTCGAGGTCCATGGAAGCAACTGCTGCACTGATCCGGAGATTGTAAGTGAAAAGATCTGGGGAGACATTCTGCCTTTGTAGTTCTTCGGCAATGACCTGAACTTTATCAAGCTCCCGAACAGAAATGTACAAGGTCATCATTTCATTATAAACCAGGGCATCCATGGGCAGGTTTGCATCCTTCATTCTCCCAAACAGCCTTTCAGCTTTGTCTGTCATCTTTGATCGAGCATAGGAATGAAGAAGTGCCGTGTAGGCTTCTAGCGATTTGGCTTCAGATGGAAGCTTCTCAAAGAAATCTTCAGCCGCATTGGCACCAAAAACTCTGGTAATCAAGTCAATGCGCATTCCATAGTCACTCCCAGACAAATCAGACTCATGATGTGTCTTCATCCAGTCTGCTACCTGTAAAACGTGCAGTTAATAATTGATGATGCAATTTGCAAAAAAAAAAAATCTAGAAGGGGAAAAGATAGCAATCATTGACAAAATATATCGTAGTGCCTGGGTATCAGCATAAACAACCAAATAAAACAAGGGGGGAGGAATAGGTGCTGCAAGCTATAGCATGGTTATTCTGAAGTGCTCTTTCATGGGTTAGCAAAAGTAATCATATAAGATTGTCACACAAAACCATTTGGCAGAAGTATGATAAGATAAGACAATGATAATATTAGATGGATCATTATGCTGCACAACAAAACTTGATAGCCAATATAAGTTAGCATAAAATGGCACAATAACAAGTACAGAGAACAGTTCAATTGGCATAATATTGATTCCTAATTATAAGATCCTATCTGTAGCCTCTTCCATCATACCGAAGCACTAAGACTATATTAGCATCTTCATAGCCACCCTAATCAGTTCCAACGAGGAAGGAAGGTAAAGCACATAAATACAATTCAAATCCTGCATGCTTGGAATAAAGCTTCCTAGAGAAATACTGCTCAATATGGCAAATATGTAACATCATTTCCTTTCAAATGTTAGGATTAATCCACAATAAAACCTGTTTAGAAAACTCGACCTGTTTATGGAGACAGATTCATCTGCCTAGGGACTAGAAGTCAGCAAACAGGCTACCGAACCATCTCAACTACTGAGCCAGATAAACCTACATCGCGTGCACGTCACAACCATTTCCAAAACCAGAAAGGAACAGATCACATCACCACAGTTCAGTGCTCTGCACAGGAGAGCGCAATAAATCCTGGCAGGCAGGCAGAGCAATCGGAACTCGGAAGGGGATTGTTCAGCTGGCTACCGAACCTCGAGGGCGTGCTTGTAGCGGCGGACGCGGCTGAGGTCGCGCGCGATGCGGCGGAGCTCCGCGGCGGGGGCGGCGCGGCCCTCGCCGGACCACTTCTCGAGCGCCGCCGTCGCGCTCCGCTTCGCCAGTCCCAGCCGGAAGATGCGGCCGCGCAGGTCGCCGCCGTCCTCCTCGCCGCCAGCCGCGGCCGCGGGGGCAGGGGTCGGCGCGGCCTCGGATGAGAAGGGCCCGCGCACCGCGAGGACGGAAAGGCGGAGGGGGAGGCCGGAGCCGGATCGCTTGGCGCGGGCGGCGGCGGCTCGGGGAAGCGCCGCCGCCATCTCGTGCGGTCCGAAGTGCGCCGGCGTGTGATTTCTTCCCCGTTCGTGCGAAATGTCCTGTGTTCTCTATCATTGCTGGGCCAACCGTTGTAGGGCTGAGACGTGCAAGTCGCTTCTTGGACAGTCTGGGCTGCAATGTTGGGCTGGACTTCAACCACGCAATGTTGGGCCACAGCAGTAAGCCAACAATCCACACATGACACTCATTTCGGTCTAGCGGTTCCAAGAGCAAATCCAGCGAACCCTCTAGATAAGTCATCATCTTAAATTTAGGGGTAGAAAAAAAAATACACTTCAGCATACTTTTTACTAAAGCTCCTATTTTGAAAAGCTCTCCAAATCTCTTTCTCTACCCTCTATTCCTGTAGGGTCTCTAGCCTTCTATCCCCTGATAAATGGATCTCACCCTTTGATTGAAAGAAGAGGGTGAGATTTAGATACTATTGATGGAGTTGAATGTAAAAAAACTAGCTTTTTAAAAAAATAGAGGGAGCTCATACTAAAAAAGTAGATCTAATTTAAAAACTATGGTTAAAGATGCTATGTGGTTCCTCTACTATGCAACCATTGTATCACTGTAGCAGTAGCAGGCGGAGTTTGCCCGCCAGCGTCTTTTTAGCAGTGACATTATTTATTCCATTCTTTTTATCGGTTATAAAGGAAAAACGCGCAAGCACCAGTTGGCACACATGCGCATCACATCCAGCAAGCCATGTAACATGTGCAGCACATGTTTTCAACACTGATGGACGCACTCATTCTTGTTCGCTTGTGTAAATATACGTGGACGTCCTGCCAACATACCAATAATTTTGGTCCATCCGAGACGATCAATGACACAGGATGGTGGTTTTTTGATATGGAGTCAAGCAGGGAAAAGTTCCTGGAGATGACGAGTTTGAACTCGAAATTAATCTTATCAAACTCTCTGAATTTGATTTTTCCTAATACACGTCAATTCAGAGTATTTTTCCCCCGTAGTACTGGATTTCAACCGCCCCATTTCTTGTGACATGAAAATTAACACTTTACCCAACCAACTCAATTGGATTTGTTCTACCTGTACCTACTCAAATAGGACCAAGGGATTATATTCCACACTTTCACTGCAAAGGCAGCTCAGTAAATTCTGACCATATTTGGTTTGTGCTACTCTAGTCATTAGCACAACTTTGACCGTTAATTAAAGATATTAAATAAAGTCAGTTTATAAAATTAACTCCAGAACTCCTATGCTACTTCACGAGACGAATCTAATGAAGCCTTTGATCGCATGATTAGAGGATGATTACTGTAGTATTATTGTAGCTAATCATAGATTAATTACTATCATCAGGGGCGGATACAGGAGGGGGGCTAGGAGGGCTCAAGCCCCCCCTAAGCTCCCCTAATTACACATAAAATACTGTAGCAAGACCTCCAAATCACCATTAAATCTTCACACAAATCAACATCTCTATTGTTTCAGCCCCCCTTGCCTCCAATCCTGCATCCGCCACTGACTATCATTAGATTCATCGCGTAAAATTACACCCATTCGTGAAGAGGTTTTGTAAATAGACAAAATTACACCCATTCGTGAAGAGGTTTTGTAAATAGACTTCATTTAATACTTTATGCATGCAAGATTCCCTTATAGCGCAAAACAAACAGGGCCTCTGTCTACCTGCACGCAGTGGCGGAGCCACCACTAGGGCGAGCCCGGGCAGCCGCCCTAGGTGCTTCTAGACGAGATCCAGAACATACTGTTAACAGCAAAGGTAGCAGAGAATAAGAAGTAGGATGGATCTGAGGAACATAAGAAGAACAGAGGAGAACAAGGAATTAACTTTCAGAGGACAAATTACTTGAGTAAAGAGTAAGAGTTCATATAAGTTGTTCGATACCCTTCCTCCTCATATGCACTCAATATTTTAACTAGCGACTCTCTTGCATTTATATGGGTTGGGCTTGATACGTGCGCGCATGCACATCTAACAAACTCATTCGCTGCCACCAAAATTAACACTAGGCTTTCTGGTGGGGCTGTCCATAGTAGTAGATGCTTCCTCCGGTTCATGGGTACTGACAATATCCCCCGTTCTCTCCGACCGGGGCTCATGACGGTGCGATGGCGCCTCCCTCCCCCGAATGCGAGGACGACGGTCATCTACTGCCAAGAGTTGCGAGACTCAGACTGGGCCAACGCAATGGAGCACTACACGAGAGGACTTCGTGATCTCGTGGGCTGTCCGGTTGAGTGGACTGTAGCCTCTTAAGAGGTTCAGCCTAGCCCTAGCCCAACGCTGCGTCTTCTTGCCACCAGACGCCGTTGGCGACTTTGGCAGTTCACCATCCACCCCCTGCCTGCAGTCCCGCTCAGGCACTCACGGCGGCGCATTGCTGTCGTTGCACGATGGCGCTCCGCATCCGTCCGTCCGTCCTGCAACCCCAACTCGACACCCGCCAGCCGCGTCAGCGGATCTCGTGCACCGCTGCCGCGGGCGCTTGCAATCAGGCAGCAATCCTCGGCGCATTACTTTGGCCGTGCGAAAATTTTGAGGTAGAACTCCGCCCTGGGTCATTTTTTGGGCTGGCTTCGCCACTGCCTGCACGTTAGGATACAAGTTGCTCTACTATATTCCGGAGTACGTACGTAGCTTGTTTGGATAGCCCACTGTATGTCAGCGGACTGCTGGAGCAAGTTTCCAAGTAAAATTGGCATTACTTTGAACAGGCCCGAGCAAACTACAGCGATGTAACATTTTATCCTCTAAAGTGATACACTATTAGCCCATGAACATGCACTTTAGAGATATTCAGTTTGAAGTAAATAAAAGATACACGTGTCATTCTTTCATCAAGGTACAGAATAGCAGTGCCTCAAAATAGCGAGGCCACAGTTGAATGTTTATTCTACAGTACGAGTACCACAAGTGTTCGGATGCTAATAACCTAGCTATAGTCCTATCACATGCACACTTCTTTTTCGTCAACATCGGTGGATGCATATGCATGCTCGGATGTCTCCTTCTCGATCTTCTCAAGGAAACGGAGCATGACTTCAAGGCTCTTGTCATCTGCGCGTCAAAGGATAGTCGTATATTGTGGTTAGTTTGGCGGTCAGGCGCAGTTGATATTAGGCAACAACATTGCTAATAGAAGACTCGGTTAGTAAAGGACTGAAGACTGGCTTGAAAAGGACTATTTCCGTGTTTCGCATGTACACAAAAATCAAGGTTGCTGAACCCTGGATTAGACTGAAGAGAAGAAATTAGTAAAGTCGAAGGCAGAGGAGATTACCGAGCCTTGGAACCGTGTGGCCCTTTGGGTGACGAATTACGAACGGGTCCACGCATGATTCTATGAGCTTCTCACCATGGACTTTCAGGAAGTCGTTGTCACCTGCAGTGCAGAGCATGGGAACGTGTTCAGTTTTCATTGATTGTGTACTAACCACCGGTTGGCCTATAAATCTACCAAATTAAATAATAATAACGAACTGAAAAGACTGGAGAACTGAACCATGTGCATCAAATATTTTTTTTATAAAAGGAATGCGCGTCTAATATTTAGTTGACTGAACACGTTTTTTAGCACGGCAGCACTACTTAAATGCATGAAGGAACGTTCCTGAGGTATGGCAACCATCACTTTGCGGACTAGGAAAAACAAATTCGATAATGGATGCAAAGAGGGCATATTCGTCAGTTTTTTTATTCGCGGCATACGCTACGCGACTAGAAGCCAAAGCAATAGCAGAGTGTAAAATGCCGTCTCCACCTATTCAGCTGACTTGATGCCGGCAAGAATAGATGCGGAAACGGCAGCACGCAACGACGTCCCTACTACCGATGCAACTCTTTGGACGCAACCAGCCAACAAACAAACAGGCATAACAATGGAATGATGCGGCAAGACATTCAGGTACCGATGAAGTGAAGCGAGGGGCATGCGATCTTGCTGGCGTACGCCTTCTCGGCCAGGGCCGGAGACAGGAACTTGGCGCCGCCGATGATTATCAGGTACTTGATCTTGGGAACTCTAGTCAGGGCCAGCCCCTACCATGAAAGCACAGAGGAGGCAGTAAGGTTAGCGAAAGATGCAAGCTCTAAGAACTAGAAGCAGAACTTGACCTGCTCTGTTGTAAGGGTAGTAGTACTCCGTATCAAGTATGAACCGTGACTTACTCGTTCTTGGAGCCCGGGAAGCGCCGCGGATAGAATGGCACCCTGGTATCAACATCGTAATTCGCCATCGTCAATCAAACAACTGGTTAATCGGCATAGCTTTTCATTCTAAGGGGAAGGTTATTTCAAACCGAGCTGCGTACCTGGGAGAAACCCATCAGGCCGTCGAAGGGGCCATCTTTGATCATCAGCTCCTCGATGTAGGCCAGGCACTCGTCGAAATTCCTGTACTCCGCGAAATCCTGTTTCGGTGAAAGCAGATCGGTGAGTACAGGGAAAGCCAGATCCACGCCGTAACGGGGCACGCGCAGGAGAAGGAATCAAAGGAAATCAGAAACTTAATTGGCGGGCGCGCGCGCGCGCGCGCGGCGGACCTGGTCGAACTGGAACCACTCGTAGTACGGCGGGTCGAAGATGCCGTCGACGTCGGACTTGCCCTCGGCGGGGCAGGGCGCGTCGGCGAAGACGAGGTCGAGGCGCGCGGTGACGTCGGCGGGCCACTTCCCCAGCACCTGCTTGCGCATGATCTCGGCGCTGGTGCGGAAGCCGTGCAGGCACAGGAAGCGCGGGCGCCTCCGCCCCTCCGCCGGCCGCTCCTCGCCGCCGAGGCTGCCCATCGCGCGCCTGGTCGCCGGCTCGTCGGTCGCTAGCGGCGCGTCGAGGGGTCGAGGCGGCCGCGGCGGGGGCTGTGGGGCTCTGGCTGGCTGGGCGGCCGCGGCGTGGGGGCGGCCGGGCGGGGGTATATATGAGTTGTTCTCGGCTCTCGCTCGCGTCGTGGTGGGGCCGGACGGGAGGGAAGGAGGGAGGGAGCCGCCCGTTCTGGGCGTGCGGGCGGGGCGGGGGCCGCGTGCGCGCCTCCCCGTCGCTGTTGCCTCGGTCTAGTACTACTGGCTGGCCGGAGCCCGGAGCGCGCCCGTGTGTCGTGGCGCCTGCGGGAACCGCGTGGTGGTGGTGCGCGGTGGGCTCCAGGCTTTTTGCGTAGTCGGACGTCCGGCCTAGGGCTGGAATCGCGCCGACCCTCGATTTTTTTCGAGCTTTCTTCGAAATCAATATATTCGTATTTATTATAGTCTCCCGCATTATTTGATATTCAACTTCAAATCGAGCATAACGAGCCGAGCCTGCCAAAATTGACTTTGGTTCCAAATCAACTAATCTTTATTTAAAAAAAAACAAACGTAATCGGAGCACTTTTGAAACGAGCCACCGGGCCAGCTTAACGATTTTTTTTTGGGTTTTTTGTGTGTGGGACACTCCCAAAATGTTATTTTGTGCAGCACACACTCCAATCTTCATTTTAGTGGGTTGGACATTCTGAAAACATAATTTTGCCTGTTGCACATCGCCCACGTTAAAAAAAGATTTTGCAGCCAGGGAGGGAAGAAAATGCCTGGTAAATAGACGATTTTACCCTTGCTTCATTTTGTGGCTGTACCATTGTAATGCAGCGGCCACCTGCTTGCATGCAGCATGCTGCCTCATCTCTATCCCAATTCCCAACACGGCAACACCAACGATGCCGACGAGGAGGAAGAAGGCTGAGAAGGCGTAATCAACACACAAAGGCGAGAAAGATTCCATTCCATTCCGCCAGCGCAGCGTCGATTCCTCCCAAAATCCCCAGGCGCGCGCCCGCCCGCTTGCCAGCCAGAGCGCCCGCTGCCATGGCCGTGCCGCCGAAGGAGCACCGGCAGCAACACTGCAGCAGGAGCAGGAAGACGACGATAGCGACGAGTTCACGTTCCCCACGCCGCCGCCGCAGCTCCTCTCCGGTGGCGCGCGCGGCAAGGACGGCCGCCGCGTGGCGGACTTCCACCACCTGCCCTGCTCGGCGTCCGCGTCCTCCTCCCCACCCGTCTGGCTGCTCTCCTCCCCGATACGCCGCAGCTTCTCGGCCGCCGACTGCGCCGCGTCGCCGTGGCGCGACAGGGTGCTGCTCAGCCGCCAGCGCCGCAACGGCGCGTGCTCCCCCGCGCTCAGCGACTACGCCGCCGCCGGCGGCTTCTGCGACGACGACGAGGAGGAAGAGGAGAGGATGGACAGCCTCTGGGAGGACCTCAACGACGACGACGCGGCCGCCCGGAATGACGACCTGTTCCCGGGCTCCCTCGACGTGTTGCGCCGCCGATCCGTCGCCGGGCCGAACGCCGCCGGGAGGGCGAGGAGGGCGGCCCAGGACCAGCGCGAGGCCGCCGCCGCGGTGCTCGGCGCGTCGAGGAGCTCGCGGCGGCGGCCGCCGGGGCTGGTGGTGATGATGCGAGCGCTCAGGAGGATGTTCGTGGCGCACAAGGGCAAGAGCAGGGTGCACAGGGATGAGGAGAACGCCACCTCTGCCTCGGCTTCTTCCTGCAGTAACCCCTTCAAAATGAAGCAAGGGTAAAATGGTCTATTTACCTCCCTCCCTGGCTGCAAAATCGTGTTTTAAGTGGGCGATGTGCAACCGGCGAAAACCTGTTTTCAGAATGTCCAACCCACTAAAATGAAGAGTGGAGTGTGTTCTGCACAAAACACCATTTTGAGAGTGTTACGTAGACAAAAAACCCTTTTTTTTTCCAGCCCTAGTCCGGCCGTTGGTGATTCGTACCGCACGTGGGGTTGGTGGCAGGTGGATCGGACGGCTGGCTGGGTGTTTCGCTGCGGGTGGGTCGGTGGCTGTGCTGATAGCTGTACTGTATGCATCGGAAAGGTACAGGTCTGCCGGCGCTGCTCGGATCGCAGACGGGGGCGGTCACCCAGCGAGCTGCGGGTCATTTTTCGTTCTGGATTGAGCGAGGGAGGATCGGACGGCTCAGAGAGCCAAACACTTCGCTGCTGGTTGCGGAAATTCGAAGGCCCACCACCACCTTCAAGACGAAGGTAACTACAGTAACGGTCAAACAGAGGCCTTCTTTGGTTTCCATCCAGAATTCTCAGTGCACACAAGTCGAGAAAAAAATCTCGCATGCATGGAGTCCAGAATGAAATTTATTTGCAAAACTTTTTTAGGGATGAGTGTAACTTTTCGCGACGAATTTAATGACGGTAATTAATTGATGACCGGCTTCAGTGGTGCTACAGTAACCATCCTCTAATTACGCGGTCAAAAACCTCATTAGATTCTTCAAGGTTTTTAACGCAGGGATTCTAAAGTTGGTTTTATAAAATAACTTAGTTTGACACCGTAATTAACGGTCAAAGTGTTAATTTACTGACATTCTACGAAACCAAACAAGGCCAGAGTAGTCGATCGACCGTTGCTGGTTTGGTGCGAGTAGTTGACGGACGCGGTGTCTGTTTGTTCCCGGCCCCGCACCTGCCAGACCGGACCCACACTACCAGACTGAAAAATTGGGGCCTGTTTGGTTTGGAGAGTAGTTTAAGTTTCACGAACTTTGACTAATAATTAGAGGTAATAAATAAAGTTAGTTTACAAAACTAACTCCACAATCCCTGCACTATTTCGCGAAACGAACCTAATGAGATCTTTGACGCACGATTAGAAGATAGTACTGTAGCATCACTGTAGTCAATCATCAATTAATTACCGTCATTAGATTCATCACGAAAAATTACACCTATACGTAAAAAGATTTTGCAAATAAACTCCATTTAGTACTTCATTTAGTACTTGTGTATGTAAATTTTTTTTATAGCGCGAGTTGGCTACTGGAACCAAACGGGGGCCCTGCGGCCGGGCGGCTGCCTGCGTAGGGTCTGGGTCTCGTCCAGCAGCTGAGCAGCCTGCGCTCGTTGTCACGGGCGCGCGCGACCGTGTTGCACGACGCATAAGGCCTTTTTAGTTTCTTTGGAGTAAATTGTTTGAAAGAGAATTTTTTATTTCGAAAAATCTATTTTTAATTTTTTTTTACAGATGAGTTGTAAATCGCGAGATAAATCTAATAAATTTAATTAATATATAATTAGAGAATGGTTATTGTAGCATCATTGTTGTAAATCATGGATTGAGTAGTCTTATTAAATTCAACTCGCGATTTACAACTCATCTATGTAAAAAATTTTGTAAATATATTTTATTTAATAAGATAAAGACTTCTTTCCAACTGGTCGTATTATTATTGATCGGAACGGCCGGCCGCATCCCCTGACCTTTCCAGCGTTGGGAAATTTAAAAATTTGCCACCCTTACCGGTGGTCATCGTCCAGATGCCCCTCTTATATTGGAGCTAACAGATTTGCCACCGCATGCAGTTGAACTCCTACGCTTTTGCCATTTTAGATGAGCTGGCACGCCACGCAGTCGGCTAACCTGGCCGCGCTTCTCCTCCCGCTGCTGGTTCTCTCTCCATCCACTCGTTGACATGTGAGCCCCATCGGTCAGGGTCTTCTTCAACCTCTTGCTTGGGCCACGCAGCGAGGGAATGGGGAGGAGACCTCTGGATCTCCTGCCTCACAGCTTCCAGCAATGGCGGAAGAAGACTCGAGCAGGCGGCAGAGGAGGCAGGGTGGCTTGAAGACCATGCCCTTCATCTTAGGTGAAGTGTCTATCCTATCCTATTACACCCTACGCACTGACTGTCTCTGTTCCTGTCAATCACATTTACCATGCTCGGAGCTGAGCTTGAGATGTGCGCGCTGCAGCCAACGATTTCTGCGACCGGTTCGCGATGGTCGGGTTCAACGCCAACCTGATCACGTACCTGACGCAGCAGCTGCGCCTGCCGCTCGTCGAGGCCTCCAACACGCTCACCAACTTCCATGGCCTCTCCAACCTCACCCCGCTTATCGGCGGCCTCATCGCCGACTCCTTCGCCGGCCGCTTCTGGACCATCGCGGCGGGGTCGGCCATCTACCAGCTCGGCATGCTCAGCCTGACCGTCGCCGAGCTACTCCCGTTGCTCCGCCCGCCGCCTTGCGTGACCGCGGCAGCGGCCGGGGCGGACCGGGCCTGCGCCCGCGCGTCCACCTAGACGCTGCTCGTCTTCCACCTGTCGCTGCTCTGCACGTCCGTCGGCACGGGCGGCACGCGGCCGTGCGTCATGGCGTTCGGCGCCGACCAGTTTGAGCTCGACAGACCGTGCCACGGCGAGGCCGGCGCGAGGCAGCAGCGGTGGAGCATGCCAAGCGGGAGTTTGCCGGGCTGAGCACGCTGATTGAGCAGGCGCGGGTGCTGCTCGACATGGTTTCAGCCCTTCCCACTAGAGGTTGAAGAAGACCCTGACGGATGGAGCCCACATGTCAGCGAGTGGATGGAGAGAGAACCAGCAGCGGAAGAGAAGCGCGGCCAGGTTGGCCGACTGCGTGGCGTGCCAGCTCAGCTAAAATGGCAAAAGCATAGGAGTTCAACTGCATGCGGTGGCAAATCTGTTAGCTCCAATATAAGAGGGGCATCTGGACGATGGCCACTGGTAAGTGTGGCAAATTTTTAAATTTCCCCTTCCATTCTCCTGTCTCTTCCTCGGCGGACGTGCCGCAAGCCGCGTGCCCCGGGGGCATCTATACATCGCACCTGCGATTTGATGCGATTACATCGCATCTGCGCTTCACCCTCTGCTCCCCCCCCCGCCTCGCCCGGATCCGGCGCCGCTCGCGGCGCCTCCGCCGCCATCCTTCGCCGCCGCCACGCTAACCGAGCTCACCGTCGCGCCGTCCAGCCGCCGCCGCGCCGCCTTCTTCTCGCCCCCGTCGCCGGCACCGCCCACCGGGGGTCCATCCCCGCTCGGTCGGCGGCGCTCCCGCGCCTCCACCGTTGGGCCGCCGCTGCCGCCGAGCCCTCCTCTATGGCCGGCGGCCATGGAGCCATCCCACCCCCCAGCAACCCGGGATCATAAGGCCGCCGCCGCCCTCCACCACCCCGGCCGCCGGCGACCTCGCCGGCGGCCGCTCCGCCCACCAACCACCGCTCCCCGGCCTCCCCCCTCCGCTAGCTTGATGGCGGTCGTGCACCCCCTCCCCTAGCTCGGGGAAGAAGAAGAACAGGAGCTTCTTCCCCTTCTGCGACGGCGCGGCGATTTCTCGCGCGCGCAACAAATAGATTTTGCCGCGTGCCCCGCCCTCGGCCCTCGCTGCGACACTGCCGTCGCTCCTCGCCTCCATCATCAAGGTCGCCGGCGGGGAGGACCGCAACGCCAACCTCCCCGAGGAGCTCCTCGGCCTCGTGTTCGGCCTCCTCGGCAGATCCGCCGCAAGCACCCGTGTAGCGAAAATGGCCTCTCATGCCATATTTCAATATAATGTTTTGGTGTTTGATGACACACACAACACTTGGACTAATATGATTGTTAAGATGACCATTCTCAGGCTTTTAGGTTCAAGTGATGACAAAGAGAAGATAGGCGTAGCAAGGCCCGAAGGGCCGCCCCTACGGTGGTTCCGCTGTCAATGGACCACCGGTTAAACCAAGTCAAAGAAATCAAGACAGAGATACTTTAGTATCACCGGTTAAACCGACGCTGAGAGAATCATATACGTCGGTGCATTGACTAGGAGCAAACTAGGAAGTTTTAGTATCACCGGTTTAACCGACGTTAGGGAAGTTGGATACGTCGGTGCAATGGACCCAGAAGCTGAGGCAAAGTCTATACACCGGTTGAACCGACGTTAGGAAAATTGAATACGTCAGTGCAATGGACCCAGAAGCTGAGGCAAGTTCTATACACCGGATGAACCGACGATAGGGTCTTGGTGAACGTCGGTGCAGTTGTCCAGAGAGTTTGTTTTCAGAGTTTACAGGACAACTACACTCACCGGTTAAACCGACGCATCATCGGTTGATTGCCCGTACATGTAACGGCTAGTTTCTGAGGCGGGCAGTTTAGTATCACCGGTTGAACCGACGATGGCTTTTGGAGGTGCGTCGGATTAACCGGCATTAAGTGTTTTTCTGGCAGCTTTTCTCCAACGGCTATATTTGCTTGGGCTGCCTATATATACCCCCAAGGCCGAGTCATTTGAGGTTGCTGGAGAGTGCTGGAGACTAAGGAAGCATACTACACTTGAAGAACCTCTCCAACCACCATAGAGCTTCATTGTACATCATATAGGCTTAAGCACACTTGTGAGAGTGCTTAGTGCTTGTAATAGGGCTTAGTTCTTGCGAGAGCTCCCTTGAGAGAAGTCTTGCTGCGGCAAGCAACTTGTGTACTCGTCGTGTGACCCTCCGACTTGGTGTGGAGCGGCAACGACACTTTGTGCGGGGAAGGAGACCCCTCTTGGTGAGAAGCTCCGATAGTGAAGACGGTGCACGTGGTGACGCTTCGAAAGAGATGGTGGCGGTGGCCTTGTCTTGGTGACTTGGGGCCACTTAGCCTTTGCTTGCCGGGAGCCTTGGTGGCGAACGCAAGACGGTGATCAAGCGAAGAGACTCGGCATCACACTTGTTCGTGTTGGACAAGTGGCCGTGGACGTAGGGAGGGACTTGGTGTCCTAACCGAACCACGTTAAATCGTGTGTCTTGGTGTCTTCACGGGAGTTTGCATATTCTCTCCCTTACCTCTTTACTTACCGTATTACGTTTCCGCATTTACTCTACCTTGCGTGCCTTTACTTTCCTAGTTAGTTTGATTAGGATTGGCTATAGGTTGCAAGTTTTTTAGGGGTAAGTAGAGAGTAGCATAGATAAACCTTAGTCATAACTAGCATGTGTAGGACGTGTTAGGTTTATCTTATGCAAATAGATTGAGCCCTAGGATAGAAAACGATTAGCGACCCTATTCACCCCCTCCCCCTATAGGGTCAGACACCCCGGTGATCCTTATAGCGGTTCGGACCGGACCGCAGACGCTGGTTCGAACGCGGCTCCTTCCGGAGCGGATCCAAGTGGCGCGTGCAGATCCGAAGGGTGCTCGAGCAGATCTGGAGGCAGCCGCTCCAATGGCGAAGTCTGTGGAGGGAGGAGAAGGCAAGATCGGTGGTTGCAGCTGCAAACCATGAGCGGAGATGATTCAATACCAGATACATCTCTAGTACAGGCTATCGGATCCAGAGCTGTATGCGGCGCTGGGGGATCTCGCCGAGTGAGTGCTCCTACCTGCTCCGATATTTTGTGTGAAAGATCTAGGTTCTTCACACTATATTCTCGCCCATTGGAAATCAACAACTCTTCCACAGAACCCCCATCAAGCCCATACACATAGGCCAAAAATGACCGGGAGATCCATCCAAATAGCGCAGCCCATATTGTTGCATAACCAGATGGCTGTAAAGAAATTCATGTTGTGCTAAGATTGAATCAAATGGAGCAAAAGTTGCTTAGTTTTTTTTCCAGAATACTCTCTGTTAGACTGAAACCTTCTGGAGGCGTGTCATGCCAAGAATCATCGACCTCAAACATTTTTGTATCTAGAAGCACAGTCTTCTTAGGCCACTTCAAGACATCCCTATCAATATCAGGTTCTTCATCTCCGCCACTGCTTTTGTCATTGCTGTATTGTTTCTGGTGAAGCATGTCAGGCAATATGATGATTCCAGCCTTTGAAACTGAACTTAAAAAGGTACAAGTTAGTACCAATCAAAATAACAAAATTATGTGCCTCAAATTATAGCAATATTTGAATTATAGTGAACATATGCTCACCTGCGTCATCTACTTCTGATGTGCCTGAAGAAATAGCTTCTGCTGCCTCAATAAGTGCAGCAGCATAAGCCTCTGTAGATGCACGCCTTAGTGAAATGACTACCTTCCTCAGACTGTTTTATACCACTTGAAGAGCTTTCATATTGTTTGCTTGTTTCTAGAACACTTCCATTCTCATCCGTCCATGTCACAGACTGCATAATGCTCTTAGACCCAGGAAGCTTCATTGAAGACTTCAGTACAGGTTACATCTTCTCATCACTTGTCTCATCTTTTCCAGTGCTCACTGCTTCACTAAATTCTTTGCATAGCTGTTCAGCGTAAGCTTGTGTTGAATCTTTTGCTGCACACTGAGATGATGAGGTGTAATTGTCTGTCATTATAGAACTTGACAAGTAGTTATACTGATTCATTGTCCCTTGCTCCATGTTTGTCGAAGCATCCCCAACAATGATTGTACTTGTAAAGTCCACCTCATGACCATCACTTCCACCAAGCCTTTTTCTAGACTTACTCTTCTGTGACTTTGATGATGCTTTACTTGCTTTTTCCTCCAGTTGCTTCAATGGAATCAGATATGCAAGATGACAACATATTGTTATCTTCCTCCTGCTTCAACATCTTTGATGGGGTTTTAGTTGTCTCCTTTCTAGGTTCTAATGGGTCTCATCCGAGTGGGTAATCCCATTAGTTGCAGCCAGTGACTGCCTTCTTGCCGCCTATCTCTTTAACTCCCGTAGTAAGCCCTCAGGCAATGGCATTCGATTCCCTGCCCCAAGTAGAGGAAAAATGTTTGTCGCTCGCGGCCGATTGCGATGCCCGGCCTTTTTTTGCATCTGTTGGGCATCAGTTGGGTAGGGAATTGGTCTTTTCGCTTTGCCCTTCCATATCCACATCTCCAGGTAAAAATAGTTATCTCACCAGGCAAAAATGTGTTAAGAACAAGGTAACTCAGTGTATTTTACCCAGGCAATTCTTCTGATTTCATATGTGCAACTCAATGCATTTTGCCTAGGCAATAATGTCTTAAGAACAAGCAACTCTGTACATATATCTAGGTATTTTTTCTAGTTTTTGTATATGCAACTCAATACACATATCCAGGCAATAATGTGTTGAGAGCAAGGCAACAATGTGTTATTAACAATGTATTATTAACAATGTGTTATTACCCCCAAAGCCCTTTGCATCGGGTTCGTCCACTAATTTTTTTTTGGAAGGAATTTTTTTCTGAGAAGGGATATAGTTGCTATGCTAACATCTTTCAATGTTTTCTAGTTCTCTGAAATTAGTTGGGGGATCGGGGGCAAGGGGATCAGACTAGGTGAGACATTTCTTGATGGTATCTTCAATTTTTATTGCATTTTATTCACACATTTTTATCCCCCAATTTATGAGCGTCTG
Source organism: Panicum virgatum (assembly GCF_016808335.1). NCBI lineage: Eukaryota > Viridiplantae > Streptophyta > Magnoliopsida > Poales > Poaceae > Panicum > Panicum virgatum. The sequence continues at coordinate 32,098,078 of NC_053151.1, read as the reverse complement.
TGCATTTTCTCAGCCTTTATTATTATGAATTCAAGCCCCCTAACGTCAGAGTTTTTGCTGCTAGTGGGAAGAGCTGCCTCCTCTTGGTGAGAAATTGCAGAAAGGTTTGTCAGACCCCATTCCTTTTTAAAGCAGACCCCATTGCTAGTTTCTTTTTTCCTTTTAGATTAACTAGGGCATCCATATAATTGTGTTTTAGTCTTGCATTGGGGTAGTTGATCTAGTTGACCAGTGTAGTCTACATCATATCATTGAGATTTTGACTGTAAATACAGTAGAGAATAGATAACTAAGATCAGGAGCTGATAGTTGCGTCATTTTTTTACCGTATCTATCTCAGCCACCTGTAGCATAGCAGAGGACAGTAAGTGTGTTTTTTTGGCTGGCTGGGGCTTTTGACTTGCCACTGGATTGGACTAAAGCTAGTATGTTTATTTTTAGACATGCCCTTTTTTTCACCAGAAGAATGATAGCTTAACTGAATGATTTTCATGAGGAGACAGTTTGGATATAATAGCTTAATAGTGGTTGGGCTGGGGGGCTGCAGCGGGGATGCAACAGCTTGGATATTTTGCAGCGCAGAAACCACATAGTCGGCACTTTCCCTTTTGATTTTGTTCTGCTCAATTAGAATTGCTCATGTTTGTTGTAGTTTCTTCACTCCGCTTCATGCTGGTAGGGATAATATGAGCTCATCACCTGTTCATTGATTGGGTCGGCACAGCAGCGATCTGGCAATTTTTTCTACTGTAGTGTTAAGAGTAGGACCAATCTATGCTTTTTTTAGTTTACTATATGATTTTTTTGTGGTAGAAGGTATGTAGTTTTGGCAAAACTCAGAAACATTTTAATTAGGTTGGCTATGTCTTTTTTCAGTCTCGTATAGGCATTTTAATATTAGTTCTCAATAAAACTATTATACGGAGCCGGAGGCAATAATATTGATTCCCAATAACCAATTTTATTATTGTATCTAGGCATAACAACACATTTATTAAAACAATTTTTTCTAAGCATTTTTATTACAACATTACTGCTAGAACACAACTAACATGCCGATTTTTTTATAACTACATTTTGCAGCTTGAACAAAAAAGACTTGGTGGGAGGTGAGGCTTGACCAGCAGCGTGCCTGTGAAGAATTTGGCCGAACAGCTTTTTAGATCAAGCAATTTTACTAGGGGCAGTTGAACAACTTTGTAGATAAGGCAAAGGTGGTTCAGATTTTGTCTTTGCGGCAGTGAGGCTGGTGGGAGGAGGAAGGCTAAAATCATTGCACTGAGAATGCATGAACAAGATCTGCTCAAGCATTTTTTTTTGGGGGTTTTGCTGCATATGTACTTACCTCTGGTTATCCAGTTGTTCTACGTCATTATTTTCCTGGTTCTCCTCATATGGCTTTAGCAATTTTTGGTTGATATCGTCGCCGTCTCGCTCGGTGTCGCGGCCGTAATTTGGGCGGTTTTAATTTTTTTTTCTGTCTCGCGATGGCACTGCGGTGCGAGGGGCAGTTTAGCGTGAGGGGAAACCGGTGCGCCAGTTTGGTGGGCCCGATGGAGGGCTGGCGATTGGGTAAGAGCATAGATTTCAAATATGGTGCGGCCGTACGATAGGGTTATTTATGGTCGGCCGTAAATTAGACGGGTTCATTTAATAATTTATATATGGATCCAAACATTCGATGTAACGAGTTTTAAGATAATTTTTTTGGATCTAAACACGGCCAAATAGGTCATCAAACACGAAGCAAGCCTGTTTTTAGACTCGCGCAACCGCACAGGGCCCTCAAATTTTAGAGTCCCAAAATATAATGAGTATACTAGATATAATTATACAATAGTCTTTGTTTTACTTTTTTTTGTCCAATACGAATTAAACTATGGCTCAAATATGCCATAGAAGAGGAAAAGTGCCGCTCGATTATTGTCTTTCGATCCTATCTGCAGACTGTAGCGCGATCGTTTCCGCTTCCGCCGTTACAGCTCGCCAGGCACGTGTGATTCGCGACGTCTACACTTCAACCTTTCAGACTTCGCTAGGCACTCGCACGCTGCAGCGACCGAGCGGCGATTGAGCGACGCAGGCGTTTCACTCGTGTGGCCTGACGCCTTAGCTGGTGCGGTAGCGTGTCTGCCACTAAAGCCCCAATTTATAGTTTCGCACAAGATCTCTGAATTTGCTGATACCCTAGCACGAAGCCGTCGTGCTACATACTTCCAAGTATATATGAAGTCGTCGTGACTCGTTGACCCGCCAGGTCGTACGTGCAGTGTACTTGGAAGTCTTCTAGAAGCTCCAATGCACGCGTTGCCTTTGTCGTTTTCGAGCGACGATGTTGCAAATGTATTCGGCCATGGCGAGAGGGCTTCGTTTTCTTTTTCTTTTTTTTAGCGGGAAGATGTTCCAACTCTATGAGTATTTGGGCCATTTGGCCGAAAACAAAATTTGGAAGTCTTCCAGAAGGTCCCGGGGTTGCTTTACGTCGTTGGGCCAGCCCACTCTACAGTATCCGTTCGACATACTCGTACATCGCAAGCACGTGTTTTGGCCCAAGAAGAACTTGAAGCCCATCTCTGTCTCCACGGCCGGCAGACCAGCAGATCAGATGACCTGGTCTGTCCACGTGATGACCAGCCCATCTCAACATGGCGCCTCTTCTACCGCAAATCTTTACTGAGGGTTTGTTAGGTGGTAGAAAAGTTTGGGTTTTGGTACCGTAACATATTTTGTTGTTACTTGACAAATAATATCTAATTATGAATTAATTATGCTTAAAAGATTCAGCTCGTGCTAATCAGTTAGACTATATAGGTAGTTATTTTTTTTAACTGCATTTAATGTTCCATGCATGTGTCCGAAGATTCGATGTAACAGATTTGGGAACTAAACAGGCCCTGACTGAAACCTGGTCGCAGCAGCGAGCAGGAATTCAGCCATGTCAACAAAAAATCATTTACCGTTGGATTAAGATCTCATGGTAAAATACACCCTGCCCACTTGCTGTTCTGAACTCTTCTCCTATCTGCTGACGGCATCCGGCCTCCTGGCATCTGAAGCACGGTTGGCAATAACTGATAAGAAGTTTGTCGGAGAAAAAGCTAGAAAAAGAGATTGTTCATCTGAAAATGCACAAAGATGCAATACGCAAAGATGCAATATTCCAGCTCTATTTCTCTATTGGATTTGGGTACTTCAAACTATTTTGGAAATCGACAAACTTGTGCTAAAAATTAGATAGGTCATGGGCAACCTCTTTTAGTTGGGTTCAACTCAAAAGCTGAGCTAAATTTGAATTAAATTCTCTAAAGTTTTTGTTCAGTGCCTAAACTACTTGGAGCCAGGCGCAGGCCCAGACTTTTAGAAGTGGGTATTCAAAATCTTGAAGAATAATTTTTAACAGGCTAAATCTAGTTTTTGTCATTTCTAATTGATTATATCATCAATTAACACTAATTGTACACTATGTAGCAGTACTGCCAATTATATTTAGTAAGTTTTTTCTTTTGACTTATGCAATTGATATTTTTAGACCGACAAACAAAAATGAAAAGTATAACTAAATTTTAGAACAACAACAAATTTGAAAAGGAGGAAGAAGAGCAAACCGTAGGCTGATGCCGTCGCGGAGGCAAGGAAATACTGTCATGCATCAATCAACACTAATTTTCGAGCCTATCATTCTGCTGTGGTGTTTATTTTTTCTTTGTATACTTGAGAAATAAAATATCTATAAAATTTTTGGTAAAAAATAATAGATATTCAAATGAATACCCTTGCTTCAACTTGAGCCCGCCCCGGCTTGCAGCAACGACCAACACTACCGGTAGGAGTGACAATCACCAACCCAAAAAGGATTTCTCACGCATCATATATTCAACCTATATCCATATATCAAACCCTTCAAAGTGCAGTTAGAAATCAGTTTGTAATCGATTTGCAAGGTATTTTTTTTACACTTTTTCAATATATCTCAGCAACGCTCTCCAACATGGTTCATACAAGTCTTCGTCCTCAACAGTCTCGAGATCTCTCAGAAAGGCTATTTAGCGTGGCAATGCCACGCGTGATTCTAGTATACTATAGGAGCATTTTGTTAATCATCACTTCATCAGGCCCATGTCGCCATGGGATCGCGCTAGATCCACGTGGCTGGCACCTGGCAGGCACGCAAGATCCGCTCGATCCCGAAAGCGAAAAAAAAAAGGCACGGAGGATCTCGGCCCAGCTCTCCGCAGCCTGCGCGACACGACCGCCGAGCGAACTGCTCGCTGCCCGTACCCCACCCGCGCGACACACCATCCGGCCACCGAATCCTCCGCCCCGCGTCACCGCCGCATTCCGGTCCCCATCGACAGGTTCGCGCGTGCGGCGCGCCGATGCCACCCTACCGATCGGCGGTCCGATCCACCGCGCGATCGCGCTAGCTGGATGGCGTCGTGGTGCAGAGCCGAAAGCTAGTACGAGTAGCTCGCTCGGCAGCTACCTGCGGCGAACTGTCGCGGGGGAAGAGAAAGATCGCGGGAGCACCGTCGTCACCAGAGCAGCTTCCCGCGGCGCGTCTGTTCGATCTGCCGTGTGGGGCACCACGCCCGGGCGGCCGATCCGGCTGTTCGGTTCAGTTCAGTTCGGTTGGGGTTCAGTCCAAACTGCGACGCGATTGGAAATTCGAAATCCCCCCTCGCCATTAGATTAGTTCATCGGATCGACGGCGGCACCGAGTTTCTGTCGCTGTCAGACTTTTTTTTTTTACGTTCGAGTTGAGTTGAGCCTTGTGAGCGAGAGCGAGTAATGAATTAACGGGGAAACTAGGGGCAACTGTATATATCCCAGCCGTAGTGCTTCTTAATTAGGGGGGTCATCACTCATCAGCCTTCATCGTTAAACCTAATCATAACCTCGGTGTTATTGATGGAGCGGCAGTCGTTGCTGCTAGTGTTTGCCGATCGTGTGTTTTTTTTGAACGGCAAGAGATTTGCCGTAAAAAAAAATTTCAAGGGAACGGACTCTGTATTTTATTTGTCGCGTGCATTTGGGCGCGTCAGCTGACTGCTGGCTGCCTCCCAAATCTGCATAGCGATAGTATATCTACTGTAGCTGTACATTGGCTCTGGCATTTTCATCCATCGATCCAGGTGCTGCCATGGTGTCTTCTGTCTTGGCTACATCATGTACTAGCAGCTGATGACCTCGGCCAGGAGCTTGTACCGCTGCACCCTCACCCTGTGCACCCGAGTCTTCCCCGCGCGCATCACTTCCTTGCTGCTGCCGCTGGCATCGGTAATAATAATCTCCTTCGGCTTCGGCGGCGGCGGCGGCGTCCTCTCCTCGGCCTTGTGCTTCTTCTTCACCGGGCGGCCAGGCTCCGCGGGCGGCCTCCTCGACGAGCACCCCTCGTGGCGCTGCTGCCTCTCCTCACCGGACGCCGCCGGTGCCGTCTTCCGCTTCTCCTTGGGACTACTGTTATTAGCCACCGCCGCGGCGGCGTGGCTCGGTCGCCCGCCGTGGTCGGGTAGCGGCTCCCGCAGGCACCAGTTGCACCGCCGGTACGCGGCCGCCCTCGGGTACAGGTCGCTGCAGTACCGGTGCTGCAGCCGGCCGCGGCAGCGCCTGCAGCGGAACAGCTCGCCGGGGAGGCCCTGGTCGCCGCACATGCAGCACACGGCGCCGGCGCTCGGAGGCGGCGGCGGCGCCATGGCAGCAGCAGAGAGTCCGGACCGAGGGGCTGGGCACGGGGCAGAAGAACGAGAAGAGACGAGGCCGGCGAGGGTCTATTTATGCCGACAGGAGGGGGAGGGGATCGGAGGGGTATGTTGCCCGCATACGCGGATACGGATACCGGTACGCGATACGGGAATACTTCGATACGTCATTTTTTTCAAAGACAAGAATATGGTGATACGCCAATATATATATAAATAAAAATAAATAAAAGTTTCAGGAACTAGAATGTGAGAAAATAGAAATTACAGGGACTATAATGCATCATAAACTCATATATTCATATGTTCTATAATTATTAGAAAAGAGAATGGGCAAAATAAAAAAAAATCAACCTTATCTTACCTGTTCGTCTGTTCCACGAATGGATATCGGTCGTCTTCTTCCCCAACCTCCGCCACTCTCTCTCTCTTTCTCTGTGTAGCGGCCAACTCCGGCGGCCGCGGCTCCTCCTCTCCCTCTCCGGAGGCCGCGGCTCATCCTCTCCCTCTCAAGCGGCCGCGCAGGGCGTCCAGAGAAGTGCTCCCGCGGCCGTGGCGGCCCGCCAGCGGCGAGCTCCAGCAGCACAGCACCACCCTAAATAGTGCTTTAACAGATGTGCGGGCCTCTGTCTGGACAGCCCGCGCAGCCGCTGGAGTAGTAGGAGGCACGGATGGGTGGGCGGGCGGAGGTGACGGCAAGGGAGCGACAAGCGATGGGGAAGGAGCAGGAGGAGGCACGGGCGGGTGCCCGGGCGGCGGTGACAGCAAGGGAGCGATGAGCAACGGGGAAGGAGCAGGAGGAGGCGTGGGTGGGTGGCCAAGCGGCGGTGACAGGAAGGGAGCCGTGCAAGGCTGCTGCGGGCCTGCGGCTGCGCGAGTAGGGATGAGGGGATGGCACAGCTGAACGGAGGACTTTTATACGAAGCGATTGAGTGGTGGTGTTAGGGTTTGAAGATATCGGACAGGTATCCACAGGTATCCCACGAGTATCTGATTTATTTTTATTATTTGAAAATATCTAAATAGTCCGATACTTATGGGATACGTATCTGGGAGTATCCGTGGAGTACGGATATCCGATACTATATCCGATATCGGTACGTGAGTTTTGCGAAGTATCCGCGTATCATACGGGAGGGGAGGTTTTTGGTAGCAGAGATCTGTATGCATGTGAACGCGGTTGTCGTGGACCGGGGAGAAGACCCCGCCCTGTCCTTGCACGCATCGCGATCGGCTAGGGGACCCACGGTCTCTCTCTCTCGGTCCGGTCCCCGAATCCCGGCCCGCCGCTCGCCCCGTCCGGCACGGCCGGTCCGACGACGACGCGGACGTCGACGCGATCCGGCCAGCCTCTCGATGTATCGTCACCGCCACAGTAACGAGCTGTGTTTCGCGCGGACGGACACACGAGCCGCGCGTGCGTCGCCGTCGACGTGACGACGGACACCCGGCGGCGGCGATGTGGGCGGCGGACTATCTCAACGTCGCCGGGCAAGGCGAAGCGTCGATCCCGGCCGGGCTGAGAGAGTGAAATCGTTCGGGTGATGAATCGCGGCGGCGTGACGTCGGACTACGGCGCGAGCGAGGCGTGCGAGGGAGGCACACGGCACGACCAGGACCCGGACTTCGCGTCGCGTCTCCAGGTCTTGCTTGCGCACTAAGACAAAGCGGTAGCGGCTGCTATAGCTTAGGCCGTGTTTGGTTGTAAAATTTCAAATTCCATTTTTTTTTTCCGGCACCTGCATGGAGACTTAAATATAGACGAAATAAAAAACGCATTGCGATTGCTGTCTGTAAATGGCGAGACGAATCTAATGAACCTAATTAGGCTATAATTAGATGCTAAATTGCTACATTAATACTACAGTAACACCCTCTAATAATGGATTAATTATGTTCATGTGACAGAACCGCCTAAATTATCCCGGCTCAAGTGCGTAAACCATCACCATAAAGGCAACATTAGCTTAAACGCACTTCAAACGGAACAATTTTTGGTCTGTCGGGTAACGTCCCGATACAACCACCGATTCTTGGATCGAACAAGCATACCCCGCACGAAGGCGAGTCCAGAGGTATTACAACCAAAATTTTTACAACACAGGCATAGTAATGATTACAAACCAGTTGAAAAGATTATTACAAAACCAACTTAAGTAAAACAGTTATACAAAACATAAGTGTAGAATCAGAGTTTAAACAGCGGAAGATAAAACACGATAACTACATCACGTCGCCAAGGTATACCGAGCTAGCCCAAGCCTGGTATCACTCGTCATAGTCATTGCCGGCCGAAGACGTATCCCATTCTACGGACCAGCCAGGAGGCAAAGCGCAAGGATAGGTCAAGCTAGCGACCTGATCCTCAAAAGTCATACCTGAAAAAGGGTTTCAACAGCAAGGCTGAGTATTCTAATACTCAGCAAGACTTAACCGACAACGGGTATAAGTAGCCCACCTTAGCTAGACTATGCAAGGCTTTGTAAGGCTCTGGTTTTCCTTTGCTGAAAAGCAATAAAGAGTAGGTCCTTACTTTCGAGTTTTAGCTTCAAGATTCTAGTTGATTAACCATTCTATGTATGCATCTACTAACCAAACATGGTGGAACTTCTAAGCAAACATCAAGATTAATAAGAATATTGTTGCTCTTATTACTCTGTGTGGCAAAGAGATCAAGCAGTCTCATTTCATCGTGAGAGGCGGACGATTCTGAATCGAAATTCAACCTTGCAAGGGTAACCTAGCACACACGTCTGGAATACCGTCGGGTCATTCCCAAACAACCGTTAACCTTTCTTTCCGGCTTGTGGATAGTGCCACTCTCCCCGACTACAGGGCTCCAAGGCCGAACCTTGTCCCTAGAAGTCGTAGTGTTGCGCAACATATAATAAAACCTATCCCTACTGAGAGAGTGGGAGGTATATCCACTCCCCGGTCCAATCGGCTACTAGGCTTGCCGCGTACCATATTTACGGCATGTGACTAGTACTTTCAAAAACTTAACCAGCACTACCACACACCGCGACCTTAGCAAGTTCATCAACACAGACGGGGTCTCACATAGGACATAATATCGAACACAACCCCGTCCGTCGTCCTTATATTAATAACAGAAGTAAACAAGCAATTCCTATAAAGCTCGCGAGTGACAGGCAATCACTCGACTTTTACCGTTCCTATTAGCTTAGCAGATAGTCGAACTCAGGTCTAGTGTTCAGTACATAGGTTCCTAGGATCATGCATCTAGGGTTTCAATTCAAATCCTAAGAACTGTAAATGCACAAGTAAGTAACAACAGTAAATGATAATAATTTGAAATATAGGTTATGTCCGGGGCTTGCCTTCTCGGTAATTGCTAACTATTTCAGCGCTAGGCTCTTCCGAACTTTGGTTCGGGGCTTCAGTTAGTTCCGCAGTGTTCACTTGAGTTTCGAGATCACCTCCGTCAGATTCCGGGATCAGCTCGTACGTCCCGTCCGATAAGGCAGTCGTGTCTATATGCAATGCAAGAACAATATTAAAAACAAACATGGGTAATCGTTTATAGAGTAGTTAAATAACAAATTTAACTACACAAGGCATCATGATCAACAGCACAAAAGAAGTTAACTAACTTCACAAAATGAGTGGTGGTGATTTTCCTATACAAGTAAGTCATGGCTTGTAAATAAATTAACAAATCAGAGTACAAATAGTAATAAAATCTACCAAAATTACACTAAACAGAACGTGAACAAAGTAATCTACCCTGTAAAAATCATGCCAAGACATTTAACCATTTAAACACAACAAATCATTTACTACGATAACATCTAGAACAAGCAAGAATTACACAGGTCAAACTAAAGAAGATCAGAAGCTCAAAATTTAACATGAGATCTACACAGGGATGATCTAGCTACTGTGAATTTTTCATGATTTTATCTACATAGAATTTATTCTGAGAAAATAAACAAAACAGACATCAGTTTAACAAAAATCAATTTTAACTACTGATCTAGCCATGAACTGAAGCTTAAACTTCATGGACAAACTAAACTACTCAAAAAGAACATGTCAAAATAAAATCATGATTTATTACAAACAGAAAATATTTACCATAAATAAAGTGTACTAAACAAAGATTAAAACAAATAAATAGCTACACAAGAGAACTGACCATGAAATTTTTATAGCAAAGCTAGTGTTACATAAGTAAACTACCACCAAAATTTCATAGCAATATCAGCTTTCAAGCACCAGATAAGAAAAAGATTAAACATCTAGTATTTCTTTATCTAGTGACACAAAACCATTTATACAGCAAAAACTTGCAACTAAAGCCTAACATATTAGGGTTCTACTGCATAGAGCTCTTCAAAAGGATTCCAAAACATCAAGATTTGCTATTTTACGAATTTTCTATGAATTGATCTAGAATTTCAAAGTTCACTGAAAATATTACAAAGCAGCCCCTACTGGCACTATTCATCTGAGTCTAGACCTATGCAAATAACCCCCTTGGTTTTCTTTCCTTTCAACCCGAGGTCCCTGGGCCGGGTCAGAGAGGGGAGGCGGCGGTTGACCGGCCGTTTCCCGGCGAGGGGCTCACCGGCGGCGAGAGGGGAGGGGTGCGTGAGCTTCACGGGTGCAAGGCGCACCTCTGGGTGGCCTAGGGTTGCGCGGAGGGGCTCGGAAGCGGCGGCTCGGCGGAGCAGGGCGGGTCGGCGGCGGAGGCAAGCGACGGCGAGGGTGCTCCGGTGAGGTTCAGGCGAGGGGAAGTGGCCTGGGAGCTGCGCGAGGTCGAGGCGGTGCTAAAGGTGGGGGCTGTAGGGGTGGAGCGGGTCTGGGGTGGCGGCTCCGCGGCGGGGTGAAGCTCGCCGGCGTTCGGGGTGAGCGGCGACGGCGTTCTGGGGCGTGGGGTTAGGGAACTGGCGAAAAGAGGAGGGGAATAGAGCGCGGGGCTTCTTGTAGTGCTCAGGCGCGCGAAAGATCGAGAGCTGGGCCTCGGGTTTGGGCTCTCCACGGCGGCGTCGCGGTGGCGGCCGCCGGGGAGGTTCTGGGCTCGGCGGGGGCGCGTGGCGAGGGGTGGGGGCTCCAGCGCGAGGCAACAGGAGGGGGAGGAGCTCGCCGGCGACGCGTGGGAGCCAGCGCACGGCGAATTGATGGCCGGGAAAGCCGGGAAGGCGTCGGCGGGCGGCGCTGTCGGTGGCCGGCGGCGAGAAGCAGAGCAGAGAGGGGGAGATGGTCATAAGGGCGATTTTGCAATTTCCAAAAGTTCCAGGGACCTTTCTGTAAACAAGCAATAACTTTTAAACCAAAGCTCAAATGGAAAAGTGCCCAACATGAAAGTTGTTCAACTTTTCAAGATCTACAACTTTTATGTTGTGCAAAAATTTATTTGACCAAAGATTCAAGAGTTAAAATTAAAATCGTTGAAGGATTTTTGAATTCCAGGAATTTTGTCTTTTTCAAAGCAATTTCACTTCAAATGTAGACCTTTAAGCAAAATTGACTACCATGCATTAAATGCACTGAAATTTTGCACAAACACCCTCCACTAAAACTATAAATACACAATCCATTCAACACAACTGCAAAAAGGACCTTGCAAAAAATTATAATTACACATATAACCTTTCATAATTACAAAAAGATCCTTTTTACGCATTTCAAGCACATGATGCAAAACCAACCTACACCATTACTGTGCAGACACTTATTTAATTACTGTGCAAACACCCGGGGTGTTACAGCCTTCCCCCCTAACAGGAATCTCGTCCCGAGATTACAGGAAGAAAAGGGTGCAAAGAATTGGTACCTGGATTGGTTCTAAGAAAGTCGGGAAAGTTTCTTTGAAGAAAATTTTCAGTTTCCCAAGTAGCTTCTTCTACAGTATGCTGATTCCACTGGATTTTGTACATTTTAACTTTCTCCCTCCTAGTACTTCTTTCTTTTGTGTCAAGAATCTTGATTGGATACTCCGTATAAGATAGATCGGATTCAATTTCGATATCTTGTGGTTCAAGGATTTCAGTAGGTACCCTGGTGCACTTCCGAAGTTGTGAGACATGGAAGACATTATGAACAGCGGCCAACTGAGATGGAAGACTGAGTCGGTAGGCAACGGGTCCACAAGTTTCGATAATTTCAAATGGTCCGATGTATTGGGGTGCTAATTTCCCTTTTAAGCCAAAGCGTTGAACACCTTTAGTAGGAGATACTCGCAAATATACAAAGTCTCCTACCTCGAATTGTAAAGGATCTCTCCTTTTGTCTGCATAACTTTTCTGTCTTGATTGAGCTGCTTTAAGATTAACCTGGATAATTCTGACTTGCTCCTCTGCCTCCGAAACTAAATCTGGCCCAAAAATTTTGCGTTCTCCAGCTTGTGACCAATTCAAAGGAGTTCGACACCTTCGACCGTATAATGCTTCAAAAGGTGCCATTTGCAAGCTGGATTGATAGCTATTATTGTATGAAAACTCTGCCAGTGCTAGGCACTTAACCCAATTCTTGCCATATTGAATAACACATGCCCTCAACATGTCTTCAAGGATTTGATTGATTCGTTCAGTTTGCCCATCTGTTTGTGGATGATAAGCCGAACTACGAATCAATTTTGTTCCAAGGGATTCCTGCATTTGCTCCCAGAAACGTGCTATAAACTGAGGCCCACGATCAGAAATAATCGTCTTTGGAATGCCATGTAAACGAACAATCTGATCGAGATAAATCTCTGCGTACTTCTTGGCAGAATAAGTGGTATGTACAGGAATAAAATGAGCGGTCTTGGTGAGTCTATCAACGATTACCCAAACAGAATCATGCTTATGAGGAGTAGTGGGTAAACCAACGATAAATTCCATACTGATGTCCTCCCATTTCCAGGATGGAATAGATAAAGGTTGGAGAGTACCAGCTACTTTCAAGTGACTAGCTTTAACTCTTTGACAGACATCACACTCAGAAACATATCTGGCGATCTCTCTTTTCATTCGAGTCCACCAGAAATTTTGTTTGAGATCATGGTACATCTTGGTACCACCGGGATGAATCGAAAATTTCGAAAGATGTGCTTCATCAAGGATTTGCTTTCTAAGCTGATGATCCTTAGGTACTACCAGTCGGGATTCAAACCACAGAACTTCCCTATGATCCACTCTGAAACATTTATACTTTGCTTCTCCCTGTGATAACTTTTCCTTGATGACCTTGATACCCTCATCATGTAATTGTCCCATGATGATACTGTCATGAAGTGTAGGCTCAAGGGATATATGGTTCAAACTTCCTTGAGGTACCATTTCTAGGTTTAACTTCATCATTTCCTGGCATAGAGTTTCATTGAATGGTTCTACAGATAGACAGTGGCATTGTGACTTGCGGCTGAGTGCATCCGCAACCACATTAGCTTTTCCTGGATGATAGTGCACTTCTAGATCATAATCCTTTATCAACTCTAGCCAGCGTCTCTGCCTCATGTTGAGATCAGCTTGAGTAAAGATATATTTGAGGCTCTTATGGTCAGTGTAAATATTACAGTGAGTTCCCATAAGATGATGTCTCCACATCTTAAGAGCGTGAATGACAGCTGCTAATTCCAGATCATGGGTTGGATAATTCTTCTCATGATCCCGGAGAGCTCTCGATGCATAAGAGATAACCCGGTTGTCCTGCATAAGCACACAACCAAGTCCCGTACCCGACGCATCACAATAGACATCGAAAGGTTTAGTACTGTCCGGTGTAGACAATACTGGAGCGGTAGTTAATCTTGCTTTGAGAGTTTGGAAAGCTTCTTCACACTTATCATTCCAAACAAACTTCACTCCCTTCTTCAATAACTCCGTCATAGGCTTGGCTATTCTGGAGAAATCAGTAATGAATCGACGATAATATCCAGCTAAACCAAGAAAACTGCGAATTTGATGAACTGAAATAGGAGATTCCCAATCCATCACTTCTTGTACTTTAGTTGGATCAACAGATATACCATCACTGGAGATAGTGTGACCTAAGAATTTCACACTGTCCAACCAAAATTCACACTTGGAGAATTTGGCATAAAGATGATGATCTCGTAATCGTTGGAGAACGATACGCAAATGTTCAGCATGATCTTCTTCATTCTTGGAGTAGATCAAAATATCGTCAATGAAAACCACGACGAATTTATCCAGCTCCGGCATGAAGACTGAATTCATCAAGTACATAAAATATGCTGGGGCGTTGGTAAGGCCAAAAGACATAACCAAATATTCATATAGTCCATATCTGGTAGAGAAAGCAGTCTTTGGAATATCACAAGGCTTGATCTTTATTTGATGGTAGCCAGAACGAAGATCAATCTTAGAGAAAACCTTAGCTCCAGCTAACTGATCAAACAGAATATCAATGCGGGGAAGAGGATACTTGTTTTTAATAGTGACCGCATTGAGTGGTCGATAATCAACACATAGCCTCAAACTATTGTCTTTCTTCTTCACAAACAGGGCTGGACATCCCCAGGGTGAAGAACTTGGACGTATAAAACCTTTGTCAAGAATGTCTTGGAGTTGGACTTTCAATTCTGCTAATTCATTTGGAGGCATTCGGTACGACCTCTTAGAAATAGGGGCGGTACCGGGTTGAAGTTCGATAATAAACTCGATGTCCCTATCAGGAGGCATTCCAGGTAAATCCTCTGGAAATATATCCGCATACTCCCACACGATAGGGATATCTTCAAGTTTAATTTCTTTTGCGGCATAAGCACAAGAGTTAATGCACTCTCGTTGTGGTAGATAGAGTATGGTGGCTCCTTGATGTGGTGAATCTATCTCGACAGCCCGGGAAGAGATATCTAATAGCACTTTATGTGTAGTCATCCAATTCACGCCTAGAATAACATCCATGCCTTCTAAATTTAGCAAGATCAAGTCTGTCTTTATCAATTTGCTACCCAGCTTAATTGGCACACATCTAGTGATTTGATTGGAAGCTATCTTCCCACCAGGGGTTGTTATCATAAAAGATCCCTTAGTATGACAAAAATCCAATCCTAATCTTGCTCCAAATTTGGCACTTATAAAACTATGCGTTGCACCAGAATCAAATAATATGACTGCGGGTTTATTGTGGATAGAGAAAGTACCCGTCATTACTGGTGCTCCTGCTGGAAGGTCTGCAAGAGTAGTAAAATTAACTCGCCCTTGCCGGACTTGCACCATTTGCCTCTTGCCCTTGCCCTTGTTGTTGTTGTTGTTGTTGTTGTTCTGATTAGAGTTTTGCCCTGGATTATTCCTTCTGGGTTGTGGACAATTCTTGGCAAAATGAGAAACACTGCCGCAGTTGAAACATCGATTATTACTATTCCCACTATTGAACTGTGGGGCATTCGGCCTTGGGCTAAACTGCTGCTGTTGCTGTTGCTGAGGCACTGGAGGTCTGAATCCTCCTTGTTGCTGAGGCGGCCTAAAGACAAACCTACCCACTGGGGCATTTCTTTGTGGAGGCCTAGGTGGAGTATTTTGCACCAGGCGATACCTCGGTGACTGGGCACTCGAGGGTCCCGTTGGTGCCTTCCGCTTCTTCTCAGCACGATGTGCAGCAATACAATCTTCCTGTGTAATGGCCATATTAACCAGCTCATTATAGGTATTGGGCTGAACCAAGTTTAAACGTTCTTTGAGCTTAGTATTGAGGCCACGACGGAAACGATCACGTTTCTTGGCATCAGTATCAGCATGATGGCCCGCATATTGGCACAGATGATTGAAGGTCTGTGCATATTGAAGAACAGTGCGGGTTCCCTGGTCTAGAGCCAAGAATTCATTCAACTTTCTTTCAATTAGTCCTTCCGGAATATGATGTGATCTGAATGCAGTTCTGAATTCCTCCCAAGATATGATATGTTCAGCAGGCTGCATTTCACAATAATTATCCCACCATATACGTGCAGGACCGCGAAGCTGTTGGGCGGCAAAGGGAGCCTTGTTTGCATCAACACATGGTACTGCTAATAAAGCAAACTTGGAATTGATTGTACGGAGCCAAGCATCGGCATCCAATGGGTCATCAGCTTTGCTGAACAGTGGAGGTTGGGTACCAAAGAATTCCTGGTAACCCGCTGGTTGTGCCTCTATTCCTCCATACTGTTGTCGTGGCTGATTTTGTTGCCCTTGGACAAGCTGGCGAAGCAACTCTGTTTGCATGGCCATTAACTCGGCCAGATTTGATGGGGGTGGCGGTGGTTGCTGAGATCCACTGCCAGTTTCACAACCAAAGCCATCAGGCGTTCCGCGTGTATGACCAACCATCTGTAATCATGGAAGACATCCATTAGATACATATTTCTCGCTTCCAAAATCAATGGTACATGCAATGATCATACATTTGGATAAAACAACATCAGCAAAAATGTAACTAGATGCGGTGTAGCACAATGTGTACAACACATAAATGTGCAACCCACAAAAATCAAAACTGGTCAGCTGCTAGATAGCCTCATGCTCCATCGTATAAAGACTCAATGCTGAGAGCAAAGGGTAAAGGAAATAATCTATCAATTCGCTCTTCATCGCTATGTGCTATGTTGCTAAACAACAGAGATCATAGAAGTGGTTGGACTAAAATTTAGTCTCACAGATTCAACATGCTAACATTTGATGAACACATATGCCACAAAAATTTGCAACCTCTTGTATTCATCAAAGGGCGTGAAAAATGCACAAATAAAGAGATTTGCTAAGTAGAAGATTATTATTTCCAAACTGGTAGTCACTACTTATATTACATCCAAAGCAGCCTTGTTCTTACAACCTAACATCGCTTAACCTTACCACATATAATACAACAAGTGGTACTCCTCCCTAAGGCTATTTTACAATAACATCTTCCCTATATACATATGCTACAACAAGAGAACACAACTATCTAGGACAAGTCTAAGACGCCTAGAAGTCGTCGAGGTTGCCCACAGAAGAGGCACTGCCGGAAGAAGAGTCGTCCGGCTGAGGGTTAGGCTCAGCAAGTGCGTGCTCTGAATCTAAGTCAGATACTCCCTCAATCTCCTCTGGGTCCTCCTCTGCTGCTGCCGGCTCAGCTGGGGCATCTAGTTGCTCCTGGAGCATACCAACATGTGCTAAAGCATCAGCCCAATCTGCTTGTAGCTCATTCACCTGCACCTGAAGAAAACCGATAACTGTGTTGCGCTGCTCTATCTCAGCACCATACTCCATAGCCTGATGCTCAAACTGTGCAATAGCAGTGTCCCTCCCAGCAACGGCATCCTGAAGTCCCCCAATCTGAATATCCTTCAGACGAAGACCTCGCTGAAAACTCTGGGCCAAGTCTATCACCTGGTCCATGTGTCGCTGCTGAAGTATCTGGTAGTGAGACTGGGCATTCATATATCTGACTACTGCCTCGATAGTCTCATCCGCTACATCTCCAATCAAGTGCCCAAAGTGTGTGACCCTGAACAGCCACTCTGCATCGCCAGTACGGACTGCTGGAAACAAACCAATAGGATATGCTGCTACCTCCTCGGGGTGGTGCTCACAAAAAGTGGTGATAGCGTTGAGAGCTGCTTTCTCAAACGCATCCACAAGACGATACCCAATCACCTCAATCTCAATCGGTGGCCACTCCAAGGTGGGGTGCTGAGGAATGATCATCTTAACTCTGTTCTTCTTAATTCCATCCTCCAAAAACTGGCGTCCCGTGTACTGGGGTGGATCTGGGTAGTGGAAGATACGAAGTGAATCCCAAAGAATCCTCGGAAAACCCTCCCAGTACAGACAGTCGGTATGAGCATTTCCCTCCTCATCCCAAAAGATCTGGGAACAAGTCGCCATCTGAATCAAAAAGGATTCAAATGTGAGTAATGCAATTATCTCAAGACTTCTCAAATAAAGCTTTAAGAAGACTGCGGTAAAACAAATGTGATTCTAATTCACAAGATGATATGATTCCAACTCAAAGAATAATAAACCACAATTGGTACTGGTTCATCATTTGAGATTCTAAGGAATGAAAAGATCCTTATAACAACAAGATGGGGCTTAGGAGGAAGGCATGACTCGAAACCATATTTTTCATCCAAGGAAAACTATGCATTTTACAAGTATGCTTCTAAAATCAGAGTTTCACTCACTCATGTTTTAAGCACCCTAACACTTATCTTATAAGGATTCATACTAAAAATTCCTTAACAAGCTCATGTAGCAACTTCAACTATTATAAACCAATCAAACATCAACCAAATATGCATGCACGTCCTGACCGTCCTCACAAGAGAGACAATTGCCAACTATGGTTGGGCTTACGTGGTTAGCACGGTGGTATACATAAATACGGCTCTCCCTATATAGCTAGTCGATACATTCTAACCGTTCTTATCTTAACAAATCGCGGTTAGTGTTCCTGCAGAAAATTGACAGAACATATATATATCCAATGAACCTTTCATGCCAGCACCCATGAAAGCATTCCCAAATATTACCGCTCACTATAGAAGCGGCAGCCATACAATTTCCGCCGTATGGCCAACGTTAACATACGCTACTCAGAGGCGTATTCACAAGTTCCTTTACTCCCAATATAGTAAAGGGAGCGATGAGCAACGGGGAAGGAGCAGGAGGAGGCGTGGGTGGGTGGCCAAGCGGCGGTGACAGGAAGGGAGCCGTGCAAGGCTGCTGCGGGCCTGCGGCTGCGCGAGTAGGGATGAGGGGATGGCACAGCTGAACGGAGGACTTTTATACGAAGCGATTGAGTGGTGGTGTTAGGGTTTGAAGATATCGGACAGGTATCCACAGGTATCCCACGAGTATCTGATTTATTTTTATTATTTGAAAATATCTAAATAGTCCGATACTTATGGGATACGTATCTGGGAGTATCCGTGGAGTACGGATATCCGATACTATATCCGATATCGGTACGTGAGTTTTGCGAAGTATCCGCGTATCATACGGGAGGGGAGGTTTTTGGTAGCAGAGATCTGTATGCATGTGAACGCGGTTGTCGTGGACCGGGGAGAAGACCCCGCCCTGTCCTTGCACGCATCGCGATCGGCTAGGGGACCCACGGTCTCTCTCTCTCGGTCCGGTCCCCGAATCCCGGCCCGCCGCTCGCCCCGTCCGGCACGGCCGGTCCGACGACGACGCGGACGTCGACGCGATCCGGCCAGCCTCTCGATGTATCGTCACCGCCACAGTAACGAGCTGTGTTTCGCGCGGACGGACACACGAGCCGCGCGTGCGTCGCCGTCGACGTGACGACGGACACCCGGCGGCGGCGATGTGGGCGGCGGACTATCTCAACGTCGCCGGGCAAGGCGAAGCGTCGATCCCGGCCGGGCTGAGAGAGTGAAATCGTTCGGGTGATGAATCGCGGCGGCGTGACGTCGGACTACGGCGCGAGCGAGGCGTGCGAGGGAGGCACACGGCACGACCAGGACCCGGACTTCGCGTCGCGTCTCCAGGTCTTGCTTGCGCACTAAGACAAAGCGGTAGCGGCTGCTATAGCTTAGGCCGTGTTTGGTTGTAAAATTTCAAATTCCATTTTTTTTTTCCGGCACCTGCATGGAGACTTAAATATAGACGAAATAAAAAACGCATTGCGATTGCTGTCTGTAAATGGCGAGACGAATCTAATGAACCTAATTAGGCTATAATTAGATGCTAAATTGCTACATTAATACTACAGTAACACCCTCTAATGATGGATTAATTATGTTCATGTGACAGAACCGCCTAAATTATCCCGGCTCAAGTGCGTAAACCATCACCATAAAGGCAACATTAGCTTAAACGCACTTCAAACGGAACAATTTTTGGTCTGTCGGGTAACGTCCCGATACAACCACCGATTCTTGGATCGAACAAGCATACCCCGCACGAAGGCGAGTCCAGAGGTATTACAACCAAAATTTTTACAACACAGGCATAGTAATGATTACAAACCAGTTGAAAAGATTATTACAAAACCAACTTAAGTAAAACAGTTATACAAAACATAAGTGTAGAATCAGAGTTTAAACAGCGGAAGATAAAACACGATAACTACATCACGTCGCCAAGGTATACCGAGCTAGCCCAAGCCTGGTATCACTCGTCATAGTCATTGCCGGCCGAAGACGTATCCCATTCTACGGACCAGCCAGGAGGCAAAGCGCAAGGATAGGTCAAGCTAGCGACCTGATCCTCAAAAGTCATACCTGAAAAAGGGTTTCAACAGCAAGGCTGAGTATTCTAATACTCAGCAAGACTTAACCGACAACGGGTATAAGTAGCCCACCTTAGCTAGACTATGCAAGGCTTTGTAAGGCTCTGGTTTTCCTTTGCTGAAAAGCAATAAAGAGTAGGTCCTTACTTTCGAGTTTTAGCTTCAAGATTCTAGTTGATTAACCATTCTATGTATGCATCTACTAACCAAACATGGTGGAACTTCTAAGCAAACATCAAGATTAATAAGAATATTGTTGCTCTTATTACTCTGTGTGGCAAAGAGATCAAGCAGTCTCATTTCATCGTGAGAGGCGGACGATTCTGAATCGAAATTCAACCTTGCAAGGGTAACCTAGCACACACGTCTGGAATACCGTCGGGTCATTCCCAAACAACCGTTAACCTTTCTTTCCGGCTTGTGGATAGTGCCACTCTCCCCGACTACAGGGCTCCAAGGCCGAACCTTGTCCCTAGAAGTCGTAGTGTTGCGCAACATATAATAAAACCTATCCCTACTGAGAGAGTGGGAGGTATATCCACTCCCCGGTCCAATCGGCTACTAGGCTTGCCGCGTACCATATTTACGGCATGTGACTAGTACTTTCAAAAACTTAACCAGCACTACCACACACCGCGACCTTAGCAAGTTCATCAACACAGACGGGGTCTCACATAGGACATAATATCGAACACAACCCCGTCCGTCGTCCTTATATTAATAACAGAAG
The DNA here is from genome assembly GCF_016808335.1 of Panicum virgatum. Taxonomy (NCBI): domain Eukaryota; kingdom Viridiplantae; phylum Streptophyta; class Magnoliopsida; order Poales; family Poaceae; genus Panicum; species Panicum virgatum. Next base: position 32,077,459 of record NC_053151.1, on the reverse strand, counting down.
TAAACAAGCAATTCCTATAAAGCTCGCGAGTGACAGGCAATCACTCGACTTTTACCGTTCCTATTAGCTTAGCAGATAGTCGAACTCAGGTCTAGTGTTCAGTACATAGGTTCCTAGGATCATGCATCTAGGGTTTCAATTCAAATCCTAAGAACTGTAAATGCACAAGTAAGTAACAACAGTAAATGATAATAATTTGAAATATAGGTTATGTCCGGGGCTTGCCTTCTCGGTAATTGCTAACTATTTCAGCGCTAGGCTCTTCCGAACTTTGGTTCGGGGCTTCAGTTAGTTCCGCAGTGTTCACTTGAGTTTCGAGATCACCTCCGTCAGATTCCGGGATCAGCTCGTACGTCCCGTCCGATAAGGCAGTCGTGTCTATATGCAATGCAAGAACAATATTAAAAACAAACATGGGTAATCGTTTATAGAGTAGTTAAATAACAAATTTAACTACACAAGGCATCATGATCAACAGCACAAAAGAAGTTAACTAACTTCACAAAATGAGTGGTGGTGATTTTCCTATACAAGTAAGTCATGGCTTGTAAATAAATTAACAAATCAGAGTACAAATAGTAATAAAATCTACCAAAATTACACTAAACAGAACGTGAACAAAGTAATCTACCCTGTAAAAATCATGCCAAGACATTTAACCATTTAAACACAACAAATCATTTACTACGATAACATCTAGAACAAGCAAGAATTACACAGGTCAAACTAAAGAAGATCAGAAGCTCAAAATTTAACATGAGATCTACACAGGGATGATCTAGCTACTGTGAATTTTTCATGATTTTATCTACATAGAATTTATTCTGAGAAAATAAAAAAACAGACATCAGTTTAATAAAAATCAATTTTAACTACTGATCTAGCCATGAACTGAAGCTTAAACTTCATGGACAAACTAAACTACTCAAAAAGAACATGTCAAAATAAAATCATGATTTATTACAAACAGAAAATATTTACCATAAATAAAGTGTACTAAACAAAGATTAAAACAAATAAATAGCTACACAAGAGAACTGACCATGAAATTTTTATAGCAAAGCTAGTGTTACATAAGTAAACTACCACCAAAATTTCATAGCAATATCAGCTTTCAAGCACCAGATAAGAAAAAGATTAAACATCTAGTATTTCTTTATCTAGTGACACAAAACCATTTATACAGCAAAAACTTGCAACTAAAGCCTAACATATTAGGGTTCTACTGCATAGAGCTCTTCAAAAGGATTCCAAAACATCAAGATTTGCTATTTTACGAATTTTTTATGAATTGATCTAGAATTTCAAAGTTCACTGAAAATATTACAAAGCAGCCCCTACTGGCACTATTCATCTGAGTCTAGACCTATGCAAATAACCCCCTTGGTTTTCTTTCCTTTCAACCCGAGGTCCCTGGGCCGGGTCAGAGAGGGGAGGCGGCGGTTGACCGGCCGTTTCCCGGCGAGGGGCTCACCGGCGGCGAGAGGGGAGGGGTGCGTGAGCTTCACGGGTGCAAGGCGCACCTCTGGGTGGCCTAGGGTTGCGCGGAGGGGCTCGGAAGCGGCGGCTCGGCGGAGCAGGGCGGGTCGGCGGCGGAGGCAAGCGACGGCGAGGGTGCTCCGGTGAGGTTCAGGCGAGGGGAAGTGGCCTGGGAGCTGCGCGAGGTCGAGGCGGTGCTAAAGGTGGGGGCTGTAGGGGTGGAGCGGGTCTGGGGTGGCGGCTCCGCGGCGGGGTGAAGCTCGCCGGCGTTCGGGGTGAGCGGCGACGGCGTTCTGGGGCGTGGGGTTAGGGAACTGGCGAAAAGAGGAGGGGAATAGAGCGCGGGGCTTCTTGTAGTGCTCAGGCGCGCGAAAGATCGAGAGCTGGGCCTCGGGTTTGGGCTCTCCACGGCGGCGTCGCGGTGGCGGCCGCCGGGGAGGTTCTGGGCTCGGCGGGGGCGCGTGGCGAGGGGTGGGGGCTCCAGCGCGAGGCAACAGGAGGGGGAGGAGCTCGCCGGCGACGCGTGGGAGCCAGCGCACGGCGAATTGATGGCCGGGAAAGCCGGGAAGGCGTCGGCGGGCGGCGCTGTCGGTGGCCGGCGGCGAGAAGCAGAGCAGAGAGGGGGAGATGGTCATAAGGGCGATTTTGCAATTTCCAAAAGTTCCAGGGACCTTTCTGTAAACAAGCAATAACTTTTAAACCAAAGCTCAAATAGAAAAGTGCCCAACATGAAAGTTGTTCAACTTTTCAAGATCTACAACTTTTATGTTGTGCAAAAATTTATTTGACCAAAGATTCAAGAGTTAAAATTAAAATCGTTGAAGGATTTTTGAATTCCAGGAATTTTGTCTTTTTCAAAGCAATTTCACTTCAAATGTAGACCTTTAAGCAAAATTGACTACCATGCATTAAATGCACTGAAATTTTGCACAAACACCCTCCACTAAAACTATAAATACACAATCCATTCAACACAACTGCAAAAAGGACCTTGCAAAAAATTATAATTACACATATAACCTTTCATAATTACAAAAAGATCCTTTTTACGCATTTCAAGCACATGATGCAAAACCAACCTACACCATTACTGTACAGACACTTATTTAATTACTGTGCAAACACCCGGGGTGTTACAGTTCATTAGATTCGTCTCGCGATTTACAGACGAGTTCTATAATTATTTTTATGATTAGTCTATATTTAGTACTTCAAATATAAAAAGATGTATTTTCAAAAATTTTACGGGAGAACACGACCTTAGACTTGATAGGCTATCAGTGGCCTGTCTCGACGCCATCTTATCCGGTTTCATTGGCCGTATCCTGGTGTGAAGGCGAACCGGTGTGAACCGGGGGAACGTACGGCTCGCTTGCTTCGTCGTCGACCGACCCCGTCCGCGTCGGGGGGCCGACCTGGGAATAGCTTGACTTCGTCAGTTCATCGTGTACCCGAGCTGCTGCTGCTAGGCTACTGGCCCATGCCTCATGATGTCATGCATGGGTGACTTAAGAATTTAGGACAAGAAATTAAAGAGGCTATCAAAGACTACGAACCCGGGCGATGGTGCAAGCACTTTTTTTTTAAGAAGAGGAGAGATGCTGACGCGTTGATCATGTCGCGTACACCGCCGCTGCGTACGGGGGCGCGAGTTAACAAATGACCAGGAAAATTTCTGAGCAGATGCGGTCGGCGCCGCCGCCGCGGAAGATGCGTGCTACGTGTATACATACGGCGGCGACGAAGCTGCCGGGTACTGCTTGGCTAGGATGGCATCGGCCTAGGCTTGAAGAACAACCTCGTTGTCTCGATCTTGCTCATCAAGAACATCCACAATCATATTCACGCTTCAACATATATTCTTAAAGTTGATTCCTGGACTACGATTTTGCGCATCTGTGTATGTATGCGTCAAACTCTTAAACTTGATTCGATAATATGCAAAACTTAAGCCAACATTTCGGATAAAGTGGTTGAATATTCTAGGCGGAAATGTGAGACACTATATATATATATATATATATATATATATATGTGTGTGTGTGTGTGTGTGTGTGTGTGTGTGTGTGTGTGTATATATGTATGTATATATATGTATGTATATATATATGTATATATATGTATATATATATGTGTATATATATATATATATATATATATATTGAACATGGACATTCATCGTTAAAGTAGTATATTTTTTCGAAGTAGTAAAAAAATATGTAAAATGTATCCAAAATATATATTGAACATGGACATTTATCTAAATAGCATGGCGGTTGAAACGGAATAAAAACGAACTCAAAGCTTTTCCAATCAAGTCAGTGCCGAACCCGTTATTGTTACGTGGCCAATGGACTGTGTTGTGGCTCGGGCTTAAATTTGCGGCCCAGCGTGACCATCGGATTAGGCCAGGTTTTAATATTTGGCCCAAAACAAAAGCGAAACCCTTAAACATACCCGATCCTAGAAAACCCAACCACCGTGTGGGCTCAAGCCTGCTCCAACAGGCGTGGCTCGAGTTCACTCATTTTTCAAAACCAACCTAAATCGTCGAACGAACCAGGATGAAACCAACCTAAATCGTCGAACGAACCAGGATGTAACGCAGCCAGTAGCCACAAATCAAAATTCAAATTCAAAACGATGCAACTCCGCCAGATGAGCCGAATGCCCTGCACAACACGGTGTGACATAAGTATGACCTTTCTAGTTGTAAATGAGCTATGAGAGACAGAGACAGGTTGTACACAACAGTACTTGACTAAAACTCTCCCGAACTCAAATCCAAACATAAAAAAGCGCATACCACAACACCAAAACACGAACAGTATGTATCCAAAAAGCATGAAACGGATTGCCACGCACAATCGAGAGGTGGCGAAAATTGGACGCACACACAATAGTTTAATTTATTATTACAAAGTCAAAATTTCTTGAAAGAATACCGACACGACTCCCTGGTGTACTACAAGCCACGAGTTCCATCCAGTTCTTGCGACGCACACACAACAACAACTACAGGCACCATACCATCCGTTCAGCAACATATCTCGCCCACTTTTTAGGACAACCTATAAGGCTATAACCTCCTTCTCACCTGACGCTACTATGCTCACCGGACCAAAACCTTGTTTCCCGTCGGAGGGGACGGAACGGAGAGAGGCGCTCTAGCTCATATCTAGCTCACCAGCTGCTGGTTGCCGCCATAGAACGGGTACGCGCCATATGCAGGGGCATACATGTTTGGGTGCGGCACCGGGGAGGCGTAGCCGTATCCTCCGTAGAATGGTGTGCCATAGTACATGTTCCTCCTGTTGCCGGAGTCACCCCTAGACTGGAGACAGAGAAGGAAATGGGTGTAAGGGGAGGAAGTTAAAAATGACTGCACAAAAACATGGTGATATACCTTTCACAACTGTTGGGCAAGCATAAACATGTCAAATATGCAATGCTAAATAGAAAAAGACAGATCATGCTAAATTGTAGTATCTCCAGTCAAACTAGTATTTAATTTGATAAAGGCAAAAGCAGGAGCAATTATGCTGCAGATAAATCTAGTTAATGATCAACAAGACTTAATCATTCGAGAGATGATAAGTTGATGGTACAGTAACATCTTGCGAACTGTTTCTTATAGTCACATTATTCTTGTACTGACCAGATGAAAAGTACACGGTGAGCGCAAATGCAAGGGCTAATGAACTACTCGTGTGAAGCTCAACACCAGTTTCTGGCTGTGGAGTGGTGTTTCAGATAGCTAGATCGTGTGACCAAACTAACCAAGAAAATACCATCAAAATAATATTAGGCTGAGGAGCAAGTGGAATATATCAAGCCCCACATGATCAGGCTGGTAATCACCAGTCAGTCAGTTATACACTGTACAGTAGCTTCATGCAAGAAGATGTTATATTATGAACACAGCCTTATAGTGAAATGATTAGTTTGCGGCATGTCCAAAATTAGGATAATACTAGGTTTTCCTGAATTGCTGTTAAGTTAGCAAGTCTTTAATTGTTGCAATGCTGCATTTTAATAAACTGATTGCATCAATGGAAACTGATACTATAAGTCTATAACAAATTAACAAGTAATTCCACAAAGGAATGAATAATCCACCCCAAAGAAAAAAAATGAAAATAGAGGAAGTCTGTCAAACATGACAAACCTGCTTATGTGATGGGCTACGGCCCCATGAAAGCCGAACTGCCTGCTTTCCAATGACTGATCCATTCAATCCTTGTAGTGCTTCTTCAGCATCAGTTCTAGAAACGTAGTCGCATATCTTAAATATCACTTCAACCAAATTACAGAGAAAATAAGCAAAACATGTAAATGCTTCAGTTACATACCTGCTAACAAATTGAACAAAGCCACACTGCTTTCCTAGAGGAATTTTTACTGAGGCAAGATCGCCATATTTGGCAAAGGCTTTCCTAAGTTCATCCTCGCTAACATTTGGGTCAAGCCCACCAACATATACCTAAAGCAGGTAGACAACCATAGATTAAAAATTATAATACTTCAAGCTGACAAACACCACAGGGAAAGGAGTATCACACACCGTTTTGTTAGAAGAATCGCCATCCGAATGACCAGGAGTCGAGGAGCCAGAATCACCTGAGTAAAGTAGACACCAAGTTGAATGAACAAATGATCAAAACCAGAGTGATTACAGAAAAGAAAGAGAAATGCCATAAGGCCCTCTACAAAGAAAATGCATGATCTATAAGATCCTCTGGGCACATTAACTTAATTTCATTTAATCAATCTGTAGCATAATATATAGCAAAATAGGAACCTAGTTATTCAAGGAGGTTACATATGTAGTCCTCGAGACAAAAACATATAGATAAATATCAGAGATTCAGAGTGGTAAATGAGAAAAGCACAGTTCTATGGTTGAGGAGCAGAAAATACGGAATATCTTGCTTTCTGGCACAAAACCACATCACTTACGGTCCTAATGTGTCAAGATGCATCAACTTTATGAAATCCATCAGAGCTGGCAAGATCAGCACAGAAGTAGAATCTGCACCAGCAGGCCAAGGAGGGTTGAAGACCGATGAGGCTTGTGGAGGGGACCTGCCATAGTGCCGCTAGCAAGGGAGCCTGCTGGTCAGGGGTTCAAGTGCTCGCTCCAGCAAGTTTGTGGTGACTTGTTTCAATCAAGGCCAGGGCAGTTAATCAGATGGTGGGATTTTTTTATAGCTAATTCTTTTCAAACACTATGGCCATAAAAGAAGGGCTTATGTGCCACAAGCCAATATACTGGAACTTTTCTGTAACTACAAACATAAAACATGGGTTTCAATAATTCACTCTTAAATACTTTAGGATCCTAGGAGGTGAAAGGGGAAAAAAAGGAGCGATTTTCAGAATGTTTGCAGCGGTGGTTGCTAAGATGTGGTCATTGATAATAGTCATAAATAAACGCAGATTAGGCCATCGGTCTACAAATAATGAAAAACAGATAGGCACCTCCTCCGGTCAGGTGCAGGCTGTTCAGTCACTCATGCAATCAGTTTGGCCCAATGCTTGCAGACATTAACAAAATACATGACTGCTAGTGTTCAACCTGCATATGCATTCTGGCGTGAAGGGACTAAGCATGCTAGCCAACAAGAAATGGAGTAGGTAGTTAGTTGTCTATGCTGAGAAGAACCACTTAAAATGGTTTGAACTTTTAATCCCAAAAGGTTGATATGTAATATATCCCCATGCCACATTTAGTAAAACAATTTCTATAAAATACAATCTGAAGGATAACACAAGATCTTCACTGGATTGATAGCCAGGCCAGGCCTGATAACATCCCATTCCATAAAATAACTGAGTATTAGTTGGACCATTCATTGAACAAAGTACAAAAGTCTGGTTGAATGAAAGAGGCTGTACAATTTCAGATTGCTGTAATGAAAGATGAACATACCTGAAGATCTTCTGGGAGTAGCAGGTCCAATGCGAATGGGCCTAGTAGAGCAATATACACCGTTCATTTCAGACATTGCGTGAGATTTGTCGTTATCATCTCCAAACCTAACAAATCCATAGCCCCTAGAGCGGCCTGTGTTTGCATCAATAATAACTTTAGCTCCTTTCACCGATCGGTACTTGCTAGCAAAAAGCTCCATCAGCATTTCATCAGTAACATCAGCAGCTAGATCACCAACAAATATCGAGTGATCAGAAGCTACTTCAGATCGCTTTTCACCCATACTATATGATGCCCAGTTTAACTTAAATGCTCTATCGGTGTTAGGCATCACATGACCAGTAAAATTCTGAAGAGCTTTTTCTGCAGATGCGTGAGAAAAGAACTCCACAAATCCATACCCCTCCGATTGTCCAGTTTGCCTATTCCGGATAACTTTTATTGTCACTACCTACAAAAAATGAAGTGGCAGAAGGCAATAAGATTACTGGTCAGAGAGTTGGTAGGCATGAACACACACACAAACAGAAACAAGAAACAGTAAATGATGCCCAAACAGCAGGTAATCTTATTTGCAGTTGATAAAAATTGAAAGTTACCATTTTAGATTTGTTTCAAGGTTCCTGGCAGCTATTACTAGCTAATACAGAAACAAGAATGGATACAAGCTGCTTTGTCCATTTAAATCTGTTCCTAAACGGGCATTGTATCAGTATCCATCAGAACGACCATAAGATCAAGCATCTTTTCCCTTGCTGTCAACATCAGTGAGCATATCCAAAAAAGGATAATTGGCCAAGGCTGCAATTATTGATTCCTTTTGCACCTCCAAAAGTTATTATACTAATACAGTATCCACCACGGTGAAGCAACTAGCTTGGCCCATTCGAAATGTCTACCACTCATCAAGCATCAGGACCATTTCCTCCAAATTAACTATATGCATAAATCCTACCAGAGGTCGGCACGTTTGTCACCTCCCACGCACCAATTCTAAATGAATACGACGACCCCGTCTTCTATAAGGAAAAAAATAACACGGACGGAGAAAATAGCGTTTTGAAGCGGCTACACGGCTCACAGGAGATATAAATGACCAAACAAAAAGGAGCATTCCATTCGTACTGCATTGAATGACCTCAAAGTTGGCGCCTTAAGCATCTTTGCACGTCAGGCCGTGTTTAGATGTTTTGCAAAAAAAATTGCGATGGAATCTTGCAAATTTGAAGTACTAAATGAAGTCTATTTACAAAAACTTTTTGCACAGATGGGTTGTAAATCGCGAGACGAATATAATGATGCTAATTAATCCTTAATTAATAATTAGCGGATGGTTACGGTAGCATCGCTGTTGCAAATCATAGATTAAGTAGGCTCATTAGATTCGTCTCGCGATTTACAGCCTATCTATGCAAAAAGTTTTGTAAATAAACTTCATTTAGTACTCCATGCATGTGTCGAAACATTCGATGTGATTTTTTTTTTTTTTTGCGTTTACGGGTTTATGGGGTAGGGTCTAATTCTAAAAATACCGCACCTTTATTCGCATCAAGCAACAATCAAAGGGAATTTTGAGCTTCTACGTCAATCCGAGGCAAAAACACACGAATCAACGTGCGGAAATGGTATAAATCTAGCTGTATTCCTGAGATCTAGTACGGAGGAGTCCGGATCGGGAGAGACGCAAACCTCGCCGCTGGGCCCGAAGCAGCTGTGGAGGTAGTTCTCGTCCATCCAGTACTGGAGGTCGCCAACCCAAATCGTCTTATTCTCCTCGCATCCGTTCCCGCCGGATCCGGCCACGGGCGGGGTCGGCGTGCGGCGCCCTGCCGCAGCTTGTGGCGGCGGGGGCGGCCCAGCGGCGAAGTGCTTGGCGAACTGCGGTGGCGGCGGTGGCGCGGCCACCATGGGCGGCGGCGGCGGGTACGGTATGACGACCCACCGCGGCTGCGGCATGTGGTGGTGCGGAGGCGCGTGCTGTGGAGGCGCATGGGGGTGCGCGTGAGGGTGGTGAGGCGGCACGGCCGCCTGGGAGTCGGTGGTGGTCGCCGCCATCTGCATCGCCACCGCAGCCGCCGCCGCCGCCGGGGAGGAGGTGGGTCGTGTGGATTGGAGCGGCTCGCGAGGGTGGAGGGCGGAAAAGAGAGGGAGCTCGTGGTTGGGGTGAGGCTGAATATATACCGGGTTAGGAATGGATCTGCGCCGTCAGATCTTGGAGTTCGTTATGGTGTCGGCCGTCTGATTGCGAGGGTGAGTGGCTGACGTGTGGGGCGGCATGTGGGTCTGTGGGGTTCCGGGAGTGAGGTGCGCGAGGGAACCACATCACCTTGCCTTTATGTGCGTGTTCTTCGCCGCCCTGCCTATTTATTAGATTTAAAACTGCAGACACAACAGTATGAAGCTTCATTTAACCAGTAACATAATTAGGAATTGTTTCATTTTTGTCATTAGAAAAAATATATTATAACTAGATCAAAATATAACATGGTGGAAGATGTACAAAAATTATGCGTATACTTTTATGCGAGCAGTGGCGAATCTAAGATGTGAATTTAAAGAGGCTCATTTTCCCCATCTTCTTCTTCCCTCCTCTCTTTTTCTTTTTTCTTCCTTCTCTTCTTCCCCTTCTTCATTCATGGTTGAAATTTGTTATGGGGCTCATTTTTTTGGGGTGAGGGCTGTATGGGGGCTGGGCACCCCCGGATCCGCCCCTATGTGGGAGCTTAGTTGATCCAAAAATTGTTATCATCAAAACATACCCATGGTGGAAGATATACAAAAGTTCCGCATGTGCTTCTGTGTGAGTTTAGTTATTCCAAAAACCGTTATCATCAAAACATAACACATTTGGAAGATATACAAAAGTTGCGTATGAGCTTAGTTGTTCCAAAAACTATTATCATCTTCACGTGGGAAACTTTTATGTAGGTTTCGAGACCACCATGTGCAATTTAATGTTGAGAAAACTAGAAATCTGACATTAAGGGAAAAATTATTAACCTTCTACGGAACTCTTATCTGGATTGTTATTTTTTAAATTGAGTATACAAATTCTGGTTAAGGTCATAAGTATTGCATGTTGCACTCAATCTGTGGGATGGTGATATTTATCGCATAAGCTTCTCTTTTTATTGATGTTATGAAATTCAATCTACTTATCATGGTTCTCATGCATGATGGATCCATTTTATTATACCATTTTCTATTGAACTAGTCTATAACATTTCTACCAATACCCTCCATTTTATGTACATTATTTCTAAAAAACTCTTACCTGGTTTTTGACATTTTTTAAGTTGAAGTATATGTACTTATCTAGCTTTTTGTGTTCTGTTGTTGTTCGTGTGCGTTTGTATAGTAACTGGCTTTGAATTTGCTTTTGTACTTTTTTTTCCCTTCTAATAGCATTTTTCTTTTAACTTTCAATGCGCATAAGTTAGCATAAACACTACAAAATCCTACCACGGAAGTTCAATTGCTCTATTTTTAGAAGTAGAAGCACATAAGCACCTGATTTGGAAGCACGTGGCATAATAAGTTTTTTTTACGGAGAAACATGGCATAATAAGTTATATGTTCATCTTAGTCGATACCTCTTGTTATATGTTTTTAAACAATATGGTTTTTTTTTCAATAAAGAAAATCCATCATGCTTGTATGTGCATTCGTGAATGCATGTAGCCAGAGGAGAGTGCTTCTATATATGACTTTATTTAGGCAACAAGACCAAGAAGTTTCACTATCCAACAGATGCTATATTTAGCAGCACAACATTGACCGACCAATTTGATGACTTATTTTCTGCAAATCGTTGTTAAATATTATACTTATTTATACATAGCAGGGGACTAAATATTGTGTAAATGCCACATCGGGAATTTCATTGGTTTACAAACGTTTACTCCTTCCGAGTGACCTTCAAGAAACGATACATGGAAACGCTGATGGACCCTAACGAGAGCTATAAATGTGCAATCACCTTGTTCACCCCTTGAAAAGTTGGAGCCTAGAAGTTGTCTTTCCCCTCCCGGACATGGTCTCCCATATATTTATTCTAGATCAGCAGCCAGAGAGAAGAAAAAGGGGGGGGAGGGGGGGGGGGGGGGAGGGGGGCGGGGGCGATCGTGACAGCCGGGCCGGGCCGCGCTAGCTTTTGCGTCGCGCGAGCTCACGACAGCGCCCCCCATGCAAGCGCGCCCGTGTACCCACCCCCTGGCTAGCCGACGGGTCGAACAAGCTAGCTAGTAGCAAACGTGCGCTTTGCTTCTCCCGCCCGCGCCGTGTTGCTTGGCTTTTGTGCGAAGGCTCCTCGCGCGGTCGCGCACCCCCACCTGTCGGAAACTTCGCTGGTCCACGGCCACTTCGTTCCCCCGTTCCTCCCGTCCCAGCGTTCTGCCGGCTGCCGCTCCTGCTCCCGTCGTCCACCAACCGGGGGAGCACGGAATTGACGGAGCACGTCGCGGTCGTCGTCGCCGGCTGCGCGCGCAACCACCTCGGGATGACGCTGGAGAGAGCGGCGGCGACGAGACGGGGGCGGGCGAGCTGGGTCGAGAGCGGTTGACCCGGCCCCAGCTGCAGCTGCCTGGCAGGAGCTGGAGGAGAGGGCGTCCACGCACCACGTCTCGATCGAGGAGGACGGTGTGACCGGGGCACCAGGGCGGTGTCGGGAGCCGGGGCTGGTCGTCGTCAGATCTAGTAGGGATCGTTTCGGTCCGAGGTTCGCGCGCGGCCTGTGAACGTGCTAGCCTGCGCAGATAATATCCTGCGTGTAGGCACGACGGCTTGGTCTCCTGGTCTGAGCCAGACAGCCAGTGACAGGATCCCGGACGGGATCACGGCAGCGATGCTGGCTGCCTCGTCGGTGCCCGCGCGCTGCAGGTGGTATCTTTCCCAGCTTCAGTGTGACCGCCTGCAAGTAGGGCGTGTGCCCAACAAGGAGGCGACGCAGTTTGTCTCTGGCCTCTCTGGATCGCCGTGTCCTGTTCCGCCCTTCACCGGTCGCCAGTCCGTGCCCAGCTGCCCCGCCGGCACCCTGCCACCTCACCACCACCAGTGTCCCACTCCCACCGGCCACCACCTCCTCCCACACACGGGATCACTGTGGCACGAGCGTGTGGTCTTTTTTTCCCCCTCTTCGACTAAGTTGGGCCACGCGCTAGTTCTGGGCTTCTGGCCCATTTAACTGGTGTCTTGGTTACAACCTGGCCCGAGCGCGGCAAAATTGTCCGCCTCGTCGTCGATTTGCGCGGTTAATCCAGCGAACCTGGCCCGCCTCGTTTGCAGTCATCCTGAGTTCCTGACCGAACCGGCTGAACAGTGAGTAACTGAGTACTGGCCATCCTCAAAAAAAAAAAAAAAAACTGAGTACTGGCCGCGGTCCACCACAGGGCTGGGGCGCCTGCACCTACACCTACACGGCATTCAATTCAATGGCCAGGGCCATTGACGCATGCAGCATCTTCCCCCAGCTCGCTCGATCACTTCGCACTGACGAACGCCGCGACCCTGCCGAGCAGCCGCTTCGCCTCCTCCATCTCGGGATCCAGCAGGTGGAACACGTGGCCGACCCCCTGCGACTCGAGCAGCTCCACCGCCGGCGGCTGCTCGCCGGCGCCGCGCTTCTTCTTCGCCCGCGCCACGGCCTCCGTGTACGCCACTCCGCGCCACCGCAGGTGGTCCCCCTCGGCCACGCATGTGAGAACCGCCCAATTTCATACTATTTTAAACGAACCGCCGGTCATTATCACCCAGATGAGAGTTAACACATGCTTGCCGTAGAGCGTGCCACGTGTTATCCCACATCTAGATATACGAATAACCGACATGTCATTCATTCAAAATAATATCAAATTCGGTAGTCCCGGTATGTGCTCCAACATACGATCAGGATCAGCATATGCACATACCGTTTACAATCGAATATATCACCAAAAATCCACAAAGAGCAGTTTTACACACTTAATATTACAAGTTCAATATAGGTGGGTTTCAAACTTCGCTTACAAGCATTGGGCTCACGAAAGTCAGTTTAAACAGAAACGTAAAGTTTATTGAATTTACATGCTCTCCCGAAGCTTGATTACGATAAAGACTTACTAAAATAATGACGCCTTGCTCAAGGACATCATTACAGCCACCATGACCTACTCTTCCCCTGCGTTTGGATCAGCGGGGTAGAAGTGGCCAAACACCACTTCTGGCTCACCTGCAACTAGGTTTAGAAAGCACCCTGAGTACAAAAGGTACTCCGCAAGACTTACGCAATTTAATAAGCAAGGATCATGCAATGGCTCAAGTAAAAGCTTTAAGATTAAGTAATTATTGCATAAGCATTAGCTCTATATACTTTCACCTATCAGAATTGATTAATGTTGCCCAAACCCCTAAACAATTTTAGTACATTAAGAGTATACAAAATAATGAGTCACAGGGGTGCCATGAACCATTTCCAACATAACCGAAACTTTCTACGAAGAGTTCAACGGACAAAGAGCTTGCTCATAACCGAGAGCGCGGCAATTCGAATTGATTAAAACCTTGCAAGGGTGTACTACTTTACCCACACGACGCAAGGACCATGCGACTCACCCAACCCGCTAAAGTTGGATAAGAGGGTACTCGCGTCAACCGTTCCCAACATGGCTCGATCATTGAAATCTTCACACCTACCTTACGCGTAGAGACTTAGTTTCCACCGGGGACATCTCTAAACTTTCCTACTCATAGGGCCACCCGGGGACACCTTTAAGCCTCTCTGCATAGCCCTTGGCCACGTATCTAGGACTGTACATCAATGATCAAGTCAAGGAAGGTAATTGGCTTATTCGTTCCATTATATTGGATATGTGGTAGCACGAAAAGGTGCTCAAAGCCGACGTCATCCACGAACGGTCCTTAAACCCAAGCGGACTATGCACATGTGACTTCATTCTCTAGGCCCTAACATTCCGCTCGAATCTCGAATCTGCACTCCACTTGCCCCAGAAGCTCAAGTGCGATCAAGGATAATCAGGTATGTGCGATACTCCAAACCATTCCTTTCTAGCAAGCAATGTAGTATTCTAAGCAGGGCTAAGCATCTAGTCAGATTAAGTTATTAACTATCTAACTAGTGCCAAGGATATGAATAACAAATCAAGGATGGATTATGCATAAAGATAGGTATAAAAATACAATACATACATAATATACATAACCCAACATTACCCGGTGAGATAGCTAAACTAAATCAGATTAAATAGGTGCAAGGAACATGCTTAGCTGCTTGCCTTGGTTAACTTCAGACTCGACCACGAACGGGATTCCAGGTTCAGGCTCAACGGACTCGGCGGGCTCCACGGGTTCGTCCTCCGACGGCCCGGTCACTAAAATGCATGAATGTGATGCACGAATTAACGAATGAAGTAAACTGCGAGCATAAATCATGAAACAAATTGAGCATGCAGAGGACAAAGCAAAGAACTCATGAAAAATGGTTGTGCAGCAAAAGCATTTTCCTACAATTAAACATAAATATTTTGATTTTCAGCCACTCTAAAAAAAAGTAAAACAGAAAAGGAATGCAAACTAAACTAAACAAATCTAAGAAAATTACCATGGAAACTAGACAGGAACACAAGGCTAGCACAACTGGTTTTGCCAATTTCTCACTTTCCAGCAAAAAGTTCTATATTAAACCACATTTTGGACAGTAAACATGAAATCGAAATGAAACCCTAACCAACATCAAAGAAACACATGAGTAAGTTGCACTACTGAAAACTACACCTCACAAGGAGTCTAACAAAATTAGGTTTGACATTTTTCTAACAGTACACAAATAAATAAGCATTAACCTCACTTTTGCAAAATAAAACTATAGATAAATCTACAACAAAGTAACATGCAAAACAATATTTTTCTTGAGTAGATCTCAGCTATAGGAATCTAACAAAACAAGTTTCACAATTTTTGGAGCTATACAAGAATTTCTATGCATTTTGCAAGATTGCTGCTCAAATAAACCTAAAGAAACCCTAACCGAAATCGCTAGGCACACCCCCAGCCGGCCAGCCCAGGCGCCGACAGGCGGGCCCCACGGGCTGGCGCCCCACCCAGGCCGGGTCAAGGCTCAGCGCCTGCCTTGACCCGCCCGGGAGCGCGGCCACGACGTGCGCGCGCGCGCGGCGACGGCGGCGGCGCAAGGCGGAGCGGCGAGGGGAGGCCAGAGCGGGCCGGGGAAAGCGCGCACGGGAAAGAGGAGGAGGCGGCGAGCCTCACCGGCGGTGATGCAGGCGAGGAGCGGCGGTGAGGAGGTGGCGCGACGGGGATGGGCGGCGGCGGGCGGACCGGCGTGGTGGCGGGCCGGTGCAGCAAGGGAGAAGGCCGGGTCAGGAGGGAAATCGAACGAGGGCAGGGGGAGATGCTCCCCGCGCAAGGAATCGGCGCGGCACTCACCGAGGGCGGCGAATCGACGGCGGGGAGGGAGCTCGGGGCGGCGGCAATGGAGAGGGGAAGGGCTAGGGTTCGCGGGGAGAAGGGAAAGTGGAGGCCGCGGTGTCGTCGTGGGAGGATAAGGGCGAGCGGAGGTCGCGCGCGTCACGGAAGTCGAGGATGGCCGGCACGTGGCAGCGTTGGCCGGCGGCGGCGACGCGTGCGGCGCGCGGCGAGGCAAAACAGAGAGAGGGAGGGAAGAAGGAGGCTGACATGTGGGGCCCGGCGGGGGATTTTCTTTTTTTTTTCTCAGGGCTGTGACAACTCTACCCCCCTTAAGAAAATCTCATCCCGAGATTTAGGTAGACAAGAGGGGAAGGATAAAACTCGGACTAGGTTGATGCCATATTCACCTAGACAAGATAAACATCTAAGAGATGATGCACACAAGCAGGGATGATGTGGTGTGAGACATTCCTTGGGTTTTCTTGATGGTGACTGTGTACACATATAATAGTATACAAAACGATGAACTTCATCAAGAAGGTGGGGGTGATAGAGAGAAAACTTACTCATCGGAAAAGAAATCAGGGTATTCTTGACGTAACCGATCCTCACGCTCCCAAGTGGCTTCATCTTCGGTATGATTACTCCATTGAACCTTTACATACTTCACCATGCTACGCTTCACCTTTCTTTCTTCATGATCAAGAATAGCAATTGGATGCTCCTCGTAGGTAAGACCCGGTTGAAGATCAAGCGACTCAAGGTCGACAGCGTCAGCTGGAACACGATGGCACTGCTTCAATTGAGAGATATGAAAGACATTGTGCACTGTGGAGAGTGATTGAGGAAGTTCCAACTGATAAGCCACTGCTCCAACTTTCTTGGTGATCCGAAAAGGTCCGACATAGCGTGGCGCTAACTTTCCTCTGACTTGAAAACGGCGAGTGCCCTTAAATGGAGAAACCTTAAGATAGACATAATCACCGATTTTGAGGTGGAGTTCTCGGCGGCGATGATCAGCATAAGTCTTTTGGCGAGATTGAGCAATGCGAAGATTCTCACGAATAATTCTGACTTGTTCTTTAGCATCCTTTACCAAATCTGGCCCAAAGAAAGGTCTTTCCCCATATTCGGACCAATTAATCGGAGTTCTGCACCGTCTTCCATAGAGAGCTTCAAAAGGTGACATTTTGATACTTGCTTGATAACTATTATTGTAGGAGAATTCTGCGAATGGCAAGCAAGTAACCCATTTCTTCTCATAAATTAGCGCACAGGCTCGAAGCATGTCTTCTAAAATTTGATTAACTCTCTCGGCTTGACCGTCGGTTTGAGGATGATAAGCAGTGCTATAGGTGAGATCGGTTCCCATGGCTTCATGCAGACTTCTCCAAAAGTGAGCGACAAATTGAGGGCCACGATCCGAGACAATTTTCTTAGGAACTCCATGAAGACAGACAATACGAGTGAGATATAACTCCGCATATTGCTTGGCATGATAAGTAGTCTTCACTGGAAGGAAATGAGCCGACTTTGTCAACCGATCCACAATTACCCATATAGAATCATATCCTTGAGAAGACCTGGGTAATCCAGTGATGAAATCCATTCCAATTTCTTCCCATTTCCATGATGGAATAGGTAAGGGCTGAAGGGTACCGGCCGGTTTGAGATGCTCGGCTTTAACCCTTTGACAAACATCACACTCAGAGACGTACCGAGCGATTTCTCGCTTCATGCGAGTCCACCAGAATCTTTGCTTGAGATCTTGATACATTTTGATACTGCCCGGATGAATAGAGAATTGAGAACTATGAGCTTCATCCAGGATAATTCGCCTGAGGTTATGATCCTTAGGTACCACAATACGCTTCCCAAAGAATATAACTCCTTGATCATCAGTAGAGAAACACCGAGCTTTGCCCCCCCCCTCATTAATTCCCGAATTCGAGCCATACCTTTATTCTTCTTTTGGACTTCCTTAATTTGATCATAAAGATCAGATTTGACTGTAAGAGTAGCAAGATAACCTTCTTTGACCATAGAAATTCCGAGCTTCCGAAGATCATCACAGAGAGTGTGCACAGGAGAAGCTATGGTCAAGCAGTTGCATTGAGCCTTTCGGCTTAGTGCATCGGCGACGACATTCGCCTTTCCAGGATGATAATGTACCTCAAGATCATAATCCTTGATCAGTTCCAGCCATCGACATTGCCTCATGTTTAGATCAGATTGAGTGAAAATGTACTTGAGACTTTTGTGATCAGTATAGATGTTGCAGTGATTGCCAAGCAGATAATGACGCCATATTTTTAGAGCATGGACAACAGCCGCAAGTTCTAAATCATGGGTAGGATAATTTTCTTCATGTCGCTTGAGTTGACGAGAAGCATAGGCCACTACTCGGCCTTCTTGCATAAGAACACAGCCGAGACCGATGCGAGAAGCATCGCAATAGACATCGAAACTCTTGGAAATATCCGGCTGAGCAAGAACTGGTGCAGTAGTGAGACGATCCTTAAGGGTTTGAAAGGCTTCTTCATAGGCTTGGGACCACTCAAACTTGACCCCATTCTTCAGTAACTCAGTCATAGGCTTCGCAATTTTAGAAAAGTTCTCTATGAACCGGCGGTAATATCCCGCAAGTCCAAGAAAACTCCGGATCTCATGGACATTCTGTGGTTGCTTCCAATCCAGAACATCTTGCACCTTACTAGGATCTACAGCAATACCATCCTTGGAGAGGACATGACCAAGAAAAGATACTTCTTCAAGCCAAAACTCACATTTGCTGAACTTGGCATAAAGATGATGCTCTCTAAGTTTTTGGAGGATGATATGAATATGACGAGCATGATCTTCTTGGGTCTTGGAATAAATAAGAATATCATCAATGAAGATGATCACAAAAACATCAAGTTCCTCCATGAAGATGCTATTCATCAGATACATGGAATAAGCCGGTGCATTGGTGAGGCCGAAGGACATAACAGTGAATTCATAAAGACCATATCTAGTAGAGAAAGCCGTTTTCGGAATATCTTCAGTTCGAATCTTGATTTGATGATAACCCAACCTTAAATCAATCTTAGAGAAATAACGAGCTCCGAAGAGTTGATCAAACAAGATATCAATCCGTGGAAGATGATATTTGTTCTTGACAGTGACTTCATTTAACGGACGGTAATCAACACACATCCGTAAACTATCATCTTTCTTCTTCACAAAAAGAGCCGGGCATCTCCAAGGGGAGGAGCTCGGACGAATAAAACCCTTATCCAATAAAGTCTTGAGTTGTTTCTTCAATTCTTTCAACTCATTGGGAGGCATTCGGTAAGGCTGTCTAGAGATGGGAGCTGTTCCGGGATTGAGCTCTATGACAAATTCAACCTCACGATCCGGAGGCATTCCTGGTAATTCTTCTGGAAAGACATCCGGATACTCACAAACCACGGGAATATCTTCCAACGCCGTGGCTATAGTACTCGCCAAGGCATATAAACAAGATTCCACCTTGGCAAGAGACAGTAAAACTCTACTCCCAGAAGGGTGCAAAAGATCAATGATGCGGGGCCCACATTTGATAACTCCGTCATGCTTACCCAACCAATTCATCCCAAGAATCACATCTAAGCCCATCTTGTCCAGGATGAGAAGATTAGCACGAAAAATAGCTCCCTCAATGAGAATTGGAACCTTATCAACAAAGTTTCTAGCAATGATTTCCCCACCTGGTGATTCTATATGATATGCCACTTGTAGGTTTTGCTTCTCAAGTTTATTATGCAGCACAAATTTCTTGTTAATGAATGAAAGAGTTGCTCCAGAATCGAAAAGAACCATAGCAGGGTGGGAATTAATTAGGAGCGTACCCATGAGGACTTCGGCATTCTCCGGAATTTCTTCGGCGGTGGTGTAGTTGAGACGACCACGCTTAGGAGCCTGTTGTGGCTTGACTTCCTGACGCGATGCTTGAGGTAGAGGAGTATTGGGCCTAGGTGCATTGAAGGCACCGCCACGCCTCGGAGAAGGGTAGTCCCTGGAGATGTGGCCTAGGCCACCACAATTGAAGCACGGCCCCTTTGCGGTAACACCTGGGTTGTTCCAATAGGCATTGACCGGCCTAGGAGCTTGTCCTTGAGGAGGTTGAGGGTGACGCACAATCCACATAGGGCGGGGAGGTTGCGTACCCGGTGCCCGAGGTGGAAAAGGAGAAGGCCCCAGACGTGGACGTGAGGAGCTACCGCCCGCAGAGGTAGGAGCGGGACGCTTGTTCTTTGCCTCAAGATTCTTCATCTTATGCTCAGCTCTGATAGCGATATTCACCAAGTCATTGAAGTCCTCAAACTTGGTAGTGGAGAGCTTGTCTTGTAACTCTGCGGAGAGCCCATCGTACAGGCGTTCTTGCTTCTTGGCATCGGTGGCCACTTCTTCAGGTGCATATTGGGAGAGGGTGTTAAAGGCATTGACATAGGCCATCACATCACGACTTCCTTGAGTGAGATTCAGAAATTCCTTTTTCTTGATGTCCATGATACCCTTGGGAATATGGAAGGAGCGAAAAGCTGTGCGGAACTCCTCCCATGTGAAGCGGTAGTTGGCAGGGTGAGATGCCTTGAAGTTCCGCCACCAAGCCCCAGGGGCATCATGAAGTTGATGAGCAGCAAAAAGAACCTTCTCATGGGGCTCACACTCAATAAGATCCAGCTTCTCTTCAATCACATTGAGCCAGAAATCCGCATCCAGAGGAACTTTGGAGCCACGGAAAATGGGCGGGTTGGTGCGGAAGAAATCCCCAAACCTGTTCACTTGAGGCTCAGCTCTTGGACCATGGTTGCCGACATTACCCATTTGATTGACTATGGTCGCCATAAGTTCAGTTTGCCGAGCCAAGATGTCCGCGAGGTTTGGGTGAACTGGAGGATTAGGGAGGGGATCCTCGTTGTTGCGGGGGTTATTGCCACCCGAACCACTGGCACCATCCCTTTCATTTCCCGAACGCAACACCATCCTGTTAATAAACAAAACGGTTAGCGGTCAGAAATGAAAGATGGAGAATGATACCCAAAGGCAGGGTGGAAAGATAATGTGTAGATAAAAATCTAACACACAATCAACACCGGAGTAGCAACTCTAAGAGATAGAGCAGATTTGGTCCACTAAGATTAGCAAGAACGAGATCAGCGAAAACTAGACCACGACACACTAGATTAATTAGATGCAGATTTGAAAACCAAAAGAAAGTATGCATGCATGCGAGATATGAATGCAACATGACGTCTCCTCACATCGTGGGCATGCCTTAACGTTCTAGCACTCACTTACGACCCGAAACAACCGCATTGTTCAGTAGCGCTACAACCCTCCTACTAGCGCTCAGGACAATGGGTGATTCCCACCTTCTCAACTCCGGTAAAAGGCTCAAAAGGTTTCCAGTAGGAGAAAGGGTTTTCCTACGCTCTCGCTACTCATGTAGACAAGAGAGGTTAAGCACATCTTAATTAAACGAGTGAAGCAGTAAGAAAGAATTAGCTCTAAGACAAAGGAAGAAAGGTAGCATTTCACCTTAAGTTCAAATTTTTAACAAAATAAATCTTAGTGCAAGTAGTCAAATTTTATTTGACTCTCAACCCACTAAGCCAATTTTAGGTTCACTTCATGGAAACCTCAGCTCTGATACCCGTTGTGAGAACCGCCCAATTTGATACTATTTTAAACGAACCGCCGGTCATTATCACCCAGATGAGAGTTAACACGTGCTTGCCGTAGAGCGTGCCACGTGTTATCCCACATCTAGAGACACGAATAACCGACACGTCATTCATTCAAAATAATATCAAATCCGGTAGTCCCGGTATGTGCTCCAACATACGTCCAGGATCAGCATATGTACATACCGTTTACAATCGAATATATCACCAAGAATCCACAAAGAGCAGTTTTACACACTTAATATTACAAGTTCAATATAGGTGGGTTTCAAACTTCGCTTACAAGCATTGGGCTCACGAAAGTCAGTTTAAACAGAAACGTAAAGTTTATTGAATTTACATGCTCTCCCGAAGCTTGATTACGATAAAGACTTACTAAAGTAATGACGCCTTGCTCAAGGACATCATTACAGCCACCATGACCTACTCTCCCCCCGCGTTTGGATCAGCAGGGTAGAAGTGGCCAAACACCACTTCTGGCTCACCTGCAACTAGGTTTAGAAAGCACCCTGAGTACAAAAGGTACTCCGCAAGACTTACGCAATTTAATAAGCAAGGATTATGCAATGGCTCAAGTAAAAGCTTTAAGGTTAAGTAATTATTGCATAAGCATTAGCTCTATATACTTTCACCTATCAGAATTGATTAATGTTGCCCAAACCCCTAAACAATTTTAGTACATTAAGAGTATACAAAATAATGAGTCACAGGGGTGCCATGAACCATTTCCAACATAACCGAAACTTTCTACGAAGAGTTCAACGGACAAAGAGCTTGCTCATAACCGAGAGCGTGGCAATTCGAATTGATTAAAACCTTGCAAGAGTGTACTACTTTACCCACACGACGCAAGGACCATGCGACTCACCCAACCCGCTAAAGTTGGATAAGAGGGTACTCGCGTCAACCGTTCCCAACATGGCTCGATCATTGAAATCTTCACACCTAGCTTACGCGTAGAGACTTAGTTTCCATCGGGGACATCTCTAAACATTCCTACTCATAGGTCCACCCGGGGACACCTCTAAGCCTCTCTGCATAGCCCTTGGCCACGTATCTAGGACTGTACATCAATGATCAAGTCAAGGAAGGTAATTGGCTTATTCGTTCCATTATATTGGATATGTGGTAGCACGAAAAGGTGCTCAAAGCCGACATCATCCACGAACGGTCCTTAAACGATCCAAGCGGACTATGCCCATGTGACTTCATTCTCTAGGCCCTAACATTCCGCTCGAATCTCGAATCTGCACTCCACTTGCCCCAGAAGCTCAAGTGTGATCAAGGATAATCAGGTATGTGCGATACTCCAAACCATTCCTTTCTAGCAAGCAATGTAGTATTCTAAGCAGGGCTAAGCATCTAGTCAGATTAAGTTATTAACTATCTAACTAGTGCCAAGGATATGAATAACAAATCAAGGATGGATTATGCATAAAGATAGGTATAAAAATACAATACATACATAATATACATAACCCAACATTACCCGGTGAGATAGCTAAACTAAATCAGATTAAATAGGTGCAAGGAACATGCTTAGCTGTTTGCCTTGGTTAACTTCAGACTCGACCACGAACGGGATTCCGGGTTCAGGCTCAACGGACTCGGCGGGCTCCACGGGTTCGTCCTCCGACGGCCCGGTCACTAAAATGCATGAATGCGATGCACGAATTAAGGAATGAAGTAAACAGCGAGCATAAATCATGAAACAAATTGAGCATGCAGAGGACAAAGCAAAGAACTCATGAAAAATGGTTGTGCAGCAAAAACATTTTCCTACAATTAAACATAAATATTTTGATTTTCAGCCACTCTAAAAAAAGTAAAACAGAAAAGGAATGCAAACTAAACTAAACAAATCCAAGAAAATTACCATAGAAGCTAGATAGGAACACAAGGCTAGCAAAACTGGTTTTGCCAATTTCTCACTTTCCAGAAGAAAGTTCTATATTAAACCACATTTTGGACAGCAAACACGAAATCGAAATGAAACCCTAACCAACAGCAAAGAAACACATGAGTAAGTTGCACTACTGAAAACTACACCTCACAAGGAGTCTAACAAAATTAGGTTTGACATTTTTCTAGCAGTACACAAATAAATAAGCATTAAACTCACTTTTGCAAAATAAAACTATAGATAAAACTACAACAAAGTAACATGCAAAAAAATATTTTTCTTGAGTAGATCTCAGCTATAGGAATCTAACAAAACAAGTTTCACAATTTTTGGAGCTATACAAGAATTTCTATGCATTTTGCAAGATTGCTGCTCAAATAAACCTAAAGAAACCCTAACCGAAATCGCTAGGCACACCCCTAGCCGGCCAGCCCAGGCGCCGATAGGCGGGCCCCACGGGCTGGCGCCCCACCCAGGCCGGGTCAAGGCTCAGCGCCTGCCTTGACCCGCCCGGGAGCGCGGCCACGACGTGCGCGCGCGCGGCGACGGCGGCGGCGGCGCAAGGCGGAGCGGCGAGGGGAGGCCAGAGCGGGCCGGGGAAAGCGCGCACGGGAAAGAGGAGGAGGTGGCGAGCCTCACCGGCGGTGATGCAGGCGAGGAGCGGCGGTGAGGAGGTGGCGCGACGGGGATGGGTGGCGGCGGGCGGACCGGCGCGGTGGCGGGCCGGTGCAGCAAGGGAGAAGGCCGGGTCAGGAGGGAAATCGAACGAGGGCAGGGGGGAGATGCTCCCCGCGCAAGGAATCGGCGCGGCACTCACCGAGGGTGGCGAATCGATGGCGGGAAGGGAGCTCGGGGCGGCGGCAATGGAGAGGGGAAGGGCTAGGGTTCGCGGGGAGAAGGGAAAGTGGAGGCCGCGGTGTCATCGTGGGAGGATAAGGGCGAGTGGAGGTCGCGCGCATCACGGAAGTCGAGGATGGCCGGCACATGGCAGCGTTGGCCGGCGGCGGCGACGCGTGCGGCGCGCGGCGATGCAAAACAGAGAGAGGGAGGGAAGAAGGAGGCTGACAGGTGGGGCCCGACGGGGGATTTTCTTTTTCTTTTTTTCTTTTTTTTTCTCAGGGCTGTGACAATGCACACCATCACCCTCTCGCACGCCAGGCCCTCCAGCCCCGGCGCGCCGGGCGCCGTCGGGTTCATCCGGGGGTCGTCCACGCCGTCGGCCGCGCCGGGGCACACCAGCTCCCACAGGTGCTTCTTCCTGCCGCCCCGCGCCACCTCCGCGCGCTTCCTCGGGCTTCTATACTCTTTCTCCCCGCCGACGGGCTCTGTGCCCCAGAACCATGGGTGGATCAGCACGGCGCCCCTGAGGCCGGCACCCCGGACGTCCGGGTACATGGCGAGGTGGTGGCAGATGTTGCCGCCGGCGCTGTCGCGAGCCACGGGTCGGCGGTAGTCGACCGAGACGGCGACGGCGGGGCTGGCGGCGGCGAGGTCGTTGAGAAAGCGGTGGTACACGCAGGAGGCCGCCGACCCGATCACGAACACGCCGCCGTGGAAGTAGACGACCACGGGGAGCCTGGCCTTGATCTTGTCGCTGCTGGTGCCGGGCGGGAGGTACAGCCGCACGAAGGAGGAGGGGGGAGAGGGGCACGTCTGTAACACCCGGTGTTAATCCTTGGCAAGTTAATTGGAGTCCTTAGTTTTAAACTCACACGACAAAGCACAAAACCAAAACACCTCCTGTCAGCCTGGACCGGACCGGTCTGACCGGTACAGGCAGCTGGTCTGACCAGTCTGACCTGAGCCAATCGTTTTTGGGCCCACATCATTTAAATTACTCTCCTCTATCTCCCAACCACTCCCTCACCTCCCCGTGCCCAGCTCGGCTCATGCCCGAGCTCTCCCCTCTCACTCTCACCCCAAACCCTAGAGCCCCAAAACCTCCCCTCCATTTGATTCCAAGGCCTAGAACGGATCAATCCGCGTGGGGAAGCTTCATCTCATCGATTCCTTCCCTTGGGTGCTGTGATTCAAGCTCTCCACGGGGGAAAGCTTCTCTAAAGGTATTTTGCTTGATATGGATCGATCTGTTGTTCTAGATAGTTTTAGGTGATTTCCTCTGGTCAAAAGCATCCACATGAACCCCTGAATTAGATCCTAGAAGGTATTGGGCGTTGGTGGATGATTTTCACCGCACCAAGGTTCCTAGGTTCTGGTCTGGCTAGGACCGGTCTGACCGGTCGGAGGGACCGGTCTGACCGGTGTCACGGTAGGGTGAGTCGGACCGGTCTGACCGGTCGGGTGGACCGGTCTGACCGGTATAGCAGGGCTGAGAAGGTTTCGATTAGGGTTAGTTGATGCAAAAAGTTAGAATTGTATTTGGCTATGGGTTACTTGTAATTTTTTATGAAATCATGCATGTATTCTCATGTCATACGCATATGCATACGTGTAGCAGCCGCGGCGGAGGAGGTCGTATACGAGGTGATTGCGGAGCCACAGGAGCCGCAGGGGCAAGCCCCACAGGAGGAGATTCGCGGGGAGTCGGCCCAAGGCCCAACTCACCCTAGTGTTGTGCAGCAGACGCAAGGCAAGCCCCGGTGCACATCCTTTTATTTCAAATTATGACACCTATAATTATGTTTCTATTACTTGTGCATTAGGTTCAGGAATTGTTTGAAACCCTAGTTGCATGATCCCTAGGTTTCCTCGAGTTATACTAGTATGTAGAGAACGATAGAAATGCTATGCTTAATAGAACTCGGTAGAAGACGAGTGATTTTGGGTCACTCGCGAGATATAGGGCATTTAGTTAAGTTAAATATATGGAAATATTGAATAAGATAAGAAAGGAAAAGAATTTGGAGACCGGGCGGGGAGAGGTTAGCCCCGTCTGTGTCGGTTAAGGACCGTTCGTTGTCTGGCCCTGTGATTGAGTTTGAACAGTACTAACCGCATACCGGGAGTAGGAGGTAGTCGAAACCGGTAAGCCGAGTACTGCTTTGCTTCGAAAGTACAGGAACCCGCACCCAACTCCTGGGGCGAGTCGAGTAATCGCGGAGAATTGGGATGCATATGTTTACTTTTGGTGGTCTCACGTTGAGTTCGGCTGACCATATGTCGTTGGGCTGGTTCCTGTAGTTCGAGGCGGGGAGGGGAAAGGTTGGTGCGTGGGGTCCGACGGGGCTTTTGCGTGCCGTGTTGGTTAGGTCCACCTTGCAAGGTTAAAACGGATCGATTCGCCGTCAGTCGCTCTCGGATATGAGCACCTTGATCGCAGCACCGCATCGTAGTATTGTCTTATGGAACTTAAGTGATGATTGGAAATGGCTACCAGGAAATACTACTACATGTCTGTTATGGTTTCTTAGCAGGTGCAAATACTAGTTGAGAATGATAGAATATAGAATTGGGAGCTAAAAGTGGAAAAATAAGGACTCATTTTAGATGCTTTTTATGCAAATTAACCACCAGCCAAAAAGCCTAGCATGTCTAGTTATGTGGGCTAAGTTATACCCACTGGTCGGGTAAGTCTTGCTGAGTATTAGTATACTCAGGGTTTGTTGCCAATATTTTTATTACAGGACACCCGGACGTCGACTTCTGCCCCTGTTGCGTCAAGTTCATCCGCCGGGATGCAGAGGGGTGGCAGGTCGAGGAGAGAGACCCTTCCGGTTAGGGCGTTGTCGGGTTGTACACTCGAGGGCTGAGTGTTCAGCCTCTCTGTTTTGTGCGGACCGGTCCGACCGGCCCGTAGGACCGGTCTGACCGGTGGCGTCGGCAGGTAGTGCCGACCGGTCCGACCGGATGGTAGAACCGGTCCGACCGGTCGAGTAGGATCAGAACTGATGGAAGCAAAAGTAGTTGTATGATCTTTTATATTCGAACTACAGTCACACCTATTGTAAAGTTTTGTAAATTATCCATGTATTTGAACTCGGTTTGTAAAACTTGTTGTTTCGTCTTCTTTGAGTCTATATTTTCAAGTCTTATGCCGTGCTTGTACCGTCTGCGCCCATCTTCGCGTGGGACTACCGGCGTTGTTTCTATCGGGCCGTGGGTTAAGAAAGGATCGCCAAATTAAGCCGTTAAGTTAATGCGTCCGATGTGTTCAAATGACGGTCATTACGCTTAATTAGAGTTTTAATTTGGCGGTTCCGTCACCACGTCCCTGCACTCCACGCCCGTGGCGGCGTCGAGGCCCGGCAGGACGGGCGGCACGAAGGGGCCGCTCGAGGCGCCCGCTCCTGTAGACCAGGAGGAGTGGTGAGAAGTCGTGGACGACCTCGTCGTCGCCGTCGCTTCCCACGGCAACCGTGGCGCCCGTCATTCGTGTGCAAGGGAGACTACTCGTCGGAGAGGGTCCGCTGTTGCTTCCTGGTCTCAAGCTAGCTTCGGTCAGTGTGGCCGCTAGTCCTTGTAGACGCCACTGGCACTGAGAAGAGAGATGGGTGCTCGCGTGCTGCATGGCGACGCATGTGCCCGGGTGAGGGGTCGCAGGGTGTCGTGGGGCTGGTGAGCCATGAATGTCGGAAAGAAAATTCAGTGGGCACGGGCGGGCGCGGTTATACATCAACCATCACCTTATTGGATTAATTAAAACGGAATTTAGATGGGTCGCCGGCCCAATAATAAGTATGCACCCTATTTAATCGTCATACATACATACATACAGAAGTAGACAACGATATTGATGTCATCCATATAGGTGCAAATCCGAAAAAAAAACTATAACTATTAAATTAAGCATCCAATTATTTGTATTGCATAATTATCTTTTCTATGGTAAGATCTTCAAATTAAGATCACCCTTGCCTATGTTTACACGATATAATTTTAAAATTTTTATAATCCTAAATAATTAGTTTTGGTTATTGAAAAAATATTTTAACAACACGAACAAATAATTATTTTTACAAATAAAAATTGAAACACAACGGACAATGAACAATCGCGGTCCGCAACGCAAGGTACGCGGATGTCGGCCATACGGACGGTGCAATGCCTCTACTTTACGGCCCATCGCGTCCATAGACACCGGGCGGAATGTACAGCCGCACGAAGGAGGAGGAGAGGGCACGTCCCTGGACCAGGGTTTCCATTCCCGACCGGACCGGCCTAACCGCCGGGCTCCGGTACCGGTTTACCGGTCCGGTTAGGCCGGATACCGGTCGGAACCGGGCAAAAGTTTTTTTGAATTCAAATTCAGCAGTTATACCGGTACGCAACGGTAAGCCGGTCGGATAGTCCGGTATACCGGCCGGTTTGGCCGGTATACCGGTGTTTTCGGCGGTCCGGGTTTTAATGGTAAACCGACCGGTTAGACCGGTATACCGGCCGGTATACCGGTAGTTTAGAGTAGTTTTCCGACACTTGGAAAATGGATCCCCGTTGTGAAATAAAAGGAAATTTCGACATGAGCTATGCACATTTTAATGTAAATGACCCTACCAAAACAATAAATTATAACCATGCATACAAATACAATAGTAATAAGCGTGCATACAAATACGGAGTCATACACCTATACACATGAAATGAAAGTTCAACGTAGGAATGGGAAGACCCCCATTTGGGACGCGGTTTGGTATTCGGCGGTGGACATCAAAGCGATACCTCGCACTCTAAGCAGCTCAGCCTTGTATTGTTGCCAAGTTTGGCCCGTCCACGCCGATGTTGTCTGCCATTCCTGAACTAACATAGTGTAAAAATGGGGGTCTTCCCATTCGTACACCCATCTCGTCGGTGGCTGCATGCTGATGTCAGGAATGGGATAGTG
This sequence comes from Panicum virgatum, assembly GCF_016808335.1. NCBI lineage: Eukaryota > Viridiplantae > Streptophyta > Magnoliopsida > Poales > Poaceae > Panicum > Panicum virgatum. The sequence goes on along the minus strand of NC_053151.1, from coordinate 32,048,234 downwards.
AAAAGAGTGCCTCGAATTGCTGTAGGAGGAAGAAGAGTTCTGTGGACTGTCATAGTCCGTCGGTCCACCTGTTCTCCTCTGCGATTGCGGTGCTCCATGGTCGGTGTCCTGAGTAGCATGTGTGAACTGAGTTTCCCCTGCAATCAACCATATTTCATAATTAGTAGTCAATAGTCAGAAATATGTGTCTATTTGTATGTGCAATATATACCTGTGAAACGAACACCACGAGCACGACCACTACCACTAGCAGCAGCATCAGCACCAGTACCACCACCACCAGCATCAGGCTCAGCACCGTCACCATCATCACCATCATCGGCCGAGCTGCTATCCTCGGACTCCTGATACGGAGGACTACGCTTACCTTCGCCATCATCAGTCTCGGTGTCGCTGCTCACTGGTTTTGCTGTTCCTTTGCCCTTTCGACGCTTCGAGTCACCCTGCTTAGGCCCCTTCTGCAACTTTCTCTTCCCTAGGTGAGTGTCACCTATATTTGTACGTGCCCAATCGCTGATGGAATCATTCCCCGTAGCCTCACGTAGATCTGACACGTTTATTTGATCTCTGACAATATGGGACGGGAGAGGGATGTCGCCGTCATCGTCGTCCTCGTCCAGAACTGGAGCCCGGTTAGATCTACCATATTCCATCCATTCCCGCACCGGATTGTTCTCATCATAGAAAGAAAGATGGGCCAGCTGGTCAATGAAATCACCTTCTTCACGCATCTGTGGGCCGGAGACCTCCTCAAGTCGGAGACGAAGGTTGTAGTTGACATAGACAAGCTTATTAAGTTTCTTGTGCGACAACCGATTGCGAACCTTTGTATGCAACAAGGCAAAAGTACTCCAGTTCCGCTCGCATCCACTGGACGAACAACATTGTGAAACAAGCCTCATGGCAAGGTACTGCAGCTTTGGAGTACTTGATCCGAACATCATCCACCAGGACGCTGCATGTGCAACCGAGTATGTAAGCAATATATTCGAATAGAGAAAATAACAATTTCATACGGAGTAACTCTTACATGGGGATGTCCTTGTGTCCATCGCCATCCGCATTGCCATGTCACTGCTATACTCGCCAACCTTCTGCCGAAACACGTCAAACTCCTGCAATGCCTGGACGGCGCTCTGGAGATCCGTCATGCGCTGAAATGTATCCTTGAGTCCACGAAACATTTGTTGAGTTGGATCCATCGTATATGCATACCTCGGATTTAGGACAGCAGCTGCAAAATATAAATCACTTCAAATAAGCATTGGGTCAATAGACTTTAAAAATAGATGACTCGTGTGTGCTTACCTGGACCCACATACGTGCCTATGAACACGTCACCCAACCTCTCGTCCACCACCTCAATATACTCTTTCAGTGTGGAAACATTTGTTCCAAAGAAAGAACGCAGCTCCTGTTTCATAGTCTGGTAGGCCATCACGACTTCGCACATGTTCGGCTTCTTGTCCTGATCAGCGAAGCGGAGGAACTTGTATATTGGTTGAACCGTGTCGATGATATATTTCATTGCATCCCACCACTCCATACTTGAAAAACTTGCATGAGTAAATCTACCATCTTCGGTATTCGCCCATTTGCTGTGTTGGAACTCAGTAGATGCCATCCACTGCATGAAACGATCACGTTTCCGATAGATGCTCTCTAGGAACATGTAGTTGGTTCCAAATCGAGTGGCATTCCACTTCACCAACTCACCACCGATTGCGGTTCTCATCATTGTATTCAACTGACCATGATTGTGTAACCAATTTGAAATTCGCTTGCACTGCTTGATTATAACACCATGTTCAGGTCTTCGAGCTATATCCTTCAACATCAAATTGACGGTGTGTGCTAGACAAGGTGTCCAAGCTATGTGGTCATACACGTCACTTAGTAGTTCCTTGCATGCTTTTTTGTAGTTCGAGCCGTTGTCGGTGACTACGTGCACGACATTCTCCGGTCCAATCTCTTCCACCACCTTTCGAATCTCCTGCAATGGAAGACAGATTGTTTAGTATCATGTCAAAACATACACAATGTCAAAACATGTTTAGGGACTACCTTGAACAAATATGCAGCATCTTGAGTTCTTCCAGTCGCATCAATAGACTTATGGAACCACATGACCCCATTGCAATATATCAAAAAGTTGATGACACTCATCCTCGTCGGACTAGTCCATGAATCACACATCAACGTGACGCCAAATAAGGGCCAGTCTTTCTGAAACTTTACGTACCTCGTCTTCAAGTCTTGCACGTTCAAATCAAGGTACTTGCCATCAATATCCCGTCCAGTGGGTGATGCGATACCTTCACCTGCAACCATATGAAAATCATGAGATACAAGAATGTAAGCTCATAGGTATCATTGCAATGAAAGAAAACTTACCCCACTTCTGTGTCTCCCTGACCGCGCTGATAAAGTATGGACTGTCAGCCTGTCTTCCAGGAACTCCTGCAATATGGAAAAACTTTGACCAAGCTTTACCAATAGCTTCCTTTGCGTTCTTACCCTTCTGCGTCCAGGAGCCTGTATCAATCCTTGGTTGCGTCATTCCTCTTCTCCCACCAGCTGCCAAGTTATAGTCCTCCACCACAGGACTCTCCCTCTGCGAAGTGGACCTTCGAAACATCCTCTGCATAACATTCCCCCTCGTCGAACCACTACCCCCTCCACGCTCATATGCACCTCCTCTCTGTTCCACCCCCCGTCGAAACTCTGCTTCCGCTCTCGATAGATCCAAGGCACGCTGCACCTGGGCCTCCTCATCTTCTTCATCACCGGGATAGTTTCCCTCCGCTGCAGCCTTCTCCCGTCTCAACTTCTCTCGGGCCCGGTCAGCAGTTGCCTTCTTTGCCCTATCCAACTCACGCTGAAAGAATTCCCGCACATCAGGTGGCACATTCCTGCAATGGACCACCTCCGCCCCACGCCCAGCCAAATGTTGTTTCAATCTAGTCGCACCACCTCCTCCTTTCTGCGTACGACAATAATTGCATCGCCATCCGGGATACAGATTTTCACCGTGTTCCCATACAACATCTCTGCCTGCCATTGTCTATCTGCATACATGGACAACAAAAACATATCATCTAATATTCTAACTCCTAAGTGATAGTGTCAAAAATCATCTAATACACCTAAATCAAATCTACAAAAAATCTACTACATGGTGCAAAAAATCCTAAATCCAAAAACATTCAAAATCTTAAATCTACCTAAATCTTACCTACATTCTAAATATACCTAAGTCATACACCTAAATCCTTAAACAAATCATCTAAATTCACCTAAATCCTAGGGGGGGGGAAATTTGATACCTTTGCCTTCGTCGGATCGGCTTACCGGACCCTCTGCCCGGCTAGCCGCTCTGTCAGGCCGGCTTACCGCGCCTCCGTGCCGGTTTCTCGGGGCGGCGCTCCGGATCCGCAACCGGACCGGCTTACCGGTCCTACCGGCCGGCCGGCCGCGCGGTGGAGGCGACTTGCCGGCTTCCGACGCCGGTCGCCAAGGGGATGCTGCGGACAGGGCTCGGGGTGGGTGGGGAGGACTCTGGGGTGGCCCGTGACCCCCCCTAGCTCAGGTGTGGGCGCTATTAAGGTCCCCATTTGCGATGGGCCTTAATGGGCCGTCCGTTTTTTTTTTCTTTTTCGATTTAACTAAAAATGTCCCAAACTATACTTATTGAGCGAATTTTTTAGAAAGTTTGACACCATTAGATTCTTCACACCTTCAAGTATTTTTAGGAATTTTTCATTTTTTTGATTTCAAATTTGAATTTTGAATATTGGCCGGTTTCATACCGGTCAGAACCGGAACCGGGCCGGTCCGGTTTGACCGGTAACCGGTCAAACCGGACCGGTTCCCACCGGTTCGGGTAACCCTGCCCTGGACTCGACGCCCACGGCGGTGTCGAGGCCCGGCGGGACGGGCGGCACAATGGGGGCCGCTCCTGCAGACCCGGAGGAGCGGGGAGAAGTCGTGGACGACCTCGTCGTGGCCGTCGCTTCCCACGGTAACCGTGGCACCCGGCATTCGTGTGCAAAGGGTGACTACTTTTTTTAAAAGAAGAAAGAAAAGCTAGAGCAGTGCTATATCATATAAGAAGAAGCAAATCAGTTCAGTACAAAGTTGATATTACATAAAACAAAGAGAACTCAGAGCCTCTAGAGTTGGTCTGAAGCCAAATAAAGCTAAAACTAAAACTGCACTTAACACGGTAAACTAGGAAACACCAGCCCGCCGCAAGCGGGCTTCCGAACCGAGACCTCCAGCTTGATCTCTTGAGAAGTACCCGAATAGCATCCATATGAGTTTGCTAAAAAATTCGCCGATTTCTCTCCTTTCATATGTTCCAAGCAGTGAACATTAGGCTGATGCTTTAGTCCCGCGCAGCTTCTTTGGTAAGCCTGCAAGTTCTTGTTGCCACCACTCAGCGATGGAGACTCCCGGGTTTGGCATCTTGATAAGATCGCGCGTCCAAAGCGACACTAGGTGGTGCTCGTTTCCCTTCAAAAAAAAAAAAAGCTCTGCTCGTCGGAGAGTGTCCGCTGTTGATTCCTGGTCTCACGCTAGCTTCGGTCAGTGTGGCCGCTGCTTGTAAACGCCGTTGAGAAGAGAGATGTGTGCTGCATGGCGACACATGTGCCGGGGGAGCGGTCGTAGGTTGTTGCGGGGCTGGTGAGCCATGAATGGCGACGCATCTCTCTCAGCAAATAATTTTCATGATAGTTTTTCAAAAAAATTTTACACAACTCTGTTACTATCGGCCGAATACCGATCAAGGCGTGTATAAACTAGATCAAATTGAATCATCAACATCTCTGTCTGTCTGTCACCTTTGTTGTGATAAAATCATAAAATGCTGTTGCTACTTTGGCCATTCGTGAACGGAATTACAGAAATAGTGAAATACTATATCCCACTCGAGTGTCCACGGACTTCCTGCTCATCACTCCGTACTGACGAACGCCGCGATCCTGTCCAGCAGCTCCCTGGCCTTCTCCGTCGCGGGCTCCAGCAAGTAGAACACGTGCCCGACCCCCTCCGACTCGAACAGCTCCACGCGCGGGTCGGCGCCCCTCGCCCGCGCCGCCGCCTCCGCGTACAGCTTCCCGCGCCACCGCAGGACGTCCCCCTCGGCCACGCACACCATCACCTTGCCGCACGTCAGGCCCTCCAGCCCCGGCGCGCCCGGCGCCGTCGGGTTCATCCGGGGATCATCCTCGCCGCCCACCGCGCCGGGGCACACGAACTCCCACAGGCCCTTCTGCATCTTCGCGGGGCCCCGGGGCTCCCCGCCGACGGGCTCCCTGCCCCAGAACCACGGGTGGATCAGCACGACGCCCCCGAGGCCGGCGGCCCGGACGCCCGGGTGCATGGCGAGGTGGTGGCAGATGTTGCCTCCCGCGCTGTCGCCGGCCAGGAACACGCGGGCGCGGTCGCCGTGCGCCGCGAGCCACGGGTCCGCCGCGGCGAGCACCCACTCCAGAGCCGCGAGGGAGTCCTCGTACGCGGCGGGGAGCGGGTGCTCCGGCGCGAGGCGGTAGTCCACGGAGACCGCGACGGCGGGGCAGGCCGCGGCGAGGTCGTTGAGGCAGCGGTGGTACGCGGCGGACGCGGCCGACCCGATCACGAAGCCGCCGCCGTGGAAGTAGACGACCACGGGGAGCCGCGTGCTGCCCTCGCTGGCCGCCGGCGGGAGGTAGAGGCGCGCGAAGGAGTGCGGGGAGAGGGCCACGTCCCTGGACGCGACGCCCGTGGCGGCGTCGACGCCGGGCGGGACGGGCGGCATGGCGATGGGCCGCTCGAGGCGGCCGCTCCTGTACACCAGGAGGAGCGGGGCGAAGTCGTGGACGACCTCGTCGTCGTCCCCCGCAGCGGCCTCGGTGCCCGACATCATCGTGTCACCCGCGTGCGTGCGCGAGCGTCGGCGACGTGCGGCGCGGCTCTAGCTACGGGCGCGGGCCCTGCTATTTGTAAGACCACCTGCGGGCGATTGGTACGAGGAGATGCAGGGCGGCACGCGTCGCTTCCCGTTGTTTGTTTCGGTGAGCCGGTGAGGTGGTGGTGGCGCGCAGGTGAGTCGCGAATGCCGCCGCCTGCAATGCCAGCGCCGGGGCCGGTAGGGCACACGTTTTGTGGTGGGTTGGATCAGACGGGGACGGATCCACAGTTCCACACACCCGACGCGCATGGCTACTGAAGATTTGAGGTGTAGGCAGTGTAGCAATGGAGGCTTGCCACCGAGAGGAGAGCAGAAGCACTGGTTGCATTGCCGCCTGGTCGCCGGCGATGCCGGGTGGCCGAAATCCTTGTCATGGGCCGGCCATTTGAGTTGTTGAGGCGACCCGTCGTTTCAGATAGGCAAAAGTCTATTTGACCTCCTCCAACTATCACCAAAGTTTGGTTTTCCTCCTATAACTATAAAACCGGGTATTTCACCTCCCTCAACTTTTCAAACCGTCCATTTTACCTCCCTCGAGCGGTTTTGAAGACTATTTGCTACAGTAACCGTGGTTTTGTCTTTTTCTTTTTTAAAAAAATTTCAGTTGAATCTTTGAAAAATCATAAAATAGAAAATTCAATTTTGTTGGACTCCACATAAGTAGATATACGCAGTGAATATATTATATGGTATACTTTAGTACAATTTTTTTACTGTAACTTTAGATATATACTTTTCTGTATTTAATTTATAGCTACAGTTTTCGTCGTCCCATTATGGTGAAATTTTTATGGTGAGCTAATAATTATATGATTGAGCTGTAGTAAAAAATTTATGATTATTAGATCATGTTTGACTGATCTATAGATTTATCTATATAAACTAGAAAAATCTATAGAAAAATCTAAACGAATCTATAGATAAATCTATAACTCAGTCATATATGATCTAATAATCATAAAATTTTTACTATAGCTCAATCATATAATGATTAGCCCACCATAAAAATTTCACCATAATGGGACGACGAAAACTGTAGCTATAAATTAATTACAGAAAAGTATATATCTAAAGTTACAGTAAAAAAATTGTACTAAAGTATACCATATAATATATTTACTGCGTATATCTACTCATGTGGAGTCCAACAAAATTGGATTTTCTATTTTATGATTTTTTTGTGATTTACTATGATTTTTCAAAGATTCAACTGAATTTTTTTTAAAAAGAAAAAGACAAAACTACGGTTACTGTAGCAAACAGTCTTCAAAACCGCTCGAGGGAGGTAAAATGGACGGTTTGAAAAGTTGAGGGAGGTGAAATACCCGGTTTTATAGTTGTAGGAGGAAAACCAAATTTTGGTGATAGTTGGAGGAGGTCAAATAGACTTTTGCCTTTCAGATAAGCCCGCCTGTTGAACAACTGAGGCCCAATGGGCTAGGATGGAAAAGAACTCGGTCAAACTGACTGGCTCCAGGGCCCCCATGGACAAGCACTTCCTCCATCCGTGATGGAGACGGCGTAGTTAGCCCTTGTTTGTTTTCCCCATGCTATTCCATTCTACAAAAGAATCTCACATGTATAGTGTACTAAATGAAATTTATTTGTAAAATTTTTTCAGGGATGGGTATAATTTTTCGCAACGAATTTAATCGATGATTTGCTATAGTGATGCTGCAGTAACCATCCTCTAATCGCGCGGTCAAAGGCCTCATTAGATTCTTCAGGGTCACTAGTGCAGGGGTTCTGAAGTTGTTTTTTGTAAACTGACTTTGTTTGACACCATAATTAGCAGTCAAAATATCACTATTCACTAACACAACACAAAATAAACGGGGCCTTAACCTCTTGGTTCTCTCCGGGCAGGCTCCAGCATGGCGCTGACAAAGGGTTGCCCATCTAGAACGGAAGAAACCCAGCCTACGCCGCTCAGCCGCTGGCTGCCTTCTTCCATGGACCATGGCCATCTGCTTCTGGAAACTTTGACGTGCCGGCTTAATTCCTTCGCGTCCCGATCGAGTCGCCGGCCGTGCGCGCGCGGCGGCGGCCTGCGGATGTGCGTGTGGCAACAAGGGCGCAGACGCATGCGTATCTGTCGGAGATGACCATTGCCAGATGCGGGCACCATGGAGTTCACACCTGATCTGCCACTCCTCTTTGCGAGCGATCACACCTGTGTCCTGAGAAAAACGGGTTTTGTCTTGAGTTCTTGGCCGGGTGATGGACGGCCGATGCCGTCTGCGATGCAGACGTGTGTTCTGACCTTCTCGACCGGCGGCGTGCGCACGTGTCGACGAATACATTGACTCGACACGTGCACACAACGACGACGACTGGCCTTCTTTCGTTGCCAACAACGTTTACCGGTGCCTTGTAGTACTTGCTCCTGCTAGATTGCTACGTACATGACACGTGTGTGATCACAACATCTGGAAATATACAAAGTGAAATTCGGAGTCTCTTGCCAGCACCTAACTGAGTCTGGGAGAGAAATTAAGAAACCACCAGTGTGATGCAAGCCGTGACACCAGGCACGCGCAGGGCGCGGCCTACCAGCCCGTGACATCGGAAAGGAAGGCGAGTGCCCCCTTTGGCTATAGCGGCCAATCTTGGTTTCCGTGTCAGCATCCAATAGACACGCACGAGCGTCGTCAGCATGGAGCCATCGCCAGCGTGGTGTCGTGCCGTGTCCCAGCTGGGAGCTCCACGTCTCGCGGCCGGGGCCAGTCACCTGCTCCCTCCTGGTCCTCTCCTGCACGCTGCTCGGAACGCTGCCATCTATGGATGGCAGTGGGTCGGGTTCGGAGCGGGTATCCGCGGGTTTCGGGTTTGCGGGTTTCGGATTCGGTTTTTAGTTTAGACCCGCGGATTTGCGGGTTCGGGTACCCAAAATCCTTCGGGTTTGGGGCGGATCCCAGAAATAACCCGCGGAGCTCCATTTGGGGCCCGAAATCTTCAGCCCAGCAAAGGCCCATCTAGCAACCCTAGCAATATATACTTGGAATCTTATCCTCTCCACCTCACCCTCATCCTCGAGCTGCCTCCTTCAAGCACGCCACCGCATCTGGCCACCCATGCCCTGCCAGCTCGTCGGCGCCCCCCGCTCGCCGGCTGCCGCGAGCGCCGCCGGCCCCGCCTGCTCGCCGGCCCCGCCTGCTCGCGGGCTGCCGCCGGCTCCCGTCGGCGCCGCCCGCCCCGCCCCGCCTCGCTGCCTGCTCGCCGGCGCCACCGGCCCTGCCCCTGCTCGCCGGCTGCCGCCGGCTCCCGTCGCCGCCGCCCGCCCCGCCCCGCCTCGCTGGCTGCCGCCGGCTCCCGTCGCCGCCGCCCGCCCTGCCCCGCCTCGCTGGCTGCTCGCCGGCGCCACCGGCCCTGCCCCTCCTTGCCCAGCCCCGCCGTCGGCTCTCGCTGGTGCCGCCCGCCCCGTCTCGCCGAAGTCGCCGCCTGCTCGCGCGAGCTCCGGCCGCCCCGCCCCCACACGCATGTCGGCCGGCGCCGGGAGCCGTCTGCGGCAGGCCTGCCCCGCACCCCGCCCCCGCATGGCTGGCGGAGGGGCAAAAGCCGGCCACGCCCCGCACGCAGGTGCGGGCGTGCGGAGGAGCTTCGTGGAGCGAGCAACCTTATCCTTTGTTGCTAGAACACTTGTTTGTAAAAAAAAATCGGATTTTGGATTATCCGTCGGGTTTCGGGTATCCGCGGGTTTCGGTTTTGGGGATGAATTTTAACCCGAAATAGAGTTCGGGGCGGGTTCGGGTTTCAAGTTCGGGTTTCGGTTTTGGGTGCCCAGTCACTCCACCCGAACCGAACCCGACCCGTTGCCACCCTTACTGCCATCTCCTTGTCCTGGGGGCTGGGGCCATCTCTCGCTATGGTCGTCTGTCTGTGTCTGGCTGTCCTGGAGCTCTCCCTCTCGTTGCCTCCACCACCCCCACAAGAGAACGCGTGTGATTGGCTGACTCATTGGCATCAGGAGCGCGGCATCGATGCCAGGTGGGACTCCTCCGATCTGACGTGGTCGGTTGGCAGTCCGTGCCTGTCGCAGCTAGCGGGCCGGTGCTACTGTGCTAGGAGCCGCCATGGAATGGAATGAAGGCTTTATCAGCAGCCTGGTGGGGCCCACCGGCTAACCCTGTCTGAATCGGAAACCGGAACACGATCCAGATTTTATGTCTAATCCGTCTACGCGTGTGATGCCCCCTTTTGCTCTCCCACAACTTGCATTGAGCCGATCTCACTCGATGCGTTACTGACTCGATCTCCTGCGATGGAATCGCGTGCTCACTTTTTTTTTTTTTTTGAAGTAAGCACTTATTTCGGTGGTGATCAGTCACCGCTTGGCGCGCTTGAGCTGACAGCCTGAAAGTGTTGCTGCATGGCTAAGCCCTGGATCCGGACCGCGGGGTTGAGGAGATGGAGCTGCAGCTGCATGCCAGGCAGCGTTAGAGTTACCTAGCGAGCAGGGAGGAGTGCTGAGGGCATTCTCTGGTTGCGACTTGCGAGTCTTGCACGATGAGGCAAATTGGTGGTTGGCTCACAAGTGACTGCAGCATAATCTAACATTACGCAATCTTTCAGTATCACGGTAACAACAACAGAAAAAGGAACGGGAAAAAACAATCACACGCACACACACACACACACTAGTCAGTCAGCAAAAAATTACCTAGAAACACGCTGCCAGTTAGCAGTTAAGAGTACAAGTTCCCGACGAGTTCTTTCCGCCCTCATACGTTGCATCTTCCCGACGAGTTCATTCGCAGGGAGAGAACAAAAAGGATACGAATCTGATTATAATCTATTATATTATTAAAGGAGTGTTAAAAGAAGCCACCAGATTTGCCGAGAGGGGCTAAAAATTACCACATTAATCTAAAAAAGAGAAGAATTTGCACCGTTGGATTTTATGAAGATCTAACGGTCAAGATTAACCCAAAGAGTTCATATCAGATACGATTAGTATATATAATTTCGAAATAAATAAATTAATAAAACTTGCCTTTGATTAAAAATCCTTACCGAATATGATAAGTAAATAGCTACTTAAAAATTAGCGCTAGGGCACCTCTTCACGTCCAGCGAGGTCATGCTCACCGCCACGATCTCTCCGTGCTGCTCGCCTTCGCCATACTTCTCAACAGGGTGCAGCCCGTCTTCTCAGGCAAGCTGCCGACGAGCCTCACATGTCATGACCTTTTTCCATAGGCCACAAGCTGACATGTACGACATGCTGCATCTTCAATGTTGTTGCAGGGGTGACCATTGGTTCAGGATGGCAAACCGTTGGTCGCATACGTGAACGTCCACTACCTGATCGGATTCCTCTTGATATATATGTTACACGGTTGGCCGCTTCATTTCGGAGTCGGGGTAAAAATACTACAAACACTGGTTACTAGATGATTAAACAACAACATGATGTGTATGTATGGATCGGTAGCATCCATCAGACCATCACGGCATCAATTTTTTTTTGCAAAGCACGACAAATAAGGCAGCGTTAAAAGAAAATCACCACATTCATCGAGAGAGGCTAGACACTACCAAGTTGATCAAATAATAAAAACTGATATTTGATTTCTATTGAGTTTGTGAAGCAAATTATATATATATATATATATATATATATATATATATATATATATATATATATATATATAGCCCATGTAAAATAAAATTATTTAAGATAAATTTAGAAATATGGCTTGAAATTGCCACACTAATAAAAGATAAGTGATAACATTGATTGTTATGACAATCCAATATTTTAAACTATTTTAGAGGGGTTTGTTGAATACAGTATAAAATCTAAAAATAGAAATACAAAAATAAAATATCCAAAAATAGGGCCAGGGCCGGCCCATGCACTATGGGCCAGTCGGGCCGTTCGGCCAGCCCAGCACAATAAAATGGCTATTGGGCCAGGCCTGGGCTGAGAGGTCGGTCCATAGTGCCGGTCCGGCCCAGCACGAAATAGCCATCGGGCCGCATAGGGCCGGGCCAAATTGGGCTGGGCCAAACTGGGCTAGGGCCGGGTTGGGCTGGGCTGCCCATTTGGGCACTTATATCCATCACGACATCAATTTTTTTGCAAAGCACGACAATTAAGACAACGTTAAAAGAAAATCACCACATTCATCGAGAGAGGCTAGACATTACCAAGTTAATCTAAAAAAGAGGAGAATATACACCGTGGAATTTTATGAAGATCTAACAGTCAAGAGTAACTCAAAAAGGCTATATCAAATATAATTTATATATATAATTAAAAAATTGAGAAAAATAGGATTTGATAAAAAAACTTGCCAAATATGATTAGTAAATAATTAAATTAGGAATTAAAAATAAAAAAATCGGACTTGACTACAACCAAATAGCTAAATTTAGAATTTTAAAAAATAGCACTTGAAAAAAGAGTGCAAGTTTACACTAAGATGAGCTTTCCTCCGGTACATTAGTACCGGTTAACTTTTGGTTCGGTACTAAAGTTGGTACGGAGCTATTTTAGTATTGGATCCAAATTAATGCTATTAGTAAATAGCTTTTGAATAAGAAAAATTAAGAGTTGATCAAACAATAAAAACTGATATTCGATTTCTATTGAGTTTGGGAAGCAAATTATATATATATATATATATATATATATATATATATATATATATATATATATAGCCCATGTAAAAATTATTAAGATAGATTTAGAAATATGGATTGAAATTGCTACACTAATAAAAGATAATTGATACCATTGATTCTTATGATAATCCAATATTTTAAATTATTCTAGAGGGGTTTGTTGAATACAGTATAAAATCTAAAAATAGAAATATAAAATAAAAGACCCAAGTAAATAATAAAATAAATTAATGAGAAATAGTATCTAAATTTTGAACAGATTACTTAAATAAAGGGACGTAGGTTACTAAAATTTTAATGCTACCTCCTTTTTTCATGCTACTAGCAGTACTGGTATATACTTTTATAGACATTACCAAGTTAATCTAAATAGAGAAGATATACATTGGATTTTATGAAGATCTTGGCGCATAGTAGAGTTTGCAGCAGAGGAACACGGGCGACGACCCAGGGTCGCTAGGCCCTAGGTTCGCCAATGATACTAAAATATCCAAATAAATAGCTTATATAAAATTTAATTGGTTTAACCTAAAATTAGGATTAAAGAATGAAAGCATTATAAGATTAATATTTTACCATTGGGGTACATAAGGCCAAGCTATCGGTAGAGGACATGGAAATCCTATTGGTCAAAACCAAATGCTGCAAAAGGATGTGGGCATCATAATGGATATATATGCCAGTGAAAGCCAACATGATAAATGGGAACACAGATAACCTACGGATCAATACGAGCAGGTCATGACAGAAAAGCATGATGTAAAGATGAACCATTCTTAGAAGACAAGAACAACAACATATAGAAGGCAAGGCAAAAGAGAAAGTATAAAAGAAGAGACAAGGTAAATAGGGCTAAAAAGACTATGAATACCAATATGGAGCGGTCTAGATCTGTCTTGGGCTAAAGAATTCTATTAGAATATCAAGGAGGGGAGGTTTAGTTCAGAATATTAATGGACTAAACGTGCATCAAGATTGTGATGATTAGAGAGGAAATTGGCTTGCTCAAGGCGTGGAAAAGAGGATGGTCTATTGGTGTATTTGCTAAGAATGATATCAAGACCATAGCAAAAAAAAAACAAAAACCAAAACTTAATGTCATAAAATAATAGTATAGGAATATGAAGTCCGTCCAGCTTAGGGTGTCCACAGGCTTGATCAAATCATGCCGAAGAAAAGTAGGAGAATATAAAAGAGTATAGATCTATTATATGATGTTCATGGATTAGATGTGCACCAAGATCTTGATCATTGATGAGGAAATTAGCTTGCTCAAGGCCCAAGAAATAAGTTGGTATATTGATGTAATTGCTCAAGAAGACAATGGGAGAATAACAACTTAAAAGAATCTACCTCATCACTATGAGAAAAAGGTAAGAAACTACCTAGACCAAAAAAAAAATTATGTACATACTATGATTGCTGAAATCAGACCAGACGCGATATTAGCGCGGACCATCTTACTAGTTATATACAAGAAAAGGATACGAGCATCTGATTTTTTTTATTTTTTAAAGAGGGATACGATCGAATCAGCCGGCGGCGTACCTATACAATACAGTTCGGCGTAGAGAAGTTGGGGGCCAGGTCGCTGCAGCCGGCGGCGTGCCGCATTGCTACTGGCTTACCAGGTCCCCGGCCGGTGACGCGACGGGAACGGGACACGGTGCCCCTGCCGTCCTTGATGATTTATTGGGAGGCGGCGGACGCGACCATTCCCTGAAGCCTCAACTGACCTTTTTTTCTTTTCTTTTGGAAGTAAGACCATTCAATTTGCAGTTTGATCTCCTTTCCCAACTGCTGCTTCAATCACCGGACACCTACCCGTTCCAGGCGTTCTTTATTGATGCTGCCTGGGGGAGGAGGCTGCAATGCGCGCGCGGCAAGGCAGCCTCGTCAATGTCAACCCAGGATAGCTTGCTTCCTAGCTTCTCCACGGTCCGATCCGAGCGTCTGACTTGCGCGCGCGCGTCAACGGTCACCCAAAGCAAACTCAGAAGAATATCGTGTGAACCGTGACAGGGCAATCGAATGGATGGATGTTTTCCGCAGAAACTTCTCTGCGATTGGGAGGTTTCGTGACAGGAGCGGGCGAGCGAGCGGCCGGAGGGGGGAAAAAAATCAGCGGCCCAGTATAGTAGTACCAGCACCCGCCAGAGGTTACATTGTTGGGTGCACGAGTACTTCCTTCGTTTCAAAAAAGAATGCGACTCTCGTCTTTTCAAAAAAGTTAATAAATATTATTATATGAATTAAGTAATATATATTTATACTAGATCTATTTAAAAATATAAAATATTAGTAATCTTTTATATATTTTTGATTAAATTTAAAGTTGTTTGACCCTCGGCATGCGAGAATTACATTCTGTATGTACGAGACAGAGGAAGTAGTACGTAGTATCATTTGTTTTGGCTCATCATTCTCTGTCCCGTCGGACGGTAGTTTACTTGATCTGGAACGGATTATTGTGGTGGTTACCTTCGTATCGCACGTACTCATACCCGCTTCATTAGTTTTTCTTCTTCCAGAGCAGGTGACACTAGGAGTCTTGACTTCCACGAAAGAAGAGAAAAGAAAAAGGAAGAAAACGGGTGTCGCCAGTAGGTGATGGTGCACGTTTTTTTTAGTTTTTATTTTAGTAAAACAGGCCATTGCCCTGCCGCTCCTTTATTTTTTAAGAAGAAGCGAAGCGAGGGTGTTACGAGTCGATTACGAGCGATCCGAGCTGTCACGGCGCACGGGCCGACTGGGCCGCGCGGGTTAATGTAGCGCACGGCTAGGGTAGCGCCGCGGCTCAGCTTCTTTAGTCCTACACTGGAAACGGAAAGGGAGCCGAACCAACTTAAATAGCCGGTTCTTGGGAAGCTAATAACCCCGGTTCGAACCTTTTGCGTGAAGCGAGGATGAAAGCGCAAGAGAGTTATTTAGCAGGTGTGGTTTACTCAACGTGTGAGCACGTCGACGCGTGGAAACACAGCGCGGTTTCACACCACGTACGGACAGAAGTGCGCGTACATGAGCACGTCGACGCGTGTAAACACAGATGCCAACAGTATGTGGATGGACACACATGGACTGCTTGGCAGTGAACCCACGGGCGTGACACATGGGATCGTAGCACTAAACGTATGAGACGTGACTTAAGAGAGGAGTTCCTGCTCCTTTGTCCAGACTGGAAGCTTGCAACGAAAACGAAGTCTCGTTTTCAGATGGCTCCAACTGGACTCTTGGCCAGCTAGTGGCAGGCCTGGGCGCCTGGCCCCTAGATATCTGCCTCCGTCCTGAATTGTGTCGGACGCGCAACAAGTCCCCATCCCACAGGGGAAATTAAAATGAGCCGCCCGTGGCCATTCCGCCGGATATCTGAACGGACAGACACCCATCCTGTTCGACCGCTCGTTCTTGGGATACAGAATCGTCATTGAATTTTCTTCCCTTCTCTATTATATATATTTAAATTATTAAAAGAAGAATACATCAGTATACGGGCCCACGTGATGGGCAAAAAAAATCTTGATCTCGATGTTTCTTCTCCGACCGGCCATCTTGCATCTTCCTGG
Organism: Panicum virgatum; assembly: GCF_016808335.1. Classification (NCBI taxonomy): domain Eukaryota; kingdom Viridiplantae; phylum Streptophyta; class Magnoliopsida; order Poales; family Poaceae; genus Panicum; species Panicum virgatum. Next base: position 32,032,088 of record NC_053151.1, on the reverse strand, counting down.
CCTCGAGATAGAGATCCAAGGACAGTGGAGCCGCCGCCACGCCGGCGAGGTGCAGGAACTGGGGAGGTCTCGGAGGCGGCGTGACCGGGGTGCCGGTGCGAGCGCAGTGGTGGCGCCGGCGGCCGGCGGATAAGGAGGCGGCCGCATACGACTTCGACGCGGACCGCAGACCAGCGCTAATCTCGTCGGGGCCTCCGACCAGCTCTAGTGTCGCCGGGGGCCGCCGCGATGAAGCCTCTCGACCGCGGCGGGGAAGCGGTTGGTGGAATCTTCCTCGGCGTTGACCTCACGAAGCCGGCCGGCCGCCCGGCACGTTGTCTCCCTCGGCGCACTAAGGTTGGATCCTGAACCTTGGAATTCGAGGGGACTAGAAACGATTTCCCCCATTTTTTGCCCCCTCCAATCCGTTGGTTGGTCGTGTCGATTGGCAGTGATCTGATCTGTTGATTTCATAGGGGCGTGGGGCTCATGGTGTGCTTCCAGTTTAAGCTCTGGTGGATGGCGCAACGGATAGGCGAGGAGTATGCAGGTGTTATCGGTATCGATTTCAACAAAGATCGATTACTGGATCTTAACGAAGATATGATGCAATCAGAGCAGCAAGCCTTGGATGCGCCAGCAACGAAAGAGGATTTGGAAACGGGCTCACTGGGCCAACAAGACGGAATGGGAAGGTACGTTCTAGCATATGAGTAGTCATGTTCTCGATGAATTAGTCGTGTGCATTTGCAAATGTTCCATGATTTAGACAGTGAGCAGCATGATTCATCATGTGGCTTCAGTGAATCAAGCAAACCATATGGGGGGCAGAACAAATTGTCCGTATACGTGCAGAGGAACGGCGATGACGACTAAACGGCAGCCAGATCTCGTGCATTGTGTTGAATCTTGCTTAGCAAAGCTGCTGCGGCTGGATCTGGCATCCAGGCCAAGTGCTCCATGTGTTCACGCTGCACTGAAGCTCGAGCTCCTGCCTCTGGGTGCGCAAGCTGCAGTGCTTCCTTGAGGGAGCATCACTTGTTCCTGTGCATTGCCTCAATAAGCAGTAACTGGTGGAGGGCGATGCTAGGCATCACAGCACAATGCCGGCCAAGAGGTAATCTGTGAACCTCAATTTATGATTCTTGTGTGTTCGTTTATTGCAAGAAAAAGATATAACTTTCTACACCAAATAGGATGCTTCATTGTGTATCGAACATTTAGATTGATTCTTGTTTGAGAAACAGTCTCATCATATTGAGGTGAACAAATTTCGAAATTTTTTATTGGCACAAAATATGTGCAGCCTTTTATTCCACTCTTGGCTAATTCCTTTTTGTGGTTTGTAAAGAATATGCATCTAAATATTTTAGGCAATAGTCTATTTGCACAAGAATACGCGGAGTCTTGTACCTTTTTAATTTGTATTAGTTGTTTATGAAGAATGAGGATCAACACACATTTTATTGTGATATTCCGTGTGCACAAAACTATGTGCAATCTAGTATATTTCTATTGCTTGATTTATTTCATAGCTTGTAAAAAATGATATGTGCACACAAATTTGTGCATCTCCTATTTTCAATAGTCTCGACATTTTCTATCTGCACTAAAATATATGCATCTCACATGTTCCATGGTTTGGACATTTTTCTATCTGCATCAAAATGATATGTGCATATTCATGTTTTTATTATTTACAGTTGGATCAAGTCAGGTGCGCAAGGGAAGCACTCGACCTCTCATCTAGCCCAACCTGCAGTCGTCCACATATGTCATAGAGCAAAGAGCACGTGTGTAACAATTACTATTATTTCATGTTTGATAACATATTTGCGTCACCCGCAAATTTTGGTAAATATCTTTTGCATAGATATTGATTAAAATATAATTAAATATTTTTAGCATCCAAAAATATATGTGCATCTTGAACAAATAATATCTCAAATCGTGTGATGCACAAATAGTTGTGCATGACCTCATGTAATTAGTTGTACGTGTTAGTGTACCAAATAATTGATTGGATGATGCTCTCAATTTCTTGCAAAAATATTTGTATTCGTGTGTTAAATATTTTGATATTCTTTATTTCTTCATGCACAAAGTTATTTTCCTTTATTTTGTGATTCACAAAAAGTTGGCGCACTTATGAGGAGAAATTTAATTGCTCAACTGTTGAAGTTCTTTTATTTTTCTTTATTTTAATCTGCTAGGGCGTGATGAAATTGGACCGCCAGTCCTATTTACTATGGGTTCTAATATTGAAGATTCCAACTCTGAGTACCGGGTTATACAAGTGGTGTTCTACAAGTGTTGTACTGTGCGAGATTCCCTCTCCGGAAACCTCTGAAGCCACGCGTCCACCTGCTCCCTCGGTCCATGTGCATTAAAATATAACGACACAACTCGAATACGTTGCAAGCTGTTCCTACATACACTTAATGTACACCCATCGTACCTCCAGTCGCTGATCTCAACGTCATCCCCACCGTACAGATAGCCGGCGCATTGGCGCCGCGCGGCACAAAATCCGCTCTCCACAGTTGTCGTGGTCGGAGCCACAAAAGGCCCTGCACGTGTCGGCCGCTTGTGGCTGGAGCAGGGGCTGCCCTGCAGCACCTGGGTAGGCAGGGTAGCGGAAGCGGAGGCTGCTGCTGACACGAGCCAGCCGCACTGCCACAGCCAGTGAGCCAGAGCCAAGGGAAAGCGAAGCGTGGACTCGGGTGCCGAGCCGAACGCCGTTACCCGCCGGCCACATGAGGCGCCGTCCCGAACCTTGGTGGTGACGACAAAGCTACAACTGTTTGTACCGTGGAGTAAAAAAAAAAACACACTGTTTCTACTGTCCGATCACCGGTACTCTGAATTGTCCAGACTCCCGGGTTGATGGCTGATCAACTGAAAAGAGACAAAAGCGGATGAGTCCAGCAGGGCGGCCGTGTTTGGCCAATTTCGCGCATATTTTTTGAGAAGAGAATTTCGTATGCATGAAGTATTAAATAAAGTCTATTTGTAAAATTTTTTCAGGGACGGGTGTAACTTTTCGAAGAGAATCTCGTATGCATGGAGTATTAAATAAAGTCTATTTGCAAAATCTTTTCAGGGACGGGTGTAACTTTTCGCGATGAATCTAATGACGGTAATTAATTGATGATTTGCTACAGTGATACTACAGTAACCTTCCTCTAATCACGCGGTCAAAGACCTCATTAGATTCGTCTCGCGATTTACACGGGGTTGTGGAGGTGATTTTGTAATTAGACTTTATTTAATACTGGTAATCAGTGGTCAAAGTAGGGTGAAAAATTTTTCACCCTACAACCAAACGCGGCCAGTAGGTCGATGTGGAGATTCAAAATTGGACGGCTTGGGAAACCGCCGCAGGCCAACTTCGGCTACTCAAAGAATCCATTGAAGGCCAGGACTCAACAGTTGGCATAAAAGGAATATGGAAGTGACGGTGTGGTCATCGAGAATACTAGTTAACTAGAGAAAAATGACAAGAAGGTTTGACAGTAACGGAAAGGAGATTTGGAGACAAAAGCAGCTGTTTTATACAGTATGCCCCACTCATATAAAATTACTATCATACTTGCAATACCTTTTTTCGAGTTCTCTTAAGCTAATATATGTCCATAAAATACAATAAGTAATTAAGTTTTTTTCCCTAGTATGCACTAGCCTAATTGAAGATCTTATGAGCACCCAGTTTCTAGGTCCCAACTATTTCTCTCCAAATTAATATCTTATCCAGGACAAGGGATCAACGAACTTGTATGACACGGTTCTGCACCTCCAATTTTATTTAGAAATGGTACGTATAACCCAATAACCTACGTAGTTGACGTTTTCAGATTGTATAGTAGATTAATTTTTTTTTGAAACTTTCGTCTACTCGACTCCAGAGGCAGCGAAAGTTTTTACGAGAACCTAGAACCAGAGATTAATCCCAGCACGAGCTTCTAAGGTGCCTGTCAATTCATTCACCTTCACCCCATCGCTTGCGGATAAACCCTGGCCACCGTGTCATGTCACCCTTTACCTGCCGTGCCGTTAACTCTGACCTCCACTCCCCGCTGAACCTGAACGCCGTCAGCCCGTCAGTTGCCACGGGGCCCACCGGGGGCGCAGACAAAAACTCTCCAACCCCTTGTTTGTTGCATAATTTAAAATTCTAAATATTTTTTCTGACACCTGCATGGAGATTTAAATCTAGACGAAATAAAAAACGCATTGCACGATTTGCCTGTAAAATCACGAGTCGAATCTAATGAATCTAATTAGGTCGTAATTAGATGCTAAATTGCTACAATAATACTACAGTAAACAGCCTCTAATGACAGATTAATTAGGCTCATTAGATTCGTCTCGCGATTTACAGATGAGCTCTGTAATTAATTTTGTGATTAGTCTATATTTAATATTTCAAATATAAAAAAAATCAAAAAATTTACACCGAGCAACAACAAGGCCAGCTGCTTGCAGCAGGGCGAGCAACCGCCGGTTTGACCCGCCCGCGAGGTTTATAAGCGGCGGCTTCCACGGGGACGGGCTTGTCGCGCAAGCCGCTCACGTTTTCCCGCGCCGGACGCCGCCTCCGGCTGCCTGCTCGGTCTCGGATTCCCTCGACCCAAAGCGAGAAGAGGAGAGGACCGGCGGGGCGGGCGCTTGTTTTCCTGTCCGCCTCTTTCTCTCGTCTCGCGCTCTCCGTCCGCGACGATAGTTTGGGGGGAGAGTCGCTTCGTCTCTTGATTCCGGCGGCGGAGGCGTGGTTCGCCCGTAAGTCCTTGGCGGCGGCGGAGGCGGGGGCCGTCGATGTGAGGGAGTCCTCTGGCAGCAGAGCGTCCGTCGGCGGCGGGCGGCGGGCGGCGGCGGCGGCGATCGATGGACTCGGTGAAGGCATGGGCGGCGGCAAACTACGCGGAGCCCATGACGTCGATGCAGCAGTCGCTCCGCGTCGCCTACGTGGTCTTCGCCTTCTGCGCCGCCTTCTTCCTCGGCGGCATCAAAGGCACGCCCCCCTCCTTGTGAATTGCTGCCGCGTCTTGGTCTCGCCATGTTTTGATTTCTGAGCCTCCTGCCGTGCTTGGGGGGGGCTTCTGCGCCTGCGTGTGCTGAATAAACTTTGCTGGCTTCTCGGATGGATGTGCAGCGATGGTGGTCGGCCCCGTGGCCGCGGCGCTGATGATCCTGGGCAACGTCGGCGTCATACTCGTGCTCTTCCCGGCGCACGTCTGGTGGACAATCTACTCGCTCATCAAGTAAGCCACCGAAGCAAACTCCGGTTGCTGTGTTCATGCTCCGTCAATTCGTCCTCTTTTCTCCCGGTTGCAGTGAGAATCCTCTTGGCGAACTATTTGATTTTGCTGTCCCCTTTGTTCCCAAAAACTCGTTTTTTTTGTTGCTAATTGCATGGTCGCGAGGACGAATTGTCATACTGTTTGACTGATGGCATTCTTTATCCAGGACTGACCGCATCAACGCGGGCCTGAAACTGGCCGTGCTCCTCGCGCTGCCGGTCCTGTTCGTCCTCTGGCTGGGGCTCGGCATCTTCGGCAGCGCGCTGGCGGCGCTCGGCTACGGCTTCTTCGCGCCGTGGATCTCCACCTTCGAGGCGTTCCGGCAGGAGAGCGAGGCCAAGAAGTTCGTGCACGGCATTGTGGTAAGGCAGTGCTCCTCCTCCAGAGCACCATCCTCCTGCGGCTCGACGCAGGCCGGAGGGCGTTCAGGTGCTGCGGCTGGTAATCATGCATGCCTCATAACTGACAACGCGGAGATGGTTCCGGATGGAGCAGGACGGGACATGGGGCACGATCAAGGGCAGCTGCACGGTGGTTAGGGACTTCGCGGACATGTGCTTCCACTCCTACCCGGTCTACCTCAAGGAGCTGCGCGAGAGCTCCCAGGATCGTGAGCCCCATTCGATAAGGTACCTGTCTGCCTGTCCTCCCGCTGGTTGCCAGTTGTTTAGGATTAGCTCCGTGTTGTGTGTAATCCTTTGTGACAAGGATGGGTTTGTCACGACAGGGACGTGCTTAGCCATTTTATTCTTGTCTGCTCTAAAATACCCCTGTCCTGGTAGTGTGTCATGTCTCGTGTTAGACTGCTACTGAAGTATATTCTGCACAAATCCCACCATCATGATTGTTGCGCAACGCACATCGCCTGCGTTTTCTTGAAATCAATACTGCAATTGGCACATTCAAAAAATCATCTTGAATGTTGTTTGCAGGTTGCTGGATGTGCCTTCATGTATAGTTGTTGCTCTCCTGGGGTTGGTCGTGGACATATCGCTCTACACGGTGATCGCGCTGATCAAGAGCCCCTACATGCTCTTCAAAGGCTGGCAGAGGCTGCTGCACGACCTCATCAGCCGCGAGGGCCCGTTCCTTGAAACAGTTTGCGTGCCGATCGCTGGCCTGGCCATCCTTTTCTGGCCACTGGTGGTGGTTGGGAGCGTCCTGTTGGCTATCGTATCGAGCATTTTCGTGGGCCTCTACGGAGCAGTCATTGTCTTCCAGGTTACTAAACTGCCAGAGATGAATTATTGCTAAACTGTGGGAAAGATTATGTGATCCAACTTACAATTTTTCTTGCCTTATTGTTGCAGGAAAAATCGTTTCAAAGGGGAGTTTCATATGTCGTGGCCATGGTTGCAGAGTTCGATGAGTACACCAATGATTGGCTTTACCTCCGTGAAGGAACAATTCTCCCAAAGTACAGCATTTCCCTTGACCATTTTGATCTGAACATCCTGATGTCCTTTGTCATGTGCTTCTTCCTCACTGCCCGATTGTTTAACCTTCTATCTTTTGAACAATTATTAGGCCTTCCTACAGAAAGAGGAAATCATCCAACTCTACAGAGTTCTCAGTCAGAACAAATGCCTCTGTCAAAGGCGCTGAATATCCTTCTGGTTCCAGTGAAGCACCAGCAATGTTGGTTCCGAATTTGGCTCCTGCAAGATCAGTAAGAGAGGCTATACAAGAAGTCAAAATGGTCCAGGTATGTTTCCTTCTTTCATGAATCATGCGTTTAATTCATGGCATTCCCATCTTGTCTGCAAACTTCACACAATTTACTCAGACACAAATTATTCGGGCTTTCACCTTAGAAAACTTTTCTGATACTCCCTGCAAACTTGGTAAAAATCTGTGTTTCATGTTATGAGCTGTGTAATTTCCTATAATTCTAGTTATAGTTCACACTTTTTTTTTTACTTAATGTATGCAAACGTCTTCCTGTGTATTCTAAAGAGAGGAAGTTGCTGCTACTCATCAATGTTTCCCCTGTCTTCAGAGCAAAGCAGTGTCGAGTTCAGAGATTTCAAGGGGCCTGTTCCTAATTTTATGCGTGTTAATGTCACAAAAGAAAGAAGCACTTTTTCGATTGCTGTGCACATGCTATCTTTTATTAGGTTTGCTTGCTCCATGTAAGGTACTAATATCATGAATGGGACTATACTGTGAACTATACTGCTCCACCACCCAAGTAGGCGATAGCAAGACAAATTTGTGTTGCTGTGGTCACGCTTTCTTTGGTAGGTGAGCCTATTCTAATTGAGGAAATTGCATGAATGAAGGAGGCACACAAGAGTAGCTACAGGTAGACGTTTGAATTGTTGCATTGATGGTATCTTAGATTAGGTGGGCTATTTCTAAGCGAAGCAATAACATGATTCACAAACGAAAGGAACCTCATAAAAGAAGCAATTGCAAATTTGCAATGCTTCTTTGTATGGGACGCGTTGTATTGTGACCACTATAAAGAACAGATAAGCCTATCCCAAGTGGCAGTTAGTTTATTGATTAATAATCAGGTTATCCAGTTCTTTAATGAATGGTAGTTTAGTAGTTCGTGTTGGTAGATGTCCTGTCAGGTGAAGTTTAGGGATTTTCAGTGTTGATAATTCAATATTGATTTACTATAGCAGAAAAATCTTAATAATAATGACTCTGTTCGGCTGGCCGTGGCTGGTGTCTGGTGTTGATTTGTTGTGAGAGAAAAGTACTGCTGACTAGTGGTTAGTGCTGATTTGGTGTGAGAGAAAAATATTATTGACTGGTCAGCTGACAAGCCAGCCGACTAGTATGCATATTGTACTCCGATGATTCCAGCAGTTTGACTTGCTTTGTAGCAAAGATGATACAATTATACAGCCTCCTATGTTTCTCACTCGCAATCATGCCTGAAGTCCTAATTCGGCCCCTTGTTTTGCAGATATGGGAGAACACGATGAAGGCATGCGAGCAGAGGGGCAGGGACCTTCTGAACCTGAATGTCATAACGGCCGTCGGCCTGTCCGAGTGGCTGAGGGGAAAGGAAAGCGGCCACGAGACCATAAGCCTGGGCCTGCCTTCCTACTCCCTGCTGTGCAGCGTGCTGCAATCGATCAAGGCCGGCGCCGGGGGGCTGCTGATGGGCAACGTCGAGGTGAACCAGTTCAACAGGCCCCAGGACCGGCTGCTGGACTGGTTCTTCCACCCCGTGCTCGTGCTGAAGGAGCAGATCCAGGTGCTGAACATGACGGAGGAGGAGGTGAGGTTCCTGGAGAAGCTGACCCTCTTCGTCGGCAACGCCGCGAGCGCTAGCGGGTGGGACAACGGCGCCGAGGTGCCCCAGGATCCCGTGAGGCTGGCGCAGATTCAGGCCATCAGTAGAAGGTGCACTTGCTGCCCCCCTGATGCTGTTTCTTCAGAGAACCATGCCTGATTTCTTCAGTGCAACCATCTCGCATTCAGTTCATCTTGCTCGTCTGTGTCAGTCCCTGTTCTGATGGTGGTGACGCGCATGTATTGGCAGGCTGGTCGGGATCGTGAGGAGCCTGTCCAAGTTCCCGACGTACAGGAGGAGGTACAGGCACGTCGTGAAGCTGCTCATCGCGTACTCCATCGAGAGGGATGGCTCGTGCAGGTCGTCGGCGTCGAACCACTCTGTTTCGTTCTTCGAAATAACACAGGTCGACGTGTAAATTTCGGAGCGATCCCGAACTGCAATTAAAGCCATCTTAGGATCAGATAGCTCCAGTTTTTTTCGTTCTTTCTTTTTTCTTCAGTAAATACCGCACGCCGTTTTGCCAGTGCCTGCCCTTTGTGTATCTTAAGCCTAGTAAGGAGGTTTCTGTACTAGACTTAGTCGACTTGTCGTCGTTACAGACAGGAGATAGGCGCCATTTTGCAGATGTTGATCGGACAGAGGCGTTCACGTGCCGAAACTTCAGGCACAAGTCAGCCGCTGCACCGCACACTTGTACATTTTTTTTCTTTTGTGTATAGCTTGTCAATCCAATGCACATGTGTTGTTCTCTTATCCCTCGAACAAAAGCTGCGACCTTTCCTCACACGGTTCATACTTTCTTTTATCTTTTATCTAACAAGAAAAGGTCCATCGATCGCCTGTCGAAAGCTGGCACAGCGGGCACCTGGCACCACAGGAGCAACCGAGGAACTGAGGGTGTGTTTAGTTGGTGAAAAAATTTGGATTTCGGTACTATAGCATATTTCGTTGTTACTTGACAAATAATATCCAATTATGGACTAATTAGGCTTGAAAAATTCAGCTCGTGCTAATCAATTAGACTGTATAATTAGTAATTTTTTCAATTACATTTAATGCTCTATGCATGTGTCCGCTGAATATCTCTTTCAGACGGGCTTTGGTGGATAATAAACTCAGGGAATGGCTTACTCTAGTAGCACAGATTTCATATTTTAATCTGGTGGCAGGATCAGATACTTTTAATTGGAACCTAACCAAATCTGGGTTGTTCACAGTCCGTTCCATGTATCTGCATCTCATAAATAATCAGCCACCTATCCGAAATAAGTTAATCTGGAAAATTAAGATTCCTCTAAAAATTAAAAATTTCCTTTGGCTTTTACAAAGGAGAATTATGTTAATCAAAGACAATCTCGCTAGGAAAAACTGTAAAGGTAGCCAAAAATATTGTGGCTGTAACAGCAATGAGACTATTAAACACCTTTTCCTGGATTGCCATTATGCTAGAATGGTTTGGAGGATTGTGTATCTGGCTACTGGTTTAACTCAACCTATTTCAATAAACCATATGTTCGGTTATGGCTTTCTAATCAAAATAAAAAGATTAGATTCTTGATTTGGGTTGGTGTTGCTGCTTTTTGCTGGGCCATTTGGCGTTGTCGAAATGATATTGTTTTCAACAAAATCAGAATTAATTCGATTATGCAGGTGATCTTCAGAGGAACGTACTGGATGCGTTTCTGGACGCAGCTGCAGCGTGATGAGCAAGCCAAAAACATACTCTCCTCGCTGAGCAAACTTCTTCAAGTGGTGGCTTTGGAACAAGCGAAAGAAGGGTGGAAGCATCCTTATCGTCTACTTTAGTTCTTTTTGTCATTTGAATAGGCTGTGCTCTTTCGGTTTTCTATAGAACTTTATAATAATTGGTATTGTATGTCTCGCGACGTAGAGGCAGGATGTTTATCCTTTATCTAAAAAAATGTGTCCGAAGTAACCAGCTGCCATCCAAAGACCAGCAGCCGAATCGGTCAGTCTCATCCGTGGTCTCGGAATTATTTTAAGTTCTATCACGTCGAATGTTCCGATACCAATTAAAAAGATTAAATATAAACTAATTACAAAACTAACTGCACGTCACTCATGAAAAATTTCAGAGATTATAGCTTATTTTATCATTAATTTATATTTAAAATTCAGTTTCAGTGGAAAGTGTCATCGCACATATCGCAGTTACCAAAAATACCACATCAAATTGACACTGGAATGACATAGTCACTTTCAGTATATAGCGTCATAGCATAGTTTCATAGATAAATACATTATTAAATGATGCAATGCTTGTGTGATCAAATATTTCATGACTCAACGAAGATCGGTCTCAGTGGAAGCGTTATCCTCGTGTTTTGACTTGGCAACCATGCCATGAAAGGGTCACGATGAAGTCCCGAATCATCTCTCTCCTCTTAACTCTATTGCCAAATTAGTCATTTTATTGATGTGTCGTAGCCTTATACTTATGACATTCTTATGATGTTAGCACTGAGACTAATCTTAACGTTCAAATATTAGATTCGATGTGACAAGACTTAAAATAAACCAAGAAACCAAACACCTCTTGAAACGTCCCCGAGGCCAGGCCCCGATTTCCTCCTCCGCTCGGCCAATCCGGCCGAGATTCACGGGGCGCTATGCCCCCTGTCGCCTGGTTCGTCCAGTAGCTGAACTTTCCTGTGCGCCCATTCGGACATTGGGAGCTATACCAAGCTGCGCTTGTGCTGACACCAGCTGGAGGACTCGGATTCGCCGTTGAAACGGACTGTTCCGATCAGACCCGTTCTCCGTTATGCCCGGCCGGCCGGCCTGCTGTTCCTGCTCAGTTCGTCGCCTGAAACTCCAACGAAATTTCCAGTGCATTGTAGCTTTATTAACAGCTTGGTGACAGTATGCGACGAGGTCTCGTGGCTCTCGACCTCTCGACGATCGAGCTTATTGCCAGAAACGTTCAGCGCCGTGGCAATCGGCGGCCGGCCTCGCACGGGCTCCGTCGTCGTCTCTCCACGCACAACCACCAGCGTAGGGACACAGCAACCAAGTCGTAAGCAGAGACACCAACTTGGGAGGAAGAAGACAGGGGCTAAACCAAGTGTAGAGAACACAACAACAGGGCTCTTCTCATCTTTGTGGAGGATACAAGAGGCCAGGTGTGTAAACCGGTTCCAAGCTGGAAAGGGAGGTGACAGGAATGGCACCAGAAACGTTGCTGTTTGGATCCGGTCACGGAGGCAGCTCGCGTCGATCCCGCCAAGTTGACGCGAGGTAGGAAACATGCAAGCAGGAGTCGGTCGATGATAAGGAACGGGCGAAATCAGACGGGCGCTTCCTCGGTTGCATCCACGCAAACACACAAAGAAAACCGAACGAAAGCTCTGCTCGATTACCCTTTGCTTTTCAGCCTTGGATCGTTAGTTTCTTGTTTTCTTTTGTGGAGTTTGACTGAAGCTTTCTTGTTAGGATCACAATCATAGAAAGATTTGTCGCAGAAACACAGGGAATAAAATACAGAGCTTGACATTGGATGGCCGGATCCTTAGTTTTTCAGTCGGTCCACACTGATGAACTAGTACAGTGCAAGGGCATCATGGCTAGTACCTAACGGAAGACGGAGACTTGACGTCAAACAATCAACAAACAGAAAAAAACAATTTACGCCCTTCAAGTATAGCTAAAGTAAGAATAACCTCTAAACTATAACCTGATTCAGTTTACTCCTTAAACTGTACCATTTAGTTCATTTTACCCTCGTAATACAATTTATCTTTTTTTCCTGTTGAATTTTAATTTCAAATTTTACAAGGAGTAGTGGACATCACAAGGAAGAGCGGCCTAGTGCAGCGGTAGAGTCTTACCACCTGTGACCGGAAGATTCCGGGTTCGAGTCACGCTCACCTCGCATTGCACAGGCGAGGGTAAGGCTTGCCATTGACATCCTTCCCTAGACTCCGCAAGACTCCGCACAGTGCGGAGCTCTCTGCACTAAGTGTCTTTTTTTAGTGGACATCACGATACATATTAAAAAATTATTATAAGATTTCATCGTTATTTTTTCATATTTTTGAACTCCAATAATTAATTTATTATTTAATATTATAACCTATCAAAATAATAATAAAAAATATGATGTATTTTTTCTAACATGTGTTGTGATGTGCTCTATCAGTTTGTTAAATTTTAACTTAAAACTCCACTTGTATATGGAGAAATAAAAGAAAAGATGAATTGTATTAGGGATAATTTGAACCGTAGGACATAGTTTGACGAGTAAAATGAATCAAATAATAGTTTAGGAGATATCTAGACTTTGGCTATAGTTGGGGGTAGATGTGATCATGGGCTACCAACCCGACGAACCAGATCCGACCCTAGTCCCTTTGAAGATTCTCGTGAGTCGCGATGCAAGCCCCGGGCATAAAGGGAATGCTTCAGTTTGGAAAAAAGGAAATCTGGAAATGCTTCCGAGAATCTAGCGCTTGTTTAGATGTATAAAAGTGAATCCGTAAAATACTGTAGTACTTTCATTTGTATTGGTAATTATTGTCCCGCAATAAATTAACTAGACTCAAAAAATTTGTCTCACAAATTATAGACAAATTATAAAATTAATTATTTTGTTTAGCTATATTTAATATTTCATGCATGCGTTCAAAGAATCGATGTGACGTTGAATCTTGTAAAGTTTTGGAATTTTGGAGGAAACTAAACGAGAGCCTAATAAATGCACATCAGATCCTGCCTTTTGGGACAGTAACGCCTCCGCAGCCACGGTCCACATGCAAAGGGAGCAGAAAATTCATTCATACTGGTGCTGGTGTGCAGCAGCTGCAGGTCGCTTGCCCAAGACCCCGGACGGCTCCCCGGCGAGGACCGAGACGCACCAGTCGTCACGACCGCGCTCCCAGTGGCCGGCAGCCCAGTGCGCGCACCCGCTCGGCGCCTCGGCCGTGCTCACCGCCCACCCTTGAGTCCTTGACCCACCCCAACTGCCGCGCCCCGGGCGTTAAACCGCACGCGCCCCGCCCGGGTCATCAGTGCGCCGCGGCCGCTTTGCGGGGATTTCGTTTCACCCGAGAGTGCGAGGCCGGCGCGCGTGGGAGCGGGCTGGATTTGCGCGTCCTGTACCGCGCGCCCCATGTGACGGGTCGCTCGCCCGCTCTCCCTCTCCATAGCCCCTCCCTCCCTCATCCCGCAGCGCAGAGCGAGCAGGCAAAGCAAGGCGCCGAGCGGGGCAGTGCGGGGTCCCCGGCCAGCCAAACCCCGCCCACCACCCCACCCCCCAAAAAGGCGAGCGCGGCAGGCAGCGGGCGGAGGCCGGAAAGGCGGGTGCGCGCTCGTGCTCGTGCTCCCCGACCAGGCCAGGCCAGGCCACAGCGCGCTAGCTAGGCGCCAGCGCGGCGGGGGTGGCGATATGCTGCGCGGCGCCCGCGGCCGGGATCTGACGCCGGCGGACCGTGACGCGGCCGGGGTGGGGTGGGACAGGAGCGGGATGTCGGCGACGCCGCGGGCCGGGAGCGTGGCGCTCGGGGACCTGCTGCGGCGGGAGGCGTCGGCGGAGCGCGCCGCGGCGGGCGGGGCCGAGCGGCCCACCGTCGCGGCGGGGCAGGCCGGGCGCGCCAAGAAGGGCGAGGACCTCGCGCTGCTCAAGCCCGCCTGCGAGCGCCGCCCCGGCGCGCCGTCCACCTCCTTCTCCGCCTTCGCCGTAAGCGCTCCGCCCCCTCGTCCCCTCTCTCGCTCTCGACCGATTTCCCCCCAATGCTACTCCGCTTGCTTCGGGTTCTGAGACGGTTCGCTGCTCTGCTGTCCGGTTCGCCTCTCCTCAGCTGTTCGACGGGCACAACGGCAGCGCCGCCGCGGTGTACGCCAAGGAGCACCTCCTCGGCAACGTGCTCGGCTGCGTCCCCGCCGATCTGAGCCGGGACGAGTGGCTCGCCGCGCTCCCGAGGGCGCTCGTCGCGGGCTTCGTCAAGACCGACAAGGACTTCCAGACTAAAGGTGACCCAAATTCCTTCCATGCATGGAAATGGAACTCAACTGACTGATTGCTTGGTGCCCTCCCGAGCAACTACTACATAGCAAGTACTCCTTCACCGTACCAGTTCAGTAGAGTACCAACACATCTATCTGGCGTCCTGTTAAAAAAAAAACTGGCGTCTCTATGGCCAGGCGGCAGTTAGGTGCTTCATTCGAATTGACCGTGTGCATGGTCTGGTGGCACGCCGTACTAACCAGTACAAGAGCCGAGCCTTGCTTGTCAACTAACGTGGTATCTTTCATTTCAGCTCATTCCTCAGGGACAACCGTGACGCTCGTCATAATTGACGGCTCTGTTGTGACTGTTGCTTCTGTGGGCGATTCGCGTTGTGTCCTTGAAGCTGAGGGATCCATCTACTATTTGTCGGCTGACCATCGTTTTGATGCCAGTGTAGAGGAGTAAGATTGCTTTCTCACTGAGCCTGGCGTCGGCCTCTGTTGTCTATACGTTTGGCTCCTCTCAGTGGTTAGTTTTTGATTTGCAGGGTTGGACGTGTAACAGAATGCGGAGGCGAAGTTGGAAGGCTAAATGTCGTCGGTGGTGCCGAGGTTTGTTCTTTTGCCTTTTGTGGCCACTCAAAATTTTCCCATCTAATTTTTGCAGTTGGTAGGCAAAGAGTTGTCTTTATTGAAAAACAGCCGGCATGTTTTTTTGTTGTTGTTCAGTTTTTGGTACAATATTCAAAATTTTTTTGTTGAAGTTTTTGAGGCGGTGCTTTTTTTTCCCCGGAAAACAGCCTTGGGAAGTTTGATGTCTGTAGTGGTTAATATGGCGTATATCGAGTTATTCAACATTTAGTGTTTTCATTGGGTAAGTGGTGCTTCAAGTCATGCTAGATGGTAGCGGGATGCAGCTTTTGTTTTTGTTGTTTGACTAAAATGATGCAGCTCTTAAATTGACAAGCAAATCTCTGTTTCTGCACCTAGTATCCATTCTATTATTTTATTATTATTTTTGAATTTATGTGACTGATAAGTCAACCTGCGTGTGAGTACTGTCTTGGACATTTTAGTAGCCACATTTATTAGATAGCTTCCATATGTTTTCTTTTACGGTGGCATCTTTTGGTTTGTAGATCTGATTTACACCTTTCTCTTGATCCATGATTCCTTATTTCCTCCATCCAGATTGGTCCCCTTAGATGTTGGCCAGGTGGTCTGTGCCTGTCAAGATCAATTGGTGATCAGGACGTAGGCGAATTTATAATTCCTGTTCCTTATGTGAGGCAGATGAAGGTACACACCATTTCTGGAGAATACCAAATTCCAAAGTTTTGCAGATATACAAAATGATCTACTGTTTTGATATTCTTATTATTTCATCACCTGTACTCTTGTTGCTATGTGATTGTCCTTGTAAATTGGTTAATGTTTGAGGTCAAACCGTACTCTATTCTGTATATTTACCTGGTTACATTCAGATGTTAGATCATTTTGTCAAGTTCGATATCTTGCAGTATCTATGAAGTGACTGCCGGTTTTCATTCTTACTTCATTAGTTCCAAAATTAGTCCATTGCTGTAGGCTTGTAACTATGTTTTCTTTATGACAGGATTATTATGTGGTTTTCTCTGAGTACCTTTTAACTCATTTTAGTTTGATCACATTCCGAAAAATTATAGTCTCATAATCCTTGCTGCAGTTGTCTAATTCTGGAGGCCGCCTTATTATTGCAAGTGACGGTGTTTGGGATGCTTTAACTGCCGAAATGGCTTTTAGTTGCGCACGAGGTCTTTCTCCCGAGGCTGCAGCTGATCAAATTGTCAAAGTACAGTACTAATACCCTACTTGACCATCATAACACATGTCCTGAAATCCTCTGCGGTACTATTCCTAACTATCCATTGTTTCCACTTTCCAGGAAGCAGTGGCATCAAAAGGATTGAGAGACGATACAACTTGCATTGTCATTGATATAATACCACCAGAGAAACCAAAATCCAATATAGAATCTCCAAAAACACCAGGAAAAGGCCTTGGCCTTCTCAAAAGTTTCTTTTTGAGGAAAACATTGTCTGCCTCATTATCTGTTGCTGATAAGGATAATTATCCTGAGCCAGACTTGGTGGAGGAAGTCTTCGAGGACGGATGTCCATCCCTTTCAAGGAGGTTTGTAGCCTTACCTCATCTTGATGATGGATGCATAACAGTTGGCAAATAAATTGACTATCATTTATGGAGCACCATTTCACAACTGCTAAGGTGCTTGTAGCTAGCAAAGAAGTATGTTGTTTCCTGCTACTTGCTTGATTCCATTTGAGCTGGAAGTATTTACCTTTTCATGGAGCACCTTGTCATGTGCAACTGAAAAGGACCTCTCCTGGATGCAGAAATTGTTTGTGCTGGAGTACAAACTATGTTTTTTTTAAATGGTCGATGACATGCCGTGACTACAAAAATTTAGTTCCTGACAGAGCATAACAAATGCTTTTGTCAAGTATATAACAGGGAAGTTAATAGTGTTATAATTTGGGACTCTAGGTGCTATACTTGTTGTTATTTGAGTATGTGCTGCTATGTTACTTCAAGCATGTCGTTCCCCATACATTTCTCAATCTATGACATATCTTTAACTGATTGCTGTAGTGTTTTCATTTGCATTTATATTAATTTATAAATTTCTCAAAGTCATCAAGGAGCAACTTTTAATTATGGCGATTTTATGATGTGAGAAGGCCATGAGATGATGAAATAAGTGAAAACAAGATTGTTTTCTCAAAACATCATGTGGAGTTGGTGCCCCAGAAGCATCCCAATTTTTAGATCATGATGGCACGTCTAACATTTGGTATCTGGTGAATGCAGGCTTAATTCTGAATATCCAGTCCGGAATATGTTCAAACTCTTTGCATGCGCAATTTGCCAAATTGACTTGGAATCTGGTCAGGGGATATCCATACATGAGGGTTTGTCAAAGCCCGGCAAGCTGCGTCCCTGGGATGGCCCTTTCCTTTGTCACAGTTGCCAGGAAAAGAAAGAGGCAATGGAGGGGAAGCGTCACTCACGAGGTATATATTTGTCCAAGTTATATTTCATACCTTTTATCAAATCCAGCAGTATTAGCAATCAAATCATTAATATTACATTCACAGATTCCTCATCAAGAAATAGCGGGTCAAGTGAATAGTACCCAAGGCCAGGAGTCATCTTGATGCAACCAACTAGTGGTGTGCACCAGGGCTAATGCTTTTGTTGCAATCAGCATTATCCCTGTAACAACAGATGTTGGGAGGCACTGTGTCTAGCCTATATATATTGAAGAAGTTATACAGTACTGGATTGTAGAAGCAAATCTGATCGACTCTTGATATCAGGGCTCTGGCAGTGGCAGACAGGCGTGATGCGAAGAGATTAGCAAACAATGTTGACGATGGCCAATAGTCATGTAAATTATTCATGGTATAGAGGTGTGAGTGACAAATAGCTGCGGTTTTGTAATTCTCGACTAGGATTAGGCATTGAGACCCTGTAATTCAACTGGGAGACCTAAATTGAAGGTCAACAACAATGTAGCCCGTTCTCATGTAGAATGTATGATGCCCTATAATCATCATGATTCAACACTGTAATTACTACATCCGAGAAGACCGGTGTAGACCTGATGATTTCTTTTACGTGTAAGCATTGTAAATACTGCGCTGGCATGCCATGCTGTACTGAAATGCTGCACTTGAACCTCGAGTGAAGAAGAATTGTTCATGGTTGTCTATCTTGTCCCTCTTTTTGTCCCTCTTGTTTCCCTTGATGACCTACAACTGTTTTGATAAGGATTCTGTGGTTTGTGTGGCTTGACCAGATGTAGGGAATGTCACTAGAATTTCGTTTTCCTTAATGCAGTGTCGCGTGCTTACTGGTGTACAATTGTGTGGCTGATGATAGGCGTAGTGGCTGGTGTCTCCTTTGATGCTATCTTGACGGCGTTTAAGGGGGCAAGCGGAGCCCTCCGCCATGGCAGCCAAGACCGACTAGAGGGAGCGTGACATCCACCTGGAATCTTGGTGCGCGCAGTGGCCGCCGTGGTCCGTGATGCACGGCAATGGTCGCCGCGCTTTGGAATGTTGCATTTTGTAGGATTTTCTGGAATATTATTATAGGATTGTGCGCATTATTTGAAAGAAATCCCAGTGTTTTGAGTTTTAACTCAAGGCTAAAGTACTAAAGTATCCGTATATTACATGACCACATTGTTACTGTGTTCGTTCTGTAATTACAATATGCCTTCTTGGTGTTCAATGTTTTCCTTTGATGGTACACAATGTGCACAATCCGGCAACAGCTGAATTGCCTATCCGTACTGTACAGCTCAGCTCTTCTTGTAGAACTGAGATTTCAATCCGTTATGTGCTAGTATTTTACCTGTTTGGCATATGGATGGATGCAAAATCACATCTGGTTTTCCCCGATGTAGTGTCGTGTTTACTGGATGCTGTCTCCACTCATGCTGCCTGAAGGACTTGCTGCGGCTGCGGCTGCTGCTGCCCTCTTCTTGCGTATTCATATGGGGTGTGTGTTCAAAACCTTCACCCGGAACATGACCTGTACGTTTGTGAATTCGATCAGGACTTGGAAGAAATGGTTTCGCAACAATTCAAGCCTCAATGATATAAATTTGATCAGCTGAATAATTGGCCACACAAGGGGGACGAACCAAAAATGTGAAGGAAAAAAAACAGAAAGTGGTAAGAGGGAGCGAAGTTGAGCTACCTTCTTATCGTAACCGAACTGAATGAGATCAGAAGGGCGGAAACGAACTGGGAAGTTTGGTGGCATGCGGTCAAGTCTACCTGCATTGCTGGATACTCAAATGAACGTGATTGAGTAAAATCTTGTTACTGAAATCCTAGAGCAAAGTCATAAAACCATGCAATTTTCAGGACTTACTCAGTAATCCAGGTGCCATGTTCGCTTCCAAGATCAGTCACATAGAAAGCCTTATTCTTGCACGTGATGGTAGCATGTCTTTCTGAAATCTGCAAGGAAGTTCATAAACTAAAGGCTGGCACTGACAGCTTATTGGCCAAAGCCTTATACAATTATGCAATGCAACGCACGAGAAGTTGGTTAAAAACCCTGTCATCATTTGGCTTAACGAACCTGTGGCAAGGACAATGATAGGGAAGAACCAGACTCACTGGGATCTGACTGGCTCCTGCAGAAGAAAATGCAGCTATTTTTATTCCAGAAAGCCTAAATTGAGTGCAATTAGCAGAAAAATGATTTTGCTATTTAGACCTACCCAACAGAGAGTGACCACTGTTCGTCCCTGAATAAACGAACTGGTTGCAAGCAACTGCTTTTTCCTCGGCTTGTGGGGAAGAGGTACCATCTGCGAATAGTATTTTTCTATGAATATTTTTAAAGGTGCTGACATCAAGGAATAAATCAAACATTTTGCTTAACTAAAATGTAATTAGAGAAGAAGTGAAGATCACACTCTCCACCCATAGCTTCTTCCATTGCATCGTCATCCTCCAACCATTGATAAAGCTTGTCATTTGCCTTCAACATGATGCTAAGTTTCAGTAAAATTTTCATGATGCGACCAACTGACCATATTTTATAGTTCATATAGAAATATACCTTGTCAGAAAGTAGGCATCTTAAAGGTCTTCCTTCTAGCTTTGAGCTGTACACCATGAAAAGATTCAATTACACAATGAGAGAGATAGAGAGAGAGTTTTGTTTGTTTGTTTGTTTTTAGAACGGGACATATAAAAACAACGAGAGAGAGAGAGAGAGAGAGTTGGGCTTGTGTTTGTTTGTTTGTTTTTAGAACGGGACATCTAAAACCAACGGAAAACTTACTTCGGTGAAACAATATTATCCTAACGTTAAACAGTCGATTACATATTGTTTAGGTATTTGTTTGGCCTAGATATTTATTCGGTATAAACAGTCCTTTTAAATAGGATAAACAGTTGATTAAACGACTTTGCTAGCCACCGTGTAACCTTTACATGCTGTCGAGACATGTTAAAATCCTATTCAGACGAACGGTGACCTAAAATGAGAACAATTTTTTGTCAATTAGAAGTTTTTATGTACCTGTTACCAGTAAGCACCCAACTCAGCATCATATCCATTCCATACTTAATGAGGAGTCTGCTGCTCTTGGTCAATAACTACAGGTGAAAATAACATCATAAAGATAAAATTAATTTAGTTATGCAGTTCAAATTATTTCAGTGTCAGTTCTTCAGTGATGCTCTTACAGGGTTATAATGAGGCAATTCAGAACCTTGTCTCATAAATCGAATAAAATTGTCGATAGCATACTTAAAAACTAATTTTAATTTGGATCGCCGACAAAATCAACTCTATGTATTGAGCCATATAAAACCGTTATGTTTATGACATACCGCTAAAGGTTCCAGACCAACACCCGAATGTGGTATATAAACGGTAGCCATGATTGCTGCCATTCTTGCCAATCCATGTATAATAGCAACACGCAGCCTTCTCTCCTTCTCGTAACTGCAGATCCAATATGCAAACATTAATTATGCCTGCCAGTCAACTTACTGAATAGTAGTATTTTTTTTAATCATGCACTAGGTTAATTGCATGGTCTGTATTGAATATCGATAGAGAAGGTGATCAAACTTTATGAATTTACAAGGACAAACAAAGGCACACCTCAAATGCATACAACACAATAATAGCTTTGGAGTTGAATTCAGTTGAAAGGTTGAAATATAAACCAGTGGACGCTGAAAGCAAGACTATATAAATGCAGCTAACATGTTCCTCCATTCTAAAATATAAGACATTATAATTTCGTCCTAAGTCAAACTTCTCCAATTTAACCAAGTGTATTAAAAAATGCAGCAATGTGTACAAAATTAAATGAGTTTCATTAAATCCACCATAAAATATACTCCCTCCGTTCGGAAATGATCTACATATTTTGACTAGAGAAAGTCAAACTTTATAAACTTTGACTAATAATTAGTTAAATTATATGTATAATTAGTTTATAAAATTTATGTCAATACATATGTATTCAAAGAGGTTTTGAGATGACATTGAGTTATTCGTAATTGACATTATATTCTAAGAGTGATTAATAAGTCAAACTTTACTTCGAATGACTTTCTCTAGTCAAAATATGTAGATCATTTCCGAACGGAGGGAGTATCTTGGAGGTGTATTTATTTGATACCGTGGATGTGAAAATATTTTTACAAATTTGGAAAAAATCAAAGAAGTTTTTATTTTTGAGCTAAGCTAAAACATCTTACATAGTGGTTCGGTGGGAGTACAACATTTCAAAGTAATTACCGCTTCAGGGAGGAAACTATGTCCATAGGAGCTCCAGACTTGACGCTCTCCTGCCAAGCACTCTCAAGCTCTACAGCCAGCTGGTAACCATCCTGCGAAGACAATGCTATTGTGGTAAGTACCAGATCTCAACACCACAACATATCCACCGTGATGATAGTGATTCCATAGCCATGGGAAACTAATGAAATAGCAAACCTCAATAGCCATGCAGCCAGCTTGACCAAGATTTGGCTGCATAGCGTGGACAGAATCACCAAGCAAGGTCACACGACCTCTCCCCCAATTCATAATTGGTGGACGGTCATATATATCTCTGCGAAGAATGGCGTCCTCTTCAGTTGCATTGATCAGATCTACGACAATGTCGCACCAGCCGCCGAATATCTCTAGCAATCTTTTCTTTTTGCCTGCAGTTAATGTATGGCATGTTGGGTGTACATATCAAAAACATTGTCCTCATTTTCGTCACAACTTACGACGTGAAAGTGTTAATTTCACTAATAAAGCATGGAAGCTTAGCTGTAAACACTCACCATTTTCAGGGTCAGTCCCACCAGCCTCTTCTTTGTGAAAAGCATACCATTGCACTTTACTGGCACCAACATCTGAAAAGCCGAAGTATTGTTTGCGACCAAGTAATAATCGAAACCTAAAACAGAGAGAAAAAAAAGAATTGGAATGCATTATTATATCCCCAATAAAAGTTCAAAATCTCTAAAAATAGCATTAATCATCCCATGCAACATACCCAACTGTGTCAATATCAGGAGGCACAAAGTCTGCAACTCCAGTGTAGCATGTATAACCTGAATAAGTGGCTTCCGAATGCCCGAATAGTTTCTTCCTCACCTATCAAGTGAAGGGAAACTAGCTCAGGCAAATCAGGACTTTTATGTGCTTGTTTCTGACCAAAGGGAGAAGTGGAGATAATCACGTTGTAGAATAACGACGAATGGAGATACAAACAAATATGGCCGAATAAGCACGAATGTGGTGAGTTTCCTCGTTGTAGAATATAATCCACTCGTTGTGAGTCTCGTAATTGTAGTTTTGGTCACCAAACGATGCTAAACAAGCTGGCTCGAAGAACTCCAACGGCACATGTTAGGTCTGTGGTTCAGCTAGGTTTGGGAGGTTTTCTCAACCGGGAAATCGGTTACTTCCTCTTAAAAAAATAAAAAATGGTTGAGACTATCATACGATTCATACCCTACCCGGTCGAGTTTAATTGCAGTTTTGGTCAAATGACGTTTCATTCTTAGCGATACATCCATAATAACTTTATCACTCTCAAGAAATTGTCAACCCAATTCGTAGATATTCATTTTTTCTCGACCGTACTTTCATTAAGAGTAAGCTCTCGTAGGTTTGTATTTTATCTGTGATTCGTAACCAACAATATTAGATGTATGGACCTGACCAGATGTAGGGACATGAGGTTTATGTAAGTTCGGGCCACCAATGCAAGTAATGCCCTACAATTTATTTGCTGTTGATTGCAGTATACCAATTCACGGCCATAAAATCAATTTCGTACGAAAATATTTCCAAATATAATTAAATGTTAGTCAAATATTGACATGTTTGAATCTAAGGTTACATGTTAGAGTACGTTAGCATACTGGTAGCAGTTGACGCTACCGACCAAATGACCGATTCTGCGTACCCGCCAATAAGCCGTTGTCAAAGCTTTCCACAGAAACGAGGCACAAAAGGTCAGATTTTTTTAAGAAAAAAACGAAGCCTCCTTGGCGGTAAGCAGTGTACAAAAAGTTTGCTGTCGCGCCGGAACAGCCCTGCCTTCTTAGTCCCTTACCAGGAGCCGGAGACGCCGTCGACGAAGCCGTTGATGCGGTCCCCCGTGACGCAGCCGGCGTCCATGACCTCCTCGGCCGCGGCGGCGTCGATGGCCTCGAGCGCTGCGAGCGCGTTGCTCTGCAGCTGGATCGGGCCGCGGTACCTCCCTTCCCCGCGGACGGCGCTCACATCCCGCTCCAGCACCAGCACGTCGAACCCCCTCCGCTTGGCGGCGAGCGCGAACGCTAGCCCGCCGATGCCGCCGCCGGCAACCAGGACGCGCGCCTTGGGCTCCGGCGCCGGCGTGGCCGCCGCGGCGACGAGCCTCGCGCGGCCAGGACCGCGCCGCGGACTAGCGGACGTGGAGGGGAGCGCGAGCAGGGTCCGGGCGCGGCAGGAAGCGCCGAGGAGCGAGGTCACCGTCGAAGAGGTCGCCATGGTAGCAGGGACAGGGAGTGCCAGCACAAGACTATCGGTGCCGGGGAAGAAGGGTATTTGAAGCAGAGTGCACGGAGAGTCGGAGACCGAGACAGCGCCGTCGCTTTTCGGCCTGGAGTTCATGGGCCCCGTCCCGACGGCGACGGCGAGGAGCGAGTGGTGGCTCGTTGGAGCGCGGCTGGGTGGGCAAGGGACGAACAGTGCGCGGGCGGGGCCGGGCCGCTTTGCTTGGTTGTGAATCATGGACGATCACGTTGCAACAACCCAAGAAGTTGTCGTTACTATGTGTCTGGCTGTTCGGCTGGGCATTTATGGCTGGCTGAGCTGGGCTGCAACACTGTTCGCCAAGCAGCCCCAGCTCGTAAGTACCAGGTGGCAGCAGGGGGCAAAATCATATTTTTCTATTTAGAGAAAAAACTAGTGCATTTTAATTGGCAAAATTTGAAAACTGGATCAGCTCTAAGGAAATTTTTGTTTTACTCTAGTGTACGTGCAGCATAGTACTGAACATAGCTTTGTCTACAAATACTCAGGGTCACATGCGCGCGTGCGTGGTCCACTTGCTTCTAGGCCTATCACATGGCTGGAGGAGCTGCCGCTGGCTGGAGCAAACGTGAGGGGATGGGTCACCGGCGGACGATCCATCGAGCCGTGCCGTTCCCATGCAAAACGCGCCCAGCCAGCGGCGGCAGCTCCAGCCAGCCAGCCGAACGGAGAGTTCGAATCACCCGAAAATATCCCTCTTTGTACGGTAGTAGCGAACGGTCACAACACATTAGACCGCTCCCTTGTGGAATAATCATAAAGGTCTTCACGAAATTAAAGCCCATTTCTCTATTAGAATGTATCTTGCCGCCCTTTCAGTTCTCACGATTTAGCATCTAGCAAGGTTGCTGAAGTCTCGAAGAGGGCATCTTTGATTCTCAGGCAAGGCGGCCTTTTACATGTGCACAATGTAAAAAAATACGGCGACATGCCAGCAGGCTGGGCAGGGCAGTACGAATTCAGTAAAGGTGCCATGGGCCAACTTTACCCGTAAACCCCGTAAACCAAAAAAACATCACATCGAATATTTTGACACATGCATGGAGTAATAAATAAAGTCTATTTACAATTTTTTTTGTATGGATGGGCTGTAAATTACGAGACGAATCTAATGAACCTACTCAATCCATGATTTGCAACAGTGATGCTACAGTAACTATCCACTAATTATGGATTTATTAGCATCATTAGATTCATCTCGCGATTTACAAGCCATCTGTGCAAAAAATTTTGTAAATAGACTTCATTTAGTACTTCAAATTAGTAAGATTCCATTACAAATTTTTTTTGCGTTGGAACTAAACACGGCCATGGCTATCCCTTCCTCTATCTCTCTAACTTGAGAGACTGTTCCAATTCGAGCCTCTCGATGTTTTCTTTTTTTGAAAAGCTTGCAGGAACACTGCTATATCAAGAGAGTAGAAGCAAACCTAGAGTCTTATAGAATTAATATTACACAAAAAGGAGTTTACTGAAGCTCAAAAAAAAGACTAATCATGAAACTAAGATAACTCTGGCCCTCCACATGCCATCTTCCTGACGATCACTCATCCGTTCAAAAACTCATCGGTTCCTTTACGTCCAAATGTTCCAAGCACCGTCTTTGGCAAAAGTGCCAGCTCTTTCTGCCACCGCCCACCAGTCCAAGATCTCTACTCCACCGTCCGGCTTCTGCACAAGGTTTGACAATATGGACGGGACATTACTAGCTAGGATAAGACGACGAAATGGTCTTCGTGCCTCTTTGCTGATCTGCCAAGCTGCTTAAATTGGACAGTGTACATGGGACCACGTCCTGCCACCGAGATCATGCTCATCCTGCGTACAGTTTACAACAGCCATGTACTGTATTTTTTTTTTATAAGAGTGGACCAGAGCCCGAGCCATGGCAGCATGCCCGCAGCCGACGGAGATCGCGTGCAGTCGCTACCGCGAACTGAGCCATCCATTTTCTCAGCGGGCGGACCAGATTTATTGCTACAGTGATGATACAGTAGTAAACAGTACCTAGCGAACAATGATGCTACAGTGCTACACAGTAGTGAACAGTGACCTCCCTCTGCTCCGGCGACCGCTTAAGTTGCAGTCGCTATAGCGACTGCACAGGACCTCGATCCGCCGGCAGCTAGGGTCGCATCTCGGCCGGCGGCAGGAGCAGATCGGGCACGGGGCTTGAGCGCTCGGCTATAGACATTTGAAGGTCTCTCCGTTTCGGTACCAATTGGTCAACTGATAGGGGACACGGTGACACAGTGAGGATCAATGAGCGAGTACTGTGAGGCACATGTGGACGTAAAGAAAATCGGATTTATTTAAGGACAAGTCTAAAAAAAGGAAGGAGGAAGAGGAGGACAACACACTAGCGATTAACCTGTTAGATAACTAGCCAATTTTCGGTATATTTTAATTTCAAATATTATTAGCAATTTTATGGCATAAATGAGTGATATTGTGTGAACAAAATATGTGCTTGTGTTTATGTTATTCTCACTACTAAACATTAACAAATTAATAAATCAGAATAAGTTTAGAATGTATCCCAAGGCGGGACTCTAGCACTGGGTGTGCCGTTCCCATGACTGGACATTGTGTCAGTCAGGGCGGTTCGATGTAGCCGAACTTAGTCGATGCAGTGCAGATGGCCGTCGGAAAGTAGTCGAGACGATCTTGATGTTCACTTGAGAACATAGGTACGGCCACCAGAAAGTAGAGGACTTAGGCGTTCGTCCACCAGGAAGTCGAGGATGTAGACGTTCGTTCGGCCACCGGGAAGTAGACGAAGTAGTCGATGAGGGAGCGAGCAGTCGCGCCAAGACGCTCCCCAAAAACCTGATTGCCCGCTATCCCGAGCAGGATCTCAGCGTTGCAGAGGTTTCGGAGGTCTGGCGCGCTCCCCAAAAACCTGATTGCCCCGTTATCCCAAGCAGGATCTCAGCGTTTGCAGAGGTTTCGGAGGTCTGCTCTCGCCAGAGCTGTGCCCGCAGCGCTAGATGAGCGATAGTTTACTGGTGCAATGACTCACAGCATTCAACAGCAAAACATTCTCATCTCATCACGCACCCGCACCGCCCGTCCGGCCTCGGTGAGGCGAGGCGAGCGAGCGAGCGAGCGCGTGCGTGTGGTTCACCAATCTCCTCCTACCAGCTTCACACGTGGTGTACACAGGGTCCATTAAGTCGGTTGAGATCCTTCTCAAATCCCAATACGAAATTAAACATTTGATTCCCTAACATTTAATAGTGGACTTTTAATTCTTTTAATTGCAATTGATGAAAATAAATGGGCCAAGCCCATAATTCCAACATAACCGACGCGCTAGGTTGGGATCAACCGATCAAGTACGTGATAGCAGAGGAAAACAAATATAATTATTACTTTCCTCTCAAAAAAGTACAATTATTAGTTTAACGAGCTGCCTAATTTTCCAGTTAATGTTGACATAAGGGCCATACAGAATAATTTTATTCAACTCATTTTGCGTGAAATGTCGTTTCTACTGGATGGTAGCGTACATGACCTATGAATTTGTTATATTTCAACTCAATTTGAATGAATTCTATTCATGGAACTGTAACTTAATTCATGGCATTTGTATAGACATTTAATAAGCTTTAATTCATTTGGCATGAATTGTAAGTATTCAATCTTTATATAAAATTTTGTGAGTAATATTGGTTATCGGTCTCGGTTGTTACCAACATAGTAACATGGATTGAAGGTCAATGCAAGTCCTTAGCCATCATACCGGTTAAAAACAACCAGGTGTGATCTCTATTATACTCTTTTACATCTCGTGTGTGTCATTTACTGTATTCGTTTGGCTGTGGCTCGTGGCTGGTGCTGATTTGTTATGAGAGAACAATACTGCTGACTGTCTGATTGCTTGATAGCTGGTAGCCCCGCAATACGCACAATGACGGATCTTAAACCCCTACCACTCGTTGAGCACCAAACCCGCCCCGTCACCTCGCCCCTATCCTTGAGGTCATTCGCCCTGTCGTTGCTCCTTCCTCAGATCTCTATCTGCCCAATTGGCACGTTCGTGTAATTAGTTAACATTTAGCACATATAACTAGTCTCCACGTTTGCTCTCAAGACCTAGAAATTTTCACATTTAATCGAAGAAAAAAATTAAAATTACCCATCATTGCCATTACGAAAAAATATATTTATAAATTACCCACCAGCCATTAAAATATATTTCTACTTATAAATATAAATCTATCCATTGTTTTCCATATCAGCTACATATCGTGCATACCTATAGGATACTAGCTACACAAACAATTAATATGTTTTACCAAACGTGTATCTTATTATATTACCAAAATTACAAATGCACCTTCACGATTATATTATTATTAGTCAAAATAAATAAGATAATTCTAGACTTTGCACTATATTAGACTACCACCCTCCAAAGATTTGTTGCCGGCATTACTACAAGACACTACCATACCTCACAATTAACACCATAAGCTCAAAAAAATTAACACCAACAAACGGAGCCTCCACGTTCGCTCTCAAGGTCTAAAAATTCCCACATTAATCGAAGAAAAAAGAAAAATTAAAATTACACACCGTTGCCATTACGAAAAAATTAGCCTAAAATACCCATATACATGTTTATAAATTACCCACAAGTACCAATAAAAATATATTTCTATTTATAAATATAAATCTATCTATTTTTTTGCATATCAAGCTACATATCATACATACTTATAAGATACTAGCTACACAAACAATTAACATATTTTACCACACGTATATCTTATTATATTACCAAAATTCCAAATACACCTTCATGATTATATTATTATTAGTAAAAATAAACAAGATAATTCTAGACTTTACACTATATTAGACTACCACCCTCCAAAGGTTTGTTGCCGACATTGCTACAAAACACTACCGCACCTCACAATTAACACTACAAGTTCAAAAAAATATCACCACAAGTAGATCAGGAACTATGACAATATCGATTAGGCCATGATTGGTATAGTAAGTTCATCAGGCTTGAACACGAACATAGGGTGCTGAAATTCTGAACCAAATTTTTGCTCTGCACTATGAAAATTTGTTGGCTTCCAAAAAGCAAGAAACTTGAATCGATTGTTCCCAACAAAAACTAGACCATGGAGGCATGACGCCATGCAACAGATGATAGAATTAAACATAGTAGCAATAGACGACTAAGAGGATCATAAAGTAGGAAAGCTAGCAAAAGAACAACTGAGTCAATTGAACACTTGAACTGAGCAGTGGGCGGCATTACTATAAGGGCTGGTAGATAAGAAACATGTTACTACTACTACAGCGCATGGTAATAACTAAGATCAAGGAGATAGGCAGTTGTGACAGGATTAGGGTTATGCACTTGCCATGTGGCACATTATTGACAAAGAAAGATGTAGGCAAAAGGAGGCACCACTGCACTAGCAACAAAGAAACACTATTGATTATTGAAGCAAAAGTAACATGTGATGAGAAATATTTAAGTTTATGAATAATAATTAGATAAAAAATATAAGATATATTTGGAATATCAATACTAGCCGTGCCAATACGCGGGCCACTCACTAGTTATGTAATTATTAGAAAAACTAGTTTGTGTAAGCAGCTAGAATGTACTCCTAGATGCGCAGTAAGTAATTTAGTTATGTACATATGCATTTTGGTAGAAAAGAGCACATTTTTTTTGTATTTTGGACTCCATTGCAGACAGAAATTAGCTATAGGTTACAAAATCGTACATGTCGTCCTGAAAGCCCCTACGCACGTACTTCCTCCGTTCCAAAATATAGGTCGTTTTGATTTTTCTAGATTTATAGTATTTACTATACATCTAGATATAATATATGTCTAGGTACATAGTAAAATATATAAATCTAAAAAAGTCAAAACGACCTACATTTTAGAACGGAGGGAGTATATGCCTTGCTGATGGCCACCATGCATGGACTTTGGCACGATCGAAGCATTGACCCAGCAAGTCTATCCTACTACATGTTGCGTCATCTTCAAGCTGCAAGGTCTCTCACTTCATAAGAAGCACGCCGAATTGATCCCTAGCTCTATTAGCAGGCAGAGTGATCCCGCGCTGAAAAAAGGGCAGCCGCACCAGCACCACACATATAGCTAGCCGGCCGGCCGCCAGCGAAGTAGTTTTGTTCACGTTCCTAGCTAGCTAGCGAGGCAGCCAAGTGATGGATCAGAACAAGGCGATGCGGTCTCACTTGTCGCCGTGTCGTGGGCTGGAGGCGCGCCGGCGGTGGTACCGAGCGGCGGCGCGGCCGACGGTGCTGGTGGTCGCGGCGAGCGTGGCGGCGGCGCTGCTCATGGCCGGCTTCCTCTTCGGCGTCCGGCTGACGCCCTCGGGCGGCAACACTGCCTGGGTCTCGGCCGGAGTACGTGACGTTCTCAAAGCCGGTACGTATGCTTATTCATACGTGAGCACGGTTGAAACTGAGCATGTTTTTGTTGAGATTAATGTGCCAAACGTGACTGTTAGTGAGTGTGCTCTATATCTTCTATGTACATGAAATTTTAGAAGCATCTGGCATGAGCTAGCCACAAGCAACGTGCGTGCAATAGCTTCTTCTTTTTTTTAAAAAAAAGAAGGAAAAAGTTTTGATCTCCTTTTCTGCGTGCATGGTAGTGTCCAACGACCAGAACGGCCAGGGCGCCGCCGCCGGTCCGCTGGCGACGGTGCCGGATCCCGGCGACCGCCTTCTGGGAGGACTCCTCGCGCCGGAATTCGATGACAGCTCCTGCCTCAGCCGCTACCGCGCCGCGCTCTACCGCCGGCCGTCGGTGCACGCCATCTCCTCCCACCTCGTCTTCGCGCTCCGCCGCTACGAGTCGCTGCACCGCCGCTGCGGCCCCGGCACCCCTGCCTACGCGCGCGCCGTCGAACGCCTGCGCGCGCCGCCCAACGCCTCGGCGGCCACTCCGTCTTCTTCCTCGGCGGCCGGGTGCAGCTACCTCGTGTGGAACCCGATCGAGGGCCTCGGCAACCGCATCCTCACCATCACCTCCGGCTTCCTCTACGCGCTCCTCACCGACCGCGTGCTCCTCCTCCACAGCAGCGGCGGCGCCCTGGACGACCTCTTCTGCGAGCCGTTCCCGGGCTCCACGTGGATCCTGGAAGAAGACGAAAGCTTCCCCATCCCCGGCATGGGGCACCTCACCGCCGGACACCACGAGAGCCTCCGCTCCGTGCTGAGGCGCGGCGAGGACCCCGGCGCGGCGCCGTGGCTGTACGTCCACCTGCGACACGACTACAGCAAGGTCCACCAGGACCAGCAGTTCTTCTGCGACGACCTGCAGGCCCAGCTGCGGCGCGTGCCGTGGCTCGTGTTCCAGTCGGACAACTACTTCGTGCCGGCGCTGTTCCTGATCCCGGGGCTCGAGCGGGAGCTCGGCCGCATGTTCCCGCGCCGCGACCTCGTGTTCCACCACCTCGGCCGCTACCTCTTCCACCCGAGCAACACGGTGTGGGGCATGGTGACGCGGTACCACGACGAGTACTTCGCCAAGGCGGACGAGCGCGTGGGCATCCAGGTGCGCAGGTTCCGCTGGGCGCCCATCTCGACCGACGAGCTCTACGGCCAGATCCTCAACTGCTCGCAACGCGAGGGCATCCTGCCCTTCCCCGGCGCCGCCGCCGGGGGCTCCAACGACGGCCAGCTGGCGAAGCAGAAGGCCGTGCTCGTCGTGTCCCTGCACGGTGAGTACTCGGAGAAGCTCAGGGACCTGTACCAGAAGAACGGATCGGCGGGCAGGGAGGCGGTGAGCGTGCACCAGCCGACGCACCTGGGCGCGCAGCGATCCGGCGAGCAACAGCACAACCAGAAGGCGCTCGCGGAGATGGTGCTGCTCAGCTTCTCGGACGCGGTGGTCACCACCGCCGTCTCGACGTTCGGGTACGTCGGCCAGGGTCTGGCGGGGCTGAGACCGTGGGTGCTCATGAACCCCGTCAACGGGAAGGCGCCCGGAACGCCGTGCCGGCACGCCGCTACTATGGAGCCGTGCTTCCACACGCCGCCGACCTACGACTGTCGCGCGAGGGCCAAAGGTGACGTCGGCAGAATTGTGCGGCACATCCGACACTGCGAGGACTTCCCGCAGGGCGTGCAGTTGGTGGAGTGATGAACTATTTATCATGTAACAAGCAAATACATCTGTGCTTGCTACGGGAGAGGGTTGTTTTTTCAGTGACCGTGCCTGAGCATGTTTTTCATTAAGAGGGAGCTACGAGAAAGGGTTGTATGTTTGTATTATCACATTCACATGATAACGGTAAACACGATTTTATAAAACTGTGATACATCATCATACACTATTTATCCAATTGTAACTAGATGTACTATACATTATGAATTTAAATAAAAACACCTTATTCAGGCATAATGAACTAGATGTATTCAAAGTAGATATCGAGGTGTTCTTGTTCATGAACTACATGTATTCATGGATAAGCATAATAGATGAATTTGCCAGTCCTCCCTGATCTTCACTTGCGTCTTGGATTTCGAATCTTCACGAAGTGCATGTTTTTTTAAGAAAAGGGGTAGGGGTCCCTACTGATTAAATATATTAAAAATAAAAAAGTCTTGCAGCGAGAAAACAAATCAAAAGACAAAAAAGGAAATGAAAAAAACAAAAAGATTACACAAGGCTTCTAGCAATTCAGACATAGCTAGTTTATTTCTAGCTTTTGCTCTTAGAATAACTAAGTGAGCAAGACAATTATTTGACGAAGCCTGGAAGCCTTTGAAGATGAAGTCATTGCATTGCATCCAAATACACCAGCACATTATAGAATGATGATTTCCATGAAGAAAGATACACCCAATGATACTCCCAATTGATTCCTGAAATGTCCCAAGGCTGTGAAGGGGGTCAAAAGACCAAACATGTAATTGAATAGTTGCCCAGCAGGCATGAGCAAAAATGCATTCTAAGAATAGGTGTACGAGGCTTTCTTCCACATTTGGGTTGCAGCAAACATAGTGATATGATGGCAAAACCATATTTCTTCTCTTAAGAAAATTTCTTGTGCTGAGTTTGTGTTGGAGGAGAAGCTAAAAGAAAACTTTGTGTTTATTTTGGCAAGCTGAGGCCCCAAGACATTTGAAAGCTGGCTGAACAATCATGTTGCCAGTTAAGTGAGTATAAGCTTTGGAGGAGGAGAAGGCTCAACCCCAAATATAGGACCAAAAGTCATGTTCCTGAGTATCATGCAGTTTAGAGAGACCATGTGTCAGCCCTATGAGTTGCTTGCAGCAGTGCTTCCACTAAGATAGGTAAACACAGAACTTCTGGGCCAGTAGCATCTCTTGCAGCCTTGAGAAAGATATTATTACTTTTGACAAAGGAGAAAAATTCAGGGTTATGCGATCTTGGCACTCTGAAGTTCCAGAGGTCTTCCCAAAAAAGGCAAGTAGCACCATCAAGAACATTTGCCATGCCTTTGAATGAGCTTAGGAGCTTTAAAATATCTTTCCACCAGAAGAAGCTTTTTTTCTAATTGGATGGTATAGATCTATCATTATAATAGGAATCCCAAATCAAGTGCACCCATGGGATGTCCTGTCTGTTGAAAAACCTATATAAGTTTTTCAAAAGCAGGGCTGCATTATGTGTCTGAAGGTTTATAACTCCCAACTCTCTTTCTTTCTTAGGTAAACAAACTAATTCCCATGCAGCCTTGGGTGGTTCTTTGCATTTAATATCTGCCCCTTGCTAGAGGCAGTGTTTTCTGTACTTGTCTACCTTCTTAATCACAATTTTTGAAGCTGGAAGGTGCTCATGAAGTACGGGAGTGCAGAGAAAATGGCATTTGTGATTTCCAGTCTGCCAGCTTGAGAAAGAAGGGCTGAGGTGCTAGAGAGCCTTTTTCACACCTTTTAACTAGATGAAGGCAATCTATGACTTTGAGTTTTGTTAAACCAAGTGGTAGACCTATGCAAGTGAAGGGAAAAGAACCCACCAACACACAGCCAAATGATTGGGCTAGAGTGGCATGTTGCATATATTGAGGGCTGCTATAACCTCATATCCCTGATTTTGTGGTGCATTTAGTTTGATGGCCATGGGTGAAGAAAGAAGTAAAAAGTTTAAGCGCAACTAGAAACACTTTATATGTGGCGGTACATAGTTTCACTATTGATTGAGCAGCAACCATGGGCCCATGATGGTTGTATAAAAAGGACGCCATACCCTTGTTTTTTTTGGCGCCAATACTTTTTTTGTGTCTGTAAAACATGGTGCAAGTTAACTCTTCCACGTGTTCTCTTATGTCATTCTCAATGCAAAGTTTTGTTGCGCAGTTTTCAATATGTTCCATATCATCATCTAAGGGCATTTGAATTGATGAATAAAACTAGATCTCACAATGGAAAATTTCATTTCATAATTTTATAGGCCAATATTTTT
Organism: Panicum virgatum; assembly: GCF_016808335.1. NCBI lineage: Eukaryota > Viridiplantae > Streptophyta > Magnoliopsida > Poales > Poaceae > Panicum > Panicum virgatum. Next base: position 31,997,516 of record NC_053151.1, on the reverse strand, counting down.
TTTATGAAACAGGAGTATTGATTATATATTTTTTTTGAAGGGTCACCGGAAGGGGAGAGGATCCCCCACCTGATTTTTCATTGCTTATGTGGCCCAAGATGGCCTGATGAAAAAGGTTTTGTTACAGGGTGTAGTATAGTTTTACATTGCCTGATGAAAAATAGAGCACCAAACATCTCCAAGCGCCGCGTCGGCACGGGGAAGCCTGCATGCCCACAGCCTGGCTAGGCCTGGGCACTTAAAACCGAAAAACCGAAACCGAACCCGAACCGAACCGAATAAACCGAATTGTCGGTCTATTCGGTTTTCGGTTTTCGGTTTCGGTTCCTAAAATCAAATTGTTCGGGTTTCGGTGTCGGGTTCGGTTCCAGCCTCTTGGAACCCGAATAGACTCAAAGAACCGAAATGTAGATGAACCCCACAAGAGCCGCGTGTTTTGGAATCCGAACCGAACCGAATAAACCGAATTTCGGATCCTCATCCTATAGGTCCTCAACCTGCTCTCTATCTCCTCGGGTATTTCGGTGGACCGAAAAACCGAACCGAAATTTTCGGTCTATTAGGGTTCGGTTCCTGTAAATTTTCTAGAAACTTCGGTTCTCATTTTTTGGAACCCGAAATTTGCGTAACCCGAATAGACCGAACCGAATTACCCTAATAGACCGAATGCCCAGCCCTAAGCCTGGCTTCAGCTTTGCAGTTTTGCAGTAGTTGGATCACTATTGCGTCTTCTCCTCGGAAGACAACACCATTCCGTCGCTTCCACAACTGCCAGCAGCACAGCAGCACAAAAGTCTCAAAGTGCAGAGCCGGGATGTGCGGCGGCCTGCTCAAGTGGTGGAGCTCGCCCACATCAAAATCGCTGGGCACCAGGAACCCCAGCCGCCTCCAGAAGTTGGCAGCAGCAGGGCACCAAAAGAGTAGGTGCAAAGAAGTTTCAGGCTGATGCTGGCATAGTTCACAGGTCGCCTCCTCAAGGACCTTCCGCTTCTGCTTGGTCGCATGGGACAAGGTGCGCGACACCAAAGACCAGGGGGCTTGGGAATCAGAGATCTCGGCATTCAGAATACTTGCCTCCTACTCAAGCTCATCCACAAGTTGTTTACAGCTGGCCAGTCGTCGTGGGCCGTATGGGTGAAAGAACGTGTTAACCTTGCTTCGTTTGATGGGGATCTCTTGGGACATCATTGGGGCGTGCTCAAGGAACTATTGCCTGTTTATCAGGCAATCACCACGGTGGCAATTGGTGACGGACGGACTACCTCCTTCTGGCATGACGTTTGGGCCGGCGATGAGAGCCTTGCTGAGTACTGATTATATATTAAAATAAAGGGAACTGTTGTACAATAGGACAAGTTAAGGAAACAAAAAATGAAACAAAGGAAATCAAGAAGATTACAATAAAGCTTCTACCCATAACGACATAGCTTCTTTATGCTTGACCTTTGCTCTTAGAATAACTAGAGCAAACTCCTGTTTGAAATGATTCACGCAGTTCATTGGACATGGTAGAACATCTCTGAAGATGAAGTCATTTCTTTAAGTGTTGCATAGGCCAATATATTATTTAAATGTTGCACTTAAATGATCAATAAGAGTGCATGAAATGAGTGGAGATGAGAGCAAACTCTCTCGGTGCTCCCTCTGTTTGTGACGACGACAACGTTGATTCTGGGGCAAGGCAGCCTTTCACATGTCCACATTGTAAAGTACGCTGACATGCCAGCAGGTTCCGCTAACTTCCTTGACCAAGCATTTGTACGAACAGGGTAAAGGTGCCTTGGTTCTTGAGTAAGGAGCTTCTCGAGGTTTGACATTGTGGACGAAAAAAGGATAAAGACGAAATGGTCTGCACTCCTCTTTGCTGGTTCGCCAAGCTTCTTAGGCCATCCGCAGTGAGGCAAAGGAAATAGCTAGAATGAAGGCAAAATATTTTACCTTCTGGTCCCATCTGTTCTCCTCACAGGTACTCGATGCGTGTGAAATCGCCCGGCGATTTGCTCGTCGCTGGCTGCTTGGCTCCCTCTCTCCGTCTTCCACGTCGAGCTGAGCCGGCGACATCGCCTGCCATTGCGGACGCCCTTAAAACTCAACAGTCGGAACGGGTCCTGCAGTCAAAATCATGCTCTCATATTGCGTACAGTTCACAGCCCTGTAATATTGATGGTAGTTTGGCCTGTCCTGGTGGTGCATCCGGCTTCGCCACGATCGAAGCATTGACCCTACATTCGCTTGCTTCCGTCCAGCTATCGCATTGCGTCCTCGAGGTGCAAGCTATAGCTATAGCTCCATAACTAGGCACGAAGATGGCAGCAAGCCAGAGGCAGTCGATCAGCGGCGGACCGGAGGCCGAGCCGTGGTACCATGGGGGCACGTCGGTCGCAGCTCGCCGGCAGGACCAGATCGTCGGCCGTGCAGCCGACGACGGTGCTGCTGACCGCGGCGATCGTTGCGGCCGTGCTGATCATGGCCGCCGTCCTCTTCGGCGCCCGGTGGACGCCCTCCAGCGACGCCGGGACATGGGTCTCGGCCGGAGTCCGCGTCGTCATGAACGCCGGTAGATATCCTCGGCTCCTCGCACGTTTTAGTGATAACTTGGTAGACGATGTTCACATAAAATTGGAAGCGCTTGCTTAAAAAACTACTTGTTCTGTGTGCACGTCAGTGTCTGACCAGGGCGCCGCCGTCCCGTTGGCGACGGTGCCGGACCCCGGCGACAGGCTCCTGGGCGGCCTCCTCTCGCCGGACTTCGACGACCGCTCCTGCCTCAGCCGCTACCGCGCCGCGCGCTACCGCCGGGCGTCACTGCACGCGCTCTCGCCGCACCTCGTCGCCGCCCTCCGCCGGTACGAGTCCCTCCACCGCCTCTGCGGCCCCGGCACCCCAGCCTACGCGCGCGCCGTCGAGCGCCTCCGCGCGCCGCCCAACGCCTCCAGCGGCGACGGCGGCGCCGATCCCTCCGGCGCCCCGTGCAACTACCTCGTGTGGACCCCGAACGCGGGGCTCGGCAACCGCATCCTCTCCATCACCGCCGGCTTCCTCTACGCGCTCCTCACCGACCGCGTCCTCCTCCTCGACGGCAGCAGCGGCGACCTCGACGACCTCTTCTGCGAGCCGTTCCCGAGCTCCACGTGGATCCTGCCGCGCGGGGACCTCCCCGTCCGCGGGAAGCTCGCCGTCGACACCCCCGAGAGCCTCGGCAACACGCTGGGCCGCGGCGAGGCGCCCCGCGCCGCGGCGCCGTGGCTGTACGCGCACCTCGTGCACAACTACAACGCCCAGGACAAGCTCTTCTTCTGCGACGACGTGCAGGCCCAGCTGCGGCGCGTGCCCTGGCTCGTGTTCCAGGCGGACAACTACTTCGTGCCGGGCTTGTTCCTGATCCCGCGGTTCGAGCGGGAGCTCGCGCGCATGTTCCCCCGCCGCGACGCCGTGTTCCACCACCTCGGCCGCTACCTCTTCCACCCGAGCAACACGGTGTGGGGCATGGTGGAGCGGTACCACGGCGCCGGCTTCGCCAAGGCGGACGAGCGCGTGGGGATCCAGGTGCGCACGTTCAAGTGGGCGCCCATCTCCACCGGCGAGTTCTACGGCCAGATCCTCAAGTGCACGCACCGCGAGGGCATCCTGCCCGCCGCCGTCGCGCCCGCGGCCAACACCTCTGAGGCGGCGAGGCGCAGGGCGGTGGTCGTCGTGTCCCTGCACGGAGAGTACTCCGAGATGCTCAGGAACCTGTACCACGAGCACGGCACGGCGGCGGGGGAGGCGGTGAGCGTGTTCCAGCCGACGCACCTGGGCGAGCAGCACATCGGCGACAAGCAGCAGAACCAGAAGGCGCTCGCGGAGATGGTGCTCCTCAGCTTCTCCGACGTGGTGGTCACCACCGGCGTCTCGACGTTCGGGTATGTCAGCCAGGGGCTGGCCGGGCTGAGACCGTGGGTGCTGATGCGCCCCAACCACGGGAAGGCGCCGGACACGCCGTGCAAGCTGGCCCCCACCATTGAGCCGTGCTTCCACAGGCCGCCCAACTACGACTGCCGGGCCAAGGCCAGATGTGACACCGGCAGGATAGTCCAGCACATCCGGCACTGCGAGGACTTCCCGGAGGGTGTCCAGTTGCTGGAGTCATGAGCTACTGCTATTTAGTTCCATGCATCACATAGTCATTTTTGTTACTCTCGTATACTGTGATTAATTAAAGGTTATGAATAAACCTCTATATAGATGACAAATGAGACTGTCTGAATTACAAAAACTGTCAAAATACAAAGTGAGGCATAGCAATTTCATTTACATTTTCCCTCGGAGACAATAAGGATACACGCGCATAGTCAAGTAAATGCGCATATAAAGGGTTGTATCCTACATGAAACCACAATGAAGGTGTAGAAATGTAAACTTCCGTGATCTAAGAGCCTCTCGAATGAGACCCAGCCACCATTATCAGATCAGAATGATGAAATACCTGATGCACGGCGCAATTTCTCATATGAAACCCAGAACACAAACTGCCACGGGCCAAGCCTCGCCCATGTGGGTAAGAAACCCTTCCACAAAGCCCTTATGCCCTCATGTCTGACGGTCTTGACCAAACAATCGTAAGAACTCCTGTATAGAGCTTTGCCCTCCTTCCCCTGGTTCATCATCCTAGTTTTGACTACATCTGCTGGACAGCTCAAGGTTGTAGCGGACAGTCCAGACGCGACAGAGGCCAATGTGTGAGCATATAGATTGTCATCGCATATCTGCCTGCGAATGATGAAATGTTTTGCTTGATCGTAGCATGTCAATTCACCAATGTTGACAAGAAATGCCCGTTGCGCGTTGGGAACAACCCCCTTCCAAAGTCCTAGAAAGCCCTCAGCTCGTATAATCTTTGTGAAGGCATCTGTGATTCCAGTGTACCGTGGTTGAATACCTTGGCTTAACAACCTGCTGTCTGCTTGCATCCTTACCTTGACGAGGTCAGCAGGGCTCGCCACCACCTGCACTGCAGAGTGGCAGGAATAAAAATACTAATTGTGAAGCTAGGAAATTTTAGCAGTTAGCAACTTTTACATAAAGCATGCAAAATATGATTTTGGAAAGTCAACAGCAGACCATAATTATTTAAAACATCACATTTCAACTAATACCATGTTATCATTAAAAGAAATTGAGTATCTGAGGATCCCTACTCCTCCAATGAGCTCCGGAAAAAAACCAAGTCAAGCTGACTGATGGTATGCATATGTGCTGACCTATTCTTCCCATTCAACCAAAAGATAAAGCCCTTCGCACCAGGACCTATTCAGGATGTCTATTTTGTTTCCAGTTTCATTGGTAAATTTATTAATGAGGACTAATTTAGGCCTGAACAAAACTGCTAGTTGAGTCACCTTTCTATATTTTGTCCAACCATATTCACTCACTGTCGGTACCCTGTAGCAGGGATACCTACTCCTACTGCAGAAAGACAGGACTCGTGTAGTTATCCGCAACTGCGCGCAAAGGAGCTGAGCAGCCGGACCCCTGTTGTCCGGGCTCCACCTCACCAGACCAACGGCCCCGGACCCACCCCCTGCTCGGGGAAGGGTCCGGTGTCGCCACGTGTCCCTTGAGGAGGGATGCTCAGCACCAGCGGCCGGAGGCACGGACCTCCCCTGGTGGCTCCGGGACCTCCACATGTCTCCCGGACCCCCTAAGCGCACGCGCCAGCACTCCGCCCAGGAGGGATCCAGAGCTGCCACGTGCCCCACTACAGCTAGCGCGGGCGCAGGCGCGAGTCTTCCGCCGGAAGACTCGCCCACCCACCGCATTTAATGCGAGAGGCTGAGGCGTGCTCTACCGCCACAGAGCACGGGGCAGCCTTTGCAAGACTCCACTATTGGTCGCATATTAACAAGGTGCACAGTGCAGCCGCAGGCGCCGCACACGCGGTGTACGTTAGTCTGCCGCATTAAATGGATACGACGATACGGCCCTTTCCATCATGCCGCCTACGCCGCAAGCTACGCGGCATGAACAACATGCATGGCGCAGCCTACCCGGCTAGCTGCAAGCGCCGCACCAATATGACAGGGCAAGACCACGCCGGTCAGAGGATCTGCGCCGGTCAGTACATCCATGCGGACGAGGCAGCGAAATCCCGGAATAAGATCTTCCTCAGGCGTAGCACCATAATAGCGCTAGGCGCTACGTTATTTAAATACATCCACATTGGGCCCACCTGTCGGGGTCCCAACGGCTATGTACGTGCCTCCCTTTGACTATGAAAGGGGAGCACACGCTAGTCTCAGGACAAGTTGACGCAGACTCTCTCCCTCACACTCTCAGCTTACCAGCTAGAACCACTCTCAAGCAATCTCTGGTGAGGACAGGCAATACAACACACAGTGGATGTAGGATATTACACTCCGGCGGCCCGAACCACTCTAAACCTTCTGTGTTCATCGTGTTCTTGCATCTAGATCGGACTAATCCTAGCTACCCCCGAGTTCATTCTCCCTCAGGGCTTAGGCGGGTGCATTCTGCCACCCGGCTGGGTTTACCACCCGACACTCACCATCATGGGAATCACCAGCTCCTCCAGTATCGTCCCATCCATCGCTATGTATGAATCACATTGAGGCACCTCTTTACAAGATCTAGACCTAGAAACTGACAAGCTGCACCTTAGCACCCTCTACAAGTCTTGGTATGATCTGATAGTTCATCAAGGCCTAGGGAGCAGTGACAGGGACCTGATTGTGGTAAGTACCTTTGCCAAGAGGGCCCTGTCAGCAGCTGCCAACTGTTGGGGAGGACCAGAGGTGTTGGAAGCAAATGATCATATTATGAGGGTTGAAGAATGCAAGCACATGTAGATAGTGATATGCCTGGACGATATACTGTAGTTTTTGGCTTGTAGCTACTGCTACTGTTCAATGCTGAATCATTGTGCCATACAACAATTGAACAAAAAATCTAGACTGAGGGTGCGCTTCTTTATCATCCACCACACCACTTCAATATTGAGGCTGATGATTAATTGATGACAGGGATCAATTAAAAAGTTCAGCCATATTAATTGATGATTAATTGAACAAAAAATCTCAGCATTGTTTGAAATGAACAGCTTGTGAAACTAAAAAGCATGTGAAGCAACTATGGTTTGGAGCTTTGGATCCTCTCTCATCCATTTCAAAGTTCAGGGCCTACTAACCCGAAATAAGTTTTTATCTATCACTAATCAAACTGTGATAGTAACATCACAATCTATCTGCAAATCTAACTTGGAATTGCAGGTTTGTTTTTCAGAACTCGCCTGATTTCTTCAGACAGGGATCCTCTGCAGTACTGCTCTTTGTAGTTGAGTCACTGACATGTGGGTCCGGTCCTGCATGTCAGTGACTCAGTGCAGGAGCATCTACTGCATAGGAGTCTCATCCGATTTATTCGTGTCACCTTCTCTGACCACTGTATTTGCATGTTGTTATTTCTCACTGCTTCACATTGTGAGTGTGAGGACATAACAAATTATCTACAAATCACAAGTAGAATTAGATATTTGCTATGCATAACTCGCTCGAATTTTTTTATCGAGTCCAAGCCACCTTCTGTGGCTACTGTATTTGCATTATTTGACTGGGCATTGATATAACGGGAACATAAAGTGACCTTTGCTAAATTCCTAAGAAAATTTTACCTGCGCAGCAATGCCGGAGAGTCCCCCGGCGAGCGCCTTCTCGACGACGCTGGCCTCCCGGCCCCCGCTGGCGAGGGTGGACCGGAGATGCTCGTACCCCACGATGCGGACCGGGGTGTACATCAGGTGGCGGAGTACGGCGGGGGAGAAGCCCCGGTACACCCCGCCGTCGCGGGCGAGCTCGACCGCGACGCGTATCACGCCGCCCCCGCCCGCGCCCCCGGGGCCGCGGTGGAGCTGGAGCCGCGTCTTGAGGGCGTCCAAGGGGTTGGTGGAGGCCTCCGCCATGGCGGCCGAGACGGACGAGAGGGAGACCTTGACCAGGGTCCCCCGGCGGCCGCCGCCGGCCTCGGCGTTGTCGGTTGGCATCTCTGGGCTTGTCTGGCGAGGGAGCGATTAGATTTTTTTAGGGGTAGGAAACTCATCTCGCGAATTGCAACACAACTTCTGAAACCGACGCAAATTGGAACCTAAATTCTGACAAAAGTGCTGAGTACATCCTGACAAAAGAATCTAAAATAGCACTCCTTGCCAGAATATGCACCTCCAGCCTAACCAGATTCTCGTCGTTCCTGGACCTGGACGAACTCCATCTTCAGAAATTCAGCGTCAAAGTTGAACAAGTTTGATTTAAAATAAATCTAATATGACATGTAAAAAAATAGAGGGAGTAGAGTCTATCTAGTTGTATAGATAAAAATATGCACCAATGAAATCAAAACGATGGAGAAAGTATATTCATATATGGTCCTTTTCCGTTTATGTTGGTTGCATCACACATCTAAGGGATCGCTTACTGCGAGTGCACTGTGAGTGCCTATGTGCAATCGAAAAAAAAAGAGAGTAAACGATGGTAAAGCTACGGCACTATGTGATGTTGTTGGGTGTCCGGTCGGGACCCAGGCCCGTATCTGGGCACGTGCAGGCCGTGCGACCGCACAGGGCCTCCGAATTCGAAGGGCCCCCAAAATATTAGGTATATATTAGATATAGTCATGTCAACACTTTAATTTAGTTGATTGTTTGACCCAATTTGTGGCAAAACATTGCCCAAATTGCTCCTAAAAGATAAATCATCGTAGGCGTATCACTTGCCACTTTTTTTTACATGGGTGCTGTTTGGGGTCACGTGTGTGATCTCAAGTGTACCTGTCACAGCACCCTAACCTCTTCAAGATTTCGTGTTTTGGACATAAAATCGGCCTAATAAACCAGACCCCTCAATGCTTTGTTGCTAGAACAAACTTTTTTTGGAAAAAAATTTTTGTTGCCCAAACAATAACAATTGTTCCAACAACAAAAAAAATTTCTGGAACAAAAAATAGTTATTGGGCCTTATGTGATGATTTAACTATCAGTCACACATGTGACTTCTAACATTTGTGCTTTCACACAGCACATCGCGTTTGTGTGACTTCTAACATTTGTGCTTTCACACAGCATATCGCGCTTGCCGACTAGTATCGCTTGGTATTCATGATTCTTCACTAGGCCACCAGGGCCCCAGTCCATTATTTCGCACAGGGCCCCCGAATTTGCCGGTACGGCCCTGCGGGACCTGAACTCATGCGTCGACGATACAACAGCAGTAAAGACCAACCAAACATGTATAATATGAGAACATATTTGATGTTACCATACCATCCTTGCAGTGTTATTGTGTTCCCATATTTAATTATATCTAAATTTATGCATCATTTTTTTTCAAAAATATGAATGGATAGAATGTATATACCATCATGCAAAGTTTGAGGTTGAATAAAAACTTGTGCAAGAAGAAATAAAAAAGAAAAACTTACACATGAATAGTTACAGGATGTGGATCATCAATGAACAGTTGAACCCGCAACTATTCAAGTGCAAGTTTCTCTTTTTTTTGTTTCTTCTTGCACAAATTTTTGTTCAACCTCTTTGCACGATGGTAGATACTTACATGCTCTATCCATTCATATTTTTAGATAAACTTTTAATGTACAAATTTAGGTGTAATTAAATTTGGTAACATAATAACACCTAAAGGGCAGCGACACTAGATACTTTCTCGTGATAACATTATTTACCAAGTAATTCCTCTGTTTCAAATTGTAAGTAACTACAATATTTTTGGAGAATCAATTATTTCTTTATTTCACAAAAATTTATAGTACCAAATAGATATATTATAAATAGAGGAGGATCCAATGGGGGCAGGAAGGTTTGAGGCAGTGGCGGATCCAGGTCACAGCCATAGGGGGGCTAAAGCCTTCTTCTTCCTCGTCTTCTTCTCCCTTCACTTTCTCCTCCTCTAACTCCCCTTATTCCAATGGAGGTTGCAGACCGTAGGGGGGCTGGAGCCCCCCAGCCCCCCCTTGGATCCGCCACTGACTTTGAGGCCCCTACCATGCGCAAGCACAACAGTGCCTCCCCCCACCCCCATTTTTTGCGTTGAAGAAGGCAAGAAGCAACTGGGAGCCCCTGTATCTGCCTTTGCGGGTTCCGCCCTTGACTATGGGAATATATTTAATGAAGAACCTAATGATATTTATTTGGTATCTTAAATGTTAAATAATATATTAGTACTTTTATTGTATAAATTTGAAATATTTTGACTGTCCAATTAAGTTGGAATAATTTACAGTTTAGAAAGGAGGGAGTATTGACAACGCATACTTGCCCATCTATTTGCTAATCTATCTATAGTGGCTAATTAACGCGCCCATCTAGTTCGGGGAATCCCGTTGTTAGATCTGAGGCCACAGGATATCTAATATGGCACGGTTATGCATGAGGTATAGCCGTATAGGGTAGGGCATACCATGTAAGCATACATCATGTAACTACTCGCATCATATCTCACACTAGTCGGATCGAATAGAAACCACCCGAGTAGTACTCGGGAGGGACTCTAGGCACCTAACCGACTTGGGATTTCCATGTAACCATGCTCCCCTAGCCTATATAAGGACAGGCAGGGACCCCTCCAACACATCTAGAGACTCCAAGTCATTCTCCTAAGCAATACAAACCACACAGGACGTAGGGTATTATACAACTCTCGTGGCCTAAACCTTGTCTAACCCCTCGTGTTGCTTGCACTATCGTGTTCTTGATCTCGGCGTCTTCCCACGATCATCCCTCTACCTAAGAATATCCCTAGGTAGACGTGACGGCAAAACACCAACACCCACAACTCATACCAACGTGGCCTCCTGCTCTCCAACTATCATCCGGTCCCACCAAAGTGGTCCCACCTTGTCAGCCATATGGAAAAAAGAGAAAAAATGCATTGAACACCCACTGGATGACACAAAATCGTAAGCCTCGTCCCAATCAGCCGCATCCTCCTCTGGAACCCCTCTTTCTCCCTCCCTCCCTCCCTTTCCCATTTTTCACCTACGCTTCCTCGTCTCATCCACCTTGCCCCTCACCCGGTCCCGGGCCTAGGGTTTCCGTCTGTTGTGGGGTTCTAGGGGTACCCACAGCCGGGTGGCGGAACGCACCCGCCTATTCCCAGTGAGGGAGTACTCGGGGAAGTACTAGGCGACGGGGCTGGATCTACGCTGAGACAAGGACTCAAGAACACACGATTTAGAGTGGTTCGGGCCGCCGGAGCGTAATACCCTACGTCCACTGGGAGATGTATTGTTCTTGGTGGTGTGTATGAACCTATCCTCTGCTGGCCTTGGCTCTTGCCCAGCCTGAGGTCTGCTAGCGGCGCTCCCCCTTTTATAGATCAAGGGGGAACGGATACATAGGACGTTGATGCCCCGACAGGTGGGCCCAACGTGACTGTGGCTACCGCGGTAGCGAATCTTTTCCTCCGATAGGCGTACTGCTGCTCTTCTGACTCAGGGGGGTCTTCTCTTGTCCCGTCAGCTAGGTGCCCGTTGGAGTAGCGTAGCTTGCGGCGTGGCCTGCTGAGGCTATTATGTAGCGTCATAAAGGGCGAAGCCGAGCCGTCGTATCCATCTGTTACGGCAGACTGGCAGACGCGGCGTGGGCGGCGCCAGCGCCCCCACTACCTTGGTAATACGCGATCAATAGTGTCCCCTGGCTAGTCAAACGCCTCGGCTTCTGCTATATTAATGCGGACGTCCACCTACCGCAATGAATGCGAAGGTAGGTGGACCTTAAGATGGAGACCAAGGGCCTCATACACGTGTCGGCCCCGGACCATCCTGAGGTGGGGCGTCGAAACCTTCCCTTGGAGAGGGGTCCGATTGCTATGCGGGGGGTCCGGGACCCTATGAGGGGTCCGGGACCCCGCGGGGGTCCGGACTCCTCGGGAGGTCCGGAGCCCCGGCTGCTTGCGCTTGAGCGCCTGTCTTTCCTGGGACACGTGGCGTCCCCGGACCTTCCCCGGCCGTGGAACGGGTCCGGACCATTGTCGGGAGGACAGGACTTCGGACCGCAGGGGTCCGGCTGTTTGGTTGTAGTCAAGGATGACTACTAAGGCTCTTGCCTAGACACAGCAAGAGGGGGTACCCCAGTCCTGGGGTACCGACAGTGGCCCCCGGGCCCACCTCGGGAGAGGCACGAACCCGCGGGTGGGGCCACCACCGTGATGTGTTCCTACGCAACTTGATTGCGTTGGTGTGCTTTTGGAGAGTGCGGGCATCCCGGACCCCTGAGGCCGGTATGCCTGTTGCCAGGTTTAGGTACTAGAGCGTTCTCCATGGGGCGACGAAGGTGTAGGCTTAGGGTATGGAACCAAGCTAAGCGGCTACACAGACTTCGGATCGCTCAGGGAGCAAGCACCACTTCCCGGACCCGGCTTTTGTCGACCGTGGCGAGCGGTCTCCGCCGGAGCGGGCCACCGGAGTGGACTTGGAGCGACCGTGGCGAGCGGTCTCCGCCGGAGCGGGCCACCGGAGTGGACTTGGAGCGACCGTGGCGAGCGGTCTCCGCCGGAGCGGGCCACCGGAGTGGACTTGGAGCGACCGTGGCGAGCGGTCTCCGCCGGAGCGGGCCACCGGAGTGGACTTGGAGCGACCGTGGCGAGCGGTCTCCGCCGGAGCGGGCCACCGGAGTGGACTTGGAGCGACCGTGGCGAGCGGTCTCCGCCGGAGCGGGCCACCGGAGTGGACTTGGAGCGACCGTTGCTGACAATCTGATGAAGTATGTTACCGGACCTCACAGTAAGGTGCAAGAAACCAAGCCTTATACTTGAAGAGAGCCCGGGACCTCTAAAGACAGCAGTCCTGGATACTAGAGTACTTGTAACAGGGTAGTGAAGTACGTAAACTTAGGGTACATTACCAGGCTAAGCCACGCGGAGCTTCTCTACCCCAGGATACAAATACCACTTCTCCAGAGCAGGTCCTTAGGGGTCCGGACTGCCTTCCAGCTAGAAGGGGTGTCTTCACCTGACCACAAGCCAGCAACTTAACTTGAATTGTTAGCAACAAGGGAAACTCCGTTCAAGAGGAAAGAATAGTTAAACCAAGGCGAATAAATGTAACCCAGGGCGGAGCCTAGGTAAAACTGAGAAAGAAAATCTCCTTTATTATTGTGGTTGTCACGGTATACATCAGAGGTCGGGATTACGAGGTCGGACCTCCACCGCTCCGGACCGTTTTTTGCCTGTTTGTGTGATAGGGCCAGAGGTCGGGTTTACAAGGTCGGACCTTGACCGCTCTGGACACACACGTAGGCGCCACGTTATTACAAAAGGAGGAATTCTCTTAGTCTTTTCTTAGGAGTAACCTACGGCTGCACGCTATACAGCGTGTTCTTCTTCGGAGGTGAAGGCGCCCTGGACGTGCCTGAACCGCATCATCCAGCATCACCTCAGGAGCTCGGGGGACCCCTCCTTGCCTAAGAGCTGTCACATGCTTACATGGCATGAGACAAATTCTTTGGCTTTGAATGGAAGAGGCCCCCTCCCCCTGCCGTCGCCGTTGCCGATGGAAACCAGAGCCCTTGCGCAGCAGATGGACCGGTGCGACGCGTGGAGAAGTGCGGTCGTTCGCCGGCTTGTCCTTGGTGCTAGCGCCAGGGGCCCCCGCGCGAGGTGGCGGGGTCCTGTCTGCAGCAGCACCGAGCAACGCTGAGGTGGATCTCCGGTGCTGGAGACGGCAGGACACTTCCTCCGGGATGGCCGTCGGCTCCAGGCTCCATGTTGAGAGGAAGCCTTGAGCCGACACCATGCCACCGCAGAGGAGGTGTGGCCGTTGCTTGAGAGAAAACCTTGAGTCGACGTAGGGGCAGCAGCGCCCAGCGGCGCCTCCGTTGTGCGCCGCTACGCCGGCCTCGAGGTGTCGCAGTGGCGACGCACAGCAGGCGTCGCTGTCGTGTGCCGCCGCACCGAGGGCGTTGCCGCGCCGGTGCCAAGACAGGTGGAGTGAGTGTGGCCCTGCCTTCCTTCATCTTCAAGTTCGTCGTTGCAGAGGAAGAACACAGCCCAGAGGCCTGAAGATCCAGCCAACGCCTGTCGTCCCCACGGACGGCGCCAAAATGTTGTGGGGTTCTAGGGGTACCCACAGCCGGGTGGCGGAACGCACCCGCCTATTCCCAGTGAGGGAGTACTCGGGGAAGTACTAGGCAACGGGGCTGGATCTACGCTGAGACAAGGACTCAAGAACACACGATTTAGAGTGGTTCGGGCCGCCGGAGCGTAATACCCTACGTCCACTGGGAGATGTATTGTTCTTGGTGGTGTGTATGAACATATCCTCTGCTGGCCTTGGCTCTTGCCCAGCCTGAGGTCTGCTAGCGGCGCTCCCCCTTTTATAGATCAAGGGGGAACGGATACATAGGACGTTGATGCCCCGACAGGTGGGCCCAACGTGACTGTGGCTACCGCGGTAGCGAATCTTTTCCTCCGATAGGCGTACTGCTGCTCTTCTGACTCAGGGGGGTCTTCTCTTGTCCCGTCAGCTAGGTGCCCGTTGGAGTAGCGTAGCTTGCGGCGTGGCCTGCTGAGGCTATTATGTAGCGTCATAAAGGGCGAAGCCGAGCCGTCGTATCCATCTGTTACGGCAGACTGGCAGACGCGGCGTGGGCGGCGCCAGCGCCCCCACTACCTTGGTAATACGCGATCAATAGTGTCCCCTGGCTAGTCAAACGCCTCGGCTTCTGCTATATTAATGCGGACGTCCACCTACCGCAATGAATGCGAAGGTAGGTGGACCTTAAGATGGAGACCAAGGGCCTCATACACGTGTCGGCCCCGGACCATCCTGAGGTGGGGCGTCGAAACCTTCCCTTGGAGAGGGGTCCGATTGCTATGCGGGGGGTCCGGGACCCTATGAGGGGTCCGGGACCCCGCGGGGGTCCGGACTCCTCGGGAGGTCCGGAGCCCCGGCTGCTTGCGCTTGAGCGCCTGTCTCTCCTGGGACACGTGGCGTCCCCGGACCTTCCCCGGCCGTGGAACGGGTCCGGACCATTGTCGGGAGGACAGGACTTCGGACCGCAGGGGTCCGGCTGTTTGGTTGTAGTCAAGGATGACTACTAAGGCTCTTGCCTAGACACAGCAAGAGGGGGTACCCCAGTCCTGGGGTACCGACACCGTCAATGGCGACCAGGAGCGGGGAGATCGATCGTGGGTGAGTCTCTCCGTGATAGGGATGCTGAACATCGTCAATGCCGCCACCGTCAAACTTGAGGAAGACATGACCGTCGATGGAAAAAAATCGTAATGCGCAATTAAATGTATTGTGGAGGAGGTCTCTTATACCATGTGGAATTCAGTGAAACGGCATACCCTTGAGGGGCACCGGTGACTCCATTATATAGGCTAGTAGAAAATCGAAACAACAGGGTACAAGAAGTTCAAGTAGGACAAGGACGACATAATGCATGATCAAGGACTCTAAGTATGTACCCTATACAATTACTTCTACATGGTTCACTCTAGAACCAATCCACAAGGCAGCAACATATTGCTCTTGCACTCTCTTAAGAGCTAATCCTAGCACTAACACTCACAAAACTTGTGCTAAACCTAAGCTCAAAGGTGGCTTGGAGATATTATTCAATGTGTGTGTAGCTTTTCTGGACTTCAGCCACCTCAAATGACTTGGGGTAAGGCCCTTATATAGGCTGGAGGGCAGCACATAGCCATTGTGCCAAAACTTCACAAAGCATCGGTTAAACCGGTCACCATTGTCGGTTTAACCGGTCGCCCAAGGCCTCCAGCTAGCCGTGGAGCTGACCGTTGAATTCCAGCTGTCCCTATATGCTAGCATCATTGCCCCGACGCAATGCACCAACGCCCGTCGGTTCAACCGGTCCTAAAGACTTTGTTCCTTGCTGCTTGACATGCTCTCTGAACAATGCCAACACCAATGCACCGATGCCTTCTTTGCATCATCGGTTTAACCAGTGCTACTGTGTTTTCTTCACATGATCTCCAATTGCAATGTCCAATGCACCAACTCATTATAAAATCATAAAGCGTCAGTTTAACCGGTCAACTCTTTTCAGCTGCACTTGTCCAATTCGTCGCGGCTGTTTTTTGTACTATGTTTTGGACACCTTGACAGCGAATTGGACATCTTGGGTGTGGTTTGGACTACATCCACAAGATCTAAAAATCCTACTAATATGAGCTTACAAATATTGTTAATTCCATTGATTCTGTTGTTACACAATCACCAAATTTATAAATTATGGCCTAATAGGCCATGTTCCTTACAGGGCGGCTTGAGAGCATGGCTGTTGTGCAAAGTAGTGTGAGTTACAAGCTTAGCTCCTTCCCCTATCTCACACACTTGAATATTAACTCGTGCCATGGTGCCACGAAAACACGCTTTTGTCGCGTTAAAATCTCTCATGACGTAATCAGTATCTTGGAGGAACTCCGAGAATAACCAACCTTATTGTACGCTTCACTGGGTATGATAGATGGTTCAAACCTTGGAGCCCCACATTGTTGTTACCTAAACTCAGGAGGCTTCTGATTGCTGATGTGCCTTCATCCTGGGATGTCTCTTGGCCCCACCTCCTCATCGAGGCAGCGCCATGCCTCGAGAGTCTTCACATCCATATTATCCCATGGGAGGAGCCTTGTGATGACATTTCGTGGCAACCCTTCTGCCATAATCATCTAAAAGAGTTGGTGATAGTTGGTTTTTAGGGAACAGAGAGACAGATTTACTTTGTTAACTTTGTCATTAAAGTATCAACGTCCTTGCAGCATGTTTCGTTGTACAAAAATGGCATGTTCAGGACAGGGAGTACATGGACTGGGACATGGTGACACAGCAATACCAATGGGTTAATGAGGAGAAGGTTAAAATACTGGACCAGATTGTTGATTGTGTTCCTTGTGCTGCTACTCCCATTCAAGTGGTTATGGAATAATCTCCAACATGCGTGAGTTGAATAAAATGCATAAGTTGTATATGCATAAATACTATTCCCAATTTCATCTATGTAATTTATAAACATGTTTCAAGTAGTTCTGGAGTGGTCTGCTGTGAGTTGAATAAATTGCATAAGTTATGTATGCGTAATTTGTTTTTCCAATTTAATTGATGTAACATAAAAGTCTCTTGTATGTTAAAGAAATTCCAGTGTTTTGCCCAGATCGCTCAGGGAAGAACACATCATGTGTTATCTGACTCAATGCTAAATAACTATTGTATCACTGTATCAGTATACATGATCACAGTGTAACTGTGTTCGTGCCGTCATTACAATATGCCCTCTTCGTGTACAATATTTTATTTGATGGTACAACTATGTACACAGTCCGGCAACAGATAAATTGCCTATCCCTATTGCATTGTACAACTCAATTCTTCTCGTAGAACTGCAATTTCAATCCGTTAGGTGCTAGTACTCAAAATCCTATTTGGCATCTGGATGGATACAAGAATCACTTCTTTATTTTTGACGTATCTTCTATATCCTTCCCCTGATGCAGTGTTGCGTTTACTGAATGCTGTACAGTACAGTGTGGCTGATGATAGGAGTGGTGGCTCGTGTCTCCATTCATGCAGCCTGAAGGACTTGCTGCTGCTGCTGCTGCTTCCCTCTTCTTGTGGATTCATATGGGACCGTGTTCAGCACCTTCACCCGGAACATGGCCTGTAATTTCCCACAAGTCCACTCAGAATTCAGAAGAAACTCATTCAACTGAATAATTTGCCACATCAGGGGAACAAACCAAAATGTGAAGAAAAAAAGATGAAAGTGATAAGAGAGAATCAAGTTGAGCTACCTTCTTATCGGAACCAAACTCAATGATATCAGAGGGGCGGAAACGAACCGGGAAGTTTGGTGGGACACGGTAACGTCTACCTTCATTGCTAGATAGTCAAATGAAGTTGATTTGAGTACAATATTGCTACTGAAATTCTTGAGGAAGAGCATGGAACAATACTTCTTTCAGGACTTACTCAGTAATCCATGTGCCTTGTTCACTTCCAAGATCAGTCAGATAGAAAGCCTTGTTCTTGCATGTGATGGTAGCATGCATTTCTGATATCTGCACGTTTATTGACAAAATGCTTTATATAATGCAAATTCCAGAAGAAGGTGCACTAAAAAAAATCATTGCTTCATTCTGCTTAACTAACCTGCGACATGGGCAATGCCAAGGAAGATGCAGAGTCACTGGGATCTGACCGACTTCTGCAAAAGAAAATGCAGTTTTAATTCCAAAAAGGCCTTAACTGATTGCCATTAGGAAAGAAATGATTTGTTATTTAGACCTACCCAACAGAGATTGTCCTCTGTTCATCCCTGATTAAACGGACAGGCTGCAAACTATTGCTGTTTCCTTCATTTGTGGGGAAGAGGTACCATCTGCAAATAATGGTAGTTTAAGGAATGGTTTAGGCAAAGGTGCTGAAATCAAGGAACAAATCAAGCATTCTGTTTTAACTATCATATAACTAGAAAAAGCAAAGAGCGTACTCTCCGCCCATAGCTTCTTCCAATGCGTCGTCATCCTCAAACCATCGATAAAGTTGGTCGTTGGCCTTCAGCATGATGTTAAATGTCAGTAAAGAATAAGGGATGGTACCAACTCAATTTGTAGTTATTCAGAAACATACCTTGTCTGAAAGCCGGCAGCTTAGAGGTCTTCCTTTTAGCTTTGAACTGCACATCAATGAAAAATTTCATTTCTGTAGAGTAACATATGCTAAGAAGAGACTTGTGGCAGTTTTTTTTTGGATGGGGCATCTAAAACCAATAAAAATGTACTGCTGTTGCGTATGTGCTTGAAATGAGAACAAATGACGGCAGTTAAGTATGCACCTGTTGCCACCAAGCACCCAGCTCAGCATCGCTGGCATTCCAATCTTGATGAAGAATCTTCCACCAACTCTTCCCGGATGTGGTATCCGCAGCTTGGTCAAAAACTACAGGTGAATAATTTTAGCATGCAGTCCAAGTGACTTCAGTATGCAGTTAATCTGTGATCCTCTTAGGAGGATGATAATGAGGTAACCTATCTAATTCAGAACCTTTATTTCAGAAATCCAATAAATTCGTTAGTAGTATACTTGAAAATTAAGTTTCAATCTGGCTGAAAGATGGATAAGAAAGTGCATTATTTAGTATAAATCTGAGTTAGTTTATGACATACCGACAAAGGTCCAAGACCAACACCCAGATATGGTCTATAAGTGGTTGCCATGATTGCTGCCATTCTTGCCAATCCATGTATAACAGCAACACGCAGCCTTCTCTCCTTCTCATAACTGCACCCCCAATATGCAAAAATGGTAAGTCAATTTACTAAATAGTACAGAACAGTATATCACACATCAAAAACCATGAAAGAAAAGAATGGCTTTGAAGTTGGATTCAATTGAAGCATTGAATTATCAAGTGGAAGTTTAAATCAATGCTACATAAAACCAATTAGCATGCTAAAATACACGAAGTAATTACCGCTTCAAGGAGGAAACTATGTCCATAAGAGTTCCGGACTTGAGACTCTCCTGCCAGGCATTCTCAAGCTCCACAGCCAGCTGGTATCCATCCTATAAAGACAAGATCAAGGTGTTAGTGCGATTATCTCTGTACAAGAAACATATCCACAATTATGATAGATTGATAGTGTTTCCATATCCCTGACAAGTAAGAAAATTCATACCTCAATAGCCATGCAGCCACCTTGACCCAGATTTGGCTGCATAGCATGGACAGAATCACCAAGCAAGGTCACACGACCTTTTCCCCAATTCACAGTAGGTGGGCGGTCATATATGTCACGGCGAAGAATCGCTTCCTCTTCAGTTGCATTAATCAGATCTATGACATTGTCACACCAACCACTGAATATCTCGAGCAATCGTTTCTTTTTACCTGTCAATGTTTAGTAGATGATAAGCATGTTGGGCATATAAAAGTAGAGTTGTTATTGTCAATAAGAATCCATTTCACTTATATGTACGGAAACTTCACTCCAAGCACACACCATTTTCAGGGTCAGTGCCACCAGCCTCTTCTTTATGAAAAGCATACCATTGCATTTTACCAGCACCAACATCTGAAGAGACGAAGTATTGTTTGTGACCAAGAAATACTCGGTACCTTCAACAGAGGAAAAGAAGGGAGGGTATTGTTATAACCCAATGAAAGTTTACAATATTTTGAAAATAGCATTAATCATTCCAGGATCCACGAAACATACCCAACTGTGTCAATATCAGGAGGCACAAAGTCTGCAATTCCAGTGTAGCATGTGTATCCTGAATAAGTGGCTTCTGAGTGCCCAAATAGTGTCTTCCTCACCTATCCAGAGAAGGAAACCTCAAGCGAATCAGGCCTCTTCTGTGCTTGCTTCAGACCAAAAAGGTGAAGTCACTACATTACCTTTGACCATATTCCGTCAGCACCGACCAAAAGATCGCCTTCAAATCTTCGACCATCCTCCAATATGGCAGTAACCTACACTCATCCGACAAATACCAGAGTGTTAGAAACTGGTAACACTTTCAAGCCAAATTTCAGCTGGAATGGAAACAGAAGTATAATTGCTCACTCACCTTACTGCCATCATCTATAAAATTGACTACATGGCTATCGTTCAATATAGCGTCATCGCCAACTGCGCGAGCAAGGATCTGTTGCAGCGTCATGCGGCTAATGACCCTCGTGACTGGGAGCCCCCGCTCAGCTGCAGGGGTAAATGTATCAAACTTGCAGTACCTGAATATCAACTTGGCACTGTCAAATGGATGCCTCCAGCGAAGGAATTGCAATCTTAAAGCTAACCAGCAAAGTGACGTAGCATGATAATGTAAAACAAATGCTGTCAAATAGGAACGAACGCATTAAAAACACATTCACATCATCAACAACAACAACAACATAGCCTTTTTTTTCCCAAGCAAGTTGGGGTAGGCTAGAGATGAAACCCGAAAGAAATAAGTTCAAAGTTCAGGCACATTGATAGCTAGTCTCCAAGCGCTCCTATCTAAAGCTATCTCTTTAGAGATATTCCAATTCTTAAGGTCTCTCTTAACCGACACATCCCACGTCAGTTTAGGTCTACCTCTACCCCTCTTTACATTATCGACCCGCTCAAAAACCCCATTACGCACCGGCGCCTTAGGAGGCCTTCGTTGGACACTGTCAAATAGGAGCCGAAATTGTTTCAGCAACTAGAGTTTTTTTCTTTCAGAACAAGTAGGAGGCTTGCGCGTCAACGATAGACAAGTTATGATCTACTAAAGCAGGAGAGCATAACGACTAGTCAACTACCAATTGGCTCGTACAAACTGCCAGCACTACAGGCCAATGAACCCTTGCCACACTAAATTCCACTCGAACTGGCCAAGAAGGCCAAATCTTTCTCGGCGCAGCGTAAAAAACAATCAAATTCTCGGTGACTTTGTGTAAGAATTCTGCTGTGGCGCCGGGACGACCTTGCCTCCCTTACCAGGAGCCGGAGACGCCGTCGACGATGCCGTTGACTCGGTCCCCCGTGATGCAGCCGGCGTCCATGACCTGGTCGGCCGCGGCGGCGTCGACGGCCTCGAGCACCGCGAGCGCGTTGCTCTGCAGCTGGATCGGGCCGCGGTACCTCCCTTCCCCGCGGATGGCGCTCATGTCCCGCTCCAGCACCAGCACCTCGAACCCCTTCCGCCTGGCGGCGAGCGCGAACACCAGCCCGCCGATGCCGCCGCCGGCCACCAGGACGCGCGCCTTGGGCCCCGGCGCTGGCATTGCCGCGCTGGCCACGGCCGCCACCGGGCGCCTCGCGCGGCCAGGAGGCAGGCCGATCCTTCGCCGCGGCGCGGGCGGGGCGGGGAGCGCGAGCAGGCGGAGCGTCCGGCTGCCGCAGCGGGAGGCCGGGGAGGCGGAGGGGAGCGGGATCGCCGTCCGAGAGGCCGGCGTGGTGCTCGGCATGGTGGTGGAATGGAAGCTCTGCGAGGTGGCCGTTTCTGCTACCGCGTCGCCGGCGAGTCACAGAGGTCGTAGCTGGAGTCAACCTCAGCTCTCAGCTCAGGAGCTCATGCCTTGCTTGAGTATGCTGGCGATTTGGCTTCGGTTCTCGGGTTGACTGAAGAGCTGGGAGCTGGAAGAGTGGAGGAAGCTCGTAATCTCTGAAGCACGAGATCAGAAGCGTGTCCCGATGGATGCACGATGCGCCAAGATAACGAATTTTTTGGTGGAGGCTTTTCCCTCGGTGCGGCTGGGCGGCCGGGGTGGGCACGGTACGTGGCGGCCGCGGGTTGCTCGCCGCTCGGGGCAGAGCGCGCGGTGGTAGTGCCCGGGTGGGCGGGGTGGGGGCGGGGTCGCTGATTGGGAAAGGAAATGAGCGCCGTCTACCGGCCGACCAGGCCGCGCCCGCGGTGGCCAGGGGACACGGCGCCGCGCGCCCATCCTCCCCTGGCGAATTGGAAGCGGCAAGCCGGCAACTCGATCGTTTGGTCCCGTCGGGCGGGTCGGCGCGCCCGCCGTGGGCGGCACGGTGCTTCCTCCTCCCTGTGTATGGGCCCTGCCCCTGGTTGGCTTCGTGCGCCGCGCGCACCACGTGTGGCGATCGTGCCGAGGTCGGCAGGCAGCGCGCTGGCACAGGTGACGTCGCGCACGCCTAAATTATAAAATCGCGTGGACTCGGAGACTAGACTGCCGTGCCGCAGGCAGCGAATCGATTGCAGAGCGAGGACGCGAGCAGAGCGCAGGCGGCAACCACTGGGCGAGAGAACAGGAAGAAGGTGAAGCTCTGCCGAGAGGGAAGGGGATGGGCGGCGTACCAGGAGCCGGAGACGCCGTCGACGAGGCCGTTGATGCGGTCGCCGGTGACGCAGCCGGCGCGCATGACCTCGTCGGCGACGGACATGTCGATGGCCTCCAGCGCGGCGAGCGCGTTGCTCTGGATCTGGATGGGCCCGCGGTACTGGCCCTCCCCGCGCACCGCGCTCATGTCGCGCTCGAACACCGTCACCTCGTACCCCTTGCGCCGCGCCGCCAGCGCGAGCACCAACCCGCCGATCCCGCCGCCGGCCACCAGCACCCGGGGCTTCCTCCCCTTCTTCTCGCCCGCCGCCGGCGCGGCGTCCGGAGGCCGCATTGCCGCCGACACCAACAGGCCGCCGCGCGCCCGCTGCCGCCGCCTCCCGGCGCCCGAGCACTGCGGGTGCGGGCCCGGGAGCGCGTGCCCGTGCTGCGGCTCGTCGTGGCCGAGGAAGAGCGCCGAGAAGGGCGCCTTGGCCGGGGAAGTTGCGGAGAGCAGCGCCATGGCCGCGCCGCGATCGCGCGCGCGCACCGAGCTGTAGCTGATTAAGCTGCCTTAGGGGAAACCTGGAAGCTCGCGTAGAAGAAGGTGATGGGATGGTGGAACTGGAGCGGTGGAGGGAGGAGGTGTTAAGGCCGCCGTGCAGCTTTGCTTCTAGAATTTGCCATCGGGCAGGGGTTGTGGAGGGAGGAGAAGCAGACGGGGAGCTGGAGGGGGACTGGTGGTGCTGAGTGGAGGATGAACCGGAGCCAATCACCTGATCCCATTTGGAAAATCCGATCGTGCGGGACCAGGATTTTATCTTGCCATGTCCTCAGCATCCTCTGCGGGCAGGTGTGGTGGCAACTCTGTAGCTAACCGTGCAACAGTAGATAGGTACCCTCCGTTCTAAATTGTAGATTGTTTTGGTATAAGTAAGATTTGCTAAAATGAATTGTAATATTTTCGGGAAAGATAACCAAGCCGTTGCCTAAGAGTAAAAACAATTGAAGCGCCCACAAAGTTAAGTTGAACTATATTTTTTTAAGCTTGCAGAGCAGACCACCGGCTGCAGCTGGGAGCTGGGGTAAGAATCAGCCCGTTCGGTTGGCTGGCTCCAGCCAGCGCTGGCTGGAGCTTGAGCGTCTGGCAGGTGGGATCGTGGAAGGTCCGCTAGCTGCACTGGCGACCAGCCCAGCCTCCAGTCCAGCCGGAACCGTCCATCCGAACAGGGCGAATGTAAGATCAGTAGTCCCAGTTTCCAGCTTTGTTCTAATTATATGTGTTATACTTGAATACTAGTACGGGTAATGGCACCAGTTTACCGAGGGAACTCTGAGATCACAGCGACCGAGTTACTGAGTAGCGACGGATAATATTCTCTGCGCTTGCAAAATATTGTCTCACCTGGGATTTGATTGTTGTAATCTTGAAGCCACGCCCATGCAGCCAACAGATGTTTATGTAGTACGTACTAGGATGCCACAAAAGATCAACAAGACATCTTGAGAAGTACGGGCATAGACGTGGCAACTTGCTACGTCATAGGTTGAGTTTGGAGATCTTTCGCCAGGATGGCAGGAGGCGTATGGCTCCATCGGATTCCCATGGTTCTGAGAGTGACTGTTCCAGCAGGATATTTGATCCTTGCCATGGGACTGCCAACTCTCGCCATGGTCAGAAATGGCAAACCACATTGGCATCCTGAGCATTTCCAAGACAACCTATGGCCTCGGCGGCTGGGCGCCAGCCTTCCGTTTGTAAGGAAAGGGAAGGAGTTCGCACGGGTTCGAAGGGTACTAGGAAACAAGTAGCATACAGACACAAAGAGCTTCGCAATTTCTTTGTGTTCATTCACGAAATTATCAAATGGTAAATGTACTTGTCTACGGAACTGCACAGTGACGGCACATCGAGACCGCAAAACACAGCTCTAGTCAAAAGGGGCTATAAAAATTTGCGTTTCCAGAATGATGACATGCAAAAAAAAAAAAGGACGCCATGGTTTCCACGGCAGTCATCATGCACCTGATGACCATCTACTAAACATGTTCCTAAATCTCTCTTCTTCTAGTTAGCACCATGTACTGAGCTTGTGGCTCATCTGAAATTTTAGCAGGCACGCAGTTAGGCGTTCCTAAAAGAATTAAAGAATTGCTCCGAAAGACAGGGAAAGAGGAGCTGTTTGGTCATCATCCAGGTTAGCGCCAAAATTGCTGTTTGAAGCTCATCAGTGTAGGTTCAGGCCTTAGCTGCAGCAGGTGTTGGAGCAACACCACCAGTAGTTGGCCTGGACAAACAAAATTTATCCCCGTTAAGTTGTCATGAACTAAAAGACTAGGACTAATGTTGTCAAGGAGCAAGTATCAACAAATAAAAAGAAAAAAAATACTTACAGTCCAACCATGACTTTGAAAGCGTCATAGATACCCCATTGGGCTCCAGTTAGGGTGCCAATCATCACTATCCGCAATGGCAGCCCACGGGTAAATAGCCCCACTAGGCCAATCTTCTTCACAGCCTGTGCATGCAACAAGTTATATTGGTAAGGTAAATATCCAAGAGAACATGCATTCCTGAGCAGAAGATATCTTGGAAACCTACATCGCCTACAGTTGCCCCCTGAGCATTGTTGAGGAAGGAAACAAGGTTGTCAGCTGGGTGAGAAACGACTGCACAGAACACCCCAGCAATGTATCCCCCTGCAAAGCTCACTCCAAGCTGGAGATTCTTGCTGCACTCGCTCTTGGGTGCAGGGATGGCATATTTGTAGATCATCTCAACAACCGTCTCGAAAGAGGCAAATTTCATCATAGTGTCTGCATTAAGTAAAGTCATAAGATGGTGCACAAGCCTTCTTAGATATTCAAGATTCACAATAAAAGTTGGATGCAACAGCATACTAACACAATATCAAAGCCAAAAAGAAGAAGAAGAAGAATAAGAAGCGTGTGCCAGAAGCAAGCAAGCTCAATGCAAGCACCCTACATGCAAGAAAAAATCTAGTTCTGCGATAAGTTTCAGTAGTCATTGTATCAATGCAAGCAAAACAGGAGTTTAAACCCCACTATAATGGTGAGAAGTGGATTAAACACTATCCAAATGATCATATAAGCAGTGTGTCCAAGAATCATGTATTGCAGTGCAAACAGTATGTTTATTCCAGGGCACTGATGAGAAATAGGTTAATGTACACCACTTCATTGGAGTCTAACTCCATAATAACTGAGATAGCTCAAGCAGTGTGGTAAATTTGTATATGCACACATAAAATCTTTAAAATCATAATGTGATTCCAAGAAGAACTATGTGCAAGAATGTAAACACCCTAGCATGCAGGAAACGGGTAAAATTAGCCACTTCAAGACAGAACTACATGCAAAGCATCACCAAAATATTACATGGTTGAATGTTAATTTCCCATAACTGAATACCATTATGCAAATCTGAAATCGCATGGTAGCAAACTCTCTAAAAAACAAATCTGCTAGCTTCTTTTCCGTGTACACCACTTCATTGGAGTCTAACTCCATAACAACAGAGATAGCTC
The DNA here is from genome assembly GCF_016808335.1 of Panicum virgatum. NCBI lineage: Eukaryota > Viridiplantae > Streptophyta > Magnoliopsida > Poales > Poaceae > Panicum > Panicum virgatum. The sequence goes on along the minus strand of NC_053151.1, from coordinate 31,971,194 downwards.
AAGCAGTGTGGAATATTTATATGTGCACACATAAAATCTTGAAAATCATAGTGTGATTTCAAGAAGAACTATGTGCAAGGAGGGAAAAAACACCCTGCAAATGATCACCATAATTTTACACCATGGATGTTTCCTCATAACTGAAGATTTAAAATGTAAGTCTAAAATAGATTACTAGCTAAATCTCAACAAGAGAAACCTAACGTCTTTTAATGTACGCCACTTCATTGGAGTCTAGCTCTAGTGTAGTAGAGAAAACTCAAGCAGTGTGGACAATTTGTTTATGCACACATAAAATCTCAAAAATCATATACGATTTCAAGAAGAACTATGTGCACCAGAATTATAAAAAAGGGCATACAAAAATAGAACAATGCCAGTAAGACTTGTCATCCATATGAAAATGAGTCCATTATTTAGTCCATGAATTCAAGAGCACAACAATTTCTTAAGTAAATATACACCATGTCATTGGAGTCTAGGTCCAGCTATAATTATGGAGATGACTCAAGCAGTGTGGTAAAATTATATACATATATGCACATAAATCTTGAAAACATTATATGATTGCAAGAATATGCGCACCCAAATTATTCTATTAAAACTAACACTTTATACCTTAATAAAAATGAGAGATCAGCAATGAGATGGTAAGACCCATCATCAGTAAGAAATAAAATTATTATTCATGAATGGTGATCCACAAAAGTTTTAAAAAAAATCGATTTAGCAAGGTAGAAATATTCCTGTGCAGACCTAAATGTTCTGATCACATTTTGATCTCAAGAAATATATGCACTGAAATAGATCATATGGGTGTCAAACAGAACTATTAGATGACCATAAATATGAATGATATCATTAGGGTGTCAAAATATCATAGGGATAAAATCCATTGCGTCACTGACATCACATATAACATTATAACTACGGAAAATATAAGCATTTCTAGAGGACAAGATACTGATTTTGCTTTCCAAAATTACAACCTATGTCAAACACCTGATTCTTATGGGGCACAGACATTTAAAAAACAGAAAGAAATTAATGGAACAGGAAATATGCACTTACATGGAATTTGTCGGCCCCAGAGAGGAACAATTCCTTTATAAAGCCTGCATAAATCCACATAGTGTTAGAAAAGTGAAGACACAGGTACAAAAGTTGAGTCAACGCAATGCTTCAACTCACCCAGCATAGCCTTCAGATTTAACAAACTTGGGAAGACCATCAGACAAACCTCTTGCAAAGCCAGGCTGTGTTTGCACACGGACCTTCACAGCCTCCATTGGACAGAGGGCAATATCTGCAATGAGTTCAGCCGAAGCAGATCCCGCAAGGTAAATCAAGGTCTTGTACTTTGCAGCATACTCAGGGCCAGCAATGTCTGAGTAATACTTCTTGAAGAATTCATAGAAACCGAACTTGCATGCTCCCTGAGCACTGTATCCAAGCAAGGTGGGTACCCAGCCTCTGAAAAAACCCTTGGCACCTTGCTCTTTCAACAAAACACCAAAACCAGAAGAGATGCTCTTGTACTTAGCCGGATCGATCTGAAATTCAACCAATACAATGTTTCATTAGTAATCAACCAATCGTTCCGGGATCCTGGCATATGAGATATGCACGAAGATGTGATTGACATAATTATTGACGGTTTCACAGAATTTACAGCAACAGCTTCAAGTATCACATACTGGCATGTGGCATCAAACGACTAATGTCAGATTCAAATCTAGACATAGGAATCAGGAAATGGATCAAGTGACCAAAGAGACACGAGCAATGCAGTAAACACAAATGCATCAATGAAACGACTATCGATTATTTTTATACCTCGCAAATGAAAAACAGTGAGGATTTGAAGCAGCCCCCCAAACATCTGATCCGAATCGAAACAGAATCAAGATCACTAAGGAACACACACCACCCACTAGAAGAACAAAACTACCAGAGACGCTCACCTGCATGTTGCACTTGACGAGGTCGAGCGGCGTGACCGTCATGTGCGTGAGCCCACAGCTGGCGATACCACCGGCCGTGCACGCCGCGTAGAACGCCGGCGAGTACATCTCGATCCTCCGGCCCGGCTCGCTCGGCGCCCGCGCCCACACCGCGAGCCCCGCCGCAGACGGAGCGGCGACCGCGCGTCCGCCCACGCCACCGGCGGTGGCAGGGGACGCGTAGAGGAAGGCGGGAAGCAGGGCATTCCTCGAGCTCTCGGAAAGGGCCATGGCGCAGCGCGCAGGCTGATTCCCTCGGTTCGTATGCCTCCCTGGGCTTCGTCTCGGGCTCGACGAGGCGGGTGCGCTTATGCGTGTGCAGCGGCGAGCCCCGCGAGCGCGGCCGCGCTGCGTTTGTACGCGATGGCCTGAGGCCCGCCGCCATTCGCTCGCGGGGAGGGAGGAGACACCGGTGGCTCCCCGGGTTGTTAGGGCAACCCCGCCTCTCCGCCACCAAAGAGGAATGGGCTTTTATAGAAGTGGCGACGACGCGATGGTGCTTCAATGGGCTTAAATTGTCGGCCCAATATTAAGGAGAAACCCAAAAGACCGATTCAGCCCGGCCAGCCTTAGAAATTAGAATATAAATCTTGGCCCAATACCCCCTCACAAAATCAAGCCCGCAGTCTCCCAACAGGAAAATCTACAACGTTGCTCTACCCCACCTGTACCGTACGAGGCTGCTCGCCCTGGCCTGGTGTACTCCAGTACGTTTTTAGCCTAGAAAGAAGGTGCACCGGGGTCCCAATCTCTCTTTTAACTCAAAAAAGAAAAAAATAGAGGAGCAGCCCGTTTACTCCTAATCAAACGTGACAGAGGCCGCCCGCTATCCATACCGACCGGGATTTCTAATCCGCGCGTGGCAAACAATTTCAGACATGCCCCTGCAACTTATATATATGTATATAACTTCTTCTAGATAGATATTAACTAGTTATGATAACTTTTCAGCACATCTTTTTATAATATACATAACTTTTATCTATAATTTTTTGCAATCAAATTTTTGTGTGGTAACTTTTTAACATAGCTTTCACGACATGTACAACTTTTACTCATAATGTTTTAGCCTACTTACTAAGGGATAGTTTTGAACATAACTTTCACGTGAATATTATAAAAAAAATCTCACACAACTTTGATGTATAAGTTTGTCATACAATTTGAAAAAATACAAGTTCTGAAGATAACTTTTTAGCATAAATTGTATGAAATATTTGTCAAAAAATCATCTTGAAAATATAATATAAAGAAGGTAAACAAAAAGGATACGTACTCCAACTAGAAACTAGGCTCGTGTATCTCATATACATGCACGATAAGCATAGTAGTCACCCTCTCACAGAAAGAAAAAAAAAAGCATATGTACACAGACAACAGCTAGCTTGCGCCGCCATCGCATCGCGCGCTATGAAGCCAGTTAATTTGGGAAGAGACGCTCACGTGTGGAAAAGAAAATCGAAAGGGAGAAAAAGCACCTATAGGACCCACGCACGATGTCGCTGTCCGATCGATCGCCGGGAAGCTCGCTCGCGCGTTGGAATGGATTGCGCGACGAAAACCACCGATCCCAGATCGCACCGCGGGGGGGGGGGGGGGGGGGGGGGGGGGGGATACCAACGGCAACGGATGAAATCGTCCCTCTCCTACCGTGGTTCCCAGATAGAGTGCTATTCGGCAATTCCCCTACGGCGCCGCCGCCGCGGCGAGTTCAGAAGAAGCAAATCCTCTGCCCTGTTCTACAATTTCTACGTCTCCTGCGACACCCAAACGCTGCAACCTCTCCAGGCTCAATGCATCGCTTCTCCTGCTCTTCGCGACCTCTCTTCTCTTTTATGGCACATGCAACACCTCGCTGGGGGCCACCAGCGCATGCGCGACGAGTTTCCCCACACATGGTGCCTCCCTATCTATGTCTCCGTCGCGTTTCCGGGTGTGTTTTCTCGTCCTGATGCTAAAATTTTCGCCTTTACTTCGTTGCTGACTTGCTGTAGTTTTGGATCTGTGTATTGTGGCAACTTTAGGGTTTTTATTTACCCTTCTGATTATTTTTGAAGGCAGATTGCGGGATGTGTTTTTTTTTTCTATCTGATGCTAAAGTTTGCTGTTTTCGTTTTAGTTTTTGGGTCTGGATTGTGACCAATTTTGGGATTTGATTTACCCTTGCTATGTTGGTCTTCGAAAGGAGTTTTTTTTTTTTTGGTATTGTTGTACAGGCTGCCGGCTCGTCTGCCGTAGTTCCCCAAAAAAAGAGTTTCTTTCAGCTAACCCCATTTGACAGAAGACATCCAAAAGTATAGAAATCGTTTTCAGGCTTAGATAATGTTACTCTACGATTTCAGTACTTGCTGATGCTACATCTTTTTTATGTCAACTGCTGATATTGGTTTTTTTATGCTTTTATTGATAGAAGATTTCCTCGTGAACCTCGAAACATGGCCTCTAGCAGTAGAGTAAAAGGCGGTGAATCTGGTAAACCATACATTGGGGGCGTCCATCTCTCCTGCCAACGCTATTATTATATCCCAGGACAACAAGCACTCTGCGGCCATCCATGGCAAGAGAAACATTGGCACCAGTGGCACAATTCTGGAGGTCATAACTGGAGATGAGAGAAGTGATAAAGATGCTTGTAGGGGCACCTCAGAGGTTATATATGGCAAATGTGATACATTGGGGCGAAGTGCGAAGCACGCATCTTTTCAAAAAGAAATTGTGAATCACACTTGCTGTGGTGAGGAAGACCAAAGGAGGGCCTCCGATGATCACATGGAGGAAAGCATTGGCAGTGCCGGCAGAGAAGTCAATGATGATGGAGTAGATACTGAGATTAGAATACTCGCAAAAAGTAGACACAGGGATGGTTCCATATACAGGGACATGGATGTTGAATGGAAAATGGATTATTGTATTGCGGACCGTAATGAGAGTAAGTGATCAATACCTCTTTTTGTATTTTTAGTTTTGCTCCTGATTTCTACTCAATAGTGATACTGGATTGATGGATCATTACTTCATCAGTGTCCTATTTACTTATTCATGGGAAGTAGTTGATCACCTGTAGACAACTAAGTTAGGATAATATCATCAACTTTGCTTATATTAGTGGCCCATATGTTTATGTGAAATTTTTTTATTAGTTGTGATGTTTGCCCAGGCTCTACAAAATCTCTGGGGTCTGCCAATGATCCAGTCAACTCCTAACACACCAATCTCATATGAATAGATGGTACATGTTGTATGCTTTGGGACAAAAGATGCCATACAATTTGTGTCGATATCTTCATCATCTCATTAGCCCTGTGCTCAGTGCTTTCATTGGACCCAACTGATATGCATTTTGTCGCAGTGCTTTATTTGAGTGTTCCTAAAGAACTTCTATGGGCATGCAATACTCCAATATGTACTTTTCAAATATCAAGTATTTGTTTACTGCATTAATTTACAGTTACAGACTTACATTATGACTTTTACTTTTTATGAAGCTCGGTTGGAGGCAATGACGTTATCAAGACCCACAAATTGTATCATGCACAATGGAACTTGCTTGGAACATTGTCTCTGTCGCATGCTGCAAATTTTGTCACTAAAGTTGGCTAAAACTCCGGTGGATTCTGGCTTAATAGAGTTGTATGGATACATAGCAGTGCGGGATAATCTGGATCCATTGCTTAATTATATCGCCAATTTTAGCAGGGATGATCCCATTGTTGTGGAGCCGGTGCACATCCATACTTATCTATAATTATTTCAATGAATGCATATACCTAACATCCTATAGTATTGAGGTTGGGCCACTTATACCCCTGAAGTATAAAACCACCTTGGGGTGGTATTGGTGGTGGTTTTGCCCACTTGACAGCAGCAAAACCACCACCAAAGCGCCCCCTAGAGAATCATTTAGGTGGTAGATTTAGATGGTATGGATTAATTTATTGGGGAAAATAACCAATGTTGTACTCATGCGTGTTAAGTAGACTTAATTCCTTGTTTTGAGTTACACTATTCAGTTCACAACCTATAAGGCTAAACTACCGACATGCATAAAACATATGAGATTGGGTCACTACTTACTCTAGTGGCATACTGGAACTTCTAATTTCTTTTGCATCACTAGAGTTATTATATAGATTGTGAATGTTGTATTAACTGTGATCTCGAATTATTTGGTGTATATATATTGTTTTATAGATCCCATGTAATATTTTGTCTTAGCTGCACAAAAACTTCTTCCGTGATTATAATCTATAAAAAAACAGAAGAATAATAGTACAATACTTTGGATTGTATAAGCCACTACTACCTTCATCCAAGGTGTATCTTGATTTTGGAAAAGACAATATTTATAAGTTTTGGCAAAAATTAGTCAAATTATATCAATGTTTAGTGTAAAAAGTTGCATCAATAGATTGATACTTGAATTATTTTAAAAATGCTGTTAATTTTGTAGCGATTGGCAGCATTTTATTAGATAAATCAAAGGTCAAAATCCAACTTTTAAGAATGGCTCTTTCCAAGACACTACATTAAAATAATCAACTTTGAAACTAATCAACTCTGAATAATTATTTTAAGGTTGTTGGTTAGTACACTACACAAAACGATTTTCTTTTATTTATAGGCATATATGAAGATGGCATTGATGATCCCATCACTACATAAGTCTTCTTACACAGGGTTATGTTAATTTGGGATTTGAAACATAATCAAAAGAATCATAAAACAATCATACAAACACACCTCCCTTGTCAGATCTCTGATTTCCCATGCACTCACCACAAAAATTGACCAAAACACAGGTTCAGCCCATTATTGAGAAAATTGCTGATAGGCTACTTGGTTGGAAGGTTGATTTGCTCACAAAAGCTGGCAGAAATATTTTTGCCCAATCTGTGCTCAATTCCATGCTAATATACCTGTTGTTGGCCTTGGACCTCCCTGCCAAGGCATTGGAGGCAATTGATAAAATTAGAAGGGTTTTCTATGGAAGGGAAGAAAAGATGTAGGGGAGGGCACTTGCAAGACAACCTGTCAAGGGCATCGAGGGGAAGAGTAGCCGAACCTCGACTACGTAGATTGTAGCCTCGCTCTGTGGTTGGGGTGAGGTTTTACCCCTCAGCGCCCGGTTGTTAGAGAAGGAGAAGGAGAAGGATAGGATAATTGTTCTTGCTTAATTCCCAAATGACAAATTACAAAGACTCTTATAGGTCGTGGCCTTGCTAGACTCTAACAAATTACTCCTAAAACAGAGGCCCCCTTGATTGGCTCTCCTTTAATCTAGTCACTTCCTAAACCGAGCCCTGCACTGGCGCCTACCGTGGTGAACGCGGTACCCGTGCTGCTCTGCTCGGGTGCGCGCCACACATCCTGGGCCCTTCTCTTCCTGGAGTATGTGCGACCCCACATGACATCTCTCCCCCCATCAAGGAGCAGCTCGTCCTTGAGCTGGAAGTCCGGGTACTTGGCGGTGAAGACCTCGACGTCCGCCCACGTAGCCGAGGCGGCCGTCTTGCCCTTCCACTAGACAAGGATCTGGCGCATACCGCGCGCCAATTGGGACCGCACGGCTCACTTCGGCTCTAGAACCGCCGCACCATAATGGATAGGGGCAGTGGCGGTGGCGCATCCGGCGGTGGCCCGCTGAACTTCTTGAGGAGACTAATGTGAAACACGTCGTGCAACCGGGCTCGAGGCGGAAGGGCCAGCCGGACAGCGACGTTGTTGATGAGCTCGACGACATGGTAGGGACCGAAGTTGCGCGGCTTCAGCTTCCCGGTGACGGCCTGGGGAATGGATGAAGCCGCCCGCTGACGGAGATGAAGAAGGGGCCAATCGTCCACCTGGTACGTGACATACGGTGGAGCTTGTCATAGTGCTTCTTCTGGACCTCCTGCGCCTGCTCCAAGCGATAGCGGATGTCCGCCAGGAACTCGTCACGCTCCTCCATGTTCCTGGCGACTGCAACCATCCATGTCTCGTAGGACCAGATGGTCGGCGGATCGTGCATGTAGACGATGCGGAACGGTGTGTCTCGTAGCGAGGACTAGTAGGCGGTGTCGTAGACGTACTCCGCCCACGGCAGCCAGTGCAGCCACTGCCGAGGTCAATCACCGATGAGGCAACACAGGTACATGACGATGACGTGGTTGGCAGCTTCCGACTGATCGTCCGACTGAGGGTGGAATGCCGAAGTCATGTGAAGCTTGGTTCCCATCAGGTGCATGAGCTCGCGCCAGAACGTCGAGGTGAAGATCGGTTCGCGGTCAGACAACATGGACTGAGGCATGCCATGAAGTCGCACGATGTCGGTGAAGAAGGCTTGTGCGACGGACTCGGCGGAGTACGGGTGCGCCAGGGGGATGAAGTGACAGTACTTGCTGAACCTGTCCACCACCATCAAGATGACGGACTTGCCACGGACGCGTGGCAGTGCCTCCATGAAGTCGAGCCCGATGTCCGTCCAGACACCCTGGGGCACAGGCAGAGGGAGAAGACACGCCGGGTGGAGATGCTCCGATTTGTACCTCTGGCACGTGATGTAGGATCGCACTAGGTCCTGCACCAGCTATCTCATGTTAGGAAAATGAAAGTCGTGGTGGAGGCGATGTAGCGTGCGCTGGACCCCTTCATGCCTGTCCTCATGCACCGCCAGCATGATCTCCTGGACGAGCGGGGACGCCGGAGGGATGTAGAGGCGCCCTCCGAACTCGACCATGCCGTCGACGAGCGTCCATGGCGAGCCACCCAGGTTGTCAAGGGCATCGAGGGGAAGAGTAGCCGGACCTCGACTACGTAGATCGTAGCCTCGCTCCGTGGTTGGGGCGAGGTTTTACCCCTTAGTGCCCAGTTGTTAGAAGGATAGGATAATTGTTCTTGCTTAATTCCCAAATGACGAATTACAAACAGTCTTATAGGCTGTGGCCTTGACAGACTATAACAAATCACTCCTAAAACAGAGGCCCCCTTGATTGGCTCTCCTTTAATCTAGCCACTTCCTAAATCGAGCCCTGCCCTGGCGCCTGCCGTGGTGACCGCGGCGCCCGTGCTGCTCTGGCGCTCCGCTGCGCGCCGCACATCCCGGGCCCTTCTCTTCCTGGAGTATGTGCGCCCCCACATGACACTACCGAACTTAGGCGGCTTGGGCATCTCCCACCTCCAGTTTTTAGGTTGGGCTCTAAGGCTTTGGCTCCAGAAAACTGAACCTGACAAACCATGGGCCTTTCTCCTAGTTCAGGCTCCACTTCAAGTAAAAGCTTTTTTTGCTATTTCCATTACCTCAGAAGTTGGAAATGGAAAAAAATACATTTTTTGGACTGACAGAATGCTGCTTGGGCAAAAGACTGGATCAAGCCTTTCCTCACTTGTTGGAGGCAGTGGCTGCCAGAGCAAAGAAAAGGATAGTACATGTCTTGATTGAGTATCTTCACTTGTGGGAAAGTATTTCAGATGTCGAGCTGCAACCTGATGTGGATGACACTCATATTTGGCAGTTTTCTACTTGCCAATACTCTACAAAATCTGCGATGACACTCATGTTTGGCAGTTTTCTACTTGCCAATACTCTACAAAATTTGCATATGAAGCTTTATTTACTGGAGCTGTCCACTTCACACCTTAGGAAAGAGTATGGAAGAGTTGGGCACTTGGCAAGTGCAAATTCTTCATGTGGATAGTGGCACACAAAAAATATTGGACAGCCGATTGCCTAGCAAGAAAAGGACTTCCCCACCCTGCTGTTTGCCCTTTTGTAGCCAGGTTGAGGATGTGTTTTTTTCCCGCCAGATGTAGTTCAATGTGCTGCACGGGCTTGGATTGCAAGCACTTTCCCTGGGACTGGATGATCTGATTTACGATGATTGGTGGGATAATTTGAGCAACAGGGTGGCTGGTCAGGTCCGAAAAGGAGTTAATTCTATAGTCATTTTGGGAGCATGAAATCTATGGAATCATCGAAACCGGTGTGTCTTCGGTGGGGCTGATCCTGACTTGAATAGCATCATCTCGACCACCAAGGAGGAACTGCAGCAGTGGGGTCTATCGCTGGGGCTAAAGGAGTCTCCTTCCTCCTCAGCTTGGCCCTTACGACCGCCTACACTTGGCTCTTTTTTCTGGTCTAGCCTTGGTCTTGTTGTTTACTGAGAGATAGAGAGAAGTTGTATTTCTAGGGATTAGGGAGTGTTACAGTCCCTTTATATCTGTAACCCTTGGGATACCCCTTTTCTCTTCCGAACATAATGATGCGCAACTTTCCTGCACGTTTGAGAAAAAAAACATAATCAAAAGAATATTGGAGGTCCCAATTTCCCTTCTCTATGACCATTATGCACTTTGTAACCATTTCATTTGACTAGGTAAAAGCCCGTGCGATGCTACGGGCACATAATTTTTAAATGAAATAAAATAATTTTAAAAAAATATGAGAAGAAAAAATAGACATAGGGTCGAAGGCATAAATTTTCGTAGCAAAAGACATGTTAAAGATGATTGTAAGAAAGTGTATCCAAAATGCTAAATGTCTTAAACTTCTGATATAATTTTCTAAAATCATCTAGGTAAAAAATGCTATAACAATTTATGTCTTTCCAAACCATCCGCACCTCTTCTCTTCCCTATCTGCCTTTCTCGCTCCACCCGCATCTCTGCGTGATGTTGCAGCTGCGACCCCTCCCAACCCCTGCACCTTCCCTGCGACGCAGCGGCAGCGACCCCTCCCAACCGCCCTACCTCCGAGGGATTTCCTCGCACCAATTGACTTGGTGGCGCTAGACTGACTCGGCGTCAGTGCACCAACTGGACCACGACGACCCCAACTGGCGGCAACGTCATATGTAGAATTCAGGTCTAGTTTAGATGCAAAATTGAGTTTCCAAAACTATCACATCGAATATACGGCATATGTATGGATTATTAAATTTGGATGAAGTAAAAAACTTACTTGTAAATTACGAGAAGAATCTAATAAGACTAATTAAACCATGATTAGACACTAAATTGTTACTGTAATTACTACAGTAAATATGTTCTAATGACAAATTAATTAGTTTTAATAAATTGTTCAATAATTATTTTTATAATTAGTCTAGATTTAATACTTCAAAATTGAAAAATTCTTTTTTAAAAATTTTACACATGCATTTAAAAAGACCTTAGACTATCCCCACTCGTCGTACTCTATTTCTATACTCTAAAAAGAATATTTTATTCTGATCAGCAAGATTCTTTCCTCTACATTCAGTTTTTCTGCACCCGTCATCCTCTATATCTCATACTCTATATCAACTACTACATATTTTATTCTATCTCCAACTACCAATCTTACTTTAACAAACACATTTCCTTTTACTCAACAATATATAACTACCCTCTCAAAAATTAAATTTCTTCTCTCTTTTTTCTTTTCTTACTTTTTCTCCTCTTATTTTTTTTCCTTTTTTTCTCTCTTTTATCTCTCTCGGTCTCTCCCCTTCTGCAACTCTCTCTCTGACTCTCGTTTCTCTCTCTCGCTCCATCTCTGTTTTCCACTTCTCCTTCCACCGATCAAGTTCACCGGCCACAGCACATCTCCGACCGATTCACTTCACCCACGGACCACAAGCTCGTCAGCTCCATCCACGACCAAGCGGTAGGCGCAGCCGAGGTCCACCCCGACGGGAATCGCAGATCACACGGCCTCCATTGCTGTCGGACTCTTGACCAAGGCCACCAAGGCAACGAGAAGGAGCAGTGGTGGAGGTGCTCTGGAGGGCCTCCTCCCACACGCCCGTGTCCGCCCCGAGCTCCGCCAAGCACATCTTCCCAGCGCCGTCCTCGTCTTCCTTTCCGGCGGCGTGCGACCCTGCCTCCCTTTCCATGGCTGCTTCTCGCCCCGGATCGAGCGGCTCCCGCGGGCGCGAGGCTGGCGACGCGCAGGCCGAGCAGGCCGGGTGGCCGAGCGAGAGCGGGGCCCTGCTCCCTCCGCTCGCGCCGGTCCGGCGGCGTGGCAAGCACGGGGGCGGCCGTAGCGCTCGCCCGCGGCGGCCACGCGCGGCGGCGTGCGCGGCGAGCGTGCACGCGATGGCCACTCCGCCGAGCTCTTCGAGCTCCGTCGAGCCTCCTCCATCCCCGCCTAGGCCCGTGCGCGAGTGACGCCGCAGCGCCGTCCTCCGCCCTCCATCCCTCTTCCGCTTCGAGCTCGCGGACGGCGGCGTGCGCCCGTGCACGCTGCTGCCTGCTGGTGTGTTTTTTTTATTCGGTGGGGCCCGCGGAGAGGCAGGACGATGGTGCGGTGGGCGTGGGGCGCTGGCCGCGGGGTCGTGGTTCTGCCGGCAGAAACATACGAGTGAGGACACTACAAGCTTTTTAGTAGTAGAGATACATGATGAAGATCTTGGCTATCAGCTGTAAAATATTATTTTTAAGTAAGTGTTGTTACATGGGAAGCATCTAGCTTTAGATATTTCTTACATGATGTGATGAGCGGCGGAGCCGGGGGGGGGGGGGGGGGGGGGCTGGGGGCTCCAGCCCCCCTACTGGCCGGCTGCCCATGGAGCCTCCAGATTTCATTATCTTGTCTGGCATTTAAATAACAGTGTTTAGCTTCTCTAAACACAATCTCACGTTGGCTCAGCCCCCTTAATCCTTCAGCCTGGCTCCGCCCCTGTGAGCAACTAAATATGATATTTTTGTAGGGTGCTCTCATCCCAATGGCTGGCCCTAAGCGAGGGATAGAAATGTTGGACTATACTCTGATCGAATATGACATGAGGGTCAAGACAGGCCAAGAAGAAAAGGATGACCTACAGCTGATCGATGGTGCATCATTCATATGCCCTTCAGGCGATTGGAATGTACCATATACAATGCGCATCCCTGGTGATTATGGCGCAGTTGACATAACATTATCACGTCTTAGTTATGCAGTTGAGGCGACTGTAGAGGTTCTCATATCTGAAGTGCAAAGCAGGTTTGATTTGTCACTCAGTTGTTTAACTAGTGGGCTGAATAAAGGAATCTGGCTGTTTGACGGTGCCATCGTGGAGGCATGTAGCTTAAAGAGGTCTGTGGTCGCTGTTCGAATGAATTCTTTGATAGATCTGAAGTTCAAAATAGGTGTCTTGCCATCGAGTTCCGACCATTGTTGTTCCTTCAAGGCGAAAATCCATGGACATGAAACTCGGGAAATAAAGACTGATCTTGCTTTAATCTTAGTGAAGGTCACTTGGTCGACCTTGCCGTTTGGACTAGACTGATAGCTCTTCTGATTCCTAGACTGATAGCTCTTCTGATTCTGTAACGAGTGGGTCCAAGACACCAGCAACATTATTGCTTTCTAAACATAGCTGTGGCAAACTTGGATTATGAACTACTGTAATAAATTAGTCTTACTTTCTACTTGTTCGGTATAGCGGGCAGCGCCCATGGATGCTGCACAATAGTGAGTTCATTCATGACAGCACATACGCACGCCTCCCTTCTTACACTGCTTCAAGCTCGCTCCTTGCATGCGCCCTCACCCGCTGGTAGTCATGGATCACTATAACATAATCATATTTAAATTTGTGCCTCTAAATTCAAATCAACATCTAGTCCTGGCATTGTTTTTTGATGTCTAGGTGGGTGGGGGGTCGATTACTGTAATTGCCTGGACGTGAAAATGCGGGCAATGAAAATTTTAAGCACTTGTGTTTCTTTTGTTACGGGAGGCAAAATAATGTGATGCACTGGTGCCTAATTTTGGCGGGTGATTTTTGGTACGGGCGGCAACTGATGGAAGGTTATCCAAGCGACCAGCAACATTATTGCTTTCTAAACAAAGATGTGGCAAACTTGGATTATGAACTACTGTAAAGTCTGAAAAACCAGATCGGGTGTTCTAGCCTAAGAGGGGGAGGGGGATGAATTAGGCAACTTAAAACCTTAATCTATGGCTCCAACTAAATTGCACAATATTAAACTAAAACATGCTATCTATATGTGTAACTAAGATTATTCTAGTGTGAAACCCCCTATCCTAAAAGAGTTTAGCAACCTATAGTCTTTCCTATCAAAAAACTACTCAATAAAAGTAAAGACATACAAGAATTGCTAGTATGAAATGCGGAAACATAAAGAGCGGGATAGGAGAAAGCAAACTCTTGACGCGGGTGTTTATCCCGTGGTTCGGTTAGCCACAAAGGCACACCTACATCCACGTTGTTGAAGCACTCACTAAGAGTATTGCTTCTCGGCAATCAAGTCTCTTCCGCGGACTCAACCACGGTCACCTTGATCCTGTTTTTCACTAAGAAGCTTCTCCATAAAGGATGGGGGTTTCCACGTCCCCCGCATAAGATCGTCCACGCCGCTCCACACCAAATCGGAGGGTCGTTGACGTTGCCGGCGAGCCTCAAAACTCCAAGGGGCCGGCGCACCAATATCTTCTTGTAGTTCACTCTAGAACCAGCTCACAAGGTACAACACCTTGCAATCTCACTCACTAAAGAGCTAACCTTTACACAGCACTCTCAAAGTGTGCTAAGGACTAAAGATATGAACACTAAGCTCTTGGATGGTTTGGAGATGTTCTTGGGTGTGGGTGTGATGTTTCTGAACTCCAGCAATCTTCAAATGACCAGAGGAACCCATATATATAGACCACCAAGTGGAGAGAGCTGTTGGGAGCCGTTACCTAACTTTTCTGCGTGGCGTCGGATAGACCGACGGTGGGGCACCGGTTCATCGAGTCACACTGCGCCCTGAGATAGCCGTTGGGTCTTCTGACAGCTGACGTAGGTGTCACCGGATAAACCGATGCTGGGCCGTCGGTTTATCCGGTGGGCGTCGGATGATCCAGTGCTGAAGGAATCTTCAGCTGAGGCGCTGACATCATTACTCCGACGCGATACACCGGTGCCCGTCAGATCATCCGGTGTTGAAGATTTTGCTTCAGCGCGATAGACATGCTCTCTGGTACATCCTCCGGTGATTGCTCCGACGCTCCATCTTGGCACCGTCGGTTCATCCGGTGCCACTTGGCCTCCCACCGGTGCCAACCGGATAGACCGGTGCCTCTGCATCGGATCATCCGGTGCCACTGGTTTATGCAGAACTCGTCCATTTCAATCATTCTTGAGTTCTTTCTTTGCGTTTTGTTTTGCTTGACCTTTTTGCTTCATCCATGGGATCTATTAATGTTCACTTGACAAACTCATTAGTCCCATTGATTGCATTGTTACTCAATCACCAAAATCACAAAACAATGGCCTAATGGGGCCATATTCCTTACAATCTCTCTCTTTTTGGTGATTGATGACAACACAATCAAAACAAGCATAAATTTTGCAAAAATTGAAAAATTGAACCACTTACACTTTCTTGGATGCTTACCATCATCTAATGTCAACTTGGCCTCCCCCCTAAATCCATCATCTCCCCATTATTTTTCCCCATGTTTGCTACTTCTTCTTCTTTTTCTGCCCCTTTAGAAATAAAGTGGTTCCCCTTTTGGGTGATACTCATTTTTACCTTGCTTTAATCCACACCTCTCCCCTTTGAAATCAAATCACCTAAAAAGGCCTTGCACCCACAATATGGCTCAAAAGGAAAATGTTAGTAGTCTAGTGAGTTAGTTCCATTAATTATGATCCAATTGTATGATATCAATGAAGATACCAAATTAGCAATTACTAAGGTGGATCACAAAATCACGAAACTAGCATGACATGAGCTAAGCTTTCCACAAAGTGTGTGCACAAAATAATAATGTGAAAATCAAATGCGCAACTAGACATTTGATGTGAAAGCTTAGATCATATCATGCACGGAGATAGCTTTAAAATAACAAAGAATTAACAAAGATATTAATAGAATGAGTTTTTAGATCATGCATACCTCCGAGGGAATTAATTACCTTGTATGTACCAATTGAAAGCCTTGAAGTGAAGAGCACTTGGTACACCAAGGTGAGCAAATGTATGAGCACATAGCCTATGAACTTAGATATAAAAATTTAAGTCCAATAGAGCATGGCTCAATATGCATGAAAGCACACTACTTTATCTAATCACTCTTATAGAGTTGTTAATTCACATTGAGAGTGAACAACATTTTCTTAGAGTGTTAACTCCGGAAAAAGACTACAAAAGATAAGCTTTAAAACATATTAGTCTCAAAATCACAAACCATAGGATGAACTCCCCCTAAATGTGTGCATTTAGTGTTTGAATCACTAATCAAATGTATGCACATTGTTTTTGACAATAATGGGAAGTTTACCCTATAGCTTGTGCACATGGTACACAAATGAAACACATACCTCATGAAGTCCATGTACCATGAAGAGTAACTTTGTGTAGCTTTCTACACACTTATCAAATCATGTAGGTTGCTCATGGTTTAGATCATGACACAAGCAACCCACCATATATAACACTAGGTGATGCAATGCAAACAACCTAGCAAGGCAATGGAGCTACATGATTATTGAATTGAAATCTAGCTATCATTATCTTATGGGGGACTTGGGCAATAAGTGTCGAAGATGCGAGCTTGGCTTATTTAGCTTGAATCCTTCATCTTTTAGTTAGCCAAGTCTCCAAATCCCCCGAAGCCATTCTTAGGCTTCAAGTCTCCTTTGGAACCCACACCATTTGAGACCCCTTCATATTGGTGATGACATTCTTAGGCACCCAAATGGAGTGATTCCAACTCCTTTTCTTCTTCCCAACCTTATGAGCAACCACCTTACCATTGGTTTTCTTCTTGATTACATAGGAGGTGCTAATGTTTTTGTTCCTCCGATTGGGCTTGGTGTAGATGAGAGAACTCTTGATTGTGAGTTTCTTATTGTTCTTCTTATCGGAAGGCTTCTTCTTTGGTTGAGAACACTTGTTGGACTTGTGGCCTTTTTGATAGCACTTTGAGCAAATCACGGTGGACCCCTTCTCAAACTTTTTCACCATGTATTCACGGTTATCTTGAGAAGGTTAGATATTGCTCTCTATGCTCTTGCACTTTAATTAGGCCTGGGCATTCGGTTAGAACCGAACCGATCGGTTCAGTTCTTCGGTTCCCAGAGAAGTTCGGTTCCTAGAAAAGGAGGACCGATCGGTTCTTTTCAGAATCTAGAACCGAGCAACTTCGGTTTCGGTTAGTTCGGTTCGGTTCCGGTTTAATCGAAGGAACCGAGTTTTTACCAAGCCAAGGCAAAAAGAAAGAAGGAAAAAAAGCTGCCGCGAGAGGGGTGCTGCTGCTCGGGCAGGTGCTGGCGTGCTGCTGGCCTGCTGCCGTCGATGGGCCGCCGCTGTCGATGCATCGCCGCACGCTGCCACCGCGAGACAGCCGGAGCGGCGGCGGCTGGCTGGGGCCCGGAGCGTTGGCGCCAACGTTGGCCGGGGTGTGCGTGCCTGCGCGAAGCGGCGGTTGTTGGTGCTGGCCGAGGCGTGTGCACCCACGGCCGTGCGCTGCCCTGCACCCCTGCCACCGCCAGGAGGAAGGGAGGGAGACAGCGGTCGTGCGTGGCGCCGCCTCACTGGTAGGGAGGGAGGGAGACGGGGGTGCGGCAGGGCGCCGCCGTGCTGGGACTCCGAGAGGGAGGGAGGAAGACTGGGGCGGGGCGGGGCGCCGCCGGCTGCCACGCCGGGAGGGAGGGAGACGTGGCCGGGCGGGGGCGCCGCCACGCCAGGAGGGCGGGAGGGAGGCGGGGCGGGGCGGGAGGGACTGAGGGAGGGAGTGGGAGCTTGGGGCTGGGCGACTGGCGGCTAGGACTGGGAGAGAGGCAGGGAGGTAGTAGCCCTAGGGTTTGTGTTGGTTGTTGTCTTGTTGGGCCTTTAATGGGCTGAATGTTGACTGCCTCGGTTCTTTCAGTTAACTGAGGAACCGAACCGAATTAACCGAGGAAGTTTGGTTCCTGAGAACCAGGAACCGAAGAGGAATCAAAATTCTCGGTTTCGGTTCGGCTTCGGTTCTTGGTTTTTTCGATTCGGTCCTCGGTTCTCGGTTTTATTTGCCCAGGGCTACCTTTAATCTAGCCAAGTCCTTCATGAGTCTTTCCACTTTTTGCTTGAGTTCATTATTCTCCTTGGCAATGAGATAATCACATGATTCTACAACAACATTCTCATAGCATTTCTCATTGCAAGGGTTAGACTTATCAATTGAATCAAAACAAGAAGTTGAAGCACTATTAGTATCATTAATGCTCCCAATTTTCAACTTGTGCTCTTCATGCTCTTCGCTAAGCAATTTAAATTTGCATAACAAATTTTCATAATTTATAGCAAAAATATCATTAAGACCATTAAGAGCATTAATATTTTCAATTTCATTTGATTGCTTCTTAATAATTTTTTGGTGCTCATGAACTAGTTCAATAAGTTCTTCGTATGAAGGAGAATCAGAGTCATCATCACTTACATCATTTTTCATACCTCAGGCCATAAAGTGTGTGTGATGATGATCCCATGTTGATGCGGGTGGTGAAGTTCTTGCTTGATTCATCACTTGAGATTGCGCTTGATTCTTCACCACCATTTACCCATTCACCAAAGATGGCAAATGATTCATGTTTGGGCTTCTTCTCCTTTTTTTTATTTTTTCTTCTTGAATCTCCTCTCAACTTTCATTTATTAGTGATGAGATCCATCTTTGAGGAAGACCATATACCCCATTGAGTTGATTTCTTGCAAGCATTTGTTCATCCTTTTGACTTGCTTGTAGAGATTGGAGTTCATTGGCTCTTTTTCATAATTTGAGGAGTTTTTGCATGCCTCCTCTTCTTTCTCTTCACTTGAGGTACCTTTGATGGCCATCTTCTTCAACTTCTTGGCTTGCTTGCATGCAAGTGCGCTAAGTATTGGTGAAGAAGGTGGCGCTCTTGGCTTGATGTCATGACGTAGCTCATGGGCGATCACCTTGTTGAGAATTTGATTTAGCGTAAATGTATTGATTTCTTTCTCATAAAGAATTGTGATCACCAAATCATAGTCCGGCCTCCGTAGTGAGTGAAGGATCTTACGAATGAGCTTCATATCATCAATTTTCTTCACATCTAAAGAGTTAATTTCATTCACAAAAATATTCAACCGTGATTATATAGATTCGGCATTCTCATCATCAAGTTGCTTGAAACTATTAAGTTTATCAATGAGAACATGATATTTTTCATTTGCAACATCTTTTGTGCCCTCATGATTCTCACTAATAGTTTTTCATAAAGCCTTAGCATTTTTACAAGCAAACACACGGTTGAACACGTTATCACCAAGAGATTTTAAAATGGCACACTTTGCAATAGCATCATATTGCTTCTCTTGTTGACTATTGCTCTTCACTCCATCACTAGTTACCCTCCAAACATTTAGACCCTTTGCTTGAAGGTGAGATTGCATCAAAATCTTCCATCGTTCGAAGCCCGTACCATCGAAATGTGGAGGAGGTCCTAATGAATCCATCACTTCCCCAAAGAGCTAACTCAATTGGCGGTGAAGCCTAACCGATCAAATGAGCCAGTAAACACAAATTGCCAATGGAATTGGATTTTTTTGTGAGAGAAGTGAGTCTCGGCTCTGATACTAATTGAAAGACCGGATCGGGTGCTCTAGCCTAAGAGGGGGAGGGGGTGAATTAGACAATTTAAAACCTTAACCTATGGCTCCAACTAAATTGCACAATATTAAACTAAAACATACTATATATACGTGCAACTAAGGTTGTTCTAGTGTGAAATCCCTATCCCAAAAGAATTTAGCAACCTATAGCCTTTTCTATCAAAAAACTACTCAATGAAAGTAAAGACATACAAGAATTGCTAGTATGAAATGCGGAAACATAAAGAGCGAGATAGGAGAAAGCAAACTCTTGACGCGGGTGTTTATCCCGTGGTTCGGTTAGCCACAAAGGCACACCTACATCCACGTTGTTGAAGCACTCACTAAGAGTATTGCTTCTCGGCAATCAAGTCTCTTCCGCGGACTCAACCACGGTCACCTTGATTCTGTTTTTCACTAAGAAGCTTCTCCATAAAGGATGGGGGTTTCCACGTCCCCCGCATAAGATCGTCCACGCCGCTCCACACCAAATCGGAGGGTCGTTGACGTTGCCGGCGAGCCTCAAAACTCCAAGGGGCCGGCGCACCAATATCTTCTTGTAGTTCACTCTAGAACCAGCTCACAAGGTACAACACCTTGCAATCTCACTCACTAAAGAGCTAACCTTTACACAACACTCTCAAAGTGTGCTAAGGACTAAAGATATGAACACTAAGCTCTTGGATGGTTTGGAGATGTTCTTGGGTGTGGGTGTGATGTTTCTGAACTCCAGCAATCTTCAAATGACCAGGGGAACCCATATATATAGACCACCAAGTGGAGAGAGCCGTTGGGAGCCGTTAGCTAACTTTTCTGCGTGGCGTCGGATAGACCGACGGTGGGGCACCGGTTCATCGAGTCACACTGCGCCCTGAGATAGCCGTTGAGTCTTCTGACAGCTGACGTAGGTGTCACCGGATAAACCGATACTGGACTATCGGTTTATCCGGTGGGCGTCGGATTATCCGGTGCTGAAGGAATCTTCAGCTGAGGCGCTAACGTCATTACTCCGACGCGATACACCGGTGCCCGTTGGATCATTCGGTGCTGAAAATTTTGCTTCAGCGCGATGGACATGCTCTCTGGTACATCCTCCGGTGATTGCTCCGACGCTCTATCTTAGCACCGTCGGTTCATCTGGTGCCACTTGGTCTTTTCCACGTGGCCTCCCACCAGTGCAGCAAATTGCACCGACACCTATGCGTTGGTTTATCCGGTGCCAACCGGATAGATCGGTGCCTCTGTATCAAATCATCTGGTGTCACTGGTTTCTGCAGAACTCGTTCATTTCAATCCTTCTTGAGTTCTTTTTTTGTGTTTTGTTTTGCTTGGCCTTTTTGCTTCATCCATAGGATCTATTAATGTTCACTTGACAAACTCATTAGTCTCATTAATTACATTGTTACTCAATCACCAAAATCATACAACAATGGCTAATGGGGCTACAAAGTCTTACTTTCTACTTCGGTGTAGCGGGCAGCGCCCATGGATGCTGCACAATCGTGTTGGCACCAGCTACGGACACTAACAGGCACTCAGACTCGTGGAGACAGTCTCTGGCGTGTCCAAAATAGATAGCCAAGCACAGATCTTTTAATCTACACCCAAGGAGTGGGCCCTCAGCGCAGCATGAGTAATCCCTTTTTTTTCTATTTTTACTAGGTACTTCATCCGTTCCGCAAAGAGTGTAGTTTTAAAAAATTTCGGACACATTACTCATCCAAAGAAATAACTTTGTTGCCCCTAATTACTTTTACCAATTATGATTAAAAACCGTGTTATTTATTTAGTTTTCTGAATCCTCAATGAATGCATATACATTGGAACTAGAAAAATAATATGTACTAAATATTTGATTGGGTTTATGTGTTTTCCTATGCAATGTTTTCTTGATACTTTGTATTATTTTAATTAAATTGATCTCATTACAAGTTAAAACTACACTCTTTGTGGGATAAAATTTGAATGCTAAAATTACACTCTTTGTGGGATAAAATTTGAATGCTAAAACTACACTCTTTATGGGACGGAGAGAGTACATCCTAAAATACATTACTATATACTACATTAATTAATATCACATATGTTGATATATATACTATAGGGAAAACACATCATGGAACATCACACATATATAGTACATTAATATAACATATATTGAACATCACACATGTATACTACATTAATATCACATATATTGAAATATATACTGCATATCATAAAATATATTATAGGACAAAAGCACAAGGGAAACTACATTTTATACTATATAGAACATCTACTCCCTTCATTTTTATTTACATGTCGTGTTAGGTATGTTCTAAGTCAAACTACATATAGAATTTGATGGCATATGACATGTAAGAAATGTCTATAGATTTGGATGGCATAAAAGGGTTTTCTCGTAACTTTTCAACTTCAATAAACTCCACACTCGCTCACTCCATTGAAAGCCGATCACCTGCTCTGCTCCACAAGCTGACACGAACGGTTGGTCACTCGTGCTGGCCACCACTGTCACTGTCCGTGGCGGTACCAGCAGCGGCGGCGGCCGAACCTGAACCCGGCGGCCGGCATCCCCGTCACCGATGAGGCGACGACGCTGCCGCAGGCCCACGGCTGTGCAACCACCACAGCAGGTTGGTCAGCGAGTTGCCATTATCATGCGCGGTGAGCTCTCGGATCTTGGCCAGCGCCGCCTCGGTGTCGTAAATCCCCTCCAGCGCGTACACGAACCCCTTCCACCAGTCGCCGACGCCGTCCCTCGCCAGCGCCGGGAGCGTCCACTCCACCAGCTCCCTGACGAACGCCACGTCCGGGAACAGCGCCTCGCTGATGGGCAGCAGGGGCAGCAGCTGGATCCCGAGCCGGCACTCCTTCCACTCCGCCGGCGCGAACCACAGCGCGCTGTCGCGCTTGTTCGCCCACAGCACCCCGACGACGCGGTTGCTCCCGCTGAAGTCCGCCTCGTACATGCCCTCCCCGTCCCGGACGTGCCACCACGTCTGCGCCGCCAGCATCTCAAGCGCCGCCAGCGTCGCGCCCAGGGAGGCGAGCCGCGCGTCCCCGTAGGTAAGCCCCACCAGCGCCGCCGAGTAGTAGGCGCTCACGGCCTCGCTGGTGCTCTCCTGGTTGCGCCCGTCGGGGATCGCCGCCAGACCCCCCGCCCACGAGTGCAGCGTCCAGAGGTCGAACATCCGCAGCCGCGTGAAGAAGCTGCCGCCGCCGCCGCCGCCGTACTTATTGTCGCGCGACACCGTCATGAAGTCGGCCACCATGGCGTAGGCCTGCGGCGCGTACTGGCGGCCCCAGCTCGGGTCCAACCTCGCCAGCACCGCGATGGCGTACAGGAAGTAGCCCAGGTGGTAGTGGTGGTCGTTGTAGACGCCGAACCCGAAGTCGGCGCCGGAGTCGGTGAGCCCCTGCAGCGTCACCAGCCCGCCCCACGTGGCGTCGTACAGGAAGCCGTTCCCCTGGAAGCTGCCGTCCAGCCAGGGCGTGACGGTGGCCGCCAGGAACTCGCGCACCGCCGGGACCACGTCGGCGCACCCGACCTCCTCCGCGATCACCGCCAGCCGCGCCGCGCGCGCGACCGCCTTCCCGTAGAAGTAGGACGAGGTGGTGGTGACCGCGGCGGGCGCCAGCGCGGCCACGTCGGCGCGCAGCGCGGCCACCACCTCGGCCACGCCGTCCGCGCGGACGCCGCGGGTGGAGTGCCACGTCGGGGGCACCGGGTCGGCGCGCAGCGCCCAGGAGCAGCCGACGACGCCAACCATGTCGCCGTCGATGCTCCGGTACCGGAAGCCGTCGATCACCCGGACGCTGGCACGGTTCTCACAGCCGCCGGCGGCGAGTGCGAGTAGGCGGAGGTGGAGCGGGTGCGCCAGCATTAGCAGCTCCCCGTGCCCCTCCCTGTGCCAGGCGTAGTCGACGCAGAAAGGCCGGCCGTTCGGGTTCACCGTGGCGTGCCCCGCGGTCGGGAAGCAGCGGCTGTAGCGGTCTAGGACCGGCTCCATGGACGCGTCCGGGAGGTAGGCGACCCGGATGGCGCCGGCGAAGGCGGGCGCCGAGAGCTGCGTGGGGGTTGCCTGCGCGAGGCGGATCGGGGCCGAGGCGTAGAGCAGGAAGGTCTGGCCGCTGTCCATCCGGAGGCGCCACTTGGTCCATCCGTGGTGGCTCTGGCTGGAGCTGAGCTCGACGAAGGCGTGGACGGACGCGACGGAGATGTCGGTTGGGCCGGTGGCATTGGTGGTGACGGTGACGTAGGGGCAGCCGCGGACGAGGTGCGCGCGGAGGGACCGGGACACGTCGAGCGTGACGGAGAGGTCGTCGAAGGCCGACACGACGTGGCGCTGCGCGCTCCCGGCGGCTGCGGCGGCGTCAGAGACGGTGAGGTCGGCGACGAACGCCTGGACGACGGAAGACGGCGAGTGGCTCCGCGACGGGTAGCAGACGTCGAGCGCGCCGCCGCCGGGGGAGCGGATGGAGTATGGGTGGATGTACTCCGGCATGTCCCCGTCCTTGAGCACGAAGTTCTGGAAGAAGGCGTTGGTGGGCAGCGGCGCGGCGAGGAGCGCCGGTGCGAAGAAGCGGGACGGGTCGGGAACCACCGTGGACGTGGCGCGCGGGAACGCGGGGTCTGCCTGCACCGGCGCGCCCGGGCTGTGACGGCCGCGATGCGGCTGCGGCATGGCGGTTGCTGGTTGGTGGCCTGGTGGGGGCGGGATCCGGGAGGGCCGGGAGCCGGGAGCGGAGTGGGGAGGGGCCTGGGCCGGGAGATATGCGCGCGAACGGATGGCTGGCCCAGCTTGCCTGCAGCCGCTAATTAACCAAGGAAGCTTTTATACTACGTAGTACTGATCGATGGACACTTGGACAGTTGGACAGAGATGGTTAACTAGCGGCTAAGCGTTTGTGTGCTAAATTTTTCTTAGCACGGTGATGATTGTAGTGCTGGCAATTATAATTAGTTGAGTAGAAGCAAATAAAGAGGCCGGGAGTGAGACGTGCGACAATGAACAGAGCACGGATCGGGAAAAGGCTTGCCGTGGCGGCGAATGCTTTTGCCCGTGAAGCGAGCTAGCTAGAGCGAAGCGAAGACGGCCGGCAACGGCCAGGCGGCCGTCGGTGCTCGTTGCCTCCTTGGTTCCGGGGGGGGCCACTCACAAACCCGTCGCGTAGCGAGCCACGTTGCCGGTCTGCTTGTTTATTTAATATTAGGTGAGACCCCGCACGGCATTTCTTAAATAAAGTTTTAAGATGAAATTTAAAAGTAGAAACAATAAGATGATTGTATGGCAATATTTACTGAAAATTAGTGCAAAATATATAAATAGATGGTTCTATCCTAGTGGATAGTGATGTGGCGTCTGATATAATGGATTCCTATATGATGTGGATATATAACTGACATGTTAAAAGGAATAGATGATATGAATTTTACTTGCATATTATTTTTTATCGAATTTGGCAAAAAATGATAAGCTAATAGAAGAAACATCAATAGAATATTTGATCACATTGAAGAAGAACAGGTGATGAAAAATAAACTTTAAGTTAATAGATTAAAGATTGAAAGTATTGCACATAGTAGAGATGACATGAATATTTTTTGTTTATCGAATCAGGTTAAAATTGATACGCTAATAGAAGAAACTCCAATAAAATATTTGAACACATTATAAAAAAAATATGTGATGAACAAAATAACATATGTATATGACTTATATTAATAGATTAAAGATTAAAAGTATTGCACATAGTAGAGATGATACGGATATTTTTGTAATTAATAGAAAAAATATGAATAGATTGCATGAAAGAATTGCAAGTTAGTGAGACACTTAGTGAGAAATGATGTGGACACATTGCATGAAGAAAGAAATAGTTTGTAGATGCCATCTATAATTCTATATAGGTTATATAGATGGGAACATATCGGGTGGAAACCACAATTTTGTGAAAACCCATGCAAACCACGGCAAAAAAGTCATCTAAATTCACCCAAAAAATCACACATGTAGATGATATGATGATACATAACCTTGTAAGTATCTTGTCCAAACTCGACTTCATTTGTGAGATATAAAAATAATAAATTTCTAACAAATCATCTGGACAGCTTTCTGGCTTGAAATTTGTTATTTTTATATCTCACAAATGAAGCCGAGTTTGGACAAGATACTTTACAAAGTTGTGTATCATCATATCATCTACATGTGTAATTTTTTTGGTGCATTTAGACGACTTTTTTGCCGTGATTTGCATGGATTTTCATGAAATAGTGGTTTCCACCCGATATGTTCCCTATATAGATAGCATCACCGCAAGGAAATAGAGTACCAGCAAGACAGACGATTGCCTTTTTTCAGTTATTACTACGGAGGGTGAGTGCTGTAACTGCGACGCTGACTGAGGTCACTATGTCGGTGTTTCATTTCGGATCTCGCTTTTCTGAGAAGCAAGATTTTGTGACAATTTAGCTATCGGGAGAATCGACTATCTGAATAAGCTAAGTGTTTAGCAATTTTGATTATTGTAATTGATTATTTGATGTGAGGAGTAAAATATCTGAAGTACTCCGGAGATTGATGATATCTCATTTTCTACGAATACGAGCAGAAGTCATATCTCTACCAAAAGATTGAAGAACACCAGAAATTTTCATAATTAGTGAGATTGCTTCCGAAAATATCTCTAAGCATCTTCATCAATTTTGAGGATTTGTTGGCTCAATATTCGAAGATGCTCATAGAAGTAGGATTTGCATCCGTACGTTCATAGGGATGAGTTTGCTTACGTTGTAAGTGTCCGAGTTGTACTGTGTAATCTCAAAAAATATCCCTGAGCTTCTTCAGAAGAAGAAACAAGTTGCTTCTCACCGCTTAGGCAAAAACGTGAGGCAACAACTTTAAAACGGAATGGCATGGCCGGCAGCGCCGGCAGAAGGTCCGGTAGATTGAGAGCAGTGGTGAATCTAGAATTTGGACTTAGGGGGGCTCATCTTCCTCTTCTTTCTTTCCCTCTCTTTTTCTTCTTCTTCTTTCTCATTTTCCTTCACCTCCTCTTGATTCATTTTCCCTAAACCCCCATCACCCCCCTTCGCTCCGCCGTTGATTGAGAGGTCAGGTTAGGGTCCGATTGATTGGCTTGTTTTCTGTCGAGCCAGACTCCCTGCATATGAGTGTCGCATGATTGGTTAGCTGCAGTGATAATCGGGTCGTCCAGCGGGATGCAAGATTCTGTCTTCAGCTTGGCTTTGAGCATACACAAACTTTGCCCGTTTCTGCCGGGCCTGGTTGGGGTGAGCTATATGAGTGAGAAAGAGACAAATGTGTTAAACAGATAAGGGCGACCACATTTGTGCTCCAAAAGCAGTCCATAAGGATTAAAGTATTTTATTCAACCTACCTCAACAATTGTGGAATTGATCCTTAGAGCACTCCATAGCTAAAGATACCCATAGGTTTTATGGGCTGCCCATAAGGGCATGACCATGGTTAAAGGATCACCCGGTCCATATGGATGGGACCCACCAGCGGTCATTATAGCTACAGTAAACTCCACGATGTATACAGACAGGGTAGGTACGAGGCCCCACAGGTGACTCTCTCTGTGACCCTAGTTGCGCAAGGGTTGTAGCAAAAAGTAATATATTTTATAGATGACTTTTGGGGTTAATACTATAAAGATCGGCTTCATAATGTATATGGGTGGGCTATAAGTGAAAGTACATCTAGGCCTCTAATGGGTTTTGGTGAGTTGAATGACAATATGATTAAAGGACTAACGACCTTGTTGAAGTTGTCACGAGCAGAGATTTATTTGAAAATCAATTACTATCATTGGCTCATGTGATAAAGAATCAAACAAAAGGAAAATATTGTTGAAAATCAAGCATGAAGTGGAGGAAAATAGAAACAAGTATTCATGCATTGATCAAAGATGGTTTCTAGTGATGGCTTGACATAATGAAGAATTATTTGTCTAAAGGATCAAAGGATCATGATCTCAACATAAAGACAAAGAAATGAAGACATGAGAATGAAAAGTGGGATTCATTGTTGATGTGCAAAGCTTAACTCAATGTGGCATGGGTAAGTGGTGAAGAAACCAACCGAATGACTAGTGCGAGGGACTAAGCAAGCTTTGATAAAGCGACGGCTTACCATGTGCGAATTGCTAGGGTGAAGTTTCTAGTATCCGTGGGATTTTCTTAGTATCATATATAAGCCTTATTGGGAGAAGGAATGCAATACATCAAATATTTTATGGAGTGACTTAAGGTTCCAAGGACATATTTAGAAATGTATTGGGAATTAGCTCAAGTATGGATTTGCTCAAAGTAAAGATGCAATGTTGAAATTCAAGGTTGACAAAGTCAAAGTATGGCAAGACCGGAGTGATTCAAGGCTCAAGTGGTTTACTTGTGTTTTATATTTAATCTTGAGTATAGGTATATCGTACTATCAATAGGGATACAACGTTGATTGATTGACTCGGTCAAAAGTGCTCAAAGGTCACCCCAAGTGAGAACCCTGAGAGAAAATCCTGTAAAACTAACTCTAAAATACTTGGATGATCAAATCTTGGCTTGGTGGACCAAGTGAAGCCTTCTAACTGGGATTTGGTGTTCTCTGATCCTGACCGGTCTGATCAGTCCCAGGGTCTAACTGGTAGTTTTAGTCAGACCAGTCTAGGGGACCGGTCTGACTGGTCTGCTTTGACAGTTCAAACAGCTAATTTTTGAAAGTTTGATTTATACCCCTTGACCCTCTCTTGCCAGTGCAGCTGGTTCCCTGGCTACTCTTGATCTTCTTGAAACATTTTCTTGACCAGCTAGCTCTCCCCAACACTCTTTGTGAGTTGTGCTAACTAGATTGCATATCCTTTGGTTGGGTTGAGAGATTGAGTGTGTGTGAGCAAATTGACCATTGTGAGAGCTCTATTTCGAGCTGCATTGAACAACCATAGCTTGAGCACTCTTGGTTCCGTCAAATATTTCAATTTGCATTTATTACTCTTAGAGGTGTGCCTCCTAAACGGCTAGGCGTCGCCGGCTAGCTCCCAACGGTGTGGTGAGCTACGGCAAGTATGTGCGGATGTAATCTTGCCCCCTTTGTGGAAAGGATCAAAATAGTGAAAAGGAGGAGTGGTTAAAAAAGACCCAACTCACGGGATAGAGTTGAAAGACACTCACACCCAACGAGTTCCTCAATGGAGACATAGGATTCATGTTGGTGAATTTGAACTTCGGAAAATATATCCTTGTGTCTCCATCTTGATTTGCCTCGCTACTTGTTACTCTAGTTTTACTTTGTGTTTCCGCCAGATCTACTTGGTTGTGTTGTTTCTGTGTGTGCAGGTGATTGAAATATACTTAACATCATCTGCTAAAACACTACTCTAAGTTACATTTGTGCTAGATTTAAAGAAGGGGAGAACTCGGATTTTTGGGATAGGTTCTACACAGGACCGGTCTGACCGGTCACTCCAACCGGTATGACCGGTTGCCTGTTATTTTCATCCACTAAGTCTTAGACCGGTCTGCCTAACCGGTCTGACCAGTCAGTATACCGACAATTGTTTTAAAGTACTGTAATTTGCAGAAAATTAGAAATGCCTATTCACCCCCGCCCCCCTCTAGGCGACATTCAAGGTTCTTTTAGTAAAGTGCATTTATTACGTAAAGACTACTTTTTCACCACATTGTGGATGTCCTAAGAAACAAATATCAACTTATCTCACTCCCATCTACTCTTTCTCTACATCTTTCTCTTTCCTTCTCTTTCTCCATGTCAGCTCACTACTTCCTACTTTTACCATGAATATTAAGGATTTTGCAATAGCTATTGCCTAGTGTGAAGCCGGCAATAGCTTAGTGGTGGACTCTATTCATAGTAGGCATCTCAGGTGTCAGGAACAAAACTAAGTTTGACTCAGGAGTCAGGACAAAACTAAGTTTGGCTCAGGACTCTATTCACAGTAGGCATCTTCTCCTCCCTCCAGAAGAAGGTATCTCTCAGGAGTCAGGAACAAAACTAAGTTTGGTTCGGCACCAAAAAGTTTACTATAGTAGTCAACTGCAAGCTTAAGTATGCTAGGAGTATTTTCCAGGAGGCCACCAGGGCCCTCAAGGGAATTGATGGCCTTCTTCCTCCTCCTCTGGTTAGCTACAGCATGGAAGTATACCGTATTCATATCTTCCTCTTTTAACATTTATATCTCTCGACCTTTATCTTGTTGTGATCTCTTCCATCCTCCTGATGCCCTCTACCTCTTCCGAAGTCTTTCCCATCTCCTCTTTTTATACCATAGTTTATAGAGCCATTCTCATATTTGTTATCTAAAAGGTCACCTTTTCTCATATTTGTTATCTAAAAGATCAACTTCTCTTCAAGTTTCTGCTTCTCCCTCCTAATATATCAGCATCTACATTTTCTGCCCAGCCCCTCACCTTTTTCCTTAACAGCCTGACTTGAATTGCCAGACATGTGCAATTTTTTTTTGGAAAATTATCTTGAGATACAATAGAATTCGTTGGATATCAAACATATGCTGCAGGTGGAAATCCACGAGCAAATTTGGATATATGATGAGGAGAGGAGATCACGACAGCTCACAAACGTAGCAACAAAAATTCATGGCTAGCCACTTGTCGCGTTCAGCCATCGCCCAGAATGAGAAGGCAACAAAAAAACGAACGAAAATGACCAGCAAGCTGTCGTCGGCCTCTCGATTGGCTGCGTGGTGCACAGCAGCAGCGGCACCACTGGGTGGGCCCCGCCGCCATCTACCAACAAACCAGAAACCAGTCTCGATTCCACCGGAGGAAGAGGAGACACCCGGAGAGGGAGAGGGGCATCAGGGCAGGCATGGCGGCGGCGTCGCCGATGTGGGTGTTCGGGTACGGCTCGCTGATCTGGAACCCCGGCTTCGCCTACGACGCCCGCGTCGTTGGCTTCGTCCGGGACTACCGCCGCGTCTTCTACCAGGGTAACACCTCCTACCCACCCGCCTGCCGGGGGCGCGCAATCGCCGGCCTCTTCGTGCCCGCCCTCAGTTTCCTTTGGCCGCCGGACAGGGAGCACGGACCACAGGGGCACGCCGCAGTTCCCCGGGAGGACCGTCACGCTCGAGCACCATCCCGGAGCGACTTGCGTACGATCCTCTTCATCTCTGCTACTGTACTTGCTAAGAACAACCTGATTAGGGATGCGATAAGATTTGGAAGTACAACCAAATTAATTATTAAAGTCACAGCTACCTGCAAAAGCTTTTTCATGCATTCGTTCAGGCATTCATTTTGCGACTGAATCTCTCTATTTACCATCTGCAGTGGGGAATTGCCTACAAAATAAGGGAGGAGGATAAGCAGACAGCTTTGGAGGCAAGTTTTTTTGCAAGTCAGCCAGATACGTTCTGTTTGCCAATACTGATCACAAACAACTGTTTCATGATGACACTCATTTCTTTGATGATGGTGTTACTTACCGGTCATAATAATGGAAATAAACAGATTGGTTGATGCCCACCATTCATATGTTCTTTTCTACAGTCTCCAGATATTATGATTTAAGTCATGAACGAGTATGAAATTACCTTATATATGAACTTTGATGTGTTTATCTTGATGGTATTTCATATTTGTAGCAGTAAGTCTCTACAGAAACTGATTTTGTGTTGCTTACCTTGCTTCTACTGGCATTTACCTTCAGATTTGAATTGCAGTATCTAGAAGTCAGAGAGAAGCAATATGATGAGAAGATTCACCTTGATTTGTATACGGTAAGATATTGTAACTGTACCTATTTCCCTTTCTGACAATGTTCCACATGTATGTAACTACTCATAAGTTGTAATAACTTCCAGGACTCATCACCCAAAGTACCAGCAGTAGAAAATGTAACGGCGTAAGTGGTCCCGAATTTCGAATAAGCATTTCATACATACCAAAAAATTTCACTGATGGAGCTGAATACATGGATAACAGATACTTAGCCACAACGAATAAGGAGAGCAACAAAAACTATCTTGGTCCTGCGCCTCTAGAAGAAATGGCCAGGTATGACATGCCATTAGCTTTCGCATTACTAGATTGTGCAACTGAACCTGTTGTTTACTTATGGAATAACTTGTGCCCTTTCTCTAAGAAAACTTTTGCTGTGTTTAGGCAAATTTACCTTGCTGAAGGCCCATCTGGACCTAACAAAGAGTATGTGTTCAAACTTGAGGATGCCTTAAATAAACTAGGTGAGTATAACAAGGGTTTACTCTTTTATAGATTTTGTAAGAACAATTTGAAGCATGGGTTTCAAAGTTCAAATATTTGTTGACAGGAGTTGTAGACCCACATGTCCAGGAACTGGCGAATGCTGTGCGTGAGTATTCAGATGCCAAGTTGTCCAAGTAAAAAAAAAAAATCACATTTCCCCCTTCTTTGAGGGTAAAGATTTCAGAAGAAAGTCAAAATTCATTCATGCTCAAACATCACTATGTTCTTGTAAGCTGCTTGTTATGTGGCTACCTTGTGACTTGTTATTCCTGTGACAGCCTGCCCGTCCATGAAAACTAAATTTTCTAGCTATCTACTTCCAAGAAGCAATAACAAGAGAAGGCAAAAAAAAAGGAAGAATGGACCCAAAAAAATGATGCGCTATTATTATGCTATAAAATGCTAACGTTCTTGTAAAAAATTTCTAGGTCTGTCCAGCGTTAGAAAAAATGGATTTCGTAAATTGACCAGAATTCGGAAATGTTAGATCTTTTTTCCCAATGATTGTTTTCTCCTTTTTTTTCGCCTCTGGTTGATGAAAATTGAAAGAAATTACACTGGTCTACGTAGTTCATAAATTTCAGGCAAAGGCTATGACAGACCATCATCTGTATCTAATCTCCCACCCAATGTGCAATTTGGCTAAAATTCTCCGCACGGAGTACAAGATCAAGTCCCAGTCCACGTGGAGCCTATCTACGGCATGGATTCGCAGCTGGCCTTGGCGAAGGTGATCTTTCCCCGGCGCAGGTTGTAGAGGACGTGCATGTTCTGCTGCTGGAAGTTGCCCAGGATGGACACCCCGCTGGTCTTGCCGACCATCAGGCACATCGTCCGGCCGTCCTCCACGAACAGCCGGTCCCTCTCCAGCTCCAGCCATCGCCCGTCGAAGGACAGCGACACCGTCGGCACGTACACCCGGTCCATCCCCACCCCCTCCGGCAGGATGAAGCAGAGGTCCAGCGGCGTGGCGCGGGGCAGCCGGAGCTCCTCCTCCAGGTCGTCCGCCAGCTCCTCGTACAGCGACGCCTCCAGGAACGAGATCGTCGACGCGATGTCCACGATCATCCCGTACGCGTTCGCGCTGCCGCCGCTGCCGGCGGGTGCGGCTCCTCTTCTAGCCGTGGGCGGCGGCGCCATGGCCTTGACCATGCGCGGAGTCTGGTCGCCCACGGCGAGACCGTCGAGGTTGAGGTAGTAGTAGGACGGGTAGCGCGTGCTGGACGACATGGTGATGGTGACCCGGTCCGACACGTTCCGGACGGCGTCCGCGGCCGCGCCGAGCACGAGCTTTCCGGGCGTCCGCGACACAGGCGGCGGCAGGCAGTACATGAACCGGCGCACGGAGAGCTGGGACACGAGCGAGAGCGACCCGCGGCCGAGGCCGACGAGCCCGGACGCCTGCGCCGGAGGGCCCCCGGCGCTGGAGTCGCTGCAGCCGAAGACCACGCCGTGGAACACGTCGCTGCCGACGGCCAGCTTGTCGATGGCCAGGGTGCCCCTGGTCACGCCGTTCCCGCTGTACTTGTACGTGTACTGGCACGCGTCGTCGTCCTCGGAGCGGCACCTGCAGCGCGCGCGCACAGCCAGAGGAATCGAAGGTGTTTGTCAGTGAGCAAGCGAGTGTGAGTTGTTCCGCCCATTTACACGCAACGCAATGCGGCACGTGCCTGTGCTCGTCGAACTGGATGCACGTGTCGCTGCTGCAGGGCACGACGGCGTAGGAGGAGGAGAGCCTGGGGTTGAAGACGGGGTCGAGCTGGCGGTAGCAGCTGACGCAGGGCTGGCACTGCATCCAGACGAGGTCGGTGGCCGTGTCGATGGCCGCCGAGAAGAAGTGCTGCGGCGT
The DNA here is from genome assembly GCF_016808335.1 of Panicum virgatum. NCBI lineage: Eukaryota > Viridiplantae > Streptophyta > Magnoliopsida > Poales > Poaceae > Panicum > Panicum virgatum. Next base: position 31,937,525 of record NC_053151.1, on the reverse strand, counting down.
GCCGATGCCGAGCTTGACCAGGTACTCCCCGCCTCCGGCCACCACCGGGGCGGAGGCGGCGGCGGAGGAGGAGGACCTGCGCCCCCCGTCCGCCGCGGTCGCCGCGCCGCCGCCGCCGCCGGGGCGCGGCACGACGACACCCGGGCGGTCGAGGCTGCGCTGCACGGCGCGGCGGATGAGGTCGTGGCCCGTGAGGTTGGCGTCCACTCGGGCCAGCTCGAGGCGCACCGGCGCCGGGAGCACCGGGAGGGCGAGGAAGAGCAGGAACAGGAGCACCAGCAGCAGCTCCATGTCCATGGCGGGCGAGGCTACGCTGCGCGTGCGCGAGCGCGGAGGCTGGTGCTCGTGTGCGGCATGTGTCCCGTGCTTGATGGCGAAAGGGGTCGAGTAGATAAGCGGCGGCGGCTTGGCTTTGGTTTCCTCGGCCCCGGCCATACAAAGGAGGTGGTGTGGCAAAGGCGAGCTGGTTAGTGTTAGCATCGCATCGCGTCGCGCGCGGCATGGCATTCTTGTGTTCCTTCTTTTTTGGGGGTGCGCGTGTGCTGCTCGGTGAAGGGCCTGGGCATGACACGATGGCGAGCAGTGATGGGCCTTGGCTGCACCACCACGATTCTAGACTAACGGGCCGGCGGGTGAAGGCGCCCCTGAGTGGCCCATTTAGCCGGAGATGCTGCTGGACTAACTTCAGATGAATGTCCTCGTTTCTACTACACGTGCTGAATCACACCGATCTTAAAGCAATTGAGAAACTTCGTGGACCTGTTTGAAAACGCCGGGGCATCGCAAGTCAATTTGAAGCCAAGCAGCTCATGGACTAAATGGGTCTTCGTCTCCATCCTAAATCTCCCTTCTACTTTCTCAATCATCCCCAGGGATGAATGTGTACATTGTTATTGTTAGTGTCTGAATTATATTGTAATCTTTATTAAAAAAAGCAATTCAACCCATTGTTCCAACAGACAAAAAATCAGCGTGTCATGAACGAACATGATGATATCTACAAGTAGGCATCGATTCACTGACCGGTAACCACCCCATCGTCAAGCTCAAGCGAAGACCAATCAATCGCCCATCCAATACAACCACACATGTACAGGTAGTCAGGCACGCGTACGGCTGCGAGTCCGGCGGCTCACAGCTTGCCGCACTGCACGGGCGCGAACGAGAGCGTGTTCGCGGCGACGTCGTACACGAACTGGAAGTTCTGCTGCTGGAAGTTGCCGATGATGGAGAGGCCACTCGACGGCATCACCGTCAGGCACAGCGCGCCGGACGCGGAGTCGAGCACCATGTAGTTCTCGGCGGGGAGGTCCAGGTCCGCGCCGCCGTCGAAGTGGAGCACCAGCTTCGGCACCCGCACCTGGTCCACGCCCTTGGCGGGCGCCTGGAAGCACAGGTCCAGCCCGATCTCCGACGCGTCGGCGACCGGAAGGGACATCTGCGCCACGAACGCCTTCCTCAGCGCGCGGTAGCCCGGCGCCTCCAGGTACGTGATGGAGGTGCCGGAGTCGACGATGACGCCGCCCGTGCCGTCGTCCTGGATCGCGAACGCCGAGCTCGGGAGGGTGATGCGGGCGGACCCCACGGTGAGGCCCGTCAGGGTCACGTAGTAGAAGGACGGGTGGCTTGGGTTCTTCACCAGCGGGGTGCTCTGCACGGGCGCCGTGGCCGCGCTCTCGGCGATGCCGGCGGCGGAGCCCAGGAGCAGCGGGCTCTTGCCGGTGTCGTCCAGGGAGGTGAGGCAGTAGGAGAACTTGTCGAGGCCGAGCTGGGAGACGAGCGACAGCGGGCCGCGCCCGAGCCCCACGAGCCCCGCGCCCTGCGAGAACCCGTCGCCCTCGTTGGTGTCCCCGCAGCCGAACGCCACGCCCGGGAGCTTGGACTTGGCCAGCGTGAAGGTCTCGGTGGCCAGCACCCCGCGCGTCGACGAGGCGTCGCCGTAGGTGTAGGCGTACCCGCACCGGGACGCCGACGTGCAGCTGGAGGTGGGCAGGTCGCCGCACAGGTCGCTGGAGCACGGCACGGGGGCGTAGGTGGAGGACGCCGAGGGGTCGAACACCGGCGTGCTCTGGTTGAAGCACTCCCCGCACGGCTTGCACTGCGTCCACACCAGGTCGCTCCCGGTGTCCACGATGGCCGCGTACGGCAGCGCCGGCGTGCCGATGGCCAGGTCCATCAGGAACTCGCCGTTGCCCGCGTGCACCGGCACCTGCAGGTCGCCGCCCGCCGCGGCGGCGGCCTTGCTCGACGACATCGGCGCGCCGGTGGCCCGCGCGACGAGCCTCGACATGCGGTGGCGGCTCCGGCGCGCCGCCCGCTGCAGCAGCTGCAGCCGCGAGTAGTTGCCGTGCGCGTCGACGTGCGTCAGGCGCACGCGCAGGCCCTTGGCGGTGTGGGGCGGTGTCGCGGCGGCGGACGGGGCGCCCGTGGCCGCGGCCACCACGGCCACCAGCAGAAGCAACCGCGCTGCTAGCGACTCCATCTTTTCGCTTGGAAGGGCAAGAGAGAGAAAGGCAGTGTGGGCTTGATCGATTCTTCTTCCATTGGACGGAGGCCGGACTTATACTTGTGTGATCACGAATATTCAATTGCCGTTTGGTAGTTACAGTTAGGTTTGCTCTACATGACCATTTTATGCAAATAAATGGTGGCGATAATCGGATCGTGAACAAGTGTACAATACAAAGCTCGAACAAGAGAACACGTACGACAGGAAAGTAGAGAGAGAGAGAGAGAGAGAGAGAGAGAGAGAGAGAGAGAGAGAGAGAGAGAGAGAGAGAGAGAGAGAGAGAGAGAGAGAGAGAGAGAGAGAGAGCAGCCGGTGGACAGGAAGCCAGGGCGGCGAAGCAACCGTGAGGGAGACCGAGGTGTGGACTTGAACCTAACCCAACAAAGCTTCTCCTTGGCTCTTGTTTGGTTTCATTTGTACCACTTGATAGCATTTCTCTCTTTGCCGAGAGCGAGTGTGTCGTACCAACGTCCAACGTGGCCTTTTTTAGGTCCAAATGGTTACGAATTTTTTTTGGTCGCCGCGTTTCACTTTAGAACACGTTCTTCGCAGCTGGCTAGAATTTTTGCTTTCGTTATGCGTGTTCTCTAGAAGCAACACCATGGTTCACGTACGTTTAAATCCATACAGGATGTTGATTTGCATACCGGTCTACGTACAAAAGTCGTGCGGCTCTTTTTTGGCGAGGAAAGGGAGACCGATTTGCATTGTTTGACTCGTTTCAAAAGGGGGAGGGAAATAGGTAGCCAACACACAGGTATGATGCCCAAGTTGGTGAGCGACCGGCCGGTCCAGTTGGGGCTTTTAGATTGTTGCTTGGCCCCTGACCATGTTAGTCTACCAGGAGTGGCCTGCCTGCCTCGGTTTGTGTCCCTTGCAAGTAAGCCATGATTGTGAGTGCACTTGTTTGTGGGCGATTAGGTGCAGTGATCAATGATCAAATTGATCATATACGATGGTCTTGTCTACATAGCCCGTGTGCCACCGGTCCGTAGCTAACACTCCATGCATAGAGTGCACTCTATGTGCTCCACGCACCCATCATCCAAATTTCAAAGCATTTAAACGGAGTCCTGCAATTTGTACTAGTTTGCATGGCGATCAGGGGGCGGAGCTGCATGGAGCCACTGGGGTCGCCGGACCCTAATGAAATTTGCTAAAATCGATGGAAAATCACTGCTTACCATTGTTGGTCAACGTGATAGACCCCAACGTTTAATGCATCCGACCCCAGCGGCTTCGGTTTTCTCATCTGGCTTCGCCCGATGACCATGTTAGGTTATGACGGGAGAGGCAGCAGCCAAGACACTTTGGCCACATGTACAAGCCAGCCGTGCATCTTCAAAATCAAATTTTGCAAGTAAGGTGAACAAGTGTGGCCAGCGTGTGGGAGCTTCTTGTGACGAGGGTGTGTGTGATTCGGTGAGCAACAATTCTGAGCGATGGCTGTTCATTTGAGAGTCGTCGATGGGTGTAGGTGAGACAGCAACGTTTCACCTGCAAAGCACATATATATCATGGGGATTTCTTCGTGACGACTGGTCCTACGGATCCGTTACGTAGATCAGCGCCGTCCACCACCTTGCTGGGTCCCCTTCCTTTGTAGCTGGGGCCTGGGGGCAGGTGCCCGAGCCCAACCGTCTGATGTAAGGTTCAGTGTCATTGGAGAATCTTGTGTCACACTACTGGATAATGAGAATTGTTATTGAGGTGTGGTGGTTTGTGGTTTGTGGGGTAGTACCCGAAAGCACTGTGTATGAGCACTCGGAAAGATGATGACCAATCACAAGGCACAGAAACAGACATTGAAGTTAACCCATCAGGAGAGAGCTAGCCGAGCTAGCCTACGAAAAAATTGTTCCACGTGGAAATTTGGCAACCAAAGGAGAGATTCGCCGTACCCGGAGCAAAAGAAGCCACGATAGCAGTATGAAGCATAATTCAAGACCAAGATAATTCCTGTGCAACTTTTCCATGTTAAGCTCGACCATTCTTTTTCCCTTCTTTTTTCTGAAACAAAAAGATAAGCGATGAAAAGCAAAAAAGAAAGACAACCTATTCTTCTTTCAGAGCAACGCAGCCCTATGTGCCCCCAACACCAGACAAGACTTCCATTTGGTGTATTCCTTCTGGGAAAATGAGGAAGAAAAACCCTAAAACCTCTTTTAAGCGGGGGAAATTATCAGCTCTACCCATGAAACCTCCCCCCACAATGCTGAACAAGCATTGACAAAAACAAAACTCCATAAGCTAAGCTAGACAATCATTCCCTGATCGGTTGACTGAGGTAGTTACCAAAACTCGTCAGGCCATAGCTCCAAGTCCACATGTTCTCAGCATGGTGACCACACAGCTACGTTGCTCCACAGATTCAGAGATCAGCCCCTGCACTCCTGAAGCTTCTGCTGCAGCCTCACATTCTGCCTTAGCTACAAACAAAAACGTCCGAAACATAGGAAAAGTTTAGCACCCTATTCATGAAGTAGCTTCAGAAAAACACACAAGTACATTTAAGTAATTTCAATCAGCTAGATCATTAAATGTAACAAGTACTTACACAATCAGCAATCTCCTCCTGCTGAAGAGGTTGAACTACTTCGTTCTCATCCCAGCCCATAGATCTCAGGAGGTTCAGCTCTTCCTCCCCACCGGCTCCAATAGGCTCAAACTCCTGAGCAGGACAGGATTTCTCCTCCCCTGCTCCAATGTGTTCGAACTCATGAGCAGGATGGGCTTCCTCCAGCGGCAAATTGGCTTCGCTGTCAACAGAATTGGAAATCATGGAACTACCATTTATATATGCAGGTTTAACGGGCAGAACATCTTCAGTTTTTTCTGGCTGGGGCTTCTTAGAAGCTACATCTTCTGTGTCAGCAAGTACTGGGGAAGAGTTGGCATCCCTGTCATCAACTTGAATCCCCAGAGATCCCTCATCTAAAACATTATGAGATTCTGAAGTTGGAATGATTTCCTCGTTGTCAGACAAGTGTTGCTGAGATCCCTCGCAAGAATTTGCTTCTTCACATGAACTGCTTCCATTTTCAATGAACTTGAAGGACAAATCAAGACAAGAGTTCTGCTGGTCATCAATCAGGCTAGATGAAGACTCAATAGCAGTGCTTGAACCATTTACAGACTTGCTCCGCAAAAACTCAAAAAACTTGAGCTTGTCTTTTGCACTTGTTTTTCTGTCACCAAATGAACCTTGCACTTGCAGCGGATGCAAAGAACGGCCGTTAGTGCCAATCTTAGGCTTAGGGTTGACAACAGACTTTCGCATAGGTTCCATTGAAGAAGATCGACCTAGAACAGGGCTCACAGGATTGCTGGTGCTGTCTTTGGCAGCAGTATTTACAGTACCATTCTGTTCACGGCTAAGGACTTGAAAGCTGCCTGATTGAGATGGCTTTACGAGCTCAGTTTTGACTGGAGTGCGAATAGAGCTGCTAGATGGCTGTAGCGACAGTTGTGGAGCAACCTTGATAGGACCATTAGACTCTCCAGCTCTTGAACTTTTGGATTTTAATTTATCCAAGGAATTTGATGCCTGTACAGTATTCTGAACGAATTAGTTCAAACAACCATGTCACCAATTCAGCAGATGAGAACATATTTGAATTGAACAGGGAAATGCAATCACAAGAACATTCACATCAATGAAGTTATCTATTGCATTCGAGTGACTATAGGAAATACATTATGATGATCAAGAAATACAGTAATAAACAGATGGTTTTCGGATAAGCGAAAATACTGACCAACTGATTTAGACTTAACAGAAAATATAATCTCGTCACTTTTCAGCTAGCAGGTATCATAATTTAGCCTGAGTATTTCAGTTGCCCACTAAATTTTATGCTATGCGTGGTAACTTACACTCCACAACCACAGAAAACTGATAGCACAAGAAAGATGGAAAAATGCTGCTGCTATATAGCTCCTTTCACAAGAGTTGGATGGACAACAGCGAGTTCACATAAGGAACACTAACCATAATAAGCAGCCACAAGAGATCCAATGGGCTATAAATGGATCGCAATTACTGAAAATAAAATATTACCATCGAAAGTACAACAGCATTGCTTCAATCATGAGTACCAGCTACCACTGGAAGCTAAGTGCTAGTTATGTTTGTTGTATTTGTTGTGACAAAGCATATATAATTTCACTACTAATACAATTTTTTAAATGTTAGCTAATTGGTGTCAACGACAATAATACAGCCATAAAGTCCATATCTGGATGGACTCTGACAAAGCAAATCACAATGTAAGGAAGTTGTGATTAATCAGGAACACAAATGGTACGCAAAGCATATTTCTGGTGCCGTGTATACCTATTTTGGGGACCTTTTATTTGTCCAAAGTAAATTGTTAAAGCACTCCCAACAATCCGATAAGTGAGGTACAGCTGAAGGGACAGAGTTGCTTTCCAATTTAAGTCACTTATGAAGCATGTCCCTTGCAAACTACTAGTTCATATGTGATTTTACAACTTTGAATAGATGTAGGACAATATTCAGGATTCTATAATTTGAAAACAGGTAAATGCACAGATGATATATCCAATTCCAAACATTTTTTTTGAACTAAATCCAATTCCAAACATGTATGTTCAAACAACAAAGCAATCAGTTCTCCAGTAATTTTGCTTGCATAATTGACTGATATAAAGACAGCTCTTAGCGCTCAAAAGGTAATTGCCAACAACTACTAGTCTACTAGGTTGTGGGTAAAATGAAGATTAAAAATAATACAATGGGAAAATCTTAGTTCAAATACATTTATTATGATTGCTCACTAATAACATAGAAATATTATCACATGCTAATGAAGTTAGCAGACAAGGTTGATGAACTAATTAAAAAGAACTAAAATAAAGCGTTGAAGTTGAAGAATTATTTGCACGTAACTGTAACACTTGATTATAAAATACTAACAGCCCGTTTGGATGTAGACATTGGGGCATGGAATTCGGAATTGGTATTCTAGGCATCAAATATCTGGTGTTTGGATGATTTTGGAATCGGCATTGGAAACTTCCCTCAATGCCAACCGGTATTCACTCCACCTGCTGTCCCTTGCCCTCAATACCGAGCCCTTATCCTCCGTATTACGGTGAATTGGCCTCCGCTCTTCTTCCTCGCGACAACCCCCGCCGGCCCGATGCCGCCGAAGCTCCACCCCCAACCTCCGCCGCCTGAACTCCACCACAGACCCCTCCACTTCTTCTCCCTCATAGCCGCGGCCCCCTCTTCTTCCTCACGGCCGCGGCCCCCTCCTTCCTTGCGCCCAACTTCCCCTCCTCGTCTTCCTCGCCGGCGCGGCCACCTCCTTCCTCGCGTCCGGCCTCCCCTCCTCGTCTTCCTCGCCGGCGCCCCCCCCTCCTGTTCTCCCTTGTGGCTGCGGCCCCCTCCTTCCTTGCGGCTGGCTTCCCCTCCTCGTCCACGCTGCTCCCCCACCGTTCGCTCCGCCGCACCCCTCAGCCCCCGAGCCCCTACCTCTGCCATGGCTCTGCTCCCTGGCGCCGCTCCCTCCGGCGCTGCTCGGCTGCCCCGCACCCACTCCATTCCTCGCGCCCTGAAGCCACCACCACGCCGCGCTGCTCCCTCCACCGCGCCCCGAAGCCACCGGGCCGCTCCCCTGCTGCTCCTCCGTGCTGCTCCCCTCCTCTGTGCCGCTCCACTTTGCCGTGCCCTCCGCCGCCGCTCTGCTCCGACCGAGCAGTGGAGAGGAGATGAAGACAAGTCGATTCCCAAATCTACGGTATGCACATCGAAACAAGAATTGGTATTTGACTCTAGTTGAATTCAATCTAGCAATTCCATCTACATCCAAACAATAGTTTTGGTATTGAACCTATTTCAATGCCTAGGCTGTTTTGGTATTGTATCCAATTCAATACCAAGCTCTCCAATGTCGACATCCAAACGGACCCTAAAAGAAAAGCTGAAAATATATGTGTACTAATTGTGTTGTCCTCAATAGGCCATAAGAATTACCAAACAAGATGGAAAGTGAGTCAGGAACTCATATTATGAACATATCCATTAAGTGGCATAGAAGCTTAAGCATGAGTTGGCAGTGGCGCAAAGGCAACAGAGTGGGTACTTACATAAACTTTGTTCGTTGATGGTGTAAGAGGCCTCAAAATGCACTGCCTCAAAGTCCTTTCTTCAATTTTCTGAGCATCAATTGATAGCTGAATAAAAAGAACCATAAACATAAGATTTAGATCAAGAGAAGGGAAGGAGATGCGAATGGGAAAAACATAAACATCATATTGATTAACTACCTGGGGTGTGGTGGAGATCTTTAACGGTGACTGCATCACTGTTTCAGCCATGCTCAGCACACTGCCAGAATTGGAAACTTCAGTCTGCTTACTTGAACCAGCAGGTGATAAAGAAGAGGAAATGGAGTTAATGCTTGGATCGCTGAGTGGTACTTCTGCTAGCACTGAATTCCAGCCTTCAGATGCAGTGATCAATGGTATGTTTTGAATTGGGGTACTAATTCCAGGAGATGGAACTCTACCTATGTCTTGTTTTCCATTTTTGTCCTCAGAACCAAGGTGTGGGAATTCTCGCTCAAAGGAGATGCCACCAGTATCCTTTTTAGATAGATTACCATTGTCTAAACTTACTCCTACTGCACGGTTTGATACGGACACCTTTGAACGGGTACGGTTAAGCCTGTCCTTTTCAGACCTGCATGAGCTAAACGACTCGAAACCATCACGTAGAGGGTCCTCTGGCTGAATCAACTTACTATCCCGGTCACGAAAATCTGGGTCCTTTTCCTGCACCCTTTCCCTGTTGTGCCTTCCAAAACTAGAATAGCCTCTTGATTTCCCTGTACCATCCCGATCATTCAGCCTTGATCCACCAGAGCCTGAACTCCTCTGGGAGGAGGACTGTTGAGAGCTCCGATCACGATCACGCCCTGATGAACGGTTTCTTGATGAAGCACCCCTGCCTTGATCATCTAAAGTCATCCAAGCAAGAGCATCTTATCTTAGTACATAATGTCAGAAAAAAGCATCAAGATGTAAATCAGTGTCACTAGCAAATAATGAACAATTCATGCATATCCATGCAAAACAAGTATTAAACATCAACAGTATGCATTGTAAGAACTAAGAAGGCGTTAAAACAACAATATTTGATGAGAAAAGAAAGACATATCTGTAAACTACATAAGAGATTCCATTGTGTGCAAGAACAAAATATTCCATAAGCATAGAAGCAATATTACTTTTTACTTTCTAATGAGAAAAGAAAGACATTATCTGTAAACTACATAAGAGATTCCATTGTGTGCAAGAACAAAAGATTCCATAAGCATAGAAGCAATATACTTTCTAACAATGTGTTAAATAGCGGGCTATAGAATTTAGCTGCAGGGCCCTCGAAGTCTCAAACCACTATTAGTGCTATTGCCCACTATAGCGCGCTATTTTCTACTGCAGTGATCATAGTGGCAGCTCCGCGAAACCGTTATAGCCTGCTATTTAAAACACTGCTTTCTAATCCGCACAGAAATATAAAAATACAATCCTCATGCTATTAAGACGCAACAAGCAACAAAGTTTATGTATGAGCACACTACGAGAAAACACAATCAATCTCCAACACACTAGTCATAGCTGAAGATACATGCAATGATCTGCCCTAGAACCCATTATTTGACCTTGTACCCATGCATCAAGGCTCAAGCCATCAATGCCGAGTAAGCGACAATTTTCCTGTGTATTGAATTCCTAACTTTTTACCTCTGTTTGTTGAAAGCATAGCCTGGTGATGAATTAGATCACTTAGTTATAAATTTATATTTAATCATTGCTATTTGCTCATCATTTGTTTTGTTTGTGTATATTAGTAGCAGTTGGAAAATCAAGCTTTAGAAATCCCTAGTATTCTCTACACGATACAATAGGCAAGAAAACGTTGGGGGCAATCCAAATAGAAAAGGCACATTAGATGATCATGTTTCAGCCTTTAAGGATGTGATTTATGCCACTGACGGTTGGCGTGCGTTTAAGTGCATTCTTGCATACACAGAGTCGCATGTGTCCCCTGTTCCTAATCCTTAATTGCTCTGAGGAAAAGGTTGATGGATTGCTGCTAGACAGACTGTAAAAGCATCACCAAAACTGGGCTAGCAGACAAGGAAAAGAACGAATACTTTGATCAACCTCCAAGGTTCCAACAAGGCCCCCAACACTCCAACAACAAAATTTCCTTACACATGAATCCCAAACTTCACAATAATCACTGCAGTTACATTGTTACACAACGAACTGAGAAACATCAGTTCCACAATATACAAGGCAAAGTGCATATCCAAAGCAATGTCCCCTTAACAGCTTCCCTTTAATAGTTACCATAGTTAGCCAAACTTCTAACATAAGCACGCAACCGGGAACCAATGAGGCGATTAGTTACATGCAACATAATAAATAGAACACCTCAGCATGCAAACATTGCTTGTATACCACAATGATGGAACAAAACAGTGCAACCGTGGAAGGCTTGTTTTTAGTAGCATGAAATTGTAATGAGGCAGCAAATTCTCACCATAAAACTGAACTAGCTTCCACATGCACAAACAAAAGCCACCACTTGGCATGTATAAATCTAGGCACTGGTGGGATAACTGCCGTATCCGATGTCACAATAAATATATCCGTTACGACTTCTCATCATTATTACTGACATAAATTGCAGGACAATTTTATCCATAGCTCTAGCCACTATAGCAGCCCAAACAGATAAGTAACGCGCGCAAGCTCACCAGCACGGGGCGAAGTTGCAGGGCGGAGGGGTGTGACAGCTACAGGAGCAGGCCGCAGCAGCCATTCCGGCTTCAACGAGGGCTCAGCTCGCTCCATGCCCGTGACGAAATCAGCCGCGTCCACCAATCCAGTCCACCACCACCAGGGGCGGACTTAACGTCGGGCATGGGGGTTCAGTTGAACCCCCCGAATTCTTGGGGAAACAAACGGCTCGTGCACCTTTGTGGATTGATCTTCCGCGCTGGATGATGAAAACCTAATCGGGCCATGCACGGATTGGATTGGATTGGATTGGATTAGATTAGCAGGGTATCAAGTCGATAACAAATCCTCAGGCCCACGAGAACAAAACGAAGTCCTTTGACAATCCGCCCGAGCAAGCTAGGGTTACTCACCACCGAACGGAGAGGAATCGATCCACGCCCGGGTGGATCTCCACCCCCACGCCACTCAAGTACCAGCAGAGCGCGGGGGCGGCGAGAAAGAGGGGGCGCCTCCTCCCGACGAGAGGGGATTTCCGCGGAAGGGAGCCCCTGGCCTCGCAGGCCCGAGAAGGTCCCCGATGACGGGCCGGTCGCGACAATTCGTGGCGGCAGCAGCAGGGAGGGAGAGGGACGAAACACCTCAGGTGGAAATCGCGGCAGCGGCTGCGACGGGGAGGCGGGTCGGTCGCAAGGAGGCGGCGTCGGCGGCGACCCGCGGAGGATTGGGGAATTTCGGCGGGGATTTGCAAGGATTCGGGACGGGCTCGGGCGAGCGCTTCGGGGTCGGAGGGATTTGGAGCGCCGGATTTCGCACGGGATTTTTCCTCCCACGGCAATTTTCTGTGCCTCCGGTGGGTTTGTGAATTTCGTGAGGAGGGGGGGCGCGTGTGTGTGGTGGTGTACTTGTCTGTCTCGGCGGGGGGAGAGAAACCCTAAGCAAACTGTGGCTTTCAGCGCCCCTCGCTTCTTTCTCCTCCCCTCTCACGGTCTCGCCCCTCTCTCCCTCCTCCCTCCGAGTTCGACGACGGTTGCTGACTTGCTGGTTTCGGGTGGTCCATTCCATTTGGGTTTATCTCTTCGTCTGAGCATATTTTGTAGACACTGAGCATATTTTTAGTAATTAGAATTCTTTTACATTTTTGTTTAGTTGAAATTCTAGTACTGTAGAGTTTTTCTGGAGTATGTGCCTAGATCTAGAGAGATGGTAAAGGATTTCAAAAGAGTGATACCATAATTATTTGTTCTTAAAAAAGAGATTTTTGAATGTACTGACAAACATCAATTACGTGTAAACAAAAATATTACAGATTTATAGTTGAGAAAACAATATGAATTGGTAGGTGGACGCAAAGAATGGTGACGACAAATATGAAACAATAGGTTTTGGATACCTCAAAGCATTTTACTTGAATAGAAAATCTTGAAAATATTAAAGGATGCTGTAAAATATTAAAGGATGCTGATACCAACACAAATAATGTGTATGAATTAAAAGTGTTTGCTCGAGAACTTCAACGAATATTAATATGTACTATCTTACTAAGCACTAGGTAATTAATATGAACCGGTAGGTGGAGGCAAAGAATGGTGACGATAAATGTGAAACAATAGCTTCGTTGGCGGTGAGGTTTCGATACCTCAAAGCATTTTAATAAAATGCTTTACTTCAATAGAAAATTCTTGAAGATATTAAAGGATGCTGATAAAATATTAAAGGATGCTGATATTAATACAAATAATGTGTATGAATTAAAAGTGTTTGCTCGACTAGTTCAACAAAAATTAATATGAACTATCTTACTAAGCACTAGGTAATTTAAGTGTATCACTTTGCTTACATGCAATGGTCAAATGTTCCAATCTCTCTCTATTTTTAACTAAGGCTCTATCTCTTTTGTACAAGAAGAAAATGACAACTAATTCACTTAAAATGTGTAGATTGCTTCCCTTGATAGATTGACGAGATAAAAGAATGGAAAATGATGCTCTGTTCGAGAATATTATTACATTAATTTTTGTTTAATAAAAACAAATATGTATAAATAAAGTAGTTATTTCAGGCTACATAAGGTTCACTTGGAGCTAACTCAAGCCTATCTTGACCTAGCCAACCCTAGCCACCAGCCTTAAACTTGAAGAGTTGCCCATACGGGACACTAGTTACATTGTACATTTGTGTTATCCAAGAGTAAGCACGTCAACGCCGCCAAACTCACCTCCAACAGGCATAACGAAAAAAGAGCTACAAGCTCGCGCTCATTTTATCCAATAGTACTGAATTCCGCAGGGATCAGTCCGAACTTGCAATTAACTGATGAGGAACTCTAACTTTATAGGATATGTTATTCTAAGTATAGATGATTCTTTTATGGAACATCAATAGGAAGCTAGTGAAAATTTTAATTACATTGTGGAGCACTAATCTAATGCACATATTCATTAATCCTTTTGGCGTGGTCTTTGGTGCCTTGTTTAACGTTGTTTAGCGAGTCAAGTTTGATCTTAGTTGAGATATAGTAACACCTGAGGTGAGAGATGCTAAACACTTAGCCCACAAACACATGTTTGTGGGCTATAGGGTTATTACCAAATCTAGCAGGTCTGGTCATATATAGATCGCTTATAATTTTCTCACCAGGAGCAAGGTTTTTACAGATATAAATATCTGCCGACCCAAATCATCGACACTACATTTTGCATACAGTATTGTTTCCAAAGACGTTACTAATAATATGAAGAATTTAAGAAAAATCTATAGAAATAAATGAAAATTAGTATTTTTTTTAAAGAATTACACAGTACAACGTAGACGCCCACAACACGCACGCACACTCACCCCTATGAACACACGTACGCAAACCCTACCCCTATGAGCGCCTCTGAAGGACTGAGCATCGGCAGATCTGAAGATTCCCGAAGTTACCACTGGCGCCTCGTTGTAGACGGAAACGTCGCTTACCATTTAAAAGCATAACGCCAGTAAATTCTAGGAAAAACCCAGAAAAAAGTGCAAGCACCAGAATTAACCAGAATTAGTACATCTAATTTTTGTTCTCAGCCATTTGGAAGTGGCCCGCCAAACCCAAGCCCAGCTAAAACACAAGCCCAGGCCTACGAGGCGAGGGCAAGGGGGTAGCCCAAGTGCCCAACTATATACCCTGAACCTTTCTAAAATTCTACCACTTGCTCGCCGCCACCGGAGATTATCGTGAACTCGTCGCCGGCGGCACCGCCATCGCAGCCGCGCCTCCCTCCTCGCCGCCAAGAGGATCAGCAGGGTCTTACGGTTAGACTTCCTGTTTTTCTTTTTTCCTCCCCACGCCTACCCCCGTTCTTCCTTTACTAGCGGCGACGATGGGGCGAGTGGCGCCAGTTCTTCGTCGGGCTCTTCGCCGGCGTCGAGCATCCGGCAGCTATGCTCGACCATTCCCTCCCCTTCCTGCCGTGCGAAATCGAACACCCCGAAACCTTAATGTATGCTATTTGTATTCGGATCTGACCATGTATTTTACCTACTAAGTTCGTTTTTCTTTTTCAAACACTATCGGGTATGCTCCCATGTCCTACACTGGGTCCGCCCCTGATGGACAGGATAATGCAATTTTATTGATGTTAGGTTTTGGATTAAACTTGCTTCAAAAAAATAGGTTTTGGATTAAACCACGTCCTTCATATTTACTGCTATCGTTCTTAGCTTCCTTTGTAGGATTACGCAGAAAATACTTCTCCTTTTTTTAAAAAAAAAAAGTAAAATACTTCTCCTTACATTGGTCGAATTACATTCTACCTTGTTGGATGCTATTAAAATCATGAATATATTGAGGAGCTGCTACTCTTAGCAAAATTCTCCTAACATATTAACAGTAAACTAAATCACTTCCAGTAGCTTGCTGCTTGCATGTTGGTTTCTGTGTTTATGGATGCTTGTGACATTGGCTGCCACGTCCTTTTCTTCGTAAAGAATACGCTCAATCAGTCCTTAATATCTATTATTCTATTGTTGATGAGTTGAATTTCGATAAGGAAATTCTGAATTGCATTTATGAGTGAGTCATTTTATTTATGTGGCATCAAATTGGAAACCTGTCAGTGTCTGATGCAGTTTTTTTAATTTTTTAAATGAATGTGAAGATGTTACTCCTTCAGCTCCAAAATGTAGGTTGTTTTAGTTTTTTTCCTGAATCAAACTTCTCTAACTTTGATCAAATTTATAGGAAAACATATTAACATCAACCATACCAAATAAATGCTCTCAAGACCTATTTCATAGTGGATTTAACGAAACTAATTTGATATTGTAAATGACCTATTTCATAGTGGATTTAACGAAACTAATTTGATATTGTAAATGTCGCTGCATTTTTCTATAAACTTGGTCATTTGAGAAGTTTGACTTAGGAGAAAACTATGCAAATTTTATTTTGGAGTGGAGGGAGTATTATCTATCGCTGGCTGTTCTTGCTGACATGTGCTGAATCATATCTAGCTTCTTTGGCTGTCTTATACTGTCTGCTTTACTGAGAAATGAGCCAGTCTGTTAGTACTTGCTTACTCAACATATCATCTTTTGATTCTTTATATAATTTGTGCTGAAACCGCATGGTCTACAGTGATTTTATAATTTTTGTTATATGTATGCTTTTAATTTGTTGTTTAAATTTGCGGTTCTGATGATTTACCCTGTTACTCACAGATTCCATTCTCTCCTTTTTAAGGGCCTGTTTGCAGTTGCTGTGCTATGCTGCAGAGTAGTCATTAATTCCAGCAGGATTTTGCCGGTAAGTATCTAAAGGGCTGCTTTAACCAAACATTTAGCCTAGGGGAATAATGCTTTTGAAAGGCCATCATGATGCAAACAAAGCCTTATCTTGAATATGTGGAACATTTTGAATTATGAGTATTTTACAAGTTTGACTATGCCAATGCTCAGTAAATGGAAGTGGAGAACTTGTAGCAGATAAGATCAGGTCACTTCAAGTTTTCACTTCATATTTGTCGTGCTATGTAAATATTACCTTTTGCTTGGAAATATGCTATGGTAAACGATCTAAATCATCAGGCGCTTACAGCAAACAGTAAGGTTGCTGTAAATCATCTTCAGCATCACATGATTTCAAAGCCTGCCTTCACCTTTGTCGCATACAAACTGAATCTTGCAAAACAATTTGTTTGTGTTTGTGTTCGTTACATGCATATCTACAAAACTGTAATACATCATAGAACAACCAGTGAACCAAATGAGTATTGCTCTATTTGTATATGACGTGATTTGCATAAAAGTATGGATCAATCCTACATTTTTTTTATGATAATGTAATTTTCTGTCCTTCAGATTTCTAGCTTCATGTAACTGTAATTTTATGCCATTCTACCCTGTATGTTTTCCCAGTGTTCTGAAGACATGGCAAGAAGTCCGAGAAACCGTAAGCTGGCAGCTCAGCATCTGAGGTCAGCCTCCCATGCTGTACCTTATGACTACAAGAAAACAAAAAAGTTAGACCAGAAAAATGAATTACAATCAACCTCAGAGGAAAAGGACTGGAAAAATGCCACCTGCTCAATATGCTTGGAGCGTCCACATGATGCTGTCCTGCTCCTTTGTTCTTCTCATAGCAAAGGTTGCCGGCCATACATGTGTGGTACCAATTATAAACATTCCAACTGCCTTGAGCTGTTCAAAAATGCTTATTCGCGGGAGAAACCAGCATGTGAAGTCTCAACCGTGGTGGCACCAACTAACCAGAAGCCAAAAACAATGCTGCTTGCATGCCCCATTTGCCGCGGGGAAGTTAAAGGGTGGACAGTAGTCAAACCTGCGAGGCGGTTTCTGAACCGCAAAAGGAGAACTTGTATGCATGAGGATTGCTCATTTGTCGGGACATATAAGAGACTCAAAAGGCATGTGAGGTCTGAACATCGTTCATCAAGACCACGTGAAGTTGACCCTGTGCGTTTGGCTGAGTGGAAGGAGTTTGAAAATGAAAAGGAGAGGCAAGATGCAATCAGCAGTGTCAGTGCCCTAAATCCGGGGTCGGTGATCATGGGGGACTACATCATTGATCCAGATAGCGACATCGATGCTTACATCGATAACCCTTATTTCGATGATATCTCTGACCATGACACATTCTTAGATGGTGACGAAGGATCTTATCGTAGAGATTTTGTGCACAGAGTTAGATCTCATAGGAGAAATGGGGAAAGAGCAAGTCGAAATCTCCCTCACGTTAGGCTTTCTGGCATTCGTCGTGGTGTTTCACGAAATCCATTTCAAGTTGATTTTGTCGCAAGATCTGTGAGTCAGCAAAGTGACAGTTAATATCAGAGCATGACAGTTGAAAGATGGGATCAATCTGGGTTTAATGATATCGTTGCAAGGAGGCAGATACTAGCGAACTATTATGCAGCTGATAATGGTGATATGGAGTTGCTTTATTTCGTTTTGCTGTTCTGGCAACCCAGTTGAGGTTTAAAGATTTTTTTTCTTTTTTCTTTATATGGGTTGGCCATCTTGCTCTCTGAGATGTGCCCATATGCTTATTAGGACGAAGGAAGCACTGGATGCGGATGATCATCTAATCAGCATTTCTCCTTTTTCTATCAAAGCAAAGGAATAGTTTATTTTTTTGAGGTTAAGTCGTCGTCGTTATGTTAGAGATCAAAACCACCATGTAAATCTTAGTCTCAATTATTTTATTTAAAGTTAAAACGGTCGCCATATACTGTAAGTTTTTTATTTTTATTTTTGGCGAAATGTTCAGCTTTATATGTGAACTGATGGCTGACGACCCGTGCTATTTGCTAACTGGTTGGCTACCATGAAGGCGTCAAACCCGTAGCCAGAAGCTACGAGCTCCTTGGTGAGCAATTGTTTGCCACATTTCTTACTTATGCTCAAATTGACATTTGGAGAAAATTACTCTACTATCTCAGCTCAATTTTATACATTCAAGGACAGGATCTACATGGAACTTTACAGTATATGGCCAGCACCAGAGGTGATGAATTCTTGACCATATCATACACAGCGGCACAGGTATACAGCCCTTCCTCAAGATATGCCGATCGTCTTCCCTAGCAGCCACATCACCAGCGAGAACTCGATCATGAACAGCGCGTGCAGCCATGTCCGGTCGACGACGAAGCCGAAGACCGTGATGCCAGCTCGGTTGTTCTCCAAGTAGGTCACTGAGAGCACCATGGTCGGTCAGACGACGCAGGGAGCCACGATTGCAACACTTACGAAACTGGAGCACGAACGCGCGAGGACTGCAGGTGCGGGTGCTTACCTAGCGCCTGCCTCTTCTGGAAGGAGATGTTGGTGACGTGGAAGGACGCGAACCTCGAGGTGTCCACGCTGTCCTCGCTCCGGGACTCGTCGTCGTCGGACTCCTCGCCGGAGGAGGCGCTCGCCACCGGGAAGGGGCTCGTGGGGGTGTGCTGCTGCAGGTACGCCGCCTTGCTGGGCGTCCTGGGGTTCTCCTGGTCGCGGTCCAGGCTGTTGATGGTGGCGTCCGCGTGCCACGCCGCGGCGACGCTGGTGATCGCCTGCGTCTTGTGCGTGATCTTGGCCGCGCTGTGGAGGCAGATGAGAAGGCCGGTGACGAGGCTCATGGAGCACAGCTGCAGCAGCAATCAAAGCATGCACTCTCATGTTAGGATAGTCACCAAGATCATCTGAGCGTCGCCAGTAACAGCACCGGGCCGGGAGGGGCGCATGGGACTCACCGCGAGCTCGCCGGCGGTGGCCAAGTTGACCTGCGCGCGCGGCCTCGTGGCGGCGAGAAGGGCGGTGAACTGGCTGACCGTGACGAGGATGAGGCAGTAGAGTATGAACCTCCGGTAGCGGTGGCTGATCCGGCGGAGCTGGACGCGGATGCGGCGGTGCTGCCTCAGCACGGCGGCGACGTCGGCGCACTGGCCGAAGTCCCGCGCGAACCCCGTCATGCGCAGGATCTGCAGGTAGCAGATGGTCTGGAACAGCACGCACGCCATGAAGAACATGGCGGTGCGGTACATCCAGGACGCCATCTCGAGCGCGCACGCGGCGGCGGACCACCAGAGCGGGAAGGGCCGGTTGGCGCAGTACCAGAACACCTTGTAGGCGGCGTCGGCGAGGAAGCAGGGGAGCACGAAGCAGGCGAGGAGGCGGAAGGAGCCGGCGAGCTGGACGATGTACCCGGCGCGCACGTCCTGGGAGTCGTGGCGGAGGCGGTCGAGGTAGAGCAGCCGGCGCAGGCCCCGGCGGCGGACGAGGGAGTAGATGGTGGCGTAGGCGAGCGCGGCGGAGAGCGTGAGCGAGGCCTGCACCTGCGTGTCGTAGGCGCGCCGGGGCAGCGCGGCGCGCGCGGCGCCCGGGACGGCCACGGCGAGCGCGGCGAAGACGAGCCACGACGCCGCGGGGCTGCAGGCCTCCGAGTGGTCGACGCACATCCACCGCAGGCACGACCGGAAGCTGCGGAGCTCGTCGCGCGCGTGCGACATGGACCGCGTGTACGAGCCCCGCCGCCGCAGCAGCGGCGTCGACACGGACCCCGCCTCGGCGTCCGCCGTCGGCGACGGCGACGGCGTGTCCGCCATCGCTACTAGCCGCGCGCGCGGTTTCCCTCTCTCTTGCCCTCGTGTTCCTTGCTCCTTCTGGCTGGCTCCCTTCTCCTGTCCTCCCGAGTGGCTGCTTCCGTTTCGATGGCCGCCCTGGTGTTTCGGGAGGAGATCGATCGATCAGTCGATGAATGCCGATGCATGCGCGTGGTGAGCTGGGCTGGGGTGGTTTACGGAGGACGAGACATTTCGACCTGTCTCGGATCTCAAAATCAGCTGTGAATCTGCCATGCCTGGCAAGCATAATCGCCGGCTGTGAAATCTTTGCCCTCTTTTTTCCGGGCTCCAACTTCCATTAATGCCGGACGGCGCAGCTTTCAACCAACAGGTTTCTTGGTTGTGCGCGTGAACTGCTGAGCTGCTCTTTGGTTGGAGCCTAGGATTCCTTACGTGTTCTACGAGGATTGAATCGAACTTTTTCCTGCGAAACCAGCATGCTTTCAATCAGAAGCATCCCTTTACGTCTCGTACCAACATTTTCTTTACTGAATTCTTTTCTTTAGCAAATTTTATTTACTGAATTTGTCTATCACGAGTTTAGCCTGAACATTTCTTATTTCTAACCATATTAGTTCGATCACCTCTTTTCTCCGATTTCCGTTTCCAGCGATATGAAAAAAAAAATGCTGCCATGCTGTGCGTCTACGTAACTGACGTTTTCTGTCACGTTACAAACGGCACGTAGCTTTTGCACAGTGGCATGCAGGACAAATAAAAAGGCCATGGCTGATGCCCACTTACCTGGTGTACGCATGACGCAGGTGTATATCGAGCACTGAGATACTTACAGCCACGTTCACCGTGAGTCCTTGACTGTTCAAAGATAAAATGGGAATTCGGTTGTCTAGTTGGAAGAGCGACAGTGAGGTCGATTCTACCAAGCCAGTAAGGACTGAAAAGAGTCGGCAACATGATCCGTCAAGTTGCTGAAAGCCTCAAGCCACAAGTTGTCGGATGTCTCCGAAGAGACTCAAGCCACAAGTTGTTGCAGTACGGGTGGTTGGCGGGGGAGGTGGTTTTCTTTTCCTTTCTTTTGCGGCGATTTCTTTCTTTTCCTTTTCCTTGTGGGCACCTAGGTGCATATCAGCATACTCCCTCCGTATCAAAAAATAAATCATCCTAGGAATTTAGAACAAATTAATTAACAAGGTAAAATAACTATGTTTGCCCCTATTTATTATTTAGATCAAATTAACAAGAAGGTAAAATGATCATGTTTGCCCCTATTTATATCCATATTTGGTACTATAATTAATTCTTGCATATACATACACTTTCAAAATAGGGTAAGATGACTTAATTTTAGGATAAATTTTGAATACTAAAATAACTTTATTTTCGAATAGAGGGAGTGTGTTTCAAATTTGTACATTTTGCACCGTTGCACACTTAAAAAAATTCTAGAAAAAATAGATGCATAGTATATGAGGCCCTGTGCCTATGAAAATTTGAGAAAATCTGAAGAGCAATGAAGGTGAAAGAAACAAACTCAGAGTACAAGTAGAAGAAAAGAACGAGTGGCAACCTAGGATATTTTTAATTAGAGAAAAGTACAATTTACATCCTCCAACTAACATGGTAGTATAATTTTTTAAACCATAATAAACTACAAAACTGGGCACCAAACAACATGCAACAGTTGAAACCAGATAAAATTGGTCCTCTAGCTAGTTTCAAAGGTGCTTTTCTATTTTCTATAAATAAGGATATGGTTTAATATCTAAAATTTCATAACTAATTCATTTTCAATTAGAAAATATGAGACTTGTACCCTTTTTAAAAAATATATACTCTATTTGTTGGTAATCTATTTGGAATTATTTAGAACTTATTTACCCTTGCACGTATCGTGTCATCGCTCGTAGTTGTGCCCATTATTTATCTGAAGTACCATTTAGCATTGTATGACACCTGGAGATCAAGCAAGAGGATCAAGCAGACTTGGAGTAAATAGAAGATTTGGAAGGCAAGACTAACCGCGTAGGTGCCATGTTGTACAAAATATAGATCCTACTTAGGCATTGCATGGCTACTGCTTTCCTTTATATAAAATGCATGATAAGCTTTTAGGTGTCAAACAAGGAGGGGACTCAAACACCATTCAATAAAATAATCATGAAACAAATTTAAATAAATAACAGGGCTGTCTATAAACAATAAAACACTAGGAACATTAATAGAAAAGATAAAAATAACTAAAAATAGAGCACCATGTTACATTTTTAGTTTTTTTGCACCAATTTGATCATTTTTATTTAAATTAATTAGTTATAATTTTGTTTAGATTAACCAGATTATATTCATTTCTAAAAAAACACCTTTTGAAATGAGATAAATGACAACATCTTAGTTTTCAACGGTTGCATTGCGCTTGGAGTTCGGTTTTGTAGTTTATAGTTGAAAATTATACTATTATGCTAGTTGGCACATGGTAAGTTGAAGAATTCGAACATAGTACCTCCTCTAGCTCAGATCTTAAATGTATAATGCTAATTGAAAAATGCACATAAAGTTTACTATTCTTTGTTTTTTATTGTCCCATAGTATTTTTTATTTTACACAATAAATATATGCTCATAAATTATAAAATTAGCTTATCAAGTGAATATTTTCTAACATGAAACACAATGATGGTTTTTGGCAAATATAATTTTCTTCGAATTGAATAAATGTTTGAAAAGCCAATACTTGGTTCTACATGAAGTAAATTTTGATTAGGCATGGTTGGCGACACGCTACCAACCAGCTTGCCGAAAAAGGAAACAGGAAAAGAAATGTAAAGAACACGATAAGAAAGGGAAGATCAGCGGTTGATAAAGCTGTTGACCATCACCAAGCTTGATGATAGCCACATGACGGCCACTACACCAGCTGGAATCCTGCCCTTGCTTTTAGATTCTTTAGGTTTCTTTTGTCTCCCCTTTTGGGAGATTGATTGGTGAATATACCCCATTTCTCGAGAACTCTGAAAACTTCGTCATGAACATCGCAAACATCCTACCAAAAAAAAAAAACATCGCAAACAAATTTGAGCTAACTAGCACCAGCATTTAGTTAGCTGAATTTGACAGACATGAGCATGTGCTGATCTCATGGAGCTGGATTATTACTGAAGCAGGGGTAAGCACTCTGACTAGCTAGGAACAGCTCATTACAAAGTGAGAAAGAACAGCTGATCATAAGTTGGGATCTAAGCTCTGTTCACTTCAAAAGCTCAGATCTGGGTTCATCCGATCAATGGTACTCGACCGTGGTGTCGCTGTAATGATGTGCTGGCACCGCGCAATGGCGACTACGAAACATGATTGCCTCCTAGGGTTTTTAATAAGCAGTTAGCTAATCACGTTTTTTTGATTTCACAAACTAGCTAATCCGAATTGAGAATCCGGCATCAAAGGAAGGCGAGATGCCAAGTTGCTGCTAGCAAGGGGACAGCATGATCCGGCTACATCCCTAAAGCGAGCTAGGTAGCTTGCCATGCATCCCTTTCCCGAGACTTGAAAATTTGCTCAAGCAGAGAAGCGAAAGGCGGCGCCCGCCCGCCTTTGATCGCTTTACAATGGCGCACTGACAGCACTGTCCTCTTCTAGCGCACGCCGCGCGAGCTGCCGAGCTGCTCCGCAGAGCCTGCTGCTTAATTGCCAGTTGCTTGCTGCACTCTCTATCCAACTACTCGCGTGCCGGAGCAGCAAGGGGCGGCGACGAGGAGGAGGAGATCAGCCATGCAGCTCTTCTCGGGCCGGAGCAAGGGGCACAGGAGCGGTGGCGGAGAGGACAGCAAGTGCCAGGCCGCGGCGGCGCCGACGGCTGCTCGGCACAGGAGTGGCAGGTGCCGCGCGCTGTGCTGCGGCGCGTCGCGGCTGAGCGTGTCCTCGTCGGCGTCGTGCTCTTCCGCGGACGCGGCGCCGGAGCCGCTCCCCCTGCCGCCGCCGCATCCGCACCCGCGCGGCCTGTCCAAGCTCGCGCACGGGATGGTCCAGGCGCGGCTGCAGTCCATGATCGACGCCGGCTCGGACGAGGCCACGCGGCCGCCGGCCCCGGCCCCGGCGCCGCGCCGCGCGCCGGACGAGCTCGTCGCCGAGCGGCCCCGCCGCGGCCTGCCGCCCGCGTGGGCCCGCGGCGGCCGCTACGAGAAGAGCGCCGGCCGGGAGGCGGCGACGGGCGGGCGGGCGTGCGTGGTGCTGCTGGCGGAGGACCGGCGGACGCACGACCCGCGGGAGGAGTTCCGGCGGTCCATCGCGGAGGTGATCGCGGCGAAGCGGATGGCCGAGCCCGCGGAGCTGCGGGCGCTGCTCAACTGCTACGTCTCGGTGAACGCGCGCGAGCACCGCGCCGCCATCCTCCAGGCCTTCCACGAGGTCTGCTCGGCCCTCTTCTCCTGCAGGCAGTTGGGCCGCTGAACGAGCTCGATCGCCTTGGTGGTGGTGATTTGGCTGCAAATTACTCTATCTGGAGTAAATGCAAGAGTGTAATTAGCCAGTCGTCCTGTGATTACCAAACGTCCAAACTGGGATGTGCGACTATTGTTGTAGAGTGTAATAAGTGTGTCCTTCTACTACTTGTTTCCTCTTAATAAAATACGTGCTCAGAAAAAAAAAGTGTATCCTCTCCCCTCTGCTTTTCTCAAGCAAAATGTTGCTATGAACAAGTACGATGCACATGCATATGTCTCGGCCGATTTGCTAGTACATATTAGGTTGTGTAATTGTATTCGGCAGAATCATTCTTCGGGTTCGAATGTACTAGAATTAGAGGTGCAAATGGGTGTCTCTTAGGTATTCATTACCGCTCTTTAGTTCAAAAATTTATATATACTAGCATCTCAAAAATAACCTCACAAGAGCTATAATTTAAAAACCTATAATTAGGGAAGGAGCTCACAAGAGCTTGACACACATCATTTTCATGATATATTTTATATGTTTAGGACGCACATTTTCTGATCGTAAAAGAAGGACCGGCGTGCTCGTCATTGCGACATGCTTTATTCCTTGCTTTTGTACTCGCTACTTGTTGCCGTGTGTGTGCTCGCGCTCAAGGTTGTTGGCCTCGTGAAGCTATCTAGGGGTGCTTTGCGGCCACCATACAGTCAAGAGTCAGTAATTAAACTCAGAGCTGCGCTGTCACTGATCCCCCACTCGTTGAGTCGTTTCCACTCCCAGAGCACGCATTGGGCCGGATGGATCGATGGCATTTTCCTTGCTTGGGTGGCCCGAATCGTCGGCCCATCTACATAAATGGGCTGGAAATTCCCACTCAGAGTTCGGCCAGCCTGGTGGCGCGTGCATCCCAATCGTGTAACGACTCACCACGATTTGGGTTGGCAACCGATACTTGAAACCCGAAACCCGATGAGTTTTTATTCTATTAGGGCACGGATCTGGATCACTTTCTTAACTCATGGGTCTACAAATGGGTAAAAACTCAGACCCATCGGGTTTACGGGTTCGGGTCTGGGAATGGAGAACCCGAACCCGAAAATCCGTGAGTTTTTTTAAACCCGAACCAATAAGCCATACTGGGCTGTATTCTAGACTTCTAGCCCATGATTCAGCCTAACAGCCTGGCCCAATATAAAATGTATATAAGAGACAACAACCATCCAAACCCTGAACCTAATCATTTTCTCCTCCCCACCCCAGCAAACGCGCATTGCGGCGGCCGGCTCCATGCGTCGCGCCGACGCCCCCCCTCGGCCCCTCCCTCGCAGCTCGCCGTGCGCACGCCCCCTCCCTGGCGGCCTCGCAGGTCGTAGCTCACTCTCCCTGATCCCTATAGGATGTAGCTCGACCCTCCTCGCCCGTCGCCGCTAGCAGTCTGTAGTAGCTCGCCGCAGTGCCGCAACCGCAGATCCGTGCCGCACTCTGCAAAGCTCGTAGGATGGCGCTGCTCTCGTGGTGGTTCCCCTTTTGGTACAGTCGTGCAAGGAACAAGTCTTCAAGGAACAATTGATGAATTGATGTGCCTACTTTTGGTTTATATTATTTGTCAATTGTTAACTTGGATGGAACTTGTATGTGCCTCGTTTTGGTTATTGTGAATCTGGGTTGTATGGAACTTTATGTGCTGGTGGTGGTTAGGCTAATTGGCTGGTGCCTCATTTTGGTACGGTGGCTAATTGTGATGTATGCTATTTTATGTATGAACTAATGCCAATGCCAAGTACTCCTATGTCATATGATCCTATCTAGTATGACTAGGCTTTATGGAATTATGGTTGGTGACCTATGAATTTGTTATTCCTGTTATTTTCATCATTTTTTGCTAGTATATGTATACATTTATTGAATGCTAGTATATGTATATCATTTTCTGCTCTGTACAACAGATGCTTATGCTAGTTAACGGGCACGGGCGACCCGTGGGCGACCCGAGACTCGCACGGGCACGGGTCTGGATGTGAAAACGAACTCGTGACGGGTTTTTTAACGGGTCTTATTCTAGTGTCGCGGGCACGGATCTAGGTAGGCAAAACCCGACGGGTCTGTGCCCGTTGCCAACCCTAACCACGATTGACGATTCCATTTCCATCCATCGAAGAAAGTTGGTTACCGTAGTGCCTTCGTCGACACAGGTGTTTTATTCAGAGTACGCGTACAACACCACTGGGAATTCAGGCGGGCCACCGATCTGAGCTCGCAGCCGGCCGCGCGCTCTAGCAGACGCCCTTGGTCTTCCCGCCGGCGAGCGACACGCTCCGCTGCACCGCCACGACGGGCTCCCGCTTGACGACCCTGGCGGACGCCTCCTCGCCGGAGCCCCTGGCGGCGGGGCCGAGCTCGATGGTGACCCGCACCCTCGGCACGCGCCCGCCCCTGGCCTCGTCGTCCAGCTCGTCCAGCGCCATCCGCACGTGGGCCAGGAACCGCTCCGCCAGCGGGCGCCCGAAGTCCTCCCGCACCACGACGCGGAGCACCTCCATGTGCTCCAGGTCCGCCGGCATCGTGTACGCCGGCACGATCCACCCGAACCGGCGCAGCTCCGACGACAGCCGGAACGCCAGCGAGGCGTCCTCGCCGCCCTTGGGCGTGAAGGCCACCAGCGGCACGGCCCGCTCCTTGGAGATGATGGTGAACCGGCCCGTGCGCTCCAGCCCCTCCCGCAGTATCCGCGCGCTCTCCATGCAGTTCTCCATCACATTCCGGTACCCCTGCGACGAGCACAAATTGTTACCAAATTGTTCGTGTTGGTGCGCTACAGAGATCATACATGCATACCTCGAAGCCTAATCGGAGGAACTGGTAATACTGCGCGATGATCTGGCTGGACCCTGCAGGGAGTTGGACATGTCGTCAGATCGAGTTCAGAATAATCTCAATCGGCGACGATCGAGATGCTAATGTCTGGCTGGTGGCATGGCGATGGCGATGATCCTGTCGTGCCTTTGGAGAAGTTGAGCGTGAAGGTGGGCTGGTCGGCGCCGAGGTAGTTGATGTGGAAGATGAGGTCCTCGGGCAGGTCCTCCTTGCTGCGCCAGATGACCCAGCCGACGCCGGCGTAGACGAGGCCGTACTTGTGGCCGCTGACGTTGATGCTCTTGACGAGCGGCAGCCGGAAGTCCCACTCCAGCTCCGGGTACAGGAACGGCGCGATGAAGCCGCCGCTGGCCGCGTCGACGTGGATCGGGGTGCCCCACCCGGTGCGCCTGTTCCTGGCGGCGAGCAGGTCGTTGAGGCGCTTCACGTCCTCGAACTCGCCGGTGAGCGTGGAGCCGAGGATGGCGGCGACGCAGATGGTGTTCTCGTCGACCATCGCCACGGCCTCGTCGGGGTCCATCACGTACCGCCCTTCCCGCAGCTTCACCTCCTTGAGCTCCACCTCGAAGTAGCGCGCGAACTTCTCCCAGCACACCTGCACGTTGGCGCCGGTTACGATGTTGGGCCTGTCGCAGGGCTTCCCCGCCGCCCTCCGCCGGTGCTGCCAGCGCCGCTTGAAGGCCAGCCCGGCCAGCATGATCGCCTCCGACGACCCCACCGTGCCGACCCCGACGGCCTTCTCGCCGGCGCCCACCGGCGCGTTGAACAGCCGCGCGATGATGTTCACGCACCGGTTCTGCGCCACATGCAGGGAAATTGAATTACAGAGGATCGGACGCGCTGATTAAATTGACAATGGATCGAAGATCTAGATGGCATGGATGCGTGCCTGGAGCTCGGTGGTGACGGGGTACTCGTCCATGTCGGCGTAGTTCTTGTTGATGCCCTCGAGGATGAGCCTGTCGCACTCGGGCTCCATCCACGTGGTGACGAACGACGCGGTTCAGCCGCGGGCTGCTGTCCAGCAGCAGCTCGTCGTGGATGATCTGGTACGCCGCGTCCTTGGAGATGGACTTCTGCCCCAGCTCGTACCTGTGCATGCTCGCATGCCACATCAACACACGAGAAAATCCCTAGCCTACTGCTTGATCAATCGATCAGAATTCAGAAGACGGCGGCGTTCGACCTCGGGAGCGGCTCCTGGACGTATCTCGAGGCGAAGACGACGGCCGACGCGGCGGCGGCATTGTCGAGCTCCTGAACATGCGTCAGAACCATCTCTCTCTACGCTGACAGCTCGCTCCGGGTGTCTTCCCGGTTACAAGAGATTGCTGTTGCTGTTCGATTAATTTAGTCCTATGATCTATGCCTATATATACTGGAGGGAGACTTGAGCGATGCTGTATCCACTGTGCGTTGCATTGCTTGTCCCATGCTGTTGCTGCCACGCGACTCTGCTTCGCTCCCACGTCAGACCCTTGCCTTGCTTGTCCCTGCTGCTTTACTTGCTAGCTTCAATTGCTTCCCGGAGCTGCTTAATCATTCGGTTATTGTACCAGTGCACCACGCATGGGCCAATCCTAGGACAGAGTAAGATGTTGCTTCCATAAAAATTTCGAAGCAAACCAAACGTAAACCAGCTTGTTCATCCAGTGAAACCAGAAAAACTGAAGCTTTACTACATGTGTGTGGATGAACATTGAGAATTTCTGCCCGGCAACGTTCAGGCAGCAAAACTGAACAAAATCTGAAAAGCACGTGTACAATCTAGTATGTAGCATATTTCCTTGTTTGGGCAGAGGCACAACTGCAAAGTTCCTGTTTCCATCTCCAGCTACCTTCCTCAGTTCCTCCTCGAAATTCTTCCAGAGGCAAGTTTCCTTAAGTTTCGGGCTTTCAGAAGCATTTCGTCTCGCAGGTTTTACCAATTTCCTTGCTGGGCGAGTTCAGTAGCCGTACAGCAGGATCTGTTTCAGCTGGAGCAGGGATTACTTATGTACAGAAGTCGCTTGCCATGAAAATAGAGGGGTTTGACAACCTTATTGGGGGGAAAGAAAATCTGGGTTTGACAAGTAAGTGTTTACAGTATATCTTTTAAACTGTATAAAATGTAGCAGGTAAATTATCTTGGTAAATATGCCCATTGTGGTTTTACTTGGTGCTTCAAATATTGCTGTCTGGTTAGTTCTCATATTCAGTAATAGCTTCTGTCATTGGGTACGCCTTTGTTTGCTGCGGATGGGTTATTACTAATACTTTCATCTCGGTCAGTCCCTAAAATGTTGATCGAACAATGTGAAAAAAAAAGTTTATCAGAGAGCAACAAGCATGAATATATTTATTTTGAAACATACGTCCGAGGGCTTCTTGTACATGATTTATACGATGGAAAATAAGAACCAGCACAGCAAAAACCATGTAAAAAATGAGGACAAAATTTGAGAAATCATTATTGTCCATCGATCCATTACGACCATCCACTTCCTGTTCTGTTCTCCAACACCGTCGATTCTGCTGCCAAGTGGGGACCAAAAGAGAACCAAGCAAATTCTGCATATCAAAACCTCTAGAAATATCTTCAAAAAAAACCCTCTAGAAATATTTACCAAATGCAATCTTTTACTGAGAGGAAACGTTCCATATCGCAACATTACAAGGAGGTAACAAAAAGAAATTACTTCATCGGCACGGAAAAGCCTGGTCTTATTCAAATGTTCATACGGAGCCGCGCGGGCGCATATCATTCCGCGTTCCCTATTCCTCTACGATGTCCAGGTCCGCTGGATCAACGGACGTGAACTCACCCTCCTGCGAGAACAAACCCTCGGCCTTGACAATCTTCTTCTGCGGGATCTGGCTGATCTTGAGCCGGTCGTCGTCCGTCAGCTCCCAGTCGAAGATGTCGAGGTTTTGCTTGAGCCTCTCCTTGTTGTAGCTCTTGACGATGGACGTCACGCCCTGCTCGTATATCCACCTCAACGCCGCCTGAAGGAAGACAAGAATAATGGATGTGTATCAGACTACCAGTTCAGGTAGGTAAGCCGTAAGCATCAAAAGGAGTTTGGAGCTAGAACAGAGCTTTTGTTAATGTAGGCTATAAACGTACGAACAGACATGGAGAGCAACAGATTACTGCTACTGTACTAATTCAAGCTAGTAGGTAGAATCCTTTCTTATTTTTACTAATTATATATAAAAAAACTGTTTTAGCTTTCAGTATAGTAGGTAGTAGTAGCAGGCACTAGACATCTCGCGATCCACGCTTATACTTTCCTAAGGGACACCGTGACAGCAACAGCATCCGTGGCGCCATAGACTTCTCATCAACGCCCGGGCAATTGTCCAAGTCACTACCGACGTCAGTCAGAAAGCTACGTGTCAGAAGAGAAACCCAGCCGGGCCGGGCGCGCGGATGGCGGCCGGCCACCGGCGGCGGCGGCGTACCTGCGCGACGGATTTCCCCCTCGCCCTGGCGATCCCGGCGAGCACCTCCGACTCCAGCACGGCGTTGCTGCCTGTGCCGTCCCAGTTCTGGCCCCCCAGCGGCGAGTAGGCCGCGACGTGGACGCCCTTGTCGGCGCAGTACGCCCGCAGCGCCCGCTGCTGCCACGCCGGGTTGAGCTCCAC
The DNA here is from genome assembly GCF_016808335.1 of Panicum virgatum. Lineage (NCBI taxonomy): Eukaryota > Viridiplantae > Streptophyta > Magnoliopsida > Poales > Poaceae > Panicum > Panicum virgatum. The sequence goes on along the minus strand of NC_053151.1, from coordinate 31,906,752 downwards.
TTGGTTCACCGCGGGGGGACGGCGGCGGCGGCGAGCACCCTGCCGAGGTGCCTGGTGGTGAAGTTGCTGACGCCGATGGCCCTGGCGAGCCCCAGCCGCTGGCACTCCTCCATGGCGCGCCACACGCCCTCCAAGTCGAGCGGCACGGCGTCCTCCTTCCTGTTGGGGAAAGTCAGCGGCCCGGGCTTGAGGGCCACCGGCCAGTGGATCAGGTACAGGTCCAGGTACTCCATCTGCAGGCTCCTGCTCGATCCCACACGGCATCACGCACGAGAAAAAGATCAATTCTTTTTTGTGAGGAATTTTATTTCTGAATTATGATGACTAGTAGTAGCTGGACCGGAAGAAAGAACACGGGAGGCGTGGCGGCTCTTACTTGAGGGTCTCCCGGAGGGAGGGGAGGACGAGGTCCGGGTGGCTCTGCGTGCACCAGAGCTTGGACGTGACGAACACCTCCTCCCGGGACCGGAGGAGCCCGCGGCGCACCGCCTCGGCCACGGCGTCGCCGAGCGGCCGCTCCGTGCCGTACATGGCGGCCGTGTCGAAGTGGCGGTAGCCCACCTCGATGGCCGCCAGCACCGCGTCCTTGGTGACCCCGCCGGGCGCCGGCGGGAACGTCGCCGTGCCCATGCCGACCGCCGGCATCGGCCGCGCGCCGCCCGACCGCAGGGCCACCTCCGGCACCGCCGCGGACGCCATGCCGATGCGATGCGCCGTGCGCGCCTGGTCTCCGCGGGTCAGATGCGTCGCGCTGGCTGCGATGGTTACGTCTAGGTGCAGGGACGACGGAGCAGGAGCGCGCGTGGCGTGATGGAGCCCGTACGTGCCGGTCGCTTTGGGCCTGACTGGTTGGCCGCATACGAGCCAACCAGGCTCCCGGGGTACAAGACCCCCGTGATTGGATGCCTGGGTAGTGTTGGGGGCTGGTTGGCTAGATGCAAAACCCGCCCCCGGGCCAGGCTCGCGGGATTGGAAACGAAGATATCGGTCGTTTCCGCGTGGCCTGACTGGCGCGGTGCGAGCGACCTCGCCTAGGTGTTTGCGCAGTGACACAAAGAGTACATGAGTGTTGTTGGTAGTCTGGCAACCAATCACTTGCTCGATCCAGCCTGGCTGTGCGGGAGCAGAAACCAAACAAAGGCCCTCTGTTTAGTTCACTTTATATGTAGACGTAAAATTTTTTTTTTGAATGAATCTGGTCAATTTGAAGTACTAAATGAAGTCTATTTACAAAACTTTTTGCACAGATGGGTTGTAAATCGTGAGACGAATCTAATGATGATAATTAATTCATGATTAAGCAATAATTAGCGAATGGTTACTGTAGCATCACTGTTGCAAATCGTGAATTAAGTAGGCTCATTAGATTCGTCTCGTGATTTACAGCCCAACCATGCAAAAAGTTTTGTAAATAGACTTTATTTAGTACTTCAAATTAGTAAAATTCTTTTGTAAAATTTTGTGTTTTTGTGTTTTTTCGTTTACGAGGTGGGAACTAAACGGGACCAAAATCTCCCTGTATGCGGAGAGCCTGGGCGGTCAGAGCCTGCATCTGTAGAACGAGCCAGGTCGCGTTGGGAAGAGAACTAATCAGACCCTTTATGTAGTTGGAGTAAGGGCACGTTTAGTTCCCTGAGCAAAAATTTTTGTAGGTTAAATCAGTATTTTGACCGGATGTCGGGAGGACTTTTCAGACACTAATTAAAAAACTAATTTCAGAACTCACTTGGAAACCACGAGACGAATCTTTTGAGGCCTTTGACCGCGTCATTAGCACATGTGGGTTACTGTATCACTTATGGCTAATCATGCACTAATTAGGCTTAAAAGATTCATCTCATCCTGTACATCCAAACTGTGTAATTAGTTTTGTTATTTAATTATATTTAGTGCTTCATACATGTGTTTAAAGGGGAGGTGAAAATTTTTGGCGAAAATTTTTGGGAACTAAACGCGCCCTAATCGCGCGGGTGACGTGGGCGTCCTTGTCTGGACATGGACCTGTTGTGTTGGCACGGGAGAATTCCTGCGGATGATGGCGGTGATGCATGCCTGACTGACTCCACCAGAGTCCACAGCGTTTGGTGTCGTCATGCGTTACGATTGCACCTGGTAATTAAAAACTTCCGTTTTTCTCCGTAAGAAAGAAGTTAAAAAATTTCTGCTAAAAAAGTTGGTGAAGTGACGACAACCGCTTATCAACAACCGCGGGCGTTGATTAGGGCAGGGTTGTTTAGTGTTTTGTTTGTAAGTGCCTAGGAACAGTTTTGTAAGGCCCGGTCTCCTGAAGCTGCTTGAAGAAAGAAGAGAAGAAACAAACAACCGCAACTCCACAAGAAGTAACTGTGACATCATTGATGACGACGGCGATTGCGCGGCAGCTGCTATCCCTGGGCGTAAGATTTCGACACGTAGGAACGAAGGAAAATTTGCATGATTGGAATGTCTTGGCACCTTGAAATCATGAATGCCAGGACGTGAAATATACTATTCTGCAGAGCATCTACTGATGACAAAGCTAGACTTTGTTTAGTTGCCTCGTGTAAAATTTTTAGAAAGTCATTTTTCTATATTTGAAATACCAAACATAGATTAATCATAAAATAAATTACAAAACTCGTTTGTAAATCGCGAGACGAATCTAATGAGCCTAATTAATCCGTCATTAGTAGTTGTTTCATGTAATATTACTGTAGCAACTTGCGTTTAATTACGGTCTAATTAGATTTATTAGATTCGTCTCGCGATTTACAGGCAAATTGTGCAATGTGTTTTTTATTTCGTCTAGATTTAAGTCTCCATGCAGGTGCCGGAATTTTTTTTAAAAATTTTGAACTTTGCAACTAAACAAGGGGCTAATACAAAAAGTGCCTGAGGGTGTGTTTTAGATCACTTTGCCAAAAAAAAGTTTCAAAGGGAATCTTACTAATTAGGAGTGTTAAATAAAATTTATTTACAATTTTTTTTGCACAGGTGGATTGTAAATCGTAAGGGGAATCTAATGAGTCTAATTAATCTATAATTAATTAATAATTAGCGGATGGGCGAACGAGCCATAGCTCGGTTGGCAACTCGTCAGGTGCGCGAGGCTGTCGGCCCGCGTTCGACTCCCATCGGGAGCAACGCGGGTGTCGCACTGGGAACAGTTTCCCCACGGTACTGTAGCATGAATGTGTGTGTGGTGGTGTGAGTGTTGCAGTATGGCGCGTTCTGAGACTACTCGGACAGCCTCATCTGCGTTGAGTCCGGTCAGCGTGGGCGCCCAAAATCTTAGATGACTCCCCGGTGCTTCTGGGTTCTTTCAAAAAAATAATAATTAGCGGATGGATACTGTATCATCACTGATGTAAATTATGAATTAAGTAAACTCATTAGATTTGTCTCGCGATTTACAATCCATCCGTGCAAAAAATTTTATAAATAGATTGTTTTGATATTCCATGTATATATTCAAACATTCGATGTGATATTTTTTTTATAAAATTTTGAGTTCTAAACAAACCTGAAGCTATAATAGCAGAATAGCCTCTATCGGTTGGAACCTAGCTGAGCGCTATATATATGACTATATGTACAGCTAGCTGGCACAAGGTTCGTCTTCTCTGTTGCCGGACTGACTGGATGCAGTGCTGTTCCCACTAGGAATCTATCTTGCACGTTTTATGAAAGAAGAATTTTATATTTATGGAGTATTAAATGAAGTTTATTTATGAAATCTCTTTAGGATGGGTATAACTTTTCGCGATGAATCTAATGACGGTAATTAATTGATGATTGGCTACAGTAGTGATGCTGCAGTAACTATCATCTAATCACGCGGTCAAAAGGTCTCATTAGATTCTTCAGAGTTCCTAGTGCAGGGGTTTTGAAATTGATTTTGTAAACTGACTTTGTTTAACACTATAATTAGTAGTCAAAATATTACTATTTCTAGCACAAGAACGAACCAAATAGAGCCAAGAGGCATCCCAACGAGTGGGCGGACCCAGCTTTTCATAAAGACGTAGACCGGGACCAGACGAGTGGAACGAGCTGTGCCATGTGGACCGGGTTTCTTCTTCTGGATCAAAATGAATTGTGCCTTATGAGGCTGTCCACACTGAGACACGGAACTGCACGGGAGAGCTGCAGCAGCGCACTATAAAAAGTCCGCAACCATTGGGGAAGCACGCCATCCCTTCAAATCCAGCGGACTTCCCGTTCCTCCTCTACAGAACCACGTGGCGCGGGGCCCACCCGCTCGCGCGCCTCCCAACCGCCCGGCATAAGGGTGGCGAGGCCGGACGAGGAGCTGGGGACGGCTGCCGCCGCCGCAGTGGAGGGAGGGATCTGCCCCGCGCCGCTCCTCACCCGGCGTCCGTCCGCCGTGCGCGAGGAAGGGGAGGGGGCGGCGGACCGGCGGCGCTCAGGTCCGGCAAGGGAGGCGCTCGGGTCCGGCCTCCTCGCGCGAGGGAGGTAGAGCTCGGTCCGGCACGCCATGGCCCCGCAAAGGCCTCTGCCACCGAACGCCAGGGAGGAGAGCAAGCGCCGGGCCAGAGGCTAGAGGGCGCGGCGGAGGATGGAGTCCACAGCTCCATGGCCGAGCTCGAGGTCCGCCATGGAGGGAGGTGGGAGTCCGCACCTCCATGGCCCGACCGGCGAACGAAGAGGCCGACGAGCACTCGGCCGGAGGGAGGGAGGGAGAAGGGAGAGGACGTCGCCGTGGAGGGAGGAGGAAGGGGCCGCCGCCGCCGAGGTCGAGATCCGCCGGGAGAAGAGAGAGGGAGGGGCGGCCGGCCGAGCGGATCTAGGCCGGGGGAGGTCGAGGCGGAGCTAGGCCGGCGCGCGCGGGCTCGCCGTGGAGGAGGGCCGGCGGGCGGAGAAGTCGCCGGGGCGGAGCACGAAGGGAGATGGCAGCGGGCGGAGCTGCCGCCGGGGACAGGGGAGGAGCGGCGCGGGAGGGGCTGCTCGAGCTCGAGCTCGCCGGAGAGGAGGAGGAGGGAGCCGTAGCGCGGGAGAAGCCGAGCTCGAGCTCGCCGGAGAGGAGGAGGAGGGAGCCAGGGCGCCACCGCCCACGCCAGGGAGAGGAGGAGGAAGGAGCCGGGGCGCCGCCGCCCGCACCATGGAGAGGAGGAGGGAATCGGGGCGCCGGCAACAGAGAGATGGGGAGAGAATGGGAGGGAGGAGAGAGAGGGCGTAAAGGGGGTAAAAAAAATCTGACGTATCGGTCACACTGCTTGGTAGTTAAGATAGAGTAGAGATATAGAGGATGAATGTGTGCAGGAAAACTGGAGATAAATGAGAGAATCTTGATGACTAAGATAAAATATTTTTTTAGAGGATGAATTTAGAGTAGAACGAGTGCAGATAGCTTGAGCCGGGTTTTTTTCTGGGCCATGACTAGAGCCACGGTCCGGGTGGCCCACTAGGACCCAATGCCCTCTTCTCTCTTTTTCGAGAAAACGTGCTTCCTTCGATCAATCATTCTACTGAAGATCCTCCAAGTCAAGGAAGAAAGCATGCCCTCGTTTAGATGCATGCTGTAAATTTTTTGAAAGGGAATTTTTTTATATTTGAAGTTTTAAACATAGACAAATCACAGACTAATTGCAGAACTCGTATGTAAACTACAAAAAGAATTTATTAAGACTAATTAATATGTCATTAACACATGTTTACTGTAGTAGTTACTGTAGCAATTTAGTGTCTAATCATAGTCTAATTATGCACATTAGATTTGTCTCGTAATTTACAAGCAAACTATGCAATTAGCTTTTTATTTCGTCTAGATTTAATACTCCATGCATGTAAGATTCTCATTCGATATGATAGTTTTGGAATTTTGAATTTTGCATCTAAACAAGGGAAAGTTCGTGGCCCTGTTTAATTTGACTGTGACTGCACACCATCGATCTCCGGCGGCGAAACAGGGGCGGGCCCAGGAATTATAAGGTGGGTATTCAAAATTTCAAAAGGTGTAAAAAAATTTTGATAGCCCAAAATTCACAAATAATAATAATAATTTTAAAATTAAGATCAAATTTATCACTAGTCACCTCATCTCGCGCTCAACTTGATTATCTCAGAACCGGTTCTGCTTGCTCGCCCATGCCCCACAAGACACGGACTGCTGGAGCGTCAGAGTTTTGGAGGCCCAGCCATCATTGCGAAGCGGCAACGCCTTGCCCTGACCACACGCACCACACCGTGCACGGTCGAGCCCTGCGCCCCTGCCTAGTTGAGGCGCTGGTCTGGCCGCTACTCGCATCTCGTGGCCCGTCCAGCTGCCAAGCCCATGACGCCGTCTATCTGCCCGGCCGCGGAGCCCCTACCATTGTCTGTCCTTGCAGCCGACGAGCCCCTTTTTTTGTTCGTCCTTCTGGCTTCGTCGCGCACTCACTGCCGGAATCGCTGATTCGAGGAGCTAGGGTTGCGGTCTTGCATCTGGGGGTTGAAAATCGAGGGACCGAGAGGACGCACATACGTTTGGCCTGCCTGTTAGGCTGGCTCACTAGCTACCTGATCGCTAATGAACCTTGTGGACTATTGGGTGGGGAGGGGTGGAACGTAGGATGCTATAATTTTTCAGCACGAAGCAAAAACTAGAAGTTTGGAAGTCTATTATGTTATGTAATATTTGTACTTTTATGTTATACATATACGATACACTGTATATATAGAAGATTTTGTCCGAAATAATGAGTGTTCATATGAATACCCTTGATACACCTTGCGCCTGCCCCTGCGGCAAAAACCCCTGTAGGGTCGAGATGGCGGACTAGAGGGGGGTGAATAGTCCTTTCTAAAACTAATTACGCCGGCTAACCGAAACTTATGCGGAATTGAAACTATTCGCTTAGCCAAGACTTCACCCCTCTAACTATGACTCTAAGGCACCTCCAAAAAGATCCTACACAAAACAAATGGATTGCCAAGCTATCAAGAGCTCTCCTAACAATTCTAATGCCAAGCCACACAAGACTAAGCACTAGTACTTCACAAACAAGAGGAGCTCCTACACAATTCTAATGAGCAAAAGCACAAAGCCAAACCTAAGCTCACTAGATGCTCAAGGACAAGGATACACAATCCAAACCCAAGAGCTCAACTTGCTTAGCTACACAATCTAAGTAAGAGCAACTAATTAAACTACACAAGCTAACTAGTTACACTAGGATCTCTACTTCTAGCTACAAAAGCAAGAAGATGATTAGCAAGCTACACAAGCTAACTAATCACTAAAGAGCAACTACACAAGCACAAGATATATATGAATGTAAATACAAGACTTGTGATTTGGAGAATGCAAACCACCGAGAAGAGTAGACAAAATTGACACGATGATTTTTATTCCGAGGTTCACTTGGTTGCCACCAAGCTAATCCCCGTTGAGACAAGCTACAAGGTTGCCGCCGATCCACTTGTTAGTGGTGACTCTCAAGTCACACTCTCCCACGTGGAGTGCTCACACCGGGCACACCGAGCTCTAGCACATGATCCGGCCGAACCACTTGTTGCTCTTCACGTCTCGCTCAACTAGAGTTGCTCTTCGCGGCTCCCGCGGGGGGAGCACAATACCCCTCACAATCTCTTCTCCGGAGCACCGCACAATCTTCTTGCGGGCTTCAACGGAGCCTCTTGCTACCAAGCCGTCTAGGAGGTGGTAACCTCCAAGAGTAACAAGCACACCGGCTTGCAACACGATCACCTAGTGCCACTCGATGCAATCTCTCAAAGCAATCGCACTAGAATCGCTCTCTCACTCGATCGGATGATTACTATCAAGTTAGAATGAGTAGAGGGCTCTCAAGCACTCTCACACATGGACACCAAGTCCCCAAGGTGCTCAGCCACCTCAAATGGCCGGCCACACCCTCTATTTATAGAGGGAGGCCCCAAACTAGCCGTTACACTCAAATCCGCGGTTCAAAACTTCGAACCAACCGATTTGCAAACGTCTCTGACTAAATCTGGAAGTGACCGGCGGACTGTCCGCTCCCCAGGGGCGGACCGTCCGCCGTTCAAAAAGTGAGCACACACAGAAACCGCAGTGTTTCTGTCCCAGAATTTTCAGTAGGAGGCAGACCGTCCGCAGTACAATTTGGACACCCAAGACAGAACTACCAAGTATCTGCGCCCGTTTCAGCTTTTAAAAGCGGACCGTCCGCCCCCATGGACCGGACGGTCCGCAGTTCATTTTGGACCACCAACAGAGCCAAAAACGGTTCTGCTCGAACTCATCCGAGATAACGGCGGACCGTCCTCCCTCCAGGAGCGGACCGTCCGCAGGTCTATTTCCAGCAGAAATGTACCTAGGTAAAACGGCCATAACTCTTAGCTCCAATGTCCAAATTTGGTGATCTTGGACTCTATGGAAAGCTTATTCAGAGGGCTACACAACCCAACTGAATATTTGATCCAAAACACAATGGATCAAAGCAGTATTTCACTCCAATAGCCAACCTAATTTCCAAAGAACACCGAAAAGCCTTTCTTGCTTCCCCAAGTTGGTATACATCAACTCCAACTCTTTCTCCTTTGCAAATGTGCCAACAACACCACGTGAACAACACCATGTGCATGTGTGTTAGCATTTCACAAACATTTTCAAAGGATTTTCACTTGATCTCACCACGCCACTCGATCATAGCAACATCGCAATGTTAGATCGCTCAAGTGACACTAGATGACCGATATGCAAACAAGTTTGCCCCTCTTGATAGTATGGCTATCTATACTAAATCCGGTCATGCACTTCTCTACACAACTTTTGACCGGTGAAATGAAATGCCCTACAAGTCATACATTTGCCTTGCGCATTCCATTTCATCTTCCCAAATATTTATGCCACACAAGCGCAAAACTCCATCAAGCCTTTTGATCATCATCATGAGTCAACACTTGGCTTGATCTTTCTTAAATGATATGATCCACTCCATATCATCACATGACCTCTTTGGTCTATCGATCTTGATCTTGCTCGCTATTCACTGTTGCCTCGGTCCATCGGCGCCAAATCTTGCCTAAGCTTCACCGCCTCGCGGTCCCTCGCTTCAAAGCCTTGACTTGCCCTTCTCCATTGCAACCGGTCCATCAAGCCAAGCCTTGTCTTGATGTTCTCCACTTTGGTCACATAACTCCATGTCATGTCTCATATGCAATGAGCTCCTCGATCACACTATATGAGCATAGCATCAACCCTTAGTCATTTCTCCTCCATGGCACATATTGCTCATACTAGTGTCTTTGTATGAACTAATCTCCTGTGTATCTCAACATAAACACTTATTAGTCCACCTAAGTTGTCACTCAATTATCAAAACCAAACAAGGGCCTTTCAGCCCCCCTGGTGCCGCCACCGCCAGAGAGAACGTCACTCCTCCGTCCGGTCCCTGATCCACCGGTCGTGTACCGCCGCCGCCCCGCACCCAGTCACTACCGTAGTACCGTTGGCCTTTCCTACTATCCCCCTCATCTTTTCTAAGTCCGGCGGACACCAAAACCCCAGCAGCTCCCCTCCCCTAATCCCAGCAGCCCGCGAGCTTCGTAAGGAAGAAGAACAGTACTCTCGGACCCACCTGCAATGATGGCGCCTCCCGCGCGCGTAACTCCTCCCTGATGCCTGTGTCAGGGTGCTAATGGTTTAGGATCCAAACCAAAACCGCACCAAACTATTTTTATTAAATATATTAACAAAAACCACTCCAAACCAACCCATATCATATAAAAACTAAACCAAACCATACCATCTGAGCCTGCTATAAGGCTAGACTGAAATAAATACTTTGTGCAAAACAGTATAATTATATATACAAATATAAGCCCGTTGAGAACTGGATCTTATAAATAAAATTTTGCGTTCACACCATAAAATTTTGTTAAAATTGACTGAAAATTGTTAAAGATGACTTCGTATGACTGACAGCTGCTCTATACAAAGCAATGTGGCTAGACATACATGTGGGTCCCATGTCAAGAACCGGACCCTGAAAATAACCTCGCGTTCACACTATACAATTTTATCGAAATTGATTGAGATTTGTTGGAGATGACTCAGTGTGACTGGCCACTACTCTCTGGAAAGCAGCGTGGCTGGAACTATACGTGGGCCCCACGTCAAGGGCCGGACCCCGAAAATAAAACCTCGCGTTTACACTATGAAATTTTATCGAAATTGATAGAATTTTTTTTGAGACGACTCAGTAGACTGGTAGGTACTCTGTGCAAAACAATATGGCTAGACGTACACGTGGGCCCCACATCAAGAGTCGGACTCCGAAAATAAAACGTCGCGTTCACACTATAGATTTTTATCGAAATTGACTGAATTTTTTTGAGACGACTCAGATGACTGGTAGCTACTCTGTGTAAAACAATAGCTGACCTACATGTGGACCATATGTTAAGAGAGCAGTCACTTGGTAGTATTAATGACTCAAACCAAATCAAACTGTTTCTTTTGTGAAATCAAACCAAACCGAATTGATTGCTAGAGAAACAATTTCCCATCAAATTGAAGTGGACCCAATACAAAATCCAAACCACTACAACTGATTTTAACCCAAACGATTAGCAGGTTGATGCCTGTGTGGGTTGGACGAAGGCACGCAGGCAGGTTTTCCAGGGCCCCGGTTAACATGCCTGGCGGATGCAAGTTTTTCATGGTACTCGAAGAACAGTCAGTTTTTTCAGTGAAACAACAGCATCGTTTATAGCCACATATGTGCTGTTGACAACATATGTGCAATGCGAAGTGATTCGCCGGCCATGCCGACAACATATATGCTGCCATATATATTTTCGTTTTGTTTTGCGAAGTGTACTGACAATTCAAAGCGACAGTATGGCTTTGCAGGAATTTCAGGATGTATCAAACAACCAGCACCACCAATTTTTCAGAACACGGCCGCAACTAGATGGAGAATTCAGCTACATTTCAACGATGTCAAGCTCGGCAAGATCCACGCTGGAGGCGCCTTCGGGGCTAAGCACCACCGTCACTCTGACCCTCTTATGCTGCGGTATCTGACTAATCTTGAAACGGTCTTCATCACTCAGTTCCCAGTCGAAGATGTTGGAGTAATGGGCTTGGCCCATTCATTCTAAAGCATTAAAAGAATTTAAAGCCCACTATTAATGCTAGGGAATCAATGCTTAATTCCGTACCGGGAATTGAGGAGGATCTCAACCGACTTAAAAGGTGGACTTCGTGTACACCACTTGTGAAGCCGGTAAGAGGAGGACGGCGAACCACATGCGCGCGCGCTCGCTCGCCTCGCCGGGCCGTGGCCGAGACGAGGCCGGCCGGACGGGCGGTGCGGTGCGCGTACGCGGCCGGACGTGACGTGCAGGTGCCGGTGCGGTGCGATGGCTATTTTGCCGTTGACAGCAATTAATCGTGCGATTAAACGTGCAATTAAATCTATAATTAATGGCCATAACCGCATCACCTAAATGACTCTGATGGTGTCCAGGTTCAACGATCCTGAGCACCTGAGTCACTATATAAGAAGTGCCATTCCCCTCATCCATTCTGCACCAGAGCACTGAGGCAACTCGGCTCCTCTCTTCTCCCTCTCCAGTTGCAATAACTGAGTTCCCCAACGCTAATTTCTGCGCGCACAGAATTATCGTGAGCAGGCCTCCGAAACCTTGCTCGCCTTGAGATCCTGCACGGGATAGGCGGGCAATCAGGTTTTTGGGTAACGCTTTAGCGTGACTGCTCAAAAATACAAAGGCTTTGCCCGATTGAACGACTACTTCCTGGTGGACAAGCCGAACGACTACGTCGACTACATTCTGGTGGCCGAACGACTACGTCGACTACATCTTGGTGACCGTTCGCGGGACTGCACTGCGAACTTCTTCCTGCACCGATTTAGTTCGACTACTTCGACTGAGGCCAACCGAGTAGATGTCTACTCCAGTTGGTAACAGCGCAGCCAATGCCTCCGGCAACGGCCCCGCTTCAGGGTACTCCCTGAAACTTTGGTTATTTATATTGTTTATGCTTATATGTGTGATAAGTATAAACATGTTCACATGTTTTATTTTACTCCTTAAAGTCATAGAAATATTGCTAGTTTATACATTTAATTTTGGAATTAAATTGTGCCCGAAATTGCCTAAATTTCTAACAATCCAAAAACCTGATTGTGTTAATAGGCTTTCGGTATCTAGCTTTGCTGCATCAATCAAACCACCACCTTTTGATGGTTCAAATTACAAACGTTGGCAAGAGCGGCTTATACTGTGGTTAACACTATCGAGAGTGATCCATGTGAAAGAGGGTAAGCCTGAACAATTCTCTCTAGAGGAAGGGAGTGCGTTCGATGAGGCTGATATCCTCTTTCGAGGCTTGATCATTAGTGTTCTCGGTGATAACCTGGTGGATTCTTATATCCGGCTGCCAACTGGCAAAGCATTGTGGGATGCTCTTGAGGCTCAATATGGAGTATCTGACGCCGGGAGTGAGTTGTATATCATGGAGCAGTTCCTTGAGTACAGGATGGTCGAAGACCGTTCTGTAGTGGAACAGGCTCATGAAATACATACTCTGGCAAAAGATCTCAAAAATTGCAGCAAAGAGTCCCCATGTGTGTTACCCAATAAGTTTGTGGCCGGAGGTATAATCTCTAAGCTGCCATCTTCTTGGAGGGACTTTGCTACTTCTCTAAAATACAAGAGACAGGAGTTCACAATAGATAGACTCATAGGGACTCTTGATGTTGAGGAGAAGGCGAGAGCAAAGGACATACGTGGGAAAGGAGTTGTTGGTGCTTCAAGTGCCAATCTTGTTCAGAAGAACAACTCCCACAAGAACAAGAAAAAGCCACCGCAGAACCAACCAAAGACTAAGAAAACAACCACTTTTAAGAAGAAGAATACGGGAGCTTGCTGTGTGTGCGCTAGTACGGATCACTTTGCTGCAAAGTGTCCGAACCACAAAGGCAACGACTCCGCCAACATGGTTATTAGCGAGCCTGGAGGAACTTCGGGGTACGGTAATTTATTACCTACTGTTCTTTCAGTCTTTGGTTCACCCGAGTGGTGGGTTGACACTGGTGCTAATATTCATGTTTGTGCTGATGCTTCTTTGTTCTCTTCTTACCAGACCGGCGGGACTTCCTCCTTGCTGATGGGGAACGGATCACATGCGCGTGTTCTTGGTGTTGGTACGGTAAATCTGAAGTTTACTTCGGGGAAGACCGTGCAGCTGAAGAACGTGCAGCATGTCCCCACCATCAAGAAGAATTTAGTCAGCGGCTCTCTATTGTGTAGAGATGGTTTCAAATTAGTCTTTGAGTCCAATAAATGTATCTTGTCTAAGTTTGGTACTTTTGTTGGAAAAGGTTATGAAAGCGGAGGCTTGTTCTGTCTTTCTTTGTCAGATGTTTGTAATAAAATTGCATACAATGTTATTAACGTTGATGAAACAAATGTTTGGCATTCGAGGCTTTGTCATGTTAATTTTGGTTGTATGATGCGCTTAGCTAATTTGAGCTTAATTCCAAAGTTCACTTTTGTCAAAAATTCTAAGTGTCATGTATGTGTTGAATCAAAACAAACTCGTAAGCCTCATAAGACCGCGGAGGCAAGGAGCTTGGCACCCTTAGAATTAATTCATTCCGATTTGTGCGAAATAAATGGAGTGTTGACAAAAGGTGGTAAAAAATATTTCATGACTTTGATTGATGATAGTACTAGATTTTGTTACATCTATTTGTTGAAGTCAAAAGATGAAGTTTTACACTACTTTAAAATCTATAAAGCTGAAGTAGAAAACCAACTTGAGAGAAAGATCAAAAGAGTTAGGTCAGATCGTGGTGGCGAGTATTTCTCAAATTTATTTACTTTATTCTGCGAGGAACATGGTATTATTCATGAGAGGACGCCTCCCTATTCACCTCAGTCAAATGGGGTTGCCGAAAGAAAGAACCGCACTCTAACGGATTTGGTTAACGCCATGTTAGATACAGCGGGACTTTCCAAGGAATGGTGGGTGAGGCTATATTGACTGCATGTCATGTCCTAAACCGTGTTCCTACAAAGAATAAAGAGATAACTCCATTCGAGGAATGGGAGAAGAAAAGGCCAACACTGTCATACTTACGTACATGGGGTTGTTTGGCAAAAGTGAGTGTGCCAATAACCAAGAAACGTAAGCTTGGACATAAAACTGTGGATTGTATCTTTTTAGGTTATGCTATTCACAGCATTGGATATAGATTTTTAATTGTGAAATCTGGAATACCTGATATGCATGTTGGTACTATAATGGAGTCCAGAGATGCTACATTTTTTGAAAACATTTTTCCCATGAGAGATGAAACAAGTTCATCTAGGCAAGAGTTCATCGAGGATGATGGCTCTGCTGAGCCGATAGAACACAATGAACATACACTTGTAGAAAATCCTGAAGAGGATAACAATGATGCTCCGAGAAAGAGCAAGAGACAAAAGACTGTAAAGTCTTTTGGTGATGATTTCATTGTATACCTCATAGATGATACACCCAGAACCATTGAAGAGGCATATTCATCTCCTGATGCTGACTATTGGAAGGAAGCAGTAAGGAGTGAGATGGATTCTATTATGTCTAATGGAACCTGGGAGGTCGTTGAACGTCCTTATGGATGTAAACCGGTTGGATGCAAGTGGGTGTTCAAGAAAAAGCTTAGGCCAGATGGTACTATTGAAAAGTATAAGGCTAGGCTTGTGGCCAAGGGTTATACCCAAAAAGAAGGAGAAGATTTCTTTGACACTTATTCACCAGTTGCCCGATTGACCACAATTCGAGTGTTACTTTCCCTGGCAACCTCTTATGGTCTTCTCGTTCATCAGATGGACGTTAAGACGGCTTTCCTCAATGGAGAGTTAAAAGAGGAGATCTATATGGATCAGCCGGATGGGTTTGTATCAAAGGGTCAAGAAGGAATGGTTTGTAAGTTGTTAAAATCTTTATATGGTCTCAAGCAAGCACCTAAGCAGTGGCATGAAAAGTTTGATAGAACTTTGACCTCTGCCGGCTTTGTTGTGAACGAAGCTGACAGATGTGTGTACTATCGCTATGGTGGGGCTAAAGGAGTGATTTTGTGCTTGTATGTGGATGACATACTGATCTTTGGCACTAGACTTAATGTGATTAAGGAAGTCAAAGAGTTTTTATCTCAAAATTTTGAGATGAAGGATCTGGGAGAAGCTGATGTTATCCTTAATATAAAATTGGTAAAAGAGATCAATGGTGGGGTGATTCTTACACAGTCTCACTATGTGGAGAAGGTGTTAAGTCGCTTTGGTTATAGCGACTATAAACCTGTCTCAACACCATATGATGCCAGTTTAATTCTTAGAAAGAACAAAAGGATAATGCGAGATCAGCTGAGATATTCTCAGATCATTGGTTCATTAATGTATTTAGCGAGCGCTACAAGACCTGACATCTCGTTTGCTGTAAGCAAACTGAGCCGGTTTGTTTCAAACCCGGGAGATGATCATTGGAAGGCTCTTGAAAGAGTAATGCGCTCTCTGAAGGGGACAATGAACTATGGAATTCACTACACCGGGTACCCAAGGGTACTAGAAGGGTATAGTGATTCAAATTGGATTTCTGATGCTGATGAGATAAAGGCCACAAGTGGATATGTGTTTACACTTGGTGGTGGAGCTGTTTCCTGGAAGTCTTGCAAGCAGACCATCTTAACGAGGTCAACTATGGAAGCAGAACTCACAGCATTAGATACCGCCACTGTTGAGGCTGAATGGCTTCGTGAGCTCCTTATGGACTTGCCGATAGTTGAAAAACCGTTACCGGCAATCCTAATGAACTGTGACAATCAAACGGTAATTGTCAAGGTGAATAGTTCAAAGGATAACATGAAGTCATCTACACATATGAAAAGGCGGTTGAAATCTGTCAGAAAATTGAGAAACTCCGGAGTTATAGCCCTGGACTATGTTCAGACGGCTAAAAATCTGGCAGATCAGTTTACAAAGGGTCTTTCACGAAATGTGATAGACAATGCATCTATGGAATTGGGCTTGAGACCCACGTGAGTCATTCTATAGTGGAAACCTGTCCTATGTGATCGGAGATCCCGTGAATTAGGATGGTGAAACAAACTAAAGTCTGACTGTGAGAAGAGAACCTTTGTGAAAAGGGCCCATTCCGTGTATAAGGTGCATTTCTCTTCTAATCTGTATGGCAGGTTGGTCTATACCTTAATGTGTGCCAGGTGGTTTCTTTTAAACAAATGAGTTGTTTTCTTGAAACAAAGATGTTGCCCTACAGAACATCTGAAAGGAACACACCTATATGAATTTGACCACTGGTCATGGTCTATGAGAATTGGGTATTCTCTAGAAACTCATGAAGGGCCTGGAGTATGACTTATAAGCTCCAAACCGCGGGGATACTTTTGCAGCCTAGTACCAGTGAAGGGTTCTGGTCAAACTTGTTTGCACAAAACTGGCAATTCAAGGCATAGTCCATTGCACAGTTGTGAATAAGTGTAGCCTTTGTCCTAGATGGAAGTTCAACTTAACAGTCTCTGTCGAATACTGGTATATCAATGAGGGAATGAGGGTATTTCTAGTGTGGCTTGAATTTCTTGGTGGGGATTGTTGGAGTAATGGGCTTGGCCCATTCATTCTAAAGCATTAAAAGAATTTAAAGCCCACTATTAATGCTAGGGAATCAATGCTTAATTCCGTACCGGGAATTGAGGAGGATCTCAACTGACTTAAAAGGTGGACTTCGTGTACACCACTTGTGAAGCCGGTAAGAGGAGGACGGTGAACCACACGCGCGCGCGCGCTCGCTCGCCTCGCCGAAACGGGCCGGGCCGTGGCCGAGGCCGAGCCGAGGCGCGGCGCGGCCGGCCGGCCGGACGGGCGGTGCGGTGCGCGTGCGCGTACGCGGCCGGACGTGACGTGCAGGTGCCGGTGCGGTGCGGTGCGGTGCGGTGCGGTGCGGTGCGGTGCGGTGCGGTGGCTATTTTGCCGTTGACAGCAATTAATCGTGCGATTAAACGTGCAATTAAATCTATAATTAATGGCCATAACCGCATCACCTAAATGACTCTGATGGTGTCCAGGTTCAACGATCCTGAGCACCTGAGTCACTATATAAGAAGTGTCATTCCCCTCATCCATTCTGCACCAGAGCACTGAGGCAACTCGGCTCCTCTCTTCTCCCTCTCCAGTTGCAACAACTGAGTTCCCCAACGCTAATTTCTGCGCGCACAGAATTAGCATGAGCAGGCCTCCGAAACCTTGCTCGCCTTGAGATCCTGCATGGGATAGGCGGGCAATCAGGTTTTTGGGTAACGCTTTAGCGTGACTGCTCAAAAATACAAAGGCTTTGCCCGATTGAACGACTACTTCCTGGTGGACGAGCCGAATGACTACGTCGACTACATTCTGGTGGCCGAACGACTACGTCGACTACATCTTGGTGACCGTTCGCGGGACTGCACTGCGAACTTCTTCCTGCACCGATTTAGTTCGACTACTTCGACTGAGGCCAACCGAGTAGATGTCTACTCCAGTTGGTAACAGCGCAGCCAATGCCTCCGGCAACGGCCCCGCTTCAGGGTACTCCCTGAAACTTTGGTTATTTATATTATTTATGCTTATATGTGTGATAAGTATAAACATATTCACATGTTTTATTTTACTCCTTAAAGTCATAGAAATATTGCTAGTTTATACATTTAATTTTGGAATTAAATTGTGCCTGAAATTGCCTAAATTTCTAACAGAAGATCTCCATGTTCTCCCTGAGCCTCTCCCGTTTCAGGCTCTTGACAACCATGCTGGCACCTTGCTCGTAGATCCACCTCAGAGAAATCTAGGGGGACAACGGAAACTAGTTATGTGGTAACATCGCAGAAAAAAAGAATTAGAGGAATCTAACATATTAGCAGTATTGAATCGGTACTACAGTCTACACTCGCCCAAAGAAGTCCCAAAAATTTAGCATATCATTTACTATCCCAAACTGCGAAAACCCCTTTTTTTAAGAATACGAAGTGAACAAACCTAGTTAGACATTATGAGTGCTACAGCAGAAGCTAAATATGTGGAAGAATTAAAAAATGTTTAAGTAGGATATGAACTAAGAACGATTGATAAACTTTGACCAAGATTCATTGAGAGAGAGAGAGAGAACCTGAGCCACCGATTTCCCTCTAGCCTTGGAAATCTCTTCTAGAACTTGAGACTGTAGTACTGCATTTGACATGCTTTGGCCTCCAAGGGGAGAATATGCAGTCACATGAATACCTTTGTCTTTGCAGAACTCAATTAATTTTTTCTGCTGCCAAATCGGATTCATTTCAACCTGCAAAGATCATAAATACCAATATAATGCTGACATGCCAGATGATACCAATATAATCGAATCGTTCTTAACTCAGGGCATTTCCAGTTGATTTCATATTTACGATATCATTTCAGACCGTTCCCATTTTCCAATTCCAAAACATAAAACTTGTCACTCGGCTTGCTTCTTTAAATGACATAGCAAGGCTCTGCTTTTATTTAAAAAAAACGTGTCATTTGCAAAAAATGATTTCACAGTAAACTTGTAACTGCTTCTTTATAGTTCATTTCACAAATATGGAAAAATCCCATATATAGCGTCCGGAACCATTTTCGCATTTTTAATATCGTTTTCATCCTGTCCATATAGAAATTTATTTTCAATTATTTACAAATGAGAATTCGTTAAACAGCCTTCAATCAACCACTGAGAGCTAATGGAAGGTTACTGAAATTACCATTACTAATTATCCACTTATCAATACAGACCTGATTGACTGCTGGGGGGATATCAGCAATTGCAAGTAGCTCTTGCAGCTTTGTTGTCGTGAAATTGCTGACACCAATCATTCTAGCAAGCCCAAGCCGATGGCATTCCTCCATCGCCCGCCACACGCCGCTCAGGTCCATGGGCATTATGTCCTCCCTTTTGATTGGAATTTGGGGCTTTCCTGGCTTTGCAGCCACTGGCCAATGAACCAGGTACAGATCAACATAGTCCATTTGAAGGTTCCTATAGAGGAAGAGGCAAGAATCTTGATTGCCACCAAAGAGCACCAGCTTTCGTTTTTTTTTTTTGGTACTCCAGCCTTCCAGCTACTGCACTATTGCTAGGTTGAGAATCTAGTTTTAAGTTTCAAATTGCTCTCGCCTGTTCTTTCAAAAGTCGATATTTTTTCTTAAAAGTTAGTTTTAATAAGTTTACCAAAAATTAGGTGTTAAGTTTCAAATTTAGTTTTGAGTTGACTGGATCCTAGTAATTGACAGCGAATCTCCAAAAAGAAACGAGGAAACAAATCTCTAGCTCAATAGATCCTTACTGCAAGCTCTCCCTGAGGGAGGGGAGCACGAGGTCCGGGTGGCACTGCGAGCACCACACCTTGGTCGTGACGAACACCTCCTCCCTGGACGCCACGACCCCGCGCCGCGCCGCTTCGGCCACGGCCTCGCCAACGGCCCGCTCGGAGCGGTAGAGCGAGGCGGTGTCGAGGTGACGGTAGCCGAGCTCCAGCGCGGCGAGGACGGCGGCCCTGACGTCTTCCTCCACGAACGGGAACGATGCCGTGCCAAGCCCCACCGCCGGCACCGGCACCGGCCGGCCGGCGGCGGCGCCAGCCAGGAACTCACGGATCTCTCCCTGCTTGTGGTGTGGTGATGCCATGGCCGGCGCCGCCTGCTTGCTCCGCGTGCGTCCAATCCGAGTCGTGACTCGTGACGCGCGGGCCGGGGCTAATATAAAACAGAGGGGATGCTCTCTTTTCTGCTTGTTTCATTTCAACTTATTTTAATTTGTTATTCTTTCTTATATAATACTACTCCCTTCGTTCCAAATTATAAGTCATTTTAAGAATCTTGGAGAGTCAAAAATTTTCAAGTTTGACCAAATTTATATAACAGGTAATAACATTTATGATACCAATTAAGTATTATTAGATTCTTTGTTAGCTATATTTTCATATTATAGCTATTTGATGTCATAAATTTTTGTGTTTCTCTCTATAATTTTGATCAAACTTTGAGATAATTTGACCCTCCAAAATTTTTGGAATGACTCATAATTTGGAACAGATGAAGTATTAAATTAACATTATTGAATCAGTCAAACGTACAACTACTAGACCAGTGTTGTGTTAGTAGAAAACTAGAAATGTCCCCCGGTTGCTCGAGGTTGCCCACATCATCATCGCAGATCATCACATTAGTGAACGGTGAAAGCTTGACTTTTTTTTTTATTGAGATGTATAGACACCGAGAAAGCCACATTTTCGTCCAACGATCTTTTAAAGACCTAAATGGGGGGCGATTTTTGGCCACCTATTGAGCCACGTCATCAAGAAAACGAGAGCCGTCCGATCGGCCAGAAAAAAGATCTAGACCATCAGATCGCATGTAAATTTTACAAAAAAAGTCCCTCAACTTTACAAAAATCAACCAGCGGACCATATATTTTTGTGAAAAAGACCCCTGAACTTTCTACAAATCAACCCAGTCCAAAATTTTGAAAAAAAGGGAAGTCCTCCGTCCTCCTGCTGCAACCACTCGTCGTCCTCGCCGAGCCGCGGCCGCGCCTCCCACCGGCCCACCATGCCGCGATGCCGCGGAGGAAGAGAACTGAGGAGCCGCCGCGACGAGCTGTCTGCCGGGCAGCCGCGCCGAGCCACCGCGCCGCCACGCCGAGACATCGGGCCACCGCGCCTCCCGCCGGGTCGCCGCGCTGGGTTGTCGTCACCGATCAGCTGCTCGACGCCGCTCTGGCATGCTCATCGCCGCCCGCACCCCTTCGACCGGCGGCCTGCACAACATCCGACTAGATCTGAGGCAGATCCAGCCAGACCCGAGGCACGGTCGCGCAGCTGCTGCGTCGTTGACATCATGGTCCTCAACACTGGTACACCGCCGAGGCTGAGATTGGGGACCGGCTGCGGCGCTCGATGCAGCAACGGCGCCAAGCCGCCAACGGAACCCGCGCCCGGGCGCCTGGCCCCGCGCTCATCGGCCACAGGTGACCAGGGGCCTGGCCGCGCCTCCCGCAGGGCCGCCGCGCGCCGCCGCGCCGAGCCGTCGCGCTGCGCCATCGCGCCGACTCACCGCAGAGGAGGAGAGCGAAGGATCTGCCGCCTGCATACGGCTTGCGGAGGAAAAAGAGGAGGCGGCGTGCGGGAGTGGCGCAGGTGGAGATAAGGGAGAGCGAGTGGATGGCGTCGATCTGCAGTCAAAGAGATAAGGCCGCATGGAGCCCACCATGCGGTAAAAGGTCGAGTAGCCAGCAGATCACCTGGTGCACAGTGTTTACCTGCTTTCTTTTTTTTTATATCGTGTTTACCTGTTTTCAAACACGAGACTTCGGGTATTATATATACTATATTTTTCCCATATTTATGAAACTATTTTCACTCCAATTTTATTTTCAATCTATATGATTTTTAAACAATTCGTAGTCAAGCATAAACACGTGTTACAATAATAAATGATGTCCTATCAGACCTTCCTATCTTTCAACACCGCACAATGCAAGTACACACTACTATAGAAAATCAAAGTCAAAACTGACATCGGTAACAACCAAAAATCATATGAATATTGGATCCTCCAGTTTCGGTCGGATAAATACATGACTTTTGAAATAAATAAAAAACACTGGTCTACAGGTCATGGCGCGCCAACGGCGCGCCAGCCTTTCTAGTGTCTCCCTATTATTCCTCTACAATCTCCATCTCCGACGGATCGACCGACGTGAACTCGCCCTCCGCCGAGAACAGGCGTGTCGCCGTGAGAAACTTCCTCTGCGGGATCTGGCTGATCCTGCACCGGTCTTGTCTTCTTCGATCGGTCAAGTCCCAGCCGAAGATGTCGAGGTTTTGATTCAGCCTCTCCTTGCTGTAGCTCAACGACACCTGCTCATGTACTCCCTCTGTTTTGAAATATAAGGTATTCCAATATTCTTAGAGAGTCAAAATTTTTAAGTTTGACCAAATTTTTAGAAACATCATAAAAATTTATGGCACCATACAGATATATTATAAAAATATATTTAATAGAAAATCTAATGGTACATATTTGATATCATAAATATTATTACTTTATTGTATAAATTTGGTCAAACTTGAAAAAATTTAACTCTCCAAAAATGTGGAAATGTCATATATTTCAGAATGAAGGGAGTATGATTTATCCATCTCAACGACACCTGAGGAGGGAATAGGGATATTAGAAGGGAGAAAATGGAAGCAGCCAAAAGCAGGCGGCGGCGGTCACCCAGTTACCCTATCATTTCCACCAAAAATTCCACGGTCTTCCAGATTTCCATATGAACGCACGAAGGGGAAGATGATCACGAACAAGATGGAGATGCATGATGAGATGATGCTAATTCAGGTGTTCTCTAGCGGAAAGGAGATGATGCTTGTAACAGCCCGGCCCAAAAGCCTGTTGGGTCAAAATAGGTTTTGTGCACATGTGTATACAAGGTGCTAGGGAGAGCAATTTTAGTCCTATATTAGTTAGGCAAGAGGAGCTAGACTAATTTAAATAGGTGTCTTAAAAGAAACTAGTTAACTCTGGTTGTAATTTTTGCAAGGACGAAGATCGTCTCTACCCGCGCGCCGGGTGCCGCCTGCGTTGGTGCGTCGCGTTGTGCCCGTCGGATGCCTGGGCGCCTGTCTGGCAGGGTCCGCGTGCCGTCGTACGTCTCTTTTTTTTTCATTGCCGGCCAAAAAGATTTTTTTTTCATCGCCGGCCAAAAAGACAAGAAAGGATGAGGCTAAGCAAACGATCTCGGTAGGAGATCAAACCAGTTTTTCTCAAAGCAGGCGTCGTTACGAGCTCGCCAAATGGCCCAGCAGATTGCTGCCAGCCCCACCATGTGAAATTTTGAGCCACTAGTCATGTATTTTTGCACCCATTGCCAGTATTGATCAAATCAAAAGAACAGGGTTTGCAGTTTGAACCAACAACCATGGCCACTAGGCTCCACACAAATTTAGCCATGGAGCACTCAAAGAACATATGGGTAATAGTTTCATTTTCAGGGCAAAACCGGCATTTTGGATCTCCCTGTCACTTTCTCTTCAAAAGGTTATCTTTAGTCAGTATGACATTATGTGAAATAAGCCACATAAAAGTTTTAATTTTCAAAGGGATTTTAGCTCTCCATAATTTTTTGTTAGGAAAATCAGGATTTTATGCAAACAGATGAGAATATATGGATTTAACTGAGAAGAGACCATTTTCCATAACCATTTTTGCTTGTCCTCTTCCTCTGACATTGCAAAAACAGATCCTAAGTCTTTGAGCTTTCTAAGAATTGTTTGGTTATATTCATCTAGCCGTCGTACGTCCCTGAGCTGCGGTCTACTTCTTCCTTGAGGATAGCCACAAGATCCACAAGTAAGACTTGAGTGGCGGCCATGCCCTATCTTTGAATACTCAAGGGAAGGTGGCCCTCGTGGAGGCCAAGGATGGCGGGCTCGGCGTCGCAAATGTGGAGGGCTACAACCTCCACGTCTAGTCATGGCGGCCTGCTGCTGTTGGTCCTAATGGCGTCCAGCAATGGGTCAAGGACCAGATACGGTGGTATCCATTGCCACCGGTGACTGACTTCGAGGTGCTTGGTTTTGGGGAAGGCACCAATATCGTCTTCATAAGAACAAATGCTGGCACCTTGATTGTTTGGTGCAAATACCGCCTGGTTGAGAGAAAAAAAAGAGTGCAGGACTTCTCGGTCTCTTCTGTTGTCCGTGCTCAACATCGGTGAGTAAACGTCAAGATGTACAACATATATAGTCAGGCCATATTCCCCTCTCAGAACAAAGCAAGGCAGGCAGCACACCAGCAACGAACGGGGCAACAAAATGAAGCTTAAGTCAATACACGATGCCACCGACAACAATCCTCGTTCCGGAAGTGAAAAACTAAACTGAACAAATCAGATCCATTTTTCCGTCAAAAGAACCTCAATACACATTTGGTTCCAAGCGGATTCGGCGATCGTCAAAGAACCCTAAACATCAAACATACTCTTCATAGTCATGATCATATATAACCAACTACCGTGGAAGAATAAAAGGTCTGATCCATAACTGGTGTCCGGTCACAGTGGCTTAAACTACAGAGAAATTTAACTACCAACTGTCACCAACTGTCAAACAGAATACTGGTAGAGGCATCCAAAGCATCAGCCCTGCAACATGTCAAAAGTAGCAGCTGGTTCAACTTGTTGGGATTTGTAAATGGCCATGAACTAACATATTTGGGCTGGAGAATTCAGGACAAAGCAGAGTCATTGATCATCCCTGGTCTGAGTCTGGATATTCATGAACTGAACTCAACGTTGGCAACTATTTGTCAGGTGTACAGGTGATTGGTGATCTCAGTGCCCCTGGAAACTCAGAGGAAGAAGGAGATTCAGTATATGGTGATCTCGTTTTCTGAAACTGAGCCTGTAGCTACTGCTTTCCAGTTCCAAAGATGTACAAATTCAGTCTAACTTTGAGCAAAACCATGTCAAAGAAATACGAATTTGAGCAAATATCCATCTCCTTTGATCCTTTTTCACCTAATGCTATAGCCGTAGCTCAACTCAGTGTCTCTCCTCCCCTACAGCAGCACTGGCATATCTGCTGCAATATAAGTGAATTGCCTATCTCTCCCCTATCAGCTTAAGCTTTTGGGTTGAACTGGTCGGTGCATGCAACTTAATATGGTATCAAAGCCAGAGATCTCGAGTTCAAATTCTGGTTAGTGCAATTAAATAAAATAATTGTGAATTGCCCATCTCTCCCCTAGAATTCAGGTTAACTGAACGCAAACCATCTATTCAGAAACTTTTATAACCACAATATGATTCCACAGAAGACATGTCGTGACAATATGATTCCGCAGAATTACTGTGAACTGAAAAGCGTGCAGAGAACCTCAAAGTTCAGATTCAGCGTGCTACCAACAGAAACAAAAAACAAAATGACCGGAAGCCTCCCCATGGATCATGTATGTAGGTTGTAGGCACGAAAAAGTACATGGTGCCAATCATTCAGGTTACAGAGTTAAGCTTGCTCTATGGGAACAGTACAGTCCAAGGTGTTTTTTTTTGCGTTAATTTTCACCCCTGCTGCTTCAATGGGACCTGATGCCAACTGAAACGCCTGAAGATTTTAAGCTGCACAAACTGTCAGCCTCCTCCTCCCTCCATCATCCTGGAGCACTTTGCCTGCATGTAAAGCAGTTAACAGTGAGTTATCAAATGACAACAGGATTAAACAAACAATCGTCTGCACGTCCACACCATGCAAAATTATCAGATTTGTTTCCTAAGATGTTTTATTAGAGTTTGAAAGTAATTCGTCGTTCTTGGGCAGATTTGTTCATCTCAAACTCAAACAATTAACTACAGAGTCATTTTTCATGAAAGCAAGGCACATATCCAATATGACATCATTCCGAAGGGACCCTGCTAAGCATGAACTGAACAGAAGCTCCTACAAGCAACAAGGCCAGGTGCATCATTCATGATCAGGAAGAAATTTAAAACTACTACAATTGAGCATGAAAACGTACTTCTTAGTCAACACATGTTCAGTTCAGACTTCATAAAGAAGCTAATCCATATCCATACTGATGAAAATTGCAGAACAGAGGAAATGAGTGACAACATGTATATTCAGTTCCAACTTCCAAGGTTCCATGTTAAGTAGAAAGGATATTTTGACCCATATGAGTACCACCACTATTCTCACTCAAAATTCCCAGAAGAATGCATAAGTGTAAATAATACCCAGATATCCGAAATAAACATAGATATCTGTGTTTCTTGGGTTTAGCAGATATATTCCTTGCTCGGCATAAATTTAGATCAATTTTCAAGATCTTGTCATGCATCAATTACATGTACAGTAGATGAATAAACTCGTATGCATCAATCACCAGTTTCAAGGACCCACAACAAAAAATAGGTAGGACTAGCAAAGTTCTTACTAGACTTTCATAGATCCACCGTTTCCTATTTTCATATTACTGAATAAACATGTGGTAGTAACTGCAATGAAACAACTGCTACAAAAGTACACAGATCAGAAAGCTTTGCACAAACAATGACATGGGAATTATCACTTTTATTCAAGATGCTCTTCAGTTTGTTCAGAACACAGACAACTATCTTCTGATTTCTGAAACAATCTAGCATGTAGGCAGACTTGTTTATAATTGATGATCAGGAGAAATTTCAAGAGAACCATAATGGAGCACGAAAACTTACTGCTTCTTCAGCACTATCCAGTTTAGGGAGGAGCTATTCCATACTTTTGGAACTCTGCAGAACAGAGAAACGGAGTAACATTAGTCTCACTCATTGCTCACCAGAAGGCAAAAATGATAATTAACCCATCAATTGTCAAGATCTCATCACCCATCCATAAGATGCACAATAGATGAATGAATTCTTAGCACCTCTAACCAGTTTCAAGGACCCACCATAAAACGAAAAATAGGTAGCAGCAGCAAAGCGTACCTGCAGGGGTGAAGAAACTGCTGAATGGAATCAGGCCATTGGTCCGACCATCACTGCAATCAACTCTCGTGACTTCGGTAGATTGGATGATGAAGGTCTGTTGGTAGAATGCAAGGCAACCTTCTAGAGTATTCTTCATAAGACAATAAAAAAGATATTTTCATGGAGTATTGTAGAATTAGTAATAAATAAATTAGAAAACCTTGTAATACTTAAGAATTTTGTATAAGGTGGGGGGGGGGGGCAGGTATCACCACCCTATGATTCGCCTTGGCCTATAAATAGAGGAACGCCTCCTTGCCATGGCATCAATCAAAAGAGTATGATAGATGAGAATGGTGAGTGCTAGGATAGCCACAAAGAGATGGTGTGTTGTGTACTCTTGTTTAATACTATTGTGTTGTAATAAAGTGTTTTGTAAGTGTTAGTCTCCTAGTTCCCGAAAGTAAGAAAGCGGCTCTGCTGTCGAAAGAACTACATTGAGTAGCTAGAAATTGGAAAAGCTAACCAACTCTAGAGTGAGTTGGCGTGTCTTAGATGTAGATCCTCAGCATAGTGGGTATGTGGTTATATCCTAATTCTAGGATATGATACGGATATGGAGTAATTCGTTGAGCTCCATGACTATGCTTTCATCCGATCTAACACCTTCCTCGGGCTCTCTGACCATCGACCATTGGAGTATACTTAATTTGCAATTCAATCTAATCCCAACCCACATTTCTCTATCGCTGTGAGAACCCCATGGAAGACCCAGTTCTCTTCCGGCAGCTAGACCTGAGTCATAGTTTTGGTTGTGAGATCGTACCCTAATGCTCCCCGCCAGTCATCAATCACGAACCAAAGAATGTTCCCGACATGGGCAGGGAGCACAGGCTCAACACCCATGAGCGGAGAGGGAGGACCATAAGCAGGCGCGCTGCAGGTATCCTCATCTGAAGAATAGAAGTGAATGCGTAGTACCTTGGTGTTGGAGTCGAGGAAGACGACGAGGAAGTGCCGCAGCTACAATGGACGTGATCGCACTCGCCTTGCGCGGCAGCGCAGAGCACAAACGCGTTCCATTGGAACGCATCTTGCAGCTCATGGGCTATCGACAGCGCTGGAACAACCCGCCGCTCGTCCATGATGGGAAGCCAAACGTCAATGTCTGGAACCCAGGGCATGTCAGCCAAGAGGATGCGACCATGCCAGGCGTCAAGTGCGCCGCAGTTGCGATACTTGAGCAAGGTAAAATCGTATTCGTCCTTCAGTTATTTTCAAGTTTTTTCTCTTGAGTATTTTATGGCTGTTTTTTCAAGCACTAATTTCAAAGTTTAAGAAGTGCTTGTATGAGCTTTTTAGACTAAGGATAACAGGGTGTCTTGCCTAGTGTATATGTGCAGACAATTGATGACTAGTTCCCCTCCGTGCTGTGTAAGCTTTTTGGGTGTTCCAAGCTCCAGCAATCTAGCCATTTTGACTTCATCAGACAATCGATGACTACTTTTTCCTCATTACTGTATTAGTTGTTAGAATGTTCGACAGTCAGCCGTTTACACTTCATTTTGTGATGTAGCCCCGTCATAATACTTTTTGAACAGGATGCTCTTTTGCTACCACTAGTGTATGACATGAGTGATCACAGCAGGAATTGCTGGCACTGGATGTACTTGCTTAGTGCTCCTAATTTCCTAAACTTGGATTTATTTCGCCCCTTTGCGCTTTATTTTGCGATATACAAATGTATAACATGAGGGCATAAACGGTTCCTTTGTTTCTCATGTTCTGATCATCTTTTTACTTCTTTTTTTTCTGGGAAAGCCTGGGCTTAATTCGGAATGTGCTAAACACAATGGTATTCTTTTGTTTTTTTATTTAACATCCCAATTAGTATTAAAACCTACATCAATACATATTAGCAAAAATCCAAACTAAAATCATTAGTATACAAAACTTATGCTTAATCTTTTGTTTTGTATATCATATGTGGTGGAGTGCAGATGGGCGTCGGCGCCGAGGAGATGACGGTGGTGGCTATTGGAATGGGGCGGCCGTGGTAGCGAGCAGTTTGGCCGCAATGGCGGCGAGGAGAGGACGGTGTGGTGAGCAGATGGGCTGCGGCGGTGGCGGCGAGGAGAGGATGACGACGTCGAGCAGATGGGCAGTGGCGGTGGCGGCGAGGAGAGGACGACGACAACGAGCAGATCGGCGGTGTTGAGGAGAGGATGGCGGCGGCGAGCAGATGGGCTTTGAGAGAAGAGAGAGTATGGAGGAGAGAGAAACGAGAAGAGAGATAATAGAGGACATGTCAGCGCTCGGTCCTTGGAACGACGGGGGACTATTTGTGCCGTGTTTGGTTGTGGGTGAAAAAAAATTTCACGTAAATTTTTCGCCACTTTGACCCCTAATTAGAGGTATTAAATGAAGTCTAATTACAAAGCCACCTCCGCAACCATGGGTATTATAGTAATACTGTAGCTAATGAGGTCTTTGACTGTGCGATTAGAGGAGGATTAGAGCATGGTTACTGTAGCATTACTTTATTTAATCATGAATTAATTATGCTCATTAGATTCGGCTCGCAAAGTTGTACCTATCTATGAAAAGATTTTACAAACAGGCTTCATTTAATACTTTATACATACAAAATTCTCTTTTCGCGAAATTTTTTCGTTGTAACCAAACACGGGACCAGCGCGAATCTTGGAAACTACAGCCAAGCAATAGCGCAGCCGGCCGCAGACGGTCGAGAAAATACTGGGTTGGTGGAAAATCATACGCGGACCAGCCGGCTAATTGGTCCACGTACCGCTCCCCATTCATCTTCGTTAGATTGAATCTCGACCGTACACCCTGGATTCAACGGCCAGAATGCCACGACCGTAAACCAAATACTGTCTAAACCCCGGACGGTAATCCATCCCCAACCAACCCAGGTCCCCGCGCCCCTCGCCACAGGTGCCGCGACGCCGAGTGTGCGAGTGTGGCTGGTGCATGCGCGTCAACTGCCGCCGCGCTCAGACGGCGGCGGCTGATGGCGAGGGCCTCACTGGAGACAGCATTCACCGCGCCGTGACCCTT
Organism: Panicum virgatum; assembly: GCF_016808335.1. Lineage (NCBI taxonomy): Eukaryota > Viridiplantae > Streptophyta > Magnoliopsida > Poales > Poaceae > Panicum > Panicum virgatum. Next base: position 31,877,165 of record NC_053151.1, on the reverse strand, counting down.
CTCCCGAATCCCAATACTCCCCACCACCACCGACCATTATACCAGGCGGCAGGCGCCCCTTGCCGCGGCTAAAGGGCTGTTTAGTTCCAAAAACGAAAATTTTTGGATGTCAAATCACATATTTGATTAGATGTCGGGAAGGTTTTTCAGATACTAATTAAAAAACTAATTTCAGAACTCACTTGGAAACCGCGAGACGAATCTTTTGAGGCCTTTGACCGCATCATTAGCACATGTGTGTTACTGTAGCACTTATGGCTAATCATGTATTAATTAGGCTCAAAAGATTCGTCTCGTCGTGTACATCCAAACTGTGTAATTAGTTTTATTATTTAATTACATTTAGTGCTTCATATATGTGTTTAAAGGGGAGGTGAAAATTTTTGGTAACTAAACCGACTCTAAGCAAAAATACAAAGCAACATGTACCCGCTAAGCGCTGCTTATCTGCAGCGTCCATTTCGCCTGCATGCAGCGCACCGAGATCCGTGTAAAGCTGCCTCTCCCCTTTATTCAACAGTATTTTTCTTTTCCCACCCCCGCATTCCCCAGGTGCGTGGGACCCCCATTTTTTTTATCCGTGCACATCATCCACCACACCCCCGTCACATGGCCCCCGCACAGATCCAGGCTCCCCAAAACTCGCCGGCGACCGCCCCCAAACTCTCCGGCGTCCCCAGCTCCGCTGGTGGTCGCTGCTCGCTGCCGTGCTCCCGTTGCTCACCAGGGTAATCCAGCTACCGCTGTGTACCGCCGCATTCCATTTCCGTCGCCACCGCGCGCTCCTCGCCGCAACCCAGCTACGTTTCCAGCCGAGCGCCGCCGCAAACCAGGGTGCTGCCGTACGGGATCTACTCGTTCTCGGCTACACGTGCTCGGGCGCCATCTCCGGCGCTCCGCCGCAAGTCTTCTTCGCATCCAGGTGTCCTTCCCCAACTCTCCCTATGTCCCTGGTATCCATCACCAGAGGTCCCGTCTTCTTGATTTCCGCCTATCCGGTGGGCACTATGGTGGAGGCTCACCAACAGTGCAATTGCATATGCTGCCGAGTATGTGCAATTCTCTACGCTGTCAAACTTGGGGTACATGAACTTTTCAAAAAAAAAAACTTGGGGTACATGTCCTCGCTGATTTTGTTCGCTTCCCAGTCTGCTTGTTTTCTGTTGGTATGCTGTATGCAAGATGAGGATATGGGAAGAATGTGCTGAACCAATACCGAATTGTTGTCAATTAGATAGGGCTGCCTGCTTCCGTAGCTCACACTTTTTCTACATATTTCGGGGAACATTTGTTGTTTCTTGCCTGATTTTTTAATGAAACTTTACTATGCATCTTTTGTATGAGTCTGTTCAGTTTGATAGTCATTTTATACCCTTGCAGATATTGTGGTGTGCTCAAACCTAATATATGATTACATTTCCAATTGGTGTGAGTTTCTTAGCATGATACATGCATGTGTTATGATATTTGCACTATTTTCCTACAGTTTCACAGTCTTGTCTGAGCCTTCCTGAGATTGGATTCAAGTGAACGTACGCAGATCAGAAGGCTTCCTACAATAGTATGCTTAGCAAATTTTGTGTAACTCACATTCTATTATGTTTTTTCATTGTCGTTACAAAGTATGTGAATATGACTCATACAATGCATTGATATGACTAGTCGGCTAGTAGCTCAAGTTATGCAACTAGTAGCTGAATCTGATACTTCCATGAACAAGAGATGCGCATACTCCCTTCTGTGTAATCCTCCCTATTTTTACTAATAATTAATTTCTAGTTAATTCACATAGTCAGTTCCATGGATTTTCAGCAAGCTGATTAATTATGCAAGCAAATTTTTTAGATGAGTTTTTATCTGACTAATTTTATAGTCTAAAGTGGGATGCTGGTTTCAGGCAATAGTAAGTACATGCATGGACAGATAGGTCTTATCTGACTAATTACTTGTTATATACTCCCTCCGTCTTGAAATTTAAGTCATCCTGGGAGTGTTTTACTGTGTCCAGATTCATAGAATGTTCAATGAATCTGGACATACAGTTTGTCTAGATTCAGATAATGTTCAATGAATCTGGTAAAATGCCAGAATGACTTACATTTCAGACAGATGGAGTATATCATCAATTACACTATTATTTCAATGTAATTGAGGTGTAAATAATGACCCCCTTAGGCTTCAATCCTTTTAAAATTTGAATTTTTATATTTACAGTTAGCACTTACTATTTTTTACACCATCAATTACACTGTCATTTAATTAAGGTGTTAATCATTACCCCTTTTATGTATTTGAATTTCAAAATGGTCCTGCCATTTTATTTTAATTTGAATCATTTTTATTTCCTAACTTATTTTCTGGTTCCTTTTATGTAGAACTTTCTTATACATCTAGCTCAAGGTTTTTCCAGATTCACACCATCAACATCAAGGTAAATGCTGTAATTATGTATCCGCCTTATATTATTTTATATTACATGTTGAATTTGGCAACGAACATTTTTTTTCCGAAAAGCTACTCTGTGTTCCATAAGTTTTATTTCTACAGTGTGTTGAACTTTTGTAGGATGTTGAAGAACCTACTGAAGAACTATCTTGGTGGAAACATGACTATATCCTCTTGTGCCGTCAACTGATGGGCCAGGGATTTGGGAATTATAGGTTTAATATGGTTCAGCTTGAAGAATTCATCGTGGCCTGTTCATTAATTAATGATGCTATAAAACTTGATGAGAAATGCTAAGAATTTAATCTGGTCGAGTTGGACACAGCCGTATCAAGGAGATCTTCCATTCTATTCGATGCTGATAACATTAGCTTAGTGGAGGATGCTCCTTTGTCACCTTATGTCTCTGAAATTGTCCCTAGGGACAATTACAAGAAGTGCAAGTGCTCAAACCATGTCAATGTCTAGAATTTGCTAATATGTGTTATGAGACATGGTTAAGTCTTTTACTAATTTCTATCAATGGCCATGTATATCGAGTTCATCAGGTAGTCTTTTGTAAAAATTATGAGTGTGGATGGTTGTCACATCAATATGATTGTTTCTATTACACTCGTTTTTGTCGATGACCTTTTTTGTCAGATGATACCTCTGCAATTTTCTTCTTTGTGTACATCATTCATTCTTGCTGCATACATATGTTCACAACTTCACAAACAATACGTCTAAAATGGTTTGACAGTGATAATGACAGTCAGTTTAGTGTTATGGATGTGTAACTAAAATCTAGTTATAGTGTTTCTGATATTTTTACACACATACCGAATTTAATTTTTCTCAACTTTTTCTGTACTATAGCATGACTGTCATCTCCATGCTGATCATGTGAACTGTCGTGCGGTCGTGCCTAGCCTATTCTAATCTCTTTTATGTGTCTGCATGCAAAGATTTTTTTCTTCACAGCTGTGTCTGACCATGGAAAAGTCAGATCTTGTATCGTGAGATTGTCATATATGGTCACATCAGCTCAGGCCATCATATCTCTAGTTGACACTTAGAAAATCAGGTGTGAAAGAAGTGAAAAACACCCTTTTTTTTTTTAACTTGCTCACTTTCTTTATTCATCGAAGTCTGGATCAGCGTATTCGCGATCCAACAACACTCTTACAAAACTTGGGAGGGGATCGAACCAAAGTATCGGTTGATCCGAGTCCCGTGAGAGGCCAAAGTGAGCTAACTTGTGAGCACAACGATTACAAGAACGAGGAGCATGGGTGATGCTCTCAGGATTGAAATGCAAAGATAGTAGTTCTCGGATCTCCCTGAAGATCACACCTCCCGGCCCAAAATCCATCGCAGAGGATTTGATTGCAAAACACCCGATTTTCACTGCCATGGATATTCGTGTGTTTCAGGACCTTCTGGCACCTGGGTGCCGAGGCGCGCAGAAATAACCGAGTGTGCAGTAGAAGGTCTTGTTTTAATCTTGAAATTAGTAATTTAGGATCCAGCGTTGCTGGTAGAGAGTATCCCTGGCAAATCGGCGAACAATGTGCATTGATGCATGCGAGGCTAACCGTGCCGTGTGTCTAGTATATGAGCCTCTACATTGCTTTTCACAATATAGCCAGCACCATCTAAACACAAAACAAGAGGTATCTTAATTATCTGCAGCGCCTGAAGTCAAATTGGCCCTCTAGTGGCAGGTCATCAAAAGCCAAGTTAAGGTACTTAATTGGCCACAGAAGGAGCTACTTTTAGACGGTGACAAACATTTCCATGACCCAATTAGCAGCACGATTCTCTCTGGTATACTTAATCCTTGCACGCTAACACCATGTGGTTTCTTCGTCACTAACAAAAGACTAAATCTTTTCACGCGGACATCGGTTGGTTCCTTCCTCACTAATAACAGATTTGCTGTCTGGTGGGATAAGTCTTTCGGAACTACTTTGAGCCACCTCCTTGACGTTGCATTTTGTGCAGCTTTAGTCATCAATTGTCTGAACATAAAGTTATAAACACAAGGCAGCTTGCCCCTATTGTCCTTCATCCCGAAAGCCTCATACCGCAAGTAGTACCCTTTAAATTTCTGGATTGCCTGTTAGTAAACAATTGAAGGGGGTGTCAGGTTGCAGCATTGCGAAAATGTGAGAAGTCTGATATTTTTGTGCACTCACGTTGGTTGTGTGGACCTTGTTGCCACCATCCAAATTCTTCATGCAGTACAAGGTGTAAAACCCAGTCTCAGACCTGAGAAAGAAAACAAAACAGTTGTTTTCTCTAATCATACGCAAGGCACTGGACAAATCAAACTTATGGGTCTGTATCAAGTACGTATTGCATGATCTATCTGAAATCTTGACTACCTTCTTCTCAAAGCAAGAAAAGTTGATGTCCTAGCCCCTGAACATATTGCTTATGGTGTAGACGATGGAGTGTTCTAGTAACTTGATAGTGTTTGAATGTACCATTTTGATAAAATCGTCATCAGCTCTTCCCGCGGATGGGTCAATAATGTTCACATAGTGGTCTCTAAGGTCCCATGCATAATAAACCCATGACCCCTTGACATTCACTGAAACCATTAGCCGTAAAAAAAAAATCAAGCCACACTTTTCATATTTTCCCCGCACACTGACAAGGTGCAGGAGTGCTTTGTATGCGCGGTTCGTACCAGGCAGCATTAGTACAAGTCGTAGTCAACCATGCTGCCGATGAACTGGCCTCTCTGTCGTGCTGAACACTCATATCTTCAGTATTGATGTCAGTTGGTACGACACAGCTTGAAGTAATCCCTGGAATGAACCACAACCTCCTGAGAACTTCCATTCTTCTATTCCTGTATCTGCTCCTGAGAACATCTCAGCGTTCGTTACAGCTAGCTGCTGGTACTTCCTGGCAGCTGTGAGGGTGTTTAAAAATTTGGTGCTGCTGAGCTTAAACTTGGTAACTGCATATTGAAACACTGAATAACTGAAATGTCACTAGCTATTTGTAGATCAAGGGTAGGATTGCTAGCTCTGAATGTAGAATTAATACATTTGATGAAGCTCGCATCAGAATGTTATTGCATCTTGAACAGGCATGAGAATACTGTACCATCGTTTGATTACTGCTGCAACAGGACCAGAAAACTATCGGCAGCCTTATATGAGTTGTATGAGAAACTGAGTGCTTAATATCACTCATTGCTGCAACATGTTTGAATTTTCCAACCAGGACGCAAACCTTGCATTCAACTCGTGATTGGTCAGTGCGGTTGCCAGCCTCCTGCTGGGCCAGCGGCCAGCCGCGGCCGGCGGGCGTCCGCCCCGCGCATCCCCATCCACCAGCGGCTCGGGAAACGGGTCGAGCCTGCGGGGCAGCCGGCTCGCCGGCGCAGGTTCTCGCCTCCGGACGCCGACGGATGGCGAGAGGTGCTCCCTCGGGTCGACGGCGGCCAGGCCGCTGCGGCGGCGAGCCGTCGCCACTCGCCTCCCACGCCCCGTCGTCGGCTACCTGCGGAGCTCGATGGCAGGTGCCTCAACTGCCTGTCCTACGACCACCGCGTGGCCACGTGCAGGTTGCCGACACGGTGCCTTCGTTGCCATGGGTTCCGGCACCTTGCTCGGGATTGCAAGCGGCCGCGATCCTTCCCGACCGGCAGCTCTGCTGCCGGGGTTGTCCCCTCCAGCTCCGCGCGGCGCTTAGTGCGCACGCGCCGGCGGTCGCGCAGCCCTGGCACCCCGCGCGGCGCGGGCTCCGAACCAACACTCCCGCCACCAATCTCTCGGGGGCAGTCCCCCTCGCCGCAGCCGTCCCCCGTGTCCTTCGACGTGGCGGTCCCCTCTGCTCCGCCGGAAGGGCGATGCCGCGGGGAAGCATGCTACATCGACTTCTCCGATGACATGGCGGCTGAGGAGGACCGTCTCCGCTTCGCCGTCGTGGCCCTGGCTGGCAACGCCTCTCAGACCGTCTCCCTGGAGGCGTTCTCTGCTGCCGTCCGGTGCTCCACCGACGTGGAGATCGGCTGCTTGGTTCGGCCGTTCTACCCAGAGAACTTCATCATCCTCTGTGGGTGCCAGGCTGTGCGCGACCGTCTGCTCGCCGCCGGTCGGACACCGGTTGGGGGAACCATGATGGTTTTCCGGCCATGGACGCGCCTGGCACATGCTTCGTCGACCATCCTTCAGATTCGGGTACAGGTCGAGCTCGAGGGTGTCCCGCCTCACGCCTGGAGCCTCGACACCGCGAGCAAGCTGCTCGCCCCGTCGTGCTGGGTGGAGAAGATCGATGCTGCGACTGCGTCCAAGACGGACCGTGCGTCGTTCAAGCTCACTGCCTGGACATCCGATCCTCCCTCCATACCCACGTCCAGACCTCTACACATCGCGGAGCCGGAACCGCCTATCGACCATGCTGATCCGGGGCTCCAACTGACTTTCGGCAACCTGCCAAGGTACCTGCGCCGGAAGAAGACCTTGGCCTACGAGGTCCTCATCCACATCAGGAGCACCGCCGACTTCACCCCTCGTTCGTCGTCAACCTCTCCATCTCCGCTCTTCTCCAATGGCGACAGCGGGCACGATGGAGATCCTGATCGTGACTACGGCGAGTCGTACGGTTCCGGGCCTCTGCTACAGGGCTTCGCGGTCCGTCGCGGCGTGGCAGATGACGCGTTCAGCGGGGTCATTCCCCGCCGCGGTGGTTACTGCTCGGACGGCGCCGCCTCGCTTGGGGTCGCTGGCGACACCCATGTGGCGGCGTCGGCGCCCAGTCGGCTGGTTGGTTCCGGCATGCCAGCTGCTCCGGCGCCGGTCGCCTGTATAACAGCTGCGGCCGGCGAGACCGCCGCCACGGCGACCTCCAGTCAATTCGGAGATGCGGCCGTGGCCCCACTTCTTGGGATTCTGCCGACTTCGTCTGCTTTGGGCCAGGGTGCTGACCTGAGCCCTGCCTGGCAGACGGGAAGGCACTTTTCTGAAAAGGAAGGTGCCGTTGGAGCCGCACTACCACCAACGACCTCCGGAGGCGACACCTCCCCCTGCCGTGCCCTGTCCTACTCCCGACGAGGGGGCAGGCGCACCAGTGGTGGACCCCTACGCCGATCCAGCGGTTGTCTGCTTCCTGGCAACTGCTGTCGATCCGGGGCCCTGTTTGGTTTGGCCTAGCACAAGTAGCACAAAAACTTTGACCAATAATTAGGGGTACTAAATAAAGGTAATTTACAAAACTAACTCCACAGCGCTGTACTACTTCGCGAGACGAACCTAATGAGGCCTTTGACCGTGCGATTAGATGATGGTTACTGTAGCATAACTATAGCCAATCATCGATTAATTACAGTCATTAGATTCGTCTCGAAAAGTTACACCCATCTGTAAAAGGGTTTTGCAAATAAACTTTGTTTAGTGCTTCATGCAAGCAAGATTCTTTTCTCGGGAGTTGTGTGCTACTTGTGCTAGATGAAAACCAAACGGGGCCCGGGGGCGACGGCGACCGATCCGATGCTTCTCGCACCGGACATCTGCTTCGGGGGGCACACGGGTTTGGCGACACAGGCGGACCGGGACACGACTGCATCGCCCTCCTACGAGCCGGTCGTGGTGGTTCACGTGCCGCCAGCCTCCCCGCTCGCCCCGGATGCCGACACATGTGCGACGCAGGTGGCCATGGGGATGACGCTGCCCACGGTGGCCCCTCCGGAAGCGGGGGCACCAGCTGCCCCCGTGCTCCTCTCCGACGAGGACGCGGCGGACGCTGCTTGCCCCTCCACTTCTGTGCAGCCGACTGTTGCGGATGCTGCGGCCAGCGCGGAGCTCGAGCGCTTTACCGCTAGCGTGCTGCGCCAAGTCTCTACGCCGCTGGCTCCTAAACCGTCGCGCCAGCGGACTCCGGCGCCGCCAGCTACTGACAAGCCCAAGCGAAGCTCCAGGCTTGCGAGCACTGCTCTTGCAAAGGTGCCGGCGGCCAAACGTGGAGAAGTGATCCTGATGCGCCGCTTCGAGCTCCTGGCGGACAATGCTCCTGTCTGTGACAGCGCCAGACGTGCCTACAGCAACGTCTACCAGAGCGGCTTGACGCGTTCTCATGCCGAGGCCATCAAGGAGATATGCCCTTCGAGGAGGACAACGTCGACGCGCGGATTGGCAAGCATCCCCGCCTAGATCCTTGCCCCAGCTCCCGGTTGTGATCGTCCATGGATAATCTAAACATTTTGTCCTGGAACGTCCGCGGGTTAAACTCTCGTGCCCGTTGCGACGATACGAGGTTGTTGGTAGAGGACTGCCGGGCTTCTATCGTTTGTCTCCAGGAGACGAAGCTTGATGTTGTAACCAACGCTTTCATGCTACGGTTGCTGGGAGTCCAGTTCACGGACTTCGCTTATCTCCCCGCTTCCGATACTCGAGGTGGAATTCTAATTGCCGCTCGCCAGGGAGCCGCCTCCATCTCCGACGTACACGTTGGCTGTTTCTCGCTGACAGTGCGTGTGCAAACTCCGGGTGATGAGGACCCGTGGTGGTTGACCTCGGTCTACGGACCACAGACCGACAACGAAAAACAGCTGTTCATGGAGGAGCTGCAAGCTATCCGCGGTGCCTGCGCTGGGCAGTGGGCCGTTGTAGGTGATTTCAACTTGATCATCTCTGAAGCTGACAAGAACAACGCCAGAGTTAACCGCAGGAACATGCGGCTCTTCCGACGGACCATTAACCAGCTGGAGTTGCAAGATCTCCACCTGCATGGACGATCTTACACCTGGAGTAATGATCGTCTCCATCCCACGCTGGTCAAGCTCGACCGCGCGGTTGTTTCGCTTGACTGGGAGGAGCGTTTCTCTTCCTGCTTCCTTCAAGCTCTGGCCTCCGAGTGTTCCGATCACTCTCCCCTGTTGCTGCAAACGAACGCTGCATTCACGAGGAAACCAAGATTTCATTTTGAAATCTTTTGGCCAAAATTCGACGGGTTCATGGAGGCAGTCTCCCGTGGATGGAAATGCCCGGACACCGTTCATGACCCGTTCCGGCGGCTCGATGAATTTTTCCGGCGCACGGCCCGGGAACTCCAAAGCTGGTCAGCCAAGCAAGTCGGGCACATAAAAACCCAACTGCTTGTCGCCAGGGAGGTGATACTCCGGTTGGAGCAAGAGCAGGATCGCCGCCAGTTGTCGGAGCTGGAAGCCGATCTGCGCAAGGAGCTCAAGCAGCAATGTCTTGGTCTGGCTTCCCTGGAACGCACCATCGCGCGTCAAAGAGCCAGGGTTCGAGAACTACGTGAGGGCGACGCAAACACCAGGTATTTCCATCTGAAAGCTCGGGATCGGCACAGGCGGAAATTCATCGTCAACCTTAGGAATGGTGACGAGATTGCTTTTTCTCATGATGAGAAAGCTGATGTCCTACATAAGTACTTCTCGAGCATCATGGGCAGGGAGGAGATCAGGGAGGCCTCCATCAACCTCGACACCCTAAACTTGCCCGCGCTGGACCTATCTGGTCTTGATGCACCTTTCTCAGAGGAGGAGGTTTGGGCGGCAGTCAGGGACATGCCTTCCGACAGAGCGCCCGGTCCAGACGGGTTTACTGGCGCCTTCTACCAAACCGCCTGGCCAATCATCCGTAGCGACATCATGTGGGCTGTCAACTCCTTTCACTCCTCGGCACATTCAAGCTTTCGTTGTCTAAACAATGCCTTGCTAGTTCTCCTCCCGAAGATCCCTGTGCCGAAGGAAGCAAGAGATTACAGGCCCATCACTCTTGTTCACAGCTTCGCCAAACTTCTCTCCAAACTACTAGCAAATCGGTTGTCAGCCTCGCTGCCTCGGCTGGTTGGGGACAATCAAAGCGCTTTTATCCGAGGCCGTTCCATATTGGACAATTTCAAATATGTGCAACGAGCCTCAGTCATGCTACGAAGGAAGAAGATACCGAAAGCACTGGTAAAGTTGGACATTTCCAAAGCTTTCGATACGTTGTCCTGGCCATTCCTCCTTGAGGTCCTTCAAGCCCGAGGGTTCAGTAACCGTTGGTGCTCCTGGATTGCCACTTTACTCTCCACTGCCTCCTCCAAGGTTCTGCTGAATGGTTCTCCCGGACAACCAATCCAGCACTGCCGTGGTGTGCGGCAGGGGGACCCCTTATCCCCCATGTTGTTCATCATCGCCATGGACGTCCTCGACCGACTCTTTCGGAAAGCTCTAGCTGAAAACATTCTGCAGCCGTGTGGTACCGAGGCAATCAAGCATTCCTGCAGCTTCTATGCAGATGACGTGATACTATTTGCCACACCTACGGCGCGAGAGGGACGGGCCATCGCCAGGCTGCTCGACATCTTTGGCAAGGCTTCCGGCTTGCATGCCAACTTGCTCAAGTGCTCGATCACGCCAATCTTCGGCGAGGCAACCTGCTTCACCGAGCTGCAGTGCGAACTGCCATGCCAAATCCAGCACTTTCCAACAAAGTACTTGGGGGCGTCGCTGTCTGTCAAGTCCCTACCCAAATCGGCTATCCGGCCGGTCATCGAGAAGGTGGCTTCTAAGCTTACACCTTGGCATGGCACTCTGATGAACAAAAGCGGTCGTCTCATCATCGTCAAGTCCGTGGCTTCGGCGGTCCCTATCTATTTGATCATGGCGAACTTCTTGCCAGCATGGGCAATCGAGGAGATCGACGCCATCCGCCGTAACTTTCTCTGGGCCGGCGGGGATCAATCGGCCAGAGGGAAATCCATGGTTGCTTGGCCTATCGTCTGCCGCTCTGTCTCGGCGGGAGGACTGGGAGTGCTTGATTTTCGCCTTGCCAACACGGCGCTTCAGACTCGCTGGCTCTGGTTACAGAGAACCGACCACGAGCGTGCTTGGTCAGAGCTAGACATCCCAGTCTCTGCGGAAGTACAAGCTTTCTTCAGAGCCTCAGTCCTTGCTGTGCTTGGGAACGGTGAATCCATCCGTTTCTGGTCTGACAGCTGGTTAGATGGAGCTTCCTTCGTCTGCTTGGCCCCCAACCTACTGAAACTTGTTCGAACCAGACCTAGAAATGCTAGGACGGTGGCACAGGCCATCGCCAACCGTCGCTGGATTCAGGACATCACTGGAACCATGACCGAGCCGGCTCTGCAGGAGTACAACTTACTCTGGGATCGCCTGGAACGCATCACCTTGCGGCCAGATGTCGCGGACACATTTGTCTGGAGGTGGACTGCCTCAGGCACATACTCTGCGCGCTCTGCGTACAAGGCCCTTCAGCTCGGGTCCTCCTCACTCCCCGGGCACAAACTCATTTGGAAAGCCTGGGCCCCCCTCAAAGTGAAATTCTTTCTTTGGTTGGCCTTCTTGGGCAGGTTGTGGACGGCTGAACGCCGTTTCCGTCATGGCCTTCAAGCGGATGCCACCTGCAGGCTGTGCGACCAGGACGAGGAGACCTGCGACCACCTTCTGTTCCGCTGCTCTTTCTCCCGTCAGGTTTGGTGGGAATTTCTGCGCAGACTTAGCTTGCAGAACATCACTCCACAAGCCGGCATGTCCATCTCCGAGTGGTGGGCACATCTCCGCAGACAACTCCCGATGCAAAAGCGAAAGGGGTTCGACTCCTTGTTCGCTTTGATCTCCTGGCAGCTGTGGAAGGGGCGTAATGATCGCACCTTCCGCAACGATAACCAGCAAACTCTCATGGTTTGTCGCTTGATCAAGTTCGAGGGAGACAATTGGATTGCCGCGGGCGCTACAAACTTAGGTTGTCTCTTTTGCGAGGAGTAGCCTTTCGGTCTTACTGTAGTCCCCGGTCGCTCTTTTCTGTAATATAGTGTTCGGTATTTGGGGCCGGCGTGTTTCACACGACCGCGCGTTGATGTAATTTGAAACTATTTTCCTTCTTAATACAAAAATGCGCAGCTCTCCTGCGTATTCGAGAAAAAAAACTCGTGATTGGTGAACGTTGGCACCTGATAAAAAGTCAGCTGCTTTATTTTCAGTGGCATTGTCACGATGCCGACCTCATGCCTGTGCGGGGTCCACCATAAGACCGGCAGCGGCAAAATACACTACTAATGCCCTTAGAGCAACATCTGTGGGTACATTACTTAAATCGACATTGACAGTATTTATTGGGTGATTTGATTATTATTATTTGTTAAAAACACGTTTTCTATCCTTATAAACTACAAATCCCATGTGCATATCCGAGATGCAGGTGTGCTAAAGAAAAATTCAAGTTGAGTGTATGGCTTCCAGAAATTCCCTGTGCGTCTCCTCACGCTCGTGCCGCTAACTATGCAGCCCGTTGCAAACAGCAGGGGTGCAAATTGATAAACTTAAGTGTACCTATGACCCTCTTTAGTTTTAAAATTTTGTACTAATTCTTCGGAATGAAATCTCATTTTGAAGAATTAGTACAAAATTTTAAATTAAAAAGGGTTGGAAGCCTAAGGATCAACAATTGACACCAGAGCAAACAGACGGAGACGCCGGTTACGTTTCGAGGACGTCGACCTCGGCGATATCCACGCTGGAGACGCCTTCGGGGCAGAGCATTCCCGTCACTCTGGCCACTTTGTGCTGCGGCATCTGACTGATCTTGAGCCGGTCCTCGTCGCTGAGCTCCCAGTCGAAGATCTCGGTGTTCTCCCTGAGCCTCTCCTGCTTCCAGCTCTTCACCACCATGCTTGCGCCTTGCTCGTAGACCCACCTCAGCGAAATCTGGGGGGAGAGAAAGCATGCCGATGGGATGTTGTCAGTCACGCTGCTAACACGATGCTAACAATGCTCCGATCCAGCAGTTTCAGTACACATGGAGCCTTTCATGGTGAGAAACTAAGTGTATCGCAAAACTGGATGAAGAAGCATTGGGACTTTGGGAGAATACAGTCGATACCTGAGCCACCGATTTCCCTCTGGCCTGCGCAATCTCATGTAGAACCTTAGACTCTAGTACTGTGGATCCGAATTGGCCTCCCAAGGGAGAATAAGCAGTCACATGGATACCCTTGTCTTTGCAGAACTCGATTAGTTTCTGCTGCTGCCAAGATGGATTTAGTTCGACCTGCAGAGTGTTATCTCATTCATCAATATCTCTGATACTGTGACATGTGAGACAGTGTGGACACTTGAGAGTTGAGACTAGAGAGCAAAGCCAGATACAATCATACAAATTAAGTTGGCTCGAGCTCTTCTGCTCTAGCATATAGTAGCATTTTTCTTTTTATATTTGTATGAAGTATAGCACCCCCTCAGCTTCACAGCACTTGTTTTAGAGCTGTGGTAGATAATGTGACCATCTTACCCTCTAGTAAGTTGTTTAAGGGTAAGACTAAAAATAAGCGAAAGTTGTCTTTGTCTAGGAGTTGTGCAACAACAGCAGTTATTTTACGATAGTTAGAAATACTAGAAGAACAAGTGTTTTGAACTATGCAAGTATAATATTTTTCTTGGTTGTCGTATCTACTATGAAAAAGGAACTGCTGCCATGTGTGACTATTCATCAATCGATCCACACGAACCTGATTCACTGCTGGGGGGATCTTTGCTGTCGCAAGCAGCTCCTTGAGCTTCTTGGTCGTGAAATTGCTGACGCCGATCATCTTAGCAAGGCCCAGCCGATGGCACTCCTCCATTGCCCGCCAGACGCCGGCCAGGTCCAGGGGAACGATGTCCTCCCTCTTCATTGGGAAGTGAGGCTTGCTAGGCTTTACAGCCATGGGCCAGTGAACCAGGTACAGATCAACGTACTCCATTTGAAGGTTCCTGCAGATGAAGAGATCAAAGAAGCTTCAATTCTGGCTCGTTTTTTTTTTAAAAAAAAGAAGAAGCAAGCTTCAATTCCCGGAGCTTGACATCCAAAGCAAAGCACAGTGATTATTTTGGTGCAATTGAAATTGATACTCTCAACTCAGCTGTCGCGGAATTTTAACTAAAATTCTACTGGAGTAAATTCAATAATCGAAGAGTTATTAAGAAATAAAAACGAGCAGCGAGCTTGATGGCAGAAAGCTACCGCAGGCTTTCCCTGAGGGAGGGGAGCACGAGGTCCGGGTGGCACTGCGTGCACCACACCTTGGTCGTGACGAACACCTCCACCCTGGACGCCACGACGCCGCGCCGCGCCGCCTCGGCCACGGCCTCGCCGACGGTGCGCTCGGAGCCGTAGAACGCGGCGGCGTCGAGGTGGCGGTAGCCGAGCCCCAGAGCGGCGAGGACCGCGGCCCGGACGTCGTCCTCCACGAGCGGCAACGAGAACGTGCCGAGATGGTGGAACGCCGGGGCCCACCGGGAACGCCGGGATCCTGGGGGAGCGAGCGGCGGCACTCCCTGGTGGCGACGCCATGGGCGGCGGCGGCCGCGCGCTCTGCTCTCTCTCTGCTCGATCTGTCGAACGATGGCAGGCAGGAGTTGACTGCTGAGCGAACGAACCGCACCGCCCCCCCCCCCCCCCCCCCGGCTTCCGACGCAAATGAAAAGAGCCTCGTGAACCGCGAGGGTAGGTAGCATTTAATCTGGCACGCGCACTGCTGTCATGGTCAATGGCTCGTTTAGATGCACTCAGGGCAAGAATAGTGGTTGCGCCGGCCAGCCGGCTGCATGTGAGGCCTGCCGCCTGCGCCCACGCCCGCTGCGGGCTGCAAGCCGACGAAGAGCTTCATCCGGGCCCATCAGCAGCGAGCAGCGTACTCTATTCAGCCGGCGACGAGCGGAGCGCCCGTTTTTCTCTCTCTCCTCTTCCCTCTCTCCTCCACATTGGACTTCGCCGGCTTGCAGCCGATTATAATACCTGCTCTCATGCACCCAAAATTTCAAACATTGCTTTCGGCAGACTGGAGCTGAAAGTTGGAGCTAGAATGATGTGAGAGAAAAATACTGTTGGACTGGCTGGAGCTGGAGCTGGTGGCTGGAGTGGTGTAAAAGAAAAATACTGTTGTGGTGGAGCTGGAGCTGGCTGCCAAACGGAGTGAAAACCTTTTAAAACTGTATTATTTTTTAGAATTTTAAAACTAAACAGACCTTTGTAAAATTTTAGATGTAAAGGTCTAGTTTCAAGGGTCTAAATTTTTTGAAATATACGGCCACATATTTGAAGTATCAAATGTAGACTAATAATAAAATAAATTATAGATTCCACCTCACCTATTTGAAATATCAAATGTAGACTAATAACAAAATAAATTATAGATCCCACCTGTAAACTGTGAGATAAATTTATTAAGCCTAATTAATCTATCATTAACAAATGTTTACAGTAGCATCACATTGTCATATCATGGCGCAATTAAGGTCAAAAGATTCATCTCACAATTTACATGCAAACTGTGTAATTGATTTTTTTATCCACATTTAATACTCCATGTATCCAAACATTTGATGTAAAGTTTACAACCATTTGGAATGTAAAGTTTACAACTATTTGGAATGTAAAATTTTGAAATGTAAAGTTTTTGCATCTAAGGCCTCAGTGATTTATCTGTCGACGCTCCGAAAAATGTGTGACGTCGGTCTCAATGGAAATGGAAGTTTTCTAAAAAAAAATTTAAGTACATGAGCAATTTTGCTAATTTGGTATTATTTTTTCTCGAATATATGCGCATCTTTTTAAGAAGAAAGAGAAACAGGAGTCACAGCCTCACATGACTAAATTGCGAACGGTTACGGGACTATATGGGCTAATCGCCTAATTGGCGTGTTGAGTCTCTTTACGTTTTTTTTCAAGGGTCAATTGCAAAACTGCCCTTGTTTTGAGTTGTAACAGCACGTTTGTCCCTATTTTTTTAACTTTGCATATTTGTCCCTATTTTTTTAATACGAACGTTCCATTTGCCCCTATTCCGTGAAGGAGAATTAACGGTGTTAAGTACAAGCTGAAAAGACAGAAATGTCATCAACATGTCAATTGCATAACTACTCTTGTTTTGAGTTGTAACTGCACATTTATCTTTAATTTTTTAACTTTGCAGATAATATATAAGCATAATATTTACAGACAATATATAAAACATAATATTTAGTAACAATACATGAAGAGAGATCCAGATAATATTTTGCTACAAATCCCGTGCCTAATTCATCTGCCCATCCAGTTCGCTGCTAGATGGGAGGAGGCTGCTATAGGTGGTGCTGAGCACCTGCAGCACGTCGAGCAGGCTGACGACGCCCACCAGCTCGCGCTCCCCCCTCCTGTTCGTCCGCCACCCACATGGCGGTGCGCTATTGCCTGCACCATCACCGCCACCAGCGAGCTCCCCCTGCGGCACACGATTGCCTCCGCCGCCGCCCACCATCATGCTCGCTTCCCCTCAAGCACAACGATGCTAGGAAGCTTCTCTCATCGTCGTCATCGTCGGATGAAGAGGACGAGGCGGAGGAGGAAGACGACGAGGAGGAGGCGACGCCGTAGAGGAGGTTGCGCCGGCGGAGACGGTGGCGGACGGCGTGGAGCGCGGCCAATCGCCGGCCGAGAGTGCCGCGCCGGTCCCCGCCCGCCTGCCGCCGCACCGAGCAGCCCGAGCCGCGCCAGTCCCCGGCTGCCTGCCGCCGCGCCGAGCAGCCCACACCGCCTCGGCCCCGGCCGCCTGCCGCCGCGCCGAGCAGCCCGCGCCGCCTAGGCCCCCGCCCGCCTGCCGCCGCGCCGAGCCACCTGAGGTGCGGCAGCCCCAGCCCACCGCTGGGCCCGTCGGACACTGGGGCCCGCCCGCCGGCCGCCCCCAGCACGACAACGCCGGCCGATGTGAATGGGTCACGAAGGAAACAGAGAGAATGGGAGGGGAGGAGTTGTGTGTTTTGGATAAGAGGTAGTATGGCCTTTTCCTCTCTTTTTTTTCGCGAAATTTATTTAGGACTATTATTGCGTTGATAAACAGGGGTAAACAGTGCCTTCAATTTCGAAAACCAGGGGTGAACATGCAAAATTAAAAAAAATAAAGGCAAACGTACAATCTCAAAACAAGAATAGTTATGCAATTGTCCTTTTTTTAATAAGTCGAATTGGCCCAACTGGCCCAACTGTCAAAGGCTTCTTGGCTTCTCACTGCTCTACGATAGGTCCATCCACTAGACCAAAGGTGAATTCTGCCCTAGGTAAAATTTCAAGCGAGCTCCGCCACTAGCACTCCTTCCAAATGTGCCAACCGGTGAGCGTGAAGAGGGTATTAAACCCTTTTGCTTCGTAGCGAACTACAGCAGCTCCATTCCTCCCATCATTCTTGGATAGAAGCTTCATCACGCTGAATTTGCAAGTGCAGTTCGCCCAGGATGCAGTCCTCCACTACACCTTCTTTGAGAATGGGCAGTGCAGAAGAAGGTGGTAAGCTGTTTCCTCGACTTGATCACAAAGCAGGCAAGCTTCATGTGCCTCCAGGCCTCGCCGATCAGCTGTCCAGATGCGCCATCTGCACGTCAGACAAAAGAATAGCTTGACTCTCGCAGGTGCCCAGGACTCCTAGATACGATCAGCACTGTTAAAGGGAATTCTGCCAATGTGCAGTCCTTGGTGCGCTGATTTAGCTGAGTAGCAGGCATCTCCGGTCCATTTCCAGCGCACTGTGTCTTCCAGGTCCGGCTGCAACTGTATGTTCTCCAGGCGCTGCTAGAGGTGTATGTAATCCACCAGAGATGCACCTGACAATGCGTCGGAGATGTCGCGAACCCAAACTCTCCTTGTGAGCGCCTGGTGGACAGTTCTGTTCTGCTGAATTCTCTTGGAGAGGAGAGGCACCAGGGATGGTGCAAGATCAGTGACAGAATGGTCATCCAGCGACAGAATGGTAGTATTATTAGGTAAGGAAGAGTTTTATGAGATGTGAAAGAAGTTCATCACCATAAAATTCAACTAGCACAATCATCAATTTCTTAGTCTCGATAATTGTGCAATAAAACTGTGTACTGAAACTGACCGCATACTGCATATCCAGACTAAATGGCCACCCAAACATGTGCTCTCGAGAAACGGAGCCCAATAAGATCCTGATGGAAAATTGATAAGAATAAATCCCTTCAATTCTGTTGGTGAATAAACCCCCTTAAATTTCTTTCAATCTAGAATTAACGAAGACAATGAAAACTTGATGGGAATGGGATGCATAGCGCATCAATTGTCCAGGGAATAAAATTTTATCAAAAGTAACCATTTTGTTCATATTGCTAACAAGATTTTTCAAAAAAAAAGAGTAAATTCCACCATAGTTTCCCAAACTTGTTTATCAATTTCACTTAGGTTTCTAAGCTCTCAAATCGTCCATTTGGATCCCCAAACTGTGTAAGTGATCCACCACGAGTCCTTGAAGATGTCTCCACGAGTACTTGACGCCTGCAGGATTCGACTACGAAGAGCTCGGGGGCTTGTCAGACCCTGGGCAACGGGATTGCTTACAGGCATAGAATATTCTGGAGTAAGGAATAGTGCATGGATGTACCTTACCTCTTTTGTAACTACCCGAATAGACGTAGAACTAGGCGTAGTACAAGAAAACTACCCGGTCAAATTCTACGCCTATTCGGGTAGTTACTGTCGGGTGCCACAATTAGGGACACCCTAATTGGGGTACTAAAGTCGCTTTAAAAAACACAAACACCTGTTAAAACAACTGGGCCCACGAAGGCCCACGGCCTGCTTCCCGTCCGGGAGAAAGGAATGGACTCAAAGAAGCCCAGCATGTGGCCCGTTCGCACCCCTCTCGGGCCCACCGGACAATCTCCGCCTCGCTCGAGGGTAGCGGATCTACCCTCGAGCGGGTCACTCATCTCCGCCTCGCTCGAGGGCTCCCCTCGGGACCCTCGACCGCGCAAACGCATCTCCGCCTCGCTCGAGGACAGCGGACCTGCCCTCGAGCGGGTGGTCAGTCTCCGCCTCGCTCGAGGCCGTCTCTCGGCACAAGGGACAAACGGCCCCGCCGCCCAACCAACCGCCGTACGAAGGCATTAATGGCCAGCCACTCCGCCACGGCTCAAAGGACGGGCGGCGTCAGACTGCCACTCCCGCAGTGGATGTGACCGGCGTCCCGACCACTGACCACGGTCACCGCTCCGCCACCCCGGTCGCTGTAGCAACACAGTGGGCATTCAACGCGGGACAAGACAAGTTGGCGCCGCCCCCGTTACTGTCACGCCGACATCAACCATCCGAACACACCTCCCCCTGGGGAAGGGGTCTGGCGATGTCACGTGCCCTTCAGAGAGGGGCACTCTGCATGCGCGGGCGGGACCCCGGACCTCCCTCTCATGGGGTCCGGGACTTCCACGCGCCCCCGGACCTTCTAGTGCGCACGCTCGCACCCCGACCAGGGGGTCCGGGACCGTCCCACGCCATTACTACCGCTGGGACACTGCGGGACGACCGGCACAATCTTCGCAGGGCCAAGGACGGAGCCCAGGACGACAGCGACGCACGCCGCCTTCCCACAGTACACTTTCTACAGTGTTCGACCACTATACCCGCGATTCGGGGGAAAACGACGACTTCCGCGCCCCTACACTCATGTACACCGCCCCTCCTTACAACTATAAAAGGAGAGGGTGGGCTTCCTTTTGCGTGTGGATAAAAACTTTCTCCAATCTAAGGTGAGCAGCAGGTTCTCTGGTCTTTCTCCCTCAGAAAGGTCTCTGCACTACTGAGCACTCACCTCAACCGACTCCACTCCTAGCAGAGACTTGGGAGCTTCCCTCCCTCTCTCGCTTTGCTTGTATCCCCTACTACAAGCACTCCGGGTGCAAGATAATACAGTGCCCTCGCACACCCCCTTTGCTGGACGTACGGCCCCGCGGCCGGAACCAGGATAAAACCGTGTGTTACTGTGTTGCCTCTTGCATCACCATCTGGGACGAGGAAACACGCAGCATTTACTAGTTGGGATTCAGGCCCCTCGGGTCGAAACACCGACAGTTGGCGCGCCAGGTAGGGGGGCGCTGCGTGACATTTTCTCTCTTTTTCCCATTTGATCTCAAGGAATGGCGAGCAGATCCAACCCATACCCTATGGGTGTTTCGGATCCGTTTCCAGCAGGATGCGCGATCTCGTTCGGGAGTCTCGAGTTCAGGACAACCGGCAACGGTTACCTCATGCAGCTCCTCTCCTCCGAACGCAACCTCATCACTCCGACTTCGCCAGCCCGGCGCAACAGGCGCTCGGGTCAGCGTTCGCGACAAGCACGCGCGGAGCGGCGTCGTGCGGCACGCCACAGCTCCCCCACGTGGGTCGAGGCTGGCGTGTCGCAACTCAGCATCACGGCCAATGGGGCAACCGTTTCGCCATCGCGTGCCTCGGCGTCATCTACGCCGGCACCATCGCCTGCGGCAACACTAGTGCCTCCTAGGGGGGACTCGACTTCGGCGTCGCCCTTCCCCTTTGGGATGCGCAACGCTGCCGCCCACGCCTCGTCAACCGTCGTTGACTTCATCGAGCGTGGGGATCTGCCGGGTCATCATCTTCGGTCGATTCGCAGCCCCATCGCGTCATGTCCTGACGAATCCTACCCCGAGACGGCGAGCTCGATCGCCGACGACATCGACTTCTTCATGACCAACTTCACGGCCGAGGAGGCCGAGGACTACTCCGGGGCCTGCAACCCCGACGCTCTCCGCGCGTTCCAGCTGGCGACGGCCTACTGCCTCACCTGCTCCGAAGACTCCAGCGAGGGGGATTTCGATCCTTCCCGGGAGTGCTTCATGGTGGACCTTGCGGACGAGCAAAATGACAACGCCCCAGGCAACGACGGGGAAGGCGGGGCGGACGTACGGGCAAAGCAACCGGTGGTCCCGCCTGCGGCCCCTTCCTCGCCAAGTTCAGCGGCGCGATAAGCTCAACTGGCGCAGCTCAACGAGCTTCAAGCCAAGCTCGACGAGCAGCGTCAACAAACCCAGGAGCTACGCGCCGCACTCGAGCAGCAGCGTGCCGTGCCTAGTGCACACGCCCAGGCGGCGGGACGTGTTGCCCGGGAGCGCATTCTGGCCGACGACAACGTCGACAAATCTCCGGAACTGAAGACGGCGGGCGAGAAGCTCGTCGCTGCGGCTTACCTACTCCAGGCTATGCCCGAGCCATCGACACCTTCGGGCCGCAACCTGCGCCGCGAGGCACAGGAGCTCATCGAGCAAGCTGTCGTGCAGCAGGCCGAGAGTTCTGCGTCTCGCATGCGCTCGAAGGCCCCGGAGCAGTGTGATGGGACTGCGCACCAGGACCGTGAGGTTTCCGTGCACACACCCCCAGCGGCGAAGAGCAAAGCAGCCGTAGCGCCCGGCGCGAGGGCACCCTCGGTGCACGAGCGCATCGGGAGAATTCCCGTAAGGGAGCGAATCCGTGACACTCGCGGGCACGTTGGCGACGGCGACGCCCGCAACGTCATCGACGGCAGGAGGTACACCCCTCGACGGGGTGGACGCTTCGACCCCGAGCACGACAGGGGTGAGTCACCGGAGCCTCCGGGCACCCGGGTGTTCAGCCGGGAGATTCGGACCGCGCCCTTTCCCCCGCGCTTTCGACAACCCAACACCCTCGTCAAATACTCGGGCGAGACTGATCCTGCAGTCTGGCTTAACGACTACCGCCTAGCATGCCAGCTAGGCGGCGCGACGGAGGATGCGGCTATCATCCGCAACCTTCCTCTCCATCTTGCTGACGCCACACGAACGTGGCTCGAGCACCTGCCTGCGGATCAGATCCACAACTGGGCAGATTTGGTCCACATCTTCGTGGGCAATTTCCAGGGCACGTACGTGCGCCCTGGGAACTCTTGGGACCTCAAAGGGTGTCGTCAAAAGCCCCGCGAGTCCCTGCGTGACTACGTGCGACGCTTCTCCAAGCAGTGCACCGAGCTCCCCAGCGTCACCCACGTCGAGGTCATTAACGCTTTCCTCGAGGGTACGACGTGCAGGAACTTGGTGCATGAGCTTGCGAGAAGCCGACCCATTAACACCAATGAGTTGTTCGACGCTGCCACCAACTTCGCCGCCGGCGAGGAGGCTGTTGGTGCCATCTTCGACGACAAATCGAGCAAGCGCAAGGACGATGCGCCCGCGGAGGGCGGCAGCGTCAAGCCCAATGCCCCCGCCAAGAAACTGAAGCGGGGGAAGAAGGGAAAGAAGCCAGTCCCACCAAGCCAGCGCGGGTCGAGACAGGCAGAGGACTCCGAGGAGGCCTTTGCAGCTGCCCCAGACCGCAAGGGACCTCGAGGCCCCCCTCGAGGCGGTGGTGGCCAGTTCGACGACATGCTTAAGAAGCCGTGTCCTTACCACAAGGGCCCGGCCAACCATACCCTTGAGCAGTGCGAGATGCTCAAGAAATACTACAACCGCGTCGCGCATTGCGACGAGGACAAGAAGAAGGATGCTGGCGACAAAGGTGGAGATGACGAGTTCCCCCCAGTGGAGAACGCCTTCTTCATCTTTGGAGGAACAACGACGAATATGACTTCTCGGCAGCGCAAGCGTGAGCGCCGCGAAGTCTTTTCCGTTACCAAAGCCACGCCATCCTACCTCGACTGGTCGAAGGATACCATCGCCTTTGGCCGCGAGGACCACCCCGACTACATCCCGCATCCGGGACGGTATCCGCTCGTTGTCGATCCCATCATCGGCAACACTCGCTTCTCCAAGGTGCTCATGGACGGAGGCAGCAGCCTCAACATCATGTACGCCCCTACCTTGGAGCTCATGGGGATCGGACTGGATAAGCTTCGCCCCAGCAAGTCGCCATTCCATGGCGTTGCGCCGGGGAAGCGAGTCCAACCCCTCGGCCAGATCGATCTGCACTTCGTATGAGGCCCTATCATGCCATCCTTGGTCGTCCTTGCTACGCCAAGTTTATGGCTGTCCCCAACTACACCTACCTCAAGCTCAAAATGCCGGGTCCGAAGGGCGTCATCACCATCGGCTCTTCGTTCGAGCACGCCTACGAGTGCGACGTCGAGTGCGTTGAGCGTGCGGATGCTCAAGCGGAGGACGAGGCCCTCGCAGCCACCCTCGACAAAATGGCGAGCGAGGCCTTAGACTCCACGCACCGACACGCCGGGAGCTTCGAGCCCGCCGAGGGTATCAAGAAAGTACCCCTCGACCCAAGCCACTCCGACGACAAGGTGTTGCAGGTCAGCTCCACCCTCGACGACAAATAGGAAGTGGTGCTCGTCGATTTCCTCCGCGCCAACGCAGATATCTTTGCGTGGAGCCCCTCGGACATGCCTGGCATACCGAGGGAGGTCGCCGAGCACTCTCTTGATGTCCGACCCAACTCCAAGCCGGTGAAGCAGCGCCTAAGACGCTTCGACAAGCTCAAGCGCCGGGCGATCGGCGAGGAGTTGCAGAAACTTCTGGCGGCCGGATTCATCAAAGAGGTATTCCATCCCGAGTGGCTAGCTAATCCAGTATTAGTAAAGAAAAAGAGTGGAAACTGGAGGATGTGTGTGGACTACACTAGTCTAAATAAGACATGTCCGAAGGTTCCCTTTCCTTTGCCACGAATTGATCAGATTGTAGATACTACTGCGGGATGTGAGCTCTTATCCTTTCTTGATGCTTACTCCGGTTACCACCAAATCAAGATGAAAGAGTCCGACCAGCTCGCGACTTCTTTTATCACACCTTTCGGCATGTACTGCTACGTTACGATGCCCTTTGGCCTCAGAAACGCCGGAGCTACCTATCAACGGTGTATGCTCCACGTTTTCGGAGACCATCTCGGGCGGAGCGTAGAGGCATATGTCGATGACATCGTTGTAAAATCCAGGAAGGCGGACGACCTGGTTGCCGATCTCAGGATCGCATTCGATTGCCTACGGGCCAAAGGGGTAAAACTTAACCCCGAGAAGTGCGTATTCAGGGTGCCTCGAGGCATGCTCTTGGGTTTCATTGTCTCCCAGCGGGGCATCGAACCAAACCCTGACAAAGTCTCGGCCATCACTCGGATGGGACCGATCCGAGATTTAAAGGGGGTACAGAGGGTCATGGGATGCCTAGCGTCCCTTAGCCGTTTCATCTCGCGTCTCGGCGAGAAAGGCTTACCCCTGTATCGACTCTTGAGGAAAACCGAGCACTTCACGTGGACCCCCGAAGCTCAAGAAGCCCTCGAAAGGCTGAAGGCATCCCTCACTCATGCTCCCATTCTTACGCCACCTACGAACGGCGAGCCCCTCTATCTGTACGTAGCTGCGACGACCCAAGTGGTCAGCGCGGTGATCGTGGTTGAAAGACAAGAGGAGGGTCAGGCTCTGCCCGTCCAGCGGCCGATGTACTATATCAGCGAGGTGTTGTCCGAAACCAAGATACGCTATCCGCAGATTCAGAAGCTGCTCTACGCAGTAGTGCTAGCTCGACGCAAGCTGCGCCACTACTTCGAGGCTCACCCCGTCACCGTTGTCTCATCGTTCCCCTTGGGAGAGATAGCCCGCAACCGGGAAGCCGAGGGTAGAATTGCCAAATGGTCTGTGGAGCTGATGGGAGAGACCCTCGCCTACGCCCCCCGCAGAGCGATCAAGTGCCAAATCTTGGCTGACTTCGTGGCTGAGTGGACGGACACTCAGCTACCCCCATCTCAAATCCAGGGCGAATGCTGGATTATGTACTTCGACGGGTCGGTGATGAAAACTGGCGCCGGAGCCGGCCTCCTATTCATCTCACCCCTCGGAGAACACATACGGTACGTGATCCGCTTGCATTTCCCTGCTTCGAACAATATGGCGGAGTATGAGGCCCTCCTCGGTGGCCTCCGCATCACCATCGAGCTCGGCGTCAAACGCCTCGACGCGCGCGGTGACTCTCAGCTTGTCGTCGACCAAGTAATGAAAGAGTCCAGCTGTCACGACCCGAAGATGGAGGCATACTGCAACGCGGTGCGCCGCCTCGAAGACAAATTCGACGGTCTCGAGCTCAATCATGTCCCGCGCAAGTACAACGAGGATGCCGACGAACTGGCCAAGATAGCCTCGGGGCGGACCACTGTCCCCCCGAATATCTTCGCCCGCGACATCGCTAAGCCCTCCGCCGAATTCAAGGACCCGCCGGAGCCGGGCCCCTCGTCCACCGGGTCCCCTGGTGGGAACCCCCCGGCGGACGAGGTCGAGCCCATAGACTTTGACTTCGGGACCACCTCCGCGGACGAGGCCGAAGCAATGGAAGTCGACGAGGCCCCCACCTCGCGAGACTGGCGCGTCCAGTACCTTGACTGGATGATTCGAGGGATCTTACCCTCGAATCGTGCTCAGGCACGGCGCCTCGCCAGGAGGGCCAAGTCCTTCGCTCTAATCGACAATGAGCTACACAAGCGCAGTCCCTCGGGTGTCTTGCAGCGATGCATCCCCCTCCCCGAGGGCAAGGAGCTGATCCGCGACATCCACGCTGGCATCTGCGGCCATCACGCCGCGCCACGTACCCTCGTGGGTAACGCGTTTCGGCAAGGATTTTACTGGCCCACCGCGGTCGCCGACGCCACCGACGTCGTGCGGACCTGCGAGGGTTGCCAGTTCTATGCTCGAAAAACACATCTTCCGGCCTATGCTCTGCAGACCATCCCCATCACGTGGCCATTCGCCGTATGGGGGCTGGACCTCGTCGGTCCGCTGAAGAAGGCGCCCGGGGGCTTCACCCACTTGCTGGTGGCGGTCGATAAGTTCTCCAAATGGATCGAGGCTCGACCCATCAGCAAGATCAAATCCGAGCAAGCAGTCCAATTCTTCACCGACATCGTCTTCAGATTCGGGGTCCCGAACTCGATCATCACCGACAACGGCACCCAGTTCACGGGCATGAGGTTCTTGGCGTTCTGTGACAGTTTCCACATACGTGTGGACTGGTCGGCTGTGGCACACCCACAGACGAACGGGCAAGTAGAGCGTGCCAATGGCATGATCCTCCAAGGACTAAAGCCAAGAATCTTCAACAAGCTGAACAAGTTTGGCCGGAGGTGGCTCACGGAGCTACCCTCGGTCATCTGGAGCCTAAGGACGACCCCAAGCAGAGCTACAGGTTTCTCTCCGTTCTTCCTCGTCTATGGCGCCGAGGCCATCCTCCCCACCGACTTGGAATACGGGTCGCCAAGGCTCAAGGCATATCAAGAGCAACGAAACTAGCGAGCTCGCGAAGACTCGCTGGACCAAGTGGACGAGGCTCGAGACATGGCGCTCCTCCACTTTGCGCGCTACCAACAGTCCTTGCGAAGGTATCAAGCGCAGAGGGTCCGGCGCCGAGACCTCAACGAAGGGGACTTGGTGCTAAGGCTTCGACAGGACAACAAGGGCCGCCACAAGCTCTCACCTCCATGGGAAGGACCATACATAATCGCCGAGGTGCTCAAGCCCGGCACGTACAAGCTAGCCAACGAAAAAGGCGAAGTCCTCACCAACGCTTGGAATATACAACAGCTACGTCGCTTTTATCCTTAGCATTTCAAGCTATTTGTATATTGTTCGTACTCGCATTTTCAATTTCCCGAAATGATAAGGAAGTACGCTTTACTTATTGCTTTTTGGGAACATTCCCGACCCTCGAGGGCTCGAGCGCGCACGAACATCGAGGTACGCTCGGCTTTACCCTCGGCAAAGCCGAGCCTCCCTCGGGGGCTACTACGGGGGGAACCCCCGAACGTCCCCAAAAAGTCGCCAATGTTTTTTCGAAATATTTCCGTCTCGACCATAAGCTTCTCGTATCCTTGGAAAAAACGGACGCGAGGCATAAGCAACTACGGTACGGGGCTGGCCGAGTCGTGGGGCCGCCTACGCCTCCGGGATACGGCACCCCCCTCACCACCCTACGCCTACGTTGCTTATGAATGCGAACTTCCTCGCAGATGTTTATCTAAGTCGCATACGAAGAACACGGAAGTAAAGTAAAAAAAACACAGGCTCGAACACACGAGGCCACGACAGGCCACACATTCAAATTATGAAATAAAATTTCATATATTCATAGGATGCGATTACAAAGAGCGACTGTGATAAACACTAATCTATTTACAATGGGCTTCGAGGCCCAACTTTCCTACAGGCTACCATCCCCCCCTGCGGGTTTTCAGGGGCGTCGAATTCCGCGATGGGAGGGATGTCTGCCTCGAGCTTCTCGGCGAGGACAATGGCGAATTCCTCCGCGGCTGCGTCAGCTTCATCCATGATGACCGACGCGGCGTCCGCATCCGCATCATCGGGAACGACGTACCCCGACGACACCCTCTGGAGATCCATGAGGTAATGTGTCGAGGCCACGGCGAGAGCCCGCAGGACACCGAGGCGGAAGGTACTCTTGGCGTGTTCGGCAATCCGGCCGCCTAGCGCGCGCAGGCGGCTGATCACCGAACTGCCCGAGACGGTGCCCTCCCCCTCGAGCTCTTGACACACGCTCACGGTGGTCTGCTCCAGCTCAGCGAACTCCATCTGTGCCGCCGTGAGCGCGGTGTGGACCGCTTCCTTCGCCGCGGTCTCATCCGCCACCTTTTGCGTCAGCTCTGAGCAAAGGAAATCAACATTAGCCACGAAAGAAAGCAAAACGACGGAAAATCGAAGGTACTCACCCGCCATGTTCTTTTGCGCCTCCTCCCTCTGGGTACGGGCGGCCTCCTCGAGCGAGGACATGGAGGCTTCCTTTTCCTTAAGGCTAGCCCCCATGTTCTGGAGGGCCACCTCCCTCTCTTCGAGGGCCACACCCTGTTCCTGGAGGGTCCCGGCGAGCGCAACCACGGCCACCTCTTTGTGGAGGAGCTCGGCTTTCTACTGCTCAAGAGTGGCGCTGAGGCGTTGCAGCTTGGCGCTCTGCGCCTCAGCCTCCCGAGCTCTTTCCTCGAGCGTCATCCGAAGGTGCTGCAGCTCGGCAGCTCGCGCCTCGGCTTCCCGGGCCTTCTGCTCTGCTGTCGCCCTCTGGGCGTTCCGCTCATCGGTGACCCGCGCCAGTTCCTCCTCCAGCGCTCGCTGACGCGCCCCCAGATCGGCCATTTTTGTATTGGCGTCGATGTTTTTGAGCACCAGCTCGGCGTTGTGTTACCCGAGCTGGCTCATCTGGGAGTACAGCCGGTTCATCTCGACGCTCTTTTGGCGCGAGATTTCCCTCAGCTGCTGCAAAGGGGGAGGGTGTGGGTGAGGACGCGTAAAAGCTAAAACCGAATCCGAGCAATTTCCGGGGGGAAATACTTACCTGGCTGACCTGGTAATCCCCATTCTGATGGAGCTGATAGGCGCGATCGAGGGCCTGCAAGATCTCGCGCCCAACGCCCATCTGCTTGTTTCAGGCCTCCTCCTCCTCCTGCTCCTTGCGAAGGAACTCTGAGGGGACACCGGACGGGACGATAACCCCGAGGTGGCTCCCCTCCGACACCCCCGCTTCGAGCACGCCCGCGCTGGCCGACGCGAACTCGGCAATATGTGCGGCGGCGCTCGCCGCAGCAGCGGGGTCGATATCCATCGAGTCCCCATACTCCTCGCTGCTGTCTGGCAGCTCCACCACCGCCGTTGCGCCCCCCTGCGCCGTGGGCACAGGCACTATCGCGGCGGTACCCTCGTCTCGGGCCTCGGGGGGCTCCGAGATGGGGGCTCCTTCTACCGCTGGCGCCTCTTGCGCCATTTCTTCTGCGAGACCCTCGCCCTCGGCCCTCGAAGGCTCGAAGACGGGGGTCTCATCCGCAGTTTGGCCGGCAGGGTGCTCCTGCGCGCCCCCGCCAGTTTCTCCTCCTATGTCCGGCCGGGCGGCGATATCTGCGTCGCCCTGACCGGCCTCAACATCAATGACCGCTTGGGCGGCGCCACCGGCACCGCCCTGGCCGGTCTCCTCGGCGTCGGCCGCTTGAGCAGCCGCCTCGGCGCCACGGTGGCCGGCGTCACTCTGACCGGCGTCACCCTCCTTCTCCTGGGCTTGCTGCGCCGCCTGGGCCCCTCGGGCCACTGCCTCCCGTAGCCTAGCGGCCGCCGCCTCGAGATCCAAGGCGGGCGGGGGCTGCGGCGCCGTGTGCGGAGTGCTACGAGCCCCGGTCTTGAGAGCCTCCGAGGACTCAGGTGTGGCGGGCCGCGGCTTCCCCTCTGCCTGAGCGAGCTGGCGCGCCTTATCGTGCGCCGCCTTCCTTTTCCTCTTCCTCTCGGCCTTGGCCTCCGCCGCGTCCTTCCGCCTCTTCATCTTCTCCGCGTGGAGGCGATTGATCAGGCGCTGTTCTGGGACCGGAGGCCTCGAGGTGCCGCATCTCAAACCCTGTACAACACACACAGATGGGGTCAGGAAAGGGGAACTACACGATGCACGACGAGTTCGAAGCCAAAACTCACCAGGGAAATATACCCCGGCTCGGGGCGCATCTTGATCCTCCAAAGATCCGTGGGATCTTGGGGAAACTCCGCCACCGCATACCTCGCCCTCCGATCGGCGTTGGGGTGGGAGAGAAGCTTGCTCGACGTCCTCGAGCCCTCGACCTTGCTCCCGGGGATGAGCCGGTAAATCGGCAGGGCCCTCTCCACAAGAGGGATCACCCTCTGCCGGTGAAAGTTCGCGATGACGGCCGCCGCTGTCAACCCCTTCCTCGCCAAGCGCGCCAGCGCGTCGGTGAGGCCCTCGAGCCTGGCTTGTTGGGCTGGGGGCGACACCCCCCAGTCCCACTTCGCCGGACGCTCCCGAAGAACCTTGTTGGTAAACGCCGGGAGCGCGCCGCTGAAGTTTCGAAGGTAGAACCACCCTCGGCTCCACCCGGAGTTGTTTGTTGTCATCTTGCTTGTGATGTAAAGGTTCCGCCGGTTCGGGCGGACGTGGAGCGTCAAGCCACCGGCATGCGCGAACCGCCTCGGCTGATTCCGCACGTTCTCGACGAAGAGCTCGCCGCGGAACAGGTGGATCCAGAGATCCCAGTGGACGTCGATGCCGAGGTACCCCTCGCAGACGGCGATGAAGACCGCCGCCTGCGAGATGGAGTTGGGGCTGAAATTGTGCAGCTCCACTCCGTAGTACTCGCACAGCGCCCTCATGAACTTGCTGGCGGGGACGCCGAAGCCCCGTTCGTGGAGGCGCACGAAGCTCACGACGTAGCCCTGCGGGGGCTTCGGCTCAGACTCGTCCGGGTGCGGGGAAATCCACGCCGGCGCCCCCGTGTCGGAGTTCCGCGGCAGCAGCCGTTCGGCGACCAGCTGCTCCAGCACCGCGACGGTGGCGGAGGACTTCCCCCATGGCAAGGGCTCCTGGATGTCCGACATCTCCGAGAGTCAAGGGGGGATGGAAAAAGGAAGACTCCGAAATGGCTAAAGTCTCTCTCTCTCTCTTTCTCCCTTCCCCTTCTCGCTCTTGGCTACGGGTTCGGAAAGCAGCGGAGGCGGAGAAGGCGAAGGCGAAGCGGGACGGAGGCAAATGGCCAGGTGAACCCAAAACATTCCTTTCTTCTCCGTATTTATTTACCACGGGGGGCGCACCCACAGCGACGGCCCATATCTACCGCATTCAATGCGGTAGATTTTGATATCACTGATGGGTGGGCCCCACGACCACGGAGTTTCCCACGCGCGCACGCAGCGATAAATGCGGCACGGTAACCGGCGGGCGCGACGCGACTGTTGTGTTATCCCATCCGTCAGCCGCCTCCCACGCCGCTCCGTCTGCCCGAGGCCGACGCCTGAAAAGGCGCGCCCACGTCGCACCACACGAATCGGGCCACGTTTTCCCACCACCAGCGGAAGACCCGCGCGCACGACTTGCGACTCCACGTCGTTTCAAACCAAGACGGAATATTCCTTCAGGGGTCTCTTTACCCTCGAAGGAATTGCGTTTTGAGGCCTTACTGATCAGGGGATCGAAGCTTGGCCCTTCAGGGGGTTCGACAGGCGCCCTAGATCACCAGAGTCAGGGACTGCAGGGATGTGCCGTACAAGCTACCCTCGAATGCGGAGTTCGAGACATCCTACGCAGTGTTCAAGGCCAGTCGAGAGGTGCCTAGAAGGGGGATCCCATCGAGGGAGAGCATCGAGCCCTCGAACCCTACCGAATGGGTTCGAGCCCCGCCTAGCGAACCCTCGCGAGCGCTTTATGAGACGTGTCTATGGACCACGAGCCGACCCCTATCAAACGGGGCACGGACGTCCACTTGAACAACCCGCTAATAGCTCACTGAAGCAGCCATAGCTCGCGGCCCGGGCATGGGTAGCATGGTGCGCGTCACCCCTCCTCCCTGCGGAAGGGCGACGAGGGTCGTAATTGAAGTCGAGGGTTTCCCCTGAACGCCTTCACACGGGCCTAGGCTCGGGGGCTCCTCGCACACCACGGTTCAAAACCACACCCTCGAATAAATCGACAACCATCACTTATGAAGCTCCACGCGTAAACCGAACCCACCGCTATTAGCGTACGTCCCCCTAACGGCTAAAGCTGAACGCCAGATCGCCGTACCAGCACTAAGAGTGCCGAGGCCGGCTGAAAAAGTGCCGATGCCGGCTGAAAAGACGCTGGACGGCCATCCCAGTAAAGCTACCCAGTGGGACAACGTTTGTAGCCCTTGGACGAGCACAAACGCTCCTCCAAGGCCTCGGGGGCTACACCCGCGGGTGCGCTGACGCGCCCCCGCGAAGGAGACTTCACACATATTCGAGGGTCGTAACTCTATGTATACCCCTATACCCTCGGTAATCCTCCCCACAGAGGAGAAAGGGGACTTTATTGCTTAATGCAAGTAAAGATTACAAAGGGTCACCGGCGCGAAGCCATCGAAAGATACAAACACCTTGCCACCTACGTGGCAATTTTCCCTGTCTTGGGGAGGAGCGAGCGACGAAGAAAGGCACCAAGCCCCTAGTTGACGCAGCGGCGAGGCTGCTAGGGATGCGAGAAGCGGCCCCCAGACCTCACGGGTCCAGCGGGACGCTCTCCTCGCAAGCCTTCTTCTAGCGTCTCCTCCACCGAAGACCACGCGGGGGGTCAAGCTGGCGGACAGCGTCCTCCGCACCGTCTCCCCGAGAGCAACCTTGTCGCCGGGGGGGACGATGCAAAAAACAGCCGCCGGACCTGGCGCCAGCGCCCCGGTCAGGCGTCTCCATCCCCCTTCAGGCTAGGGGACATCGCAGGAGCAGGACCCCACGGGCCCAATGCTCTTCTGCTGATCCCACTGAAGCTGAGGGATGGTGCGCACGCCCACTCCGGTCTTCCCCAACTGCTCGCAAGCATTTTTCTAGCGCCAAAAGCCTAAAAAAGCCAGGCCACCTCATCTGGGGGCCGGTCGCGAAAAGGCAAAGGAAACATTACAAGATTTAGGCAATGCTGGAAGAAAGAGTCGGAAGGCTGGAGAAGAAGGGAAATCCCACGACCCCTATTTATAACTGCGCCGGGCACAAAGCTTCGAGCTTTTCGAAGAGCGGAGGCTTGTATCGCCCGTGACAAAGCAGCGCTCCACGAGCAAAGGATGTCCTCGGTCCCTGCGCCGAGACACGACCGAACGAAATAAAGCGGAGCTGAGCCCCCGGATGCTAAGCGGTGCAGCATCGGCCCTGGCCGGATGCCCTCGAACGGCGCGCCGTAAAGCAACCAGGAACGCTGGGGCCAAGGCCCTACGTACGGGACAGCACGATGGGAGCACCAGCTGCCAAGCAGCGGGTGCCACCGTCACCCTGGCCCCCTCAGTGCGCGGACACGTCTTGTCCTTTACACAAACAAACGAAGACGCGCGCGCCTCGAAGTACTCCCCCCACGGGCGTACTATCCCGACCGGCGTGTTGTCACATCCGCCGGGCCTGCGCTCAGGCGCGCCCAGCGGGTGCACGACTTCGACTAAACACGTCAAGGGGGAAATCGCGGAAACACCCTTTGGCCGAATCCATCAACTCGACCAAAGCCTCGGGGGCTACTGTCGGGTGCCACAATTAGGGACACCCTAATTGGGGTACTAAAGTCGCTTTAAAAAACACAAACACCTGTTAAAACAACTGGGCCCACGAAGGCCCACGGCCTGCTTCCCGTCCGGGAGAAAGGAAAGGACTCAAAGAAGCCCAGCATGTGGCCCGTTCGCACCCCTCTCGGGCCCACCGGACAATCTCCGCCTCGCTCGAGGGTAGCGGATCTACCCTCGAGCGGGTCACTCATCTCCGCCTCGCTCGAGGGCTCCCCTCGGGACCCTCGACCGCGCAAACGCATCTCCGCCTCGCTCGAGGACAGCGGACCTGCCCTCGAGCGGGTGGCCAGTCTCCGCCTCGCTCGAGGCCGTCTCTCGGCACAAGGGACAAACGGCCCCGCCGCCCAACCAACCGCCGTACGAAGGCATTAAAGGCCAGCCACTCCGCCACGGCTCAAAAGACGGGCGGCGTCAGACTGCCACTCCCGCAGTGGATGTGACCGGCGTCCCGACCACTGACCACGGTCACCGCTCCGCCACCCCGGTCGCTGTAGCAACACAGTGGGCATTCAACGCGGGACAAGACAAGTTGGCGCCGCCCCCGTTACTGTCACGCCGACATCAACCATCCGAACACACCTCCCCCTGGGGAAGGGGTCTGGCGATGTCACGTGCCCTTCAGAGAGGGGCACTCTGCATGCGCGGGCGGGACCCCGGACCTCCCTCTCATGGGGTCCGGGACTTCCACGCGCCCCCGGACCTTCTAGTGCGCACGCTCGCACCCCGACCAGGGGGTCCGGGACCATCCCACGCCATTACTACCGCTGGGACACTGCGGGACGACCGGCACAATCTTCGCAGGGCCAAGGACGGAGCCCAGGACGACAGCGCCGCGCGCCGCCTTCCCACAGTACACTTTCTACAGTGTTCGACCACTATACCCGCGATTCGGGGGAAAACGACGACTTCCGCGCCCCTACACTCATGTACACCGCCCCTCCTTACAACTATAAAAGGAGAGGGTGGGCTTCCTTTTGCGTGTGGATAAAAACTTTCTCCAATCTAAGGTGAGCAGCAGGTTCTCTGGTCTTTCTCCCTCAGAAAGGTCTCTGCACTACTGAGCACTCACCTCAACCGACTCCACTCCTAGCAGAGACTTGGGAGCTTCCCTCCCTCTCTCGCTTTGCTTGTATCCCCTACTACAAGCACTCCGGGTGCAAGATAATACAGTGCCCTCGCACACCCCCTTTGCTGGACGTACGGCCCCGCGGCCGGAACCAGGATAAAACCGTGCGTTACTGTGTTGCCTCTTGCATCATCATCTGGGACGAGGAAACACGTAGCATTTACTAGTTGGGATTCAGGCCCCTCGGGTCGGAACACCGACAGTTACAAAAGAGGTAACGTACATCCATGCACTATCCCTTACTCCAGAACATTTTATGCCTGTAAGCAGTCCCGCTGCTCCGAGTCTGACAATGTAATCGTTAGGTGGTGATGTGGCATACCACCATGGCAAAAATATACAAATAACCTCTAATTTCTATCATCTTTTACCAGTCAATCCACTACTCCCCACTCCCCTGTCTCTCTCTCCTCGCTCCGTCCCCCATCTCTCTCCTCAGTTGGCTCCTTCGTGCGGGTCAAGCCCAAGCCACTGCCATCCCAGGACTCCTTCGACTACTCCTACAACGGCCTCGGCCTCCCGTACTCGGAGCCGGAGCCGATAACGCCGAGCAGCGGCGTCGCGATGCTCAAGACGGAGGAGGCCGCGCCGGGCGTGGTAAGGGGTAAACGCTACTGCGGGGTCCGGCAGCACCCGTGGGGCAAGTTTGCGGCGAAGATCTGGGACCCGCCAAAGAACGGCGCGCGCGTCTAGCTCACCACCGACACTGCCGAGGATGCCACACTCGCCTACGACCGCGCCGCCTACCGCATGCATGGCTCCCGCGTGCTCCTCAACTTCCCACTCCGCATCAGCTTGGAGATAGCTACCGCCACCACCACCGGGACAAGCGGACATCGCCCGAGCCCTTGACCTCCTCGCACTCGTCCTTCTCCACGTCCTCCTCGTCCTCTTGCTCAACGAGCGGCTCGACGAAATGGTGAAAGCGAGACGTACGAGGCCACGGCCGCGACGATGGCCTTAGCCCTGGTGCCCCTGCCTTCCCAGCTCAACCGGTCGGCCTAGCCATGGTTTCCTGTCGTGGTGGCAGAGTCGGCGAAGGCAATGAGGCGTGCCACGATGGACTCGCAGCAAAGGCACGACGCAACAACAGGACGAGGCTCCTAGCATCGCACCTGCATGGTGCCAGCCGGGGCAAGGAGCTGTCGGCCTAGGCGCCGCCCGTGCAAGCAAGGAGCTTGGGCACTTGCCCCCTTTTCAATCATTCTCCACTTGGACGGCGGTGCCGAGGCATCAGACGACCATGCTAGCAGCCCCGACGGTGAGGTCCAGGTCCAGCGGCTGGAAGTGCACCTTGCTGAAGACCCACGCCACGCGCTCCTGGCCATGCTCAGGGCCGTCGACCGCGGCAGCCCATGCCTCGCTAACGGCCGCCGCTGCGCCACGCCCGTGGCCGCATCCCGTGCCGGCCACCGCCACGCCTCCCCCATGGACCCATCCGCGCCACGCCACGCTCATGGCCGCATCCCGCGTCGGCCGTCACCGTGCCAACACCAACGGCCACTACTGCGCCACACCCGTGGATGCATCCCGCGCCGGCCTCCCCCACGGCCACCGCCGTGCCACGACAACTGTGAAACCGCCAAGTTAAACGGCTTAATTAAACGTAATGGTCATTATTTGAACGCATCAGACACATTAGCTTAATTAAGTGTAACCTGACAGCCTGTTTCCAACCCACAGTCCGATCGAAACACACCAGAAGTCTCGCGCGACGGCGAGCACAGACGGTACCGGCATAATATAATTTCACAGAAATAGATAATAACATAAATATTTATAAAACAGTTTTAAATTTAGAATTTATATAAAATAAATGACAGCAGCGGAAGAAAATATGACCTGAGAGAAGGAAATTTGATTGAGAACCAATAAAACAAAACGATAACTACGAACATGTGTGGACGTCACATCGAGCCCACTGATGCGAATCCTGGTTAGCTTCTATACCTGAAACAGGGTAAACAACAAACCCTGAGTATACTAATACTCAGCAAGACTTACCCGACTATGGTTATACATAGCCCACTATCTAGACATGCACGGCTTTTTGGTTGTGGGTTGTTTTGCGGAAAACCATTTAAGAGTGAATCCTTACTTTCAATATTTTAGCTCAAGATTAGGAATGAGTACCTATTTTCTATGGTTTGCATTTCTACACCAATCAGTGTGGAAAAAACAATTGATTAGGCACAGCCATATAGATCATTTCACTCCCTTCCATGTTCTTACTACGATGTGACTCGGAGATCAAGGTGCTCATGTCCGAGAGCGACTGACGGCGAATCGATCCGATTTAACCTTGCAAGGTGGACCTAACCAACACGGCACGTATTAGCCCCGTCGGACCATACGGACCAACCATTCCCCTCCCCGCCTCGAACTACAGGACCGCCCCATCATCATATGGTCAGCCGAGCTCAACGTGAGACCACCAAAAGTAAACATATGCAACCCCATTTTTCCGCGACTACTCGACTACCCCAGGAGGTGAGATGGAGTCCTGTACTTTCGAGGTGAGGCAGTACTCGGCTTACCGGTTTCGACTACCTCCTACTCCCGGTATGCGGTGAGTACAATTCAAACATGACCAGCAGGGCCGACAACGGTACGGTCCTTAACCGACACAGACGGGGCTAGACAGTTCCCGCCCGGTCTCCAATTCATTTCCTTTCCTCCATATCCCAATATTCTATAATCAAATCATAAAGATATCCTATATCTCGCGAGTAACCGGAAATTACTCGACTTCTACTGAATCCTATTTTTAGCATGGCAAGGATAACGACATACACATACTAGTATTCCGACCAATGGATCCTAGGAATCATGCAACTAGGGTTTCATCCAACGCCTAGAAACTTAATGCATAATCAAGTAAATATATATATAACATTTCATAAGTTAAAATAGTAGGTTATGCTTCGGGGCTTGCCTTACTTGCAGGTTAAGTTAGTTTGCTTGACGCCGAGCTTGATCCATGGCGATTCCACCTGGGTGAACTCCCAATTGATCAACCGCGACTTCGTGAACGATAAGCGCATATTCCGGCTCTACATGAATGATAAAATGCTATGCATTAGTGCAATGGATGAATGCATGCATTTACGAAACAAACATAAACTACACAGTGAAGTGCGGTGACTACTCGATAACCAACAGATAGGGCAGTCAGTTACCGAACCACTAACTATTTACTAAACCACTATAAGAGGCAACACTAGTATATCTACTAACAACAAGAAAACTATTTTAATTAACTAAGTCCTAATTAAATTTAACTAGTTTATCAAGCATAAAATAATTATTAGCAACTAACTAAATTATTTTGGCATGAACCCCAAAAATATGTTTTTAATACAAACTAGCTAAATTCACCATGAGTAAAATAGATTTACTAAAATAGATCATGAGTACATTCTAGTGATGAGCAAAATCTAGCATGAAACAGCTACTGATACAGTGTTCTAATTTAAATTAACAAGATTTTTCTTACATATAATTTATTCCTTAATTTATAGATATACTAAGATATGGAGAACCCAATTAAAATATCAAACTATGTTTTCTAAACATGAAATTTTTATAGTGGACTACACATGCATAAAATGAAGTACCGCAAAAATTTCATAATTTTTGGACTAGCAGATTTGCAGAAATTAATTAATAAACCTAACCACAATTTAAATTTTTCCAAGGGTAAAAAGATCATTTTGCAAGAATTAATATTTTTCCCTTATAGATACAGATGTAACCACTCTAACAAAACTAATTTTGTATTTTTAATATTTTTCCTTGATTTGTTATGCAGTCTACAAGTTTTCGTCAAATGAATAAAAGTTAGAAAATCCTACCCGGCCATGGCCGGCGGCGGGCACAGGGCGGCGGCGTTCGGTGGCGAGGCCGTTCCGGCCGCGACAGGGCCAGGCGGCGGCGTGGCAACGCGGTGTGAGCATCAGTGCAGGTGGGTGGGCTCGGTGCGCGCGGGGTGAGATGCGAGGTCGCGTGAGCGCGGCCCGCACCGTGCGGTGGCGGCAGGCAGGTCGGCCGGCGGCGGCATGGCCGCGTTCCGGCGTCGACAGCACCTGAAACAAAGGGAACGAAGGCCGAGAAGGACGAGGGCTCACCGTGGGATCGATTTTGGGGATCAATTTAGACGGTAGTGGTCCGGAGGCGCAGATCGATGGAAGGGGCGGATGCTCTGTTCTTGGTTTCTGGAGGTTGAAGAAGAGCTGAGCGAGAGAGTGAAAGGAATGAGAGGAAGCGCAGGAGAGAAGGAATGGCAGGTGGCGAGGTCGGAAGGAGAGCGTGAAGGACTTGACGACGTCACTGGCGGCCGGGCGACGCAGCAAGCTTCGCTGACGGCCAGCGCACGGTGTTAGCGGGCGACGTTCGTGGCCAACTTGGGCACGGCTTGGTCTGTGTGTGTGGATGCTTCCACAATTAGTGCTAATGATTATATCAATCTCTCAATTAATCCTAATTAAAGTAATTATTACGTGGGTTGTTACACGAACGGCCACCGCCCGCGCACCCATGGATACGAGGACTTGTGCATGTCCACCAGAGCATGCCGATGGGCACGAACGCGGTGAGGAGCAGCAAGACGATGCGATAGAGTGCGGCACGAAGGAGGTCCGTGCGCCCGGCCCTGAACCTTGTGTGTTGTTGTGGTGGCAAGGAAGAAGGAGGAGGTGCACGATGTGGTGTGTGGCCGCCGTGGTGGACGCACCACCGCCCGTGAGCTCCACAACATGCCATTGTGGAGCTCGGGCAGCTCCAATGGAGGCCAGCGGTGATGCGGTAATTCCAGCGGGGAAACAAGTGGGAAGGGTGAGGCAGTGGAGTACGGAAGGATGCTTGCCAGAGTAATCGGGCGGGGAAGGCCAGTGGCCGCCATATTTGGCTCGGCGTTGTCCAAGCTGAAGTGGAGGAAGGGAGGGGATGAGGTTGAGGGAGGTGCTTGGGAAGCAATGGACTTATTAAAAGTTAAAGATGAATAAAATTGGAGGTTTTTTTTGCAAATGTTTGCGACCGTGGTGCCACGTGGCATGCCACGTCGGCTTTAGAGGGTTGCGTGGCACATTTGGGTCCTCGAGTGGAACACTTACACAGTTTAGGGACCTAGGTGGATAATTTGAGAGTTTAGGAATTTAGATGAAATTGCAGAATAAGTTTGGGACCGGAGGTGCAATTTACTCAAAAAATAATAAGGATCACCACAACAGCCGCCGCCGCCGCCAGACCCTCTCATCACCGCCCCTAGTCCACCTCCACCTTTGTCCCCCTGGTGGCCTCGCTAGTAGGTGGAGGAGCGGAGATCTGTCCTCTACATAGATCTAGTCTTTTAGTTTTCTTCTAGATTTGGTTCTACAGCAACATTAACGAGGTAGTGGTGATGATGGTGCCGTGGAATAAGGTCTCTCCGATTTTTCCCTACCTTGACGACATCCGATCCGGTGCCGACGAGGGGCCAATGAGAGTTGGTTCTGCCAGATCTGAAGGTTCTAGGGATAAAAATAGTCGTGAACGGACGGGAAAACTCTTCAACCATTTTTATTTTTATATTTTATTACGGAAAACGGGAGCGGGAGCTGAATAAAAAGGAAGCAAAAACGGGATATACAGGTTACGCAACCGGAAAATTTACCGAAAGATATTGTTGTTTAATCTCTATTCACCTTGTATGAACACTACGTACTCTTATACGCAACCTGTTTTTTCAAAAAAAACATGATTACGGATTCATACTTTCTATGTTTAAACGTGAAGTGCACTGATTGATGTTGTGGAGCAAGTGAAGATATATAGTGTGCCTAATAAATCTTTTCTGGATTTCATAAATACGGAACTAATACGGGAGCATCCTGGTTTTTAAAAACGGGATCCAACAAATATGGACGGGATACACTCCTTCCGTATTTCGGTCTGTTTCCGTACTTGTTTGTAAATACAAAATGGACGGAATAAATAAAGAAATACGGGTGGGACGGGACAAGATTTTTTCTATCCATTTTCATCCTTAGAAGGTTCTCTCTAGATCTCTACAGTCGGTGTGTCAATCAGAAAATGCAGTTGGCTGTTTTTTATTGTGACGATTTCGACCTCTTCTTTCGGTTTGTTCTACGATAAAATTTGATTTCTTTAACCCTCTGTTTTGGTGGTGAAAGATTGCAAATCTTGTGTTGATTGGGATGTTCTCAAGCTGATTTTTCTTTCAACAGTTGGCGTAGGACGGTAGGAGGACACCGAGAACAGCGGGTACGGGTCCCAGTTGGCGACCGCGCGCCCGCTGGACGTGCACGGGACCCTGGCGTGCGACGGCGGGCACGCCGACCAGACCAGCATTAGATGCCGGCCGGGGCGCGTGGGTACGTGCGGCATGGCACCTGCCGGCTGCCGCGACCCCGCCGCGTCCGTTTAAGCTTGGACGCGCTGTGGCAAAAACGACGGCGTGCCCTCCTCTGGCTCCGGCATACCCACCCAGACCCAGAGACACCTAGAGCCATCAGCGCCACGGTCCTAAAGAAATGGCCTTGGCAAAATTCGGCAGATCTGGAAGGTAGGCCGCGGCAGCCGATGGAACAATAGCACGTGGTGGCCTCGAGTTTATCATCAAGAAAGAAAGGTTGCGTGCAAAACGATGTGATCTGGGCCGGGGTTAAGAAAATTGCATCGCTCCGACTCCATTGCCGATACGGTAAGATTACAACTTAACTGTCATGAAACAATCTTTCCCAAACAAATGACTCGAGAAATCTAAAAGATAACTTGCTGACACAATCCTGCTAGCTCTTCTTCAGTTTCTTCGTCGACTGGGACGCTCCTTTCTAGCCCACAAGCCCAATTCACTTCTCTTTCTTGCCCACTCTAGTGTCGGTCCATTCTTCATTGGTTGCCTGGCATCAGATTGACACGTGCCCAAAAACGATATCAACATTGTGCTCCTCAACCGCCTCTCTGTTGCTTCAGACTTCAGTGGTCGGGCCGCGGCAGGCGACGTGGTCAACGGCCAAGCAGATGGCATGGCATCGTGGCGGGCAGCCACAACGGCAGGCGGCGGCGCACAGCGGCGTGGTTCGGTGCAGCGGCTGGCGGCGTGCGGCGAACGTAGACCGCGGCCACGATCCTGGAGTCGACTGCTTGCCGCGTGCGGGGTACTCAAAGGAAAACACGGCGCAGTGGCGAAGCCAGCCTGACAAGTGACCTAGGGCGGAACAATACCAGTGAAACAGTGCAACGCGCCACGGAAGGCGCGCGTGCAGGCTCGCTGGCCGCCGGTGCCCGGCGCTCCAGGCCTCCGGCCGTTCCGGCGCAGCAGCCAGGGCCGCCGCAACCCACGGCGCCGGCCGCCGGCCGGCTCCGCCCTCCGTCCACCGGCCGCCGCCCCACGCCCCCCCCCCCCCGGCTGCCTCCACCTCCGTCCACCAGTCGAGGCAGGCAGCAGGTGGCCAGGAGCGCG
Organism: Panicum virgatum; assembly: GCF_016808335.1. NCBI lineage: Eukaryota > Viridiplantae > Streptophyta > Magnoliopsida > Poales > Poaceae > Panicum > Panicum virgatum. The sequence goes on along the minus strand of NC_053151.1, from coordinate 31,835,362 downwards.
GCCGGCGGGAGGCGCCGCCGCCGAGGGCCGCCCGAGGCAGCCTGCAGCGGTGCACGAGACGGCCGGACGGTCGGACGGGGCGATGGGGCGACGGCCGGACGGCCGAGACGGCCGGATGGGGCGACAGCCGACGGGTGGCCGGGCGGCGGGCGCAAAGGCCAAATGACGAGGCGACGAGCTACGGCAGGCGCAGGCGGGCGGGGCTGGGGGTGTGGTCGCGTCGCGTGGCTAGCTTGCGCTGCTGGCCAAGCGGCCACCAAACCCCACGCAAACCCTAGGCTGCGCTGGGCTGAAGCCTGAAGCGTCCCGCAGCCCAATACTCGGCCCACGAGCCACCAAGTCTCGGCCCAGTACGCGGTTGCCTGTCTTCCTCTCAAATTTCAGCGTCGTCCTCGCTTCTGGCAAGCGCCGCCGCGATTTGCTCCCTTCCCGGCGGCATGGAGCGGCATGGAGAACTGAGGTCTGAGGATATCCTCTACTGCTCGACCAAGGGGACCTAGGGCGGCCGCCCGGGCTCGCCCTAGTGGTGGCTCCGCCCCTGACACGGCGTCCTGGAGGGAAAAAAAAAAGAAAACGTCGCCCAAATAAAGTGCTATGCGGGCGGGCGGGTACAGGAGGGTGAGTAAACATAGATGCGGTGACGAAAAAATTCATTTTGGGCGGAATCACAGACGCTGTCAAACATATGCCCTTTATGTGGGCCTTCAAGAAGTATTTTGTGAGGGAATGGGTGGATTAATTTTGATGAGAATTATATTCAATTGTTTCAAGTTTTATAGATAGATATATTGCACGATTGAAATGAGTATTTAGGCCTAGGGTTTCACGTTTTCTCCCAAAATGACCCCTGTTCAGTGAAATTTGTCATATATTAATTCACGCAATGAGATGCAAATCCGTGAAATTGAAGTACTCGTCAGCATTACTGGGATGGAGGTAGCAGCTAATTAGCTGCTAATAGGTAGCTAATTAATAGCTGATAATCATTAGCTAATTGCACGAATTAATTTTCTTGATTTTGAGGATCTCCACAGATTCATAGCCAGAATTGATCCATAGCCAAAATTGCATTTGCATTATCGGGATGGAGGTAGCAGCTAATTACTAGCAGCTAGGTAGCTAATTAATAGCTGACAATTATTAGCTAATTGCATGAGTTAATTTTCTTGATTTTGAGGATCTCCAGATTCATAGCCAGAATTGCATTATTTTTGCGACAGAGGTAGTACCTATTAGCACTAATGGATCCAAACACAGTACATAATAAATTGACAACGTCTCTCGGTCTTGACAAACAACCCAGCGTTTGTGACCCAACTCAGTACAATCAGAAATTAAGATGGCGACAACCAAGCAAGTGATGTGCTCCATGGTTCTCATACTGCTGGTTGTATCGTCAAGTAAACCATTTTTTATCTGTGTTTATATCCCATCCTTTTTTTATGATTGGTTCTTATATATGGCTTTTACCCTAAAAAATTTTTAGATAAAAAGAACCAATCATAAAAAAGGATGGGATATAAACACAGATTGTTATACCCCACCGAATAGTGCATCTAGGAGAACTATGATGACGGCGACTGTTATTACGTGAAATTCGTCAACATTAGGTGCATGTGTCACAAACCCGGCTGCAATTAAGTGTACAAAAAAAATATAGGAATAAATTTCAATGTAGGTCTGATAAAGATCTATCTATATGTACACTAGAAGTATATCTTCTACTGAGTGCTGGTGTTACTTGTTAAGAAAAACATAGATCTATTACTGTGTTTCTACTATCTATCTATTCTATCTTCTATCTATACTATAAAGATCGAAAACAATTTGAATTGGGCCCACCTTACCACTCACGTTGGACCTACTTGACAGGTCAACGGAAGGCGAAAGTCTTGTGAGGAAGAAAAAAACAAAGCTTTCAAAAATGTTCCCTGGGTTTTGGCGCTTCTTTTTTCACCATGAAAAAAATCTACCCGCCCACCGTACCCACCTCAAATTCCACCCGGGAAACACTCAACTCATAATTGGTAATCGCAAGCATGCCAAATCTTATGCATATCAAATTTGCTAATTCCAACCATAATTACTGTGGTTATCTTTTTGTATATATGCAATCTAGTTAGCACAACTAACAAAGAATGTTGGGGAGAGCTAGCTGGTCAAGAGAAAAGCTTTAGGAAGCTTAGGAATGCTAGGGAACCAGCAGCCCCCACAAGAGAGGGCCAAGGGGTATAAATATCTAACTTTCAAAAACTAGCCATTATAACTGTTAGAGAAAATTTACTCTTGGCAAAAAAGAGAAGGGGATAATTTACTGCAAAATCAATTCTACAGATACAAACTACATAAAAATTTCTATTTTTTTCTTATGTAGGACATCATGTTACAAGTCATTCCACAAATTTTGAATATAAAACCAATTTGTACGTGGAGAAATGGAAAAAAACTGATCTCAATAATGATAGATTGAACTAATCAAGCCTAATTTTATTTAGGGTGCTAAGATGAACATATCGATCGAGTAGATTGCTTTAGATGATAAAATCCACATTTTCCCTCATTTTTATCCTTGTATGTGTATGTTTGACCATATGGTTAACTAGGAATGATTGCAAGTCTTTTGAAATATTGTAGTCTCTTCAACAAAGACCATAATTTTCCCAATGGTGTCCTTTATGTAGCGATTGGAGCAGTTAAACAAGGAGGGTGATGGACGATGGATGGTCATTGGCTGCAGCTACATCAACAGACATCTGCAGTTCTACCAATTGGTGTTAAAAAAAATAAATTTCATAAGAAAATCAAAACTTGTATTAGGGGATTCTACATGGATGAACTAGAAACTCATTTTAGCTGATATGGCTATGATGGGGTTTCTATTCTTGGATATGTAAGACCAGATCTTGCATGTCATCACTAGTCTGATGGTTTTGGTGAAAAGTGAATCTTAATTGTGGATTTGTGGTATCTTTGGGTGCAAAATCCCGTGTATTTTTTCAGCGAACCAAGTGATCAAGTGTTGTGCAGTATAGCTAGGAAATGAAGCTTTTAAAAAAAATGGCGAGATGAAGGGACTCCCTGTTCCTGAGGAGTCGAGGCATTTTTATTTCGGTTGCTAAAACGACAGTACACAGAAACTAACTGATGCGCCACAGGTACTGAAACGAGGTCATGGAAATAGACAGTCAGAAACCAAACGGTGGCGGCGTGGCGCTGGACTCATACGGCCATGCATGGAAGTTGAAAGGTTCACTTCTACGAGCTCCCCATGGCGAAGTTGAAGTTGCTGCAGGTGGTGCGCAATCCCAAGAGCAGCCCGCTGATCCCGACCGTCCCCTTCTCCAGGTCGAACAGCACCAGGTTATCCTCCATCTGGTGGGTCCCGATGATGACCGCCGGCGAGTTGGTCACCGTCGCCCCGAACCCCATATTTTGGAACGCGAAGCACAGCGTCCGCTCGTCCACCTGCACCAGCGAGCTGGCGCCGGGCAGCGTCCATGTGCGGCCGCCGTCGAGCATCAGGTCGATGTTCGCCACGCCGGGGCCGACCCGGGTGGAGACGAACGCCGACGCCTCGTAGCACAGGTCGTAGGGCGGCATGGGCTTCCGGCGCGGGATGCCGCTGGTGGCCGCGTCGAACGCGTTGATCAGCGGGCTGAAGATGTCGGAGCGCAGCGTGGTGTACCGCGTGACGGTGCTGAGCACGACGCCGCCCGTGCCCTGGCGGCGGTCGAGGTCGAAGGCGCCGGCCGGCACGGGCACCTGCGCCTGGTTGACGGCGACGCCGTGGACGCGGATGTAGTAGGCGCCCTTGTTCTTGGGGTTCACGAGGAGCGGGACCACCTTCTCGCGGAGGCCCTCGGCGAGCTCCATGGGCGGGGCGGCCTGGAGCTCGAACGGGCCGCCGCCGAAGATGGCCACGCCGGGGAGGCACAGCGCGAACTGCTTCGCCACCTTGAGCCTGGACGCGACCTGGGACGGCAGCGACAGCGGCTGCCTCGACAGCCCCGCGACGCCGGCGGCGCCCGAGGGGAGCGACGCCAGGAGCCCGTCGGGCGCGCAGGACGCGTACGCGGGGAAGGACACCGGGAACAGCGGGTTCCTGCCGTCCGTGCCGTTGGCGGACAGGGGCGTTCTGGTGAGGTCGCCGCTGCCGCACTGGCCGCTGGCCGGGTTGTACGGGTACGCGGTGCAGGCGCAGCTGGGGTCGGGGGACCCCGGCTGGCCGGCGCCCGTAGACGCGCAGCTGGCCGGGTGGTTCCGGTTGGCGACGGTGCACACGCTGGACTTGCAGGGGACGGTGCGGTGCCCGGGCTGGCACGGGGACCAGACCAGCGGGCCGGCGAGGTCGAGGACCAGCGGCGCGCCGCCCTTGACGGGGATGGTGTAGAGCGAGGTGGAGCCGTCCTTGGAGATGGGGGTCACTATGGGCTTGGACGGCGGGCCGCCATCGCCGCCGGCGAGTGTCCCCGGGGGAGACAGCAGGAGCAGCGAGAACACGAGCAGCGGGAGCACGGGCGAGCTGCTTCCGTGCAGCGACATCCTGAAGACGACAGTGATGGTTCTGATCGACGCCGTCGAGCTCCTTTTATAGCATCAGCGCGCCGGCGACTGGCGGCGGGGATCGGAGCGGATGAAGTTAATTTGGTCAACCAGGCGCGCATCCTGTTGCGCCAGATTGCGCGCGCCATGGGTCGGCCAACTTGAGCTCGAACTTTGGAGCCAGCTGGTGGGTCGCATTGATCAAGGCCATGTGTGGTTTTCTCATGGGGGGGACCGGCCGGTATGGCGGTATGGATGCCGATGCTTCTCTGCGCGCTGGCAATGGCGGTACATGGGCATGATCGACTTGCCAATCTAGGGTGAGATTACGTGGCGGCCTCGAGTCAGGTAAGGGGGAGGCTGCATGGAGAACGATGTGATCTGTGGTTACAAAATTGCACCGGCGAGGCGGATGGCGTGCGCCGTGTACCCAAGCCGGCGGCAGCGGGCACAGTCGGGTCGTCCTTTCTTCGAGTTGATCGATGGAAGCTGGAGCGCCGAGCCACCGACGCTCCGAGATGCCAGTATTGGATGCGTAGCGAGCAGCGGAAGCCATCGCAAATGGAGATGTTAAAAGAACCCAGCTCAGAATTCTGATGAGGGGGGCATATGGAACACAGGATTCATAGACGATATGGAAAAGGCGGAACGAAATGGAGAGGAAATATCTCCATTTCTTTTCAATTTTGTTAGCTCAATCTGCGCTCAGGTTCATAAATCAAAATGTACAAACGCGTCTCCTGTATGTTCAATTTTGCTCCAGACTCTTTTGAGTCTTGAACACCAAAATTGCTGCCATTCAAATTGGTGCAGACAGCTCTTCACGCCTTTGACCACCCCATAACAAGTTCTCCTGTGACCCGTGGGCACCAAATCCCCGCCAATACTCCCTCCGTTCCAAATTATAAGTCACAAAGAGTCTCGGAGAGTCAGTTTTTTAAATTTGACTAAATTTATATAACAAAATAATAACATTTATGATACTAATTAAGTATCATTAGATTCTTTGTTAGCTATATTTTCATAGTATACCTATTTGATGTCATAAATTTTTGCGTTTCTATTTATAATTTTAGTCAAACTTTGAGATGGTTTGACTCTCCAAAATTCTTGGAATTACTTATAATTTGGAACGGAGGAAGTAGCTCCTTGCGCCTTTTCACCGTGAAATAGATACCTGCTATAGATGTGTTCGGTCAAAAATAAAGTAAATAAAAATAGTATAGAAGAAAGGCAGCACATTTACATGAGGCCCAGAGAACTCATGTGGTAAAAGTGAAAACAGTGAAACAAAGTGCGCATTTTCCATAACGATTTTGGCAAACATTAGACTCCTAAAAACCCAAATTATCAGTTATTGGTTTTGAGAAGATTTAGACTCACTTTTTGTTTTTCCTATCTTATGTTGTAGGCCTTTGAAATGTTCAGCTCATTGATTCTAACACCTAACTACATAATTGTTAGGGAAAATACTGTATGGTGTGGGCCACAAAATTCAATCGAAAATATACAATGAGCCGAACATTTCAAAATCCAAGGGCAGCAGCAACCTCCCTAGTTAGAACCAAACAAAACAAGTGCTAACTGGAAAAGAGCAAGCTGATGAGATCAAGTCAACAAAAGAAACAGCTACACCATCAAGCAGTCTTAGATTTAATGATAACTATAAAATATATTCAATATAAAAGTCAGCATGGATGCTCTATGTGCTAGGAAAATGTTTTAGCATTTTAATCTTATCACAAGTTAAGGCAGAACAGAGTCAGGTAACCTGCAAGAAAAGAAAGGCCATGGGAAAAAAGGATTAGCCTATGCCAACTTGCTTGGGACTACATGTGAAGAAGCCTCACCTGCTTCTGACATATCAAACCCTCTGTACACTAAATTCTTCACCACCGCAAATAGGAGGTCACTGGCTCACTGCTACATTTCAAGAACATCAACATCCGAGATGTCCACACTGGATATGCCTTCAGGGCATAGGAGATTCTGCACTGTGATCAACTTGCGCTGTGGAATCTGAGCAATCTTCAACCGGTCTTCATCACTCAATTCCCAATCGAAGATTTCAATGTTCTCCTTAAGCCTCTCTCTTTTCAAGCTCTTCACCACCATGCTTGCGCCTTGCTCGTAGATCCATCTCAGTGAAATCTGGAGGGAACTGGGAAATCAGTTGAGCTGCTAAAATCACAAGATGTTAGCAAAACTGCAAGCATGGGACAGGTTCCCCGTATTTAATTCAGATTTCTGTCACATTCCGTTCAGAACATATATCAGATTGTGCTGTTGTGATATATGTTCTGACCATATATCAGAAGTCTTCTATGCTTGACCAAATACATATTTTTCTTGAGCTTAAGCATATTAGGTGCTCTGCCAAACTGCACAAAACTTTTTAGCCAAGAACTACTACACAATCCTCATAAAATCATCAACAGTACTACAACTATTTCGTGCGTGCGAGGCTGGGCTCTTTTGAAGATCTAAAGTTTGGATGGGAAATCAAATAATCAATTGAATTGCAATAATACGATTAAGATGCATCGAGAGAATACAGTTCATACCTGAGCCACTGACTTCCCTCTAGCCTTTCCAATCTCTTCCAGAATGTCAGATTGTCGTACTGGATTCATTTTAGGTATTCTTTGGCCTCCCAGGGGAGAATAAGCAGCCACCTGAATACTCTTACCTTTGCAGAAATCAATTAGTTTTTTCTGCTGCCAAGTCGGATTCAATTCAACCTGCAGAGATTATCACGTGTATGACACCACTGAGATGATATGGTAGACTTGAGACCGTAATAGATAAAACCTTATAGAACAAGCATTCATCCACTTGGCTCAAAGTTCAGTATAGTGAGTTCAGAACTGGAGAAGTCAGGGATTTCATCCCCTTTATCTATATATAAATTTCTGACGTTTCCAGGGGTTGTAGAAAATACAATTGTTGAAAGCTAAATTGCCCTTGAAAATTAGGGTATTCCTGTGGAAAGTTTATAAGCATGGGATTCAATCAGCTGACCCGTTGTTGACGAAGAACTGACCAGTGCAAGATGTGTGGCTTGGCTGAAACAACTGATCAAACCATCAAATAATGTTAATGCCCCTTGGCAATGTTTGTGTAGAGTATTTGGAGACATATCTTCCAATGGCAACATGTCCCAGTTAGCTTAGCGATATGGCAAATGCTACTTGATCAAGTTCAAAATAATAGCTGAAACAGAACCTTATTTGATACTTGAATGTGTACCTTGGACCTTATGTTAGCTAGGAATGATTTAGTCTTTCAAAATATTGTAGTCTCTTCCACAGAGACTGTGATCTTCTGAATGGTGTCCTTTATGCAGCAATGAAAGCAGTTAAACAAGGAGGATGATCAACGATAAGTGGACAATGAGCCAGAAGGCTTGAAGGGTCGGCTTGTGAGGCTACGTCAAGAGACATCTGCAGCTCTCTACCAATTAATCTCAGATAACTGATGTGCTTAAAAAAGTCGAGAGTTATAATAGGAGATTCTTTCTGTTGTCAAAGTTTGGAGGGAGCCAAGAGTGAATGTTTTTCCACCTTCGTCACGGAAGTAGAAACTCATTAGCTGATGGCATCATGATGGGGTTTCTTAGTCTCCTCTGTACAAGGACCAAATAAGCTCTAGGTCAGGAGTTGGCTGATTATTTGCTCACTTTTTGTGCAGCTGGTAAACCACAGTGGATGACCTTTGCTTCCTATAAACCTGGGCCCAAATCCCTTGGTCTAAAAGAAGTAACATGTTTTGATATTCTATTACATGAGGTATATAGAAATAGATTGGTAGTCATAAATAAAAGAAAAGAATGCAAAAGTCTTGGCGAAAAAAGACTGATAGATAATAGCAGAAAGTCTAGAAGGTTATTGCCATCAGTGGTTATTCAGTTGATTAACACAAACCTGATTTATTGCTGGGGGTATTTTTGCAATGGCAAGCAGCTCCTGCAGTTTCTTTGTTGTGAAATTGCTGACACCAATCATTTTAGCAAGGCCAAGCCGATGGCATTCCTCCATAGCCTTCCATACACCACTCAGGTCCATCGGCACAATGTCCTCCCTTTTCATTGGGAAGTGGGGCTTACTAGGCTTTACAGCCATGGGCCAATGAATCAGGTACAAATCAACATATTCCATTTGAAGGTTCCTGCAGATGGAGGGGTAAGTATCTTGCCTACCACCATAGTATATTGTTTCAAGAGTTAGGGTAATGCCAGCTACTGCAGAATTGGTTAAATACAATAACCTACCTACTGCCAACTCAAACACAGCTTGTAAAGGCCCAATTTCTGTACTAGTTTATGTTGTGAGATTTATGAACATTTGAATTTGCATATTAGCTTTTGGTTTGGACTGTAAGTACATATTATTTTGATTTCAAACAGGATGTAACGGTTCAAAAATTTACAGAATATCCTTCAATCCAGTAATTTGATTGGATCTAAATCAGGGTTGATTTCAACTTCTATTAGTGAACTGTTTCCAGATTCTAAATTCAACAATATTTGGAGCTCTGATTTTAATGGTTAGCTCCAAGCCTGAAACACAGCTAACAACTAGATAGGCACCGCATATGAATTTGCAATGCCAATATCTCTTATTATAACCTAAGTGAGAAATTGGTTGAAAGAACCGAGTATTTGACCGAAAAGCTTACAATTGGATTCCAAATAAGTGGGAAGCAAAATCAAGCTCAAAAAACTTACTGCAAACTCTCCTTGAGGGACGGGAGCATGAGCTCAGGGTGGCACTGCGTGCACCACACCTTGCTCGTAACAAACAGCTCCTCCCTAGACACCACAATCCCACGCTGCACCGCCTCAGCCATGGCTTTGCCAACAACCCGCTCAGAGGCATAGAGTGCCGCAGTGTCGATGTGGCGGTAGCCTAGCTCCAGCGCAGTGAGAACAGCAGCCCTAACTTCTTCCTCCACGAATGGGTGTGACGCTGTTCCAAGCCCCACTGCTGGCATCGGTTGCCCGATAGGGCCCACCAAGAACTCTGGAATCTTGGAGAGGCTGGTGCTGCTCCTTCCTGCCGGTGATGCCATGCCCCGCTGTTTGTGTGGTCCTCTGTGCTTGTGTGGTGAGGCAGGGGTGGTATAGAAAGCATGCGCAGGACTAAAATTCAGGATATGCATACGGATCCTACATAAATTTTTCTTGTTCAAACCAAATTTATACATAAATAGAACAGAAGCAAAGGGAAAAACAACGAGGCACCGATGATGATATCCAAATGATGAATGATTCACTAATTACCAATGATAGCTCACAAGTTTGTGCTAGTCACGATATGCATGCCAAACTTTGCAAATTGAGTGATGTAACCATAACTTTCTGATAACTATAAAACTCGAAAATAGAATGAATTTTCTCTCTTCAAGTGTGTTTGACATTTTTATGTTCCATTACTAAGGAATCTAAATACCCCCTACCAAGTTAAATGTGAATAAACAATGTTTGGAGACTTGGAGTCTGTCGACACGAATAGGATGACGAGGCAATTCCTCCTATTGGGCAGGTCTTGTGCTTCAGTACTACCCTATTCTAAGAGATAAGAACAGACAAAAAAAAAAACAGGAGTGATATTCAATGCATATACTGGAATTAAATCGAATTCGCCTCGATTGTGCGTCTAGCGCAGCTGCAATTATGCATCGGACTTATCAGTTGGTGGGTCATTGGAAATGTGGAATGTGTACCTGCTCCGCTCAGTCCTCCCCTCGACCCGCGGTGCTGCGGCAGCTGCTTGATGGTGCCGCACTGCCAGGAACCTGCCGCCGCTGCTTTCCGGTGCCCTGTGCCCGCCTTCACAGTCCCAGCTGCGCCAAGGTGTCTCGCCGGCCGCCACTGTTACTCGCTTGCTAGGGTTGCCCTTGCTCACGGCTCACCTGCTGCGTTCAGACTAGAGAGAGAGAAGCTGAAAGGGTTGAAGCGGTTTGCTGGCCCAGTACCCGTAAGGCCCATCACTCTGCTGCATCCAGTTGTGCTTTCAGTCTGTCAGCCTCAGCCCAGCCCAGGTAATTGACTAGCAAATTGTCCCAAGTAGGCTGTAGAATTACTGTACACTCAGACTACGTGAATGCACAATATTTTTGCACTGTTGTGGCTCTAGGGAGTAGAAATTCTGTCTATATCTGTTGACATGGTTGTCATGAGTACTTGGAATTTTTCATGTTTTTGCGATTAATTCATCATGTAGTGGTGATCATGATCCTGGAATAACCTCCTGGTAATTAATTCATCCTGGCATGGATCAGATACCTCAACCTGACCATCATAGATGATTGGCGACCATGGTATGCCAGTTGGTTGCCAGCACTCAGGAGCACGATTTACCAACATTCAAACTGTCACATGAAATAAATTTCTACACCGTGCCTGGTCGAATGGAGCGCGACGAAGCCGATCGATCGTGGCGAGACCCACCACCCCCGAGTCCAGCGCCGAAACCCCTGCGCCCTGCCGGGCATTCGAGCGGACGGCCGGCGTGCGCCTCCGCAAGAACCATGGCGCCCCGGCCACGTCGCGTCCATGCCCCCACCGCCGGCCCCAATCCAAGCCCCCTTTATAAAAACCGCTCCCTCTCACGGCCTCCGCTCTGTCCTCTCTCTGATCCGCCCCCCCCCCCCCCCCCCCCCCCCCCCCCCCGTCCCGGATAAACTCGGTCGGGAGAAATGGCGCTGTCCACGGCGAAGACGAGCAACGGCGAGTCCCTGCACTGCTCCACCTTCGCGTCGCGCTACGTGCGCACCGCGCTCCCGAGGTAAGCAACGCGGCGGCGCGAACGCGACGGCGCGCGCGCCGCCGCTTATTAGCTTACGGCCGGAGTCGATCGCCGCCGTACCTGGTTTTCCGCCGCGTAGTATCCCGGGGAGACTGACCCGATCCGCCGGCCGGCCCCGCGTGCCGTTCTTCCTCGCCGCGGCCGGCGGCGTGCGCGCGCGCGCGCAGGTTCAAGATCCCGGAGCAGTCGATCCCCAAGGAGGCGGCGTACCAGATCATCAACGACGAGCTGATGCTGGACGGGAACCCGCGGCTGAACCTGGCGTCCTTCGTCACCACGTGGATGGAACCCGAGTGCGACAAGCTCATCCAGGCCTCCATCAACAAGAACTACGTCGACATGGACGAGTACCCCGTCACCACCGAGCTCCAGGTATCGTGTCGATCTCTCTGCCGGTCTGCTTGCTGCTGGGGCCCGTCCGGGCGGACATCTCTGATCGCGACTTGGCACGTACGGGGAACAGAACCGGTGCGTCAACATGATCGCGCACCTCTTCAACGCCCCGATCGGCGACGACGAGACGGCGGTCGGGGTGGGCACCGTCGGCTCCTCGGAGGCCATCATGCTGGCCGGGCTGGCGTTCAAGAGGAAGTGGCAGAACAAGATGAAGGAGGCGGGCAAGCCCTACGACAAGCCCAACATCGTCACCGGAGCAAACGTTCAGGTGCACACCACCATGCTCTTCGATCTCCAGTGTTGCAGAAGCAGGAAGAACATGATCACTTCATCAGCCATGAGCAGAACGAGGCAGCGAATGCTGATTGATTCTTCTCGCACTGGCATGCAATGCAGGTGTGCTGGGAGAAATTCGCCAGGTACTTCGAGGTGGAGCTCAAGGAGGTGAAGCTCCGGGAAGGGTACTACGTGATGGACCCCGAGAAGGCCGCGGAGATGGTCGACGAGAACACCATCTGCGTCGCCGCCATCCTCGGCTCGACGCTCAACGGCGAGTTCGAGGACGTCAAGATGCTCAACGACCTGCTCACGGCCAAGAACGCCGAGACAGGGTGCGCGCCGCCGCCGATCTCGGGCGTGTAAAGCGACGCGACGCAGATTTCCGTCGTGACCTCGGTCTCGGTTTGGTCTCTGGCAGGTGGGACACGCCGATCCACGTGGACGCGGCCAGCGGCGGCTTCATCGCGCCGTTCATCTACCCGGAGCTGGAGTGGGACTTCCGGCTGCCGCTGGTGAAGAGCATCAACGTCAGCGGCCACAAGTACGGCCTCGTCTACGCCGGCGTCGGCTGGGTCATCTGGAGGAGCAAGGAGGACCTCCCCGACGAGCTCATCTTCCACATCAACTACCTCGGCGCCGACCAGCCCACCTTCACGCTCAACTTCTCCAAAGGTACGGTTCCCTGCAAGGCTCTGCCTTCTCTCTGTTGAACATTCTGCTTGATCGATCAGTTTCAGACTTTCAGTGAGCATGCAACACCCAGTTCATTTGTCTGCTCTCTTTGGACAGGTTCCAGCCAGATTATCGCCCAGTATTACCAGCTCATCCGTCTGGGATTCGAGGTAATAATGGTTGCAATCTACATCCGCGACCAGGCGACACGCAGAAAACGTGTGTTGCTTGTATCTGCAAGCAAACAAACACACAATCCATGCATTTTTCAGTTTCAGTTGGCTGTCGAGTCTATTGGCAGTTACATACTGTCCGGTCCGGTACTTCTTCATGCCATCCGAATGTTCTTCCTCAATTCATCACCAGCAATCACTTGATGTCATTGAAAAAGAATAATAAAGAGGCAATAATCGTAGCTTATGCAAACATGCAGATTAAAAAGTTTCATTAAGCTTGCTGAGATCCATGTTTTGTAAGATCAGGACACTCTCTACATATGGACTAGTAGACTAGTAGTAACGTTTTATGATCTGCAACAAACTGATGATCTGCTTTGGTCTCGCTAATGCAATGCAATGGCGTGGCAGGGTTACAAGGACGTGATGCAGAACTGCCGCGACAACGCGACGGTGCTCCGGGAGGGCATCCAGAGCATGGGCTACTTCGACGTGGTGTCCAAGGACTCGGGCGTGCCGCTGGTGGCCTTTTCCCTCCGGGACACCTCCAGGTACACGGTGTTCGAGGTGGCCGAGAGCCTCCGCCGCTTCGGCTGGATCGTGCCGGCCTACACCATGCCCGCCGACGCCGAGCACGTCGCCGTGATGCGCGTGGTCATCCGCGAGGACTTCAGCCGCGGCCTCGCCGAGCGGCTCATCGCCGACCTCGGCAAGACGATGGCGGACATGGACGCGCACGCCGGCAAGGCGCACAAGAAGTCGGCGCACGAGATCGAGAAGGAGGTCACCACCTTCTGGCGGAGGCTCGTCGCCAACAAGAAGAAGAGCAGCATGGTGTGCTGATGCGTCCGCCGGTCGTCGCCGGCAACAATAACGAACGTTCTTGAGTCTTGACCCCTAGCTGCTCTTCCTTCTTCTCCTCCGATTTTTCTCTCCTTTTTTTTTCTGTCTGCGCGTTTGAAATTCGAGGTTTGATTTGGTTGGGTTGGATTTGTCAGAAGCCAACTGACGAGACAACTTGTTAAGCCGAAGGGATGTAGGCATATGTACACATGTCGAGTTGAAGTGCAAATAATGGACAAGGATTTAGTACTCCCAGAAAACTGTTGACATTCAAAATTGGCAAATACCGAGTTTGCTGGATAATCGGGGCGAACCGGTCGGACCGGTCCTATAAACCGGTCCTATAAACCGGTCAGACCGGTCTGGATAACATTATCAAAATACCAATTAGACTGCATCATTGTGTAGATCTCGTCGAGACGATCGAAATGCATATATAGATCGTCCTATTTGGAGTCCGGATGAGGGAGTTATGCTTCCTGGAAGACTTGCACCCCGGTCAGACCGGTCCAGGGCAGTCAGACCGGTCCGAAACAGGCAATCCGAGTTAGGAGTTGTATTTTGACACGGGATTTGTTAGGGTTTCGACTCCTAATGGGTACAGACCTCCCCACCTTATGTATATGAAACCTTATGTATATGAAGGACCACGGCCGATTGAAATAATCACAATCGAATCAATATATTTATCCTTTATTTTTTATCTCCAAACCCTATCTTTTCCAACCCCTTGCTGTTTTTCGCTCGTCTCTACGGCGTTCGAGGGCGTTCTAGGTGGCCTGCCGACTCCAGGACAACCCTAAATCTGCGAGCTCCGACGAGGTCCCTCACGAGCTCATGGTTTTAGGTTTTCGCGGCGTCTCTGCCTCAAGCGGTCTGACCGGTCTGAAGAACCGGTTTGACCGGTCTGCGCAGAACCTCGCTGGTGAGGATCGTTTGCGATCTGCGCGTGCTAGCGCTTTCGTGTGTTGAGCAGATTTGCGTCAACAAAAACCAAAAATGATTTAGTGCAATAATGGGCCGTCGAAATCAGAATCTTCGTAGAAGGCCGTGGGCCGCACAAGGAAGGGAACGAAGCCCAATGGATCTCACGATCGCGCTCGCGAGCCGCAAATCAACAAGGGCAAACGTGTAAATTTCAAAGACGCTAGGGTTTGCAGAAGCCCCGCCGCCGGCCGCTCTATATATAAGCGACACCTGACAGCCAGGGCCATCGTCCCCCGCCCGCCCGCCGCCGCCGCCGCCGCCGTTCTTCTTCTCCGCCTGCTTCGATTTTCGTTGCCTGGTTCTCTCTGTGTTCGTTTTCTGTTCTGCGATGTTTTCTTTGGTGATTTGGTTCGACGTTGGACGATGATGATCTGCTCATTTATACCATCAAACTCTGAACAATCATACGCCATGTTGATGTTGATTGCACAAAGCTTACTCGAGTCTGATGCGCAACCTTTCTCCCCCTTTTTTTTTCACCCCTCGAGTCTTCGATCTTGATTCCATAGTTTGCTGCACTTATGGATTTCCGAATTCGATTCGAGGCAACAAATTAGAGTCTCTGATGCGCTTCTTTCAATAGCGTTTTCAGCGCTGTACGTTGCCGAGACTGATCGAGCTTAAGATTCTGGCACTCGCCATCCCCTTGTATGGCCTGTGCATTCAACTTGTCCGTACAGTTCTTCGATCGCTAGATTGATTTTCCCTTTTTATTCGAATAAATGTCTATCTTTTTCTGCATACACTACGATTAACATTTTCCTAAATGATGGCTGAACGAAAATCTAAATGATTTTTAGTGAATTACCATACGTGGAGGCAACAAATCAGTCTCTGATGCGTCTCTGTCAGTAGCGTCTTCAGCGCTGTACGTTGCCGAGATCGACAGGGCTAAGATTCTGGCACTTGTCATCCTCTTGTATGGCCAGTGCATTCAACTTTCCCGTACAGTTTATAGAGATTGCTCCTTTCAATCTTATGGTGATATCGTCTTGCCAATAAGCAAAGGCCTACTCGAGATAAGAAAAGATAAGCAAAGGCCTACGCTGAATAAATCAGCCTCGGAATTTGGGGGGAGGGAGAACTGAGAACAAAAGAAAATATTTGAGCTCTTACTAAGTCATGTGCGTGAATTTTGACCATCTTCTTCAATGATCCTTTTTATCTTAGCGAACAAACTTAAATTTTGACAATAGGTTCATATGACGCGATCAATTTTGTCAGTGCAGTACCATTTGACGATTGCACAACATGACCAAGATACACGAAACTAAAAAGTTCTGTTTAATGTTGACACTTAATAACTGTTCTTAACAACTCTATAATCAATCGGCTATTTTTTTATTACTCCCATTCAACAATATCAATTCCTCCCACCACATGTCAAAATCAAAGTTCCTCTTATTTGTTCCCTAAATCAATGCGGAGAATTGTAGAAAAAAAAATCATCATATGTGCTCCTGCTTTGAGCTCGTACCATATCACGTGCTAAGCTAATATTGACTACTTAGCCGTAGTGAGAACTGAGAACTCGAAGGAACTGATTTGAGCTCTTAACAAATCATGTGCCAAATGAATTTTGACCGTCTATTTAAATGTCACTTTCAACCTGCAGACAATACTAAGAGCCCGTTTAGTTACCAAAAATTTTCACCCAAAAATTTTTGCCTCACTTTTAAACACATATATGGAGTATTAAATATAGTTAAAAAATAAAACTAATTGCACAGTTTAAATGTACACGACAAGACGAATCTTTTGAATCTGATTAGTGCATGATTAGCATAAGTGCTACAGTAACCCACATGTGCTGATGATGCGGTCAAAAGTCTCAAAAGATTCATATCGCGGTTTCCAAGCAAGTTCTGAAATTAGTTTTTTAATTAGTGCCCAAAAAATCTCTTCCGACATTTAGTCAAACATTTGATGTGACCTTTTGTACCAAAAATTTTCACCACTAAACACCCCTAAACTTTTGACGATCTGCTAATCTGACGCCATCCATCTTGTCAAAGCAAAGGATGTGTAGGTTTTTTTAAATTATGGAAAAGATTCCGGTTTTGATCATTCACATAGCCAAAAGAGTTAAGAGTTTTTAGACACAACTTCAAACGAGGAATTTCACAAATACAAGAAAGAAAGCTATAAACCAAGATAGAAAACCAGAAGACTAAGATTCAATCTTCTTCGTTCCCGCTACAACCTTGCAATGTATTTACACAGCATCAATCCGTCACATCTCTCGTCTGCTTATAAACTTAACGTCCAGATTATCTGTTGCCCGCTGAATGTTTCGTATAAATGTCCACCTAGGGCCTAGGTGCGAGGAGCTATTGACATCACCTTCAAAGAGGTAGTGGCATAAAGAAATGTCACCAATGTCGACACTGTCATGCTGGACAAGAGCTTCCTCAAACCGTTTCCTGCATCAAAATGGTCTTGCAAAGCGCATGGACAAGGCCTTCAAGAAGGAAAGCTGCGCAAAAAATGTCGCCATTGCCGTCAAGGAGGAGCACTCTATATTAAAGGCAATAGCTTTTGGCCCCCGCGTCGTCTCCCTGGGGGCGACTCGGGCGGCGCCCCAGACCCACCGCCGCCACCACCCTCTAGGCCTCCACTCCACCTCGCCGTCGCCGAAGCAGGGCACCGGAAGTCCGTGTGCCTGCTAGGAAGGCGGCGGCGGAGCTTCTCCCTTCTTCCGGGGTGCGCTCGCCCCTAGATTTCGGCGCACCGGCGCCGGATTTGTAGGGCGGCGGTGGTGACCCGGGGTGGCGGATCCGGCGTCCTGGGGACCGGATCTGGCGCCCCCAGGGCCGGATCTACGCGGCGGCGCGGGTGCTGGGGTGCGCGCGGAGGTGCACGGCGACGAGCACGGCGAGGGCGGCCGCCTCCTGCCGTTGACGACGCGGTGGGCCTCGGCGCCGAGGAGGTGGCGCGGCGGTGGCGGCGTGGTGCTGTGCGCGTCGTGGGCTCGACGCGGACGCAGGCTGCTCCTGCGCGGCGGAGGAAGAGAAGGGGGGCTGCCCGACGAGAAGAGACTTGGCGCCGGCCTCCGCCGGGGGTGCACGGCTCTCCTGGCCGTCCTTGGCGCGGTTGCGCGCGGGCGGCGCGTCGCCGCAGCGTGCGGATGCGCTTGGGGCTGCAGGAGGCTGAAAGACCCTTGTTTGGTTTTGGTAATTGAGTGACAACTTAGGTGGACTAATAAGTGTTTATGTTGAGATACACAGGAGATTAGTCCACACAAAGACACTAGTATGAGCAACATGTGCCATGGAGGAGAAATGACTAAGGGTTGATGCTATGCTCATATAGTGTGATCGAGGAGCTCATTGCATATGAGACATGACATGGAGTTATGTGACCAAAGTGGAGAAGATCAAGACAAGACTTGGCTTGATGGACCGGTTGCAATGGAGAAGGGCAAGTCAAGGCTTTGAAGCGAGGGACCGCGAGGCGGTGAATCTTGGGCAAGATTTCGCGTCGATGGACCGAGGCAACGGTGAAGAGCAAGTAAGGTCAAGATCGATGGACCAAAGAGCTCATTTGATGATATGGAGTGGATCATATCATTAAAAAAAGATCAAGCCAAGTGTTGACTCATGATGATGATCAAAAGGCTTGATGGAGTTTGGTGCTTGTGTGCCATCAATATTTGGGAAGATGAAATGGAATGCGCAAGGCAAAGGTATGACTTGTAGGGCATTTCATTTCACCGGTCAAAGGTTGTGTAGATAAGTGCATGACCGGATTTAGGATAGATGGCCGTACTATCAAGAGGGGCAAACTTGTTTGCATATTGGTCATCTAGTGCCACTTGAGCGATCTAACATTGCGATGTTGCTAGTATCGAGTGGCATGGTGAGATCAAATGAAAATCCTTTGAAAATGTTTGTGAAATGTTAACACACATGCACATGGTGTTGTTCACGTGGTGTTGTTGGCACATTTGCAAAGGAGAAAGAGTTGAAGTTGATGTTTATCAACTTGGGGAAGCAAGAAAGGCTTTTCGATGTTCTTCGGAGATTAGGTTGGCTCTTGGAGTGAAATACTATTTTGATCCATTGTGTTTTGGATCAAATATTTAGTTGGGTTGTGTAGACCTCTGAATAAGCTTTCCATAGAGTCCAAGATCACCAAATTTGGACATAGGAGCTAAGAGTTATGGCCGTTTTACTGTGATACATTTATGCTGGAAATAGACCTACGGACAGTCCGCTCCTCGGGGGCGGACGGTCCGCCGCTATCTCGGATGAGCTCAAACAGAACCGTTTTTGGCTCTGTTGGTGGTCCAAAATGAACTGCGGACCATCCGGTCCATGGGGGCGGACGGTCCGCCTTTAAAAGCTGAAATGGGCGCAGAAACTTGGTAGTTCTGTCTTGGGTGTCCAAATTGTACTGCGGACGGTACGGCCCTTGGGGGCGGACGGTCCGCCTCCTACTGAAAATTTCTAGGACAGAAACACTGCGGTTTCTGTGTGTGCTCACTTTTTGAACGGCGGACGGTCTGCCCCTGGGGAGCAGACAGTCCGCTGGTCACTTCCAGATTTAGTCAGAGACGTTTGCAAATCGGTTGGTTCTAAGTTTTGAACCACGGACGGTCCGCCACAGGGGTGCGGACAGTTCGCCCGGGGCTCTAACGGTCGACTCTGACACATAATCATTGCAGTTCTAGCCGTTGGTTTTGAATGGCGGACGGTCCGGTCTCTGTGAGGTGGACAGTCCGCGAAAACTCTGTTTTCACGGGGATTTGTGTGTAACGGCTAGTTTGGGGCCTCCCTCTATAAATAGAGGGTGTGGCCGGCCATTTGAGGTTGCTGAGCACCTTGGGGACTTCGTGTCCATGTGTGAGAGTGCTTGAGAGCCCTCTACTCACTCTAACTTGACAGTAATCATCCGATCGAGTGAGAGAGCGATTATAGTGCGATTGCTTTGAGAGATTGCATCGAGTGGCACTAGGTGATCGTGTTGCAAGCCGTTGTGCTTGTTACTCTTGGAGGTTGCCACCTCCTAGATGGCTTGGTGGCAAGAGGCTTCGTTGAAGCCCGCAAGAAGATTGTGCGGTGCTCCGGAGAAGAGATTGTGAGGGGTATTGTGCTCACCCCGCGGGAGCCGCGAAGAGCAACTCTAGTTGAGCGAGACGTGAAGAGCAACAAGTGGTTCGGCCAGATCATGTGCCAGAGCTCGGTGTGAGCACTCCACGTGGGAGAGTGTGACTTGAGAATCACCACTAGCAAGATGATCGGTGGCAACCTTGGAGCTTGTCTCAACGGGGATTAGCTTGGTGGCAACCAAGTGAACCTCGGGATAAAAATCACCGTGTCAATTTTGTCTACTCTTCTCGGTGGTTTGCATTCTCCAAATCACAAGTCTTGTATTTATATTCATCTATATCTTGTGCTTGTGTAGTTGCTCTCTAGTGTAACTAGTTAGCTTGTGTAGCTTAATTAGTTGCTCTTGTTTAGATTGTGTAGCTAAGCAAGTTGAGCTCTTGGATTTGGATTGTGTATCCTTGTCTGTGACATCCCGAAAAATCAACCAAATTAAAACACGCGCTAAAAATATATTTTTTCAAAACTTTTCGTCGTTGAGCTCAAAACTTCATAAAACCCTGAACCCTAATTCCGGGAATCTTTTCTTGGTCCCGGACACCCGATTCCATTAGTCGATTCCACCTTTTCTTTTTCAACCGTACCCCGCTCTCTTTCTCTCCTCGCCGTCGTCCCATCCCGTGCACGTGCGACCGCCGACCGCGATTATCGCAGGCCGCATGCACCGCTGCCTCCCCTGGCCCGCGCACCCGGCCGCGCACGCCTTCCCTGGCCCATGCACCTGGCCGCGCACGCCTCCCTTGGCCCGCGCACCCCGCCATCGCCGCCGGCGCGCACTCACTCCCCCTCTCCCTCTTCCCTTTTTCTTTTCCCCATTTTACTTCCCTTTCTCCCTTTTCTATTTTTTCTTTCTCTCTTTTTCTCTCACACTTCCCTTTTCCTCTTTCCTTTTCTTTTTCTCCATTTTCCATTTTCTTTTCTTTTCTTTTTCCTCTCTCCTTCCTTCTCTCTCTTCCTTCTTCCCTCTGTCGTGCACGCACCGGCCCGACCCCCCTCGCCTCCCGCACGCGCGCTCGCCCTCGCCCCGGCCGCCCACGGCGCCCTGCTCCGCCCGGCCGCGCTCTCCACCCCTGCACGCGCGCCCCGCTCGGCCTACCCACGCGCACGCACGCACTGCGCTCGGCCTGACCGCGCCGCGACGCCGCTCGGCCGCGCACCGCCCGACCCCACGGGCCTGCGGCCACTCGCACGCCACCGCTGTTGCCCGCGCCGCTCGCTGCTCCCGGCCCCGCGCGCCACCGCTGCTGCCCGCACCGCTCGCCGCGCAAGCCACTGCTGCTGCGCGCGTGCTCCCCGCTCCGTTCGCGCGCACACGGCCACACGCTGCTCCCCCTGCCCAATCCCCGCATGCGCGTGCACGCCGCGACGCCCGCTGCGCCGCTTGCCGCACACCGCACCCCGCCAAGCCCCTCGCCGCCACCCTCTTGCCCTCGAGCACGCGCACGGCCGAGCCGTGACGCGCGCGCACCCGCACGCCGCGCCGCCCCTGCCCTGCTGGTGCTCCCATGTGCGGCACCCCGCCCCTCGCGCCGCCGCAGAGCCACCGCCTCGCCGCTCGCGCCAAGCACAGCGACCGGCCCCCCCACGTGCCACAGTGCGCGGCGCACCACTCGCCGCTGCCCAAGGGGTCACGTCACCCCTGTGCCGCCGCGAATCGGGTTGTCGCGGCTCCAATCGCCATTAATGGCGCCCGCGCCGCTCGCCGGCTGTCGCCACCGGCGCACCCCGCCCTCCCCGCCTCACTTGCCCTATAAAGGGACCCTCGCGTCGCCCTCGAGCTTCACATCCCAAGCCACCACCGCCCGCCGCCTCCCTAGTTCCCTAGCACCGCCAACAGGGCCGCCACGGGCCGCCCCCGCTGTTCATCGCGGAGCCGCCCCCTCGCTCCCTCTCAGCCCGAGCCAAGGTGGGGAGTCAACCCCCCACGCCACCCTCCTCCTTTCCCCCTTCTCCCTGGCCGCCACTGAGCACCGCAGCGGCGCCACCACGGCCGCCCCCCGCCCCCGTGGTCAGGCCACCTCGGGCCGCCTCTGGCCGAGCTTCTGCCGGGGATCGGGCCCCTGCACCTCCCTGCCCCTTTTCTCTCTCATCCCGACCGTCCCCGAGGCCCGGGCCACCGGCCAGGCCGTCGCCGGCGAGCCGCCTCCCCCTCCCCTGTTTCCCAGCGAGGGGAAAGGGGGAAGAAAGAAAGTTTTGCCTTTAGGCCCCCGCCCTCCTCTCTATTTCTTTAAGAGTCCTTCCACCTTTCTAACTATTTTGCAAAAGAAACCCCCTCTCTTACTATATTTCAAAACAGACCCTCCCACCTTTTGAAAACATTTAAAAATAAGCCCCTGCCCTTTCTAGTATGCCCAGACATTTCTGTAAATTACAATCTAGTCCTCCCCTTTACAAAACTAATTACAAACAAATCCCTAGACCCTTACTTAACCCCTAAAACCTTATACAACCTATCATTTCATGCACCAAACGACCTCGGATCGATCTAAAACTTTACCACGCCACTCATGACATAATTTTGTCCATGCCATTAGGAAACCGCTAGAAAATATTACTCCGAACTCCATATCTTAATTATTTCTGATTCGAGCTCAACGATAAAACTTTTATTTCTTTTTCTTGATTGTGTGTTTGTTTGTATGCGACGTAGATCATGGTGTGAATGAAGGAGAGCCCGTTGATGAGCAGTACTATGAGCAAACGAACGAGGATCAGTTCTGCGATCCCGAGCCCGAAGGACAGCACCTTGATCAGGACTTCTCCGAAGGCTTCGAAGACGACAAGTTCAATCCCATCCTTTGATGCATGCTTTTGTCCTAGTTTTTATAAACACAACCTATTGGCCTGTTTTACAAAATTGCATATGTTTTGCTTGCTGAAAACACGGTTGGATAGCCACCCCTTGATTTGTTATGATCATTTCTTGACCACCTAGATTAATGTCTGAATGTGTTGTTTGGACGTTAATCACTGCTAGAACGCTACGCTTAGGACCTTGAATTCAATGCAACTTGTTTTATAAAGAAAAGGTGTGTGTGTGGGAAGGGATAAAAATGTGAGATTTCGAAAGATGTGTCTAGGCGAGATGGGTGGCATTTCTGTGTGATTTGCCGATTGGTGTGCTTGTGCCTGTGTGGCAGAGCAAGGAAGGGAGATATCCATCTTGTCACCCCTAAGGACTGAGTTGGTGTTACATCTCACCTAACTCCACTTTCGTGCAAACCACTCGACCGTTGTATGGGCAACGGCTTAGCATAAACCCCACTAGTTAGTCTGATAGCCACCAGGAGAGCTGAGAGCAACGGGTGACTAAGGAGAAGGGATATGTTCTGTGTGACTTAGGCCCCGGTTAAACCTCGGAGATAGGTCAATGGCCCCTTGGTGGATCACGTGGTGGCTAGTCAGGTCTAGCTAAGGTGGGTAAAGGCTTTGTTGGGATCAGCACCGACACTAAGGTGATCGTGTTGTGGTACCCCACTTGTGGGTAAAGTTGCACACCTCTGCAGAGTTGAAACCTATTCGAATAGTCCGTGCCCACGGTACTGGGCGAGTTACGGTGTGGTCTCACAACTAGTGTTTATTCTGGGATGGGTTGGCGTGTGTTGTTTGGAAATGTGTCCGGCAGTTGTGCCGTGTGCTACGACGGATGAGGAGTCCGGTAGTAGCTTAAAACTTGGATCCTGTGAGGATCAACCCTTTGTGGCACTCAGTACAAGAAAACTAGTTTTGGAAAATGTTTTCTTTCAAATGAACACCTGCATAACATATTGCTTTCCACAAAATAAACCCTAGCCTTATCCTTGATTTACCCTATGCATTATATTCTATTTATACCCCCCCGTGGGTGTGGTTGGACTTCCTGAGTACGTTTGTACTCACCCCATTCATTATTTTTACAGAGGAAGATCCAGACTTTGTACCAGAGGACGTTGAGTAGGGTACCGTCTTGCACCCAGCCTTGCCTGTGGATTAGGGTCACCCGCAGGAGATACCGCATGGCACAAGACTCTGATGACTTTCTTTTTATATTTAATATCGTTGCGTGTGTGTGGATTGTAATCCTCGCGATAGTGGCGCTTCTCTGCTCACTACCGCGTAGAGTTGTACGGTAATTAACCATCTGATGTAATAAATGTGTCATCAGCCTCCTGGGACTGATGTTTGTAACACATTTAAGTCTTCTCTTATGAGGGGACGCTTCATTGTCCTTGAGCATCTAGTGAGCTTAGGTTTGGCTTTGTGCTTTTGCTCATTAGAATTGTGTAGGAGCTCCCCCGGTTCGTGAAGTACTAGTGCTTAGATTTGTGTGGCTTGACATTAGAATTGTCAGGAGAGTTCTTGCTAGCTTGGCACTCCATTTGCTTTGTGTAGGATCTTTTTGGAGGTGCCTTAGAGTCATAGTTATATGAGTGAAGTCTTGGCTAAGCGAATAGTTTCAATTCCGCATAAGTTTCAGTTAGCCAGCGCAATTAGTTTTAGAAAGGACTGTTCACCCCCCTTTAGTCTGCCATCTCGACCCTACAGAGGCGGATGCGCGCAGGAGGCGGCATGGCCAGACGCCACTGCCAGCTTCGGTCTACGGCGGGCGTGGTGGGGGCCTGGGCTGCGGTCGCGGAGGCGGCAGGAGCGGTTGCGGCGCGGCGGCGGCTGCCTGTGGACTGCGGGAGCGGAGGTGTGCAGGCCTGCGAGGAGCAGTGGCGGTGCCATGTTCGGCACTGCTGGCGGTGCCATGTTCGGCGCTGCTGCGGCGAGCAAGGCGGAGGTGGGGTTCCTGCGGCATGGTGCATGGTGGCGCAGTGGCGGTGTCGCCCTGGAGGGGTTGTCATGGGCATTGGTGCTGATTTGCCATGCCGTGCGCATGCAACTTTGGTTTGGGATTGAAACGAACATGGCACCATTTATGCCATTTCGAGTGTTTTTGGTGATCGAATGACAACACAACACTTGGACTAATATGATTGTTAAGATGACCATTCTCAGGCTTTTAAGTTTAAGTTATGACAAAAAGAAAGAAAAGATAGGCGTAGCAAGGCTCTTCGGTCTGAAGCACCGGAAGAACCGACGCATGAAGCATCGGTGCATCCGATGGTTGTCGGAAGAACCGACGCCATGGCAGAAGGAAATCGAAGCCAAGTCAGCTTATGGGCACCGGATGAACCGACGAGTCAAAAAGGGGCATCGGTGCATTGGGCGTCCTATGTTACAGAGACGATGTCAAGAGCCCAGGAGAAGATTCTTCAGCACCGGTTGAACCGGTGAAGCATCGGTGCATACCATCGGTGTAATGACGTCAGCGTCCAGGAGAAGATTCTTAAGCATCGGATGAACCGGTGATGCATCGGTACAAAGCATCGGTTCAACCGGTGGTCACTGTGTCAGCTGTCAGGAGTTCAACGGCTACTTCGAGTTATGAGTGACCGGATGAACCGACGCTACCCCTGCCAGAGGCATCGGTTCATCCGGTGGTACGCAGAATTTTGCTGACCGTTGGAGCAACGGCTACAAGACTTGGTGGCCTATATATACGCCTCACCCCGGCCATTTGAAGCTTGCTGGAGTTGCTGGACATCCCACACACACCCAAGAACATCTCCAAGCCATACAAAAGCATCAAGATCATATCCTTAGCCCTTAGCACACTTTGAGAGTGTTGTGTAAAGGTTAGCTCTTAGTGAGAGTGATTGCAAGGTCTTGAGCCTTTGTGCTGTGGTTCTCTAGTGAACCAAAACAAGAGCTTGGTGCGCCAGCACCTTAGAGCTTTGAAGCTCGCCGGCAACGCCATCGACCCTCCGACTTGGTGTGGAGCGGCGACGACATCTTTGTGCGGGGGGACGTGGAGACCCCCATCCTTTGTGGAGAAGCTCCTTAGCGGAACCCGGGGCCAAGGTGACCGTGATTGTGTTCACGGAAGAGACTTGGTGGCCGAGTAGCAATACTCTTAGTGAGTGCTACAACAACGTGGATGTAGGTGTGCCTTTGTGGCTAACCGAACCACGGGATAAACACCCGCGTCAAGAGTTTGCTATCCCATATCCCGCTCTTTAAGCTTCCGCATTTTATACTAGTATTTTATATGCCTTTACTTTCATAGAGTAGTTTATTGATAGGAAAGGCTATAGGTTGCTAAACTCTTTTGGGATATGGGTTTCACACTAGAACAACCTAGTTGCACATCTAGATAGCATGTTTTAGTTTAAGTTTTATGCAAACTAGTTGGAGCCATAGATCTAAATTTTTATTAGTGCCTAATTCACCCCCTCCCCCTCTTAGGCTAGAGCACCCGATCACTTTCAGGGATGCTCCGGGCGAAAGCCCTTGCCGGCGTTTGCTGGTGGGATGACGGCGACGTCCTTGACGTCGTTCTCTCTGTTGGGGGTGTCATTTTGGAGCGACAACCCTGCTGCACGGGGTTCTCTGGGTGAAAACCCTGTCCTCTGGACGAGCGGCGGCGGCGCATTCAGCGTCGTCCCCTTCTTGGAGGTGTCGCCTCTTGAAACCCAGATCGGTTTGTGACTTTGCCGGTCCTTTGTCCATTGAGGGTTCAGCCGGGGTCGACATCTCTGCCGCGTGGCAAGCTGGAAGGGTGTCGCCGAGCCTCGCGGAGGTGATCACTGACTTGGTGGCGGCCAGGGGTTGTCGCCTGTTGGCCGGTTGGCTGCTTGCAGCGGACTGCGGCGACTGGCGTTGCCTGGCAACGGTCAGTGCGGCGTGGGACTGCGTCGGAGGACGGCGCTTGCGGCAACGGCATCGTTCGACAACTGGGCTTGCAGCGGACTGCGACGGGTTGCTCAGCTTGGCTGGGGCCACCCGGTGGGGTACAACGTCGGAAGACGGCGCAAGCGACTTCCTTGTCTTGCTGCTTTGGCGGCGGTGGCTAAATGTGAGGGTGAAGCAAAGAGACGAAGTCGGCCTACGGCGACGGCTTGGTGGTTTGCGCAGATCTGAGGGAACGGGGCATCTTTGCTCACCACTCCGACGGTAATCTTTGAGACGGATCCGGGGCGGGGAGTACTATGGCGGGCGTGGCAAGGCCCCCGCGCGTGGTGTTCTCTTCGAGGTGACACGAGAGGTGGAGTCCAACGGCGGATGCGGCGAGGCCCCCGCGCGTTGTGGTGTCGCGGCGGCGACTGCGAGGCAGTCTGCGAGTGGCCCGGATCTGATGTTGTTCACTCCGTCGGGAGGTGTGTGTTGTTGCAGCGGCATCGCGACGAAGGGTCCTGCATGGCGGTGGCCTTCTTGGTGTGGTGGTGTCTGCTTCCTTTGTTTTTTGTCAACTTTGGGTCCCGCCTAAGGTTTCGATGACTACATGAGTTTGGGATGCGGGTGGATGCTGCGATAGTGCTTGTTCTGTGCGGCTTGCGTCGATGTCCCAATCCGACCATCCTGAGCTGTTTTTGTTTTTTCTTTCCTTTTCTTTTCCTGATTATGACCGCCTAGGAGTATAATTTTATATTTTTTTCCTACTATATTAATAGAAACACACTTGTCGAGTGTCGTTCTTTTAAAAAAAATATTAAAGACTGATACCGAAAATTTTTCTTGAGAACTCTATATTATATGGGCTATATTCAATTGATTGTGTTATTTACACCCCACTCTACAATATCAACTCCTCCCTCCCCGTGTCAAAATCAAGATCCTCCTATTCGGATCCCCGAACCCAAATTAATGGGGGAGAATTATGGCTAAAATCATCTGCTTCTGCCTAAGGTTTCTCCTCGGCAGGGGGGAAAATGCACTTCCGAATCATCTCCGTTATCCGCCCACGGCTGCCGCTGTACCGAGAACTAAATGGTGACGCTGTTGGGGACGCCGCGGCAGGTGATCCCCGGGCCGGACGTGGGCGCCATGAGCTCGTACGGCAGCACGCCGGCGCCGCAGCGGTTGTGGCGGCCGGTGTCGGCGTTGCGCCGGGCGATCTCCTCCTCGGCGCGCCTCACCTCGTCCACGAACTGCCGCGCCGCCGCGAGCGCGGCCGGGTCGGCCGTCCACTCCTCGTCGGGGCGCTCCCCGAGGTACTCCTCGTCGGCGGAGTGCGTGGACAGCGTGTCGATGACGGTCATGAACGTGGTGGCCTGCGTCAGGCTGGGCAGCGCCGAGAGGAAGAAGCGGTGCGGGTCGGCCACCAGGTGCGCGTGCTCCGGGTCGCCCTCGGTGGGCACCAGCCGCCGCATCAGCGGCGGCCGGTTCGGGATGTACCCGCCCAGCGGGTACTGCCCGAAGTTGAGCGCCGCGTGCTGCGCTGAGGTCAGCCACACCAGCGTCGTCAGCAGCGACGCCAGGTCCGCCGGCGACGACAGGCGCGGCCACCACGGCGCGTCGCGCTTGTCGGCGTGCCCCGTGCGCACGGCCTCGCCGTACCACGCCTGCAGCTCGGCGTCGCCCCGCACGGACTCGTCGGACGGGTAGTACATGGCGACGTAGGCGTCGCACCACCGCGTGATGGCCGACCAGAGCAGCAGCCCGTCGGCGGCGTACGGGTAGTCCTCGATGAGCAGCCGGAGACCGTGCGGCTGGGTCGGGTCCTCGACGGCCATGCCTCTGTGAAAGAAGAAGAAACACATGAACTGAGAAATTTGCACATTTTTTGTGAACATTTCAGATCGGAAGCATTTTTTTCCGGCGATGCAATGCAATGGACGGCATTGCAATGTGCGGCGGGGTACCTTCTGATGAGATCGGCGGGGAGGCCCTCCTGGTCGAGCCGCCAGAGCTCCCGGTAGGCGAAGGCGCTCATCTCCATGCAGTAGCGGCCGGGGGTGAAGCCGGACTCGATGACGCCGTCGCCGTTGATGAGGATCTGCCGCGCCAGCGCGTTGATCTTAAGCGTGTACCGCATGTGCGGCTTGAGCAGCTTGAAGACGGGGTGCATCGCGCTCAGCTGCCGGTGCGCCGCGATGATGAACGGCTCCATGCACGCGTGCGTCCTCAGCCTGCACGCACGGGCAGCGCATCCATCGATGGAGGCGGTCAGTTTTGAGTTCTGATGGAAATGCAGAGACGCCTCTAGCCAGGACTGACAGTGCAGAGGCGCACGCACGCACGTACCAGTGGTTGATGAGCTGGTGGACGCCGGCGTCGTTGGAGCAGACGTGCGCCTTGGCGAGCTGCCACAACCAGTTGCTGGTGGCGTCGGCGGGTGGCGTGAACACCCGCTTGGCGCGCTTGCAGCCGTCGGTCATGGGCGGCAGGCTGAGCTCGATGGCGATGGGCTTGAGCGTGCCCGCGCCCGTCAGGAAGAAGAGAGTGCGTGTGCCGTAGGCCTTGCGCCCGTCCTGCGCGTTGATCCGGTCCAGGAACGGCAGGAAGATGTCGTGGTAGTCCAGCATGTACAGCCGGCTGTCCTCCAGCGCCTGCCGCACCGACATGCCGTCGAGCTGCCCGACGATGTGCTCCTCGGTGATGGCCGACTCCGGCGGGCCGTACACGGCCGGGTCCAGCTTGCTCGCCGGCGGGAACGCCTGCGGAGGGGACGCGCGCGACAGGTGAGCGGCAAGCAAGCACGGCGGCGCCTTTCGGCTCCACTCCGCGGGCGGTTTCAGTGTCCCCGGCGTGTCCGGGCGTGACGGCGACGGCTTACCTGAAGACGCTCGATGTTGACGGGGTTGATGCCAGCCAGCGCCTGCCTCGCGAACTCGTCGTCGCGGAGCCACGCGAACTTGTCCTCTGCCACACGGAAGGGGAGGGGGGGGAAAGGAAAAAAAAAAGCAACGACAGCGTCAGTACAGCAATGCCGTCGTGCTCCGAATCTTATCGTATCGGATCTCCATGGATCGTCGAGGATGATGCATGGACATGGACATGGGCATGGCTGCTCGCTTACTCTTGATGATGTCGGGGGTGTCGTAGCGGAGGAGGCCCTCGCTGTTCTCCTGGATCTTGCGCACGAAGGGGATCTTCTGGAACAGCTGGTCCTGCAGCGTCTGCTTCAGCCGGAGGCCCTCCTTGAAGAGGTTGTCCACGTCGTGGAAGCCGGCGAAGTCGCGGATGTCCGGCGACACGGAGCTCACCAGCAGCGGCATGAAGTTGTGGAACAGCGCCTTGAGCGCGCCCTCCGACAGCATCTCGTTCTTGCCCTCCTCGAACTCCTCGTCCGGCGACACGTAGATGGGCTCCGGGTACTCCACCCTGCTCTCCGCGCGATCGTCTGCACGGGCCGCCAGGAAAAGGGTCAGCGTCGCCGGGATCGGGTGGTTCGGATGCGACAGCTACGCACGACGGCGGCCTCCCGCCATGCGAGGTCGGCCACTGTAGCTGTCGCGGAATTTATTGGACCGATGGCTGGCGGTGGCGACCGATGAAGAAGGCCGCCGGTGAGAGGGAAAGCGGGGGCTTGCCTGTGACGGTCTTGGGCCGGCCCGTCCGCATCCGGCGCGGGTACGGCAGCTGGTCGCCGCCGAGGACGGGGCGCGCGAACCCGGCGCCCTTGTCCGGGTTGCCGAGGTCGTTGTACACGTCGTACTCCCACACCCGGTCCGTGAGCCTGCGCTCGCCGCCCGCCGCGGCGGCGGCGGCGCCCTCGCCCCTCAGGTCGCTGAGCTCCTGCCGCCGGAGCTCCCGCAGCCCCGGCGGCGTCTCGTCCGGCAGGTACGGCTTGTTGGTGAAGAACACGCGCGGGCGGGGGTCCACGCGGGCGGGCTGGACCCACGAGTTGCAGGTGAAGTGCGCCGGGCCGGAGGGGAAGCCCTCGACCACGATGCTCTCGATGAAGAACTCGTGCCGGTGCCGGTTGAGCACGGTCACCGCGCCGGGCTCGCCGAAGGACGCGTCGACGGCGAACTCCGCCGTGTACACCACCCGCTCCGCCTTGACGTCCTTCTTCTCGAACCACCCCAGCAGCGCCGATGGCTTGCTCTTCTTGGGGCACCCTTTTCCTGTCACCACCAAATTCAGCGAGGATTCAGTCAGATACTAGCTCATTGCCTCGCTTTGCAAAATTCCATTCAAACTATAGCATCGATGCGCTCGTGGGATGCGGTAAAAATTCGCAGCTTTCGACGCAAATCAAATCGAGCGAGCGAGACAGCTCCACGTGCTTGTCCATTTGGAAATGATGACTCGGGGGAGACAAGGCCCCAGAGGTCAAGGCGCACCAGCTGGAATATTCTTGCAGCGGGTTCCATGAAGCTCAAAGCAGCCAATGGAAATTCTGATGGAGAGGAGGGAAGGAAAAGGGAACCGAATTGTGCGGGGACAATTCAAAGATGCAACGCAACGCAGGGATGCGCCATGGAATTCCAAGGCGCCGCGGAGGAGGAAGCATCGCGCGGCGGCGGCGGGGGTGGTGTGGTGGTGGAACTCGGAAGGATCACGGAAGCCTTTTTTTTCTTACTTACTTGGGTCGGTCTCCGTGCTGACGAGCTCGAGGAGGACGCTCCGGCCGACCCTGTCGGCGTAGGCGTCGAGCTGCTCGGCGACCCGGCGCTTGGCGTCCTCCTTGCGGCGCCGCCGCACGGTGACCACGGCCCGCGACGCGACGCTCTGCGGGTGCGGCGGCTCCTCCGGCGGGGCCGCCCCGGACCTCTCCGCCGGCGCCGGCGTCACGACGACCCGCTCGGCCAGCGCCCCCACCGGCGCCGCCGACCGCAGCGGGCCCCTCCCCCTCCTCCTCCCCTCCCGCCCGGCCGCGGCGAAGCAGGGCCCGCCTCCTCGCGCCCGGCCCGCCGCGCTCGCCCGGCCCGGCAAGAAGGATCTCCCCAGCATCTCCATCGCCGGCGGCGCCATGTGCTGCGGTGCTGCAACCGGAACCTTCCTCCCTCCCTCCCTCCCTCGCCACCGATCGATCGATTGATCGTAGCAGTTAAGGTTGGTCAAGACAGCTCGCGTCAGCAGCGGCGAGCGAGGCCGGACTGCCGGAGGGAGTTGTTCCGGAGTGTTTCCTTTCTCTTCTTTTTTTTTTTCTCCTCTCACTCCGTTGCTGGCTGGCTTCGGACCAGTCTGCGCGAGCTACCTTTCCGGCACTGGGCGGAGCACCATATATAGGCGGCGGGGGCGCGCCGCCCGCGCGCGCGGAGGTCTCGGGTCAGGGGAGTAAGCGAGTAAGCGAGAGTAAGTATCATAGCAGCTCCAAGGAGACTGGATGATGAGGCAGAGGAGAGAGGAGAGGGGAGAAAGAGGGCGTGAGTTGTAAACTTACAGCGGACTTCGATACAAGAATAAAGAAATTTTGTGAGAAAAACATATAGACTATGTATTAATAATAAAGAACTAAACCATTATACTTGAAAAATAGACAAAAAAAAATTCTTACAGCCAGCATAACCTTGCTCGAAGGGAGGACCGGGGGGAGGGGGGGAGGGGCGGGCCCGGGCGAGCAACAACCGACGAGCTGGTCGTGGCTCGCCCGGGCTCCGCTCGGGGGCTGCGGGGGATTCCTGCGCCGGCCACACGTGTTGCATGCGTCCGATGCGCCGCGGGGCGGTGGGGGAAGAAAAGGAGAGGCGGAAGCCGCGGGGCCGAGGCTTCGGCGCAGCTCAGGTGCGCGACGCGAGCGAGCGAGCGTGCGCGTTCGTTGCGGGGCGTGTCTGGGGCTGGTGATCCGGACAATGATGCCTTGCCCGGTTGCCCCGGCGTGGACTCATCGATCAATCCCTCTGTTCGGCTTCGGCTCCGTGTGCTTTCCACTTATTCCGATTTATTCTCCCTCACATAATACAATTGATTCAAACAAATCAGTTAAAATTAGTCGGCTTTTTACCAGCTGGAGGGGTTGGTTGCACGACGGTCAAAAAACGCTGCGTTTCGGAGGAGGATCGCCATTTCATAACTCTTGTTGAAAAAACAGAGAATCATCACGGTTTCTTGGCTGTCAGATTCTTTCTGATACTATGATAGCTGTCAGATTTTTTATATATACTGATGGCTGTCAGAATTGCTATTCCTCCCCGTTTAAAAAGGTCATTTAGGCATAACGTACGTCTCTACATGTAGATGGAGCCAGAACCATATTTGCGGCGAATTAAAAGCAATAAGATTTTGTATATTCACGAACTAAACACAGCCTCTGTAGCTTGGGAATTTGGATGAAAGGGGACAAAGTTCACGATATATGTGTATATGGTCGACCACCAATGTGACGTATGTAGAGTACTCATAAAGTATGTTTCTCCTATAATGGCGAGCTTACGTGGCAACCGTTAACGCCCTGTGCTAAAGGCACTTTTGGCAAGCACGACACAAGCCCGTTGCTAAATTGCATGGCCATACATACCATTTTTGAATATTGGGATCTTTGCTTCTTAGATGCCCAGACAGGGAGCATGAACAGTAAGCAAGATGACAATGAAAGTAGGTGTCGAACTCTCCAATAATAATCAGAAAATTCAACCATTTACACTGTGGAGAAAGGGGGCTATTTATATCCCTAGCCCTCGGCCAAGTTTTCCTAAATTGCCCCCTCCCAACTCATTTACAGCTCACTCTTAGCCGATTCCGGGGTAAAATTACAAGGTGAGAGGTTTACAAATCCGACCTTCTCACGTATTCGGGAGGTGTACTGATCCGACCTTCTCACATATTCACGTTTTGCTCACATGTCTTCAGCCGATGAAGGATATGACAACCTTCGGGTACCTCCGGGAGTTTGGGTCATGGAGGTTCCTTCGATCGACCAGCCGTCATCCTTGTTCCCGGTCGTGGAATCTTTTCTCGAAGGTCTTGATCTTCGAGTTTATGCTTCCGGGTGGCCGGTCGCCACCTTCGGCACGAAGGAAGTGGCACCCTTCGTTCCGAAGGTATTGATTTTTGGGCTTGCGCCTCTGTGCTGCCATTCGTTGTCTTCGGCCTTCAGATGGTTATATCCTTCGGACCGAAGGTCATGGTTTCTGAGCTTCCGCTTCTTAGAGTTCATCCGGTACCTTCGGGTATACTTGGCTCCATTTCGTTGTGGCCCTGCAAACAGGTTATGGAGCATTTCTGAGGGTGAGGGTTTGACTCGAAAGTCCAATCCCCAACATTAAACAAATAAAACCAAGTTGCCACATGATGTGCTCTACCTGACCTATGAGGCTATGACAACTATCATCTTAATGTCCACAATAGCAGTAGTGCTGATAGGAAGAAGTCATCTTGGCAGAATTTTTTTTAATGAACTCACTTCCACCTGAAAATACATCTGAATACCACAAATAGTTCCTTCTTTTTAAGAGGTTATTAGTACTGCCATAAATAGTTCAACCATCGCTTTCCTAATTCTAAAGTGTGTAGCGTCTTATCTTCATATACTTATATGCTAGTCTAGCATAGGGTAGCGCAAAAAGATCTACTAAAATTGATTGATAACTGTTTTTCGGAATGGACCAGGAGTCTTGTGGATCTGAAAAAATTGATATTTTCTTCTCTCAGGCACCCAAATAGGGTTTCTCCGGTGTAGTAGGCATAGAAAGAGTACCTACCAAAACAAAAAAAAAGTGACGTTTTTTCTTGCCATATACTAGGTTGCAGAGGGTCTTATCCTGCACCACTTGATGATGAGCCTCAGCAAGTCCTTGTTTAGTTGCGCTGTGTAAAATTTTTGGAAGAGTATCTTCTTATATTTGAAGTAGGAAACATAGACTAATTACAAAATAAATTACAAAACTCGTCTGTAAATCGCGAGACGAATCTAATGAGCCTAATTAATCCATCATTAGAGATTGTTTACTGTAGCATTACTGTAGCAATTTAGCGTCTAATTACGTCCTAATTAGATTCATCTCATGCTTTACAGACAAATTGTGCAATGCGTTTTTTATTTCATCTAGATTTAATTCTCCATGCAGGTGCCCGAATTTTTTTTGGAATTTTTAACTTTGCAACTAAACAAGGGGTAATAGAATATGCTACCATCGAGGCACCTACCAGGTTGTACTAATTTAGGTTGAAAGGGAGTACATGTACATGGGCGCTTGATATGATATTTGCTACAATCTTTCTATTTAAGCACCGAAATATGAACACCATGTATGTCTGGAAGATTCATAACTCTGATCATGAACAATCACACAACCACAGATTACAGGAGCGTAACTAATTATACAAGCAGACGATACCTTCTTTATTATTTAACTAATTTGTTGAATCTTAGTTAATGTTTTCTTCTAATTCTTAAACTGATACTCCAAAAGTCAAGCTGCACCACTGAATATGTGTGGGCCCGAGAAACAACAATTGCAAGTTGCAAGTGTCAGATGGATACTCACACCATCAACCCCGTAAACACAAAAAAAACATCACATCAAATATTTCGACACACATATATGGAGTACTAAATGAAGTCTATTTATAAAACTTTTTGCATGGATAGGCTGCAAATCGCGAGCTGTAAATTACAGGGAGCACAAGCGGCTCTAGAAACAATAGAATTCCTGCCGCATTTCTTAGGGCCGGGCCGCCGGGGCGACGTCCCGTATGTACCGGAACTAGTTTTTTTCAGCGGTATTTACGGGAACTAGTTTTTTTTTCAGGGGTGTGTACCGGAACTAGTAGTCAAACAAAGTTGTATCGACCTTGAAAAGTCGAGATAAATGAAAGGCGACTCTTTTTTTCCTGCCCGGAACCGACACCTGCGGCTGCTGCCATTGGTTTCAAACTCTGCACTTGCGTCGCATATCCTGATAACCGCCCAAGCAAAAAGAAGATACAGCCTAAACACCAGATACGTACGGCTCCACAACACGCCGTCGACGCATCGTCATGCATGGTGGACTGACAAATCATTGCGCCCAATCTAAGCACAGATGCGGCAAAAGGCTTGCACCGCACCAGCTGACTGGCGAGCTAGCTTACACTACACCGGCAGCAGTTTCCAAATCACACGCAAAAACTCTTCGTGTGTTTGGTTGCGGGATGAATGGGTTGGGTTGGATCCAATCCGGATTTTGGAGACGGAGCCGACCCATCTATTGTTTGGTTGTACTTTTGATTTTGGGGACGGAGTGAACCCATTTCATGTTTGGTTGGAGGAATTGGGAATACGGGTTGGATGGCACGATAACACCGTTAATGAGGGTCCCATTTGCCACCAATGGACCCCACCTGTCAACCTTTCACTTTTTTCTTTTTATTTTTTTCTCTCCCTTATCTTCTCCCTCAGCCCGTGCGCCCGGCCCCCCGCCTTGCCCTGCGGTGCTCGCCGGCCCCGGCCTCCTCTGCGGCGCGAGCCGCCGCGGGCCGCCTCCTGGCCGGTGCCGCCCCCCACCCCCTTCTCCCTCCCCTCCCTGGCCGGGCGCGAGCCGCCGCGGGCCGCCTCCTGGCCGGCGCCGCCCCCCCACCCCCTTCTCCCTCCCCTCCCTGGCCGGGCGCGAGCCGCCGCGGGCCGCCGCTCCGCCGCAGACCACCTCCTGGCCGGCGCCGACCCCCACCCCCTTCTCCCTCCCCTCCCTGGCCGGGCACGAGCCGCCGCGGGCGCGGGCAGCCGCGGGCGAGCTCGGCCGCCACGGACGCTCGCCCATGGTCGCGGCCGCTCGAGCAGGGGGCAAGGGAGCGCGGTGCTCGCCCATGAGCGCGGAGGGAGGAGAGAGGTGCGGCGGAGGAGCGCTGTCCCGCCGTCCCGCGGCCGTGAGCTCGGCCCGCTGCTCGCCGCCGCCGTGGGCGCGGAGGGAGGAGAGAGGTGCGACGGAGAAGACGGAGAGGGCGACGGGAGACACTGACGCGGTTGGAGCGGCTCCGTTCGCCAGATTTTGAGAGAGGAGTGGAACCCGCATCTGAGGGGAATATTCTCCTCTGGAGCCAACCCACTCTCCTCATCTCCATCCAAACAACTATAGAAGCGGGTTCGCTCCATCCCAACCCGCCCCAACCCCCAACCAAACACACGGTTGGCGGGTGGGTGTGGGTGCACTACTGCCAGCCAGTGTGGAAAGGGCCTAGACGCCCAAAGGGGAAATAGCCAGGTACAGAACTACAGATAGATCCTGCCTGCCAGGAGGACGGAGCACCCCCGTCCCGTCGCATCCAGGTTGCATCAACCAGTCAGTCAGGCACCCTGTTTGCATTGGCTCGCAGCTCGCTAGCTACTGCAGCTAGGCCGAAACGGTGCAGAACCGAACCGGAGGCGAGGAGGAGGAGTCATCGTCGGATGGATTGGCGCGCCTCTGATCTGCGTGTGGGGCGGCGACGCCACGTCGGGGGCATACCGGTACGGCCCGGCATGGGTGGCGGCGACCGGCGAGGCCGGGGCGTATGTCCGATGATCACGCCGCGTTCATCTTCATCCGCTCTAGTTGGGGGGGGGGGGGGGGGGGGGGGGAGGGATAGCTGGGGATTGGGGAGTGGGGACCGCGGCCGGCCGGGCCCGTCGATCGATCGAGATGTCGCTGTCCGTGGCGATCTCTCTCTCCTCCGATCCGGCGGTGGGCACGGTGCCGGGACGCAACAGGATGGGTCGCCGGCCCGGCGGTGGCCCTGCCCTGCTTCTAGACAATCGCCGCCCTTCTCCTCCTCCACGTTACAAGTCTGTAAGTTTTTCTTTTACTACGCCAAGATCCCTATCACAGTGCACGGCCTCGCTCGCTCGCGACGGCACGCGTCGAAGGAAATAGGAAAACGCACGCACGCACGTGTCTGTCTGTCTGTGCTGGCTGCCGCATGAGAAAAACAACGGCGGCAGCGAGCGAGTAAGCGCGTTGATTCCTTATTCTTTAGCTAGCTCGCGCTCTCGCCGATGGCGTCGTGGGGGAGTCAAGGCGACGGCGACGCCGCGGCCGGCGCCGATCGCACACGGCCGTCAAAAGCCGTGTACCGGACCGGCGCGGAGTACGGTCCGGGATGGGGTCCCAGCACAGGCCGCCACGCTGTTCGCCTCAGGATCCAGGAAAAGAAACTCTAAAAGAAGAGGCCGAGACTCGAGAGAGAAAGGAAGCCCGGGGATCAGCCGGCCCGGGCATGTCTGAGACTGGCGGAATCTACGAGTACAGGATTATCCAAGCGCTGAAATGGACGCCCCTTTTGCCAAAGCTTCTGTGTCCTCTCAAAGCAGAGTACTACAGTAGTACCATGGACACTTTTGGTTCTTCTCATCTCAAAAAAAAAAAATTGTTTCTGCTGGACTACTGGTCCAGGGTCCCTCCACTATCCGCTTGATCTTTGTTGGCCAGAAAAGTGGACGGCAGCATTTTTCTTCTTGAGCGACCTAGATGTGCATGCCCGGCCTTTATCCTTTTTTTGATAGGCATCATGCCAGTTCTCCGAAAAAGAGTACATTATAGTATTATTTTGTGATTGTTTTTCTTAGTGTTGTGCTGTGGATTCGACATGTTTTAGGTGTGATCTTGGGAGTAATGGTTCCACTCTGTCCAATATTAGGACAGAGGGCATTCTGTTTTAGTACAGATCTCGCTTAATAGATCAAATAAGAGCAATTCTAGTGGAGTGATTAAATTTAAGTGAGTAAAACTCATTTTAGTCACTCATTTTTCAAATTTAGTCACCCAAAATATAGTCTCTAGCCAGCAGCACCGACTAAATAGACTAAAAAATAGTGGTCTCTACTTTTGGTAGCCTAAGTAGAGGGTGATCAAATTGAGGGGGTGAGAGAGGAAATTTAGTAACCCCTCATTTTAGTCACCCAAGTAGGGACCCTGCTGGCAGTGGTGGATCCAAGATAATTCTTAGGAGGGGCTATCTTCTACCTCTAAACAGTTTTAGCCTCTCCTCGCATTGTACTCATGCCAAAAAATTATAGGGGAGGCTTAGGAGGGGATCTATGGATCCAACGGCGGTAGGAGGGGCTGGAGCCCCTCTAGACCCACCGCTGGATCCGCCCATGCGTGCTGGAGATGAAAATTTAAGCAAAATGATTAAAATGTGAGTTTAGTCACCTAAATAGAAGCCCTGCTGGAATTGCTATAATGTGACTGTTATCATGCCACTGGTTTTCTAGTATGTTCTGGCGGCCAGAATTTTAAAATGCCTTTTATCGCTCCATGCGGGGCGATCAGTTTTGTGATCTGGCTTGGTCTCCATCACTAGCACGCTTAATTACTACATCATCTGGCAGCATATATCTAGCTATCTGTACGTAAACCTCGATCGGCATCAATAATTTAGCTGCCCGGCCCGGCCCCTGCGTGGTGTTGTGCCACTCCAATCATGCTTCTCCAGGGTTTGGTTGGCATGCATGCTATCCAGTATCCACACTCAATCTACGCGGCCCTGTTTAGTTATCAAAAAATTTTGCACAGTATCTGTCACATCGAATATTCAGACATGCATCAAATATTAAATACAGTTGAAAAAATAACTAATTACACAGTCTAACTGATTAGCACGAGATAAATCTTTTAATCCTAATTAGTCAATAACTGGACATTATTTGTTAAGTAACAACAAAATGTGCTACAGTACCAAAACCCAAACTTTTTCACCAACTAAACACACATTTGACAATAGGAAACTTTAAAGCGTCACATTATGTGACAATGTTTCCTTTTCTCCTTGTTCCAAGTGCTTCCGGAGCATGCCTTGCCATCGTCAACTGCTGAGTGTGTGTTCTGACTTCCGATCGCTCCAGTAGCTTGTCCAAATCTCGTGCGGTCTTCCCTTCCGGTCCGCGCATGCACACGACAAAACCGGGTGTGGATGCCTGCCTGCTCCACGGGGGCCTTAGAGACCAGAGTACAGGATCGAGAGCGAACCTACCTGTCGTACGTGGTCGCGTACTCCTATGTCGCGGGCACATGTAGACATCTGAACATATGTACAATCGATACTCAGGCTCGTGCGGTCGTCTTGCTTTTGCATTCGCTGACCAGCCCGCAAGTCCGAGACGGGCGCATCCTTCCTCCCAGTCCCAGGTTGTCCCGATCCTCCCAACCCGCGCGCGCGCGCGTACGTCGACGAACCAGCTGACCGGTGCGGAAGTCAGTGGCCGAGCCCGAGGCGCCCACGGAACCACCACCACCCACCGCCTCCTTCCGGTCAATCCCCTTTCCGGCGAGCCGAGGTAGCCGGCGCGGTGCCTTCGGTGACCAAACCTGAACTCGCCTCGTCCCCTGCTGGCACGCGACGACGACCGCCACCATACCTATCGCTAGGCCTGTCACCACGCAATCGCTCGCTCGCCCGATCCACCGCCGAGTCAATTGCATGGAAAATCACCTGATCGCCATGACCGGGAGCGACGACGGGCCGCGGGAGGGTTGGACGGAGGACGGAGCGCGCGCGGTCGTCGTTTTGAATTCCCGAACAGGTCGGCCGAAAGGTAACGAACTTCGGGGCTGGGGGCGGCGAGCAGGCTGCCGTGAGGCGTGAGCCCGTGAAGGCAGGCAGGCAGGCAGGGGGATTTGAAAATCCGATTCGGTCGCCAGCTGGGGGCGCTGGATGTCCAGGTGCCAAGTGTGCGCTGCCGCTGCCATGGCGGGCGGCTCGCGGGGGGCGGGGGGCGGGGGATCTCTGGCTTCTCTACCCGGAGCGTCCGTACATCACCGGATCACCCGGACTCGAACGGTTCCACTCTGTCACGTCTCCTGAGGGATACCCTCGTTGTCATGATCTACCTGCTCCCACTTTCGCACTTCTGGTACATTCATGCTTGTTTCAAAGTGTGCAAGCAGAATTGGTTCATCGGATGTGCGCTGATTTATTGGTAGGGATGAAAATTGTCAGAAATGATCGGTAAAAAACTCCATCATTTTCACTTTAATATTTTTTCACCAAAAACGATAACGATGCGATATTATTGGAAACGAAAACGGTATCGGTATTATGGTAATTTTGGAAATGAAAATACACGATCGAAAACACATCGATAATGATTGATGTCAAACCATATAACACAACTTTAATCATATGACTTGACACATTTCGTGCACAAATACTGATAGTTAATATGTTAATTCAAGCATCCATCCATCCAGGGGCGGGCCCAAAGGGTATTCATGGGTATGCATTGAATACCCATTGTTTTTGCTAATCACTGGTATTCAAAGTTATAAATAGCTATAAATGTTAAAAATAGATGTATAATGGTAGATATTGCCAATTTTGAATACCCATTGTTCAGTTGCTGGGCCCGCCACTGCATCCATCCGTGATATGTATCTTATTTCATAATATTAAAAATTTAAACAATAATCCCACCATTCAAAAATATAGACAGCAGATGTTAGCATTGTATGTGAATATGATATTTCTATCGGTAAAATACGATAGAATACCCGTATTATCGTTTTCATCCCTTCATCAGGTCAAGAGACAAGTCGCGCAAAAAATGCTGGCTCTGCCTCTGCTGCGACCAGATGTCGGGAGGACTTTTCGGATATTAATTAAAAAACTAATTTCAGAACTTACCTGGAAACCGCGAGACGAATTTTTTGAGGCCTTTGACCGCATCATTAGCACAAGTGGTTACTGTAGCACTTATGCCTAATCATGCATTAATTAGGCTCAAAAGATTCATATCGCCGTGTACATCCAAACTGTGTAATTAGTTTTGTTGTTTAATTACATTTAATACTTCGTACACGTGTCAAAAAGAGAGTCACAACTTTCAAGTTGAAAATTTTTGGAACTAAACGCGCAGTACTATGGGAAAAGAGACATGTCCCTGCATGACTAACAGTACTATACAGTACTCCTACGTGTGCCCGGCTGTACCTCCACACCTGCTCTGTCAGCTAGTAGGAGCATAGGGCTCTGTAGCACTGTCTCTTCATGGGGTCAACCGAGTGACGGTTTGTCAGTTTTATGGGGTCGCCCTGGGCCCAATTTCTGTGCAGGTTGTGGCGTAATGGTGCAGAGAAAGTGTCGTTAATCACTGCGTCATGCTTCGGCATGCTGTAGCTGTAGGCCGGAGGTGAAATAGTGTGAAAGAAAAATATTGTTGGACTGGTTGGAGTTGGAGCGGGTGGCTGGAGTGGTGCGAGAGGAAAATACTGTAGCGCTGAAGGGGAGATGACCAGCCGAACGCAGTGAATGTTATTTTAAAGTTTGAACTAATCTAATACTGTAGTACCAATAATCAGCTGATATAATAATAATAATCTATCTTTTCTTTCTTATCAACTCATTAGTTTTATTGGGTATTGTATTGTAGGCGGTGAGAGCATACTATAAACTTGCAGCTCATTTCTATTCTCGCTCACCCTCTCTCTCCTCCAACTCAGCATAAATACTATGACAGTTCATTTAGTTTGTCACCAAATTATACTACTCCATCCGTCTCAAAATATAAATATTTTTAGGTTTAGTCAAAGTTAAATTTATTCAACTATGACTATAAATAGTAAATAATTTA
Source organism: Panicum virgatum (assembly GCF_016808335.1). Classification (NCBI taxonomy): domain Eukaryota; kingdom Viridiplantae; phylum Streptophyta; class Magnoliopsida; order Poales; family Poaceae; genus Panicum; species Panicum virgatum. The sequence continues at coordinate 31,793,337 of NC_053151.1, read as the reverse complement.
TAAAAATTTATAGGATAAATATAATATTACTAGATTTGTTATGAAAGCAACTATCATAATATGTAAATGGTTATACTTAAAATAACTCATTCATTATAATATTGATGGTCAAAGTTGAACAAATTTGACATTGACCAAATCTAGAAATGCTTATATTTTGGGACAGAGGTAGTACTTGTTTAGATGTGTAAAGTTTTGGTGTAAAGTGTCGTATCGGATATTGTAGCACACATTTGAAGTGTTGTCGGTGTCCTGACCCTGCGGTCCGGCACCAACTAGTAAAATGGTGCGTGATCCCTCACCCTGGATGGTTGATGCAAGAGGTAACACATGAACGCACGGGTTTATCCTGGTTCCGGCCGCGGGGTCGTACGTCCAGCAAGGGTGTGCGAGTGCACTGTACTATCTTGCACCGGGGGTGCCTGTAGTAGGGGGTACAAGCGATGCGAGAGAGAGGAAAGCTCCCAAGTCACTGCTAGAGGAGGTGATGATTGAGGCAAGTGCCAATATCGGGGCTCAAGAGAGCGGATGTGTGTGTTCTGCGAGTTACGTGTGTGTGAATGATGAGATCGTGTAGAAAATGGTGCCCGCCTCCCTTTTTATAGACACAAGGAGGGACGGAGTACATGTACGGTGAGATCTAAAGTAGTCGTCTTCTCCCCGAATCGGGGGTGCGCAGTGGATGACTACTGTAGAAAGTACACTGTGGGGCACTGAAGAGCATGGCGCCGGGCGTGGCGGTTGTCCTAGGCGACGTCCTGATCTCGCGGAGATCGCGCCGGCGTCCTGGCAGCTCCAGCGGGCGGCATGGTGGCTCCTGTAGAGGGTACCGTCCCCTGCACTAGACGTGGCGGCGTTCCGAGGGTCCTGCAGGCGGGGGTCTTGATCGGGTCAAGGTTCGGGCCGCGCCCGAGGGTCGTGCCCATGCCATTCGAGGGGCCTGCAGCAGAGGAGGTACACGGAGTAGGCAGTACAGTGGCGAGAGCAGTGCCGAGCACATCCGCACAGTGCGTCGCAGGTTCCCACAGTGTTGCTACAGCGCCGGGGAGCAGTGAACGGAGTTGGCGAACGAGACTCCGGGTGTTGTTGCTGTGCGGAGTGGCGGCCTGACGCCGTCTGACCCGGTGTTGCAGAGGAGTTGTTGGCATTTAATGCCTACGTATGGCGGGCGGGTGAGCGGATGGGCCGTTTGTTCTTTCCGTCGAGTGGTGGCCTCGAGCGAGACGGAGTTGATCCGCTTTCCCGAGGGGAGGCTCGTTACCCTCGAGAGAGGCGGAGTTGGCGCGCTTCCCCGAGGGTAGGTTCGCTACATTTGAGCGAAGCGGAGGTGCGGGGAGCTGCCGAGGGCCTCGGCTGGGAGCCCTCGAGCGAGGCGGAGATTGCCCCGCGGGTTTGAGGGGGGTGCGAATGGGCTGCACTGTGTACTTGGGCCGTCGATTGGGCTTCTTTGAGTTCTTTCCTTTCCTCCGGATTGGAAGGAGGCTATTGGCCTTCGTGGGCCCGTTTGCTAACATGTGTTTTTGCGTTTTAAGGGCGATTGGGTCCCATGGTTAGGGTGGCCCTAATCATGGTACCCGACAGTAGCCCCCGAGCCTTTGTAGGGATGAGAATCAGCCCTGCAGAGGCTTGATCCCTCGAGGGCGTGATTCGGGTGCTGGCCGTGGGGATCTTAGTTTGCCCGGGGTGCGACGGTGCCCCGGCGAGTGTTGTGGGAGGAGATTAGTCCAAGGTCGAGGTTCGTTGTTGGAGAAGCGGTGGGGAGGTCACTTCGAGTTGTCTATGCAGATCATAGTCGCCTCGGGCACTATGGCGTTGCCGCTGGGGGCGTTGCCATCGTGCTGATAGGAGAGTCCGAGCTAGTCTGCGGAGGGTTTCGATCCTCGAATGTGTGAAGTTTCCTCCGTGGGGGCGCGTCAGCGCACCCGCGGGTGTAGCCTCCGAGGCCTTGGAGGAGTGCTTGCACTCGTCCAAGGGCTATAAACATCGCCCTGCATGGTTGATTGATTGGGGCGACTACCCAGCTTCCTTTTTAGCTGGCCTCGGCGTTTTTCGTGCTGGTACAGCGGCCCGTGATTCTGTTGAGCAATCCGGCAGGCGTGTGTAAGCGCGGGAGGTTCGTTAAACACGTGGGATTTCACAGCCGGCGGTGGCCGACTCATTCGAGGGTGCAGCCTGAGCCGCGGTGTGCGAGGAGCCCCCGAGCCCTGGCCCGTGTGAAAGCGTTCAGGGGAACCCTCGACTTTTCGTTACGACCCTCGTCGCCCTGCCGCAGGGAGGAGGGGTGAAGCGCGCCATGCTACCCATGCCCGGGCCGCGAGCCATGGTTGCTTCAGTGAGCTGTTGTCGGGTAGTTCAAGTGGACGTCCGTGCCCCGTTCGATAAGGGTCGGCTTGCGGTCCGGGGACACGTCACATAAAGCACTCACAAAGGTTCGCTAGGCGGGGCTCGGACCCGTTCGATAGGGTCCGAGGGCTCGATGCTCTCCCTCAATGGGATACCCCTGCTAGGCACCCTCGACCGGCCTCGAACACAGTGTGGGGCGCCTCGAACTCCGCGTTTGAGGGTAGCTTGTAGGGCACGCCCATGTAGTCCCTGACTCTGGCGATCTGGGGCGCCTGTCGAACCCTCGACGGGCCAGGCTTCGAACCCCTGATCAGTAAGGCCTCGATATTGAATTCCTTCGACGGTAAGGAATCCTCGGAGCGAATATTCCGTAACGGTTCGCTAAACGGCGCGGAGTCGCTGGTCGTGCGCGTGGGTCTTTCGCTAGTCGTGGGCGATGTGGCTCGGTCTGTGCGGTGCAGTACGGGCGCGCCTTTTCAGGCGGCTGCCTTGGACAGGCGGAGAGGCGTGGGCGGCGGCTGGCGGATGAGACGGCGCCACAGTCCCATCGCGTCCCATCGGCTACCGTGCCGTAATTATCGCCGAGTGCTCGCGTGGGAGCCTCCGTGGTCGTGGGGCCCATTTGTCGGCGGCAGCGAAATCTACCGCATTCAATGCGGCGGATTCGGGGCCGCGGCGGCGAATCCACCCGGCGTGGTGGACAAAAGCGGAGAAGGGGGAATCGATTGGGCTCACCTGGCCATTTGCTCTCGCCTCCCCTGCCTTCTCCGCCTCCCCTGCATCCAGAGCCAAGAGCGAGAGGAGGAAGAAGAAGAGGAGAGAGTGCACCTTAGCCATCGTTTGAGCTTGTTTCCCGTGCTCCCCGTTGATGCGAAGCGATGGCACAGATCGAGGAGCCGCTGCCGTGGGGGAGATCCACCGCCACCGAGGTGGTCTTGGAGCGGCTGGTCGCCGATAGGCTCCTGCCGCTGAACACCAACTCGTCGCGGCCGATGTGGATCCCTCCGCGGCCGGAGAAGACCGAGCCGAATCCCCCCAATGGCTACGTTGTGAGCCTCGTGCGGCTCCACGAGCGGGGGTTCTGCGTCCCCGTCGGCAGGTTCATGTGCGCGCTGTGCAACTACTACGGGGTGGAGCTGCACAACTTCGGCCCCAATTCCATCTCGCAGGCGGCGGTCTTCGTCGCCCTCTACGAGGGTTACTTGGGGATTGAGGTGCACTGGGATCTGTGGATCCACCTGTTCCGCGGCGAGCTCTTCATCGAGAACGTCCAGGGCCAGCCGAAGAGGTATGCTCGCATCGGCGGCCTCATGCTCCATTTGCGCGGGCATAGGGCGGACCAGTACATCCCCAGCAGGATGACCACGAACAACGTTGGGTGGACCCGGGGGTGGTTTTACCTGCGCAACGACGGCGGGCGGCTCCCGGCGTTCACCAACAAGGTGCTCCGGGAGCGGCCGGAAAAGTGGAATTGGGGGGCGTCATCCCCGAAGCAACAGGCCATGCTCGAGGTGCTTACCAATGCGCTGCGTCACATGGCGAAGAAAGAGCTGACGGCGGCTGCCGTCATTGCGAATTTCCATCAGCAGAGGGTGATTCCTCTCGTGGAGAGGAGTCTGCCGATCTTCGAGCTTACCCCCGAGGCCCCGGGCGAAGGCTCGAGGACATCGAATGAGCTGCTCTACCATAGCGCTGCTGCTCGGAGGGCGAAGAGTGCGGTAGCGCAATTCCCCTCCAACTCCGAGGATCTTTGGAAGATCAAGATGCGCCCCGAGAAGGGGTACCTCTCTTTGGTAAGTTTGGTTTTCAATCGTTGTCGGTTTTGTGCTATTTCTTTCCCTACTGCTTGCTCCTGATCTGGTCGCGTTTGCAGGGAGTAAGCCGCAAAGGCTATGTCTCGAAGACCCCGGTCCCGGAGGATCGCCAAGCCAACCGCCTGCATGATGAGGCGGTGAAGAAGAAGAAGGACGCGGCGAAGGAGGCCGCCGCCAGGAAGAGGGATAGGAAGGAGAAGCACGATAAGGCGTGCAAGATAGCACAAATGGAGGGTGCCCCGCGTCCGCCCACGCCCGAGTCCACCGAGGAGGAAGATTCCTCGAGCGGCGGGTTCAATTTCTTGGAGTCTGATGACTTCGAGGTGGTGACGGGCACGTGTCCCCCGCCGGCTTATCGAGGGGCTGGTGGCGAGGACTCGATGGTGATGCTGGGCGAGGCGAGGCTCGGGCCAGGATCACTTGTGGAGCCGCCCGCGACCAGGACGGAGTGGAGGTCACCCACGCCGGTGGCGGGACAAGGGTCGCCCGCGCCGGCGGCGGGGCAGAGGTCGCTCGCGCCGGCGGCGAAGCAGAGGTCGCCCGCACCCGCGGCATCGACTGGCGGCGGGGGGTCCATGGCAAGCGTGGAAACGCCCGTGCGGACGGCCCCGAATCTTCAGGCCGATCTGAGGGCGAAGCCCTCGGGTCAGTCGTCTGGAGGTGTCAGCGTGCTGCGGGCCCGGAGGAGCGGCACGGGCAAACGCAGCATGAGCGCCCGGTCGGAGTAAGTGATCTCGATTTCGTTTTTCGTATTTGTTTACTCGACCCTCCAAACCTGCTGGCCTCAGCATTTTCCTCCCAGTCTGCCCTGCTACAGGGCCACCACCAAGGATGCGGCCCGCCTCGCGCCGACCAAGGCCCACAAGACCGGGGCGCACGCGACGCCGCATTTAACGCCGCAGCCCCTGACCGGAGGGGACCCGGCCCTTGAGACGGAGGCTGCAAAGCTCCGAGAGGCGGTGGCTCGGGGGGCCCTGTCGGCCCAACAGGCCCAAGCACGGGAGGGCGAAGATTATGCCGGCCAGAGCGGCGATGCGGCAGCCGCCCGGGCTGACGCCGAGGAGGAGGCCGGCCGGGTGAGGGCGGAGTAGGCAGCGTCGCCCAGCCGGAAGTAGGAGGAGGAGGAGGAGCTGGCAGGGAAGCGCAGGAGCACCCCGCTGGCCAAAGAGAGGTGGAGATCCTCGCCCCCGAGCCCTCGAGGGCAGGGGTCGAGGAGGTCACGGACGTGGAGTCGGTGCCAAGGGTGCCGGTGATGGAAGAGACCCGGGTCCCGGAGCCCACGGGGGCTGGGGACGAGGGTGCTGCTTTAGCGGCGACGGCACAAACGGCGCCGAACAGCATGGAGCCGGTGGTGGAGCTGCCGCTGAGCTGCGATGAGTACGGCGATTCGAGGGACATCGGTCCTGCTGCTACGACCAGCGCCGCCGCTCGGATTGCCAAATTTATTTCTGCCTCCAAGGATATCCTCATCGCAGGGACGTCCGAGGGGCCCGGTCATGGGGCCAACTATGCGATCGTTCGATTTGAGGTCCCCTTAGAATTTCTTCGCAACGAGCAGGAGGAGGAGGAGGTCTGGAAGGCACAGTACGACATCGGTAGTCAGATCCAACATGCCCTCGACCGCGCCTTCCAGCCCAAGTAGAGAGAACGGAAAGAGCCTCGCTCTCATTTGATCTTGAGTCATCCCTTGCATGTCGAAGGTGCGACATTGTTGGAGGAACGCTTGAAGATGTAGATTAGCGTCTTCTTTTCCAGTGAAGGGCGAGCTTTACACCATCCTTATGATTGAAGTCTTGATCTCGAACGGAACTCCGATATTGTCGAGATTTTGGATCGGCAAGTCCCGATTGTCCGGAGTGCATAGCTCTCCGATCGTACGCTCCTGCTCCGGTAGCGCCATCCCTCGGTGAAGTGGCGCCTCCTTTGGACTTGTTGGCGGAGTCGCTTTAGGTGAAGACGATGAACCGGCGACTTCTTCTTTTGGATCTACTAGTTCCAGCTTCTTTGATCGTGCTTCTCGTCTCCTTTGCCTGTAAATTTTTTCTGGATCATCCACAAAATTTTCGGGTTTGTTGGAGAGGCTCCCGTCCATCTCCTGTTAGGGGTTAGTGAAAAGAAAAATATATACGAGATCTAAAAGATGAATATACAAGATCTAAAACATAAAAGAAAAATAAAGCAAACTCTAGATTAGATTGATTTTCGTGGAATAGATCCGTTTTTTTAGTTAGCACAAAAAATAAGAGATCTAAAAAGGTCAAAAAGAAAAATCAAGAAAAAGAAATATTTACGAATGCAAGTAAGATTGGATCTTAAATCGATGGTTCCCCGGCAACGGCGGCAGAAAAGCTTGTTGACGCTCCTTAGCGCCCCGATTTGTATACCGCAAGCGCACGGTTCGTGTAGCTTTTCCCTTAGAGTAGTCCCCTAAGGTTTATCAATCCACGGAACCAAAGATACAAGAAATAATCTACTAATATAGAGATTCCTTTGTGTTGAGATGGTGAAAAACAAATCCAATCTACTAAAATGACAAACACCGAAGGTAGCAAGAGAAAGTTAGAGATAACCAATCTAGATCACCTAGATCATGCATATGTTGTAGTTCCAGCTAGATGTAGCGAAGCAAGATAGATGTGAATCTCAATGAAAAGCATCTTTAAACCCAAAATCTCCAATCCGATCCTTCGATACCCCCATCTACTAAAGAAACGCCCTGTCACGACTCCCCCCTTTGGACGAAAGCACCCAGAAGCAAGTCGAACCCCCTTTGGTAGTTCCGCCATGAACCTCTAGCCACCATGACTACAAGATCATGCTAAGCGATCTATCTCGATAATAGATCTAGGATGAAGCAAACCCAAAGAAAAAATGAAATTGAAAGAGAGAACATGGTCGCTAAACATTCGGAATCAGAAATAACTTCACCATGAATGATTGTACATCACAAGATCACAACCGGGGCCCTACCTTGATCTTGATGATCCTAGCTCCAGAACTCTGGCGTGGTCTTCCTTGCAAGGTTCCCACGTCGGCTAGGGAAGCCCCTAGACAACTAGCACGACCCTCGGCTCTCCGAGAGGTGTCCCTCTATCTTCTCTGCTCCTTGGCGTCGTCTCACGAATTGATCTCCACTTGAGCCTCGGGGAGGGGTCTTTAAATAGCCCCAAGAAACCCTAGGTCGAAGGGGAGGCCGAGAAGCCCTGGAAAAGGCCTGGGCCGGCCGGCTCAATGGGCCCAGGCCGGCCGGCCTGGCCCATTTCCTTGCCGCCTCGCGTCCTCCTTTCTCCCCAAGTCTTCTGGAGTCTTCTGGAGTTTATGCCTTTCACGATTGCACCTCGTGGGACGTCGTTATCTTCGAAATATCTTCGAGGAAAGGGATAGGATGAAAAATCCTTCCTTAAATCTCTGTTTGCTTTGATTAGCCCCAAAGTATCTTGATCTTATCTTGTGGGCTTTGTCCTTTGGGCTTCATTGGAGGGTGGATGTGCATGAATGGGCCTCTAGTCTTCATGGCCTTTGGTCCTTTGTTCGGGCTTTGGCCTTCGTCTTTCTTCGTGTCATCGCGTGATCATGGGCCTCATCATTTCATGCTCAAAAATTGGTCAGAAACCTGCAAAATCGAAGTACCTCCAAAATATATGTGCAAATGCGAAAACAACCAATAATCGGACCGAGGTTAGGATGGTTAGTGATTTTGATATTAAATTCATGCCATTATCAAAGTTAAACAGGGGATAAAATGGATACTTAAGGAGTGCCAACATTCCTCCCATGCTTAAACCTTGCTCATCCTCGAGTAAGTCTTTGATAAAAATCAGCGTTGCCTTTCGGTGTCCAATCCCTGCACTTGATCATACACGAGAAAACACAATGCTCCCAAAAATATTTTGCAGTTAATAGTTCAAGTTGTAACCAGCTCTTTCAATGTGGAAGGTAGATACAAGTTAAATGCTTCCCCACAATTATTAAGCACATGCTCTCAAAATTAAACAAGTCTCAAAATTAAGTAAGTTCCATAAATATTGCTAAACCAAGATCAATAATTTAAACCTCGTTACAGTTTGCTCATGGAAACTCTCTGTTCATATTGTCTCTCAAACTTGCTAGAACTTTCTCCTTTCTTTCTCTCATATGTATGTGTGAGGCTTTATCCGGAGCTCTGCAAAGGTTAGTCCTAACAAAAAATATTATAATCAAGATATTATCGAAACAAGAAATACTTCTTATGGATTTACCGAGACTCGTCAAAAAGACCATTGGAAAATAATTTCTTTGTGGAGAGGGAGAGAATGGAACACACACTTTAGATGGTGGACATGTGCAAATGGCAACGGTTGATCTCAAGGCACAACTGAAGTCCTTGTTATCGGATTGCACATGGTTCGAATAATTGAGTATAGAATAATCTTCAAAGTACTTGGAGTTTAATGAGGCAAACGGGACCGAGGAGCTTTTCATCATCATTCATTTTTTTTTCTTTCTTTCTTTTCTTTTTAATTTTTTTCTTTCTTTCTTTCTTTTTGCTCCTCAGAACCGTTGGCAACACAATGCACTTACTCCACCCCCCCATGCTTGAACGTTTTCTTGTCCTCAAGCAATGAAGTGATGATATCTTGATGGAGTGAGTGCACAAAACTCATATCAATTCTCTAGACTCAACTTTGGAATTCAATGGGGGCATCTCCTGGTAAAAGATTGAAGCCAACAGAGGAGTAAAAGGGGCAGGCCGGCCGGCCTAGGGGTGTTGGGCCGGCCGGCCTACTGCCTGTAGGCCTCCACTTCTTCGGATTTTTCTGCTGTGAACTCTTTGATGATTCCCAAGCTTATGTTTTACTGAATTTTTCTCTTGATTCCACTGTTTTGCCGTCAAAATAATAATATATACTCAATATATAGGTTGTGGTCAAGGAGGTGTTTCACAAAAAGATATTTTTGGTTAAGGGTGGATATCCAGCGAGGTTTGCGATGTTCCTGGTATAGAAACTCACAATGCATGGATAGAATGGCTAGCAAAAGAGAGGTACACAAAAATACGGAATGGTCAGCTTCTTAGTCTCGTACCAAAGAAGATAATTCTTGAATTAATTCACCTGAAAATAAATCTTACTCTATGGTTTGTCATGATATAACATTTAGGCTTTTAGAAGGGTAGAGCAATTGCAAAAGGTATCATTGACAAGGTTAGCTCAAAATTAAATCCGAATTAAATTTTCCTTGACAAGCTTAAGTAAGAGAGCAAGAATAGAAAGATGTGGGTCTTAATTTATCATAACCTCCACAATTGAATTAGCCGGCATTTAACTAATTTTTTAGATCATGTTAGGGAGAGCATTAGTTTAATCATGCATAAACCAAGCACAAGAAAGTAGACAAGGCGGCAACGATCATCATATTTTAACATGACACAAACTTTCTATCATCATTACTAACCATAACATTAAAGCGTGGGTGATACATTTATTTATCATGGTTATGAAAGCAAAAGAAAGCAAATTGCACACATGCTGAAAAAAATAAAACAAAAAATTGCTACGCACACACAAGCTTGCACACATGCTGAAAATAAATGAGAAGAAATAGAAAAATCCAAACCACACGTGCAAGCATTTTATTCATGGTCTTGTCGTCGATCACTCTCCTTGATTGCCTCTACTGTTGTATCCTTGGTCATAATATTGTTGAAATGCTCCTCCATTAAATTGTTCCGGTGGTGCTAGGCCTAGAAGTCCCATTTGATATGCAATTCCCGCGGTTCCATCTTCTAGTTGGCTTGTGTGCCTCCGGATGGCGTCTATGTCTTCCATGTTTCTTCTTGCATAGGCACCCATGATTCTCATTCCTTGTTCCGGTTGAGGGAGGTTAAAAAATTGTGCTTCAAATGACGGGTCGGGCATCTCTCCTTGGTATGATGGGGGTGGGTAGCCATAGTTGCTAAATGGTGGGGGCGTCGGGTACACCGGTGGAGGCGCCGCCATACCATGCCCCCATGCTTGATCTTGGTTTTCTTACCATTGACTCGTCCATCCTTGCGGGTGTCCTTGTCTACTTGATGCACTTTGAAATTCATTCCTCCAATAAGCGGAACTTGGTGGTGGAAGCTTTACTTCTAAATTTTCTTGTTGTGCCGACTCCGATGTTCCTTCAATCAACCTTCCTCTTTTTATTTTCTTCACTTTTGCTTCAATGTTTTCAACTCGCTAATCGGTCCTTCCTCTTGCGAATAATTTAAGCCTTTGATCGGGGAGGTAAATATCCATCTCAGAAATAGTGAATCCCTTCTTTTCATCCCCTCCGATATAATGGCCTTGCCTCAAATGTTCGATCCCTATATCTCTTCCCGGGACATAATATTTTTGGATCACTGCTAACCCCGGATTCATGGCTCGGGCTAATAGTGTAAGATAACACCCCGAACAAACTTCTCCCGTGCCGGATGATGCTTCACAAATCTACCTTTCAACCATGATGTAGGTGGGATCAATCACTTGCTTCTTCACCAATGCTGCATACATCCAATTCAATTCTTGGTCGGTGACCTTTGATTCTCTCATCCTCCCGAGAATTCTTTTGCTCACCCAAGAGTGGAATATTTGGAGAATCACATTACTTATATTCTTTCTTTGGCGGTTGACATCTTTTGCTATCTTTGTCCAAAACTCATCGAGCTCTGCATCTTCGATTTCCACCATTTCATTTGCATTGCTTTTGAACCCGAGCAAACTCCCTATTTCTCCATAGGTGATGACTGTTTCTTCATTCTTGAGCCGAAATTTTAGACATGGAACTTCTTCATCATCCACCACTTCCGTTGTTTTCTACAGTGTCATGAACATCTCCAAAGCCACTTCTTCTTGCATGTCTACCGTAACACCGTCGGAAAATAACTTCCAACCGATGTTCTCCAAGAGCTGGTAGATGTCATGATAGAATCCCAATTTCTCCAATGCATCATCATCAAAATTATAGTTTGCTCGCAGCCTTCCCTTCATGAACTTGAGCATTTCTTCTTCTTTCTTCGACAAGATAATAAACCAATATTCTGAATTCTTGGGCTTGTATGGTGGTTGTGCGGATGACCTTGTCGAACGCCGTGGAGGAGGTGGCATCCCTTCAGGGAATCTCATGGAGGAGCTTCTCGGGTCTCTCATCCAACCTAGGAGCAACATGTCGCTCCTTGGTGCGGGGTTGTCTTCCTCCATGCTCCGCGGAGACCCGGAGAACGAGTGGCTCCGCGAAGAACTTGCCGATGCGTCGGATGTTGATGAACGCGTCCTTCTCCTCCCGGTGACGAACCTCATGATGCTACTCATGGTGACTCCTTGCTGCACACACTCAAAAACAAACACATCGGGGGTTTCTTGCCGGCGGGAGAACAATATATCGAAGAATGGAGCAAACTAGGATTTGTGGCAAATTTTCAGAGATTTTTGGAGTTGATTTTGGTGGACGAATTTTTCAGGGCTCTAACTTATGTTTCTGGGTGAAGAACTTGAAGAACATAAGCAAGGAACTGAGTGAGGAGCGTATCAGTGAAAGGGGAGCACCAGAGCACTTAAAAAGAGGCCAGGCCGGCCGGCCTAGGGCCTTGGGGCCGGCCGGCCTAGGGCATTCCTGGCCCTCCTTCACTTCATCTTTCTCTGGCGGCTTCCTGGTGCAATTATTTGCTTCTGTCCAGTACATATTTCCTGCTTTGCACCGTCCAAATCCCGTGAACCACTCCTTTTTTTTGCCTTTGATGTCCACTTGCAACATTATTTCTTCACTTTGTGTCATTCACCTTGTCCCATACTTCATCATTCATCACATGGTGCCATCTTTGCTGAAAATTTCATGTCCTTCCCATGCATGGCTGCTCCCTTCTTTGGATCATTTGCATGTGGTGGTAGGTAGAGAGAACAATTCCTTCCCGTGAACTCACTTTGATCAATAGATGTTAATCAAGCACGTAAACCCTCTCCAAATCATACTTAGATCTTGAATCCGCCTCTAACTTTGAAATTTCAGAATTAACTCAAAGCATGCAATGAGCTTAAATGAATAATCAGAGGGGAATTAAAACATCTTTACATTTGTAAGTCGAAGAATATTTTCTGACTAGATTAATTTTGGTTGCACCGGAACCGTTCACTTTCATGAATTGATAGCGAACAATCTCGAATTCAACCGTGGGTCTTGGGTTTAGGTTCTAATTTTTGCCAAAATGAGAGAGAAATTTTTGAAAAAGGGAACAATTAAAGTTAGGAAAATTCTAGTCCTATGATAATGACACTGAAAATTCTCTCTATGTTTGAGCGAACTTACGCATCAAGAATTTAAATAATATAAACATAGCGCGGCTCTACTCTCGTCTTTTATCTCAACTTGGTCCGGCCGTCATGGAGAGGACGGTCACCAAAAATAGGTATGGAATTTTGGATGTGGCTTTCTCAACAAGAGGCAAATAAGGCAAATAAATCATAGGATGGCTCATTACATTGGTTTAAAATAAGAAACAACATCGAAATGACCGAGCGAATAAAATCCAAATTGAATTTTTCGACCGAACGACCAATTGTTCAAAAGTTTATCATGTCCTTGCGTAGCAAAATTCTTGACTCACTTACCCAAATCTCTCGCGGGTTGTCCTCCCGGCAGCTTATTCTTGACTTGACGAACGGGTTGAACTCCCGGCAGCTTTATTCTTGACTCGACGAACGGGTTGCCTCCCGCAAAGCGCTTCGTTTATAGTCTATAGCTAGACTTTCTTCTTCTTCACTTCGGACCAACGCTCGGTGATGGTGCTGTAGTCTTGGGTACCCACTTCTGCACAATCCTTGGTGCGGGTTTATCTTCTAGGTTAGTCGTCTTTTTGGTCTTCACAGGCGGGCTTTTAGCTTTCATCTTGACGGGTGCAGCGATCTTCTTTGTCGCGATGGACGCGTCGACTTCTTTCTCCTTCTTCGCTTCCTTCTTGTTCGGCTCCTCCTCTTTCTTTGGCTTCTCCTCTGTGACACGGCGGTAAGGCGGAACATATTTGACATTGATCATGTTGCATACCTCGATGCGTGGATGAAACTTGAACTCGCTTGTGGTGCCATTGATGTCGAACTTGATCTCCCCCTTGCCAACGTTGATGTTCGCCCTTGCGGTCTTGAGGAAAGGCCTCCCAAGTATGAGAGGCGCCTTGCTCCCTTCTCCCATATCAAGAATCACGAAGTCAACGAGGACTAAGTGTTCTCTAATCTTCACGGGCACGTCTTCGGCGATTCCCAAAGGACAGCGAACGGAATTGTCCGCTAACTCTAGGCACATGGCGGTGTGTTCCGGCTCTGGTAAGCTTAGCTTCTCGAACACGTTCTTTGGCATGACGCTCACACTTGCGCCGAGATCACAAAGTGCTCTTTCGAACATAAGAGATCTAATGGAACACGAGATGGTTGGACATCCGGGGTCCCTCTTCTTCTCAGGAGCTTCATTAGCGATTGCCGCGCTACACTCCTCGGTTAGCTTGACGGTGCTTGGCGGTATCTCGCGCTTGTTTCCCATGATGTCTTTGAAGTAGCGAGCACTACTACAGAATAGGCCTTTGTTCCAGGCCATTTGTCCCGGCTGTCTTTGGGCCCGGGGCAATATGTGGCTTTTGTCCCAGGTCCAACGGCTAGCCGGGCCAGCGGGGGGACGGGGGCCTTTTATCCCGGTTGGAGGCACCAACCGGGACAAAAAGAGGGCTTTTTATCCCGGTTGGTGGCTCCAACCGGGACAAAAGGCAGCGCGGGCCTTTTTTCCCGGTTGATGACTCCACCCGAGACTAAAGAGGACTTTTTATCCCGGGTGAAGTCTCCACCCGGGACAAAAGGTGCGTCTAGCACTTATTATCTCCACCGCTCACCTAGCTTCAGTCTCTTTCTCTCTCTCTCATCAGTCTCTTTCTCTTCTCCCTCGATCCAGATATATCTCCGCCTGCTTCCGTGGCCAAGATCCACCCCCTTCCTCCCTCCCTCTCCCTCCCTCCCTTAGCTTTCGTGGGCACTGCCGGCCAGCGAGCCGCCGCTCAGGCGTGGGCCACTGTGTCGCCGCACGGGCGCGTGCCAGTGCATCGCCGTGCGGGCGCGGGCCACCAGGCTCCGGCGCAGGCGGGTGCCCGGCGAGCCAGGCTCCGGCTCCGGCTCTGGCGAGCCCAGCGGCCGGCTCCGGCGAGGGGCACTCAGGCCGGGCAACTGCTTCAAGGTCCCAGCGGGGGCACTCGGTGGGCAGGAGGCGGGCAAGCGCGTCCCAGGCGCCGGCGGGGGACACAGGAAACTGCCGCCGCCGCGTGCTTCTTTTTTATTTTTTTTCTTTTGTGATTTTGATGTTGAATCTATATGTGATGTGAATCAAATCAATCTCATATGTTGTGAATTAATCTCATGTATTGTGGATTGGATCTTGTGCTTTCTTACTTGTGTGAATTAGATCTTGATATGTGATGTGTAATGTATTGTGGATTAGATCTGGATTTCGATATTGCAGTTTTGGTCCAATTTTTGGATTTGTAGAAGCTGGCTCCTCGGGAGCTGGCGAGCTGAATTTTTTTTGTTTTGAAAAATTACATTTATCCCGGTTGAAAAGAGACCGGGACAAAAGCCATAGTCACATTTGTCCCGGATGAGCAATCCCGGTTGAAAAACCGGGACTAAAAGTAGTTTGCACCCGGGGCAAATGTGCTTTCTGTAGTAGTGGAGAATATGTTGGAACTTGTAGAGCGTCCAAGAGCGGCATGTTGATGCTCAACCAGCGTACCATGTCAACAAATTTGTTGAATTGATCTTCTTCATGTTTACCTTTTCAGTATCGTGGCCTTGGCGGTAGAATCTTGGTGTCTATATCATCTATTTCAAACTCCGGCTCTTCGGTGACTATCTCTGGCGTAGGAGTAGGCGCCTTCTCCTTGATGATGGTCTCCACTTCAACTCTTGGCTTAGGCTTCCTTGCTCCCGCCGCATGTTCGGGTTCTTCGGTCTCCTTTCCCGAGCGAGTTTGAATTGCCTTTGCCGTCTCCGGACCTTGAGGTTGCCCGGGCAATTTTCCTTCGTTGCTAGATAAGCGTCCGGTGAGCTGGGCTACTTGCGTTTCTAGCATCTTCATCATGTTGAGTACTTGAAGGTTAGAGCTCCCGACTTCCGTCACCTTGCCATCAATGTTCTCCAAGATCTTGTCCATAGCCTTGAACTTGGTGATGGTGTCCTTGTTGATCTTTTCTTGCTCCTCCATGAACTCCTTCAATTGTATACGAAGAGGCACCAAATTTTGTACGGAAGAGCTTGCATTAAATTGAGGTCTGCCTTGTCCGTAGCGGAAGTTGGGTTGCGGGATCCATTCTCCCTTCTTCATGTAGTCGAGCATCTTGGTTTCCTCCGGGCAATTCTTTTGGACATGGCCGTATTCTCCACATTCTTCACATGTAGACCTTGCTTCGGCTGCCTTTAAATCAATAGCTTGGGCTTCTCTCTTTTCCACTTCCATCTTCTCCAACCTTCTCATGAGCGAGTCGATCTTCCCTTCTACCACTTCTTCACGTTCCACTTGCAATACACTCTTCACGGCGCCCACGGCTTGGAGTGGTTGTAGGCGCCCCGATGATGCCCATGCGTCATTGTCCGCCACCTTCTTGAATAGCTTGAAAATTTGAGTCGGCATGAGCTCAATGATCGATCCTCCTGCCGATGCGTCAATAATCCCCCTTGATGCAATAGTGAGGTCTTGATAGAACTTCTGGACCACATCTTCCCTTGAGAACTTGTGAGGAGGTACGGCGCGGATGTAGTCGTTGTAGCGCTCATAGGCTTCCGCAATAGTCTCCGTCGGGGCTTGCGCGAATGTAGCAATCTTGTTGCGCAAAATTTGGGTCTTGCCCGGCGAGTAGAACTCCGTCACGAACTCCTTCATCAAGGACTCCCAATTTTGCACCGTGTGTGCCGGTAGAGAATGAAACCATTGCAGCGCTCTCTCAAGTAGAGAGAACGGAAAGAGCCTCGCTCTCAATTGATCTTGAGTCATCCCTTGCATGTCGAAGGTGCGGCATTGTTGGAGGAATGCTTGAAGATGTAGATTAGCGTCTTCTTTTCCAGTGAAGGGCGAGCTTTGGACCATCCTTATGATTGAAGTCTTGATCTCGAACGGAACTCCGATGTTGTCGAGATTTTGGATCGGCAAGTCCCGAATGTCCGGAATGCATAGCTCTCCGATCGTACGCTCCTGCTCCGGTAGCGCCATCCCTCGGTGAAGTGGCGCCTCCTTTGGACTTGTTGGTGGAGTCGCTTTAGGTGAAGACGATGAACCGGCGACTTCTTCTTTTGGATCTACTAGTTCCAGCTTCTTTGATCGTGCTTCTCGTCTCCTTTGCATGTAATTTTTTTCTGGATCATCCACAAAAATTTCGGGTTTGTTGGAGAGGCTCCCGTCCATCTCCTGTTAGGGGTTAGTGAAAAGAAATATATATACGAGATCTAAAAGATGAATATACAAGATCTAAAACATAAAAGAAAAATAAAGCAAAATAAAGCAAACTCTAGATTAGATTGATTTTCGTGGAATAGATCCGTTTTTTTAGTTAGCACAAAAAATAAGAGATCTAAAAAGGTCAAAAAGAAAAATCAAGAAAAAGAAATATTTACGAATGCAAGTAAGATTGGATCTTAAATCGATGGTTCCCCGGCAATGGCGCCAGAAAAGCTTGTTGACGCTCCTTAGCGCCCCGATTTGTATACCGCAAGCGCACGGTTCGTGTAGCTTTTCCCTTAGAGTATTCCCCCAAGGTTTATCAATCAACGGAACCAAAGATACAAGAAACAATCTAATAACATAGAGATTCCTTTGTGTTGAGATGGTGAAAAACGAATCTAATCTACTAAAACGGCAAACACCGAAGGTAGCAAGAGAAAGTTAGAGATAACCAATCTAGATCACCTAGATCATGCATATGTTGTAGTTCCAGCTAGATGTAGTGAAGCAAGATAGATGTGAATCTCAATGAAAAGCATTTTTAAACCCAAAATCTACAATCCGATCCTTCGATACCCCCATCTACTAAAGAAACGCCCTGTCACGACTCCCCCCTTTGGACGAAAGCACCCAGAAGCAAGTCGAAGCCCCTTTGGTAGTTCCGCCATGAACCTCTAGCCACCATGACTACAAGATCATGCTAAGCGATCTATCTCGATAATAGATCTAGGATGAAGCAAACCCAAAGAAAAAACTGAAATCGAAAGAGAGAACATGGTCGCTAAACATTTGGAATCACAAATAACTTCACCATGAATGATTGTACATCACAAGATCACAACCGGGGCCCTACCTTGATCTTGATGATCCTAGCTCCAGAACTCTGGCGTGGTCTTCCTTGCACGGTTCCCACTTCGGCTAGGGAAGCCCCTAGACAACTAGCACGACCCTCGGCTCTCCGAGAGGTGTCCCTCTATCTTCTCTGCTCCTTGGCGTCGTCTCGCGAATTGATCTCCACTTGAGCCTCGGGGAGGGGTCTTTAAATAGCCCCAAGAAACCCTAGGTCGAAGGGGAGGCCGAGAAGCCCTGGAAAAGGCCTGGGCCGGCTGGCTCAATGGGCCCAGGCCGGCCGGCCTGGCCCATTTCCTTGCCGCCTCGCGTCCTCCTTTCTCCCCAAGTCTTCTAGAGTCTTCTGGAGTTTATGCCTTTCACGATTGCACCCCGTGGGACGTCGTTATCTTCGAGGAAAGGGATAGGATGAAAAATCCTTCCTCAAATCTCTCTTTGCTTTGCTTAGCCCCGAAGTATCTTGATCTTATCTTGTGGGCTTTGTCCTTTAGAATTCATTGGAGGGTGGATGTGCATGAATGGGCCTCTAGTCTTCATGGCCTTTGGTCCTTTGTTCGAGCTTTGGCCTTCTTCTTTCTTTGTGTCATCGCGTGATCGTGGGCCTCATCATTTCATGCTCCAAAATTGGTCAAAAACCTGCAAAAATGAAGTACCTCCAAACTATATGTGCAAATGCGAAAACGACCAATAATCGGGCCGAGGTTCGGATGGTTAGTGATTTTGATATTAAATTCATGCCATTATCAAAGTTAAACAGGGGATAAAATGGATACTTAAGGAGCGCCAACATTCCTCCCATGCTTAAACCTTGCTCATCCTCGAGTAAGTTTTTGATAAAAATCAGCGTTGCCTTTCGGTGTCCAATCCCGGCACTTGATCATACAGGGTGTCGTCGGGGTACGTCATCGCGTCCGGCATTGGTGCGGACACCGCGTCGGCTGCCATGGATGACGCCGACGCCGCCATCGAGGAGTTCGCCGCCGTCTTGGCCAAAAAGCTCGAAGATGACATCCCCCGCATAGCCGAATTTGACGCCGTTGAAGATCCGCAGGGGCGGGAAGGCAACCTGTAGGAGGTCTGGACCTTGAAGCCCATGTAAATAAGTCAGTACTTTGTCTTAGCTGTAACTCTGTGCGAGGAAACTATTGATATGTATTGAAAGTGTTGTTGATTGAGGCATTGTGCGTTCGAGCCCTCGTTTTTTCTACTTTACTTCTGTGTTCTTTGTATGTATTTTAGATAAGTTTCGGCGAGGAAGTTTGCATTCATAAACGGCTTAGGCATAGGGAGGTGAGTGGGGATGCCGTATCCCGGAGGCGTAGGCGGTCCCACGGCTCGGCCGATCCCGTTCCGTAGTCATTTATTCCTTGTGTCTACCTTTCTAAGTATACGAGAATCTTGGATGCGGAAATTTTTCAAAAAAACATTGGCATTTTTGGGGACATTCGGGGGTTCCCCCCGTAGTAGCCCCCGAGGGAGGCTTGGCTTTTCCAAGGGTAAAGCCGAGTGTACCTCAGTGTTCGTGCGCGTCCCGTTGGAAATATGCCCTAGAGGCAATCATATTTCCTTGTATTCTTGGTTAATAAAGTGTTCCTTGAATATTCATAGATGACAACTTGCATTGATTAATGCTTATGTGAAGTATTTGTGAAACTCTTTACTTGTATGAATATTCTAAAGTGTTCCTAGTCGGAGTTCATGTGAGGACACACATGAATATTAGACTAGCACATGTATTAGTTGATTGACTATGTTTCACAAGTCATGGACATGGTGATGTCAAACTAATAATGTGGGCTCATGTGAGACATGAGATTGAACTGACCCAACACGAGATGATGACTTCTCATTACACAATATGTATGCTGTGTTCTAAGACCTGAGATCGTCGTATGTACTCAAGATGTGAACCGACTTACTTAGGAGCCATCAAACGCTGCACCGTAATAGGGTAGTCATAAAGGTGGCTTTCGGGTCTGTCAATAAGCATGCTATGAGACAGTCGGTCAAGATGGGATTTGCCCCTCTCTACAAGAGAGAGATATCTCTGGGCCCCTCGAGTGATTTGGATCAGGAAATGCATGGCCATGCTGGGGTTAAGAGTTAACCAAGGATTTCGAATCACAGGATCAAGAAAGAGTGGTCGGCTTTAAGCTAGACCAAATATCGTGAGGCAAAGGGAACAACATGTATATGATATTGTGGCGGCTCGTCTGATATGATCTTTGTGTGCGTATAGGAGTTGACATGTCTTGCTAGAGGCCACTGTCTACTATTGGGCCGAGTAAGAGTACTCGGGCCATGTCTATTCGCATGTGAGCCCATAGGGTCACATACTTAAGGGAAAGAAGTCTGATAAGGATGAGATCCGAATTAGACTGGGTTTAAGTGCACTAATGGGCCTTTTAGGTCCAAAAGGGGGCGCCCAAGGTGGGGCCCAAGGCAGCCCACCTAAGGGGCTATATAAACAGAGGGGGCGCAAAAAACCCTAATCCTAGTTACTGTTCACGTGCTTGAACAGTACCTGCTACAGTAGCCACCCCCTTTTCTGGCCGCCCCTCCTGTGCGCCAAGCCCTAGGTCGCCCTCGCGGACCTAGCAGTCCAGATTGCGGCGCTTCTTCCCGTATGTGTGGACTTCGTGGAGGTGTTGCGCTTGCTACACAAGAATGAGCCGTTCGTGAGGTGGTTCACGCAACTGCACTGCCGGCTTCCATCTGCACTACACCGACGCGCTACAGAAGTTCCACAACCGCGCGTCTAGTGGTAATCCCGTGATCTATAACTGCGGTAATCCTGGTTTATGCGGTAGAAAATTTTTATTTTTGCTACCTCATATTCCTACACGTCCGAGCCCCCGAGGGTTCGGAAAGTTCCCAAAGATAAATAAGTAAAGCATACTCTTTATTGCTTCGGGAAATTTTAAATATATGTACAAACTATGTACAAATAGCTTGGAAATTCAAGGGTAGAAGCGATGTAGCTGCTGGATGTTCCAAGCGTTGGTGACGACTTCGCCCTTTCCGTTAGCTAACTTGTATGCGGGTGCAGCCCCCCGGGGGTGGCCTTCGAGGGTGTATCCCCCGAGGGTAGCCTCCGAGCGTACAAGTGACGGAGAGGGAGATCTGTAGAAAGTCGGTGGCTCGTAGAGCCCATGTAGTCGGATTAGCATTTTACCTTAAACATGTTTCTGTGCGAGAAAACAGATTAATGTAAACCGACAGTGTGGCCGCTCGGAGCCTTGTGCGTTCGTGCGCACAGTTTTTGTTACTAAGTTTTCGTGTTCTCGTATGTGACTTTAGATAAACCTCTGCGAGAAATTTCGTGTTCATAAGCAACTTAGGCATAGGGTGGTGAGTGGAGATGCCGTATCTCGGAGGCGTAGGCGGTCCCGCGGCTTGGCTGGCCCCGTACCGTAGTGGCTTACGCCTCGCATCCATTTTTCTAAGAATATGAGAATCTTAGATACGAATTTTTTCAAAAAAACAGTGGCGATTTCGGGGACGTTCGGGGGTTCCCCCGTAGTAGCCCCCGAGGGTTCGGATGATTCCCAAACAATAAAATAAGTAACTGATACTCTTTATCACTTTGGGAAGTACAAAGTACGAGTACAAGCTATGTACAAAGAGATTGGAATTTCAAGGATAGGAGCTACGTAGCTGCTGGATATTCCAAGCGTCAGTTCTAGGCGTGGTTCGTCGGAGTGGCTGCTCTGGGCGTAGCGAGATTCACCGGTGGCTCAACTGGTGAGTTCGTCGTTGGGTCCGCCGCGTCGTTGCCTTGTTCCGCCAGCCCGACCATGAAGAACTCCCGAGTGGGGTCGTAATCCTCCTCGCTGGAGTCGTCGGAGCAGGAGAAGCAGTAGTCCACCACGGCTTGAAACGATAGGAATGCTTCGCGATTGCGGATCCCGGAGAAGTCCGGGGCGACGCGTTCGCGCACGAAGACGTACCCCTCATCCGCGGAGTCAGGGTACGAGCCGTCAGGTGGCGGCGCGACGAGGTCGCAGATCGATATGAGACGATGACTCGGCAGATCCTCGCGCGCACTCACGTTGGTGCTGACGGGTGAAGCGTGGGTCGCTGCGGGGGTGTTCGTCCTGAAGGGAAGGGGCGGCGGCTCAGCCGTGCCCTCCTCGGGAGGCACCATTACTGTAGTCGAGGATGGTGAAGTGGTGACGTTGTCCGCCACGGTGCTAGGCTACGACACGCCAGCTAGTCCCGTGTGGGGGAGCTGAGGCGAGCCGCTCTGCGCCGCTCCATGCGCGCTTGCCGCGCGCGCCGGCCCGAGCACCTCCTGCGCCGGGGCGGTGGTGTCGGTGAGTCTGGGTTGGCTTCGAGCGGGAGGAGCTCCGTGTCGTGGTCGTTGCCGGTAGCGACGAAGTCGAGACTCCCAAACCGAAGCACCGTCCCCGTCGGGTGTGGGCGTGGCCCGTCTGCCATCTAGGAAACAAGAGGGGACGAAGACGAAAGTCACACAGTGCGAGCCCCTACTTGGCGCACCAACTGTCGGTGTCCTGACCCGGCGGTCCGGCACCAACTAGTAAAATATTGCGTGATCCCTTACCCTGGATGGTTGATGCAAGAGGTAACACAGGAACACACGGGTTTATCCTGGTTCTGGCCGCGGGGCCGTACGTCTAGCAAGGGTGTGCGAGTGCACTGTACTATCTTGCAACGGGGGTGCCTGTAGTTGGGGGTACAAGCGAGGCGAGAGAGGGAGGAATGCTCCCAAGTCTCTGCTAGAGGAGGTGATGATTGAGGCAAGTGCCAATATCAGGGCTCAAGAGAGCGGGTGTGTGTGTTCTGCGAGTTACGTGTGTGTGAATGATGAGATCGTGTAGAAAATGGTGCCCGCCTCCCCTTTTATAGACACAAGGAGGGGCGGAGTACATGTATGGGGAGATCTAAAGTAGTCGTCTTCTCCTCGAATCGGGGGTGCGCAGTGGGTGACTACTGTAGAAAGTACACTGTGGGGCACTGAAGAGCATGGTGCCGGGCGTGGCGGTTGTCATGGGCGACGTCCTGATCTCGCGGAGATCGTGCTGGCGTCCTGGCAGCTCCAGCGGGCGGCATGGTGGCTCCTGTAGAGGGTACTGTCCCCTACTCTTGACGTGGCGGCATTCCGAGGGTCCTGCAGGCGGGGCTCTTGATCGGGTCAATGTTCAGGCCGCGCCCGAGGGTCGTGCCCATGCCATTCGAGGGGCCTGCAGCAGAGGAGGTACATGGAGTAGGCAGTACAATGGCAAGAGCAGTGCCGAGCACGTCCTCACAGTGCGTCGCAGGTTCCCATAGTGTTGCTACAGCGCCGGGGAGCAGTGACCGGAGTTGGCGGACGGGACTCCGGGTGCTGTTGCTGTGCGGAGTGGCGGCCTGACGCCGTCTGACCCGGGTGCTGCAGAGGAGTAGTTGGCATTTAATGCCTACGTACGGCGGGCGGGTGAGCGGATGGGCCGTTTGTCCTTTCCGTCGAGGGGTGGGCTCGAGCGAGACGGAGTTGATCCACTTTCCCGAGGGTAGGCTCGTTACCCTCGAGCGAGGCGGAGTTGGCGCGCTTCCCTGAGGGTAGGTTCGCTACCCTCGAGCGAAGCGGAGATGCGGGGAGCTGTCGAGGGCCTCGGCGGGGAGCCCTCGAGCGAGGCGGAGATTGCCCCGCGGGTTTGAGGGGGGTGCGAATGAGCCGCACTGTGTACTTGGGCTGTGGATTGGGCTTCTTTGAGTCTTTTCCTTTCCCCCGGATTGGAAGGAGGTTGTTAGCCTTCGTGGGCCCGTTTGCTAACATGTGTTTTTGTGTTTTGAGAGCGATTGGGTCCCCTGGTTAGGGTGCCCCTAATCATGGTATCCGACAAATATTAAACGTGGACTAATTAAACTGTAGCACCGCTGTTGCAAATTATTAATTAAGTAGGTTCCTTAGATCCGTCTCGCGATTTACAGCCCATCCGTGCAAAAATTTTATAAATAGACTTAATTTAATACTCAATACATATGTCCAAACATTCGATTTAATATTTTTTAAAAAAAAATTGGATCTAAACACACCGTGGACACATGGCAGTACGCCAGTATGTTCAGGCAAACACGGTTCCAAGGCCGGTGCGACTGCAGTGTGCAGGTACTACATGTTAAGTTCCTATAGCAGTTTGAAAGTAGAAACATTTTACCGTATCAGGAGTAGCGCGTACGTATGTGACAGTGAAGTTAACCGGAGCTGAATCTGATAGATACCAGTATTCGACCGGCGGTTGCGGACTTGCGGAGTTGCGGTGGCACGCCGCGCGATGGGAGAAGTGGAGAACGCTGTCGCCTTCGTTGGCAAGCCACCCGAGTAGTCGCCGCGCGCGCGCGCGGCTGCGTGGCACGAACAGCGCCTCACGCGCGCGTGGTTGCGGCCACGGCGACCAATCAATACGATCGGCACCGCCTGCCTCCTCCGCCGGGGGGCGTCGCGTTGACGAACGAGCAATGCATTGAAATGCCCCCGCGACGGAGGGTTGCCGGTGAGCGACGGCGACCGCCCGGGCGTTCCTGGTGCGCAGGGGCGGCGCGCGGCGTGCTGGTCGAAATCCAGCCAGCCAGCCGTGGTATGGATGGATGGACGGAACGCCCGCGGTTCGGTGGTGGTTGGTTGAGGACCCGATCGATGGGTAGATGATTATTGATTGCCATGTAGGGTGTCCGGGTCAAGGGTTTCTTCGCCGTGCCTGCTCTGGCGCTCCGGTCGGTCGGTCGTGAGGAGTTGCAGCGAATAGCCGCGCGGAGCTCGGTCACTCCAGAGTTTGGTCCAGCCGTTACGCATGGTGAAAGTGAAACGTCCAGGGCGCAGCAGGAGTGACTAGTTTTCGATTTTTTGAAAGATGACTTGTTTTTGATTGAGCATTCAATTTTGTACGCAACAGGCAACACCCAAATTATTTGGAGCAGGTCATTGTAGCACTCTCCACGTCTCCACTACACAAAGGAAACAAATACAACCTGGACCGCAACCACAAAAGGTCGACAGAGAGATGAAACAAGCGACAATTAGAGTATTAAATAAAGTCTAATTACAAAACAATCTCCACAATAATCTCGTGTAAATCTAGCGACGAATCTAATGAGGTATTTGACCGCGTGATTAGAGAATGATTAATGTAGCATCACTGTAGCAAATAATCAATTAATTATCGTCATTAGATTCGTCTCGAAAAATTACACTCATTTCTGAAAAAAATTTACAAATAAACTTCATTTAGTACTCCATGCATACTCTCTCAGGAAACGTGCGCGGAAAATGATCGAGAGATTGAGGACGGACAGCGTCGCCTGGCCACACCACACCACACCACCGAATCACCGATAGATGCAGTTCGCGGCGGCAAATAAAATCCGGTTGACTAAAACCGGCTGGGACCCCGACGGCGACGGAACGTACGTACGCACGGCCGCGAGTAGTCATCTTTACTGCACGCGCATGGAGCCCGCGCGCGGCATGAATGCTGCTATGCTACTCCTCGGCGGATCGGAGCGCGCACGGCACCAGCGCGTGACGCGGCCGCCTCGGCGAACGCACGCTTCGTGCGGCCGCGGTTGGCTCCAGCAGCGCGCCTCGCCCCGCCCCGCCCCCCTCGGTCGTCGTCCTCGCCGCGCGAGCTGTCACGCGGTG
This sequence comes from Panicum virgatum, assembly GCF_016808335.1. Classification (NCBI taxonomy): domain Eukaryota; kingdom Viridiplantae; phylum Streptophyta; class Magnoliopsida; order Poales; family Poaceae; genus Panicum; species Panicum virgatum. Next base: position 31,768,227 of record NC_053151.1, on the reverse strand, counting down.
CGGCGGCGGCGGCACGTCGCTCGCGTGCCGGCGCGGGTGGCGGTGGTGTGACCGTGTGACGCGACGCGACGGGCCGCTGGATGCTTCCACCGCCGGTGATCGGGTGGCACAGAGACGATCGACGGGTGGGTACGTGCGTGCTGCCATGCCGGGGCCGGTGGTGGCGGGCGGGGCGGCTTGCCACTGCGCCAGCGCACGTATACGTACGAGGGGGCGGTCCGGCCGGCCGGGTGGTTGCACGCACCCATCAAATCGATCGGATCCCCGAGACGACGCCGTCGAGCCTACCGCGCGCGCGGGGCCCGGCCCGTCTCCGGGGACGTGGCCGGCTATCTGCGGGGCGACGCACGGCGAGCTGTGGGCGGATCATTGGCGTGCCTGCCGTTGGTTATCACTTATCAAAGCTAGGTTTGACGTGCCGCCGTCGACGACCGGGACGGAGGCAGGAGGAGGCGATGAGGGAGCTCTAGCAGTGTTCCGGTGGCGTAGGGCACTGACATGGTCGGCCCACCTCACGCATGCGGATGGCACGTCACGGATGACACAATAGTAGTGCTGACGAGAAACGGAACGTACCAGCGCCCAGCGAGAAAGTTCGCTCCGGACCAACTAAAGCTACCTCGCCACCGTCAGCTTGGACCCTGACGGCCGGGGTCGTCGCCACGGTAACCAGTCAAAAGTCACGGCGAAGCGCGGGCTGCCGAAAGGCACGATCGCGATGCGGCGGGCATGGCCGGAGGTCCGGCCGGGTCCCCGAGCGCCGCGCCGGCCGCCGTCCATGCCTCTGAACGGGGGGTGGCCGGAGCTTGACCAACCAGCGCTAGCAGGTGTCATGCCGGGGAACGGGAGGCCCCGCCTGCCCGCGCTGGGTGCGCCGACGTGGTGGTCTCGCCTCGTGCGGCGGCTTCGGCGGCCTGCTGGGTTCCCGTTCGGGCCCTCGCGGGCCGGCCTTTCGCTTTTAGAGAGGATGCAGCAGAATCTGTTGCGATGTTTGTACACATTGAGATCTGTCATCTGTGACCAGTGCTTCAGTTGGAAAAGGAAGAGACTTTGCTAGCCAGTGCCAAGCGAGTTCCATGCCTTTGGTATTTAAATTCGCCGTTGCTGCTGCCTGCTAGGGCGAACGACGACTCCCCACCACGCTGTTTCGCTGGCGGTGACCACGGTGCCGTAACCGGATTTTTCAGACCTCGCGGCGAAGTCCACTGCCACTGTGAAACGGCAACGGCTTTTCCGTTCCAGAGTGCTGCCGGAGAACAGCCTCCTCGCCCACTCGCGCACGTGACGCCGACGGGCAGGAAGGAGACTTGGCGCGTGGGCCGTGGGGTGCAGACGTGCAGTGCAGTGTGACGGGTCTAGCTACAGTATCTGCTACTGCTCCTACTACCACCCACCTGTCAGGCTGGTTAGTTAGCTAGTGGTAAGTCTCCCAGCGGGAGGCGGTCAAACGGGACACGTCACGACCAACGGAACGGGGGCCGCGCCGCTACGCACGGTCAGCTCGGCCGATCGAGTTCCAGAGTCCACACATCCGCGCTCGTCAGGTGTGAAAGGGCGGAGGGCAAGTCCGCGTTGACGCCGAGAACGTCAGTCAAACACTCGAACCAAACTGTGCGGAGCAGCGAGTTGTCAACGAGACCGGGGGGCGGACTGGCGGAGGCGAGGCGAGGAGCAGGAGCTCCGGCCGCGGCTCCGGGGCGGAGCGCGTGCGGGTGAAGGCAGGCGGCCCGGCCCGGCACGCAACCCTGGCTTTCCTGTGGGTGGGTGGGGAACGGTCGAACGGACGAGGTGAGGCTTTTGGCAGCATATTTTTTTCTAGGGTTCACTGGTCAGCATCCCCGTCCTCCGATTGGGTCGGTCCCGCGGCATGCATCCATACTTCCAGACAGACTGAAGACTAAGGTGAAAAAGAAAGAAGAGGAGGACTGAAGGCTAAGGTGAAAAAGGAAAAAGAGGAGAGATGAGAAACGATTTCGACACAGAATTAAAAAAATTTATGAGATGAATAAATGGACCACATCGAGTGGATTGAGAGGTAGATGATAAAGATTCTTATAGGCAGCAATTAGTTGTATTATTAACCTTGCTCTCGTAGGGCATAGGTTCCAGTTTCAGATCCGAGTTATCATGCTGCTCCGTGGTCAGCAAGCAGAGAGAGAGAAAAAGCAGCCAGCGAGAAAGCCCAAAGTGCACTTGAACTCTGGAGTTTGAACAGTGGCTTAAGAACGGCACCTGCTTTTTTGAAAAGAGTGGAATAGTAGACAAGAGTACATGTACATCATCGGTGACCAGACCGCAAAAACGAGTCGGAGAGAAAGACCAGACGAGCACGCGTACTGTTCCTTTCACGGCGTGACGGTGGTTAGCGGCAACTTTACCTACGACTGGAGACACCGACAGGAAGGGCCATTTGGAGGAGTCTTTAGAAACCTGGGATGATTTACCTGGAGTTATTACTACTTGGAGCGTCTTTTCCAAAAAAAAATTACTACTTGGAGCGGCGGACAGTTTTTAGTAGAAAGAGTTCAGGCCCCGGAAGGTGGCTACCGACTACTATGCTCAGAATTTCGTGGTGTTCAGCCTATCTCTGGTCCCGTTTGGTTTCTTCCTTAAAATTTTAAAAAAAACATTTTGACTGCTAATTACAGATATTAAATAAATATAGTTTACAAAACTAACTCAACTCTGACGAATCTCCGTGAATTTTTTTTTAAATAAATTTCATTTAGTACTTTACATATGCAAGATTTTTTTTGTTGGCTTGCTTGTTCCGAAAAATCTAGAAAACGCCAGAGTATTGAACTTGTGCAACTGATACACACGAAAGAACGTCACACCAATTCATGATTCAAGGCCCATGGGTTAGGAAACTACCATGCCATCCATGCTGCTACTTGGGCCTCTGCAGGTGCAAGATACTAACAAGGAATGCAGAATCAATATCAGGGGGCAGATATCTTCCAAGATTCCACTTAAGAGAATAAAGGTCTGAACCGCTTAGTAGATGGCAACACGAGTAGGCAAGTCGCAGTACAACCTTTCGCCACTTTGGCACTAGAAAAGAAGTCTGAGGAAGTTAGAATAGATTAAACCAGATATGTTCAAACACATAATTACACGAAGTAACTTCACTGGAACATATTCGGAAGGATTATCCCCTCTGAATGAGGATCCACCAAAAGGTGACAACTACACACACAACAAATTCGACCATATGAGGATCCACCAAGAGATAAGTGAAAGGTGATCATCCATACCCCAGGTTCGGTCTTTCCAAGGTATCCAGGCTGAAGAGCTTTCTGCTGTCGTGCAGACTCCGCAAAATTCATGAATCCCATGGCATAACGAGAATTTCTAAATGAAAGAAGATGGTCAGGAATAATAGATTGATTGCATATGGTGAACAAGGGTTACATATATAGGCAAGGATCACGATGGTTTATAGAAACATGAACAATCAAGGGATCCTTGCCTATCAAGACAATCAGCCTTATCTATTATGATGCTAGAGCCGGCGCACAAGCCAGATGGGCTGTGCGGCCAGGTCCCTCCAGCCCAAACTAGCCCAATACAATATATCTTCTAACACGCCCCCACAGTCTGATTGGCAGCACCGCAAACGTTCAGACTGGATCTGAACTCAGTGAACACAGAAGATGGCAAGCCCTTGGCGAAGATGTCGGCGTACTGTGACGAAGTCGGCACATGTAGAACACGAACAGCTCCAAGGGCGACTTTCTCCCTGACGAAGTGCAGATCAATCTCAATATGTTTGGTGCGCTGATGTTAAACGGGGTTGGAAGACATGTAGACCGTGCTGATGTTATCACAATAGACCAGCACGGCACGACGAAGAGGGGCATGGAGCTCCTGGAGAAGCTATCGCAGCCAGGACGCCTCAGCAACGGCGTTGGCGACAGCACGTTCTTACAATTGAACTAAACTATGAGATCTAAGTACCATATAACCTTTAACAAATACGTACAAACTTCAAATTGAAATATAACCTTATCTTTACTATGACATTACGAAATATGAAGTTACATTATGAAATGTTATGCAAGAATACATTTTGTGGTCTCTTCTTCTTGGGAGAAATGAAACTATACTATTACGAATCATGAAATAGTGTTGAACATACAAAATAATAGTATTAAATGAAAGTTCATATTTTTTTTGAAAAAAAATAGGAAAAAAATCAATTCATTTGAAGTTACAATGACCGAGATATACTAGTTTCAAGTTTTTATTACGGATTAAAAAGGAAAAAACTTGATGTATCAAACAACCTCTGCTTGCCACGTGTCCAGCAACAAATAGACAAAATTGTCCCTGCCCTTATCCTTTTCACCGTGAGATCGAATCGGGGCCTCCCCCTCTGCCTTTCTCTCGCCGCCGCCACCCTGCTCTCTGCGCTCGGCCACCTCTGCCTCGCCGCCCACGCTGCCCACGCCCTCCAGGACGCCATCGCTCTCACCCAGCTCTGCCTCGCCGCCCACGCTACCTCTCCTCTGCGACTGGCCCTCCAGGACGCCATCCCCTCTGCGCCCGGGCTTCCAGGACGCCATCTCCTCTGCGCCCGGCCTGCTCGATGTCGCAAGCGTCCATGTCCTCTACGTGGAGCCGGCGACTCGCGGATTAGCGGGGCTCTTCGTCTTCTGTACCAGCGCCGCGAGGGAGTGGGCACCCAGTGCCACTGGAGGTTGTACCCCCACCTATGGTTGACGATGTCACAGGTTTGCCTCTCATTGTGTGCCCAAAGTGTAAGGATTTGAGGCTTGTTGCTGCTACATGCAAGTGGACTGCGAATCGCGGCCGCAGATTTTTCAAGTGTCCAAGGAACAATGATTGGGTTAGTGGTTCAGTCAATTTCATTATGAAATGTGACAACTTTGTTCATCGTCAATTTACTTGTGCCTTTCTGTACAGGTGAAGGATAGATGCCGCTTTTACATGTTCCAGGAGGATTATGAGGAGTACCTGCAAGACCCTAAAAATTTCTCACATTTGGCTGTTGTCCCTGACTTGCTGATGGAAGCAATGGAAGAAGTGAGGCTTGGAATGCATCAGATGAAGGAGGAGTTGGCCATGATGAAATCAGAAATTGATGACAAGAGCAAAACTAGGAAAAAAATTACTTTTTTGTGCTAGTGTTTGTGGTTTTCTGCATTGTGTGGAAAACACTGAAGTAGGTGTACTGATGTATGTTTTTTCACTTCGACTTGCTACAATTGCTCCATGTCACTCTGTGTCACTGATGTATGGTTCTGCACTTTGACATGCTACAATTTATCCATGTCACCTTGTGTCTGTGATGTATGTTTGTGCACTTGACTGTAATGTGATCTGATAATTTTTGGAAAATTTGGCAGCATGTCTCCTATTTCCTGGATATGTTGGAAGAATATGATTAGTACAATGCAGACCAACATGTGGAAATATGAACACATAATCAAATAAGTAGGACATGTTGCAACCATGTGCAAATTAAGTCTCAGGTTCACGTCCATTACAGTTTCACAGATAGCCTCCTAAACATGACATTTACAAATTTGATGTACATGACAGTTTCACAAATATGCTAGTGGATCAATCATCATCGCTGTCTACACTATCGATATCATCGACTTCCGTGCTGCCATTATCACTGCAGTACTGCAATATGGTGTCATCTTCCTCCATTTCATCATCAATCCCTTCCATGGTCGCCTTCTTGTTCCTTGCTATTAGGTCGCCTAAATTACCTTCAACAATAGTGACTTCTCCATCATCTTGTACCATGTGCAGGTCTCCATCAACATTAAATTCTTGAACTTCACGCTCTGTATCAGAACAACTATCATCTTGGTGTACCTCACCGTGGCGAGCCTCTTTTTCACACACATCATAAATATCCCAATGTTCAAATTTCTGCACAATCCGCCAATCTCTGCCCAAAGCTGTATCAGGCAAGTAAAATATCTTCTTCGATTGAGCTGCTAGGATGAAAGGGTCAGATTTGTACCATAGTGACTCGATGTTGATGGATTTGAAGTGTCCATCATCTCTGACCCCTCTTGTCTTCCCAACTCAATTGTACCAATCACAGCGGAACAAAACAACAGTCCGGCGGTACAACCTCCCTAAGGACACCATAAAAATCAATGATTGCCCCTTCATGTGTACCTTCAGTCATGACTCCGCTATTTTGTGTATGCCGGAACTTCTCACGGTCTAGGGTGCTATAATGAATTCCATTTATGCTGCAAGACGCACATTTCTTGACTCGAAGATCAGGTCCACATGACAATGCATACAACCCTTTGCTAACCTCTTCCGGTTTTTGTCTTCTGAGCTCCCTGATCTGAAATAGAAAAATTCAGCACCACACACACACACACAAGACAAATACTAATATTTTTTTGACGGCAAGACAAATACTCGTGACAACACTTACATGGTTGTTAAACCACTTAGGAAATTCTTTTTGAAGCCTTTTGTCAACATCATGACCTCCATCTCTCTCTAACTCCTCTTTGAACAAGCTGCATAACAAAGTACGACAGAATGTTGTATTAGGACATAATAGCATAGTTTTATATGTACATTGATAAAAAAATAATTTGATACTTACTGCACATATGGCTCAACCTCCTCGCAGTTATTTAGAACATACCACACTACCTTCTCCATCTCTTCCTCTTCCATGTACTGGACCCTGTTTGCTCCCATGAGTTTGACACCGTGCCTAAAAACAGAGGTGTCATCTTCAAGATATTCATCCTCGCTACTTACATGGGCATCCCGATTAAACCTAGTGTCCACATCCTCAATGTACCTTGAACAAAATGTCAAGGTACCATTAGCCACATATGCCTCAGCAATTGAACCCTCAGGTCTTGCCCTATTCCTCATTGAATTCTTGAAAGTACCCATCCGCCGCTCAATTGGGTACATCCATCCATATTGTACAGGTCATGTGAGCAATATCTGATCAGGTAGGTGGACAGGCAAGTGCACCATCACATCAAAAAATATCGGGGGGTTCATCTTCTCAAGCTTGCATATGATCAATGGGATATCTCTTTTCAGTCGTGTTATGACATCTTTCCTCAGATTTCTACTACACAATTCCTTGAAGAACTTTCCAAGTTCTGCAATGGTTTCATATACTTCCTTCTCCACAAATCCCCGAAGCCCAGCTGGTATAATTCTTTGTAGCAGCACATGACAATCATGAGTTTTCAGCCCCTGTACCTTACTACCATCACCACTTATGCATTTTGATAGGTTGGCTGCATACCCATGTGGAAACTTGATGCTCTTTAGGAAGTTACAGAACCCAATTTTGTTTTTCTTATTCAAAACATAGCAAGCTGGAGGCATTCGAACTGAATTTCCATCTTCCTGTAAGTGCAAGGCATGTCTTATGCCCATGTCATACAAATCCAGCCTAGCGTTATGAGTATCCTTTGATTTCCCCTCAATTTAGAGCAATGTTCCTAGAATGTTATCACAAATGTTTTTCTCGATATGCATCACATCAAGAATATGTGGCACCAGCAAGTCTTCCCAGTAAGGGAGCTTCCACAGAATGCTACAACGACTAAAAATCTTGGGTCCTTCATTCCCTTCACGCTTTCTTTTCTTCATTGTGTCCTGTTTACCTGGCCTCACATCTTTAACCTTTTGTAGTTCTCTTCGCACCTCCTCCACACTGAATTTTCCTGGCTCAGTCTGTTTCTCATGGCGTCCATCAAAGGCCAAGCTTCTTCGCCATCGATGAGACAATGGAAGGTATCGACGATCCCCTAGGTAACCAATCTTATTCCTTCGTGGCCGTGACAGTAGGTTTTTGTCACAATGAATACATGCATAATATCCTTTTGTAGTCCGCCCAGATATTGTTCTCAATGCAGGGTAATCATGTATGCACCATAATACAACAGCACGAAGCTTGAACTTGTCACCACTGAATGCATCATATGTTGTGACACCCTCCCATAATGCAAGCAACTCCTCTATAAGAGGCTCCAAAAATACATCAAAATCTTTTCCTGGAGATGTTGGGCCTGGGATGAGTAATGACATAAAGCAATTCGATTCGTCCATGCATTCCCATGGTGGAAGACTCAAAGGCTTCACAAGGACAGGCCACATGCTGTAAGTAGTGCTAATCTTCCCAAAGGGATTGAACCCATCTGTAGCTAAGGCAAGCCTTAGGTTCCTAGGTTCATCTGCAAAAGATGGATTTCTCCTATCAAAGTACTTCCATGCCTCGCCATCAGCTGGATGGCTCATTTCATTTTCCACCGGCACACGTTGTTTCTTGTGCCATTGGGTACTCTCAGCTGTAGTTTTGCTGGCAAATATCCTCTTCAGCCTTGGTATTAGTGGAAAATGCCTCAACACCTTATGAGGAAACTGCTTGCTGCCATCTGAATCCTCCCATCTAGATTCACCACATTTTGGGCACACCTCCATATCAGCATACTCCTTTCGAAATAACACACAGTTATTCTTGCATACATGTATCGACTTATACCCAAGGCCAATTTCCCGGAGATACTTCTTGCTCTCATCATACAACTTTAGAATTTCACAATCTGGAAATGCATATGACAGTAGCTTCAATATTTCAGAAAATGCCCTATTGCTGATTCGATAACTGGACTTGATATGGAGCATCCGCACAAGAAAAGAGAATCTTGAATACTTCGATCCCGTGCTAAGTATCTGTTTTGCATCTTCAAGGATTGTATGGAATTTTGGTTCTTCTCCATTTTCCTCTGCCGCTTTATATAGGTCTCCTAACAGCTCAGACATTTCATTATCGCCCTCATCAATAGCATACTCGCCCACATCTATCCCAGAACCATCAATGTCAGTTTCATGAACCTCATCCTGTACAAATTCAACCTCCATACCATCCATTGATTCTCCATGATGAATCCACCGAGTGTATGTAGCTGACATCCCAAAAAAATGTATGTGGTCATCTACTTTTGGCTGAGGCCATGACTCGAGATTTAGGCATCTTCTGCATGGGCATGGTATATCAACATCTTTCCCTAAATTCTGGGCAGCAAAATCCATGAACCGGTGGACTCCCTCCATATACTCTGGTGTGAATTGTGTTCCATGTATCCATATTCTGTCCATCTGTTTTCAACATAGCAATATTAAGTTGTAACCAAATTTATAGACCAAATTCACAGCAAGAGTTGAATTCCGATACCCTAAGCTAGAAACAAACCAATGCTTAAACCTCTCACATAAATCTGTATTGGCCATCCATTAATTAAGAGAACGAGCAATTACCTCGGATATGCAACTGCAAATCGGGAACCTTCCACTGCGGCGCAGCCTTGCTCGTCGAATGTCTGCTGAGGAGTCGCCACCGCTGCCGCAGTCCTGCTGGCCGTCGCCGACTCCGCGCCCACGACCAACGCCGATGCCCGCCGCCCGCCACGCCCCTCACCCACGCCGGGGCCGGCCGCCGACGCTGTGCCCGTCACCAGAGCCGCAGTCCGTCGAGGACGCGCCCCTCACCCACGCTGCCGCCTGCCGAGGCCGCGCGCATCACCCACGCCGCCGACCGCCCTCACCAGGGCATCCCACGCTCGAGTCAAAGTCCTCTCGGATCTGAATCTGAATCTGAATCTGAACGAAGGGGCACGAAGGGGCACTCAGGTTACAGAGTATCACGCTCAAAATATTGATAATTAAAAAAAACCCACCACGAGCACAAAAGATCATGTACTGCGATGGTAAAGACCTCCTTCTCCCAACCTCGCGGCCGCGGTTCGATTCATGCCAAGGCCCTTTTCCTAATTTTTGGACCAACTAGCACAAGGGCACAGTGGGTCCCACATGAATGACGTGGGCCCTTGGTCACAGATTCTCGACCTATATGGCGTATATCATTTGTGACCATCATATTCATTGTTTTGTGACGCTGATGATGCTTTCGTCATAATCTTTTGTGCGTTGGTCTCCGTCACCGAAGAACTATGACGAATTCCTAAACTTTGTCACTGATAAAGCATGTTTTGTGACGAAAATTCTAAATGTCACTAGGTAATCGTCATTGATATGCACATTTCTACTAGTGTCTCCGACCGCATTCCCATCCCCAGCCTATAAAAAGCGACGCCGAGTTCTCTTCCCTGCCGCGCCATCCAGTGCTCTCTAAGCCTTCCCGCTCCACTAGCTAATCCACCACACTCACAAGAATCGAGAGTCGTCCCACACACCCCATCGTAGGCTCCTCTCCTGAGCCGAGCTCGACGAGCTAAGACGCTACGGCCATGGTTGTCCAGCGGCCGGAGTCGACCTTCATTTCCCATGTCCGAAGTCACCATGTTGGCACCCCCTCATCCTCCTCTATCTCCCCATGTTCTCAGTTTCCTGAGTGGTGGCCCGTGCTGCCGTCCGGAAAGCTGTAGAAAGCTTCCTCCGTCTTCCATGCACGAGGAGCACGAAGCTCCTATCCACCCATATCCACTCCTGTTTATTTTCTTCCCAGGCCCAAAGTACTAATCCAGTCTAAAAGCCCAAGTACACACAGCACATACTAAGCCCACACCAAGCCACTCACGTACAAGCAAATGAATTCTACCGATTCATTTTGTTTTCTGATTTAATCACCAGTCTATACTACACCTCACACGTCTCACTCTCCAGCACTCCGAGGCCTTAATTCTTTTTCCCAAATTCCTATAAAATCACAGACTATTTATTTCTTATATTTTCTTCTCCTTTGAGCTCATTTTATTGTTGTGCTTGTTTGTGTGCCATAGATCACTGTATGAACGAGGGAGAACCCATCGATGAGTTTGCCGACCAGTACCGCGACCCCGAGCCCGAGAACAAGTACCGCGAGCAGGAACCCGGAAGGTTTCGAAGACTGCAAGTTCAATCCCATCCTTTGATGCATATTTTGTCTCAGTTTTATAAACACAACCTATTAGCCTGTTTTCAAAACTGCATATTGTTTTGCTGCTAAAACCCGATTGGATAGCCACTCCTTGATTGCTTGGTTCATTCCTTGATAACCTAGGTTTGTCTCTGAATATGAGTTACTCTGTTTGGATGATAAACCTTGCTAGAACGCTTAGGACCCGGTTACTCATTGCACTTCAAATATTATTATTAAATGTTTTCAAAACAAAGAAAGGCGTGGGTATCAAAATGAGAAAAATGGGATTTTTGGAAAATAAAGGAAAGACATGCTTAGATGAGATGGATGGTGATTCTTGTGTGGGACGCCAAATGGTGTGCTCGTAACTGTGTGGTTGAGCAAGACTGGGAGATATCCATCTTGTCACAATTAAGGACCAAATTAATGTGTCATCTTGCCTAACTCAACTATTGTGCAAACCACACGACCGTTGTATGTGGCAACGGCTTAGCATAAACTCCACTAGTTAGTCTGATAGCTATCAGAAGAGCGGAGAGCAACGGGTGATCAAGGAGAAGGGATAAGATTGCGGCGACTTATGCCCCGGTTAAACCTCGGTAATAGGTCAATGACCCCTTGGTGGATCCCGTAGTGGCTAGTCAGGTCTAGCTAAGATGGGTAATGGCTTTGTTGGGATCTGCACCGACACTAAGGTGATTGGGCTGTGGTACCCCACTTGTGGGTAAAGTTGCACACCTCTGCAGAGTATAAAAATCTATTCGAATAGCCGTGCCCACGGTACTGGGCGAGCTACGGTTTGGTCACACAACTAGTACTTCTTCGGGGAATGGATGGGTTGGTGTGAGTTGTTTTGGAAAAGTGTCCGGCAGTTGTGTCGTGTGCTACGACGGATGAGGAGTCTGGTAGCAGTCTAAAACTTGGATCCTTGGTATAAGATCAACTCCACTCAGTTGCTAAAGATTCGCTTTAAGAAAAAACACGATTTCAAAATAAACCCTGCATAAAAATTAGCTTTTCGCAAATTAAATCCTAGCCTTATCCTTGATTTATCCTATGCATATATTCTGTTTATACCACCTCCGTGAGTGTGGTTGGACTTGCTGAGTATGTTTGTACTCACCTTTGCTTAATTTTTATAGAGGAAGATCCAGACTTTATTCCCGAGGACGTTGAGTAGGGGTTCCGTTCTGCACCCAACCTTGCCTGTGGATAGGGTCACCCGCAGAAAGCTTCGTATGGCGCAAGACTCTGATGACCTCTTCGTGCTTCACGTTCTTGTTTGGGTTGTAGTTGTTGTCCTCGCGATAGTAGCGCTTCACTGCCCATTACCGCGTAGAGTTGTACGGTGATGTACTATATGATGTAATAAATGTGTATCAGACTCCTGTGACTGATATTTGTATCACATTTGAGTCACCTCTTATGAGGGAACGCTTCACTGGGGCAGCGTCATAGTGCTGAACGTCGAGGCGAGGGATTGCTAGTCCCAAGAGGGAAGACCAGCAATCGGGTTGTAGGACCCTGGGGTCGGCGGTGCCCACTGAGCTGCGGGAAGGGGCGCCAGGGCGACCTGCTGCACCGGCTGGGGCACCTGGAAGGACGGCGGGTAGGCCAGCAGCGCATGCTGGTGCGCCAGGTGGAGCTGGTGCGCCTGCTGCTGCGCCTACTGAGGGGGTGCGGTTGCGGAATCGGCACAAGGGACGGCCGCGGACCGGGCCACATCTGGATGGTCCCGGTCCACGGGTTCCAGTAGGTGGGCCAAGGGGCGCCCGAGGCAGTCTGGGGGGCCTTGCCGCTGGCGCCAGGCTGCCCAGAACCGCCCTTCTTGCTGCCGCGCTTGCCGCAGCAACCCTTGGACGATGAAGGGGCGCCACCATGGCCGGCGCCGCCTCCCCCAGCGGACGCGCCACCCCCTGCAGTCGCTGGTGCAGGGGAGGGCGACTGGGAGGCGATGAAGGCGGTCAGCGTAGAAGACTGATGCGCCAGGGTGGGCTCCTCCAAGAGCAGCGCATCCTTGGCCTCGAGGAACGAGGGGAAAGGATGACTGCGGCGAAGATGGAGGCCGATGTTGTAGAAGTGTTCGCCGAGGCCGCGGATGAGGTTGAGGACGAGGGTACGGTCGGTGACGGTCTCGCCGAGGTCGTCCGCCATCCGCTTGAGGCGGCGGCAATAGTTGGTGATGGAGAGATCTCCCTGGGGAAGCCGCGGAACTTCGCGTCGAGGTAGAGGGCGCGTGTCTCGCGGTTGCCGAGGAACTGAGAATCCACGACGAGCCAGGCGGCGCGAGCGGTGGAGCCGCGCACGGAGATCTACTCGGCGAGGTCGTCGGAGATCGTGCCAAAGATCCAGGACTTGACAACACAATCCATGCGTGCCCAGTCTGGATAGCCGGCGGACGGCTCGTTGGAGAGGACGTGCTCCTGTAGAGAGAACTTCCCGACGGTGAGAAGAAACAGATCGCGCCAGCGGATGTAGTTACCGGAGTTCACATCGAGGGTGACGTGAATGAGACTCTGCACGGCGACCGCCTGGGCGTGGAGGTTCACGATGACGGCTGCCTCGTGAAGAAGCAGGGCTTGGCGGAGATTAGCAGGCTTCGGCGGTTCCTGGGCGCGTCAGAGGAAGAGAAGGAGGCGCGCTCCTGCTCCGCACGGGCAAAGGCCTCGCGGGCGCGGGCAGCAGCCTGAGCAGCGGCGGCGGTGCGGGCCTCGGCGGCCTCGCGCGCAGCCTGGTGCGCGGCTTGGCGCTCGGCGCGCTCGCGCTCTCGCGCTCAGCGGCGGCGGCGGCGAGATCAGAATCGGCGGCGGCTTTGGCTTTGGCGGCTGCGATCTCAGCCTGGGCGGCGAGATCAGCAGCAGCCGCAGCCTTGGCGGCCGCGGAGGGGGAGGGGTGTGGCGACCCGGCCATCGGGAGGGGGTGGATGGGCGCGGCGCTGGCGCAGAGGGCGGCCTGGCGCGCGACCTAGGGCAGCGGAAGGTGAGGCGGTCAAGGAACCCGGTCTCTTGATACCATGAAAGAAGATGGCTAGGAATAATAGATTGATTGCATATGGTGAACAAGGGTTACACATATATAGGCAAGGATCACGATGATTTATAGAAACATGACCAATCAAGGGATCCTTGCCTATCAAGGCAATCAACCTTATTTATCCTGATGCTAGGGCTGGCGCACAAACCAGATGGGCTGTGCGGCCAGGTCCCAGCAGCCCAAACTAGCCCAATACAATGGCCCTGTTTGTTTTCGCTTAGCTTATAATCTAAGCGTGGTCGAGAGAAGCGAAGATTTTCTCGCTTCTCGATTCTCGCTTCTCGTAGTTCAAATCTCTGAAGCGGATTACCAGAGAAGCGAAAATAATCGAGGCGTTTGGTGGGATTATCGCTTATTTCCACCGATAAGCTGATTATAATCGGAAACAAACAGGGCCAATATATCTTCTAACACTAAACGATACTGCATGCTAACCTAGTAACCTAGCCTAACTAAAACTCTTCACAAGTGGACAAAGCAACCAGTCATGGGTGTAAGATATAAACATGGTAAAATGGTAATCAGTTAATCACCGATGAAGGTTGGACTAATTTGGTACCATGGATGTAAGTCGAAGAAAATATATGAACTCATGCAATGGTCATAATAGACAAATGTGAAGACTATCAGATAATGCAATATCGGTGCTTATATTACTATGATTCAAAGCATAGTAGCTGCCTTACTTCCTAACTCCTATCTGCAGCAACAGAAAAAAAAGGGTGGGGATGTACATGTAAATAGGCAGCACGAGTGTTCGAGCAAAATATGCAGCACTAGCATAGTTTCACTAAAGACTTAGAGCCTAGAGTTTAATCTGACTGGCACGTTGTAACACCCCGGTGTTAGTTTTGGCGTTAATATCGTGTTTAATCGCTAATTAGGGTTAATCACCATCGTTAGCGTTAATCGAGTTGAACGGTAAACATTGGTTTAGCCGAGTTCGAGCGCGTTTTTCTCCATGATCCGAGCTTCGATTCAACTTGCGCCCAAAACAAAAGTTGTAGACCTTCTATTCCTCTACAACTTCTATTTTGGCCAAATTTCATGTTCCCATATGAAATTTGGAGTTTTGGGCGGTCAAACTTTGGTCAAAATCAATGAAATGAAGTCATCCAGTTTACTGTGCTCTCGACGCCGTACGTGCGCCGACGGCAACAGCGGCGGCGACGCCATGTGTCGGACGTCGGCGAACCTCGCTAGCCACGCTCGCACGCCGTCCTTATCCCTCTCCCGGAGCCGTGTCCGTTTTCCCCTCCCTTTCTTCTCCATAGCGCAGCAAGGAGCAGAGCTGCTCGAGCCTCGCCGCCGTCCGCCGCTACGGCCATCCTCGCCACCCCCGCCCGATTCTCCGCGCCCCAAGCCTCGCGACTTTGCCCCGAAGCTCCTCCGTCCCTCCACGAACTCGTTCGCGCCAATCCCGGGCCGAATCGAAGCCCCAGACCGCCGGCCGCCATCACCGAGCCCGGCGAGCCTCGCCCTCGCCGTCGACGACCCCTTTCCGTCCTCCCTCCGCTCCAATCGAGTCGCTGGTGAGCTTCTCCGCGCGCCCCTCTTCCTTCCCAACCCTATCCCCGCTCGAATCCCGCACCCCCGGAGCCGGAGCGCCGCCGCACCGCCGCGGATGCCCAGCTGCGCCGCTGGCGCATGCCGCGTGCCGCCCTCGCGCGAGCCTGCTCGCCTCCGCCGCGCGCCCCGAGGTCGCCGAGCACCCCTCGCCGTCGCGCCGCCCCATTCCGCGGTCCTCCTGCCCCGCCACGGCCGGAACGGCGCCGCCGCCGCACGCCGCCGCGGGCTGCCGCCGTCCTGCCGCCGCCACCGCCTGCGCGCGCCCTTACGCCGCCCCGCGGGCGCTCGGGCCCCCCCTGAGCACACGCCGCCCGCGCCCGCCCGGCTGGCCAGCTGGCCCCCTTCCCGGCCGCCTCGTGCGCGCTCAGCGCGCCGCCGGCGCGCATGCGAGGCAGAGCAGGGGAGCTCCCCTCTCCCCTCTCTGTTCCACTGCCGGGTGGGACCCGCGGTCAGGGAGAGTGGGGGAGGTTAGAGTAGATTTAGTTTTCTTTTTTTTATTTCGGCTGAAGCTTTGTAAATGCATAATAAATCACAGGAAAATGCTATAAATTCAAACTCAATTTTGTTAGCTTCGTGAGGTTCAGAACTTTAGAGGAAAATTATCATTGCTTGTGTTACATCAGTGTTGCTTGTGCTATATTTTGCTTTGTGCTTAAGCTTGTTTAATTTATTTCTACAGCTATATTTGTCGAAATTTTTTGAAATTTATTCAGTAGATTACTCTTTGTATGTGTAGTCTACTGAAAAATTTCCAGGAGCATGGCCTATGTGTAGGTTTGTGGATCTATTGTTGTTTGATTTCCTTTTCTAGAGTTAAAGTCAATACTTTTATATATCAGTAATTGTTGGAAATTTATTTATACACTCCTTATCAGTAGTGTTTCATGATAGAAAAGTTGTGCTACTAGATCGTTGCGGTTTGTTAAGTTTTTTTTGTGTTTAGCTAGTTCCTAGCTTTAGTCTTTCTTTATTTTCACCGTGGCTAAGCAATGCCTTATTGCTTCTTTTTGTTTGTGGTGCACCTAGCCTTCTTAATGCAAGTCTAGTAGTGTTGTTGAAAGGAAACATTTCAGGCTAAGCTCAGTCGGAAATTAAACCTGCCAAGCAGCACCAAGTCGTTTCCTTTATCGCTAGTTTTTCATGGTTGTTCGTTAAATGATTGCCCGTCATATCTTCTTTTACTCGCATTGCATTGCCTACTGAGTGCCTTGCACCATTGTAACTCCTGCATGGCATCTTTTCATACGTGTAGACGTCACGAACGAAGCGGTCCACGAGCTGGTTGCTGAGCCGGTCCAGGAGCCACAAGCAGGAGAACAGCAGGAGGACGCAGTCGAGCACGCTTCCGAAGAAATCGCTAACCCCACTGACCTGCAAGGCAAGCCCCGGAGCATATCCCTTATTTTAATTACTCCATGTTATATTAAAGTATTGTGCATTTACGTTCAAGGAATTGATTGGAACCATAGATGCATAATCTTGATTACCCAGTGTCCTTACTAGTGTAGGTGTCACTAGCACTGCTATGCTTAAGTAAACTCGGTAGAAGACGGGTGATTTCCTGTCACCCGCGAGATATAGGTTGTTACTGCAGGCAGTGTTATGAGAAATAATGCAATGAGAAGGAAATTGGAGACCGGGCGGAGGGAAAGTTGGACAAGATTATTGAGTAAGAAAGTTGAGTCTCTGCCTGTGTCGATTGAGGACCGTTCCGTTGTTGGCCCTTTGACTGAGGATTGAACAGTACTAACCACATGCCGGAAGTAGGAGGTAGTCGAAACCGGTAAGCTAATTACCTTAATTGCGTCGGAATCTGGGTCTCGACCTGCGGTGCTGGGTAGGGTTGACGGATGGTGAAGTAGCCCACGGGTTCACTGGGTGTTCGCACATGCGGGGCTCATCATCCGGGTGCTTGAGGGCTTGATTCAGACTTCGGGGTAATTATGGGAACAGTTGACGTGTGTGGCCCGACGGGGTTTTCACGTGTCGTGTGAGTTAGGTCCACCTTGCAAGGTTAAATCGGATCGATTCACCGTGACTCACGGATATGAGAGCCTTGGTCAATGCGTCGCATCGTAGTAAGGATTGAATGGACAGAAAGAGAAAAGTTGGACTTTTGTTGATGTTCTTGAAAAGATAATATGATTAACCATGTGTGCTATAGAGAATTAGGCAAACCTAGTTTCTAGCTATCAACACAATTGGAGCTAAAATATTAAAAGTAAGGATCCAGTGTTAGTAGCTTTTCAGCAAAATAACCCAGAGCCAAAGAGCTATGCATGTCTAGGTAATGGGCTAAGTATACCCATAGACGGGTAAGCCTTGCTGAGTATTAGAATACTCAGAGTTTGGTTGTAACCCTTCTGAGCAGGCTATCTTCCGGAAGACTTCGAGGAAATCAGTGCTTCCTGGAGTGGTCAGCCTTTTCCTCCAGGTTGGACGTTCGAGTGGGTTCCGCCTTCTCCGTGAAGTGCAGGAAGGTGAGCCTCACATCAGTGGGCAAGATGTGAAGCTCGTCTTTTGTCATCGATGTTATTTACCGTACGATATTTCGAAACTTGTTTTAATCTGTTTTGTATTTTTCCGCTGCATTTGAACTCTGTATTCGAAATGTAACCCTGACTTGTAAAAGTTTATTGTAAATTAATTTGGAGACTTTTGTTTAACTTTGGTTGTAAGTTAAGTTTGAAAACCTTTGTTACTTGTAATCACCTGTGCTCGTCTTTTGGCGAGAGTTCCTGTGCAATCTATCCTGGTTAAAGCTGGCAGTCTGAGTGTGCTGGTGAAGTGTAGTATCGGAGGATTAAGTTAAATGGTTAATAGTGCACTTGATCGGTATTATTTGGACTGTTCTGTGACAGCTGGTATCAGAGCTAATTGCACTGGGGTGATTACTTGAGTGCTTAACTGCAAAATTTTTGGGTTTTTCGAAAAGTTGACGCTAGATGCTTTAAGGAATAGGATAGATAGTTCGTATGCCCTAATTATGTGTTATAAGTTAGGAGGCATCTAAGTATCTATTCATTCCAGAACTTCCAGCAATTACTTCTCGTTAAACCTTACTTTTGTGCACAACTACTATTCTGTAACGACGCACCTACGCTGAGGTAAGCAAGGTAAGCATTCTGGTAGTCCTTAGAATAGCCCACGTGTTTCATACGTGCGCGGGTCCCGTATGATGAGCATACGAGGAGGTGATAAGGCTCAATTCAAACGAGCCTGTCGCTATCTGCCGCCTGATATGGAGTGCGGATTTCTTACCGTGTGATTGTGATCACGGCCATCTCGTAAGGCAATGTTACGAGATGTAAACCTGTCATGCGGTTGGCCATGACCGTGACCCTTGGGACACGTCTACCCTTGGATGTCCCGTAAGGCGAGTGTACGGGAAGTGAATACGTTGTTATGATGTATGCAGCGCTGCCCATTCAGCGTCAAACGTTTGGGTGCCGTCTCTATAGTGGACGGTAATGTATGAGTGAATATGTGGGAAACTGCATATGCGTTACCCGTGTGGCGCAGGACATATGGGGGCCGTTCGTGTGTGCTGGCACGAGGGGTCCAGAAATGGATAATTATATCTCTCTTGTTGTTTTGGTTTGTCTGCAGGAACACTAACTACGTAAGCACATTATGAATCCTTGATCGTAGGAACGACTAGCATATATAGGGAGAGTACGTAATTGTGCCACTAGTCGTCTTCGTATACCATATTTGGTAATTGCTTGGGTGAGAAACGATAGAACGTGCATGCATTTTGGCATAATCTTGAGTTTGATTGATTGTCATGCTTGTTGCGTCGTTTGCTAATTGTGATGTTTTTATCTGAATGTCTTCCTAGGTTCGTGATGTGGTAGTAGGCCAACGTAATCTGCTAGTTGATCTTGAGTTGAGAAGGTCTTTTGTAAGTCGGGGGATTGGAGTTTTGTGAGAACCTTACCAGTAGTCTAGCTTGTCATTCAAATCTAAACTCTTGATCTATACCTCGAACCTATTCCAGCAAAAGTGTTGTTTCTTTCTCTTTTGGGCTGTCTAAACCTTGATGTCGGTCAACAAAACCTTTCGATCCATGGTCCAATGAATCTTCTAGTATCTCTCAATGTTGGGCATTTCGATTACAACATTTGAAATCGTGTACCTTCGTTCTTGCTCAGTTAATTTTTGGAGAAATTACAAAGATTTATGATAATGATAACTTTTGAGTAGAGTC
The DNA here is from genome assembly GCF_016808335.1 of Panicum virgatum. Taxonomy (NCBI): domain Eukaryota; kingdom Viridiplantae; phylum Streptophyta; class Magnoliopsida; order Poales; family Poaceae; genus Panicum; species Panicum virgatum. The sequence goes on along the minus strand of NC_053151.1, from coordinate 31,748,515 downwards.
ATTGTAACATCCTGCATCACCTCATTGGTCAGTGCATTGTGTTGCATCATGATCGGAAATGCGTAGGCTGACTAACGGGTATGCGTCCGAGTACACTTCGGGTGTCTTCGGTTTCGTTAATTTATCTTGCTGTTGGCACAGTTGGGTAGCTACTATCGGTTTCTCTTGCAGTTGTGTTTAGCTACATAACCCTGATGCCGCGACGGAACCTAGGGTCTCATGTGTGCTGCAGCCACATGTTTGAGCCACTAGGAGCGCGCTGGTGCCAAGGTATATGTGACATAACTCACTGCAATTCCCTTTTATGCAACCTTACTAGTGTCCTAACTTCTAATCCCTCTCAAGGGTATAGGGTTAACGAGAGGTTAGTCTCGCGCAAGAGAACGGTCCTAAGATGCGTGTTTTATTGTGTACATCGCAAACTCATGCGTGTATGCATCATATTTTATGCACCTCCTATATGCATAAAACATGGGCATCATCATCCTTGCACTATGGTGTATGCATCATTGGGCCAGCATCATAACTAATGCATCAATTCATATGCACCATTCCATTGTGCATGGAACATTTTATCATCGTGTGCACCAGCATTGCAATCATGCATTCCAGGGGTGCATCATTATCCGAGCCATCAAGCATTTGCACTATGGGTGAACCATTTTATCTTTATTCCTTGGTATGGTGGCATTGTACTGGCATAAAGAAGCATGTTTTGTGTAATTCATCAGATAATATAATCCTGAGCAAGGATATTCCGAAAACACCTCCTAAACCATCCTTCCGTTTTACCCTCACTTGTTATTCATGAGCCTTGTGATGAATCTCAATGACATTTGCTCTCCTCGTGTTGCGATCTCTGCGCTGCGAAGGCTTGATTACCTTGTCTCAGCATCATTCCTTGCTTTGTTTGACCTTTTCTTCTTGAACAGAAAATCTTACATCACTCAATTATCTATTCTACTCGAAGAGTCTCGCAAGAATTGAGCCCGGATGTTTCTTAAAATCATCGTCGTCATCAGGAGGCATCCCTGACTGCATGTAAAGAATGATCTTGTGTAATGCTAATCTCCTTTTCTCTTTTAGCGTCAAAATCGTTCCGTTGTAAATCACGTCATTGCTTTATCAGGTAAGTCTCTGGAAGGTACATCAGTTTTGTTCCAGGTGTCTGCTGGTTTCGTTTATAGCTCCCGTAGGTTCCTGAATGGTTAGCGGACTTGATCTCATGTTACTGTCCAACCGGACCGAATCCCCTATTGATCGGTAATCAGGTAATCTCATCGGTGGACAGAAGCTGTATGTGAAGCTTAAGCAAGAATCTTATTTTCATGCAGTCTGTGGCAGCTAATCCCTATTGCTCTCATGTCATGCCCCGTTTTTGGATCACCTCCTTGCTAACCCTTCGTCTTGTAATGCTTATACATGCACGATCTATATGTGCTACAAGAGATTCTCGTTGGAAGTATGCCTGACGGCGCCGCAATGAAACCAAGAGCCTACTCTGAGCAATCAACACATGCTTGTACTACTCGACACACGCTGGTATGGAGATTGCTAATTATGATCCCTTATACCACTGTGTCGGTGTGATATCTCCTCATGGGCATTCCCCGCATCTATCGTTCGCCGTTTTGCCTAGAAATCTCTATCCCGGACCTAAATCTAGTGAGTCTTTCTTCCGAAGTTACCAAGGGGATTGATTTTTTTTCAAAGAACTGCTAATGGACGAAAATGCTAGAAGACTACAAGATGTGGTAGACAAAGGACCTTGGTTAATTTATCGAGATGATCAACTAGCTGGAGCTAAGGTATTCTCAAAAATAGATCTACGATCTGGTTATCATCAAATCAAAATCGGACCGGTGGATATGCCAAAAACAGCATTCTCCACTCGTTATGGTCTTTATGAGTATTTGGTCATGTCCTTTGGATTAACCAATGCTCCAGCCTACTTCATGTATCTCATGAATTCGGTGTTCATGCCAGAACTGGATAAATTCGTCGTGGTATTCATTGATGATATCTTAATCTATTCCAAGACAGAAGAAGAACATGCTCAGCATCTTCATATAGTACTCTAGCGTTTTAGGGAACATCAGCTATATGCTAAACTCAGCAAGTGTGAATTTTGGCTAGAAGAAGTTCCTTTCACCTTAGTAGGAAATTCTGGTTTTGGACTGCATGTGTAATCTTGAGTTCCCTAAACGACCTTGCTTAGTTTGGGCTAGAAACTCGTGTATGCATTGTTGTGTATAGCTATTTATGTGTATGAGGTTGTGTGGGTCCTCCCGAAATAGAAGTTGTCCTACTGTTAAAGATGTCTCCACTTTATTCTGTTTCTCAGGTGAATAATGGAGTATGCAGCGAGAAGTAGTAGGAAGGACCCTGGTCAGGGGCATATCAACCTTCTACCCTCCGACGTCGTGATAACCGAAGCACCAGTGAGGCAAATTGAGCCTTGCCACTGTTGCAAGATGTACGACCGCCCTTGTCTACGAAGCAGCTCCAAAGAAAAGAAAAGTGAACACAACGAAGTACTTGAAGAATATACTAACCCCATACCGGAAATAAATTGGAAGCAAGAAAAGACGCAGAATGTTTATTCAGACTTCTTAATGCCACCATCGCAACTTCCGATGGGACTTAAAGATCACCAGGTAGATTGTCGGACTCCCAAGCTCGGCGCAGGCAGCATAGACTTGAGTGGATGGGAAATTACATGCACAGAATTCTCTCCACGTGGTAGAAGGCGAGTTAGGAGTACTACTGATGTCGACCCAGCTATAAGAGCAAGAACTCGTTCACCGGTTCGGAGTTCAATGAGATCAAAGAAGAAATGTCGTTGCACCGGGTGTCAACCTTGTTTCAAGTGTGGCGAATACGGCCATTTTATCCGGGACTGCCGTTCATCCACTTGGAAAGATCCACTGAATTCGGTTAGCACCTCTAATAATCTGAACTGGGCAAAGATACTATCCAGTGTTCGTATGTCGGGAGGCGACTCAAGCAATCTGCTTCGGATGTTAGCTGCACAGTATGAACCATCTACACAAGGTCAGAGGTCAAATAAGCAATGCGATAGAAACAAGTCCGGCACATGGTACCATCGAGAAGGAATGGTTCACGCTGAATGCGCTACCCCTAAGAAAGTTTCCGAAGGTAAGTCAGTTTGGGGAAGGTAAGACTAGGATAGTGCTAATATCCTTGGTTAACGAACATCTTCCCTCCTTATCTGTCCCTTATGCGCGTGAATCTCGGGACGAGGTTCCTTTAAGGGGGGAAGGCTGTAACACCCCGGTGTTAGTTTTGGCGTTAATATCATGTTTAATCGCTAATTAGGGTTAATCACCGTCGTTAGCGTTAATCGAGTTGCGCGGTAAACATTGGTTTAGCCGAGTTCGAGCGCGTTTTTCTCCATGATCCGAGCTTCGATTCAACTTGCGCCCAAAACAAAAGTTGTAGACCTTCTATTCCTCTACAACTTCTATTTTGGCCAAATTTCATGTTCCCATATGAAATTTGGAGTTTTGGGCGGTCAAACTTTGGTCAAAATCAATGAAATGAAGTCATCCAGTTTACTGTGCTCTCGACGCCGTACGTGCGCCGACGGCAACAGCGGCGGCGACGCCACGCGTCGAACGTCGGCGAACCTCGCTAGCCACGCTCGCGCGCCGTCCTTTTCCCTCTCCCGGAGCCGTGTCTGTTTTCCCTCTCCCGGAGCCGTGTCCGTTTTCCCCTCCATTTCTTCTCCATAGCGCAGCAAGGAGCAGAGCCGCTCGAGCCTCGCCGCTACGGCCATCCTTGCCACCCCCGCCCGTTTCTCCGCGCCCCAAGCCTCGCGACTTCGCCCCGAAGCTCCTCCGTCCCTCCACGAACTCGTTCGCGCCAATCCCGGGCCGAATCGAAGCCCCAGACCGCCGGCCGCCATCACCGAGCCCGCCGAGCCTCGCCCTCGCCGTTGACGACCCCCTTCCGGCCTCCCTCCGCTCCAATCATGTCGCCGGTGAGCTTCTCCGCGCGCCCCTCTTCCTTCCCAACCCTATCCCCGCTCGAATCCCGCACCCCCGGAGCCGGAGCGCCGCCGCGCCACCGCGGATGCCCTGCTGCGCCGCCGGCGCACGCCGCGCACCACCCTCGCGCGAGCCAGCTCACCGCCGCCGCGCGCCCCGAGGTCGCCGAGCACCCCTCGCCGTCGCGCCGCCCCATTCCGCGGTCCTCCTGCCCCGCCACGGCCGGAACGGCGCCGCCGCCGCACGCCGCCGCGGGCTGCCGCCGTCCTGCCGCCGCCACCGCCTGCGTGCGCCCTTACGCCGCCCCGCGGGCGCTCGGGCCCCCCTGAGAACGCTCCGCCCGCGCCCGCCCGGCTGGCCAGCCGGCCCCCTTCCCGGCCGCCGCGTGCGCGCTCAGCGCGCCGCCGGTGCGCGTGTGAGGCAGAGCAGGGGATCTCCCCTTTCCCTCTCTGTTCCACTGCCGGGTGACCCGCGGTCCGGGAGAGTGGGGGAGGTTAGAGTAGATTTAGTTTTCTTTTTTTTTATTTCGGCTGAAGCTTTGTAAATGCATAATAAATCACAGGAAAATGCTATAAATTCAAACTCAATTTTGTTAGCTTCGTGAGGTTCAGAACTTTAGAGGAAAATTATCCTTGCTTGTGTTACATCAGTGTTGCTTGTGCTATATTTTGCTTTGTGCTTAAGCTTGTTTAATTTATTTCTACAGCTATAGTTGTCGAAAAATTTTGAAATTTATTCAGTACATTACTCTTTGTATGTGTAGTCCACTGAAAAATTTCCTGGTGCATGGCCTATGTGTAGGTTTGTGGATCTATTGTTGTTTGATTTCCTTTTCTAGAGTTAAAGTAAATACTTTTATATATCAGTAATTGTTGGAAATTTATTTATACACTCCTTATCAGTAGTGTTTCATGATAGAAAAGTTGTGCTACTAGATCGTTGCGGTTTGTTATGTTTTTTTGTGTTTAGCTAGTTCCTAGCTTTAGTCTTTCTTTATTTTCACCGTGGCTAAGCAATGCCTTATTGCTTCTTTTTGTTTGTGGTGCACCTAGCCTTCTTAATGCAAGTCTAGTAGTGTTGTTGAAAGGAAACATTTCAGGCTAAGCTCAGTCGGAAATTAAACCTGCCAAACAGCACCAAGTGGTTTCCTTTATCGCTAGTTTTTCATGGTTGTTCGTTAAATGATTGCCCGTCATATCTTCTTTTACTCGCATTGCATTGCCTCCTGAGTGCCTTGCACCGTTGTAACTCCTGCATGGCATCTTTTCATACGTGTAGACGTCACGAACGAAGCGGTCCACGAGCTGGTTGCTGAGCCGGTCCAGGAGCCACAAGCAGGAGAACAGCAGGAGGACGCAGTCGAGCACGCTTCCGAAGAAATCGCTAACCCCACTGACCTGCAAGGCAAGCCCCGGAGCATATCCCTTATTTTAATTACTCCATGTTATATTAAAGTATTGTGCATTTACGTTCAAGGAATTGATTGGAACCATAGATGCATAATCTTAATTACCCAGTGTCCTTACTAGTGTAGGTGTCGCTAGCACTGCTATGCTTAAGTAAACTCGGTAGAAGACGGGTGATTTCCTGTCACCCGCGAGATATAGGTTGTTACTGCAGGCAGTGTTATGAGAAATAATGCAATGAGAAGGAAATTGGAGACCGGGCGGAGGGAAAGTTGGACAAGATTATTGAGTAAGAAAGTTGAGTCTCCGCCTGTGTCGATTGAGGACCGTTCCGTTGTTGGCCCTTTGACTTAGGATTGAACAGTACTAACCACATGCCGGAAGTAGGAGGTAGTCGAAACCGGTAAGCTAATTACCTTAATTGCGTCGGAATCTGGGTCTCGACCTGCGGTGCTGGGTAGGGTTGACGGATGGTGAAGTAGCCCACGGGTTCACTGGGTGTTCGCACGTGCGGGGCTCATCATCCGGGTGCTTGCGGGCTTGATTCAGACTTCGGGGTAATTATGGGAACAGTTGACGTGTGTGGCCCGACGGGGTTTTCACGTGTCGTGTGAGTTAGGTCCACCTTGCAAGGTTAAATCGGATCGATTCGCCGTGACTCGCGGATATGAGAGCCTTGGTCAATGCGTCGCATCGTAGTAAGGATTGAATGGACAGAAAGAGAAAAGTTGGACTTTTGTTGATGTTCTTGAAAAGATAATATGATTAACCATGTGTGCTATAGAGAATTAGGCAAACCTAGTTTCTAGGTATCAACACAATTGGAGCTAAAATATTGAAAGTAAGGATCCAGTGTTAGTAGCTTTTCAGCAAAATAACCCAGAGCCAAAGAGCTATGCATGTCTAGGTAATGGGTTAAGTATACCCATAGACGGGTAAGCCTTGCTGAGTATTAGAATACTCAGGGTTTGGTTGTAACCCTTCTGAGCAGGCTATCTTCCGGAAGACTTCGAGGAAATCAGTGCTTCCTGGAGTGGTCAGCCTTTTCCTCCAGGTTGGACGTTCGAGTGGGTTCCGCCTTCTCCGTGAAGTGCAGGCAGGTGAGCCTCACATCAGTGGGCAAGATGTGAAGCTCGTCTTTTGTCATCGACGTTATTTACCGTACGGTATTTCGAAACTTGTTTTAATCTGTTTTGTATTTTTCCGCTGCGTTTGAACTCTGTATTCGAAATGTAACCCTGACTTGTAAAAGTTTATTGTAAATTAATTTGGAGACTTTTGTTTAACTTTGGTTGTAAGTTAAGTTTGAAAACCTTTGTTACTTGTAATCACCTGTGCTCGTCTTTTGGCGAGAGTTCCTGTGCAATCGATCCTGGTTAAAACAGGCAGTCTGAGTGTGCTGGTGAAGTGCAGTATCGGAGGATTAAGTTAAATGGTTAATAGTGCACTTGATCGGTATTATTTGGACTGTTCTGTGACACACGTGAAATCTACTCCAAGTCAATTGAAATAGCTAACTCAAAAGAGCACGAACTGACATTATGATTATCAGACTAAGCAAAATATCATGAAGAGGGTTATCTTGAAATAGCAGTATAGTACAAAATGGGGTCCAGGACACCTTACAAGATAGCCCTAAAAAGGACACATTACAAGATAATAATTGCCATCCATCAGTAGTAACTTGAGCTCCAATTGTATAATTATTATTCAAATGTTACTTCTGCTATGCTAAAGAAAGCAAATCATAACTAGGACTTGACTTCACATTAAGGTCAGCCTTTTTTCTAGTCTAAATTCTAAAACAAAGAAACACTTATTATACTGCTCTCAGAGGCCTAATATCCATTTTTGGTTTTATATATAACCACTAAAAATTTGACCTCTTGATCCTAGAGGAAGTACTCCAGTAACTCCTAGATTACTATATAGGTGCAGGCCTACAATATTCCGGCTCCTTAAACCTGATTGCACATTCATCTTAGCTTAAATCCTAGAGCAAGGATCTCCATCAAACATAAACTAAGAATACTGACTTAAAATAGAGTACAAGGGTGTATTAACTAGATGTGCATCAAGTAATCATCAGATCATGTTTACAATCCAATGTGATCAATTCTGTAAGTATGCATAAAAATGTGCGACTACAATCAGCCAAACAGGCATGATATTGAACAGCATCGTTACAGAAACAACTTAAACAGATGGAGAACTAAGCTCTACACTACAACATGTCTGAAGCAAAGAGAACTTACAATCAAAATTGAAGCAATGTGTAAGTGCTAACCTACTCCACCACTATATGTAATGTAGTTAAAAGTGCACACATCCCTCGAATTAATCATTACTCAAGAAGAATGAATATTTTGACCTAACAACAAAGCTTCATTCCTGATCAAGCTGTTAGAAAGAACATCTCTAGAGCACAACTTGCTTAGCAATTCTCTTGCCTCCTTCACATAGCCCTCATAAGCCAAACCTTTGATGAGTATGATGTACGTCAATTCATCAGGCATACAACCACAGGAGACCATATCAGCAAACATGTCGATAGCATAATCTGTTTTCCCATTTCTGCAAAGCCCTAACAGTACTGTGTTGTAGAGTACAGTGTGGGGTGATATACCTGCATCTTGCAGTTTATGAACTGCCTGAACCACCTCTTCAATTTTATCCTCTTTATTCAGATATTCAGTTAACAAGTGATACATCTTATCTGAATTGAATCCTTTGCTCGCCATATCATTTATCAACTCAAGGGCTTGTTCCAGCTTGCCAGCCTTGGCAAGTCCACCTATCATTGTACTGTAAGTGATTGAGTTAGGATTGCAGCCTTTCTCAGGCATTTGCTTAAAGACTTCAAAGGCCTGCATAATCAATCCCTTTTGACACAAGAAATTAATTATGGTATTGAATGTCATGTTATCTGGGAGGCAATCATTCTGGGTCATCTTAGCCATTAGCTCCTCAGCATCCTCCCATCGCTCAGCACTGCACAGACCCTTCAGCAGAGTGTTGTAGGTCACGATATCAGGCTTACAACCATAGGATTGCATATTGCTAAGCAACTCCAGGGCACTATCCACATGCCCTTGCTCACAGATCCCACTGATGACAGCATTGTAAGTAACAACATTTGCTGCACAGCCGTGTTTCGACATTTTCTCTAGATACCGAGTAACCTTATGCAGCAATCCTTTCCGACACAAGGCATTGATGATCACATTGAGGGTTGCCTCGTTTGGTGGGCAATTCTCTCGAACCATCTCGTCTAGAAGCTCATCGGCATCCTCCCATCGCTCGGCGCTACAAAATCCCTTCAAGACAGTGTTGTAGTTGACAGTGTTGGGCTGGCAACCTCTAGATGGCAAGCTGGCGAGGAACTCGCGTGCCTGGTCCACATCTCCTTCCCTGCACATGACATCGATGATGACATTGTACGTCACGTTGTTGGGCTCACACCCCTCGGCGCGCATGAGGTCGACCAGGTCCATGGCCTGCCGGTACCCTCTCGCCTTGCACGCCGCATCGAGGAGGATGTTGTAGGTGACCACGTCGGGCGCGCACCCGCGGCAGAGCATGCCGTCGAGCACCCCGAGCGCGTCGGCGACCCGGCCCCTCTCGCAGAGCGCGTGGATGAGCGGGTTGTAGGCGTAGGCGCTGGTGGCGCGCACGGCCGCGGGCATGCCGCCCACGACGCGGCGCGCGTCCTCGAGCAGGCCCGCGCGGCAGTACCCGTCGACGAGCGCGCCGTAGGTGGCGGCGGTGGCCTCCGGCCCGCACGCCTCGACGACGCGCGCGGCGTCGGCGGGGCGGCCCCGGCGGCAGAGGTCGCGGACGAGGCGGTTGGCGAGGGGCACGTCGGGCGGGCGCGGCGAGGAGCGCACGAGGCGGAGCGCCGCGTCGAGGTCGCCCCGGTGGACCAGGGAGCTGAGGCGGCGGTCCGCCTCGTGCAGGCGGCGCGGGGGCGGCCTGGCCCCGGTGCTGGGCTTGGGGAGGCCCGGCGGGCTGGGCTTCGAGCCGCGGACGCGCAGGCGGCGGGGCGCGGGGTGGTGGGGCAGGCCGGAGGTGGAACGGGAGGGGGAGAAGGGGAGGAGGAGAGCGCACGCGGTGGGGGGCGGTGGCGGCGAAGGCATCCTGCGTTTGGATTTCGGCTCTCGGGAAGTGATGGGCCGTGGCGGTGGCTGTGGTCGCGTGGGCGCCCGGCGCGCCGCTTGGTGCCACGCTCACTGCCACTGCCTGCTCATCCGCTCTACTCGTGGGAACTGTGGAAGTCGTATCGTATCGGACAGCCGCGTCGAACAACAGCAAGGGGAGGAGGGCAGCCTGATGGACTGATGGCAGACACTCAGGTGAAGTTAACGAGAAAATTTACCTGTTCTACGCAAGAGTTAACAAGAAAATATAAGCAGTTTACAAAACTAATTCCACAACCCTGCGCTACTCCGCGAGACGAATCTAATGAGATTTTTGACCGCATAATTAGAGGATAATTAATTTAATGAGACTTTTAACTACATGATTAGAAGATGGTTACTATAGCATCACTGTTTAGTCAATCATCAATTAATTATCGTCATTAAATTCGTCTACATCTATTTTTGAAAAAATTTTACAAATAAATTTTATTTAGTACTCCATACATGAAAAATTCTTTTTGTAGAACGAGTAGCACAGAGTGATCAAACAGGGCCAAATATGGAGCATTCGTAAAAGCCGCCACCCCAAATTGGGATTTCGGAAGGAGATTCGGTTCGGAAAGCTAGCAGCAAAACCCAAACTACTCCAGTCAGCGACATCGCTCACTAGGTCTCTGTCTCTGACCTGGAAGCAACAGAGTTAATTGACATTCTAAAAGCGCAGCAACATAAACTCCAATACTGTTAATCAATTCATTCCAATAGGTTTCATATGATATGGTAGGGTAGATGACTCAATCAAAACGGGACCAAAAGGAATCAACTGCGGTATGATCAAGCGCAAGTAGGCCAAACGTTGTGACCCGGCAATTAGCCTTTGATCGCTCCTGTTTACAATATGATGTCAATAGAAACGAAGGCATGGAATTCACTGAACAAGTCCCTACGGCTACGAAATAGCATTGCAGAAGAAAGACGGTGCTCCAAAACCCTTCATGCCATCTTGGTCCTCAGCTTCATTTTACGTTCACTAGCTCCACATCAAAGATGAGGGTTGAGTTCTGCGGTATCTTCCCCACTCTGTCGCTCCCGTACCTACAAAAGGAGCTACAAATCAGGACTGGATTGGAACGAGCAACTGCTGGTGATACAAATCAATGTGATGGATGTCTTACCCCATTGAAGGTGGAATGGTGAGCCTCCTTTTGTCACCAACCCGCATACCTGTTAACAAGCACCAAGCCAAAATCATGAAAATATGGACTACCTGATAATCTTGTGTTTGATATAAACAAGATGAAGGTTCATATACCATTGACGCCAACGTCCCATCCTTTGATAACCTGCCCAACACCTGCAGGCAACATACCATTAAAATCAACCCCAATACTCTTCTTGAGAGATGGTAAAGAGCACGACATCAGCAGGAAGAAGTACCTAGTCTGAACTCGAACGGTCTTCCACTAACATTGGAGTCAAAAATCGTGCCATTCTTTAGCTTGCCAATATATCTAACAGCAACCTAAGGAAAAACGTGGGGCATAGTTCTCAGTAAAAGTAAACATAGAATCAGACAATGAATAGTTTCTTAAACAGTCCAATCAATCATAACCATGCACAATCATGCAACTAATGCCCATATAATAAAGATACTGAAACTGGAGCATGCAGATGTCAGCATTGCAGGAGTCAGTGAGAAGTTACAAGTAAAATGGTAGCTTGAAGCTCCAGAGAAGCCAAAAATGTTTACCTTCTTTCCATTGGTGGCCTTTTTACCATCAGGTTTGCCCAACGCCATCTCCTGAATTATCATACCATTAGCAAAGGTTCGTGTTTGTAGCGGCTTCTCCTTGCTCTTTGACTCAGCAATTGCAGTTGGTGACTGAATTTCGCTTGTGTTTGAGTCCTGTGTTTTCTTTTTCTTGTTCTTCTTTTTATTAGCCTCCTGAGCAGTCACCTCCTCACCATCTTTCTGACTGGAATTACGTAAAAGGTAAGGTTGTTATATAGTATAGAACCATGTGAAACACATTTCTATGTGAAAAGTAAAAAAGAAATGCAGCATCTTAAGATACTTACATATTGTTTTTCTTAGCAGATTGCTCATCAGCGCCGGCCTCAGAAACACTTGTGTTTTTATTTTTCTTCTTTTGTTTTGCACTAACAGGATCAGCAGGAGAAACTTGTTGCTTAATCTCCTTTACATCATCATTTACCTTTCTGTTGTCCATAGCAGTGCTTTTGTCCTTGGTCTTTTTCTTTTTCTTTGATGCCCCATCATCTTCAGCCTTTACATCCCTAGAACCATAGGTAAATTAGAAAAGTATTAGGGCATACTACCAGGTCATTAATTAATGGCAAATTCTGGGGCAACACGTGAGATAGCATGTACCCTGAAGAGTCGCCAAGATCAGTAATGGCTCCACTTTTCCTTTTCCGGTCTTCATTGCTAGCCTCCTTGTCTTTCCCCCCTTTTTTCTTCGACACACTCTCAGAACTCTTTGATTCAGAGAACGATACAGGAAAGCCATCTTCATCTTCACTTTCCAAGGATTCAGTAGCAGGAGCCCTCACAACAAGCTGAAGTTGAGACTTATCACCATTTTCACCGCTCTGCTTCTTGTTTGATCCCTTGTGCCCTTCGCCCGCAGAAGGCTTCTCATCCTCTTGAATTTCCTCAATAACAACTGCAAAATTTAGTAACAGGTAAGGAAACCCATAATGTGATCCTGACAGGTTAGGCATTCAACATCCCTTGCATATGAGGAAACTTCAATGCCAATGAGAAGTGCAACTGAAACTAAGTGAAAAAATGGAAATGTATGATTTCTCTAATGCGATCGGGAAAATGGGGTGGTTTGCAATATTCCCATAAGACATTCCATAACCTCACGATGCACATTTGAATACTAAAGAAGTTTCAGAAGAACTTCCACTCTGGCAATATGCATAAGCGAAAGAATTCCATGGCATATTTCTATGATATATTTTATAATGTATATACTATCTGTTAACATGCTCCTATGTAAACTTCAAATCAATGTTACATTTGTTTTCATCAGTTATTCACTGGACAAATGCACTTACAATCCCTACCACTACCAGTTAATATCGTAGTTTTGGTTCATCTGTTCTCCCTCTGTCAACCCCAAAATACAAAGGCAAATACAAGGCTAACAACACTAATGACTACGATTTATGGAGGTTTGTTATGATTTATGGAGGGATTTTCCATTGGCCATCATTGAGCATTGTGACAGAGAGGCGAATCAAGTCGCACATGAGCTAGCTAGGCAGGCTTTAGAAGAGAAAGTTTCATGTATTTGGGTTGATTCACAACCCACTTTTATTACAGCTCTATTAGCAAATGATGTAACAATATTATCTGATGAATAAAGCTTGCCGGCATGGCTTTTCAAAAAATGACTACGAAAGGAAAAGACGGACACCTAGACATAACAAATTTAAGGTCCAGAACAATGATCAGTGAGCCAGAGAATACTAGTAGCATTCACACGTTTCTAGGGACATTCTTTGATTGATTGTATGCAGGGCAATGGAACAACATGTAATGCTTACCTGAACTTTTGCCCTTAGGCTGATTGTATTCCATCTCTTCATCATCAGACTCTGAATCATAGTCCGAATCATCTTCACTGTCTGAATATCCCATAACCTAACATAACATACTAGCATGAGTTGTGCAACAGGATAAAATCTGTGTATTGCCTGTTGTCTTGTGGTCGATCATTACCATGTTATTATTATCATCATCATCCTCCAAGAAACCATCCTCATCTGAGCCTTGAAGAGAGTCACTCTCAGAACCGCTGTGACTCATATCTTCCTCATTCGCATCACTGACAAAAAAATACTTAAGGAAAAACAAGCTCCACAACAAATCCCAACACAAAGAGCATCCTACAGCAATCTACTGCAAAGAAAGATAAGCAATTAAAGATAAGCAATTGAAACCATCCTACAGCACACTAGAAAGAACAATAATCGATTGAAGGCATCCTACAGCAACCCACTGCAAAGAGATCAATCATAAATTGAAACTAATGCAGCAGAGGATACGCGATGTAGTATCCAACGAGATGGACGCTCCTCTGCCCGATCACCGAAAAAGTGACTTCCTCCTCATCGAACTCGAGCTCCATGTGGCATGTTTCGCACTGCTCCGGCACCAGGGCACAAAGGTAAACGGGGTCCTTGCTCTCGACACTGCACTGTAGCACACACTTCTTCCGGCCGGCACCCTTCTCCCCCTTGACGACCTCATCCCCCAGGGTTGCCTGCGTTGCCATTTGTCAATCCAACCCAAAAAAATTAACACAACATCACAGGTAGGAGCTACTACCGTCAAATTGTCAAACTGCGAGAAGCCGAGAAGAAGCGAACCTGGGTGAGGCGCAGGCGGCCGCCGCAGTCGCTGTGGGTGAGCTTGTAGGGCTTCCCAGGCTTAATCTCCACGCCTGCGAAGCACACAACAATCCGGTCAGACCGCATAATGGAAATTGCAAGCAAAATCGGTGGTGGCGGAAACGATTATTACCCCAGAAAGTCGACATGGCTGCAGAGGCTCGGCGAGTACTTCGCGGGGCGGCGTCTCGGTGGCGACGAGACGGGAGGGGGTTGGGGTTGATATGGGTGGGGCTGTGGAGCAGTGGAAGCTTCGAGAGGGTAGTGGAAGGCCGGAAGCGGCGGGTAGAGGAGGACGGGAAGCGGCGCGCCGCGGCGATAAACCCTAACGAATGGGGTTTTGGGGGAGCGGCGGCGGAGGGGTGTCGTTTTGTACTTTCGCCCTCGAGTATGTGTGATATTGTCTAACCCATTTGGGTCGGGCCGTTCGTGACACTGAGGCCCATTTGGACCAATAAACTATTTTCCGATTTGAAAAAATTTGGTGTAACTCAAAGTGAAATTTGATCAGTTCCGAGTAGTCCTGATTATGTGTTACGGAAAAAAATACGAGGGTGAGAAAGTTCCTGTTTGACATCAGTTTGCTCATGTATTCATAAACATTTCAGATTAATTCTTAAACGGGCTCGTGTTTTGAATTCATCAACTGGGCCGAGTGATTATGCTCACGTGACGTTCTCTCCTTTGTCAACCTTGTTGCCATGTATAGATGGAGTATAAGTTTACTGAAAATTGTTCAAAGGTGTATTGCTTGTGTGGTACCTGACAAAAAAGAAACTAACTCCTGATTCCGTGTCCTCTTAGCTACATCAAGGTCCAAACATGTATTTGTTTGCTTGGCCTAGCTCGATTGTATGCATGAGCATCATTTGGCATCCATGATATCCGCTAAAAGGTGCAGGCAATATGCATTTTACTCAATGCTATGTGCAGCATGTCTACCATTTTACTCAATACACATTTATGTTTCCTTTTTAACTATCTTCATCTCACTTATCACTTTCTTCTTCATATTTACCATTTTTTTCTACAACAATTTTATACTTTGCTTGATCAAATACTCAGGATTTGGGACTTTGGTCAAACTTTGGCTTATCAATAACTCAGTTTTTTTAGAACAACCATATTCCTATGGAAAAATGTTTCCATAACAACATTAAAAATGTTATATCATAACAGTATATTAGAAATAGTGGTTAAAATCGTGTAACGGCCCTATGCCCAATAACAGGAGAAACATGTCATCATGTGCATCATTAAGCACTAAGCATAATTAGCTCACACATAGAAGGGATTAAATTGTTAGGCTAATCCACTAAAATTGGTGGTGGCGGACAGTCCGCCCCTATATGGCGGACGGTCCGCGGTTCTGCCTCGTGGCCGACCACGGTCAACCTCGGTCACATCGACTTCCCTGCCACGTCACCCACCAGCGGACAGTCTGCGCCCCACCCGCGGACGGTCTGCTAGAGCATCCCCGATGCGTGTCACTCGCACAGACTTGCTGCCACGTCCCTCCCCTGGCCCCACTCGTCATCCCGCCTCTCCAACACCTGGGAGTCCCCTCCCAGCATTCTCTCTCTCTCATTCACTCTCCTCACCTTCTCTCTCAAGCTCCAAAGTCATGGAGGAGCTCCACCATCTCCACCACCATTGAAGCCCCTCCACCTCGCCGAAGCATCGCCGGAGGACGCCGGCGAGCTGCACCATCCCGATCTCCTCTTCTTCCTTGGGGAGGAGCTTCCCCAACAAGTTTTTTCTTCAACTTCATCCCCTTCCTCAAGCTCCAAGCAAGGAAGATGACCCCGAGCTCCCTCAAGCCTTTCCCGTCGCCTTGGAGCCCTTGCCGGTATCCTACTCGACGCATGTGAGTGCACCCCCCTTCCCAATCCGTCCCCATTGCCTAGGATTTGAGGCCAAAAACCCACATAGAGCACAAATCACCATTGATGACATAGAGCTTCGAAACCCTAATACATGTGAAGTTTAGTGACCAAAGTGAACCCTCTAAGCTCCCAAGAACCTTTAAGGACAAACCCCACCCCAAACCATGGCCGGAATCGCCGGCGGCAAACACGCCGGTGAGCCTCGGCCGTGTCGCCGGCGGCAAACATGGACGAACGGTCTGCCAGATCCCGACCCAACCAACAGAGCCTCTGCACAATTTCCAGCCTTTCAAAATTTGAGAGGCGGACGGTACGCTTAACTCACGCGGACGGTCCGCGAGTTACTCAGAGACCATGTTTTCACCCTGAAACAGTCCGCGACAGCCCGGCGGACGGTCCGCCTCTTGGTCCACCGTTTAGACCGGACGGTCCGCTCCCTTCACCGGACAATCCGCACCTACCTGTTCAGCACTCTTGCACTCATTCATGAACAACCCACTTATGCACCTTATACCTAGATCCTATATCATGGGTTGGCCTTGTTAGAACACGCCTCCTCATGTCATTTACACATCATTGCATACATTCATGACATGCTCATTTCTCAAGCATCATTTGCATTCGTATATAGACCGTGACACCGGAGTAAGAGGAGGGTGAATCAGAGCCCGTGGGAGACGACGCTACCATTGAGACTCAAGGCAGGCACCTAAGCATTCTCTTACCCCATATTTTGGATCAATGAAGTTTATATATGTGTCTTGATTGTGCATGAGCTACTATCTATGTATATACATCAATACTTGCTTAGAACCTATTTGATGCATTACCAATCTTACTTAGGATAATCCCTCCTAGTTAAGTATGCTTGTTAGGCATCACGAATTATATGCTTAGCCTTGCATAGTTATGGTAGAAGTCGAGAGGTGGCAAGGGCACCACCGCTCGCGAGTTATAGGATGTTTGATTAATTCTACATTCCTAGTTGATGATGAATAAAATGTGAGCAACTATGAATTATGATTTGGACTTGAGCAAGAATGGTAGGGCCATGATGGAAAGGAGTCCAAATGGTTAGTCTTGCTTGAGTTGGTTAAGGACCGTCTCTTTGGTCACCGGTCTCTTGAGCACCCTTTTAGTACAAACCACATGCTTAATAATGGGAAGGTAAGCCAATTAGCATGAGCCACACCTTGCCTTGATCGGATTTGATGCGAGTTGTGATGGAGTGTGATCGGCGGTTCCGGTGCACTTGTCCTTCCCGACCGTTCGCTCAGAGTCGGTTGTGTTTGTGTGAAAGGTTGAGGTATGAATCAACCCTTATCCTTGGCCGTGGGTATGAGCGTTGGTCTTATCCTTGTGTGAGTAAAGTTGTACCCCCTACAGGGTCTTTAATCTATTGCAATAGCTGCGCTCTCGGACAGTGAGCATGCTCTTTGAGGTTCGCTCTAATGTAGAGTTTTGTGATGGAGTTCATGGAAGATTGATCTCAAGTTATATATGATCACTTTACTTATGCAATTGTATTGATGAATGACATAGAGATTATAGATCCTTTGTCTTTTGCTTATTATAACTTGATCAAAGTTCAATGCTTTTTATGCAAAAATTATAACCCTTGACCTATTCTTGCTACTAACCAAATGCATTCTCCTTGAGGTCGGGCTATATACACATGTCGGATAAGTCTTGCGAGTACCCTTTGTACTCATAGTGCTATCGTTAAACTTGTTGCAGGTGATACGCAGCCGGAGGCCGTGTTTGGCTACTTCTACCCCGCGGACGGAGGTGCGGGTGAGGAGTAGATGGCCGGTGGCTACGTGAAGGACACTATCAGCATATAGTGTTTACCTTCTTATTTTGCATTATGTATGGAGTGCCAGTAGTAGAATTTTCCGCTGCAAAAACTCTGAAAATTTAATGTAATGTACTTTGAACCTCTTTGTAATATAAACTTGTGTGTGGATGTGCTTATGTAATGGTATTGCTGTTGTGCTAGTGGAGTGTGTTTAAATCCTGGGCGGCGCTCATGACACATTCCAAAGACTACCGGGGTTGGTCCTTTCTAATCGAGTCGATCAAAGGACGATGACTCGATTAGGCGGGTGAAGCGTCCCCTCATAAGAGAAGACTTAAAAGTGATACAATATCAATCCCAGGAGGCTGATAACACTTTTATTACATCAGATGGTACATCACCGTATACATCACCGTACAACTCTACGCGGAAGTGGTCAGTGAAACGCCACTATCGCGAGGATAACAACTAACACACACAACGATATTAAATACGAAAAAGGAGTCATCAGAGTCTTGCGCCATGCGGAACCTCCTGCTAGTGACCCTAATCCACAGGCAATGTTGGGTGCAGGACGGAACCTCTACTCGACGTCTTCGGGAACGAAGTCTGGATCTTCCTCTGTAAAAATTAAGAATGGGGTGAGTACAAACGTACTCAGCAAGTCTAACCACACCCACGGAGGGGTATAAACATAATATAATGCACAGGATAAATCAAGGATAAGGCTAGGGTTTAATTTGCGGAAAGCTGATTTTTATGCAAGGGTTCATTTGAAAGAAAGGATTTTCAAAGCAAGTTTTCTTTGTACCGAATAACACATAATGTTGGCCCACATAGGACCCAAATTTTAAGCTGCTACCGGACTCATCATCCGCCGTAGCACACGGCACAACTGCCGGACACATTCCCAAAATAACTCACGCCAACTCATCCCATAATAAACACTAGTTATGTGACCACACCGTAACTCGCTCAGTACCGTGGGCACGGCTATTCGAATAGGTTTTAACTCTGCAGAGGTGTGCAACTTTACCCACAAGCAGGGTACCGCAGCTCGATCACCTTAGTGTCGGTGCAGATCCCAACAAAGCCATTACCCACCTTAGCTAGACCTGACTAGCCATCACAGAATCCACCAAGGGGTCATTGACCTATCACAGAGGTCTTAACTGGGGCATAAGTCACACAGAGCCAATCCCTTCTCCTTGATCACCCGTTGCTCTCAGCTCTCCTGATGGCTATCAGACTAACTAGTGGGGTTTATGCTAAGCCGTTGCCCATTCAACGGTCGAGTGGTTTGCACGATAGTGGAGTTAGGTGAGATGACACACCAACTCGATCCTTAGTTGTGACAAGATGGATATCTCCTTTCCTTGCTCTACCACACAGGCACGAGCACACCAATCGGCAAATCACACAGAAATGCCATCCATCCCGTCTAAACTCATCTTTCGAAAATTCCACATTTTCCCTTCCCACACACACTCACATATTTTCTTTTTATAAAACAAATTATACCGAGTTTAAGGTCCTATGCGTTCTAGCAGCGATTAACGTCCAAACACATTCAGACATTAATCTAGGTGGTCAAGGAATGATTATAACAAATCAAGGGGTGGCTATCCAACCATGTTTTAGCAGCAGGCAAAACATATGCAATTTTATAAAACAGGCCAATAGGTTGTGTTTATAAAAACTAGGGCAAAACATGCATCAAAGGGCGGGATTGAACTTGCCGTCTTCAAAGTCTTCCGGGAGGTCATGATCGAAGTACTGTCCTTCGGGCTCGGGGTCGCAGAACTGGTCCTTGTTCGCTTGCTCGTAGTACTGCTCGTCGACGGGCTCTCCCTCATTCACACCGTGATCTACGACGCATACAAACAAACACACAATCAAGAAAAAGAAATAAAAGCTTTATCGTTGAGCTCGAATCGGAAACAATTAAGATATGGAGATAGGAGTAATGCTTTTGGGCGATTTCCTAATAGCATGGCCAAAACTATGTTAGGAATGGTGTGGTAAAGTTTCAGGTCAATCGGGGGTTGTTTGGCGCATGAAATGATAGGTTACAGCGAGGTTTAGGGGTTAAACAAGGAGTCAGGGACCTGTTTGTAATCATTTATGAGAGGGCAAGGGCTTGGTTATAATTTTAGAAAATATTTGGGGCATACTATAAAGGTGTAGGGATCTAATTAATATTAAGTTTACATGGTGGAGGGTCAGTTTCCTAAATAGCTAAAAGTAGAAGGGCCCTTAAACAAAAGTGACACAAAGGGGAGGGTTCTTTTAGGAAATAGAGGGAAGGCCAGGGGGTTTTGTGGCAAAGAGCCACCCTCTTTCTCCTCCCTCCACGGGAAACAGAGGAGGGGAGGGGGAGCCTCTGCGCCGACCGATTCCGGCGGCCCGGGGCTCGGTGGCGGCCCGGAATAGGGGGAAAAGGGAGAGGAGGAGGAGGTGGTTTGATTCCCCCACCTAGCTCGAGCTGGGGTGGAGCGAGGCGGCGGGACCACGAGGGCCGGCGGCGGCGGGCGGAGACGCTTGCGGCGGCGGCGTTGCAAGGCCGGGGAAGGGGCTAGGGGTGGCGATGGAGCTCATGGGGGAGGTGAGCTGCGCGGGGGTGCTACTTATAGGCCGGGGGAGGAGGTGGAGAGGGAGTGAGGCGGTGGTGGCGGCCGGCGAGCGGCGCGCGGGCGGCGAGGACGACAAGACGGCTCGGGCAGGCGATGGGGCGGTGCTGTGCAAGGCGAGCGGCGTAGCGAGCTCTGCGGAGTGCGTGGGGACGGCCGGCGGCGAAGACGGGGCACCCACGTGGCCCTGCTCGCTGGCGGATGCGGGAGCTCGGGCGTCGAGGGCGTCGGCGGGCGCGTGGAGGAGGGGCCAGCGTGGCTAAACGACGCCGAGTACGGCTCGCGAGCAGCGGGGCTCGCGCGGCGAGGCGGTGGTGCTGTGCCGGGCGGCGCGGCGAACTTAGAGCACACGCGTGCAGCGCGTGGGGCGCGTGGAGGGGAAGGCGGCTGGCGGGCTGAGCAGGCGAGCCTGCGCGCGTGGGCGGGCGGCGTGGCACGGACGCGCGCGCAGGCAAGCCGGTGTCGCGGCGTGCGGTGCGCGGCGAGCGGCGCGGCGGGCGTCGCAGCACGCGGAGCGCGTGCGCGGGGGCGCGCGTGGGTGTGTGGAGGTGGCCGGGAGGGAGCGCGTGCGAGCTAGGCAGGGAACAGGGGCCGGCGTGCGCGGGCAGGGAGCGGCCGGGGTGAGGCGGTGGCCGGCGCAAGGGGCACGGCGGCGTCGAGCTGCTCTGCGCGTGTGCGAGAGCGTGGCAGAGGAGGGAAAGAGAGAGAAAAAAAGAAAAATGGAAAAGAAAAAGAAAAATGGAAAAAAGAAAAAGGGGAAAGAGAGAGAGATTCGCTCGGCGGATTTCGCGGCGGCGACCGTGGCCGGTCGCGCACGCGCGCCGTCGGGCGTGGCACGGCGGTCATCGGTACGCGACGCGCGGAATAGGGAAAGAAAGTGACGGCAAAGTGATTGATTTCGGGTGTCGGGGCGGAGATCCGATAGGACAAGTTTCGGGAATTAGGGCTCAGGGGTTTAGGAAGGTTTTGAGCTCAACGATGAAAATTATTTTAACGCGTGATTTAATTTTAGTGAATTTTTCGGGATGTCACAGTGGGATCAATTTGAGCTGGTTTCTCACAAATCACATACTAAAAATTAGAAATGAGTAATGACAACAAGGTCATCAGGTACATGCTACACTTTGGAGGTGTGAAACTGTTGAAAGGGATCGCGTAGTATTTCCATCTTGCAGATGAACAGAGCGAGCAAGACCAGACTCCAGACTCCGGAGGGCAGTCGACTTCTTCACGCGCATTGGAGTGGAGCTGTCCCGACAGGTACCTGCCGTCTTGTCACACACCCACAAGCCTAGTACACCCTCCGTCACATAATAAGTGCATTTCGTTGACTTTCAGACATCATGTTTCATCATTTATCTTATTCAAATTTTTTATATAAATTATAAAATAAACAACTTATTATTAAAATATCTTTAGTAATATAATAAATCATAATAAATAAATAATATTTATTTAAAATGTTTAAATAAAATGAATGGTCAAACACGATATGTCGAAGTCAAAAAAAAATATCTATTATGGGACGGAGGGAGTACACGCAACGGCGGTGTGGGCTCGTGGCCGTCCGGATCGGCGGCACCGAACCGAAGAAGCAGGCCATGCCATCCAGCCAGCCGGGCATGTGCCGCCTCCCACCGAACGCAAGTGAGAAACCGAACCACGCGTCCAGCTCCCCCTCGCCACGCTCCAGCTCACCACCTCACCTTCAGCTCCGCCCAGCCCCTGCGCCCTCGAGCTTCACCTCCCCTCCTCCCTTCCCTCTTCCTACCACCACCACCTCTTCCCCAATCCCACCAGATTCGCCTCGACGCCCCCACCTCCCTCTCCCTCAGCTTGATGCCACGCCCCCTCCCATGGCGACACGCCCCTCGTCGGCACCCGCCCGAGCCGCGACCCTAACCCTCCTCCTCCTCCTCCTCCTCGCCTCTGCGTCCCTCTCCTCCTCCGCCGCCGCCGCCGCCGCGGGTGTCCCCACGCCCCCGTCCGCGGTCCCCGCCGCGCAGCGGCAGGTGGCGTCGGCGCCGGACCCCCCGGCCTCCCCTCCCCCTCCGGCGCGCCGGCACCGGCACCGGCACCGGAGGCACCGTCCGCCGCCGCCCCCGCCGCCCAGGCGGCGGCGCCTCAACTTCGGCGAGCGGCTCGGGATCGCCTTCGCCGGCGTGGCCGTCGCAATGCAGGTCTTCCTCGGCGCCTTCCTGGCGCTGCGCGCGTGGCAGCTGCGGCGGCTCGACAGGGCCGAGGTGTCCTCCTCCACGCCCCTCACCTGACGGCCACCGTCCCCCCCCCCCCCTCCGCCCGCGCCAACCGAAGCTCGAGCTCGTCCGGGTGTCAGGTCCGTGACTTATTTGTGATCTGATCTGATGCTGCTGCAAAGGGATCCGGGGTGCAGTAGCTGCGGCATGTCCGTGTTGGACGCCATTCTTTCCGTTCTTTGTTGTACTGCTACCGTGTACAATATGCTGCTCCTGCTCCGTGCAGGCTCTAGTTGAGAGGCTATGTGATATGAGAGATTGAGACTTGTGCTGCTGCTTTGATTGTTGCCGTCCCTTACCTGATCTAGATGGTTAGCTGCTGCTGCTTCTGTTCCTGTGTTAGAATTGCATACTTAAAGCTGGGTGGTTAAATGGGCTTTCGTGTAGTCATGTACAAAGCGATCTGTTCCAATTATTGCTGGTACTGCGATATAAACTAACCTGTCAGTTGCACTTTTCTGTTTTCACAATCAAGATCACTCCATGTGGAATGATTGAGCAAACAATCAAACAGATAATGTGCACTTAAGATTCTGATCCCGATCCCCACATCGTCCTGGGACTCGTTATTACAGGAGAGCTTAGTAGTTTGTAAGATTTTTAATTTACTTCCCATGGTTTCAAGAATGTCCATTTCCATCCCCTAGGAAAGTGCAGGATAACTTAAGCATATGGAATGTGTCTAGTGAACATAACTTTATTGGATTTGAGTAGTCCATGTCAATGTTACTCCAACACCAAAATTCAAAAGAAAACATACGCAGTGGCTCAATTTTCATTCTTGAAGCGGGAAGACTTATTTTCTTACTTATGCACAAAATTCCTTACATAAGATAAAATTTGTTGGCAGTTCTGCAATTGTACCTTTTCATCTTACGCCGCCAGACTGGATAATTTTCTTATTTTCTGTGTTGCACCCAGTGACATAAGGCCAACTTATGCAGAAACATATTTTGGAATAGATCTCAAATAAGCTGAAATTCTCTGTCCATTTACATAATACAAGGAACCAAATAAGGTATATTGAGGTAGTGGTCTCAGATGCTGGTTCATTTTCACAGTCTATGAGACCATGAGAACTATGTCCCAAGTTTTGTACAATCTTTTATGTATTGCAGGAAGAAGCTTATGCATGATGCATGCCTTGTTCTGCTCAAGAATGTGTTAAACACATTTGCTTATAGGTGCTATTTCATCTGAATTGCCCAGCAGCTATTCTAACTAGACAAAAAAAAACAAGGAGAAAAAAACTTTCCAGCTGTTCAAGATCAAATGTTTTGATTATGAAATGTATGTGAACAGATGGCGATGCATGTGAGAGACAAGTCAGTCAGTAGTTGTTCACTCGTATATTCTGGCATGCATCTGGGACAGCTCGACAAATCTTATCTTTTTTTATAGTGCTCAGATCTCGACATCAGAAATTTACTGACCTCGAAAGAGCAGCTGTTTGCTGAATTCCAAAACTTGGAATGTTCTTGAATCTTTGACTGGTATTTGAATTGTGACTATTCTCTGTATCTTTCGAAAGCATGCTTATTATGAGGTGAGTTTATAGAAGGGTCAGCTGAGTGATTATTGCTGTCCAACTTCAGTGTTAATTGGATGCCCAGGAACTCATTATGTTAGCCAATTATGTTGTTCCGAGATTATTACATCAATAAGCATCCCTGATAACTTCTGCGTCACTGTGCACTTATCATTCAAGCCAAAAGTTAACATGGTTGGCTAAGTCTGGACGACAAGTTGTGATAAATCCTCGGGCAAGCCTTGTTTTGTCTTTCTGATCATGTAGCGAAAGGCGATCGATTGTTTGGCTCCTTGTCAGGCTTTTCATAAGGCATACTCCCTTCGTCTTAAAATTTGTATTTTGGTTGGTTTTAAGTCAAACTATTCTAAGTTGACTAAGTTCATAGAAAAGAGTAATAATATTTTGAAAAGTTGACTAAGTTCATAGAAAAGAGTAATAATATTTTGAATGTCAAATGAGAATAATTAGATTTATTATGAAATATATTTTTATAATTTATTTTTTTATATGTTAGATGTTAATATTTTTTTCTATAAACTGGGTGAAATTTAGACTACTTTGACTTAAAACAAAACAAAATACCTCACATTTCAGGACGGAGGGAGCATGTTTGACAAAAAAAGAAAGGTTCTACTTAGGCTATTCCTTTTGCAAGATTTCATTATGAGGTTCTTCAAAAGTGCCATGTCATCTTTAGGCATTTGAAATGATGAATGAAACAAGATATCCCAAAACAAAGTTTCATTTCACCCTTTCATCGACTAGCATATCATTTAAATATTATAAGACGTTATAGTAATCATTCGCTAATTATGAATTAATTAGATTTATTAGATTTATCTCGTGATTTACGACATATCTATGTAAAAAATATTGTAAACAAAAATTATTTAATACTCCTAAATAGCAAGATTTTTCTCAATAAAATTTTCGGAAGAAACTAAACACAGCCTTGAACTCGATTTTTTTAATCACAGTGCTGACATGGCGCTCCAATGACGCGTTCCTGATCTCCCATTGGTCCGCACTCTCAGCGTTGAGACCTTGTCCAGCGTACCAGCAAGCAGCCCGTATTTCTCACTGACGTTTCGGGCCCCAGTACTACGGCCCCCACCCGTCATCGACTCATCCCGAATATACCCACGGCCCCGCATCTCTCATCCCTCACTCGCCCGGGTCTTCCCCACTTCCTCCTCGCCGACGATCTCGCGGAGCAGCGGCGCAGATGGCGAGCGACGGCTCGACAGCCACGCCGGCGAAGGTGACCCCGAAGAAGGCCAACCTCCTCGACCCGCACTCCATCAAGCACCTCCTCGACGAGACCATCTCCGATGTACGGCGCTTCACCCTAAACCCTAGTCCCTCCACCCTCCTCCCTCTTCCCGCCCCTTCTCGATCGCTCCTCCCACTTGGTTCCTTTAGATTTCCCATCTGACGAGGTGGTTCCGTGGTGCGTGCAGGTCGTGAAGAGCAAGGGGTACACGGAGGACACGCGGTTGGGCAACTTGAAGCTGGGGATCGGGGCGGCCGTGATCGCCGTCGCCCTTCTCGCGCAGTTCTACCCGAAGAAGTTCCCACAGAACCGCGAGTTCCTCCTCGGCTGCATCGCATTATATCCTTTTCGTCTCTGGGTTTGCCCGCTCTTTTGCTTCTGATGGATCGGCGCTAGATCTGATTTCGGTTGAGAATCGTGTGGAATTGTTGATTTTTGCTGTAGTCCTTGACTTGATTGGGTCGATACGTATGTGGTGTTGAATGTGGTGCTGCTGATCCTTAGCTACACCAAGGAGAAGGATGCCATCCTCTTCACCCATCCTCCTATGGTTAGTCACCTTCTCTGCCTGTTGCTCTTGAATTTCATGTGTAGATGTTAATATGCTATCCATTCTACTTTCTTCATGACTGTAACTGTATCAGAATGAAACTTTGTATTTTTATTTTCAGTTTGGGTATCTGCATCTGTTAGATATGGTTGATCATGAGTAGGAAGAAATTATGATACTGACATTAGTACGAAGTTCTTGTCTGTGTTCCATCTTAAAGTTCTGATGGAGGTAGTTGTGTTTTTTAAAAAATCATCTGAAGAAGTTGCTTGTTGTAGAGTGTTGAATAATGCTATATTTAACCAACTGAAGCGGTTGTTCTTCAACCAAGTATCCTGCAGGGGAAGTCATTTGCCCACGCTGAACAATGTTAAGGAGTTTTCACCTGTTGCAAATTCTGATGACACAAATTACTGCTATCTTATTTGCAATCACACTGGAAGTTTCTGGATTTTAAAGTTGTGATATGTTTTCTAATCCCACTTTATGAACATTTTTGTTGCCAATGGAGTAGCTTTTTCTCATGCTTGTTGAACATTGGACAACTTGATTTCTATTCTTTATCCTTCACTTAGGGAGCCATGTGCTTGTGTGTATTTTGCTTCCTCATTGCTCAACACATGCCTTTGATTTTGAGCTTTTCAGTCCGAGTCACAGTGATACCCTATGTGGATTAGTTGTATCTGGGGTGGTGCTCTATGCTGAGTAGTTGCAATATTGTGCACTACTTTTGCTTGAACGCAAACAACTACTTTATTTAGCCACGACTTGCATGTTACTATAAAATTCTCAATTTAGAAGAAATGAAACCAAGTTTAGACAGTAACAGGGTGTTTATATATATAGATGATTATTATTTAGCTATTTTGCTTCCAGACCTTTGACCGTAATTTAAAATTTGCTCTGCTATCCAGTCCTTGGAGTCGCTAAATCATATGTTTTATGAAGCAGTACTTGTTATTTACCCAGCAATTCCTTTTGGTGTATGTGTTGCCTTCAAGATGGATGTAGTAGTGAATGCCCCGCTTATTAGATAGTGAAGTGATCGTATTTTGAACTATGGAGAATTGTGATTGCCAGTTTCTTGAGATGTCTGTTCTTGTTCAGTATTTGTCTATACCTTTGCTAACTTATGATTTTCTCCCAGGGTTCTTTCAACAGCACCGGCCTCATTATTTCTTCTAAGCTACCAAGGTTCTCGGACATGTACACCCTCACAATAGCCAGTGCAGACCCGCAATCTATCTCTGCTAATAAGCCAGTCCATTTCACTAAGAGCGTGACAAAGTGGTATGTATTAAATAGCATTCAGTTGAGAATTATAAAATTTTGAGAATTAATCTGGATTGTAGTGAGCCATGTCTTTCTAGTTGTATTTTAAATCTGACTGAAATGCTTACTATCCAGAGCTGACACATCTGTCCTACTTTAAGATAATCTGATTAGGTAGTTCACGCATGGCTGCTACTAAATATATTTCTTGTATGATGTACCTAAACTCCTATGTGATTCCATAGTATATTAGGTGTTAATTGAAAAATCATAGTGGTTGCTTTCTGGGTCTTATTCCCGGACATGAGAAAACACACAAGCTCAAGTGCATATAGATAACTTATTGTTTGAACTGATGTTCTAGTTTTCCTGAAATGCTGTTTGCGAATTTTTCAACCGTATTTTTCGGTCGAACAAGATGCCTGGAGAGTGGAGAAGGAGTATATTGGTGCCGATCTACAAGAACAAAGGGGATATTCAAAGCTGCACCAACTACCAGGGAATTAAGTTGATGAGCCATACTATGAGGCTATGGGAGAGAGTTATTGAGCATCGTTTGAGAGGGATGACGCGGGTCACTATGAACCAGTTTGGTTTCATGCCTGGAAGGTCAACCATAGAAGCGATTTTCCTAATAAGACATGTCATGGAGCGGTATAGAGAGCAGAAGGATCTACAGATGGTTTTCATTGACTTGGAGAAGGCTTATGACAAGATACCACGGAATGTGATGTGGTGGGCTTTGGATAGGCATAAAGTCCCAACAAAGTATGTGGCTGTCAGAGTGCGCACGGCGTAGAGCGTAGCTATGGTGGACGGGTGGCCGGGGACTCGGGTCCCGGCGACGGTGAGGGCGCGACGCCGTCCTGGCGGCCGGCGTCGAGCGGGAGCAGAAGTTGCGCGTAGGAAACAGAGGCAAAGACGTGCGGGACGCCAAGAGATCTAATTGATCTCTAGCATAACTTCCATTAGCCACTGGATACGATAGTTATAGGTTTGATTACAACTGACTTGGGAAATACAAATTCAAACATAGGGTAAACTGCTACGACGTAGTGGGTGCGTGCTCTGTCTTCTCTTCAGCCACGGCGGCGCCTTTCATACACTTGTCCTACCATAACATCTCTCCCTCCCTCGGGAAATAGCTCGTCCTCGAGCTGGAAGTCAGGGTATGCTTCGCGAAACTTGTCCACAGGCTCCCATGTAGTGTCTGCTGGGGGTAGGCCAGACCACTGGACAAGAATGTGCCACTGTCCTCGGCGGAGCTGTGATTTGAGAACACGTTCTGGGGTTTGCAGGGGACGCCCATGTTGCATAGGTGGTAGGGAGGGTGCTGCAGCAGGCGTTGTACCATGAAATGATTTGAGAACACCCACATGGAATACATCATGAAGTCGAGCTCCTTCTGGCAGCTGTAACCGATAAGCTAGTGCTCCAATGCGTTCTGTAATCTGATAGGGGCCTGCATATTTTGGGCTCAGCTTGTTGCGTGATCCTTGAATGAGGGATTGCACTGGACGATGTAGTAGTCGGAGCCACACCCAATCTCCCACTTGGAACTCTACAGCACGGTGATGAGCATCATAATACCGGCGAGCGTATTCTTGAGCTTGAAGCAAGCGCTCACGGACATCGGCGAGAAATATGTCTCGTTCTTGCAGGAGTGTGTCAACAGTTGTAGTACGGGCTGAATTGGCATTGTAAGGAAGCACTGGTGGTGGGGGGCGACCATAAACAACTTGGAATGGTGTAGTGCGCAGAGCTGTATGGTAGCTTGTGTTGTAGCAAAATTCTGCCCAAGGGAGCCAATCCAACCATGCCCGAGGGCGGTCACCTGTAATGCATCTGAGATACATAGCAATGGTTTTGTTGACAGCTTCTGACTGCCCGTCTGTTTGTGGATGGAATGCCGTGCTCATGCTGAGTTGCACTCCGGCCTGCTTGAAGAGATCGCGCCACACATGGCCCGTGAACACAGGATCGCGATCACTGACAATAGATGTTGGGAATCCATGCAGCCGCACGATGTCTTGAAAAAATGCTCGAGCTACTGAAGTTGCCGTGTATGGGTGGCCCAGTGCAATAAAATGTGCATACTTCGAAAATCTATCGACCACTGTGAGAATGACGCTTTTGCCATTTACTTTGGGAAGTCCCTCAATGAAGTCAATGGAGATGTCTGACCAGATCTGAGAAGGAACTTCTAATGGCTGCAGTAGGCCGGCAGGGTGAAGTGTTTCAGTTTTGTTTCGTTGGCAGGTTGTGCAAGATTTGACAAAACTGCGAACAATTTGTTTGTCATTGTCAATGCTGAAGTCACGGCGTAATCTATGGAGAGTTTTCTGAATTCCCTCATGCCCAGCTGTATGAGCCATTTGCAAAATGTTATCAATGTGAGCTGAATTGCTGGGTACAAAGACACGAGAACCATGCATGATCAGGCCATCTTGGACGCTCCATTCAGTGCCACGAGCTGTTGTGATATTGTCCCGAAGCTCACATAGGGCTGCAGTACTTTCTAGTTCAGCTTTGAGGTCTGCAAATAACTGGAATGAAGGCCCAGACAGAAGTGAGAGTTCCATTTGTGGTTGTACACGGCGGGAAAGAGCATCTGCCACTGTGTTTAGGCGACCAGGCCGATATTCAACAATGAAGTCATAACCAAATAACTTGCTTATCCATTGGTGCTGGGGTACTGTAGAAAGCCTTTGATCAAGCATAAATTTCAGAGCATAATGATCTGTTCTGACTATGAATTTTCTGCCCCAAAGATATGCACGCCAATGTCTGACTGCTTGCACCAACCCGATAAGTTCTCTTTCATAAGCTGCTAGTTTGAAATGACGGGCCGCAAATGGTTTGCTGTAGAATGCTAGAGGACCAGAATGTTGGTGCAATACTGCCCCAAACCCAGAGCCTGAAGCGTCACAGTCAACAATGAAGGACTCACTGAAATTTGGGAGCTGCAGAACTGGTGCAGATGACAGGGCCTTTTTAAGAGCAGAGAAAGCTAATGATGCTTGATCTGACCAGGAGAAACAATCTTTCTTCAGCAATTGTGTCAAAGGTGCAGCTATAGTTCCAAAGTTGCTGATAAAACGTCGATAATAGCCTGCAAGCCCAAGGAACCCACGCAATTCCTTAGCTGTTTTAGGTGTTGGCCATGATTCAACTGCAGAAATTTTGTCACTGTCCATTGCTACTCCAGAAGCTGATATAACATGACCCAAATAGGTGACTGACTGAGTAGCAAATGCACATTTGGATTTCTTAACATGGAGGTTATGATCACGCAGTGTAGAAAGGACAGCTCTTAAGTGTTGGAGATGTTCAGAATATGAATTGCTGTAAATTAAAATGTCATCAAAGAATACCAAGACACATTTTCTGAGAAATCGGTGCAGGACTGAATTCATCAATGCTTGAAATGTTGCTGGGGCGTTAGTTAACCCAAACGGCATCACCAGAAACTCAAAGTGACCGTGATGTGTTCTAAATGCTGTCTTTTCCACATCATTGGGGTGTACTCGAACTTGATGATATCCCGCACGTAAATCCAACTTGCTGAAAAATCTGGCACCATGGAGTTCGTCCAAGAGCTCTTCAACTATTGGTATTGGGAATTTGTCTTTGACCGTGATATCATTGAGAGCTCTATAATCCACGCAAAATCTCCAAGTATTATCTTGTTTCTTAACAAGTAGAACTGGTGCTGAAAATGGAGAAGTACTCGGTCTGATGATTCCCTGCTGTAACATGGTTGAACATTGTGTTTCAAGCTCATCTTTTTGCAGCTGTGGATAACGGTAGGGACGAACCGCTACTGGTGCTGACTGTGGTAGCAGGTGGATGCGGTGGTCACAATCACGTGCTGGGGGCAATCCTGTGGGTGGATCAAAGACATCTTGAAAAGAGGTCAATAGTGATTCCAGCAAGGGTGGTTCTGTAGTGTACAGTGTGTGAATGTGACCAGGAGTTGATTTAGCACGTTGTGGCGATCCAATGCCTCTCCACACTACGCGATGCCCACGATGCCAGAATGACATGCATAGTTCATCGAAGTTCCAGAGTATAGGCCCCAATGTCTTGAGGAAAGAAATGCCAAGTACCATGTCAAAGCAGTCAAGTGGAATGGTATAGCATTCTACTGAGAAGAATTCAGAACCAATGCGAGCTGCCACATCACGAGCGAGGCCACGA
This sequence comes from Panicum virgatum, assembly GCF_016808335.1. Classification (NCBI taxonomy): domain Eukaryota; kingdom Viridiplantae; phylum Streptophyta; class Magnoliopsida; order Poales; family Poaceae; genus Panicum; species Panicum virgatum. The sequence continues at coordinate 31,717,140 of NC_053151.1, read as the reverse complement.
CATGCCACTCGGTCACCATTGGCGACGATGACACTAGCTCCATTACTGTCATGAAGGTGCAAGCCAATGTGGTCTGCTGCCTCCAAACTGATGAAGTTGGACGAAGAGCCTGAATCCAACAGTGCACATAGTACAGACTCTCCAATTTTCACATTCACTTTCATGGTGTCATTGGTTGTGAGTCCAGCAATGGCATGTAATGAAATGACAGGTGGTTGATCCTCATGCTCTTCTGTGCTTGTGTGTTCAGTGTCATCAAGATCATCAAAATCAGTTACCTCCAGATAGAAAAGCTTGGGACACTTGTGGCCGCGGATGTACTGCTCATCACAATTGTAGCAGAGTCCTTGCTGTCGACGCTCGGCCATTTCAGCAGGACTTAGCCGGCGAAGCGGTCTGGAAGTACCTTGAAGGGACACTGGAGCTGTCGCCTGAGGTGATGCTGTCAGTGCAGCCGTAGAGGTACGAGGCGGTATCCTTGGTGCGCGACTGAAAGTCGATGATGGCAGCGAGGATGACCGACGCTCGAACGCGCGCGCCAAAGCCATGGCACGTTGCAGGTCCTGAGGAGCGTGCAACTCGACATCAGTGCGAAGCGGTTGCGGCAGCCCCCAGTGAAGAGCTGAACCTGCTGTGCCGCGGACAGTGGTCCCGCATGCGCCAAGCGCATCTGGAATGTCTCTTGATAATCGGAGACTGATCCGCGAAATGGCAACCTCGCAAGCTCGGCAAGATGATTTGTGCCGAGTGGGGGTCCAAAACGCTGCTGGCACAAGGACCTAAACATAGGCCAGGTGATGGCGTGGATGTCGCCGGCGTCGCGTTCCAACATGTAGAACCAATGTTGCGCGACGCCAGTCATATGGAAGGATGCCAGCCACACCTTGTCGGCTTCACGAGTTCGCTGCGCGCGGAAGAAGTGGTCGCAGCGATTAAGCCAACCAATTGGATCTTCCTTGCCGTCGAAGACTGGGAAGGACAATTTGTGATAGCGCGGAATGGCAGCGCCATCATCATGCTCATCGAGATTTTCTTGCGGCGGTTGCTGGAAGATTGGGATTTGGGATGGAGAGTGGGGAAATGGGATCTGGGTGATGGGAATTGGTCTGTGTGAAGTATCGGTATGGATGATGACCGACGGTGAAGGCTGCAGAGGAGGAATCTCGCCGTACCCCGGCATACCGAGCACTGGGTACCCGGGCGGCGGAAGAGGTGGTTCGGCCTGGGCGAATCCGCGCGTGGCCTGAGAGGATTCGCCGGCGGCCCCCGATGGTCTTCCTTCCACGGTGGCGAGACGAGCTGCAAATTGGCCCATCTGCCGCTGAAGGCCATAAATGGCGGAGGTCAGCGTGTTCAGGGCAGAGGAGCTATCCGAAGCCGATGCATTGGGGATGTGGTGTACTTGTGGCGGCGGCGGGGGTGGTAGTGGAGGTTGGTGGTGGCCGGAGGTGGGGGCGACGGCCATCGGCAACGAGGCGCTGGTGGCGGAAGTAGCGGCGACGGTTACGGAGGAGGATGCGGCTGCGGTCCCAGACATCGAGGGGACGTCTGATACCAAAATGTCAGAGTGCGCACGGCGTAGAGCGTAGCTATGGTGGACGGGTGGCCGGGGACTCGGGTCCCGGCGACGGTGAGGGCGCGACGCCGTCCTGGCGGCCGGCGTCGAGCGGGAGCAGAAGTTGCGCGCAGGAAACAGAGGCAAAGACGTGCGGGACGCCAAGAGATCTAATTGATCTCTAGCATAACTTCCATTAGCCACTGGATACGATAGTTATAGGTTTGATTACAACTGACTTGGGAAATACAAATTCAAACATAGGGTAAACTGCTACGACGTAGTGGGTGCGTGCTCTGTCTTCTCTTCAGCCACGGCGGCGCCTTTCATACACTTGTCCTACCATAACAGTGGCCCTCATTAAGAACATGTACAATAATGTAATGACTAGGGTCCGAACAAGTGATGGTGACACAGATGATTTTCCGATTAAGATAGGACTACCTCAAGGATCAGCTTTGAGCTCGTATCTTTTTGCCCTAGTGATGGATGAGGTCACAAGAGACATACAAGGTGATATTCTTTGGTGTATGCTTTTCGCTGATGATGTCGTGTTAGTTGATGAAAGCCGTGCGGGAGTGAATAGGAAGCTGGAGTTGTGGCGGCAAACGCTAGAGTCCAAAGGTTTTAGACTTAGCATGACTAAAACTGAGTATATGAGGTGTGATTTCGGCGCCACTCATGAGGAGGGAGATGTTAGTTTGGAAGGCCAAGTAGTGCCCAAGAGGGATAACTTTCGATATTTGGGATCGATGCTACAGAGAGATGGAGATATTGATGAGGATGTTAGTCATAGAATCAAAGCGGGATGGATGAAGTGGCGCCAAGCATCTGGCGTCCTTTGTGACAAGAAGGTACCTCAGAAGTTAAAAGACAAGTTTTATAGAACGGCGATTAGACCGGCAATGTTGTATGGTGCGGAATATTGGCCTACAAAAAGGCGGCACGTCCAACAATTAAGTGTTGCAGAAATGCGCATGTTGCGTTGGATTTGTGGGCATACAAGGAGGGATCGAGTTCGAAATGATGATATACGGGATAGGCTAGAGATAGCACCAATTGAAGAAAAGCTTATCCAACACCGGCTGAGATGGTTTGGACATGTCCAACGGAGACCGCCAGAGGCACCAGTGCATAGTGGTATCCTAAAGCACGACGGTAATATGAGGAGAGGCAGGGGCCGGCCGAAGTTGACATGGGAAGAAACAATTAGAAGAGACTTGAAAGACTGGAGTATACCTAGAGATTTGTCCTTGGATAGGAGTGCTTGGAAAGCCGCGATTCACGTGCCAGAACCATGAATAATGGTCTTTGTTGGATTTCAACTCTAGTCTACCCCAATTTGCTTGGGATTAAAAGGCTTTGTTGATGTTGATGTTGTTTGCGAATTTTTGTTGTATGTCATTGCATAAAAGCCTATTAGAACATCCTTGTGACATACTCCCTCCTTCCCAAAATAAGTGCATTTCTAGTTTTATCCTAAGCCAGGCCATCCTTATAAAAAAAGTCAGGCCATCTTAAATTTTTTTGAACAAATTTATACAAAAAATTACCTATATTTGTGACACGACATATATATCATTAGATTCATCATGATATATATTTTCATAATGCATCTATTTGGTGACATAAATAGACACTCTTCTCTATAAACTAAATCAAAACTTTAAGATAGTTTCAATTAGGACAAAGATATAAGTGCACCTATTTTGGATAGTTTCAATTAGGACAAAGATATAAGTGCACCTATTTTGGGACAGGGAGAGTAAGTAGTAACTATTTCCTTTTCTCCTGAATCTTCATTTGCACACATACTAACGGTATTCCTTTGGCAGGTTTACTAAGGAAGGGGTTCTTGTGGAAGGTCTATTCTGGAAGGATGTTGAGAAGCTGATTGATGACTACAACAGCGAGCGCAAGAGTAAATGAATCGGTAGCTCGTCTTGGACCGTCAGGAGAAACATTGGTTATCTAGGGAAACCCCTCTTATGGAAGAGAGCTTAGTCTAATCTAAACAGACATTTTTGCATACTGTACTGGTTGATCAATGAATGAATACCCTTCAAGACATAAACCTTGGTTCTATGTTTTGTGTCGTGGCTATCCCAGTAACTATCTGGCACTTACATATTCTATAGAACCACAGTCTGGGCGTGCAACAAGTTCGTCTGCTGGCCTTGCACTCAGCATTTTTCGAAGAGGAATGAAAACCGTTGAATCACGTATTTCCTTGCTGCGACTTCACGCAAGGTGTAAGCGAACACAATGCAAATCTGTATGTCTAAAGATCATGCTAGCAACTGCTAGTGTGTGGAATGAGGTTACAGCAGCTTGTACTGATACTCAGATAGTGTATGCGAGCATGTTCTTTGATAAACGTCCTAAGTGCCAAACACAAGTAGTTCGAACATTATTTCGTTATATGCTTTCAGAAACAAGAAAAGCCGCCCTAGGGTTTGGAGAATCTCAAGATGCTTCTCAAAGTTGTCCTAGCGTGAACGTTTGCTATTGCTGTACATCATACACGGAGCTTCAAAATGCTCCTAATAAACCCTAGGATCTGGGTGAGATCATTGCAGGTTTGCTGTTGATCAAGAAACTCTCTTGCCTTTTGACTTCCACCATGGAAGGTCAGTACCGATCTGACTGGGTAACGACGGCCTCTAACCGATCTATCGATGCATGCAGCCGCCCATAGTTCATACTGAAGGCAGGTTCTCCTGTGCCAAGAGCCCTGCATAGAGCAAAGATGACAACCACAGTTGAGTTGCAGTCTTGATTAGAAAAAAGAAAAGCTTGAGATGTAGTGTTCGTAACTTCAAATGTTCCTCATGTAGTAGGTTTTTTATGGATGAGTCTAGGATCCTGCATGAATGCTTCTAATGGTCAAGCAATTTAAGTAGTGTTAGCGTTGACCCAGACTCACCCATGAATCTCAGGAAGCACATATTCAGCTCTCCATCCAATCCTCAAATCAAACCCTGGGAACATGCTGATTTTAGACTTATTTCTTATCTGAGAGACACCATCTCCCCCAAGACAAGTGGAAAGCTTCCATTTCCATCCAGTTGCATTCAGATGAAAATTGTGACCGATGCCAACCTGTGTAACCCATGCTGTTAGAAATTTCATGCACTATAAGTGCCACAAAAGGAACTTCTAAAAATCAAAACATTAAGCATTTCTGGGTTTGGTCATGTTAATCATGGATGGGATGGGCAACTGTTGCGATTTTTCTACCTTATCATGTTTATGGCATCTATATTAGATGCTGATGATTACTGCACACCTTTCGGTGGACTTCCTGGCTAGGAAAATGGTATATACTCTGTTCCTAATGTAGCATGGCAATTTCAGGACCATTTAAAATGACCAATTCTCTGCTAGGATAAAGAACTAAGCATGTAACCTTTAATCATCAAATCACACATAGGGAAGACTAGCATATCAACTACATTGTGCTATCAACTACCCTCATTTGCTCATGGAAATGTAAAATAACAAAAGAGAAAGATACTAGACATCCACACAGTATTTAGGTGGTTTCATACTTCATGTAACTAGAAATAAAAAACATTATTCTTGCTTCTTGTAATAAAAGTCGATGCATCCCAAGGAATAGTTCTAAAGAATATGCAGCCAGAGTTGGTGCATATACAAGAGGCAGCTTGCACTTTGTACAGATAATAATTATCCTTTGCCGAGGTGTATTGCGATATTTTTCTTCAACATTATGCTATCAGAATCAAGGCAGCAAATACATAAGAATACTTATACCAGTATTTTGATTTCCAACTTCTACTTGCATAAAGTCCATGTGTTTACTTAAGAATCAAATGCATAACTTTCAGTCGCATTGACCAATTAACATTGGTAGCCACCTCATCAGATGCATGTTTCATGGACAATATAGAGTAAAGTCTATCACCTGTCCCTAAACTTGTTCGGCTGTGTCATCCTGGTCCCTAAACTCACAAATCGACTATTTAGGTCCTCGAAATTGTTCGGCTGTGTCATCCTGGTCCCTAAATTTAGAAATCACCCATTTAGGTCCTCAAACATGTTCAGTTGTGTCATCCCGGTCCCTAAATTTGGTTTTGAGTCTCATCTAGATCAAAATAGGGCGATCTAAAACTCTATATTAAAAAATAATTCATAACTTTTTGATATGAACTCGAATGAAGATAAACTTTATGTCAAAATTATAGCCCTCAACACGGTCTACAACTTTGTAGTTGAAAAGTTTTTTATTTGAAGTCATTTAGTGAAATTTCAAAATCTATAGACTTATAGCAATATTTTGGGTCCTTAAACAGTTTTGATCAGAAAATTTTCAACTACAAAGTTATAGATTGCGTCGAGGGCTACAATTTTGATATAAAGTTTGTCTTCATTCAAGTTTGTATAAAAAAATTACGAATTATTTTTCGATATAGAGTTTTTAGATCGTATTGTTTTGACCTAGAAAAGACTCAAAACCAAGTTTAGGGACCGGGATGACATAACTGAACAAGTTTGAAGAACTAAACGAGTGATTTCTAAGTTTAGGGAGCGATATGACACAGCCGAACAAGTTTGAGGACCAAGATAACCTAGATGAATAAGTTTGAGGACCTAAACAATCAATTTGCATGTTTAGGGACTGGGATGACACAGCGGACCGATGATGGACTTTACTCGCCAATATATATCAATAATATAAAGTAGCTGGCTGTCTTCTGTCACAAAACAATATTCCAATTAACAGGATTCTGCAGAAGAAAAGAACCTGTAGATTTAGAAACTTTGTAACTGGTATCTTCTTGGAGAGCAGCTGTATGTCACCATTGATGGGCTTGTACTGGAATTTCCACTTCCGGTCGTAATCTAGAGGCTTCAGTACTACCTTCGCCTCAAAATCATTCACCTCAAGATTGAAGAACTGCAAAGACAATATATCATCACATTTAGACATTATGAAGCAGCAGAAAGGATTAAACCAGAATAGTAATAATCATCACTATGGGGGCATAACACTAAAATTTTCCAGATGGGTAACATTTTGGTCGATGTGTAAAAAGAGAGGCTAATTCACGAAACTACTCTTTCAAACGCAGTCATTGGGGATTTGGGGTTTGACATTTCCGAAACCAATGAGCTTGTGGGGATCAATTTTACTACCAGAGGGAAACGATTGGACGGTTCGAACAAATAAAACTACGTGTGACGAAAATCCATATCCAGCAATTTAGGGTTTATGACGATGTTTAGGATTTAGGATGGGTCGAGATGAGACCTCGAGGTTGAGGCCGACGCGGAGGCCCTGGAGCTCCTTGCGGAACTTGAAGTGCAGCTCCGCCGGCACCACGTTGATCTGGTACAGCTCGTCCAGCGTCGTCGGACCCTCGCCGACCCCGCCTTCCGCCCCAACGCCGCTGCTGGAGCTCGAGGCCATCTTCACGGGAGAGAGTGGGGGACTTTTTTTTTCTTCTTTCTTTTTTTTTGCGAAGGTTTTTTCTTCTCTTTCGGCGGTGGATTTGGGCGGCGCGGCGACGGCCCCGGCCTCTCGGGGCACGGTGGTAGACCTGGCATGGGTCACCCGACTCGAACAACCCGACCCAACCCGCCCGAAAAAAACCCGACCCGACCCGACCCGAGCTACGTGGCGGGTGGGTGCGGGCCGTATTTTTTGACCCGCAACAATCAACGGGCCGGGCACGGGCCGTGATTTTTGACCCAAAACCCGACCCAACCCGAAAAACCCGACCCAAAGGCCAAAAAACCCGACCCAACCCGAAAAAAAACCCGACCCGACACGCCCGCGCAGGGTGCACGGGCCAACCCGACCCGACCCGGTGATAGGTACGGGTCGGGCGCGGGCCGTCCTATGCGACCCGTGACCCGACCTCGACCCGACCCGAACCCGACCCGACCCGACGTTTGCCCAGGTCTACACGGTGGAACGGATCGGCCGGCCCGCGCCACCCGGCCGTAATCTACTTGGGTGTTTTGGCGATTTTCACATCGCACCTTCACATTCTTTAGATTCTGCGTCGTGCTTATATGCTATAATTTTTATATCTTTTATATGAGTGATTATTCCGGATTTTTTTTGGTAAACGAGAATAAATGTTAAATTGTGCTTATGCTATAATTCTTTTTGATTTTATAGAAATTGCAACTATCTGTACTTTCAGAAAAGAAACCGAGAAAGCAGGTTCTCTACTAATTATCAAGATATTAAGAAGGTCGCTCATGTTGCTAAAGCTGATCAAGCATAAGAACCTAATTCAATACAACTATACAGTAGAGAGGAACTAAATCGTCGAGGATTCTATGATTAACTCTACTTTTTTTTGTCAAGCTTTAAAACTTAGGAGTATTTTGTGGAGGTGATGTGGTAGCGCCAAGCACCAGCATTGTTGACAACTCATATTTAGTTTGAATGGTTAAATGTATGATAAGATATGTATAAAATCTTAATGAATAAGTGGACGCTCCTAGGACACATTTAGTGTTCAAATATTATACTTATATTATATTTATTCTTGTTAAATAGGATGAATCGTTTAAAAAAATATAATCTTGTTTTTCTACTAAACTTTTATTGGAATGAAAAATCATCTAATTTTATTTAAAGAGGTATGTATATTTTTAATTATACTAGTGTTGATGTATCTTTGCGTTAAGAATTCCGATTGCCGTGTTTTTTTATTCAAATAGATTTCGAATTTGCTGAAAAAAAGAATCCGGTTTTGATTGTGAAAACCACCGCTAAACACCGAAAAAAACCCTGCTCGTTCTACTCTCCCTCCAACGCGCACTCCTCTCACGTATGCCTCTTCTCCGCGCCGTGAGTCCATGACCTCCGCCGCCGCCGCCGCCTCTTCGTCTACGCCCCGCCGCTCCGGCCTCGCATTCTCCGATGTTCCTCCTCCACAGCACCTTCCTGCTCGTCCGCATCCGCCTCCCTCCTCACCACCCCCTCCGCCTCCTCCACTACTTCAGCCCCAACAGCCACCCGCCGCCGCATCATCCGTCCACGGCCCCGGCTCCGGCCCCGGCCCCGCCGCACGCCGCCGAGCTTTGGATCGCCAAAGCGCTCGCATCAGCGTCCCTCCTCCGGCCGCACCGCATCCCTGCCTTCGTCGGCCTCGCTCCCTCCCCGCTCGCCGCCGCGGTCGCGGTCCGCCTCGCGCCGTGCGCCGCCGCCGCGCTGTGCATCTTCTCCTGTCTGCACTCTCCGCCGCTCTCCCTATCCCCTTCTGAGAACTCCTACCGCCACGTCATCTCGTTGCTGTGCCGGTCCGGCCGCCACAGCAACGCCCTTAAGCTGTTCGACCAAATGATGGGCCAGTCGGGGTACTTTCCCGATGCGGGATTCTTCTCGTTCGTGGCAGGATCCTGCACCAATGCGGGTCTTCTTGATGCCGCGGCAACTTTGCTCGCTAAAGGCTCCCAGTTTGGTTGCCACATTGAGCCGTATGCGTGTAACAAGCTCGTGAACTCGTTTATTGCACACGGCCGCACACAGGATGCTGTTGCTTTGTTTGAGAATTGGATTCAAGAGGGGCTGTATTCTCCAGATGTCTGGAGTTTTAATGTCGTCATTAAGTGGTTGTGTCGGGTAGGGAATGTCCAAAAGGCACTTCAGTTGGTTGAAAGGATGGATGAGTTTGGGTGTTCACCGGATACTGTCACACACAATATTCTTGTTGATGGGCTATGCAGGGTTAAGGAGGTGAACAAGGGCCATGAGATATTAAGGAGGCTCCAAAGGGATGGTTTTTGCATGGCCAATGTAGTGACATACACCTCAGTGATCTCAGGTTATTGTAAGGTTGGCAGGATGGAGGATGCTATGGCAGTATACAATGACATGCTTGAATCTGGAACAAAACCCAACACGGTCACATACAATGTACTTATTAATGGATATGGAAAGGCTGGAGATATTGAATCTGCATTGGGAATGTATCAACAGCTTATGCTCCGTCGCTGCCCCCCTGATGTTGTGACATTTAGTTCGTTGATTGATGGGTATTGTCGATGTGGACAGCTTGATGGTGCAATGAGGATTTGGAAGGATATGGTTCAGTACCATATTCAACCGAATGTGTACACTTTCTCTATCATGATACACTCACTTTGTAAGCATAATAGATCAGAGGAAGCTCTTGGTCTTCTGAGGGAATTGAACATGCGGCAAGACATTGCTCCACGAACGTTCATATATAACCCTGTGATTGATATACTGTGCAAGGGTGGAAAGGTGGATGAAGCAAACTTGATCCTATTGGATATGGAAGATAAAGGGTGTCATCCTGACAAGTATACATATACTATTCTAATAATTGGGCACTGTATGAAAGGTAGGATACCAGAAGCAATCACCCTTTTCCACAAAATGGTGGAGACTGGGTGTTACCCTGACGATATTACGGTTAAATCTTTTACTAGTTGTGTTTTGAAGGCTGGGATGCCTAATGAGGTGGATCGCATAATGCTTATTGCTTCAGGACATGCTTCATCTAGTCAGAAAGTTTGTTCTCTCCAGAGTCAAAGACTAGATGTTTCAATTGCTGTATAGTTGAATCATACTAAAATAGAGAATGCAGGGAAGAGCACCTTAACTCTATCTGGTGCTTATTGCATCGTAGAACTGGGACATATCTTGATGAGAGCAACAGGCCCCGGTAAGTTTTTTTTATCAGTTTCCTCCTGCATCACAACTGTGCTAGGTCGTACATTTTGTTTTTTGAACTACCTCCATTTCTACTCTAACTCATAATTACCCAATCAGCACTCTGATTCTGTAAGCTGTGTAAGATATGCCTTAATACCCCCCTCCCCCCGCAAATATGGTAGCATGTTTAATCCGAGAGAAATGTTGGGTGTGAACTGCCCCAGTCATAATGTTACTATTTCTAAATTAAAGACCTAATTGACATGTTTCCCTCTTAGTTTGTTAACATGCCTCAATCCTGTGAATCTCACATTCCCAGTTGAGTTTTATTCAATTTATTCAATGAAACAAAATTGTCGCTTTGCAGGACATTCATCTGAAGAAACTCAAGTGTAAATATTGAGATGTTGGTTGCACCAAGGCTACCTAATTGTCGAGAAAGTAATCAAACCAAGTTCATTCTGAATTAGAATGGAAAGGTTAAGCTATTTGGTGCACTGTGCATTCAGTGAAATGATTTGGTGAGTCTCATGAAGAGGAGTCAAATGAGCGTCCATTGCAGTGATGCTACAAAACTTGCACAGATGATGCTTGACATGCTCCTGTAAACATTATATCTGAGCATAATTTCTGCGGTGAATGGACACTTACTATAGGAAATCAAAGAGTTGGAGTTGGGAATTTGATCTATTAAAAAGGCCTGTACCTTCTACTCTGGACGGGACTGCCAATCAAGCGAGCCACCAGGTTTGAGAATAAGTTGTTGGTAGTCTCTGACTCCCTCATTATTACGCCAGCTGGAGAAAAGGGAGAAACTGATGGTAGAGACATGACTGGAACCCGGGAGACTGACGAGATTGAGCCCCCACCTCAAGTTCATATGCTCTGGTGGGATGATTTCAATGATCAATTCAACAGTCACTTTGGGCATTTTGCCAGGATTCAAGAGCAGCTATGTTCAGGAGATTTTTAACCGAATAAAATTGAACTAGCAGTTGAAGACTCAATGTTGGAAAGAATGTATGGAAGTAAAGTTACTCTCTAGCAGAGCTACTTCAATTATATGACTTATATCCCTTCTTCAGTTGAAGATTATGCTTGAAGAATTGGATGGAAGTGATTTACACTCAAGCAGAGGTACTTCAGTTGTATTATTTCTTCTCTGTCTATTGTTCATCCTCATATAGATTCTTTTTAGGAAAGAGTATGCACACTTGTGCGTTTTTCATGCCCAGATAGCTATGTCTGCAGTGGCATTGTACACAATTTTTGCTAGCTATCTCTCCACAAGTTTGAATATATGTTTTTTCCATTGCAATTTTTAAACTTGCCTTTGAGGTGGTGAGTAGTTTCTAATTTTACTAGCATAATCAGTCTGTTGAGGAGCTGGAATCAGTTAAGCCATGAAAGGACTTCGGCCTGTTCATGAAAGTTCCATGTTGGCTTGTCTGCTAGGCCTCAAATATCACGCTTTTTGGAAGGACTTCAGTTTGTTCGAGCATTAAAATTTAGTTTAAGCTGACTTGGTTAGATGGCCTTAGTAGCACTCCCCAGGTCCTGAGTTCGACTACCCGTGGGAGTGAATTTCGGCTTGGGGTTAAAAAAAAATCCCCTCACCTGCCACCACGCCAAAGCATAAAGGAAGGTCCCGGCCCGCACTCACTCAGGCAACGGCGCCCCTGTTTAAGGGTGGGGCAAGGGTTCGGGGGTTTTCTCGGCCTGCGTGAGAGGTCTTCTCTTATTCAATGCTTGCGTGTTTCTACCCCCTGCAAGCCGTGTTTTTTTAATTAAATTTAAGCTGTCCCAAAGAAGTACATGTTGAGGTGGTAAAGTTCTTCATAATTTCAATTACTAAGTCAAGACATTTCCCGTCTTTTTTCTGAAGTCCAAGTAAAGGTGGTCGTAAGTCGTAACTCGTAAGTCATAATTTCAATTTCTAAGTCAAGACATTTCCCATCCTTCTTTCTTATTTCACTGCTTAAGGAATATCCTTGAGCACTACTTTTGACTGTACAAGGCATAGTCACAGAAGTCAGGATAGATGTCGCATTCCCAAATCCAGGGTCAGGGTGTAGCAGGGTTGATGCCCCATTTCTGCTTGGGTCACCACTCTGCAGCAGCAGAGCACGTGAGCCGTACATAAAAACAGGGGAAAGGAGGGAGAGTGGGATGATGTGGGTTTCTTTTGCTGAGATGTGGGACACAGCTGATATCGAAGAGGTCTACGGCCAATAGCTGACAGTACCACACCACTTAGGGAGCAGAAACAGCCAACAGAGAATAAAACTGTCTCCAATAAAACTTAGGGCACGAAAGGGAAGAGGACACCATGGGAAATCAATTTTACTACTGCCTGCTGCGAGATGTTGGCTAGCAGTGGTTGATTTGTGGACTTCAGAGGTGGGTTGCCGGAGAGGAGAGAGAAAGCGAGTAGCAAGGCACCGCAGGACCGCAGGAGGCAGCTGCATGCGTGACTATTGTAGGGTTACATTAGGTGGGGTAGTTGGTTGGATGGGTTGGATGAATTTACTTGTCCTTTTTTTTACTTTGTATTGAACCTCTATAACTACTTATGCATGACATATCATAGCGACCCATATTTTTAGACCTGCTAATTTTTAGACACCTGCTACCCACGGCCCGGTTGACTTTGACCCAGATTTCTAGTGACCATGGACCATGGTACAAGGTGTACACATTTAGCAACTTTGTTGATAATTCATGAAAATTGCAATTTTTGTTCGTTGAGTTATAATACATAGCAGGCGGGTAACATTGGAATAGGGATGCTCTATGCTTCTGCGCGCGCACTCAGTCGATTAGGCCTCTTGCTTCTTATATGTCTCCATTTTTATCAAAGAAGCAAATGAGTCGCAGCGAAAGGATCATATCAGCTGGCCTCAAAATGATATTCAGTGCGGCATATAATCATATGATGGTGCCAGCATGCATTGGTTTCTAACTTGAAGATGAAAGTAGGTTGCAAGATCAGTGCTATTGAACATGAGTCTACTCTATTCTCTCATCCATGCTATCAGCATCTGGTTGATTCTCCATGAATGTTGTCAAGAATTGCCATCACCCCAATGATGAAAGCTTGGTCATATCCTGACTGCACTTCCACATGGTAAAAGTCCTTGCCTCCTATCAGTTCTCTCCTACCCATCTGCAGAACAGATACCATGCGTTAGATCCCAATCCCTGGTGCTTAAATGTTGGTGGCATGAATGTGATGCTGACAATACACTTCTACACTTTCATATAGACAAGTGCATTTAGATTTATTTGGATAACAGGGTAGCAATATAGCTTGAGATGATTAAGCACTTCTGTTAGTCCAACATGAACCATGACTGTAGATTTGTAGAATATACTTTGTTTTTGCTGTTGTCATGGAATAATTCTTGTTAATCATGATCTGAATTAGTTTATGTATGCCTTAATCAATTCAGTGACAATAAAAAGAATGTCGGAAAGATAATTTACTACAAAAGCTGAGGTAAGAGTAGCCGACTATAATGGTCCGGATGGCATACCTGGGCCACTATTTTTCTGGTGCAATCAACTATTCTACAGTCTCTATCTGCAAAAGATCCACCAATTTCGAAATCCCAATTTTTGCAGTGCCTTTTGGGTTCAATATGAATTCTAATTGGAGCACTTTGTGCTATGCATGATTTCGGATCAGTTAGGCTGAAGACCAACTTGTCTTTTCCTTGGTAATCCATCGAGTATCCATTCCATTTGTTCCTAGTGCTTAGAGCCTGGACAATTCCTCCCTGCGGTTTAGAGTTTTAATAATGCAAACATCAAAGAAACATAGGAAGTGAAGATATTGTAGGACAAATAGTTGTGTTTCTTTTTCACATTTATGTTTCTGCCATTTCTCTGTATGAAGTTCTTGCATTCTCACTATTTTCTTCTTTAAGAGCTAGTCCCCTATTGTAAATGGGACTATGGGAGCTGGAACAAAAAGCTGTTGCCGCATCTCTACAAAATTTAAGAGCTAGCCAGTGCAAGCGAAGTATGAATTGATGCAAGTATGCTCATAGAATTGGATCAACATAATATTGGTTCTTCTTCACCATCTTAGCTCAAGTGAAGCACTGAAGATCAAGAAAGCATGCATTGATATTTTGCAGTTATGATCCGTTACCTTTTTAGAGATGAATAGTATTGGTTCTCCTTCGCCATCTTTGACCATAATCTCTCCCTTGGATCCAAGTATTCCACAACCATCTACGGTGAAGACAACATTATGACTGAGGTCAGTAACTACAAAACCACCACCATTCACTACAATGGGTCGTCTCCTGATCATCAGCATTGTTGGAGTGCCTGAGCAAAAAATCTTGCTAACTACAGGAATGCTGTTGTCCATTTTGCTTAATGCTGCTCACAAAGTGGAGGGAGAGAATCTCTTGCTTGGATCTGAACCCCCGTTTCTGTTTGCCCGCCTTGCCTTTAGCAAGTTCTGTGGCCAGCAGGCGAGTACTTATATTGGAGCAAAAGGCGATCGTTTCAAACAAGACAGTCTCCCAAGCTGAGAAGCAATGAGGAAAATCCAGTAGGTTGGTGTGGTTCAGTCTCTCTACAATGGAAAGTCACTGCAAGAACTTCTCTTGCAAGTTGGACAAAAGCCCTGCATAAAGCAATCCTGAAAAAAGAAAAACTGCTCTGGTTGAATATAGTTTGTCCAACTTTCATAAAGCAGCATCTTTCTGGCGGTGTCGCCCAGAAGTTTCTCCTTGGCAATTGTATGTATCTCTTCTGTGAGTGCTTCTTATGTGCATTTTAATCATTTCATTTGAGGTTGCAAACTGTCTTTTGATTTTTTTTTCATCTCAAACTTCTAACATCTCAAATGTGCGCATGGCACTATTAGATGATAATAATTTTACCAGAAGGCAGGAATATTTGTAACCGGTGCATTTCTTATTACGCGTACTTTAATCTGAATGAAGTTAGCCTTGTGGGATCCATGTCCATGCAATAGTATTTCTGGTTTCTGGGCTATTGGCACATGCTCTCTGCATGCTACTATTGTTTGTAATCCCAGGTGATCAATAATTTCTTTTGTTTTCTAATTGTTAATGCTTTCATTTGCTCATGAATTCATATGTCATGAAATTAATCTCAAGAATTACTTATGCAGAACGTGTGGATTAGCATGGGAGCAGATATGTTTTGGGAGGTCAGCAGAAAGAAAAGAAGACTTTGGAGGAAAGGAAATGAAAACAGGCAACCTGATTTTGCTAGCCAATCCAATTTGGCAAAAGCTTGGCTGAGCACGCTATTAACCTATTCAAGGAAAATGCCAAAGCTTTACCAATAATGAAATGGGCCTTGCATCTTGTTAGCGTGTCGTTGATTGGCGCCTATAATCCTGTATTTTTGTGTGTTTTCAAGAGAATCTCTTTTTAGCCTGTCTTGAGTGCAACTATTAGAATTTAAATGTCCAAGCAATTGCATATGAATTGAAGTCCTTTTTATGTGTTCTTCGTTCAAAAAAAGTGCAAGCGATTGAATTCTGAAATTTTTCTTAATTTAGATTTTTTTTTGTTATTGCCATTCCGCAGGTTGACTTTGGTATCTTTACTGCAAAAAAAAAAATTTTCACTACTGTTTGCATCATGTCCTTTTGTTGTCGCTGACAACTTTTCCTTTTCTTTGTCTGGAGGACGATATCTCTTGAGTGTCCCTTTCATGCAATCAATTATCAATCATGCTGGCCGGAGCTGTTGAATCTTAGGATCCTTGATTTCTGAGGCACTTTGCAAGAAAAAGCGCACTGCATTTCTACTGTTGATGTGAATATCACTTGGGCTGAAAAGGATTTGACTATATTCCATCGCTGGTGCTTTCTGGAGCACTCTAAATGTTCATGCCTTTCTTTTTTGGGCTAAAAGAATGCTTGATTCTCCTATATTTCTGACCTTCGCTGGTGATTGGTGAACTATTCGAGATTTGGGGAAAGAATACATTTGTAATTCTTCATAGTATTTTGTAAAGCCAACCACTAACTCTGTGGCTTGTGTTTTTATTATCGTGTGTGTTCTAAGCTGCATGCCCCCCCATATTCTGACATTGGTTAACAGGCTATGCCGTTGCAGTAAGAGTCGATCAAGCATCACCTAGAGCTGTGGCCTATTGTTGGCTTGTTTCAGCCTCTATGTAGCTTTGGTACAAAGCGCCTAACCCTAATTGATTCTCCTGCCTAACCCTACTGTTTATTCGTGGCCAGGGAAAGCCGAACAGTGGCGCTGCCGGGGCATCGTCAAACATTTCTGGCAAGCGAAGCCGTAGCCAGTTAACAAGGGCCGGCGTGTTGACATGCCGACTGGCCGCCGGAGGAATTGCCGGCGAGCCCTTCCGACCGAACCTTTGGGACTAAGCAACCACCTGCTAAAGGAAAACTTGACCGCATCTTTTCTCAGCGAAGTTCAGTTTTTGCAGATGGAATCTGTGGGCACTTGCTTTTGTTCTCCTCCTACCTTACTGCAAGACGAACAAAATGCTGCTGGCTCGATCATTGGTCTTCTGCTGCGAAGTGGACGGAAGGTTCAGAGAGTTCCGTGGAGACTGGGTTTACGCCTTTTGTTCGCTCCGAATCCGAAGTCTTTTTTGGTTGCACAAACAATGTGTGAAAGTGTTGTGATGATCGATGCTCTGAGAAATGGGTTGTTGGGGCGATGCGGTTTCCATCGGACACCGCAGCGTACTGACTTGAGCAGTGATATCCGGCATTTCTTTGTGAGAGGGGGTGGGGTTCTGCCGCACCCACCGGCGGCGTCTCACAACCGTCACTGGTGGCACGGCGTGACAAGGAAGAAGGATTATGATTTGTTTTAGAATTACCTTGTTATTTCATTTACATTTAAGACCTGTCGTGTGGGCCCTGCGTGGCTGTGTTAGTCTGTGCTTATAAGCTAGGCATGTAGGGAACGAGACCAACTTGTGAAAGAAGTAAGAAAACTCTCGGAGAGGAATCTGTAGTCGTCCGGTCGCCGCCCATGTCTGGCTTGCTCACGTCTTCGAGATCTCGATCTCTGTAGGCCAAGGGTAGTTATAGTGGTATCAGATTCAGCCTTTCTCGGCCGCCGCTTCCCCCTCGCCGTCGCGATTTCCACCTGGTCCGGCCGCCATCCCGGCGCGCGAGACCGCTCCGCCGATTTCGTCCGATTTCGGCACCCACGCCACACGTCGGTTAGCCGCCCCGGCGCCGCCGTCCACATATTCTCCTCTGCCGCTTAGGTTTTAGCGCGGAAATCCGGCGAACTCTGTTGGACAGCGTCTTCAGGTGCGTGTCCGCGGCAACCCGTCGGTCTTGATCTGAGCAATCGATTCGGTTGAGAGTGTGTGATTCCGGCTGCGATCTGCGGCGGAGTCACTGCCCGTAATTCCTTTCTCGCTTGGATCGACTTGCGGTGCGGACACAACGGCGCCTCCCAAACCTTCAGCACAGTCCCAGCTCCTCTTGGAAGCCATGGCTGCCGCCGAGCAGCGTGAGGATGCTCGATGGGAACACCTCATGGAGAGTGTGGATCTCTTATTCGCCAAGGTCGGGGTGATTGATCACAATCAGCAACAGCTCAATACCCAAATGGATCTGAGTGCTCAAGTGGTAGAGAGGATGTTGTGTGACCAGGAAGCGCTCGCAAAGCAAATGGAGCTCACTGGGCAGGCAGTGGCGCAGTTGACTTTGGATCGCCATCATCCTCCACCAGAGTCTCCCCATCCCCTCCACCATGATGCTCGCCACAGGGGTTTCCAGCAGGGTACCAGTTCCCGTGATAACGAGGTATTTCCTTCTTACAATCATCGTGACATTCACAGGAATCACTCTGAGCAGCACAGTTACTCTCGCAATGCACTGCCTAAATTGTCTTTTCCAATGTTCTATGGTGTGAATCCTGCTATCTGGAAAGATAAATGCTTAGATTACTTCCATTTTTACAACATCCCTGAGAGTTTGTGGGTGACATCAGCATCTCTGAACATGGATGAAAATTCTTCTAAATGGTATCAAATGTACAAACTGACTAATGGGGTTAGCACTTGGTCTGAATTTATAAAGGCTGTTGAACAACAGTTTGGCTCCTTTGAGTATAGAGATGATATGGTTGAGTTGGTGTCCTTGTATCAGGAGGGTGCTTTAGAGGACTATATCTCTGCATTTGTGAATCTTCAATATCAGATCACCATGTATAATACTGGAATGGATCAGATTTATTTTGTTACACAGTTCATTAAAGGGCTAAAACCTGAATTGAGATTTGGTGTTCAGTCTCAAGTACCAGACACCATGCAAAGGGCTATTATGCTGGCTCGAGTTCAGCAGCAAATAGCAGATAGTAAACCCTCCAAGGCTACTAAATACCAGCAGTTTTCTAAGTTCAGTACTCAGTCCACCAAGTCTGATGTCAGAAGCAACAATAGTACAAGTTCACTCTGGAAGGAAAGGCAACTACGAGATTTCAGAAAAGCCAATGGGCTCTGCATGTATTGTGGGGACAAATTTGATGCTGCTCATGCTGCTAGTTGCTCCAAGAGACCACAGAATCAAGTCCACTCTTTGGTAGTCAATGACTTGGATCAGCCCCTCTCTGATGAAATCCTCACACAACTGGCTATGGAGGAGTCTGTCACTCAAGAACTGGAACAATTATCCTTGAATGCTTTAGCTGGCACTGCAGTGGGTGATGTTCTGCAACTCAGAGGCCGTGTCCAGAACAAAGTCATGCTTGTCTTGATTGACAGTGGCAGTTCTAACAGTTTTGGTCAGTGCTTCCTTCTTGAATAGAGCTGGTCTCACCACAGTCCCTACCACTCCAAAACAGGTTAAATTACCTAATGGTCAGCTGCTAGTCAGTGATAGTAAGGTACCACAGATGGAATGGTGGTGCCAGGGTCATACTCTGGTACATGATATGCAGGTTTTGGACTTGACTGCTTATGATGCTATTCTTGGTTATGATTGGCTTAAATTGCATAGCCCAATGACTTGCCTTTGGAATCAGTACAAGATAGAGTTTGTGGAGAAAGGTAAACTGATCCAGCTCCAAGGAGTTCAGCCAGCTCCCATGTCCATAACCCCAGTCTCTGTGACTACGTTGGTCAAGCTCCACAAGAGCAATGATATTTGGGCATTGGCACTGATTACTTCTGTCCCACCCCAGACTTCTGATCCACCTGAGGAAGTGCAGGCCCTACTCCATGAATTTGAGGATGTGTTCTCCAAACCATCTACTTTACCACCTCCACGGCCATATGACCATACCATCCCTCTTCTACCAGATGCAGTGCCAGTGAACACTAAACCATACAGATACTCCCCCATGCACAAAGATGAAATTGAAAGGCAAGTCAAGGAACTTCTGTCACATGGTTTGATTACTCAGAGTACTAGCCCCTTTGCCTCTCCTGTTTTGTTAGTCCAAAAGAAGGATGGAACATGGAGATTTTGTATCGATTATAGAAAGCTCAATTCCCTTACTATCAAAAATAGGTTTCCCCTCCCTATTATAGAAGAAATTCTGGATGAATTGGCTGGTACAAAATTTTTCACCAAACTGGACATGACTGCTGGATATCATCAAATCCGCATGGCTGCATCAGATGAGTTCAAAACAGCCTTTAAGACTCATCATGGGCATTTTCAGTTTAAGGTGATGCCATTTGGGCTCACAAATGCTCCAGCAACCTTTCAGTATGTCATGAATGAGATACTTCAGCTCTTCCTCAGAAAGTTTGTTCTAGTTTTTCTGGATGACATCCTGATTTACAGTCCCTCCATGACATCACATTTGACACATCTGAGGGCAGTCCTACATCAACTGAGGAAACACCAATTTTATCTCAAAAGCAGTAAGTGTTCTTTTGCTCAAATTCAGATTGATTACCTTGGTCATGTGATATCTCAAGAAGGAGTCTCCACTGATTCATCTAAAACAGCTGCTATGTTTAGTTGGCCTCAACCCACAACAATTACTGAGCTAAGGGGATTTTTAGGTCTCACTGGGTACTACAGACGCTTTGTCCAGAACTATGGCATCATTGCCAAGCCATTAACTCAGTTACTAAAGAAGAAACAATTCATGTGGACTGCAGCAGCCACAGAGGCATTCCAGGCCCTCAAACAGGCAATGTCTCAAACACCTGTCTTAATCCTTCCAGATTTCAGTTTACCATTTGTGGTTGAAACTGATGCTTGTGCCCATGGAGTTGGAGCAGTGCTAATACAACGAGAGAGACCAGTTGCTTATCTGAGTAAAGCTTTGGGACCTACTCATCAGCAACTTTCTATCTATGAAAAGGAATTTTTGGCCCTGATAATGGCTGTTGAGAAGTGGCGTTCATATTTGCAGCGTCAAGAATTTACAATTCGCACTGATCACAAAAGCCTCTCCTATTTGACTGAACAAAATTTGCAATCTGACCTCCAACGAAAAGCTATGACCAGACTCATGGGTCTTCAATTCAAGGTTGTCTACCGCAAAGGTAAAGAGAACCTCGCTGCTGATGCTCTTTTTAGAGTGGGACACTTGATGGCTTTACAGGCAGTCTCTGAAGCTACCCCAGTTTGGGTACAAGAAGTGTTGAATTCCTACCATACTGATCCTGCGGCCCAAACACTTTTACAATCACTAGCAGTTACCTCTCCCAATGCCCAAGGTTACTATTTGGATAATGGGTTGATCAAGTATAAGAACCATGTGTGGCTGGGCCATAATTCTGCACTTCGCACTAAAGTTATTGCTGCATTCCATTCCAGCCCAATTGGGGGTCATTCTGGGATCAAGCCAACCTACCACAAGGTGAAACATCACTTCTATTGGAAAGGGCTCAAGAAAGATGTAGAGAACTTTGTGCAACAATGTGTGATCTGTCAGCAATCAAAACATGAACACACTCATCCTGCGGGCTTACTGCAACCACTCTCTATACCAGCTGGAGCTTGGCAGGATATTTCTTTGGATTTCATAGAAGGATTGCCTACTTCTGGGGGGTGTTCAGTGATCTTGGTGGTAGTGGACAGGTTCACTAGATACGCTCACTTCCTACTACTCAAACACCCTTTCTCTGCTCTGCAAGTTGCACGGTTGTTACTGGATTCTGTTATCAGATTGCATGGCCTTCCCAAGTCTATGGTTTCTGACAGGGATAGGGTATTCCTCAGTACAGTATGGCAAGACCTTTTTTCTTTGTTGGGTACTAAATTACTCCACAGTACTGCATACCACCCTCAAACTGATGGGCAGACTGAAAGGGTCAATCAGTGCCTAGAGATGTATCTCAGGTGTGCAGTACACAACACTCCAACTTTGTGGAAGCAGTGGTTACCATTGGCCGAGCTGTGGTACAATTCATCCTTTCACACTTCCTTAGGCTGCTCTCCTTTCAAAGCCCTGTATGGTCATGAGCCTAACCTGGGTGTTATTGCTGCATCAACTGCATTTGCTGAAGCTGATACAAGTGTTCAGGAGATACTGCAAGAAAGAAATGCTCATATCACTGTACTCAAGGAGCATTTGGCAGCTGCTCAGAACAGAATGAAGTTGCAAGCTGATAAGATGAGGACTGATAAGCAGTATCAGGTTGGGGAACATATATTGTTGAAACTACAGCCTTATGTTCAGTCTTCACTAGTGAACAGACCCTACCCAAAACTCGCCTACAAGTACTTCGGCCCTTATTCCATCTTGGAGCGTGTGGGTGCAGCTGCTTACAAGTTGGATTTACCACCTGACAGTAAGATTCACAATGTTTTTCATGTGTCACAATTGAAGCCATTTGTTCCTGATCACTCTCCGGTTTTCTCTGATCTGACCAAACTAGTGGACCTCAGTTCTCATGTTACTGAACCAGAAACAGTGTTAGATCGACGTTTGGTTAAGCGTGGTAACACAGCTATTCCGCAAGTGCTCATCAAGTGGACTACTCTACCGGTGGAGTCGGCTACCTGGGAGGATTTCTATGTGGTGAAGCAGAAGTTTCCTGCATCAGCTGCTTGGAGACAAGTCAGCGCTGAAGGGGGGGGGAGCTGTCACAACCGTCACTGGTGGCACGGCGTGACAAGGAAGAAGGTTTATGATTTGTTTTAGAATTACCTTGTTATTTCATTTACATTTAAGACCTGTCGTGTGGGCCCTGCGTGGCTGTGTTAGTCTGTGCTTATAAGCCAGGCATGTAGGGAACGAGACCAACTTGTGAAAAAAGTAAGAAAACTCTCGGAGAGGAATCTGTCCCCGTCCAGTCGCCGCCCATGTCTGGCTTGCTCAGGTCTTCGAGATCTCGATCTCTGTAGGCCAAGGGTAGTTACACGGCGCTGGCGCACGCGGTCGCAGGGCAAAACCGCAGGCGCGCCGCCACCGGTCACATCGGCCGGGGCCGGTAGTTACGCCTGGGGCCGGCCTGGCCACCGCACTCGCAACCAACCGCGTCTTTTTTATTTTTATATTTTTGGAAAACATTTTTTACATAAATATATTTTTAATTTCACAATTTACAGTTTTGTACCCCTACCGCCCGGCAGGGGGGCGGCAGGGACTTATATGTAAATTATAAAAAAATTTATTTGCGCGGAAGCCTTGGCGGGAGCCTGCCGCCCCCCTGCCGGGCGGCAGGCCCCCTGCCGCTAATCCACTGGGCGGCAGGGGGCGGCAGGCTCCCCCTTACTGTATAAAAGGTTTCTCTCCCCCCTCCCCCCTCATTTGCTTCCCACGACATCCAGAGAGCGGAAGGGAGAGAGGAGGGGTGAGGGAGGGAGTTGTAACGGCGAAGCCCTGCCGAATTTTGGATCCTAACCGCAGGTAATAAATATTTCTCAACTTTCTCAATCTAAATTTTTTGTATGTTTAATTCTATAATTAGTGTATGCAGCAGTAATAATATTTTAGCGATTTAGGTAATGTTTTTAATATAATTTAGGTAGAATTAAGATTAGTTTTTAGAAAAACCAATTAGGTTTACCAACAAATTTTGTGGTATTGATTAGTTGTTTAATACGAGAAAAAAATTCGAGAAATAGTCAGAAATTGTAGAAAATGTTAGAAAAGTATATGAAACATTCAGATAAATTGTAAAAAATGTAGAAAAATTTAGAAAATATTAGAAAAATATATTTATAAAAATATATTGTACAAAAATTATAGGAAATGCAAGAAAATGTTAGAAAAGTTTATGAAAATTTAAGATAATTTGTACAAAAATGCAGAAAAATTGTAGAAAATGCAGAAAACTTATATTTTTTGTGTTAGGTATGGCCGAAGATACGCCAGCTCTACTTGACGGAGTCATAGACTCGTCGCACCGGTCATTCCTTGCAGTGGTTCAGCGCGTGAAACTTAACGTGCTGCGTCCACGTCCACCAGCGGAGTTTATTCCTGTTGACCCACGATGGGTGCCCAGGTGATATGTCGTCGGATTATGTTTCTAAGAATACGTTTGTTTCGTATACGTTTCGTACATAATGTACTTACCTTTGATCGTTATATTTTTCAGGTTGAGTGAGGCTGGTCTTCTTACTATAGGTCGTCTTGCTGAGAGTGGTTCAGTAAAGCTGGACAGGTCTCTACTGACGGCTCTGGTTGATAGATGGAGGCCTGAGACAAACACCTTCCACCTCCCTTGTGGGGAGATGACACCGACCCTACAGGACGTTGCGATGCTGCTGGGTCTTCCTATCAGTGGGGATGCCGTAGGGCCTCATGTCGTCCCGCCTACGTGGTTGGACGATCTAGAAGAGCGTTTTGCAAATATTGACATTGTGATTGATGTAGAAGAGCGTTTTGCAAATATCCACGACCTTTCGGTAGACATATAGTCAATATCTTAATTTCAATTAATTGTGGTATGAAATTCTAATTCCTTTTGTATTTACATATAGGATCATAACAGTTATATGATGCTGGACCTTCTTCGTATTACCCTACGGCGACAGCAGAAGGAACGCAAGGTAAATATCTAATCTGTAGCCCGAATTTATCATGTGCTTCTTATTTCTACGAATATTTTAAATAATTTGAACGGTTTACAGGATCGCACCACCAACTTTCTGATATGGGTCATTCCTCGTATCCACCACCACCAGGTACGTATGATGAATATGTACCCAAATATATGACTTATAAGACGATGATTAAGATATCTTAATTGCTACTGTATAGGGCCCACACAGGATACCTTTGAGGCGAACTTCGAAGATTGGAGTCGGTTATTTTCTACACCTAACCAGCAGGCCGATCCTACCTTTCAGACACCTATGGCCACCGGACGTTCAGGTAGAGACGTAGGGCCTCCAGAGCGGCACACCTACTCTACAGACCACGTCCACGCTCAGCGTAAAAGAGGTCGACATGGCCGGGGTGGCCGGGGTGGTTAGGAGGTGCTTCTAGCTATTTCCGTATTTTTGTTATGGACATGTCGTCATGTTATACTTATTTCGTTCTCAGGCATCACCTATTTCGTTCTCATTTGCGTATGTGTATGAATTGCTAACTTATACTTTTCATATTCATATACTTTACTAATGCTTTTTATTTGTATCCAAAATATCTAAAACCACATCTAATGGCCCATTCTGCGGGGAGGGGGAGCCTGCCGCCCCCCTGCCGGGCGGCAGGCCCCCTGCCGCCCAGTGGATTGGCGGCAGGGGGCCCGCCCCCCCCCCCCCCCCCCCGCAGGGGGGGCGGCAGGCTCCCGCCAAGGGCTTCCGCGCAAATAATTTTTTTAATTTACATATAAGTCCCTGCCGCCCCCCTGCCGGGCAGTAGGGGTACATAACTGTAAATTGTGAAATTGAAAATATATTTTTGTAAAAAATATTTTCCAAAAATATAAAAATAAAAAAGACGCTGCACCGACCCGACCGTGCACAGCTGCGCGACCTTGCCTGCCAGCCCGCGTCTGAGAAAGGAAATCGGCCGCAGCAGGCCTGCAGTGTGTGCCGGGCCCGCACGCACGCGCTGCTTGCCGCCGCCGCTGCCTCGGCACCAGCATAGCCCACCAGCCGATGGTTGCCTCCACATGGGCCGGTAAGAAAGTATTATGATTGGCGAGGAGCCGGCGAAATCTTATATGAAGAAAGAAAGTAATAGAGTAGCGAGAAGAAAACAGACCAATAGCGTTGTACTATAACACTTCTCCATTCCACTGGATGCACGTCGCTATCCTAGCGATGCACCATTCTCTACCGCTGTCGCGCCGCATTAAATATTGTTCACGCTGGAGTTTATTTCGCCGGCAACCAGCGCAACCATTAGGGCAATTCCATTGCGGTTGAAAATCGAATCATGACCGACATAAACTGAATAAAGCACATAGTAAGATTCTGACTCGTGGTGTCAGAAACTAAAATCGAATCAAGTTTGCAGTTCGAAAGTGGGTCCGTCCCATGAACTTAAAAGACGGGGGGCCGAGGGTACATTTGTTTGTGTCGTTTATTGTTGCTGTCGGTTCCTTGAAAGCGATTTGAAATCAATTTTGCACTGCAGCCTCCAAATCGTAGTCTGACCAGCCATCAAGCCCCCATCACCGCCAAGGCAACGGACGAAGCCAGGACGGCACAGATAACCAAACCAGATAAACACCCCCCCTTTGCGTTATTCCTACCACTGGAGAACAACGCTGTCACATCGTCGCACTGCACCACGATGGCACTCTTATGTTATCCTTTTCCGTGCACGGGAGCCTGAAAATGGTTGGAACGGATTGAGCCTGGGATATTTTCCAAAAAAAAAAGATTGAGCCTGGGATTGCAAAACGGCCTCGATCGAAAGAGCAGGGCTGCGTGTTCAGCGTCGCACAAGGAAGAAGCAACAAAAAAAAAACTGCTGATTGATTGGTCGCCCTGCTTTTTCGCTGCGGAGTTGTTCGTGATCACTCGACACTTCTTTGCCCGAATTAGCAGTTCAGCACGCACGCAGCTAGCGAAATGCAGTGCCGCGCGCCAAGGTCAGGAACCTCGCGTTGCGTTTGGTGTTTGGCGTGCCTGGACACCTAGTAAGGCTAGTACTACGTGCCGACGCCATTTCATAAGCCTCCAACGCCGATGACTACTGCCATGATTGGGATGATCCATAATGCTTCTGTTTCTATGCTGCCGCCAAATGTACCCCACCCAGTATCTGCCCGTCCCCTGCGGCGGCCCAATCTATCTGTTTCTTCATCCTCGCCGATGGAGACAAAGACAACACCATTTTGTCTTAGCCGCTTATTGCAAACAAATGAACAGCCTTATGATTAGGGTGCATGGATTTGAGAGTTTCACAGCTTTCCAATTCCCATGGGCTCCACACGCCCTCTTTTTTTTTCACTGGACAGAGTGTAAAAAACACTCTTTTTGCTTGGCTTGTTAGCCAACCAACCAGTATTATTTTTCTCTCATGCCAAATTAACATGATCCAGTAAGCCAACAGCCAGGCAACAATATTTTCTACTCATAATAAATCAGCACTTGCCACCAGCCACAGACAAACGAACAAGTGTTTGTTGACATCTTTCTAGGTTAACACACGATCGCGCTAGATCGCGCAGTACGCAGCGACGCTCCTTGTAGCGCCGCAGCACCAACCGGTCAGACTGGTATGGTGGACCGGTCAGACCGGTCTCGCCGAGGTAGCCCGACGAGGATCTAACGAACGCCCGCCCGAGAGGGACCTCGTCGGGGCAGGCGCACCTTGGGTTGCCCTAGGCTCGGCAGGCCAGCTAGGGCGCCCCCCCACGCCATGGAGACGAGAGACGAACATCACATAGGGTTAGAAAAGATTAGGGCAAAGAAAAGGTAAAAAGGATAAAAGTGTTTGATAGATTCGATTGGATTAATTTCAATCGGCCGTAGCCCTTTATATTTATAGGGAGGGGAGGTCGTACCCCATTAGGAGTCTAACTTTATACAAATCCCGCGTCAAAATACAACTCCAAATTCGGACTGTGCAGTTTGGACCGGTCTGACCGGTCCGATCCTGTGTCAAATCTTCCAGAAGCCATAACTCTCTCGTCCGAACTCCAAATTGGGCGTTCTACATATGCAAACTCCAAATTGGGTGTTCTACATATGAATTTCGATCGTCTCAACGAGGGCTACGCAATGGTGAAGTCCAATTTGCATTTTGGCAAAGTCACCTTGACCGGTCAGACCGGTTTGTACATACCGGTCAGACCGGTTTGTACATACCGGTCTGACCGGTCTGCACAGTCTGCCAATTTTGGTCGTTAACATATGCCCTCCTATTTTTGGTGACGCTGGCATGCCAAAAAACAAGCATCTGGACCAAAATTACCTAAGGATGATGATAAACATGCATCTGCCATATTTTGTTCTAAGAGAGATAAATTCTATTGGTCGTATCTTGCTTCTTCTTCAAGCTGATGACGAAACAACTTGCTTAGGCCTCCATAACTGATTCATGATTGCCAACCTTGCTGGTACAACCTCCGCTTGCTGTTCCATAGACTCCTTGCGTATCCGCTGCAGCCTCCTCTTTTGAGTGTGAGACAAGCCTGAGGGACACCACCTCGGCTATAAATATTGATTATCTTGCTTCACATCCTTCTCACCATCTTGACTGCATTTAGGTTTGCTTTTGACCAGATTATCGCTAGCAACAATCGGTCTTTGAGAAGCACCATGGCTTGGATATATAGAAGAATATTAAATAAAGTATGGATGCATATACATTCTACTATAATCCATAGGTGTGTAATAACAAAGATTCGGCCAAAACCATAGAGCAACCGGTACTGAATATGGCATAGCAGCACAGTTACCTTGAGATGAACGAGGATCCAATTGCTCGCAAGATCTTGATGATGCCTTTTTATCTTTAGCTTCGTTTGACCGTCCCCTTTGCTTCTGGGTGGCTCCCATCTTCTCATATTTGGCCAGGAGCTTCTTGAAGCTTGGCCTTATCTAATTTTTGGCCTTGAAAGAATTCCCAGATTCACTGGAGGTACCGGTCAGACCGGTCTTGGCGCCGGTCAGACCGGTCGGGACACCGGTTAAACCAGTTCCATCAGAACCAGTCGCTTTGGGATTATCTTGCCCCCCAAGCCGAACTTGATTTTTGTTCAGCTATATTATTTGAAACATCTTCAACATTTGGGGCAATCTGTTCAATAGAACTAGCCGATGTTTCTTCAACGGTCGGCTTGTCTATCCTTTGTGTCAAATCTGAATTTTTACTTAATCTCCCATCTTTTTTGACACGATAGACTTGTTTAGTCACCTTATGTGTCTTTTTCTGCACAGACCGATTTTTGTAATTAAAACGGTCATTGATGTTAGGTGGTGACTTTTTAATTGCCGATTCCTTATATGTAATATAATCTGAACAAAAATATCTAGGAGGAAACGGCATATACGAATTATAAGACCATGGAGGATAAGAATAATGCATATTAAAACAGAATTCCGATGACACATGTAAAGATGATCTATATGATGGAAATAGCATTGACATGTGAGGTAATCTCAATTGCCGATTCCGCTCATAGAATTTCTGTTTTGGAATAGATTTGGCTTGCTTGGAATTTTTAGACCGACTCGCATCATTATTTTGTTTTTTGGATTTAGCCAGAAGCTCTCCAAGAACGGGCTTCGGCTTTTCCTTCTGATGATTTGTACGGTCTTTGGCTTCAACTGTTTTCCAAACACTAATCTCAGGTTTCTTGGGTTTAACCATCTTAGGTTGGAATTTTTCACCAGAAACCCTAGAAGAAGCGGTTAGACCGGTTGGAGAACCGGTCAGACCGGTTGTAGTGCAACCGACACCTTTGCCTTTGTTTTGTTGCCCCCCGAGTGTTGTAGTACTAGATTTAGTTGTGCTCTTGCTAGGGGATTTTAATTCGATAAATTCGGCTTGAGACGACCGAATTGTATCTTGATCAACAACATCACAAGTTGGCAAATCATTGCAAGGATTATTAGTCGGCTTTTCATTAGCCGATTTTTGAATAATAGAAGTTGCAACTGAACTATCTTCTTTATCAATTAAATACTTGACAAAATCAGATAGCACATTAGATAAAGATAAAGTGCCTGAAGATTGCATCTTAATATATCGATGGTGGATGGTGGCTGCAACTCCTTCATCTTAACGACTCCTTGCTCTGTTATACGAAAACAGGACAGAAGTAGGCCTTTGACTGTTCTATCGTATTCTCGTCGATACTCTTCAAGTAGTTCTTCATATGATGCTGGATTGCTAGGATTTGACAAATCGGTCATGATAGCCTGATTCTCGTTCCCCAGCGGAGTCGCCAATTTGTGTTGACGCCTTTCTAGGCCAACACACGATCACGCTAGATCGCGCAGTACGCAGCAACGCTCCTTACAGCGCCGCAGCACCAACCGGTCAGACCGGTATGGTGGACCGGTCAGACTGGTTTCGCCGGGGTAGCCCGACGAGGATCCAACGAACGCCCGCTCGGGAGGGACCCTATCGGGGCAGGCGCACCTTGAGTTGCCCTAGGCTCGGCATGCCAGCTAGGGCGCCCCTCTCACGCCATGGAGACGAGAGACGAACAACACATAGGGTTGGAAAAGATTAGGGCAAAAAAAGGTAAAAAAAAATAAAAGTATTTGATAGATTCGATTGGATTAACCTCAATCCGCCGTGGCCCTTTATATTTATAGGGAGGGGAGGTCGTACCCCATTAGGAGTCGAATTTTATACAAATCCCGCGTCAAAATACAACTTCAAATTCGGACTGTGCAGTTTGGACCGGTCTGATCGGTCTACCAGACCAGTCTTACCGGTCCGACCATGTGTCAAATCTTCCAGAAGCCATAACTCTCTCATCCGAACTCCAAATTGGGCGTTCTACATATGCATTTCGATCGTCTCAACGAGGTCTACGCAATGGTGAAGTCCAATTTGCATTTTAGCAAAGTCACCTTGATCGGTCAGACCGGTCTGTGCATACCGGTCTGACCGGTCTGTGCATACCGGTCTGACCGGTCTGGTCATCAACAGTGTTTTTTTCCCTTGGCACATGGACGGTGGTCTTAGTTCTATGAATGTGTCAGCTTCTTTTCCTCTTTTGTGAGGCTGTGTGCTGCTAGGCACAGGCCAGGAATTTTACTAGCATTGTTGTATCGTTTTAATGTAACGTTACTTGAAATTAATAAAATTTTCCTTATAAAAAATAAATACTAGCAGTACAGGAGAAACCCCAGCAACTCCAAGGGCTCCAAAAATGAGGCTGGTCTAACTTTACAAGTGACGAACGACCCTGTCTTCTGAAAAGGAGAGATCATAATCAAAGAAAGAGACCAAGCATGTGCCTGGCTGATCATTCATAAAAAAGAAGAAGAAGCAACTGAGATGTGGTTGTACAAATAAAGAACGAGAAAGAAACGAAAAGAAAGGCATTGGTAGTACCTACACAACACACATGGTCCTCGTCTGGAATTCCCTTTTCCACTTATTTCGCGCAGCTTTTCTTTTTTCTCCGCTCTCCACTCTTTTTATTTCACCAACCGTGAGCGCAACCTGTCCTGACAAACGTGTCTGAACTACCCAGGCAGTCCCATGAACTGCTGGTAGCTACCCCGTACGCGTCAGGGGTGCACTCGAGTTCTAAGGCAAGTTCAGAACAATTGCCCTGCCACACACCTGATTGCGTTTCATTTTGGTAAGATATATGTGCACAAATGTAGATGATTCCATCTTTGATCATCAGCTGATGAGGATTTCTTCGGAAGGTGGATGACGATCCTCTGAGTATGATATGGTGCCTGCACTTTGAAGCTCCGATTTCGTCCGAATCGAGCGCCCTCGATTTTCCCTCTAAAAACCTCCAATATTTTTCACAAGATAAAATCAAACATGATGGTATCACAAAATGTATTCCGGTAGCAGGCACCTTGGTTTCTTGGCACCTGCAATATGAACTCTGTTCTCCATTGTTTTAAGAGAGACAACCTTCCCTTTTTCGAAAAAAAGAAGAAAGAACGACACCCTCCCAATATAATCAAAGAGTATGCTGCACTCCAGCATTTGCCAGCCAGCTTGCTCGTCATAGCAGATTTAAATCTTTCTTTGAGCAATCGTCCTAGCAGATTGAATACATTGTCTCGCTGCCGCTTTTTAATATTTCCCACGCTTTTATCATTATTTAATTATTTTGAAAATACGCGTACACGCTGCAGCACACTGGCTCAGCTCAACCGTGAGTGTCCGGCGTCCTTCCACCCTTTATATACTCGGATGGGAGCACGGGAAGAAGCAGGAGACCGGCGGGAGGAGGAAGAGAGGAGCTGCAGAGCGAGCAGAGGAGGAGGAGTGGAGAAGAAGAAGATCAGTCGATCGCAGCCAAGGGACCGCGCCAAGAGAGGGAAAGAATGGGGGAGGCGCCGTGCGTCGTCTTCGGGCCTCGTCGCGCCGCCGCGCCGCACTCGTTCCGCCTGGCCCGCCACGGGCGCCGGAAGGTCCACGTCGTCCGGCTCGGCGGCGGCCCCGGCGCGCGCGCACCGGCTGCGCGCCGAGGGTTCCGGCTCCGGCGGTGGCTGCGGCGCGCGGCGTGGCGCCTCGCGGAGCTCTGCGTGGCGGCGCTGGCGGGCCACCACCCGGCGGGGGCGCCGCCGCCCTGCGCCCACCCGCCGTGGACGGGCGTGGAGCCCTACTTCGCCGCGCCCTTCGTCCCCGTCGCGCGGATGAAGCGCGCCGCCGCCGGCGCGCAGGCCTAGCTCGAGCTCGTCTGGCGGCCGCGTTCGCCACGACGCGCGCGGGACTGACGCGTTAGTTGCCGGCGACGCCGCGTCGCGCCGCCGTGCGGTGAACTCTAGAGACCGCGCGTGCATGGTGTGGTGTTGTGCGCGTCTGACAGCAGGTGGATCACGCGCAGGAGCGCACTGTGCTATCTTCGTCCTCGTTCTTCTTCTTTTCTTCTTCTTTTTTTTGCTTCTTAAGGCAACGAAGAAGCATCTGCAGCTAGCAGTACTGCGGAACAGTGCGCTGCTGCAGCTCCAATCATGGGCGTTACTCACAGATTATTATTTTCGGCCGGTTCCTTAATGTAGCTTAGAAAGAAAAAAAGTAGGCCAAGCCACATACCTATATTGTTTGTACTTTTGTACTGGCTGCTGATCAATATCGACGCAAGACTATAGCTGGTTTCTGTTCTCTCCGGACGATTCACTTCGGTTATGTGACTAGCGAATCAACCACTCGTGTACTCCATGCTCGTGCGTTCACTAGGATGGTAATTGATCATGTATATTGCTCTCTTTACCATCTAACTTGGCACTCGTATATTTTTAGCTTAAAATTGTATAAGATAGCCCGGCTTTTAGATTATGCAGGCTAAAATTTGACGTCATTTACTACCTGTAGCATTCAGACGACGACGACGACCACCACACTTCCCGTGATCTTCTTCAGTTCCGGCAGGAGCATGCAGCCAGCAGTACGGCACGAGCTGGTATGGTAGTAGTTGGGTACGCGACCTGGCGGATCGCACGTGAACCCCATCACGCCGCCATTGAATGGAACGCCTGCCTCATCTCTGCGGATCCCGCGTCCCGTCCCGTGCGCTTGCACGCACGGCAGGTGAAGTTCGGCCGGTGGCAAGAACGGACCAACCGGCCGGCGATCGACCCGCCCGCCGCCGGTGGAGAGGAGGTGTAGCCGAGACCGCCCACATGCATGCTGCCGCCTTCAATGGCCGCCGGGCCGGCGGATGAGGAAGGAGCGCCCGCGGCCGCGCAGGCGCAGGCGCCCGGCCGGCCGGCCTCGCACCGCCGCCATGTGCGCTGCCCGGCACGCCGCATTTATCAATGGAGGCGCCCGACCTACCGTGCGTGCAAGTGCAAGGCAGCCGAACGTGGTCGGGCTCCTCAAACTGGAGGGATCGGGATCGATCTGCCGGTCTGTACTAGCACTAGACTAGTACTACGACTAGCTAGCTCCGCTGATCATTGAGCGAGATGAGATGCCCGCTCGCTTCAGCGTCCTGTTCGGGTCAGGGAGGTTGGAGCCTTGGAGGAGGCCATGGATGGCCCTGGGTGATCGCCTGATCGGTGTCGGTAACAGTGGGGTCACTGTTCATTAATGCTCGTTGGGTACCTACCAGCAGCGTGCCTTATCGTGCCGTCATTACTACTCCCTCGACCTCAGCGTTCGGTAACACTACGGACACCCTCCACAGTGGTGCCGTTGGCGACCGCGCTGTTCCTGACGGGGTCGGCCGGCGTCTCACTGACAGGCCGGCCAGGCAGCGCCTCTGGAGGATGGACACGGAGAAAAGGAGGACAGGGGCAGGGAAAGGGACGCTTGGACTGGCAGCAACAGTGTCACGCTGATTCACTTGCATGTTCTGTTGAGCTGATGGAGAAGCAGCAGACTGGAGTCTGGAGATACTTGGACTGACTCCAACAAGGAGAGCTATTCTTGCAAGCAAATTCATTTTTGCCTCGCGCGAATAGTAATTTGCATTCCCATCTCCAAGCCGTGCCTCCAACGGCCGTTGCATTCCCATTTGCATTAGCAGCTGCTCTGCCCTTGACACCGCGCCTCGCCGCTGTGCCGTGCCGTGCGCGCGCGCGACCGCCGCGCCAGCCGTTAGCTCCCCACGGCGGCGGTGGGATCCGCGGCGTGACCCCGGCGGCAACATGCTACATGCCTCCATGGATCCTGCCGCGGACCCCTCGCCGTCGCGGCGGTCGCTGAAGCGGCGGCTGCCCGCGCGGTCGCCGGAGCTGTCGCCGAAGGCGGGAGGAGGGGAGCCGGCGGCGGCGGAGGAGGTGATCCGGCAGGTGGAGGAGCTGGAGGCCGCGGCGGCGCTGCTGCGGGGGGAGAAGGAGGCCGCGGAGGCGGCGGCGCATGGCCTGCGGCAGGAGCTGGATGCGGAGCGGGCCTCCACGGAGACGGCGGCCAGTGAGGCCCGCCTCCCTCCCGCGCGGCGGCCCCGCCTCCATCCGCGCCGGCCCCGTCTTCCTCCCACGCGCTGGCCCGCCGTTGCAGGGCTCGGCCTCCGCCGCCGCCTCCGGGAGGCCCGCGCAGGCGGCCTCGCCCTCCGCCGTCGAGAGGCCGCCTCCTCCCCGTCCCGCCGGGCGGCATGAGCAGCAGGAGGAGGAGCAGGAAGCCAAGGAGGGCGTCCGCGCCAGCTTGCCCGCGCCGCCGATTGGAGCTGGCCGGAGTCACCAACCACGCACCCACCACCGCCTCCGACTGGCCGCACTCCCACCATGATGAAGCAGCTCCACAAGTCATCCCCCTCTCACGCGTCGTCGCCGCCCCGGCCCGTTCTTCTCCTTCGCCGCCCGCTCCGGCGTCCCCGCCGGGTTCCGCCCGCCTCCGCGCCGGGTTGTCGTCACCGGCGGGGCCGGATTTGTTGGCAGCCACCTCGTGGACTGGCTGCTGGAGCAGGGCACGCGCGCGAAGTCTGCGGCCCTCCTCTGGTCCGCCGCCGCCTCCTCCTCTGCCGGCCGGATGCATTCGAGGGGAGAGGGGATGCATTTTTGCATCCCCTCTCTCCTCCAAAGGGAAAATGCATTGCACGATGCATGGTCTGTTGGAGAAGGGACGGAGCAGGCACAGTGGCGAGCGCGAGGCAAAAAAGCTTTTGTCTCGCGCTGTTGGGGTCAGTCTTATTGCAAGACCACTAGACCAGGTCAGTGACCATGTTGAGGGGGTGTTTAGTTGGTGAAAAAGTATGGGCTTGGCTACTGTAGCCCATTTTATTGTTGTTTGACAATTAATGTCCAATCATGAATTAATTAGCATCATTAGATTCATCTCCTAGGAATCAATTAGACTATATAATTAATTATTTTTTCAACTGCATTTAATGCTTAATGCATGTGTAACATCCCGAAAATTTACCAAGACAAATCACTCGCTAAAAATTGTTTTCAAAATATTTTTCGTCGTTGAGCTCAAATCATCCCAAATCCTTGTCTATCCAAGATCCTTTTTTTTTTTCCGGCGACCCGCCGTCCCGACACCAGTACCAATCGCCGTCCTATCCCCTTTCCCATTCTCTCGTTCCGCGTGCTCGTCGCAGACCGGCCGAACGCCGCAGCGCGCGCGTGGCCGACCGCCGCCACGCGCTGCAGCCAAATCCCGCCGCGACTCTCTCTCTTCTTCTCTCTCCCTTTCATTTTCTTTTTCTTTTCTTTTTATCCATTTTCTTTTTAATTTTCTTTTTTTTCTTTTCCCCTCCTCCTTTCTCCTCCTTCTTTCTTCTTCCTTCTCCTTTCTCACGCACTGCACGCCGAGCACTCAGCTCGACGCCGCCTCCCCCGCTCGCAACCGCACCACCCTCTGCTCGCCCCGTCACATCCGTCACGCCGGCCCCGCGACGTGACCACGCGCTGCAGCCGACACCGTGCCGTGCCGCCTACGCTGCAGCCCCACTCGCCGGCCTCCCCGCATCGTCGCCCGTGCCGCCCCGGTGAGCTGCTCGTGCTGCACGCTCCCGTCACCTCGCCATCGCCTCCGTGCCGCTCCACGACGCTGAGCTGGGGCCGCCGCCATTAAAGCTCGGTGCAGAGCTTGCCCCGCCGGCCACCACCGCGCCCCCCTCACCCCCGCCCTCGCCCGGCCTATAAATAGAGCTCCCCGCGAAGCCCTCGGCCACCCTGGCCTCGCCCACCCCCGCGCGCCCCCTCTCCTCAGCTGCAGCGCCACCGCCACGACCGCCAGGGCCGACCGCCGCCCGCTCCTGTCGCCCCACCCCCTCGCGTCGCCCCGGCCCGACGTGAGGCCGGGAATCAGTTCCTCACAGCCCCTCACAGACCCCGAAACTTTTACCACGCCGTTTCCAACAATATTCCGGCCATGCCATTAAGAAATCTCCCAAAAATATTCTTTCCATATTAGGACGTTCCTTGCTTAATCCTCTTTCCACACAAACACTTACCACTGATTCTTGTCCTGTTCTAGATGGCTGACAATGGATGGAGTGGCGGAATCTGCCACGCAGAGCCCGGCCTTCCTAAGTTATTGCTACTCAGCCTGGAACGCGTCGGAGTTGTGGACCCACCAGAGTACGTCTACCGGGAGTACGACTCCAGGGGCACTCTTCGGTGCGACATGATGATCTTCGTGGGAAAAAGCACCCGCTACCCTGACGTGGACCCCTGGTTCATCTTCACCAATGGCTTTCGCTTCCCAGATACCTACCGAAAGGCTGCCCGAAAAGCCCTGCGACGCCTGCGTGTGGTCTACAAGCATCATCTTCAGCGGACTCCTATGGGATTTTTCCTGCCAACTGGAGGAAGAGGACGCTGTAGCGAAAATGGCCTCTCATGCCATATTTCAATATAATGTTTTGGCGATTGATGACACACACAACACTTGGACTAATGTGATGGTTAAGATGACTATTCTCAGGCTTTTAGGTTCAAATGATGACAAAGAGAGGAGAGGCGTAGCAAGGCCCGAAGGGCCGCCCCAAGGGACAAGGATTGAGGCATTTTGCTATCATCGGTTAAACCGACGTAGGGCAAAATGAACTCACCGGTGCAATCACAGAGAAGGTCTGCGGGCTAGGGTTTTACACTGGATTAACCGACGCTACGGAAGTTATATACGTCGGTGCATTGGCAGATGAAGACCGAGGAAAATACATACACCGGTTGAACCGATGATGCATCGGTCAATTGCATCGGTTCAGTTGTCCAGAGAGGTGGTTTTTGGAGGAACGTGAAGAAGTTACACTCACCGGTTAAACCGACGCTAATATTACATACACCGGTTGATTACATCGGTTAAACCGGTGATACACCGGTTGCAGGGGCGGAGCCAGGATGTTGTTTTTTTCATTGTTAGGGGGGCCTACCATACAAATTTCTATAAAAATTTAATCAAAATTTAAATTTGTAATGGAAATTTGGGGCTCATGGGGGGGGGGGGGCCAGGCCCCTGTCCGCCCCCCCTCTCCGCCCCTGACCGGTTGATTGCTAACGGCTAGTTTTTCAATTAGCAGTTTACATACACCGGTTGAACCGATGATGGCTTTTGGGGTACGTCGGATTAACCGGCGTTACGCAGTTTTCTGGCAGCTTTTCTCCAACGGCTATATTTGCTTATGCTGCCTATATATACCCCCAAGGCCGGGTCATTTGAGTGTGCTGGAGTTCAAGAAAGTATACAAGAGCTAAAGAACATCTCCAACCACCATAGAGCTTCATTGTACATCATATAGGCTTAAGCACACTTGTGAGAGTGCTTAGTGCTTGTAATAGGGATTAGTTCTTGCGAGAGCTCCCTTGAGAGACATCTTGCTACGGCAAGCAATTTGTGATCTGTCGTGTGACCCTCCGTCTTGGTGTGCAGTGGCAACGACACTTTGTGCGAGGGAAGAGGAGGCCCCCTCCTTGGTGGAGAAGCTCCGTAGTGGATTACGGCCGGGTGACCGAGAGAGACGGTGGCGGTGCACGAGACTCGGTGTCTTAGGGGCACTTGCCTTTGCTTGCCGGCATCGCCTTGGTGGCGTAGTGCAAGACGGTGATCGGAAGAGCCTCGGTGTCCCATGGACGTAGGCGTTTGTGCCGAACCACGTTACATGACCGTGTCTACTCGGGAGTTTGCATCCCTCTTGCACTTACCTCTTTACTTACCGTTTTACGTTTTCGCATTTACTCTATCTTGCGTACCTTTACTTTCCTAGTTAGTTTGATTAGGATTGGCTAGGTTGCATGTCTTTTAGGGGTAAGTAGAGAATAGCATAGATAAACCTTAGTCATAACTAGCATGTATAGGACGTGTTAGGTTTATCTTATGCAAGTAGTTTGAGCCCTAGGTTAAAAAGCGATTAGCGACCCTATTCACCCCCTCCCCCTCTAGGGCCGGACACCCCGGTGATCCTTTCAGACGCTCATGGATTGCCCAGATGAGAGGACTTGGGAGAAAAGAAGAAGACCTAGAAGATACGGTCTCCCACCTATCCATCTACCTCACCGGCCTGGATGAGCTCTACCGCGAACAGGCGGCACAACTGAAGCACCAAATCCACAGGGCAGAAAAGGCAACCCAAGAAATGGAGGAATAACAGACAAGAGCCGTACGAGCAGAGTATTCTCTAGCCGCTCTCCAAGCCCAATGGTAAGACCACGAGGCTCACAGAGGAGTAGGTGGGTGGATAAAGGAAGAACCCGAAGAAACCCATTGGGATAAGGGTACTCAGATCAAAGATGAAGAGCACTGCCTTCCACCAAAGAAGCGCCGCACCTGGTTTGAGGAAGCATCCCAATGAGTAGAGAGTAGTATGTCCAGGCTAGAACCGCTATCTTAATAGCGTATCCATGAATCATGTACCCAACCCTGTGATGAAATAAAGATCGTCTATCCCCTTTTGTACCCAAGTGTTTTGTGCAAAGCTTGCTCATCCTATCTCTATTTTTTCAGATGGCTGAGGAAGGATGGACCCAGGGCATTTGCCAAGCTGCACCTGGCTTCCCCAGCCTTTTGATCAATGCTCTGGAGAGCCTTGGTGTTACGGAACGCCCAAGGTACTACAGCAGGGAGTACGAGCACCATGGTACCCTTCGCTGCAGGGTGATCTTGGTCATCGCCAAAAGTGACCGCTACCCCCGACATCCAGCCATGGCGAGTGACCACCACTGGGTTTAGGTACCGAGACACCTATCCCTTGGTCATCAAGAAGGCGCTCCGTTATCTGTGTCGGATTTTCGAGGAACATCTCGCCCCCACACCAATGAGGATCTTTCCTCCGGTCATCAGAACCCTAGTTTGGGAGGATCGCATGAGAAGCCTGGAACGGCGCCGCCATGAAGAGGACCCCCTGTACCAAGTGGCTACTTACCTAGCCTCCTTGGATCAGCTCTTTGACGAGCAAGCCAGCATCCTGAGGGAGCAGACCCATCGGGCCGAGCAAGAAGAGCTCGCGATAAGGATGCATCAAATCCGGGTGGCTCAAGCCGAGGTAAGAGCCGCAGCCGTGGTCAGTAGTGAAGCGGTTGCCCAAGAGAGCCTCAGGCAGGCCCGGGACCTGCGTATACAAGAATGGACCAAAAGTGGAACGCCAGTCCCGGCAATTGGAGAAACCCATGTCCTACTTGGGACGCCCATCATGGGATGGGGAAAACTTTTTGGGACCCCACAAGCCCCACCCGAGAACCCTGAAGGGCCTAGTGCCGCCGTTGAAGGACTGCTCATTCCCCTGGAGGATGTGTGTTCTCTTAAAAGGGGAGAACCCACTCAAGCCAATGAGTCTACCTAAGTGCTAGAGGCTGTCAAGGGATGAAGCCGTGTGGTCCGAAGTTAGAGTTGTGCCCCCTTCCTTTGGAATTGTGTACCCGGATGTGTAGTACGCGTTTTGGCCTTGCCCTAGTGTTGTACCCCCCTGCAGTAATAAAGTTGTGCGTGCTTGTTGTTCTGTGTGCCTGTATGTATGTTTTTCGGCAGATTATGCCTTTTTTAAAAAATACGAACTAAATAACTTAAACATCACCTAATCCTAATCCCAGTCTCACAAAAACTCTACCCAATCTACAGATGTCTTCCCGACGCGGTTCGAGGGCCTCCCACAGTCAGACCCCTGCAGCCCTTAGCGCAGGAGGACCGCAAAATGAGCACGGACAAGACCCTATTTAGGAAGAACAGGAAGTGAGCCAGAACGGAGGAGGAAATCAAGGAGAAGTGCCACTGCCACCACCACCACCACCTCTCGGGGACCTGGCACAAATAATACACAACCAGACCCACGTACTGGAAGCACTGGCCAATGCCCTCATCAATAAGCGGCCAAGAGATCAGACTATGAACGACAAGCTGACAGCATTCCTATCACAGAACAGTCCAAATAATACCGATCAAGTGCACTAATCAACCATTTAAACTTAATCCACCGTTACTGCACTCCACCAGTACACCCAGACTGCCTGCTATAACCAGGATCGATTACACGGGAACTCTCGCCAAAAGACGAGCACAGGTGATTACAAGCAACAAAAGTTTTCAAACTTAACTTACAACCAGAATTAAACAAAAGTCTCCAAATTAATTTACAATAAATTTTTACAAGCCAGGGTTACATTTCGTATACAGAGTTCAAACCCAGCGGAAAATACAACTAGTTTGAAACAAGCTTCAAAATACAGTACGGTAGATAACGTCGATGACAAAAGAAGAGCTTCACATCTTGCCCACTGATGTGAGGCTCACCTGCCCGCACTTCACGGAGAAGACGGGACCCACTCGACCGTCCAACCTGGAGGAAGAGGCTGACCAATCCAGGACGCACAGATCTCCTCGAAGTCTTCCGGAACACAGCCTTCTCAGAAGGGTTACATCTAAACCCTGAGTACTCTAATACTCAGCAAGGCTTACCCGACTATTGGTATATACTTAGCCGACTCCTAAATATGCAAGGCTTTTGGCTCTGGAGTTCTTTTGCTGAAAAGCCACTAGTACTGGATCCTTACTTTCAATATTTTAGCTCCAATTAGTTTGATAAATAACACTAAATTTGCCTGAATAGCTAATACACACATGGATGATCATATTATCTTTTAAGAACATAACCATACATCCACCTTTCCTTTTTCTGTCCTTTCAATCCTTAATACGATGCGACGCATTGACCAAGGCTCTCATATCCGCGAGTCACGGCGAATCGATCCGATTTAACCTTGCAAGGTGGACCTAACTCACACGCCCAGTGCGACACCGTCGAGTCACACCACGCAACTGTTCCCATAATTACCCCGAAGTCTGAATCAAGCCCGCAAACACCCGGATGATGAGCCCCGCACGTGCGAACACCCTGTGAACCCATGGACGACTTCACTATCCGTCATCCCTACCCAGCAGAATCAGATTCTGACGCAATTTGGGTAATTAGCTTACCGGTTTCGACTACCTCCTACTTCCGGCATGTGGTTAGTACTGTTCAATCCTCAGTCAAAGGGCCAACAACGGAGCGGTCCTCAATCGACACAGGCGGAGACTCAACTTTTCTTTAATCCATAATCATGTCCAACTTTCCTCCGCCCGGTCTCCATTTTCTTTCCTCATTAATTCATTCTCTAGTAACATTTCCATAAGCAACAAGACCTATATCTCGCGAGTGACAGAAAATCACTCGACTTTTACCGAGTTCCTACTTAGCAAAGCATTTCTAACGACACCTGCATACTAGTAAAAACTCAGAGGTACCTAGGGAGAAACATGCATACTAGGGTTCTATACAACTCCTAAAAACATAATACACAATACTTAAATAATAATATTGAATACTGAAATTAAGGGTTATGCTCCGGGGCTTGCCTTGCAAGTCAGCAGGGTTAGTGGCTTCTTCGGGAGCTTGATCAACGACTTCTTCTGGCTGCGGTTCTCCTGCAGAAGGCTCCTGGACCAGCTCGGCAATCAGCTCGTAGGCGACTTCGATTTCAGCGTCTATACGAATAAAATATACTATGCATGAGACTCATGAAATGATGCAATGCACTACACACAATGAAGGGTATGGACCAAACTCCAAAAGCGTCTACGGAGCAACTTCACCACTAGGGTTACGACGGAAATGGTTTAGAACTGATGTACAGGCTTTGATTCTAATGCCTTTTAAGTGTTTCCTATCAAGCAAAAGTTACTAAACTCACTTCGAAGGATTAAATACAACCCTAGAACAACATGGATCAAATTAACCAGGGCTTGTTTTGTTGCAAAAACACATGCATGAAATAATTAATTACAACAATTATGAAAGAAAAGAGACTAGCTAGGAACAAATTAAAAGAAAGTACCTAACTTGCAGATATGATCTAGCAACAAGAATTTATCAGAACATCATGATTTTGATAAAGCATGCCACATAAATTTTCCAACATTTATTGACGATCGAAAGTATTTATTTTAACCCTAGAAAAGAAATCAAACAATACTAGATCCACAAACATGCACATAGGCTATGCACCTGAAAATTTTCCAGTGAACTACACATGCAAAGAGTAGACTACTCCATAAATTTTATAATTTTTAGAGTAACAGAACAATAGGTATTAAATAAATTAGCTTAAACACAACCTAAAATTTTAGCAGGGCAAAAGTGACATTTCACAAGCGTGAGTATTTTTCCTCTAAAGATCTTGATTTAATAAACCCAACAAAATTTAGTTTGCATTTTTAGCATTTTTCTGCAATTTATTAGGCATTTACAAAACTTCAACCAAAACCAACAAAAATAAATAAAAACCACCCTTAACCTCCCCCCACTGACCAACGGGTCCCACCCGGCAGGGAGAGAGAGGACAGCGCGGCCGCGGCCCGCGCAGGGGCGGCACAAGGCGGAGCTAGGCGACGGCGGCGCGAAAGGGCAAGGGCGGCGGCTTGCGGCGGCGATGGTGGTGGCCGGGCCGTTCCGGCAGCGGCGGAGCAGGGCGGCAGCGGGAGGGGGCGGCGCGACGCTCAAGGATGCCAGGAGGCGTCGGGGCGCACAGCGGAGCTCGCGCAGAGCGGCCCCGTAGCATGCGCCGGCGGCGAGCAGGGCGCACACGGCGGCGCGGCGATGCTCCGGCGGCGGCGGTGCCGGAACCAAGGCGAAAAGGGGTGGGGAAGGTAGAGGAGAGAGCGGGGAAGCTCACCGCATCCTCGAATCGAGCGGAGGTGGACCGGAGGTAGGGGATCGACGGAGGGGCGGAACTCCAGCGCGGAGCGGCAACGGCGGCCGGTGGCGCAGGGGCCGATTCGGCCTGGGGTTGGCTCGAACGGGCACGAGATGGGGCGAAGGAGGTGGAGGGCGAGGTTGCGCGGCTTGGGGCGCGGGGAATCGAGGCACGGCGGCGAGGGGTGGCCGGAATCGGCACCGGCGGCAGCTCTGCTCGAGCTCAGCTCGACCAGCGCACGAGGAAGGAGAAAGGGAGGGGGAAAACGGACACGGCTCCGGGGGAGGGGATAAGGACGGGCGTGCGAGCGCGGCAAGCGAGATTCGCCGACGTCCGACGCGTGGCGTCGCTGGCGCTGTTGCCGGTCGACGGCATGGGCGCACGTACGGCGTCACTGGAGAGCACAGTAGCCTAGTTGAACTCATTTGCATTGATTTTGACCAAAGTTTGACAGCCCAAAACTCCAAATTTCATATTGAAACCTGAAATTTGGCCAAAATAGAAGTTGTAGAGGACAAGATGATATACAACTTTGGTATTGGGCGAAAGTTGATTCGGAGCTTGGATTAAGGAGAAAAACGTGCTCGAACTCGGTTGAATGTAATACACTGGACAACTTGATTAGCACTAAAACCTTGATTAACCCTGATTAGCGACTCAACACGTTATTAGCACCAGAGATTAATCCTAGGGTGTTACAGTTCCTGAGAACCAAGCCACCCACCTTCGCCGGATCCAGCAACCCTTTGGATGCAGATGACTGGCTACGTGTGATCCAGAGGAAGCTCGAGCCGTTCGAATGCCAAGATCGAGACAAGGTTCTCCTGGCAGCTCACCAACTCACTGGAACTGCCTTAGCTTGGTGGGAAAATTACTGTGCCGCTGCCAAAGATGCCTCCACCATCACTTGGAAGGAATTTGTGGAAGAGTTCCGCCACTATCATATCCCCACGGCTACCATGAAGCGCAAGGCGGATGAGTTCCGCGAACTGCAGCAAGGAAACAAATCAGTGGAGGAGTACACCTACCAGTTCATCGAGCTTGCCCGCTATGCACCAGAGGAAGTGGACAATGATGAAAAGAAGCAGGACATGTTCAAGAAGGGATTGAACCTAGAACTCCGGACCTTACTTACCCCTAAAATATAACCGAACTTCAATACTCTGATGAACAAGGCTATTCTCATAGAAAGGGCCAAAGCTGAAGAAAAAAAAGGATAACAAGCGCAAGTTCCTAGAAAGCAAGGCCCGCCAGCAGGACCGCTTTCAGAAACCAAGAAGCTTCAGCTATACTGCACTAAGACCTCAGGACCCAATGCAGTATAGGACCCAGTCCCAAGTGACAGGCCCACAGGCCCCTAACACATAGTTCAGGAACCAGAACACCACGAAGGTCCCGCAGAGTAATGCAAGCCAAGTCACCACCAACAACAACAATGCTAGAGCCTATTTCAACTGCCATGAGACAGGGCATTACATTGCCAACTGCCCGTATGCCAAAACCAAGCCTGCTGCATTGGTCTTCTCCAACTCGGTGAATGGGCCTAGGCCACCTGTATCCGGAGCCAACCGTGTCCCCATCGGCAGCAACAACATGGGC
The DNA here is from genome assembly GCF_016808335.1 of Panicum virgatum. NCBI lineage: Eukaryota > Viridiplantae > Streptophyta > Magnoliopsida > Poales > Poaceae > Panicum > Panicum virgatum. Next base: position 31,672,746 of record NC_053151.1, on the reverse strand, counting down.
AACAACAACAACAGCCAGCAGCCTTATGGACGAGCCCGCGTCAATCACATCAATGCACAGGAGGCTCAGGGTGCACAAGGAGTGGTACTTGGTGAGTTCCTAGTCAGCTCAACTCTGGCAATTGTATTATTTGATTCTGGAGCATCACACTCATTTATATCGTCAAGCTTTGTGGATAAACATAAAATACCTACAGTACTACTAAAAACACCTCTATTAATCCGGACGCCCGGAGGTGACATCAAATGCCAACTGGGTTGTTTACAGGTAAGGATCAATTTAAGTGGGGTAGAATTTCTAGCCGATCTAGTAGTACTTAAGTCTAAAGGAATAGATGTGATCCTTGTAATGGACTGGTTGAGCCTACATAGTGGTCTCATAGGTTATGCTGACAAGGTAGTACACCTAACCAACTCAGATGGGATACAAGTAACTTGCCATACTCGGGGAAGTGGACCAGACCCAATGGTTTTCAGTATGGAAGTGAGATCCTTAGAAGGAGTTCCAGTTGTGAATGAATACCCCGATGTTTTTCCCGACGAACTCCCTGGAATGCCACCAGACCGGGACATAGAGATCTCCATTGACTTTGTCCCAGGGACCTCTCCCATAGCCAAGAGACCCTATAGCATGGCAGCCCCAGAACTAGCAGAGCTGAAGAAACAACTAGAAGAGTTACAACAAAGTGGTTTTATCAGACCCAGTTCATCCCCATGTGGAGCCCCAGTCCTATTTGTCAAGAAGAAGGATGGGAGTATGAGGATGTGTGTAGATTATCGGGCACTAAATGAGGTTACCATCAAAAATAAGTATCCTCTCCCCAGAATTGATGATCTCTTCGATCAGCTAAAAGGAGTCAAGTACTTCTCCAAGATTGATCTGAGATCAGGATATCACCAGCTCAAGATTAAGGAAAGTGACATCCCAAAGACAGCTTTTGTCACCCGTTATGGGCAGTTTGAGTTTACCATGATGCCTTTTGGACTCACGAATGCACCTGCTTATTTCATGAATCTCATGAACAAGGTGTTTATGGATGAATTAGATAAGTTTGTCGTAGACTTTATCGACGACATACTTATTTACTCCAAGAGTGTCCTGGAACACGAGCAACATATGAGGGTAGTTTTGGAAAAGTTGAGAGCGAACAAACTCTATGCTAAATTCAGCAAGTGTGAATTTTGGCTAGAGAAAGTGGCTTTTCTTGGACATATTCTGACCGCAGAAGGAGTAGCGGTCGACCCTGAGAAAGTCGAAGCGGTTTCCAATTGGCAGCAACCAACTAATGTTAGCGAAATCAGAAGCTTTCTCGGATTAGCTGGGTATTATCATAGATTTATTGAAGGATTCTCCAAGATAGCCCGGCCCATGACAGAGCTGCTTAAGATGGAAAAGAAGTTTGTTTAGATGGAGTCTTGCGAAAGGAGTTTCCAGGAATTGAAGAGAAGATTGACAACCACCCCAGTACTAACCCTACCAGGATTGGGTTGTGTACTGATTTATTGTGATGCATCCCGACAAGGATTGGGTTGTGTACTGATGCAAGACGGGAAGGTAGTAGCTTATACCTCCCGACAGCTCAAGCCTCATGAGCAGAATTACCCAACACATGATCTAGAGTTTGCAGCCGTAGTGCATGCCCTTAAGATTTGGAGACATTACTTGATTGGAAATAAGTGTGAGATTTACACCAACCATAAGAGTTTGAAGTATATCTTCACCCAGCCGGATTTAAACTTAAGGCAAACGAGATGGTTGGAATTGGTTAAGGATTATAATTTGGAAATTCATTACCACCCCGGAAAAGCTAACGTGGTAGCCGATGCCTTAAGCCAGAAATCTTATGGACCCAAGGATGCCCATCTGCAAGAGGAAATGGCATGATTGAATGTGTACATTGTCCCTCGAGGCTCCAGCCACAAGCTGAGTGTCCAACCCACCCTGGAGGACAGAATCAAAAAAGCCCAAGGATCGGACAAGGATTTAATGATAATCCGCAAACATACCGGAGAAAACAAAGCACCGGATTTTCGAGTAGACGAAAAAGGAACCTTGTGGTACAAGAATAGAATTTGTGTGCCCAAAGAAGTGGACTTCCGGCAAATGATCAAGGATGAGGCTCATAACTCGGCATATTCCATTCACCCAGGGTCCACCAAAATGTATTTGGATTTAAAACAAAAGTATTGGTGGAATGGAATGAAGTCAGACGTTGCCCAGTTCGTGGCCCATTGCGACACATGTCAAAGGATCAAAGCTGAGCATCAGAAGTCAGCAGGATTACTACAACCCCTACCTATCCCAGTTTGGAAATGGGACGAGATAGGAATGGATTTTGTGGTAGGATTGCCCAAGGCCCAGAAAGGTTATGATTCCATTTAGGTAATAGTGGACCGGCTCACCAAAGTCGCTCACTTTCTATCCGTACGGACCAACTATGGAGGAGAAAAGCTAACCCAGCTCTATGTGAATAACATAGTAAAGTTGCATGGTGTGCCCAGCAAAATTGTTTCAGATAGAGGGACCCAATTTACCTCTAAGTTTTGGAAAAACCTGCATAAAGCCATGGGCACAAAGTTGGATTTTAGTTCGGCTTACCACCCCCAGACTGACGGTCAGACAGAAAGAGTAAATCAGATTATGGAGGATATGCTAAGAGCTTGCGTCCTTACCTATGGTAAGGATTGGGAACATAGTTTGCCCTATGCTGAGTTTTCATACAACAACAGCTACCAAGCAAGCTTGGGCATATCGCCTTTTGAGGATCTTTATGGAAGAAAGTGTAGAACTCCTTTGATGTGGTCAGAAGAAGGAGAACTACACTAACCGGACCAGCTCTCATAAAAGAGGCAGAAGAACGTGTGGCTGAGATTAGAGAGAAGCTAAAAGCAGCCCAATCACGGCAGAAAAGTTATGCAGACAAACGAAGAAGAGAATTATGTTTTGAGGTTGGAGATTTTGTATACCTTAAGGTCTCTCCGATTCGGGGGACTCGAAGGTTTCAAGTTCAAGGAAAATTAGCTCCTCGGTATATCGGACCATACCAAGTAGTGAAAAGAGTTGGAGCGGTAGCATACCGAATTCAATTACCTGAAGAAATGACGGATATACATCCGGTATTTCATGTGTCTCAGCTCAGAAAGTGCTTGAGGGTACCTGAAGAAAAAATAGTATATGTGGAAACAATTGATCTGCAAAAGGATCTTCGGTATCAAGAAGTGTCTGTCAAAATTCTGGACACTGTCACAAAAAGAACAAGGAACTCAGAAGTACGGATTTGCAGAGTGCAATGGAGCAGACACGGAGTAGAAGAAGCTACGTGGGAACGCGAAGATGCATTAAAGAAGGAATTTCCCCATCTGTTCAGAACTCAGTCGAATCTTGAGGACGAGATTCATTTTAAGTGGGGTAGGTTTGTAACATCCCGAAAATTTACCAAGACAAATCACTCGCTAAAAATCGTTTTCAAAATATTTTTCGTCATTGAACTCAAATCATCCCCAATCCTTGTCTATCCGAGATCCTGTTTTTTTTCGGCGGCCCGCCGTCCCGACACCAGTACCAATCGCCGTCCTATCCCCTTTCTCGTTCTCTCATTTCGCGTGCTCGTCGATGACCGGCCGAACACCGCAGCGCGCGCATGGCCGACCGCCGCCGCGACTCTCTCTCTCTCTCTCTTTTTCTTTTCTTTTTCTCCATTTTATTTTTTTTCTTTTCCCCTCCTCCTTCTTTCTTCTTCCTTCTCCATTCTCACGCGCTGCACGCCGAGCTCTCACCTCGACGCCGCCTCCCCCGCTCGCAACCGCACCGCCCTCTGCTCGCCCCGTCACATCCGCCACGCCGGCCCCGCGACGCGACCACGCGCTGCAGCCGACACCGTGCCGTGCCGCCCGCGCTGCAGCCCCACTCGCCGGCCTCCCCGCATCGTCGCCCGTGCCGCCCCGGTGAGCTGCCCGTGCTGCACGCCGAGCAGGGCTCGGTGGCGCCCAGCCCCCGCGTGCGGCACGCCAACCCCCCCACTTGCGCGCGCGTCCACGCTCCCGTCACCTCACCGTCGCCTCCGTGCCGCTTCGCGACACCGAGCTGGGGCCGCCGCCATTAAAGCTCGGTGCAGATCTTGCCCCGCCGGCCACCACCGCGGCCCCCTCGCCCCCGCCCTCGCCCAGCCTATAAATAGAGCTCCCCGCGAAGCCCTCGGCCACCCTGGCCTCGCCCACCCCCGCACGCCCCCTCTCCTCAGCTGCAGCGCCGCCGCCACGACCGCCAGGGCCGGCCGCCGCCCGCTCCCGTCGCCCCACCCCCTCGCGTCGCCCCGACCCGAGGTGAGGCCGGGAATCAGTTCCTTGCAGCTCCCTCTCCCTTTATCCCTAGGCCCGACCGCCGCCTTGCCCTAGGGCCGCCGGCCCAGCGCCGCCGGCGCCCTCCCCTGCCCCTCCTCTGTCCCTGGCGAGAGGAGGAAGAAAGGGGGGCGATTTTGCCCCCAGCCACCTCCTTTCCTGCCTAATTGGTTAAGAGCCCTTCCCCCCTTTATGTCCTTTTTCTAAAAGAAACCCCTCTTTTTTTATTTCTAGGAACTAACCTCTCCACCATACTGAAAATAATTATACATATATCCTAGTTTTTTTCAGAGTTACCCCGATATTCCTAGAAATTCTAATCAAGTCTTTTCATTTTCTAAACTATTTACAAACAGGCCCCTAAAACCCGGTTTAACCCATAAACCTCTCTTTAACCTATCATTTCACGCGCCGAAAATCCTCCAATGACCCCGAAACTTTTACCACGCTGTTTCCAACAATATTTCGGCCATGCCATTTAGAAATCTCCCAAAAATATTCTTTCTACCATCGTTTCTTAAGTTATTCCTGATTCGAACTCAATGATAAAACATTTATTTCTTTTTATTTATTGTGTATTTGTTTATGTGCGCCGTAGATCACGGAGTGACCGAGGAAGAACCCGTCGACGAGCAGTACCGCGAGCAGGTGTGCGAGGACCAGTACCGCGACCCCGAACCCGAAGGACAGTACCTCGATCAGGACCTCCCGGAAGGCTTTGAAGACGGCAAGTTCAATCTCATCCTTTGATTACATATTTCGACCCAGTTTTATAAACACAATCTATTGGCCTGTTTTACAAAATTGCATATGTTTTTACTGCTGAAAACATGGTTGGATAGCCACCCCTTGATTTGTTATAACCATTCCTTGACCACCTAGATTAATGTCTAAATATGATTTATTCTATTTGGATGTTGATCGCTGCTAGAGCGCCGCTTAGGACCCGGTACTCGTTTTATTACACTCTAAAATGGTTGCAACATGCTTTATAAAAAGAAAAATGCGTGAGTATTAAGAAAATGGAAATTGGGTTATAAAGAATAAAATGTTAACATGGGATGGATGAATGGCATTCCCTGGGTGGATTGTCATGCGTTGGAGGCTCGTACCATTGTGGTAGAGCAAGGAGGTTGGGAGATAGCCATCCTGTCACAATTAAGGACCGAGTTGATGTGTCATCTTGCCTGACTCAACTATCGTGCAAACCACTCGACCGTTGTATGTGGCAACGGCTTAGCATAAACTCCACTAGTTAGTTTGATAGCCATCAGGAGAGCTGAGAGCAACGGGTGACCAAGGAGAAGGGATAAGGTCGTGGTGACTTATGCCCCGGTTAAACCTCGGTGTCAGGTCAATGACTCCTTGGTGGAGCCCGTGTTGGCTAGTCAGATCTAGCTAAGGTGGGTAATGACTTTGATGGGATCTGCACCGACACTAAGATGATCGTGCTGTGGTACCCCACTTGTGGGTAAAGTTGCACACATCTGCAGAGTGTAAAACCTATTCGAATAGTCGTGCTCACGGTATTGAGCGGGTTACGGTTTGGTCACACAACTAGACTTTTGGGAGGGATGTTTTCACGGTGTGAGTTGTTTTGGAAAGGTGTCCGGCAGTTGTGCCGTGAGCTACTGTGGATGAGGAGTCCGGTAGCATTAAAACTTGGATTCTTTGTATAGGATCAACCCCACTCATGATTCGGTTAAGAAGGAACCGCTTTAAGAAAACCTTTTTTCAAAACTAAACCCCTGCATGTGTAAAATCTAGCTTTACCGCAAATAAACCTCAGTCATATCCTTGATTTATCCTGCGCATATCTGTGTTACCCCCTCCGTGGATGGGGTTGGGCTTGTTGAGTACTTTTGTACTCACCCAATATATCTTTGTGATTTTTCTCCAGAAGAAGATCCGGACTTTGTTGTTGAAGACGTCGAGTAGAGGTTGCGTCCGAACCCCAACCTTACCTGTGGTGTTGGCCCTCTGCAAGATGATTCTGCTAGCGCATCACTCTGAGCCCGAGTTGGAGACTGTATGAATCGTGCTTTGGTGTATCACCGTAGCTGTTTTATTACTTATTATCGTTTGTATCGAGTGTCCGCCTCCTCGGAGGTTTGTACGGTAACTGTACCATCTGTTCAATAAATGAGTTGTACCATCTGTTCAATAAATGAGTTATCAGCCTCCTGAGACTGATATTTGTATCACATTTAGTCTCTAATTATATGGAGACGCTTCAGCATGTGTCTAAAAATTCGATGTGACAAATACTGCGCAAACTTTTTTTTGGGAACTAAACTGCGCAAATCTGTTGAGCTGAGCTGCGGATTGGCAGCTCGATTGATTGGGTCGAGAACACTTGCAAGGCGTGGCACCGACCCCAGATCCAATCAGATGCACAGCAGCGTGGAACATGGAATCCCGATAATGCAGGGCACTGTAGCAACGACAACTGGGGGCAAAGGGCATCTTTGCATCTTCATGCAAGCCAGAAAGAGAAAGTTGCAAGAATCTGTTTTTCATCAACCCGAAGCGACCTGGTTAAACAAGAAGCATGCGACGGATACACCGCAATCATCAGAGGCTTTCATTTTTCAGACATGTATAGCACAAGCCGCCACTAAAAACAACGCGGCCACAATAGGGGGCAGCAGCAACTACCATGGCATGGGGGGGGGGGGGGGGGGGGGGATCTAGTCGAAGTCTAGGAACTCCATCCGTTTCCTCATCGTGCCTTTCAAGTCTCTTGCATCCCTTTCTGCCTTCTCAGCCTGGTATAGATGGGATATTATTAGTTGTGATGGTAAGATAACAGTACAGGAGTCTACAGTCTAGTGAGCCAACCTCACAAATACTTCAATGCTTCATTGCAAGATTTGTCTAAGATTTTATAAAAAAAGGACCCACAATCAGAGCCTAAAGTTCTGTCCTGTTGTTTATCCTAGACGAGTAAACTTTTGGGGCCAAGTTGTGCCATGAAAAAATAGATTTAAATTGTTTCTCCTAGAAGCTGCGTGCTCCATCCACCCACGACTTTCAGGGATGAATACTTCTCTGTTGTTTGCAGTACCATCACAAGAGTAGATGAAAGAAGCAAAAGCTTGAGAGTGCTATGGCAGGGTGAAGGCAAGACTACAGTTTATACAGGGGATTGAAGATAGACAGCACTACAGCAGATGGGAATTGGAAAACTTTGTTCTGCTTCTGTGATGTTCCCAGGCCCGTATGAGCACTTAGTTGTTTAGCCAGGTTAACAAACTGATTTAGAAAGATTCGGGGTTTTAGAATTGTTGCATCGCTGTGAAAAGGAGTCTTCCTTTTTCAAGTACGTATTATCAGTTGATCGTTAACTGAAATGCCTAGTCCTCTGGACCTTTTGCTTTCTATACAATAAAACAGGGCCATACCAATGTGTCTACCATCTAATGCAAGCAAGTCTACATCCCGATTATCATCTGTTTTTCCATAAGGCCGAAACCGCGGCCACGAGTGTAATGCCCAGTAGAAGAGCAAAATAATGGACATTTCAGTGCCACCTTTAGAATTGGCCTTAAGGGGAAAAAACAAAAAGCAGAACTGTTGATCTGTAACACTAGGATATCAACATGCATGTAACGTGTATATGCCTAGAGACAGAGACTAAATGCATTATATTGAGTTGGAGACAATCAGTAGAGCCCATTTCAATATTAGCAAGAACATAAATGCATGGAATACAAAATGTTAGGGTGAAAGATAGAGCTAAATTGCATTCGAAGAAAAGAATTGGCTAAACACACACAAAAAAAAAGCTTCAAAACAAGAATAGATCGAGTATAAGTGTGTACCTTTCTAATTTCTGCTTCTGAGACACATGTCATGTGAGCAGGGAGTTCCTCCTTTTCGCGGTCCTGCTTAATGCAATACCATATTTATAACATCAACATGGAGATACGAGTTTGACCATGGGCACTTTCTAATGCAACAGAGGTCATTACCAATTCTCCTATCAAAACAACATTCTCTCCCCGGATCACATAAAGACCAAGAGGAACATCACAATATTGCTCCCCAACAATTACTCGTTCACAAGCACCCTGAAGAACAACATTTGCTGCAAAGTAAAATAATGAAGCAGAACATTAATGGCTCAAAATAATAATAGGAAGAAAACACTAAGGAAAGTGGGTGTAAAAGTGGCTTACCAAACTGATCAAATGAGCACAGGGTGCCGAGCAGTTTCCGTCCATCTCTAAGCAGCACAATAAGCTTCTCTGCAATCAGGATGTGCCATAAGTTATTAAAATAGGTTGCCAAATAAAAAAATTGTTTCTGAGAGACCAAAACAAAGAAAATCATAGAAAACAGCTGATGCATGCAGAACATAATTATGACTGTTGTTGCCTGTGTTAAGAGAAGGAAAGTGCAGTAACATGACTCATACTACTGCTATATTTTTGTTGTAATTGTTTCAGCTGGTTTCTGGTTTCTTCACAGAAGAACCAATTCGATGCTTGGTCTGTAAGCTGTAACCTCAAAAACCCAAACTTTTGCTTTCTATAAAGAGCAGAGCCAAATGCCTTTGGTCTAAAAACATCCTTCCAAGGCAATAACATTGGGCAAGAAACAAACTTATCCATAAATGCTTATAAGTAACTTACCTATACACACAATTACTAAGGGTGAAAGATGAAAAGAAAAAAAATCTTACATTGTGTGGCATGCCCTGGGAAAAAAACTGATCAAAGACACTAAAACGACATATACTATCAAATGTCCACTTGGGGTTCACAAAGGTGCCAAAAACCCAGTAAAAAACAAATAATATATTTAGTAGATCATATGGAAAACACAAAAGCTTTGCTGCCATTGAGCTCCAGTACCAATTCATGTGATCGTGTACGCAACACTCTTGTGTATCTCTGCATCTATGATGGCTGCATAAATCAATCATCACTCCTTATCTCATTTGCACCAACAATTGTGCCAAATAGTCATAATGCTATCTGCTTGTAAAGTCAGGCTGAGCTTCTACCATCACATAGAAAGTAATTTGATAATTTCAAAATGAACATTTATAGAGATATGAAACATATCAAGTGAATAAGTGATTCGAGGAAGCTCAGGTAGGTCAGTCTCCACTACGGCAATACCAAAGGTTAATTTTTCTCGTTGTCTCATATACACTGATGGAAATATTAAACAATCATATCACCATCAGGATATAGAATCACAATAAGGTTCTACACAGCGCAGACAATTTCAATTTAAGGATCTATCAAGGAAGGAAACGCATCGTCATTTAGGAACTCAGGTGAACAAATGGAGACTGTCTTTTAGTGATAGCAAATGGATGGCCAGATAGCAGACTTAAACAGCTATCATAGTTTATTTATAGTATCCTAAAAAGAGGCAGACAAAATCCACTGAAGTGCAAATAGAAAGAAAATGACACTTGGGATTAAAGAACGCACCAAAGTTTCCGCCTTATAATTAGCCTGATTCACTTCAAAATCACTAAAAGAACTCGAACATGCAGTATATCATGATAGGAGTCTACCACCCAGCTGAATGGCCCAAATGCAATGCAGTTGTTTGTAAAGAAAAGCTCCAGATACAACTCTAACAAACATGATATGGTCCAATAAGGCAATAAGCCATAATTTTGTACTTAGTATTACGTTTGCAGAAATAATTGCCCGAATCATTGTGAAAACATCAGACCGAACAAATCGTGGGACCTAAAAACCTTTTACAACACACATAATCCACCAGTACTAATGACACATGCTTAGCGTGAATCCAAGAGAGCTAAGCTTTCATATGCCACAAGCTACAACAGAAGACATGTAAGATTTCCATCAACAACCATAAGGCATTCTTATTCAGTACAGGCGCATTCTAACATTCAGACATTCACACAAAATGCCCACACAAAATCTGCAAATCCATGCACATATCCACATAAATAAACCTACTGAAAGCTTCCACAAGGTTCAACACATTCACACAAATTTGAAGCAATTTACAGGAAAATACAATGTTCTCTCAAAACCACTAACATGAGCTGTATCAAGTATCAATGCCCGCATAACCCATTAAAGCCTCTTCTCTCCTACTAAAAAAGGCTACAGAGATTTGCAAAGAGTCACACAACAATGCATACTTTTGGCCTGAGCCACTCATGTACAGCAATCGTCGGCACAAAATTTTCACTCCGGATTAGAATCGAGGACTATACAAGACAGAAACTAGGCCCATCGGATCTACGAATCCTATAAAGATCAAATCTAGGCGCATCGCCTCAGTCACAAGGACCAATATCAGCAACCAGGCAAGCTCAGGGACGTCGCAGGCAGAGGATCTCAGTAACTCACTGTCCAAGAAGCCGGCGAGGGAGGTGGAGAGGAGGATCTCGTCGGGCCCGGCCCACGACATCGCGCCGATCCCAAATCTGGCGCCACAGACCGGAGCTGGCGGTCCCAATCCGCCGCCGCTAGGATCAGAGTTGCTCCGACGGCTTGGACCGAAGCCGCTTGGCGGGGATCCCCAGGGGAGGAGAGAGCCCCTGCTAGGGTTTGCGTGGGAGTGGAGTGCTCTGGCGTGGACGGGACGGGAAGCAGGAGGGAGTAGAGTTCGGTGCTTGATACACGGACAGGGAAGGGAGCAGATCGAAAGGACCTGACAGGAAACGAGACGTCCCACTGGCCTGTGGGCCCGATAGAGCTCTTGATTCTGGAAAGTAAGATATTAGAGGATTCAAATTTTATATTCAAATGTAAAGTATACTAGAGTTCTTTAAACAAAAAGATATGTTATCTTCTTAAATTTTGGTGCTAGTTTTGTAAAAAAAATAATTATAGTAGGCTAGGGAAGTAAAAAAAGCCACGCTAATCTCTTTGGGCGTGACTGGTTCCTTTCTCTGATGAGCCTGGCTCGTTTCCGACAACCAGGCTCCCGCTAGCCTGGCCGAGCTCATGCGGGATAGGTTTGTTTGGATGGTAGCATGTGTATATCCTGGCTAGACTTATCTGGTGTTTGGTTGCTCGACTTGCACCACGCGCGTTCAATAGTTTCGGCTACCGAGCAAGCATCTGCAGTGCACCACGGGAGCCTGGCCCTGCGGAAACGAGGAAATCTTCCGTATCCTCAGAGCCAGGTTCCAGCATCCGTTTTGCACCCCGTAAGCCAAGCTAGATAGCTGGTGCAGACATCCAATCAACCGGAGCTTGCATCCACCGAGCCTGGCTGGGTTGTGAACCAGGCATCCAATCAGCCTCTTTGGTTTTGATGCGGGTACTGGAAATTAAACAATTGATTAACTGAACAATGCACTAAAGGATATATGCGTTTTTTCTCTATCTCCATTATTTGTCTGCAAAAACCTAAGATGCCCTACATTTTAGGATGGATGGAGTAAGTAAGTAAGTAAGTAGTAGTAGTAATAATAATAATAAGATCACGATAAAAGGTATTTCCATACAATAGCCATAGTGATTAAAAAAACTCCAAGATGTGGAACAACAGAGTTCTCTTTTGGAGGAACACTATTATTGTGTGGTTGTGCACGTGGTAGAAAAAATATGCCAATCCGTATAGTAAAAACACAATCACCATAATGAAAAAACGAACATAGTCATTAAGCATGTGCATTTTTAGCACAAAAAATTGTGCTTTATGTGATTACTAATTGATACCAAAACACTATATTAAGTTCATTTGGCAGGATAAAAAATTGTACTTATTGCTTCTTGTGGTGAATTCTATGAGTGTCTATATTGATGTAAAAACAAGGTGAACATTGGTCTTGAAAATAAATTACTATCTGGAAGATGATCTTACCAGATTTGAGAACTTATTTTCAAAATCCTTGTCAGCAAGTAGTATTTTAATAAGGACAAAGAACAATTCAACTGTTCGTCTGTTCCCTAAAAGAATCATTACCACCGGAAGAGTGCTCGATCCCTCGATAAATTTCACCCTAGAAGAATCATTAACACTCCACGCAATATTCAAATCTAGATGCTGTATGTATGATAACATATGAATTGTGTGAAGCACCAATTCAAAATCACACGACAGAGCAAATGATTCCGTGTAGGCAATCTTGATGCTACAATGCAATGTGCATTTCTATTTCGATACGATAAACAGTGCACTGGGACTTTTGTACTCGAGTACTCAACTATCCACCGCCCAAAATGATTTGATCACGGTTCAGACGAATCATGCAACGAAAAGAAACAAAACGAATTTCTCTGTAGCGCGTTGCGGACCAAGGGAGCACCCAAACGTGTGATCATGCGACCCGGCAAATAGTAACTCAGAAATGTTCAGAAAAGTTCACATGGCAGTATGACCACACGTGGAATGAAGCAAGAATGTAAGGTACCATAGCAAACAAACCTGTTCCAAAAATTTTGAACAGATTTTATCACAACATAAATATTGCAGGGGAGTACCTATGAGTAACTCTGACATGGATACATCAGGTTGCCAAAAACAAATACACAAGATATTTGCTAAAACATACAAAAAACATGATCCGTGTCATACTTCTGTTGTTAACAATGAGGGCATAAACCAAACATCAAAGCTCAATGCTGAAGGTGCAGCACTGTCTAAGAAACATTAGCCCGCAAAAGGGGCTCGCTGGAAATGACCAGAGTATTTACAATGCCATGACAACACAAAAACTCGCAGCATGGATGGAAGAGGCCAGATAGGATGACCAGGTACATGAGTGGAACTTGCTATCTGTACCTCAACCTGATATAATTAGTGGACACAGGAGCGCCCTCGCATATGATCAACAGCCGAAGAAAGGGAAATAACACCATATAAATGCTGTACAAGGAGAAGCTGTACCAGCGATCCTTCCCTATCGGCCATTCTCGGGCGGTACGGTTGTCTTGCTCACTATGCCCTTGCTAAAATAGTCCGCAACCACAGAAAACCCGTCCTTCGAACCCCTCAACTGCCTGAAAAATATGTCATGGTCCCTGGCGTTTTGTTCTAGCTTCTGCTTTGCCTCCATAACAGATCTATATTCAGGTGCACATTCCGGGCATTCTTTTTCATTGTCCCCAAGGCAGCGGAGGTGGAATGAATGCATGCACATGAAATGGACAGCTGGAAGATCAAGGGTGAAAGTACAAGCTGTACACTTGCTGAGTTGGAAAACCTTAGCATTTGTCTTGAGATCTTCAATCTCCCTTTTCATCAACTCTGTCTCCTCCTGTAAAAAAAAAGAGTAATGATTCACAGCATGTTCGAGTTAAATTGTTGTAGATTATTCTTGCTACCAAGTTTCAAATATCTGCTCACAAATCATGCTACATCTGAAAAAGATTATGGTGATCCCTCTTTCATACAAAAGAAATAGAAAAGGATGTGCTTGTGCATGTTCTTGTTATAGGACTGTTAATCTTTAGGCACGCTCAATTTGCATTATCAATACGACTTCAAGTGAAACTCAGGTGTGGGTCATAGTCAAATTTCAAGAATGATGGAAATAATTTTGAATCAGTGATTCTGATTTCATTGTCATACTACCGAAATTAAAATAAGGAAACTTGACCATGGGAGAAGACATCTCCCTTTGTCTCAAGAAAGGGGAGTACCAAACCATTTAGGGAGGTTCTCACGTCTAAAGAAAGGGGAGTACTGGACCATTTAGGAAGGTATTTACACAATTGCAAGCACCCAGGTTTTCGACCATGGGGAGAAAAACTCCCCCTTTGTCTCATGAAAGGGGAGTGTCGAACTTATTTAGGGAGGTACTCACACAACTGTGAGCACCCAGGTTCATGCCCACAACTGGAGGCTCTACCAACCAAGCTATTCTACCATAATTCTCCATATTAACATATGCATGTTTCACATGAGAATCATTGCAGTTCAGAATCAAATTTTAGTACATTAGAAAAAAATGATTATGTCTAAAACAAGTATGAACAGTTCATCATATTATGATGTATGATTAAATAAAAGTAAAAGAAAACTAGAACTTTAATAATACTACCATGGTGCATTGTACCCATAAGAGAATTCTAAAATTCAATGAACTGGGAGAATATGGTCCAATACATAGTTTTCTCACATGTAAAGGGCAGCTGCTGAATGCTGTGCTACCTCCAGCTACCCTGGTATATCATGATTGCAGGGTACAAGGGGAAAATAAAACAAATTACTAGAACTACATTGGAGGTAGCATCATCCCAAATAACACCCTCATGTAATGTGTTAATGCCAACAGCCAAACACCAATTTGCACGTACTTATTTTAAATTGATCTTGAATTAAATCCATTATTTTTCTATCTTCGATTTATCAAAGAACCAAGAAGTATTAATGCCTTCTCCTATATATTTTAAAAGTACTAAGAATGGCAATGGGAAACAAATGACACAATAACTTCACAAATAAATTAGTAAATTACTAACCTGATACTTGTCAATGGATTTTCTATCATCTTCAATTAACTTTGATTCTTGCTCAAGTTTGCGAGCAATGTAATCCTTGACAACTGAGAGTGTCAAGCATGGGTTTTTTGATAGTGTCTGTAGCACAACAATGGGAGGCACAACATCTTCCTTTTCAATGTAGGTCAAGACCTCTTTAACTTCTTTAGAGCAATCTTCCCCGAGCTCCCCAAAATACTTCAACAGATCACCCCACAGAGATGGATCCCCTCCTTGAGACGAGTCCCCCAGCTTCTTGCAGCATGCAATTAAACCTTGGTGATCGTGAGCTTGCTTGTAACAACTAATAACTTCTTTGTAAAGTTTTAGTTTCTCATACAGAAAGAGCAATCCATCTTTGAATGCATGTGTATTACAAAGAATAAGAGCAAGATCAACATCATACAAAGGATCTTGCATCTCAGATGTCCAAGCAGACTTGAGTAATGCAAGCCCTTTCCTTCTCCTATCAACAATACTCTTTGCTATTTTAGTATCTTCTTTTCCGAGATTTGCTTTGTCTCTTGTTCCAGACTTATAGCCGTTTGCAGTTTCCTTACCATTCGTTTCTTTGGTATTGTGATTCTCAAAGCCATTTTCTTGTGAGATAGAAGGGAAGCTCAAATCATTTGAAATATAGAGCTCCAGAAGGGTGTTATGAATTTCTGTCTGCGCAGGTGAGTCCTTGACTGCTTTGATATAATTTTCCAGAAATTCCATAAGGTATTGTGCACTGTGCACAAATATATTCACAAAATCCATTGGCGATGGTATCATAAGCAAGTGCATGCTGTTTGAACCTCTTCTTGTTGTAGGATCTCCAAGATTGGTACAGAGCCTTAACAGTATTTCAACTGTTTCGGCAGGTCTATGTTCCACAAGAATTTTCCCATATTCTTTTACAGTAAGACCTGCTTGATTTGCCTCAAGACCAGATATATATTGCAGTGCCTCATCATATCTACCCAGATCCTCAAGTAAAATTTTCAAGTACAACTCATGCCTCCCAGACTTTTTTGCCACGAACATAGCATGCTCATGATATCCAGCAGCACGGCATACTCTTATAGCAGTTTCCACATCAAACTTTATTTCACCTATCCCATCTTCATCTTTGATGAAATTGTTAAGTTTCTCCACATCTTTCAATTTGGTATAGCAGTTCAATAGAAGGGTGGTGTGGTCTTTGGATGCTAACCCTCTATCATGTAACTTCTCTAAATAATTTGTCAGGTTGTAGATACGCTTTGCATCAAGGAACTTCTGTATAACATATGATGGTTCAAGATGACCAATAGTGTGGATATACTGGGACATAGCCTCATCATATTCCTGTTTCCCATACAGATGGTCACCATACTTCCGCAGCACCTCAGCAGTCGAAGCAGGATCAGCCTGCTGACTTTGTACAAGATTGATTGCAACTGTATAAAGATTTTTCTTGAACAACATGTCAAGCTTACTTTCCATGTCTTTCTCTCCAATGCACAGAATCTTTTTGTCATCCATAATAAGAATAATATAACCCCACTCACAGACCAAGTGTGAAACATCCCCCACAGGCATGCTATGTGCAATTAGCCGATTCTTAAGGTCATAAACATTAAGGGTACCCTTCTGAGTCCTCTGATCTTCAATAATGCAAAGTAAATAGCCTCGAAACCAACCTACAAACTTTTTATCACCATCAAATGCCCAGCAAGGACCCCTACCATCAACTTCATAGAAATACACAGCTTCAGGTCTACCGATAATTAGATCCTGTTGATTGAATATGGTTATATGGAATAAATCAAGTTTGCAGCTAGAAATATAGAGCTCTGACAACAAATATGTTAGAACAACACAGGCCTGATAGATAAAGAAGTGCATGCGCAAGAAAGTAACCAATTGGCCCAAGCTATTAAACCAGCCTAAAGTTTCCTAATATTGTATACATTGTCTTGTGGACAAAATCCAGCATCTGTAAGAAATTGGATATTGATTTGGTAGATTATGGGTCCCTTTCCAATAAACTGAGACTATTTGGACAATTGACACACATTACCTGCCAAGAGTATCAGTTACTGCAACAGCATTTTAGTTGGCAGGTTGCAGCAAATTTGAGGCTTACAATTAGGCGACGAATTAACTACGAAGTTTCAGCTAGTAAAACTTCTGGTCATGAACTGTACCCTAGCCTGCCTAAATTATATGTAAGTAGTCCAACTAACCAAACAAGTAACAGATCCTAAAGCATATTGAATTACCCAAAATATTGCAAACAGAATCCACAAAGATATATGGTTAGAAAATTAGCAGAGGGACATGTGCAATCCATCCTTACCATTCGGTCACTCATTGCCACAGCATTGGTCTGGCAACCAATCTGATCAAGTGTTTGCCTCCTTGGTGGTTGAACATGCAAGTTGAACAAGGTTACGGAACTAGGAGTTACAGCAAAGAGCTGATGTGCTTGCCCCTCAACTCGGAAACCAAGACCAGTGATAGGCAAACTAGTGCTGCCATCTGAAGCAGCATCAACCTGCAACTTGAAGCGTGTAATACGCTCACGTGCAATGTCACCTTTGATGCAATAAATGAAACCATTGTCCAGTCCAATGGCAATCAACAGTATAGGTGGTGCTTCTTCTAAAACCATAAATGATGTAATCTGCAAAAGTCAGCAAAATAAGCCAATTAAACTAGAATCGCATGTTAACATTCATATTGTCGGTACCCCAGGACTGGGGTACCCCCTCTTGCTGTGACTAGGCAAGAGCCTTAGTAGTCATCCTTGACTACAACCAAACAGCCGGACCCCTGCAGTCCGAAGTCCTGTCCTCCCGACAAAGGTCCGGACCTGTTCCGCGGCCGGGGAAGGTCTGGGAACGCCACGTGTCCCAGGAAAAACAGGCGCTCAAGCGCAAGCAGCCAGGGCTCCGGACCTCCCAAGGAATCCAGACCCCCGCGGGGTCCCGGACCCCTCATAGGGTCCTGGATAGCAACCGGACCCCTCTCGAAGGGAAAGTTTGGACGCCCCGCCTCAGGGCGGTCCGGGGCCGACACGTGTATGAAGTCCTTGGTCTCCATATTGAGGTCCACCTACCTTCGCATTCATTGCAGTAGGTGGACATCCACTTTGATATAGTGGAAGCCGAGGCGTTTGACTGACCAGGGGGCACTATTGATCGCGTATTACCAAGGCAGTGGAGCCGATGGCGCCGCCCATGCCGCGTCTGCCAGTCTGCCGTAACAGTCGGATACGACGGCTCGGCTTCACCCATTATGACGCTACATAATAGCCTCAGCAGGCCACGCCGCAAGCTACGCTACTCCAACGGGCACCTAGCTGACGGAACAAGAGAAGACCCCTGTGACAGGAGAGCAGCAGTACGCATATCGAAGGAAAGATTCGCTACCACTGTAGCCGCATTCACGTTGGGCCCACCTGTCGGGGCATCGACGTCCTATGTATCCGCTCCCCCTTGATCTATAAAAGGAGGGAGCGCCGCTAGAAAACCTCAGGCTGGGCAAGAGCCAAGGCCAGCAGAGGATAGGTTCATTCACACAACCAAGACAATACATCTCCCAGTGGACGTAGGGTATTACGCTCCGGCGGCCCGAACCACTCTAAATCGAGTGTTCTTGAGTCCTTGTCTCAGCGAAGATCCAGCCCCATCGCCTAGTACTTCCCCGAGTACTCCCTCACTGGGAATAGGCGGGTGCGCTCCGCCACCCGGCTGTGGGTACCCCTAAAAATCCCCACAACATTTTGGCGCCGTCCGTGGGGAGGACAGGCGTTGGCTGGATCTTCAGGCCTCTAGGCTGTGTTCTCCCTCTGCAACGGCGAACTTGAAGATGAAGGAAGGCACACTCACTCCGCATGCTATGGCACCGGCACTCCGACGCCCTCGGTGCGGCGGCGCACGGCAGCGGCGCCTGCTGTGTGTCGCCACCGCGACACCTCAGAGCCGGCGTAGCAACGCACAGCGGAGGCGCCGCTGCGCGCCGCTGCTCCTACGTCGACTCAAGGTTTTCTCTCAAGCAACGGCCACGCCTCCTCAGCGGTGGCATGGTGTCGGCTCAAGGCTTTCTCTCAACATGGAGCCTGGAGCCGACGGCCATCCCGGAGGAAGTTGACCGTGTCGTCCCGCCGTCTCCAGCGCCGGAGATCCACCTCAGCGTTGCTCGGTGCTGCTGCAGACAGGACCCCGCCTCCTCGTGCGGGGGCCCCTGGCGCTAGCACCAAGGACAAGCCGGCGAACGACCGCACTTCTCCACGCGTCGCACCGGTCCATCTGCTGCGCAAGGGCTCTGGTTTCCATCGGCAACGGCGACGGCAGGGGGAGGGGGCCTCTTCCATTCAAAGCCAAAGAATTTGTCTCATGCCATGTAAGCATGTGACAGCTCTTAGGCAAGGAGGGGTCCCCCGAGCTCCCGAGGTGATGCTGGATGATGCGGTTCAGGCACGTTCAGGGCGCCTTCACCTCCGAAGAAGAACACGCTGTATAGCATGCAGCCGTAGGTTACTCCTAAGAAAGGAATGAGAGATTTTCTCCTTTGTAATAGCGTGGTGTCTACGTGTGTGTCCAGAGCGGTCAAGGTCCGACCTTGTAAACCCGACCTCTGGCCCTATCACACAAACAGGCAAAAGCGGTCCGGAGCGGTGGAGGTCCGTCCTCGTAATCCCGACCTCCGATGTATACCGTGACAACCACAATAATAAAGGAGATTTTCCTCCTCAGTTTTGCCTAGGCTCCACCCTGATTACATTTATTCGCCTTGGTTTAACTATTCTTTTCTCTTGACCGGAGTTTCCCTTATTGCTAACAATCCAAGTTAAGTTGCTGGCTTGTGGTCAGGTAAAGACACCCCTTCTAGCTGGAAGGCGGTCCGGACCCCTAAGGACCTGCTCTGGAGAAGTGGTATTTGTATCCTGGGGTAGAGAAGCTCCGCGTGGCTTAGCCTGGTAATGTACCCTAAGTTTACGTACTTCACTACCCTGTTACAAGTACTCTAGTATCCAGGACTGCTGACTTTAGAGGTCCCGGGCTCTCTTCTAGTATAAGGCTTGGTTTCTTTGCACCTTACTATGAGGTCCGGTAACATGCTTCATCGGATTGTCAGCCACGGTCGCTCCAAGTCCACTCCGGTGGCCCGCTCCGGCGGAGACCGCTCGCCACGGTCGCTCCAAGTCCACTCCGGTGGCCCGCTCCGGCGGAGACCGCTCGCCACGGTCGCTCCAAGTCCACTCCGGTGGCCCGCTCCGGCGGAGACCGCTCGCCACGGTCGCTCCAAGTCCACTCCGGTGGCCCGCTCCGGCGGAGACCGCTCGCCACGGTCGCTCCAAGTCCACTCCGGTGGCCCGCTCCGGCGGAGACCGCTCGCCACGGTCGCTCCAAGTCCACTCCGGTGGCCCGCTCCGGCGGAGACCGCTCGCCACGGTCGCTCCAAGTCCACTCCGGTGGCCCGCTCCGGCGGAGACCGCTCGCCACGGTCGTTCCAAGTCCACTCCGGTGGCCCGCTCCGGCGGAGACCGCTCGCCACGGTCGCTCCAAGTCCACTCCGGTGGCCCGCTCCGGCGGAGACCGCTCGCCACGGTCGTTCCAAGTCCACTCCGGTGGCCCGCTCCGGCGGAGACCGCTCGCCCCGGTCGCTCCAAGTCCACTCCGGTGGCCCGCTCCGGCGGAGACGGTCGACAAAAGCCGGGTCCGGGAAGTAGTGCTACCCCCTGAGCGATCCGAAGTCCGTGTAGCCGCTTAGCTTGGTTGTGTACCCTAAGCCTACACCTTCGTCGCCCCGTGGAGAGCACTCTAGTACCTAAACCAGGCAACAATCATACCGGCCTCAGGGGTCCGGGATGCCCACTCTCTCCAAGAGCACACCAACGCAATCAAGTTGCGTCGGAACACATCACGGTGGTGGCCCCACCCGCGGGTTCATACCTCTCCCGAGGTGGGCCCGGGGGCCACTGTCGGTACCCCAGGACTGGGGTACCCCCTCTTGCTGTGACTAGGCAAGAGCCTTAGTAGTCATCCTTGACTACAACCAAACAGCCGGACCCCTGCAGTCCGAAGTCCTGTCCTCCCGACAAAGGTCCGGACCTGTTCCGCGGCCGGGGAAGGTCTGGGAACGCCACGTGTCCCAGGAAAAACAGGCGCTCAAGCGCAAGCAGCCAGGGCTCCGGACCTCCCAAGGAATCCAGACCCCCGCGGGGTCCCGGACCCCTCATAGGGTCCTGGATAGCAACCGGACCCCTCTCGAAGGGAAAGTTTGGACGCCCCGCCTCAGGGCGGTCCGGGGCCGACACGTGTATGAAGTCCTTGGTCTCCATATTGAGGTCCACCTACCTTCGCATTCATTGCAGTAGGTGGACATCCACTTTGATATAGTGGAAGCCGAGGCGTTTGACTGACCAGGGGGCACTATTGATCGCGTATTACCAAGGCAGTGGAGCCGATGGCGCCGCCCATGCCGCGTCTGCCAGTCTGCCGTAACAGTCGGATACGACGGCTCGGCTTCACCCATTATGACGCTACATAATAGCCTCAGCAGGCCACGCCGCAAGCTACGCTACTCCAACGGGCACCTAGCTGACGGAACAAGAGAAGACCCCTGTGACAGGAGAGCAGCAGTACGCATATCGAAGGAAAGATTCGCTACCACTGTAGCCGCATTCACGTTGGGCCCACCTGTCGGGGCATCGACGTCCTATGTATCCGCTCCCCCTTGATCTATAAAAGGAGGGAGCGCCGCTAGAAAACCTCAGGCTGGGCAAGAGCCAAGGCCAGCAGAGGATAGGTTCATTCACACAACCAAGACAATACATCTCCCAGTGGACGTAGGGTATTACGCTCCGGCGGCCCGAACCACTCTAAATCGAGTGTTCTTGAGTCCTTGTCTCAGCGAAGATCCAGCCCCATCGCCTAGTACTTCCCCGAGTACTCCCTCACTGGGAATAGGCGGGTGCGCTCCGCCACCCGGCTGTGGGTACCCCTAAAAATCCCCACAACACATATAACATATGCAAATCTTCATAATAAAAGATCATCTGAAATGCATTACATTGGGATCAAAATGAATTAGGAGAATTTACCTTTGCTTGAGGAAAGTGATCAGTGAAGATCCGCAAAATTTGAACACAGAAAGGAGCTGTTGTACTTGATCCCTCTTCTTGTACTTTGTCAAGGTCGAAAACCTTGAGACATATTGCTGATGACTGCGAAGACGACTGATCATCATCTCCAACGGTGACAAGAACATTCCTTTGCTGATCACACAGACAGATAAGTTGTTATTAAGTATATGATGTAGCTGTAGTTATCACAATGATACAGTGCATAAATGTTTCACGGTGCAGTAACAGGAAATACATAGATCAGCAAATGATCTATGGTACTGGCACTGCTACTGAACCAAATGGTACTTTTTCCCTGAGAATTTGGAACTTGATAGGCCAAAACAAATGAAATCATTGATGCTAAATGTTGGTGTCATTAATTAATTCAACAATATACTTGTCCAGTTTCCGATACAATTTTCTGGCATTGCTTCAGAACTCAGTAGCAGTGCAAGACTTATGATTCTATCTAAGATTGGCATGCCTCACGCCAGTTGGTCATGACAAGCAGCAGCTGGTTCCAAGTCGTAAGAAGAAACATGCCAAAAAAATTCTCATTTTGTTTCTAATGCACCCCAATTACACATGTACCAGTAGTAGACGACGCTAACTAGCACATTACCAAAAAAGCTATAGACAAACCCAACAACTTCCCGAGGCGGAGAAGAGTCCCGCCCGCGGCATCAATCAGATCGAGCCTGCGCGCCCCGTACCTTGAGCTGCTGGAGGAAGAGGACGGAGGAGGCGTGGGCTTGGAAGCCGTAGGAGAGGCGGAACCCGCGGTCGAGGAGCCCAACGGTGCCGTCGTCGCACCCCACCGCGACGCGGCCGCGGCCGCCCGAGCAGCAGGTGACGCGACCCGCGATCTCGGCCGGCACGGCGGCGGACGACCCTCCGCCCCCGCCGCCGCGGCCGGCCGCCTTCTCCTCGAAGAACTCGAACTTGCGCCACTGGTACATGCCGGGCCGGCGCGGGGCGGGCGGATCGGCCGCCGGCGGGGCGGGGCGGGGCGAGGCGGCTCGGGTGGGATCGGGCTCGGCGGTGTCGGGCGAGGCGGTGCGAGTGGGACCTGGATCGGATGCAGTGTAGCTACGACCGGTACCAATGACATCTGCCGTTCGAAAGCGAACCAACGCTTCAGATTTACAGCTGGCCCCACCTCTTCTTTCCGCTCCCAAGACTGACGGAAGGATTCTCATGGATCAGAATGAACTCTAAAGTTCAGAGATTTTTTATCTCACAAACCATTGATCTTTGGAACAAAAGTTCTATGTATCATTTGTGGATGGTTGTATCATTTCCAACTCTAGCACACAGCGATCTGAATTCTGAATCAACCTCCACCCCAGTTTTGCCAGCACGCACATATTGAAGGCATGTATGTCCTGGAATCCCAGACCATCCATATACTTGGGAGGGCGAGTTTTTCTCCCAACTAATCCAATGTATCTTTCTGTCTTTCTCTTGCTGGCTCCACCGGTACCTTCCGATCATGATGCTAATTTGATTACACATTTGTGAGGTCAAACATCCCATACGGGATGGTTTGCGCCACCACCTTTCATCATCACCTCCTTCCTCGCACGCGACAACATACGTTCCTTCCATCCTTGAATTCTGCTCCATATTCTCTCTTTCAGGTACCCAAAAACGTACGACTTCGCTCGCCTAGCGTAGACCGGCGGTCCCAAGTAAGGCCCTGTTTAGTAGAAACGTAAAAAAAATTCGAAAGAATTTTGCTAATTTGAAGTACTAAATGAAGTCTATTTATAAAAATTTTTGCACAGATGGGTTGTAAATCGCGAGACGAATCTAATGATGCTAATTAATCCATGATTAGCGGATGGTTACTGTAACATCACTGTTGCAAATCATAGATTAAGTAGGCTCATTAGATTCGTCTCGCGATTTACAGCCCATCCATGAAAAAGTTTTGTAAATAAACTTCATTTAGTACTTCATGCATATGTCGAAACATTCGATGTGACGTTTTTTTTTTGCGTTTACGGGCCTAATTCTCGTTCATTATTTTGCTTCATACCAATGCCTGCATCACTTTCCCCTCTCTTTGCTGTTGCGATGTTTGGACTGAACATCATACTTGTCCTTGTTAATTATATGCTCGGAACACTTTCCTTCCATTTCCGCGTTTTCCAACAAAGCCGAAAAAGCCTCAGGCTGTCTGCACTAGTCATACTCTATTTTCATCTTCTAAAAAAATATTCCTACCTACTCATCGAGATTCTCTACTTTATATACAGTTTTCCTGCATCCATCATACTCTATATCTCATTCTCTATATTAACTACCAGCAAGCGGTGCCCACATGTCATACTCTAGTTATTTTTTTTATCCCCACCCACCCCATCCGCCCTGTCGCCCTCCCCACATCTCTCCTCCCTTTCTCCTCTCTCTCTCGCCAGGCCGGCGGACCCTGCTTCTCGGTCCCTCCTCCCCGGCGAACCTCCTCCCTGGCGCCGAGCCGACCTGCTTCCCTCCCAGTGCCAGTGCTCCCTCCAGATCCGGCGCGCGGGGCTGCGGCCGGGCAGAGCAGGCGGCCGCGGGCGCGCCAGCCGGAGCGCCCCCCTCTTGCGCCGCCCCGGCCCTGTTCTCTTCGCCGCGCACTCGCTGCCCCCGCCGGCGAGACACCCCGCCGCGCCGGCCCCTCCCCGCTCCCTCCATCGGCGGCGGGCGCAACCCCCTCCCTCTCTCGGCCTCTGTTCCGCGCGCGGCGGCAGCGCCTATCCCCGGCGCGGAGGGGCGCTAGGAGCTGCGGCCGCACGCGGGGCTCGCAGCTCGGCGGCGTGCTCGAGCCCCGGCGGCGGGGTGGCGTGCTTGAGCCCTTGCGCAGTCTGCGCGGCAACGGAGTCGAGGACCTGCGCGCGGCGGCGGCCGAGGACCTACGCGCGGCGGGGCAAAGGACTTGCACGGTGGCGCCCGAGGACCTGCGCGGCGGCGGTGGCCGGGCCGCCAGGCCGCACCTCGCGCACCTCCAGGCCGAGGCGGCCTCCGCCTCGGATCCATGGCGGCCAGGCCGGCGGCGCCTCCCCCGCGCGCATGGCGGCTCCCGCGAGATCTGCCCCGAGCCAATCTCTCTCGCATGCGGTGTCGAGCGGGGGTGGCACCAGGGATGTGGAACTCCGGCGGCTTCGTCGTGTCCGTCGACGTCGAGCGCATCTCCTTCGACTATCGGCGCGCCTGGACGGGGACTACCGGCGGCGGCGGCTTCCGACTTCCGAGCACGGGCGCAAAGTTGTTGGGGGCAGCAGCGGTGGGTCCAGTGCAGCGCCACGTTCGTCTTTGGCGGAGGATGGCAAGTGCGCTCGGAATAGCGGATGGAGCTCGGAACGGGGAGATAGCGGGGGCCTTCCAGGACCCCGCTACATCAGAATTTTCTGTAAATCGATCCTGCAGGGTAGCGTAGCGTATAGTTTACAGGGCCCAGTGCGGAGAGCCTCAGCACAAAGAAGGAATAAGACTATATGCACTCGTCATACTCTAAAATCATCCTCTATAAAAAATATTCCTGCTTAGTCATCGAGATTCTTTACTCTATACACAGTTCTTCCGCAGCCATCCATACTCTATATCATCGTCTATCCCAACTACCCAGGAGTGGAGCCCACACGTCATACACGCCTACCCCTCCCCACCTCTCTCTCTCCGTACCCCCCTACACCCCGACCGCCGCCTCCCACTGCGCGCCACCGCCCAGCGCGACCGCCGCCCCGGCCCATCTCCCTGCGTGCGGCTCCCGACCCCTCCCCTGCTCGGCCGTGCCGTCCTTGTGCCGGCAGCGGCGGCGGGCGGCGCGTGGCCGCGGTGGCAGCCAGCGCGCTTGGGCGGAACGGCGAGGTGGAGCTGGAGCGGCCGGCGCGCGCGGGCGGAACGGCGAGGCGGAGCGGGAGCGGCGGCGCGCATGCGAGGCGGTGGCTCCTCTGCACCGGGGAAGAGGAAGCGGCGGGCGGAGCTCCATGGCGGCGCGCGCGAGGCTGAGCTCTTGGCATGGCGGGGCCGGGCAGCTGCGGCGCAGGTGCGGTGCAGCCGTGCTGTCCGAGCACGGGTACGAGGGCGGGGTGGAGCGCATCCATGGCGGCCGGCAAGCCCGCGCCCTCTCCCCTCCCCGCCGGCGGACGCGCGGCACGGTGGCGCACACGCGCCGCGGCGGCGGCCCGCGGCCCTCCCTCCCCGCTGGCGGACGAGAGGCACGGCGGCGCGCACACGCCGCAGCGGCGGCGCGCGACCCTCCCTCGCCCGGCAAGGTGCGCGAGGCGCTTGAAGTGCCCGACCCAAAGATAAAGGCTAAACCATGTATTAATTACCGAATAAAGTCTCCAGCATAATACATGTTACATCAAGTGGAGTCCATAGTCATACAGAGCTTTATTCAACATGTACACGAGGGATAAAGCGACAACACAGAGCTACACAGATCAACCATAGGATAACGACTAGCATGACGACATGGAGGACTAGCTCTTCATCCATCACGGCTCCACTCGATCAGCTTGGGTGCGGACACGATCTACTCGTAGTCTTCCGGCACAAAGTCAGGATCCTCTGGAGAAAAATTAACAAGGGTTGAGTACAAAAGTACTCAGCAAGTTCCACCTCACCCTACGGGAGGGGAATGACATGCACGACACACATTAAGCACAATGCATTAGCAATGCAACTAATGGTATGCAACCCTTCCCGACACAACCCACAGTAGGTAGCTCACTAGTTGTCAAGACCACACCGTAGCCTGTCCATACCGTGGACACGGACCATTCGAATGGATTATACACTCTACAGAGGTCGTACACTGTACCCACATGCTCGACTGCCCGAACAGACAACCGACATAGCCGACACCCAGCCGTGGTCTCGCCCCAGCCTGGCCGCACAAACCCTCGGGCCCTGACCCCAATGGTCTATACCCGTAAACCATCCCTGCGACCGTCAGGCTAACCAGTGGGATTAGGCTAAGTCCGGCCCATACCGGAACATGTGGTCATACTAAAGTAAGCTAGGTGAGATGTCAAAATAACTCGGTCCTTATGGTTCACCAGGCCCTTAGATGTGTGTGGGATGGAGTGGAGTAGTATGGCATGGCAAGGGGTGGCACCCTCCTTATATAGGCACCCATACCCTCTTGGATGAGTGACACATGTCACACTCTAGGAGGTTCCCTACAAATATCTATTTCTAGAAAATTCTAAATTTTACCATGACAAGAAAATATCCAAGCTTCATGTCTTCTTATGATTCTTGTGGAGCATTCTAGAACCTTGTCAAGGTGAACAAAATTATGCCATGGTTTATCCTTATTTTTATAGAACCTTCTAGAAGTTTGCATTGTATATTTCAACACTCCCCCTCAATAGTGATGAAAACTGGGATGTTACAAACCTACCCCACTTAGGTTGAATCTCGTCCCTGAGATTCAGCTTCACTACTAAAGAGACTGGGGAACTCGGCTCGGAGCGCGTCTTCTCTCTCCCAAGTTGCTTCTGCTTCCGAATGCCTGCTCCACTGAACTCGGCAAATCCTGACTTCTGAGTTGTGGGTTCTTCGCGTCACAGTGTCCAGAATTTTTACTGGTACCTCTTGATATCTGAGATCATCCTGCATGTCGATTGTCTCTGGGGCCACTTGTTCTTCTGTTACTCGCAGACATTTTCTGAGTTGGGACACATGGAATACATCGTGTACATCTGACATCTCTGCTGGCAACTGAAGCTTATAGGCTACCGCTCCCACTTTCTTGATAATTGGGAAAGGTCCAATGTAACGTGGAGCCAACTTTCCTCGTACCTGGAATCTGCGTGTGCCGCGAATTGGGGAAATTTAAGGTACACATAGTCTCCAACTTCGAAGCTGAGAGTACGTCTTCTTTTATCGGCATAACTTTTCTGGCGGGATTGAGCTGCCTTTAGATTCTCTCTGATTTCTGCTATCTTGTCTTCTGATTCTTTAATAAAATTTGGGCCCTCAATAATGCGGTCACCGACTTCTATCCACATGAGAGGTGTGCGACACTTCCTCCCGTAGAGGGCTTCAAACGGCGACATCTTTAAGCTTGACTGGTAGCTGTTGTTATAAGAGAACTCTGCATATGGCAAACTGTCTTCCCAATTTTTACCATAAGTAAAAACACAGGCTCTTAGCATGTCTTCAAGGATCTGATTAACTCTTTCGGTCTGGCCATCAGTCTGAGGATGATAGGCTGAACTGAAGTCCAACTTTGTACCAAGTGCTTCATGTAACCTGCTCCAGAATCTCGAAGTGAACTGGGTGCCTCTATCTGACACAATCCTCTTAGGTACTCCATGCAACTTCACAATACGCTCAATATATAACTTGGCTAATTTATCACCTCCATAAGTGGTACGCACTGGGATGAAGTGTGCCACTTTAGTGAGTCGGTCAACAATCACCCAAACTGAGTCATGACCGCTCTGGGTTCTTGGTAGACCGGTGATAAAATCCATACTAACTTCATCCCACTTCCATACTGGGATCGGCAACGGCTGGAGTAATCCACTGAGCTTCTGATGCTCCGCCTTGACCCTTTTGCACACATCACAATGAGCGACGAATCGAGCGATATCCCCCTTCATACCATTCCACCAATACTTCTCCTTAAGGTCCAGGTACATTTTCGTAGTGCCGGGGTGAATGGAATAGGCTGAGTTATGGGCTTCATCCAAGATGGTCCTGCGAAAATGGCCTTGCTTAGGCACACATAATCTCTTCTTGAACCACAAGACTCCATCTTTATCTACTCTGAAATCTGGGGCTTTGACTTCACTGTTGCGACCTTTAATCTATACCAATCTTTTATCCTCCATTTGAGCTTCCTTTATCTGGTCATCCAGGACGGGATGGACACTAAGGTTATAGTTGCAAGAGCGGCGTACAACCCTTAGGTTCAACTTCCTCATTTCTTCACTCAGCTCTGGGGCTTGTGTGACTAAGTGATGGCAATATGCTTTACGACTGAGCGCATCAGCCACCACATTAGTCTTTCCAGGGTGGTAATGAATTTCCAAATCATAGTCTTTGATCAACTCCAACCATCTTCTATGTGTAAGGTTGAGGTCTGACTGGGTGAAAATATACTTCAGGCTCTTGTGATCCATGTAGATTTCACACTTGTAACACCCCCGGGTGTTTGCACAGTAATTTAAATAGGTGTCTGCACAGTAATTGTGTTTGTTGATATGCATCTTGTGCTTGAAATGCTTAAAAAGGATCTTTTTGTAATTATGAAAGGTTATATGTGTAATTATGATTTTATGCAAGGTCCTTTATATAGTTATTTGTGTTTATAGCTTTTATGGAGGGTGTTTGTGCAAAATTTCAGTGCATTTAATGCATGGTAGTCATTTTTGCTTGTAAGTCTACATTTGAAGTGATTTTGCATTGAAAAAGACAAATTTCCTAGAATTCAAAATCCCTTCAATGTTTTTATTTTTAGCTCTTGAATCTTTGGTCAAATAAATTTTTGTACAACATCAAAGTTGTAGATCTTGAAAAATTGAACAACTGTCATGTTGGGCACTTTTCCATTTGAGCTTTAGTTTAAAAGTTATTGCTGGTTTACAGAGAGGTCCCTGGAACTTTTGGAAATTGCAAAATCGCCCTTATCACCATCTCCCACCTCCCTGCTCTGCTTTCCGTCGCCGGCCACCGACAGCGCCGCCCGCCGACGCCTTCCCGGCTTTCCCGGCCATTACTCCGCCGTGCGCTGGCGCCCACGCGTCGCGGACGACCTCCTCCCCCTCCTGTTGCTTCGCGCTGGAGCCTCCCGGCCGAGCCACGCGCCCCGCCGCTTCCAGAACCGCCCCGACGGCCACCACCGCGACGCCGCCGTGGAGCGCCCCCTTCAGAGCACGCCACCCTCTTCTAGCGAGCGCCCGAGCACTACACCTATCCCAGGACTCGATTTCGTGCATCCCTTTGCTCTATCCTCGCTCCCACGCCGCAGAACACCACCGCCGCCCCGCTTGAACCCCGGCGAGCTCCACCCCGCCGCGGAGCCGCCACTGCAGGCCCGCTCCACCCCTACAGCCCCCACTTTTAGCGTCGCCTCGTCCTAGCGCAGCTCCCAGGCCATTTCCCTTCGCCCAAACCTCACCGGAGCCATCCCGCCGCCGTGCTCCGAGCCCGCAAGCCGCCGCTCGCCGTCGACACCCCACCTCCGACCGCCCTAGCCTCGATTCCAAGCACCCAGAGGTGCGCCTTGAACCCGTGAGGCTCACGCACCCCTCCACCCTTGCCGCCGGTGAGCCCCTCGCCGGGAAACGGCCGGTCAAACCCCGCCTCCCCTCTCTGACCCGGCCAGGGACGTCGGTGTTAGAATTTGGAAAAGCCCAGGGGGCTGTCTGCGAAGCTCTAGACTCAGAGGAATAGTGCTATAAGGACTTGTTTGTAATAGTTTGCTGTGATCTTTGAAATTCTAGATCAATTCGTAGAAAATTCGTAAAATGGAAAATCTTGCTGTTTTGGAATCCTCTTGAAGAGCTCTATGCAGTAGAACCAGAATATGTTAGGCTTTAGTTGCAAGTTTTTGCTGTAGATTTTGATTTGTGTTACTAGGTTTATAAATACTAGTTATTTACTCTTTTTCTTATCTGATGCTTGAAAGCTGGTATAGCTATGAAATTTTTGTGGTAGTTTACTCTTGTTACACTAGCTTTGCTATAAAAATTTCATGATCAGTTCTCTTGTGTAGCTATTTATTTGATTT
Source organism: Panicum virgatum (assembly GCF_016808335.1). NCBI lineage: Eukaryota > Viridiplantae > Streptophyta > Magnoliopsida > Poales > Poaceae > Panicum > Panicum virgatum. Next base: position 31,642,131 of record NC_053151.1, on the reverse strand, counting down.
AATCTTTGTTTAGTAGACTTTAATCATGGTAAATAGTTTCTGTTCTTAATAAATCGTGAAAATATTCCTGAGTGTTCTTCTGGAGTATATTAGCTTGTCCAGGAAGTTTGAGGCTTAGTTCATGGCTAGATCAGGGGCTAAAAATAAATCTTGCTAATCTGTTGTCTGTTTTTTTATTTTCTCAGAATTATTTCGGTGTAGATAAAATCATGAAAAATTCACAGTAGATAGATCATCCCTGTGTAGATCTCCTGTTAAATTTTGAGCTTCTGTTTTGATCTATTTTGATCTGTATAATTCAAGCTTGTGCTAGGTGTTGCCTGCATAAATGATTTATTGTGATTAAATGGTTACATGTCTTGATATGATTTTTGTAGGGTAGATTACTTTGTTCATGTTCTGTTTAGTGTAATTTTGGTAGATTTTATTACTATTTGTACTCTGAGTTGTTGTTTTATTTACAAACCATGATTTAATCATATAGGAAATTACCACCACTCATTTTATGAAGTTAGTTAACTTCTTTTGTGCTGTTGATCATGATGCCTTGTGTAGTTAAATTTGTTATTTAACTACTCTATAAACGATTGCCCATGTTTGTTTATAATGTTGTTCTTGCATTGCATATAGACACGACTGCCTTATCGGACGGGACGTACGAGCTGATCCCGGAATCTGACGGAGGTGATCTCGAAGCTCAAGTAAACACTGTGGAACTAACTGAAGCCCCGGACCAAAGTTCGGAAGAGCCTAGGGCTGAAATAGTTAGCAACTACCGAGAAGGCAAGCCCCGGACATAACCTATACTTCAAATTAATATCATTTACTGTATTATTTTACTTGTGCATTTACAGTTCATAGGAGTTGAATTGAAACCCTAGATGCATGATCCTAGGAACCTATGTACTGAACACTAGACTTGAGTTCGAATAATTGCTAAGCTTATAGGACCGGTAAAAGTCGAGTGATTGCCTGTCACTCGCGAGCTTTATAGGAATTGATTGTTTACTTTCTGTTATCAATATAAGGACGACGGACGGGGTTGTGATCGATATCATGACCTTATGTGATACCCCGTCTGTGTTGATGAACTTACTAAGGTCGCGGTGTGTGGTAGTGCCGGTTAAGTTTTTGAAAGTACTAGCCACATGCCGTAAATATGGTACGCGGCAAGCCTAGTAGCCGATTGGACCGGGGAGTGGATATACCTTTCACTCTCTCAGTAGGGATAGGTTTTAATTTATGTTGCGCAACACTACGACTTCGAGGGACAAGGTTCGGCCTTGGAGCCCTGTAGTCGGGGAGAGTGACCCTATCCACAAGCCGGAAAGAAAGGTCAACGGTTGTTTGGGAATGACCCGACGGTGTTCCAGACGTGTGTGCTAGGTTATCCTTGCAAGGTTGAATTTCGATTCAGAATTGTCCGCCTCTCACGATGAAATGAGACTGCTTGATTGATCTGCCACACAGAGTAATAAGAGCAACAATACTCTGATCAATCTTGTTGTTTGCCTATAAATTCCACCATGATTGGATAGTAGTTGCTTACATAGAATGGTTAATCAACTAGAATCTTGAAGCTAAAACTTGAAAGTAAGGACATACTCTTTATTGCTTTTCAGCAAAGGAAAAACCAGAGCCTCACAAAGCCTTGCATAGTCTAGCTAAGGTGGGTTACTTATACCCGTTGTCGGTTAAGTCTTGCTGAGTATTAGAATACTCAGCCTTGCTGTTGCCACTCTTTTTCAGGTATGAGTTTTGAGGATCAGATCGCTAGCTTGACTTATCCTTGCTCGTTGCCTCCTGGCTGGTCCGTAGAGTGGGATACGTCTTCGACCGGCAATGACTATGACGAGTGATACCATGCTTGGGCTAGCCTGGTATCCTTTTTGCGACGTGTTGTAGCCGTCGTGTTTTATCTTCCGCTGTTTAAACTCTGAACTTGCACTTATGGCTTGTATAGCTGTTTTTACTTAAGTTGGCTTTGTAATAATGTTTTGAACTGGTTTGTAATCATTTCTTTGCTTATGTTGTAAAATTGTGGTTGTAATATCTCTGGACTCGCCTTCGTGCGGGGTATGCTTGTTCGATCCGAGAACCAGTGGTTGTATCGGGACGTTACCCGACAGACCCAGAATTGTTCCGTTTGAAGTGCGTTTGAGCTAATGTTGCCTTTATGGTGATGACCTGCGCACTTGAGCCGGGATAATTTAGGCGGTTCTGCCACAACACTTGTTCCCGATCAGATAATGTCTCCAAATCTTGAGGGAATGCACCACTGCGGCTAATTCCAAGTCATGGGTGGGGTACTTCTGCTCATGTGTTCTCAACTGTCTTGAGGCATAAGCTACAACTCTTCCTTCTTGCATAAGCACACAACACAATCCTTGTCGGGATGCGTCGCAATAAACGACAAAGCTCTTCTGATTATCTGGCAAGGCTAGCACTGGGGCAGAAGTTAGTCGCCTCTTCAACTCTTGAAAGCTTCGCTCGCAAGCTTCAGACCAGACAAACTTCGTGTCCTTCCGGAGCAACTCGGTCATAGGCCGGGCTATCTTAGAGAAACCTTCGATGAATCTCCGGTAATATCCGGCTAATCCCAAGAAACTCCTGATTTCCGAGGCTGAGGTTGGTTGCTTCCATTTTGATACTGCCTTGACCTTTTCCGGGTCCACTTCAACACCTTCAGCTGTTAAGACATGACCCAAAAAACTGACTCTCTGCAACCAGAATTCACACTTACTAAACTTGGCATACAATTGGTGTTTTCTAAGCTTTCCCAACACAACTCTGAGATGTTGTCCATGCTCCTCAGCACTCTTAAAGTAGACCAGTATGTCATCTATGAATACCACGACAAACCGATCTAACTCCTCCATAAACACCTTATTCATGAGGGTCATGAAAAAGGCAGGGGCATTAGTCAGACCAAAAGGCATCACTGTGAACTCATACTGGCCATAACGGGTCCTGAAGGCTGTCTTAGAGATGTCCTCTTGTCGCACTCTAAGCTGATGATAACCTGACCTCAGATCTATCATGGAGAAGAACTTAGCTCCCTTCAGCTGATCAAACAGGTCATCAATCCGAGGCAGAGGGTACTTGTTCTTGATGGTGACTGCATTCAGATCACGGTAGTCCACACAAAGTCTCATGCTTCCATCTTTCTTCTTCACAAAGAGCACTGGGGCTCCCCACCGAGAAGCAGCAGGTCTAATAAATCCCTTTTGTTGAAGTTCCTCAAGCTGCTTCTTCAACTCGGCAAGCTCTGGGGCTGCTAACCGATAGGCATTCTTTGCTATAGGCTTGGTTCCAGGGACTAAGTCAATAGTGAACTCTACATCTCTTTCTGGAGGCATACCGGGTAATTTATCTGGAAACACATCTGCGAACTCCCGAACTACTGGCACATCTTCTAGGGATTCTGCCTGGATGTGGTTCACCATGGAGTCTGACAGGCTAGGCTGGATTAGGCATGTGATTGTAATCATTTGGTGGTTGGTGACTGTCACTGCTCTCTCAGCACAGGCTATGTTTCCGCGGTGTTTGGTGAGCCAGTCCATACCGAGTATGACATCTATCCCTTTGGAAGTAAGGACTACTAGGTTGGCAAGGAATACTACCCCACTTAGGTTTATAGGGATATCTAAGACACATAAGTGGTAGGGTATGTGACCTCCAGGGGAACGGGTCATTAGTGGCCACTTAAGGGCTATAGTAGGTATATCATGCTTTTCCACAAAGTGGGAGGATATAAAGGAATGCGATGCTCCAGAATCAAAGAGCACTGAGGCTAGAGCTGATTGGACCAGAAACTCACCGAAAATCACTCCTGGTGCATCCTCTGCTTCTTCAGCATACACATGGTTCACCTTTGCCTTGTCAAAGGACTGCTGCTGACTCCTAGCTGGTGCTGTACGGTTGGCTCCAGTCGGCTGCTTTGGTCCTTGAACCGAGTTGGAGAAAACATAAGGGGCAGGCTGATTGAGATACGGACAGTTGGCCTTGTAGTGTCTGGCTTCGCGGCAGTGGAAACAGGTCTTCACATTGGTCACTTGACTTCCACCCGACGGTTGGGTGCGTAAGGTATTCTGGGTCTTCATAACAGGAGCTGATTGGGCTGGCTTCTGAAAAGAACCGGGGCACGCTTTGAATGAAAAGGCACACTGGCTCCTCGGGCCTGAGTGAGCCGGATACTGGGTCCTCTGAAACTTCTCCAACTGCTGGGGTTTCTTGCTTTCAAACCGACGTTTGTGCTCACTGAGTTCCGCCTTCCTATTTCTCTCAGTGGTGATAGCCCTATTGACCATAGCATTAAAATCACTGTGGGTGATGACTTCAACCAAGGTCCTGATTTCAGAGTTAAGCCCACCAAGAAAAGCTTCTTGCTTCTTCTCGTCATCATTGATATCTTCTGGTGCATAATGAGACAACTCTGTGAACTTATGAAGATACTCTGTCACAGTCATACCACATTGACAAAACTTTCTGAACTCATCCCTCTTGAGCTTCATAACACTGCTGGGAATGTGAAGTTCTCTGAAGATCTTGACAAAGTCAGCCCATACCATCTCGTTGGCGTTTTCATTTATTTCCCGGTAACTCTGCCACCAAGCAAGGGCTGGTCCCCTTAACTGCTATACTGCGAGCAAAACTTTGTCTCTGTCATCTGCATGGACCACTTCGAGCTTCATTTCAATCTCTCGCAGCCAATCATCTGCCTCAATAGGGTTATCAGATCCTCCAAACTTAGGTGGCTGCAAGTGGTTGAAATCTACAATTCTGCTGCCATTGCCATTATGATGCATTGCAGGTCTGTTGTTACCAAGATTGCCTTGAGCTTGAGCAGTGAGAGTGGTCACAAGAACTTGAAGGAGTTGGTTCTGCTGCTGCAGTATGGCTGCCAGATCAATGGGTGCTGGGGCACGGGGAGGTGGCGGCGGTAGGTGTCCATTTTCTAGTGCTTCTGGGGTTACATTCAGAGGAGCTTGGTTTCTCGGGTTGACCTCGTCACCGTCTTCCTGAGCATGGAGTCCTTGGACTCGGCTCGAACGACGGGACATCTGCGGTCAAGGAGGGATAAGGTAAGATTAGGTGGCTCTCCTAATTTATTACTAGGGTAGATTTGTATATATATATAATAGCACACAACACAAACGAATCATTCAAGCACCACACAAGCATTCATTCAAACAAGCAGTGATACATGCCACGACGGATTACAATAACGCGGCTCGACTTTTAAGGGTCGGCCGGGATGACTCGACTACTGAACCCTACAACACGGTCTTCGGGGTCACTGTTTCCGGGATCTCGGGGAGACACGGGAGGTGTGGGTGGCACTGATTCACCAATCCTCCTGCGTGATTGGGACAAGGGATACAGCAGAATTCCCTCTAAGATTGGCGGCTCCGCGGTAGTCCTGGGATGGCGTTCCTTGCGCTTGGCACAGTCCACTAAGTAGACACCCCTAAGGAGCTGACTGTGGCGATCTGCCTGCTCCCTAAGGTTCTCTTCGGCCACGGCAAGGAGGCTTTCAGCTTCGGCTGCTCAGGCTTCTTCCTGGGGTATGGCCAGTTTAGCCCTACGCCAACGGGACTCCGCTCCCTCAGCACGCTGGATTAAATCTCTCACACGCTGATGCAGTTGGTCGCACAAATCGTCGAGGCTAAGCAAATAGCCAGACATAGCGATAATTGTGGGGTTCTTCTCTGTCCCTGCGGGGTTCTCCAGGTTGCGGATCCTCGCCGCCCAAGCAGGACGGTTACGATCCAGCGGGGGGAAGTACTTCATGGGGGTGGAACCCAAGTGCCATTCAAACATCTGGCACAGGTACCGCAGTGCCTTGCGAGCTGCAAGTTAAATGGTGTCAGGCATACGGGCTCCAGTGGCGGTGACGCTCCAGGGTTGCATCTCCAAGTATTTATCACTGGCGCCAATATGGATGGTGACTTCACAGCTTTCGGTGTCATGCTCCATGAACTCACGACCCACGTACTCCGGTCGTTCCGGAATACCAAGTCGCACCGTGGCAGCATAAAGCACCCTGGGGAATCCATCTTCGTTGATGCAGTAGGTGGTGGTCCATTCATCCGCCATCTGACTTACAAAGGTAGGGTTAGCATAATAAGGATAAAGTTTTAAGGAGTGATAGGGTTTCAAGGATTGACCATCCTAGGGCTCCTACGGTCATCATTACTACCGATGCGTGTCCTACAGCCAAGCATGGCTCTAATACCACCTGAAGCGCCCCGACCCAAAGATCAAGGCTAAACCATGTATTAATTACCGAATAAAGTCTCCAGCATAATACATGTTACATCAAGTGGAGTCCATAGTCATACAGAGCTTTATTCAACATGTACACGAGGGATAAAGCGACAACACAAAGCTACACAGATCAACCATAGGATAACGACTAGCATGACGGCATGGAGGACTAGTTCTTCATCCATCACGGCTCCACTCGATCAGCTTGGGTGCGGACACGATCTACTCGTAGTCTTCCGACACAAAGTCAGGATCCTCTGGAGAAAAATCAACAAGGGTTGAGTACAAAAGTACTCAGCAAGTTCCACCTCACCCTACGGGAGGGGAATGACATGCACGACGCACATTAAGCACAATGCATTAGCAATGCAACTAATGGTATGCAACCCTTCCCGACACAACCCACAGTAGGTAGCTCACTAGTTGTCAGGACCACACCGTAGCCTGTCCATACCGTGGACACGGACCATTCGAATGGATTGTACACTCTGCAGAGGTCGTACACTGTACCCACACGCTCGACTGCCCGAACGGACAACCGACATAGCCGACACCCAGCCGTGGTCTCGCCCCAGCCGGGCCGCACAAACCCTTGGGCCCTGACCCCAATGGTCTATACCCGTAAACCATCCCTGCGACCGTAAGGCTAACCAATGGGATTAGGCTAAGTCCGGCCCATACTGGAACCTGTGGTCGTACTAAAGTAAGCTAGGTGAGATGTCAAAACAACTCGGTCCTTATGGTTCACCAGGGCAGCAACCATCCCTCAATATGTCAACTCGAGCCTACCACCACGGTAGCACTCACCTGCCAGTCTACCACCACAGTAGCACCGGCTCCAGCATACCCAGCTGCCCTAGCCTCAGCCAAATCCCTTCATATCCTAGTCTCAACTCTGGATATGCATAACTACTCATATGCATGTATGAGCACACTCAATCACTCAAGTACCGGTATATGTAATCGATCCTAAACTAGGGCTACAACTAGACGTCCTCACATGGATGCAACCGCTCACGTAGGGGTTGATGAAACTTGCCTTCGCTTTCGTACGCGTCGGAGGCGGCGGCTTCCTGCTCGCGGTACGGGTCTTCTGGCTCCGGCAAGCGGTACTGGTCTTCGTACTCCTTGGCAGGCTCCTCCTCGGTCACTCCGTGATCTACGGGCGAAAACGGCACAACCGGCAAACAAACACAAGAAAGCTATAAAATAAGCTCAAATGGAGATGAAAATGGGAGGAATAGATAGTATATGATTTGAGGAGAGTTTAGGAAAAAGAGTTACGTGAAAAGGAGTTGATATGAAGGAGATATTGAGTTTACAGTATTGGTCGGTATTTAATTCCGATAATAGAATGATTTGGATTAAGTGCTCACGGCCTGGTAGATGTTTTGGGCCTTTATTAGTGTTGTGGAGTTAATGGACGGGGAGCTGCCTGCCATCTCACTTTGGCGCGGAACAGCTCGAGGAAGAGGGTCAACTGTTGGAGCTTCGTCTCGTGAGTGAGCTGGGCTCGTGAGGAGTGGTTCAGCTAGCGGAGCGAAGCGGCTCGGTGTGCTTGGGCTGGTGACGGGGCTCGTCACGGCCTCGCTCCTTTTATAGGGGAGGAGAGCAGCAGCGGCGTCGCGCAGGGACGGGCGATGGCGTGGGCTGCGGCAGCTCGTCGTCAACGCGAACAGTGGCAGCGCTGAAGGCGCGAGCGTCGAGGCGGCAAAGCCGGCGAGGACGCTGCTGCGGCGTGGGCGAGGTGGGGACGCGGAGGTGGGTGGCACGGCGTGGTGCCGGCGGTAGTGCGCGGTCCCGTCGGGGGGCCGGTGTGTCGCGCGTGCGCGAGCGAGAGCGAGCGGGTGAGGATGGCAAAGGGTGGGGCATCGGCTTCCAGGAAATGGAGTGAGTGCTGCCATGGCGGGTCATTTCAAGGTTAATGGTGTGGGTACTCTGTGGCTTCCAGGGAATGATGGCGAAGGAGGTAGGCGCTGCCATGATTGTCTGGGAATTATGGCGTGGTACGTTGCCGTCGAGGCGTGAGTAATAACGAGTAGGTGCTGCCATCGGTTGACTGTGAGTTATGGCGTGGTACGGTGACTCAAGAGGCTTCTATGGAAAGAGACGAGATGATATTTGTCGCGGGTGCAAGCATGCGTATGCTGGTTACTGGAGGAAACGAATGTACTAACGCAAGGCAAGAATATAAAATAGTTTGCCTAGTAATTATGTAATACTTCATATGACGTTGGTATTATTTTACGTTACTAGTTTAATTGCAACATAAGTTTTATTTTAGTGATTGTTGGAAATTGAGGTGGCCCTACTAAGTTGAGGATCTACACCAACTCACTTCAGAGTCGGTCAGCTTCTAGTTACTTAGTGTACCGGGTCCTTTTTGACGGCAGAGCCGCCTTTTGCTTCCGGGAGGCAGAGCCTACCAACAGATGAAGCTGGCTTCCGGGTGGCAAAGCCAACCTTCGATGAAGCCCAGACCCTTTTGTGATCCCGGGTGACAGAGCCAACCTTCGATGGATCACAACTTATACACTAAGTACTAAGCTTAACCGGAAGACTAACACTTATAAAGACACTTATCTTATTGGAGCAACAAAGTTACGAAGGAACACACCTTGTGGTGGCTAACCTAGCACACTCTACATATGCTCACTTCTACCATGTCCTTAGATGTGTGTGGGATGGAGTGTAGTAGTATGGCATGGCAAGGGGTGGCACCCTCCTTATATAGGCACTCATACCCTCTTGGATGAGTGACACATGTCACACTCTAGGAGGTTCCCTACAAATATCTATTTCTAGAAAATTCTAAATTTTACCATGACAAGAAAATATCCAAGCTTCATGTCTTCTTATGATTCTTGTGGAGCATTCTAGAACCTTGTCAAGGTGAACAAAATTATGCCATGGTTTATCCTTGTTTTTATAGAACCTTCTAGAAGTTTGCATTGTATATTTCAACACTCCCCCTCAATAGTGATGAAAACTGGGATGTTACAGCGCTCCTCCGGCCTCCCTCTAGCTCCTCCTCCCTCGATTTGGGGTGGGCGGGGAAGCAGCGCCGCCGCGGCCGTCCCCCTCTCTCTCCAGGCTCGTGCCCCCTCGTCCTCCTCCAATCCTCTCCCTCCCTGGCCGGCGGCCATGGCGGAGCCCGAGGAAGCTTCGGCCGCGGAGCCCACGACGCTCCACGCCGCCGCCGCGGCGACGGTCGGGAGCTCCACGCAGGTTGGTGGCAGCCGGATCCGCGCGGAGGAGGGCGGCGGCGGCCGGATCCGCACGCGGTGGCCATGGCGATGGTGGTGGCGGCAGCAGCAGCTTCGGGCGCCGGCGACCTCGAGCTCCGAGTGGTTAGGATGGCGCGAGGTGCGCGGGCCCCGCGCCACGTCGTTGCGTTGCGGACGAGCGCTACTTCCGCTTGATTTGCCGGACCTCGCCTTGTCCGCAATGATACCGGACCAGTTACCGTCCCCCTGCAGCCTTTTTTTTTCTTCTCTAAATCGGTACTGGAGGCGATGGTGGCGTACCACTCCCAGTCTACAGTGCAGATAGTCTAAATATGGCGACAGGGAGTCTCCTTCCGTAAACCCCTCTCGGGCTGGAAACTATCTGATTGACCATTCACTCGGATTCACTCTATACACTGCAATGAGTGAAACTAAATCCAAGTGATGCCCAAAAAAAATGGAGCGGGCAACTACTTGCAACGGTACCGAGTCTAAATATGATTCTTTGCACTTGAACACAACCCTGTATCTCCAAGCTCACGGTAGTTATAGCAGTAAAGAGACCATATTTTACTCTGTTGTGGGTCCATGTGCCCAGATAGCAGCGATGCCAGAATTTTCTTCCCGCTGAAGCCGAAGGTACTTGATGCTTGCTTTTGCTGTGTGGGGTCCAATATTTTTTAGCTTTGTCGGTACCCCAGGACAGGGGTACCCCCTCTTGCTGTGTCTGGGCAAGGGTCTTGTAGTTATCCTTAACTACATCCAAACAGCCGGACCCTTGAGGTCCGGAGTCCTGTTCTCCCAGCAACGCTCCGGACCGTTCCACAGTTGGGAAAGGTCCGGAGACACCACGTGTCCCGGAAGAGGCAGGAACTCGTGTGCGAGCAGCCGAGGCTCCGGACCTCCCACGGAGACCGGACCCCCGCGGGGTCCCGGACCCTCATGGGGTCCCGGACCCCCTGCATAATAACCGGACCCCTCACTAAGGGAAGAGATCGACGCCCCGCGTCGGGGTGGTCCGGGGCCGCCACGTGTCTGCAAGACATGGCCGTTTGGGTTTCCATACCAACGTTCACCCACCATTGCATTTATTGCGGTAGGTGAACGCCTGCATTGATATAGCAGGAGCTGAGGCGTTTCATTGACCAGGGATACTATTGATCGCGTATTACCAAGGCAGTGGAGCCGCTGGCGCCGCCCATACTGCGTCTGCCAGTCTGCCGTAACAGATGGATACGACAGCTCAGCTTCGCCCATTATGACGCTGCATAATAGCCTCAGCAGGCCACGCCGCAAGCTACGCTACTCCAACGGGCGCCTAGCTGACGGGACAAGAAAAGACCCCCCTGAGTCAGAAGAGCAGCAGTGTGCATATCGGAGGAAAGATTCGCTACCACTGTAGCCACAGTCACGTTGGGCCCACCTGTCGGGGCACCAACGTCCTATGTATCCGCTCCCCCTTGATCTATAAAAGGGGGGGCGCCGCTAGAAAACGTCAGGCTGCGAAAGAGCCAAGGCCAGCAGAGGATAGGTTCATACACACCAAGAACAATACATCTCCCAGTGGACGTAGGGTATTACGCTCCGGCGGCCCGAACCACTCTAAATCGTGTGTTCTTGAGTCCTCACCTCAGCGTAGATTCAGCCCCATCGCCTAATACTTCCCCGAGTACTCCCTCACTGGGAATAGGCGGGTGCGCTCCGCCACCCGGCTGTGGGTACCCCTAGAAACCCCACGACATTTTGGCGCCGTCCGTGGGGAAGTCAGGCGCAGGTTGGATCTTCGGGCTTCTGGGCCGTGCTCATCCTCTGCAACGACGAGCGAGAAGATGAAGGAAGGCAGGGCCACACTCACTCCACATGCCATGACACCGGCGCTCCAACGCCCTCGGTGCGGCGGTGCACGGCAGCGGCGCCTGCTGTGCGTCGCCACTGCGACACCTCAGAGCCGGCGTAGCAGCGCACAGCGGAGGCACCGTTGCGCGCTGCCGCTCCTACGTCGACTCAAGGCTTTCTCTCAACATGGAGCCTGGAGCCGACAGCCATCCCGGAGGAAGTTGACCGTGACGTCCTGCCGTCTCCAGCACCGGAGATCCACCTCAGCGTTGCTCGGTGCTGCTGCTGCAGACAGGACCCCGCCACCAAGTGCGGGGGCCCCTGGCGCTAGCACCAAGGACAAGCCGGCGAACGACCGCGCTTCTCCACGCGTCGCACCGGTCCATCTGCTGCGCAAGGGTGTCTGGTCTCCAACGGCAACGGCAGGGGGAGGGGCCTCTTCCATTCAAAGCCAAAGAATTTGTCTCATGCCATCTAGGCATGTGACAGCTCTTAGGCAAGGAGGGGTCCCCCGAGCTCCCGAGGTGATGCTGGATGATGCGGTTCAGGCACATCCAGGGCGCCTTCGCCTCCGAAGAAGAACGCGCTGTATAGCATGCAGCCGTAGGTTACTCCTAAGAAAGGAATGAGAGAGTTTCTCCTTTGTAATAGCGTGGCGTCTACGTGTGTGTCCAGAGCGGTCAAGGTCCGACCTTGTAAACCCGACCTCTGGCCCTATCACACAAACAGGCAAAAGCGGTCCGGAGCGGTGGAGGTCTGACCTCGTAATCCCGACCTCTGATGTATACCGTGATAACCACAATGATAAAGGAGATTTTCTTTCTTGACCTTATCTCGGCTCCACCCCGGTTACATTCATTCTTTCTGGTTGGCTGTTTTTTTCGGTTAACCATTTTTTCCTCCCAAACAGAGTCTTTACCTTTGTTGCTAACAATCCAAGTTAAGTTGCTGGCTTGTGGTCAGGAGAAGACACCCCTTCTAGCTGGAAGGCAGTCCGGACCCCTAAGGACCTGCTCTGGAGAAGTGGTATTTGTATCCTGGGGTAGAGAAGCTCCGCGTGGCTTAGCCTGGTAATGTACCCTAAGTTTACGTACTTCACTGCCCTGTTACAAGTACTCTAGTATCCATGACTGCTGTCTTTAGAGGTCCCGGGCTCTCTTCTAGTATAAGGCTTGGTTTCTTTGCACCTTACTATGAGGTCCGGTAACATGCTTCATCGGATTGTCAGCAACGGTCGCTACAAGTCCACTCCGGTGGCCCGCTCCGGCGGAGACCGCTCGCCACGGTCGCTACAAGTCCACTCCGGTGGCCCGCTCCGGCGGAGACCGCTCACCACGGTCGCTACAAGTCCACTCCGGTGGCCCGCTCCGGCGGAGACCGCTCGCCACGGTCGCTCCAAGTCCACTCCGGTGGCCCGCTCCGGCGGAGACCGCTCGCCACGGTCGCTCCAAGTCCACTCCGGTGGCCCGCTCCGGCGGAGACCGCTCGCCACGGTCGACAAGAGCCGGGTCCGGGAAGTGGTGCTTACTCCCTGAGCGATCCGAAGTCTGTGTAGGCGCTTAGCTTGGTTCCGTACCCTAAGCCTACACCTTCGTCGCCCAATGGAGAGCACTCTAGTACCTGAACTTGGCAACAGGCATACCGGCCTCAGGGGTCCGGGATGCCCGCTCTCTCCATGAGCACACCAACGCAATCAACTTGCGTAGGAACACATCGCGATGGTGGCCCCACCTGCGGGTTCGTACCTCACCCGAGGTGGGCCCGGGGGCCACTGTCGGTACCCCAGGACTGGGGTACCCCCTCTTGCTGTGTCTGGGCAAGGATCTTGTAGTTATCCTTAACTACATCCAAACAGCCGGACCCCTGAGGTCCGGAGTCCTGTTCTCCCAGCAACGCTCCGGACCGTTCCACAGTTGGGAAAGGTCCGGAGACACCACGTGTCCCGGAAGAGGCAGGAACTCGTGTGCGAGCAGCCGAGGCTCCGGACCTCCCACGGAGACCGGACCCCCGCGGGGTCCCGGACCCTCATGGGGTCCCGGACCCCCTGCATAATAACCGGACCCCTCACTAAGGGAAGAGATCGACGCCCCGCGTCGGGGTGGTCCGGGGCCGCCACGTGTCTGCAAGACATGGCCGTTTGGGTTTCCATACCAACGTTCACCCACCATTGCATTTATTGCGGTAGGTGAACGTCTGCATTGATATAGCAGGAGCTGAGGCGTTTCATTGACCAGGGATACTATTGATCGCGTATTACCAAGGCAGTGGAGCCGCTGGCGCCGCCCATACTGCGTCTGCCAGTCTGCCGTAACAGATGGATACGACAGCTCAGCTTCGCCCATTATGACGCTGCATAATAGCCTTAGCAGGCCACGCCGCAAGCTACGCTACTCCAACGGGCGCCTAGCTGACGGGACAAGAAAAGACCCCCCTGAGTCAGAAGAGCAGCAGTGTGCATATCGGAGGAAAGATTCGCTACCACTGTAGCCACAGTCACGTTGGGCCCACCTATCGGGGCACCAACGTCCTATGTATCCGCTCCCCCTTGATCTATAAAAGGGGGGCGCCGCTAGAAAACGTCAGGCTGCGAAAGAGCCAAGGCCAGCAGAGGATAGGTTCATACACACCAAGAACAATACATCTCCCAGTGGACGTAGGGTATTACGCTCCGGCGGCCCGAACCACTCTAAATCGTGTGTTCTTGAGTCCTCACCTCAGCGTAGATTCAACCCCATCGCCTAGTACTTCCCCGAGTACTCCCTCACTGGGAATAGGCGGGTGCGCTCCGCCACCCGGCTGTGGGTACCCCTAGAAACCCCACGACAAGCTTCATTAGCACATTGGGGCCGGCCTTATGATACATGAGTTTAGAGTGTGTCCAAAGTGAAATTTAGAGAACATGTAGAGGTTTAGGCCCTGTTCGGCTGACCGCATGAATAGTATAGAACTGGTAGAATGAATAATATTTTGTGAGAGGAAATAAATCGAGATAAGGCAAGTCTAGATAAGTCGAACAGTCTCTTAGTTAAAAAAGAAAACATACAGAGTTTTGTTAAAAAAGGAAAAAAAATGAAAACGTGCAGAGTGTACTAGCCTGTTTCCAAGCCAGAAAGGGATAGTAGCTGCCTACCTGGCTAGTGGCTACCCCAATCCAATCCACAAGTCTTGTCTCCCTCCAAAACCCACACATCCTGTGCCACCCTCGCCGCGCGGCGCCTCACCTCCGCCTCCGTCCGCCGCGGCGTCTATTTAACCGCCGCACCCCGCCTCACTCCCCATTCGCCGGCCGCAGCTCCCTCTCCGCCATGCAAGCGCCCGCGCACACCCTCGGGCTCCGCCTGCCCCCTCCCTCCTCCGCTCGCCCGCGCCCGGGCCGGCGCCCGGCCGTCCGCGCGGCGGCGGCCGCCACTCAGGCGGCGCCGCGGCGGGAGACGGACCCGAGGAAACGGGTGGTGATCACGGGGATGGGTCTGGTGTCCGTGTTCGGGACCGACGTTGGCGCCTTCTACGACCGGCTCCTGCAGGGCGAGAGCGGGGTCGGCCCCATCGACCGCTTCGACGCCGGCAGCTTCCCCACCCGGTTCGCGGCCCAGATCAGGGGATTCTCGTCGGAGGGATACATCGACGGCAAAAACGACCGCAGGCTCGACGACTGCCTCCGATACTGCATCGTCAGCGGCAAGAAGGCGCTCGAGAACGCCGGTCTCGCCAAGGGCTCCGACGCGCACGCCAAGGTGAGTGGGCGCCGTGTGAACTAGACCCTTTTTTTTCGCAACATGCTTATGCGGGAAACGAAAAATGACAGGTTGTTTGTGGACTGTGGAGTTGCTTTTGTAACTCATCCTCGAGAACATTTCACTGCGTAACACTTCAGGAAACGATTGGATTGTACACCGTGTCTATTGAGTTCAGCTCATGCTAACGAACACTTGAATTTTGATTGAAATATATTGACCTTTTCTGTGATTTTAGAGATTTTAATTGTATTTAATTAGTGGAGCTCTGTTCTGAGGAGCAAACATTTGACGATGTCATAAAACATTACGATTTCAATTGAAGCATTCCTGCACAATGTGCCAAAACTTTTAGTTTGCTTCAGGTACGGTTTGTTCAGAATGTAACTTGTGTATGGATGGTTGAAAGTCTAGCGTCAACATAATTTGCATAGAAGCTGCTAGATTGTTCCAAATAAACAACCACAGGAGTCCTGCAAACATCTGTAAGCTTAAATCAAAACCCAATTATCTCCTTTGGATTTTTGTAGTATTGTGGCCTTCAGTGCTTTATAGCGTAGAAGAAGTTTATTAGCATCATTGACGGAGCAAGATGTGTTAAGCAGTTTTTCTACCCTATTGCCTGCTAATGAGCATGTACCGACATATTCATACCTGTCATATGTTTCATATTTTTGTAAATATTTACCTTTTTCAAAACCTTTTTCCTGATTATGTTATGGTTAACAGCTTGACAAAGTGCGTGCTGGAGTTCTCGTGGGGACTGGCATGGGTGGCCTTACAGTGTTTTCTGATGGCGTTCAGAATCTCATCGAGAAGGGATATAGAAAGATTTCACCCTTCTTCATTCCATATGCTATAACAAACATGGGCTCCGCGTTACTTGCAATGGATGTTGGTTTTATGGGTCCTAACTACTCAATTTCAACTGCATGTGCTACCTCCAACTATTGCTTTTATGCTGCTGCAAACCACATACGACGTGGTGAGGCTGATATAATCATAGCTGGTGGTACTGAAGCTGCAATTATTCCCATTGGCCTTGGAGGTTTTGTGGCCTGTAGGGCGCTATCACAGAGGAATGATGACCCGACAACTGCATCTAGGCCATGGGACAAGGAGAGGGATGGTTTTGTTATGGGTGAAGGTGCTGGTGTACTGGTATGTGTTGTTACTACCAAGTTTTTGACTCCTTAAATATCCATTACGTGTTTTGAGTGTCTTTGCATGATTGTCGTCATTTCCATCAATGTTTGCTTCTTGTTAAGTGTTTCTTTTCATGTTGCTCCTCACCATGAATGTGGTCATTGCTTTGAGCAGACTACTAAGGGTTTGTATTGAGTAACATGAACTGCTATAGGTACATAATGAATGATAATTTCATTGACAATAGGTTATGGAGAGCCTGGAGCATGCAATGAAGCGTGATGCACCAATAATTGCAGAATACTTGGGAGGGGCAGTGAACTGTGACGCTTACCATATGACTGATCCTAGATCAGATGGACTGGGTGTATCTTCCTGTATCAAAAAGAGCCTTGAAGATGCAGGTGTTGCACCTGAGGAGGTATCTGTATCTGTCTAGAAAACAAGTCTGACCAACTTTTAATCCTAGACATATCAAAAATCCAAAACATTGGTCTGGTTTAAAAACAAATCAATTCTTTCATCCGGGGACTGATTGGAGGTTGAAAGCTCCGTACAATGTGCGATCAGAAATGGGCTTAATTGGAAACATATTGCTATTGCAATTATCACATCGCTTTATTATTTTTAACCTTTTGTTGTAATACCTAGCTGCATTTTTTATATATATTATTATCATTGACACAGATCAACAATATGCCTTTTTAATTTGAGTATATGCCTTTAGGTGAACTACATTAATGCGCATGCAACTTCAACACTTGCTGGTGACTTGGCTGAAGTAAGAGCCATTAAGCAAGTCTTCAACAATACATCCGAGATAAAAATTAATTCAACGAAGGTTTACTCACCTCTATCTGTTTTTTACTTCTTGTTTTATCTTTATTCCCTAATAATGGTGTTTGCCTCCTTCCTTGCCAGTCAATGATAGGCCATTGCCTAGGTGCAGCTGGTGGATTAGAAGCTATAGCCACGGTAGAAGCTATAACTACTGGATTGGTGCATCCGACAATTAATCAATTTGTAAGTAACCATTGTAAATCTTTTGTCTCCTATTTATGCTGAGTGATTATTAAAAAAACAGCAAAATCTAGGCAAAACAATCCTGCCAAATATAAACTTTTATTTATTTCTGATTCACTAGTGTTTAATGAAATATTTGATGTGATACATGTTTAATATGAGCTACTGGTGCCACAACGATATTAAAATAGCTTCATTTGATTCTTGCCATTTATCAATTCACTTAACTATGTCAAGATGGGAGATAATGACATTATTTTGCTCCATGATTTGCTCAAGGCGTGTGTTCTGAGGTTGAGTGTGGTGTGCCAGGGTGAGGGAGTTCACTCCCTCTCTCTTGTACTTCTTTCTTTCTTCTTAATGAAATGATACACAGAAATCTTGCGTGTTTGAGAAAAATGATATTGTTGTGCAGAATTTCTGGTTCTTTGTTGCGAAACTTCCTCATATTTCAGTTACAATCTTGCAGAACCCAGAGCCTGAAGTTGAGTTCGATACAGTAGCCAATGAAAAGAAGCAGCATGAAGTGAATGTTGGTGAGTGTTTCCATCCCTTTATGTCTTGAAGGAGGTCCATGTGATGCTCACAGGGCCGCAGCACAAAAGTTACTGTCCAGATTGCAAGTTAAAAATAAAACATATTTAAATTTTGATTTTGACCACAACTGTCCCAAAAATCTTGCTCGTGGTATATATCAACCAAATTACCACCTGCTCATAAATACAGACACTTTTTGTCCCTGTTCTTTGTGTTTAATGCATATTTGCCTTCTTTAAAATGCAGCCATCTCAAATTCCTTTGGATTCGGAGGACACAACTCGGTGGTAGTATTTGCTCCATTCAAGCCGTGATCCATCCTTGCTACAAATGTATACAGCCTGCAGCACCGTCTCACCATTGGTAATTTAGAGAGGAATTTGTTAGATGTAGCATATGATTTTTCCTCTTCTTTTTCACCGGCTTCAAAGGAACAAGTTTTGATTCATCGAGTGATGCTGTCATAATTGGACACAGCTGTTTAGATGCCAATTCTTTTGGGCGCTCCTGATGTATGTCCTATACTATACGGAAAATATGAATGTAAATCAAACAGTAATCCATTTAATATTTATTGTTCCTTTGCTCCCAGGGGTGGAGCCAGGGCCCGTGCTGCAGCATGGGCCTAGCCCAGATTGTCCATTGTAAATCTGTAGTATATTTAATAGACTTAGAAACAGTAGCATTCAAGACTATTTTTGGTTAGAGCAGCACTTCATCCCTTGGTCAGCCTCACGTGGGAGGCCTTTCTGGCTCCGCCCCTGTTTGCTCCTCTCCTTAATATTATTATTGTTCCTTATAACTTCACATAATGAGGAAATAGCTCTTGGCATAAAAATGTGCCAAATGACCACTTAAGAGGTACTTTGTGTGTCTGTGTGTGTGTGTGTGTGTTTTTGTGTGTGTGTGTGGGGGGGGGGGGGGGGTCTCGTGCGTGTTCAAAAAAAGATAATCTTTGAAAGTTTTAGGATATAAGAATTCGGATATAAAAATCTCCTTACCCCAAGAAGAGCGATGTTTTGTATTGGGTTTCCATGTTCTACAGCACCTTGAGAAAAATCATGGTATCTTTGCAAAACTGTTCAAAAATAGTGCTATGTTAGACATTTTTGCCAAAAAAAATTTTAGCTCCAAGACTAGGATCTTAAAGATATGTAAAGAAAATTAGAAACTCAAAAGCATAGAAGGCCTGCACTTAAACATTTCTGCCTAAAATTGGGGGCATTGTTTTTTAAAAAAAACAAAGGAAGCTTTATTCTATTATGAAATGAAGGTACTGGTCTTGGCACTTAATGTATGCACATAACCCCATAGAATCATGTCAAAACCATTACAATAACACAATGGTTTTCTTGTCTCATTCACGGCGTCTAACCAGATGACGATATATATGATCTATTACATATAAACCTTAAAAATAATAAAGATCTATGTCGGCTCTATTAGGTGGGCCAACAATGATTTCATCAAGATTGGAGCCCCTCTAGGTGGGACGATGAAGACGGCGGAGGCGGGGAATATGACTACATTGTTGGTGAGCATAAGCTATCACTCTGTTTTATCTATAAAATGTGATAGTGTGTGCACTTACAGTTGTGTTGGGTATGGGTTATTATGAATATGAATTTTAATTTTGGTCATAATAGAAAACAAAGGTATAATCAAATTATATGGCATAATTGTTTTTAACTAACGTATAAAAAAACCCAAGCATGTACTCCAATCCATCCGTAATATAAGTTGTTTTATGACTCGACGGGTTAATTTGTTTTATAACTTTGGCCGTTAACAGACACTTAATTATGCATATTGAGAAAAGATAAACTTGGTGTCATTAGATTTAACATGAAAAATATTATTGCTAATTAAAGCGCCACTGCTTTAAATGATTTACTCCTTTCATCCCACAAAGACTGTTCGTTTAGCCTTAAAATTTCATCCTACAAAGACTGTTTGTTTAAATTGTAGTAAAGTCTATCTAATTAAAGTAATATCAAATACTAAGAAATAATTGCATAGAGAAAGATATGGAGCCAATCAAATGCTTAATTAGATGTTATCTTTTTGTTCTCGGTCGAAACCCACCGGCGAGCAACGACGGGCAACACGAAGAGCCGGGAGGTTGCTGGGGCGCTGGCAGGCACTGCTCCCTCGTCGACGGCCGGCAATTCCGTCACGCGCCCGGAGGTTTTGTGGAAAACCGGGCGTGCCACCTGACCTATACCCGATCAGGAGGGTGCAGACGTGCTCCGAACAGTTTCCTGCATACAAAGACACGTGTAAACGTAAGTCCGAGCCGTGGTCGGCTCCCCGGGACGACTCTTGCATCGGCTTTAAAGAGCCGATCGAGTCCCGGTGTCAGATGAGATCTGATTGTATCCAGATATGATAAATAAAGCAAATAACTATAAAACTGCTTCAATTAAATCTAATTGATCTAATCCACGATAGTAACAGCTTCACTGCTAGATCGGAACATCCTACACGTGACTAGGCCTAGCGAACATAACAGATAACTAAACCACAACCCAAAACAGAGGCCTAAGAACTAGCAAGAGCCGATTCCCGGAACAATCCCTATCAAGGCTAAGATAAAGCATCTACTACGCCACCGGATCATCCAATCCGTTTGCAAGGCCTAACCTAGCAGATATTATGCCAACTCTTAAGATAAGAGCAAACCATAACAGATCAGATCTACTAAACATAAAAGAAGTAGGGTGTTGCCTTTACGCAGCTAACTCTATGCAACAAGAGCTAGTATAAGATGATAACATGATCGCGTAAAGACAACATGATATTCGTAGACAATAAGCAACAAAGCACAACAGATCTACTAAAAGCCATGCTACGAACATCAGGATAACTAGTACTACTCGCCATCAAAAATGCTTCAGTACGAGTAATACCAAGGTAAAAGCAAGAACAATGCTGCCCTGATCACGCGAAGCGATCAGGGCAGCATGGCGCTTACTTGGATGAAACCCTAGAATTAGGGGTGGCGGTGCGCCGAGGTTTGTTGTGGTGGAGACACCCGCCGTGTGTAAACGAATGCCGTCATCTTTATTCAATAGCATATGGGTACATATTTATAGTCCGAAGACTTCTTGCCGTGCAAGGCAACCCCTAAACTCTTTCCTAACCGAAGACTAGAGATAAATTACAACTCAATAAGGACTCTAAGATTAGATAATATGATCTAGACTCTTTCCTCCACCGGCCCAGATCTTCATGAAGCTTCCAAATATCAGCCGAAACATGCTGTATAATTGTGGCAGATTCTGGTCATCCTACTGTTTCGGCAGTTCCCGTCAACTCCGAGCGAATCTGGACGTGATTCCAGTTGTATTGGAAAGCTTATCTCCTTAGCTTTCCATGCATATCTAGAACATCCAAAACGGAGTCCATATGTGGCCTGGGCGTCTATTTTTGCGCAGCCTCTTCCTGCAGTCCGAACCAGCCTCGCGAATAGACTGGGCTTCAACATGGATTAGGCCCGTAACTCCATCTCGGCTTGAGCCTTGAGTGCACAGTTATCATTGTATTTGGCCAAACTTATGATATAAACTTGGCTAAGTGGACTCCTTTACCGTGGGCTTCTTCTGACATTTGGCCTACCAATCCTGGTCAAATTCTGGCGATAACACATGCCCCCCAAGTTTGGCCAAATATGACAGAATCTTCTAAGCGCCAGCCGTAAACCAAATAAAAACATCTCCTCAAATTGTCTTCTCATGCCACTGATGGTCTTGCCCCCCGAGCCGATAGATCGGCTATTAGCCAACTGACTTTGTGACCGATTGCTTGAACCGGCCTCACGCCTTCCTCGACCAATCTCAATGTTGTTGCAGACCGGTCCTAGTTTTCATATTCCATGGATGGCGCTGACTTACGGGATCATCCTCAAGCTTCATCAGATCAGCATCAACATACTTGGCCTCTTCTTGATGATCGTTAATCGCCAGGAGTTGGTGAAGACATAGATATTCAATAGGTAGTCGATTCTCCATTGAATAAATAATAATGTGGGCTACATGGATTACCTGCAAAATAATCACTTGCCGGACCGGCTCTACAAAGATCATTGTAAATCGGCTAAAAGCCGATAGATCATATTTAGTTAGGCAAAAGTCATGCAAGTCGACCTAACATCAAAAAATCTCTTCCCCCACAAAAATATGCTATGTCATGCAAAGGGTGAGTGTGAGCTTCCAAGTATGTCTCCAAGCATTTACAAGTGCTAGCATGTATATACAGTGAGGGTATAGCATAAAGACACCGCATAGAAAAGCTCAAAAGAATATATCTATATTAGAACATGAGCAATCAATTTTTAGGATTTTCAAAATAAAAAGCATCACCACTTAGCCCAACCAACTAGTACATTAAAGCATGACAAGCAAAAACCAGCAAGCACCTACACCAGTGAGCTCTTTCCGATACAAGGATCTTTTAACAAGCTTGATTATTCATGCCCTCAGGTCTTGCAGGTTAAAACATATTGCATTTGAAACTCAAACAAACCTTTTGTTCTGTGCCAGGGGTTATTTGCTTATCAGGCCACTTCTTACCAACCAATGCTAAGCCTAGGTCCGTTGAACCATCAGGAGCTTAAAGCAAGGTTTTGGTCATTCACAGCCTAGTCCAAGTTCATGCTAAAGTGCAATAGCAAGCAGTCCCAAACTAGATCAGTGAGACAAAACAAACCCACCTGGATCTTTTCATTATAGCACAGCATGGACATTATTTAGATTTTAATGTAATTTAGCATAAGATTATCATATAAGCATTGAGACTCGAGCTGCATAAATGATTCCAAGAAAAGGATATAGCTACCAGGCATGTACAAGATAGTAAAAGCAAAGTCAGCCTACACATACTAGTAGCCAAGTAAAGCGGTGACCATATTTCAGATTTTCAAAAGAACAAAAGTCATGCTCGGTATCAGATATTCAACATATTCAAATGAGCCTAACCACACATGGTCACCAGCATCCACACCTCAAAATATATACACGAAACACAAGTAGAAGCTACTAAACATACAAGGAAGCTAGTGCAAGTGATAAATGCATATACTATATGACGATGCAATGGTGAATTTGAATATTACCAATCAAATTGGCTGTTGACGAGCCGATGGTTAAAATCCCGCCTGGTCCGTACTCGCCATAATGCATTCTCATCACAATTATCGGCTGTTGTGACGAATGCCCTGACCCCGTAGGAGCCGAATCCGCCGATGTCGATGGTGTCGCAGGAACGGGAATAGCCGATGACGATGACGATGCAGAAGTACTGTTGGCCGGATCGATCGGCTAATGTATCAGACACTCCCACACCCACATGGGAGCAGAAGTAGCCGATGTCCATGGCCGGAACTGCGAAGGAGCGGAAGTAACCGATGGCGAAGAAACTATAGGAGCACCGGCGGTAGTTCTTCATCCGGATGAAAATTTTTGTATGGGTCTCCATATTTCATCACCAAATCTCCGCTTATGCCCCCCGAGCTGGATCCTTCATGTATTGGAGGAGATCGGCTCTCCAATCGGCCGTGCCCAATTCACTATGAACCATAGGATTCAGACGTTTTGCCACCGATTGCTGAAATCGGCCGTGTTTGGGGCTGATCTGCCCATCGGCCCGGACTCAGATGTTAGCCATACAGCAAATTTGTTCTGCTACTATTTCTTTCGACTTTCTTTTTCTGGCATCGTATCGGCTGGGGCCGATCGCTTAGATCGGCCACTACAGGGTATGATCCCGTAGAATTCATGAAGTGGTACCAGAATGTGTTTATTCTATGAGGCCAGTGGATAAGACCAGTCTCAATCCGTTTTTTGTCGCTTCGATCCGATCACAGTCTTCCAACACAATCCCTGAGATCGGCTCTTGTCCTTCCGCGTCCCAGGCGTTCATGTCTGCGAGCGAAACCTCGCTGGAGTCATCTGCACGGACCACCTCCACTTCGTCGCCATCCCATTGAACCAAACACCGGTGCATTGTGGAAGGAACACAACAATTGGCGTGAATCCAATCCCTCCCAAGCAGCACTGTGTACGTACTCTTACTGTTGACAATGAAGAACGAGGTTGGGACGGTCTTGCAGCCAACTGTCAACTCCACATTGAGGACGCCCTGTGCCTCCGACGGCTGGCCGTTGAAATCATTGAGCATCACGTTGGTCTTGATAAGATCAGCAGCAGAACGACCCAATCGGCGCAGCACTGAGTACGGCATCAAGTTGACTGCGGCGCTAGTGTCGACCAACATCCTGTTCACAGGCTTGCCGTCGATGAAGCCTTTGAGATATAATCCCTTCAAGTGCTTGTAGCTTTTCTCCTTAGGCTTCTCGAAGATGATCGGCTGTGGGCCAAGATCCAACTGTGTGACGGCCAATTCCTCCAGTTGGGGTGCTCGAAACTCCGACGGGAGCACGAACACCATGTTCACGTCAGCCGATGGCTTCTCATCGGCTTTTGTCTGCTTGGGGCGCCACTCCATCCTCGGGGGACGCCTCTCTTCCCTCTGCGGTCGCCTAACTTGCTCCAAGAGATCCGGACGCGCTTTCCTCAGCACGTCAAGATACTTTGCTTCTGCGTCTTCCAGATTGCGCAAGCGCTGTACTCTGCGCTTCTACGACCGATTGAGCCCGTCAGGACACCACCGTGGGCGATGGTACCTGTCTTCTTCCTCTAGCTCTGAATCACCTCCGGATGGGCGCCCCACATGGTCGTCCTGACGTGTTCTGGGCCCCAAACACCGGAACACCGATGTCTTGTCATGTTGGTGTCCTCGAGGCCTGCACTCCAAGCAATCATCTATAGTAGGTAATCAGCTCATGCCGAAATTCCAACAGTACCTGAAGAACGGGCAATGCCAGTGGTCGCGTATAGCCTGGCGCCTCCCCAATGTCCTTCCTGAGCGGTGCTCGTACTCGTCTTCCTCCGATTCGTATCGGCGGCGTAGCTGGTACTGGTACTGGTATTTCTCCAGAAGCCGATTAGAAGCTGGAAGCTGATTGCGGATGTGACGTACTTGCTCTTCAGTCACATGCTGCTGTTCCAACTCGTGTTCATTCTGCGGCCGCTTGCCAGAAGCGGACTCTCTCCTCTGCTTGTCATGGCGGCGCATAGGTCCCACCATGTTGATCTGGAATGCCAAGTCCTGGCCCTTGGACCTGAAGTCTGACAGTTCCACCACGTTAGCTTGTGGGAAGGGCTTCGTGTCCACCTTCATAGTGTGCTGAGCCAGGATTAATCGGCCTTGCTCGATAGCCGATTGGATCTGGTGACGCAGCTGCTTGCATTCACCAGTGGCATGAGTAAACGAGTGGTGCCACTTGCAGTATAGCCTTCCCTGCAACTCTTGTGCCGTCGGCAGCTTGTGATTTTCTGGGAGCTTCTGCTGTTTTTCTTTGAGGAGCAGGTCGAATATCTGCTCTGTTTTGGTCACGTCGAAGTCGAAGCCCTTCACAAGCCCCTGCTGCTTGATCCACTTGCATGGGACAGGATTTGCCCCCCGAGTCCACTCTGCCACGGCCACTTCTTGCTCTTCACCCGAGTCGTCAGATTCTTCAGCTTGTGCCATGTTTACATGGCGCTTGAACTTGTCCTGGTACAGCTCAGGATGATAATGCTCGTATGCCGTAAGCTTCTGCACCAGGTGCGCCAGAGACGTGAGCTCCAACTGAAAAGCCGCATCCTTGATCGGTTTAGCAAGTCCCAGGACAGCCAGATCGACTGCCTCTTTCTCTGTGATGCGTGACGAGTAGCATCGGTTCTTGACCTCCCTGAAGCGCTGTATGTACTCTGACACGGTCTCTCCTCGCTTCTGCCTGACTTGGGCGAGGTCGGCAATTTCAGCTTCAGCAGCCTCCGAGTGGTACTGGGTATGGAATTGGTCTTCAAGCTGCCTCCAAGTTCGAATCGAATCCGGATCCAGTGATGCATACCATCCAAAAGCCGGGCCTGTAAGGGATTGGCCGAAGAACCGGACCCTCAATGGATCCGACACTGAGATCATCCCAAGTTGCGTTAAGTATCGGCTCACATGCTCGATGGAGCTGGCTCCCTCTGACCCGTTGAACTTGGTGAACTCAGGAAGCCGATACTTGGGTGGCAGTGGGATCAAGTCATAGTCGCTTGGATACGGCTTGGAATAGCCGATCGCTTTCCTCTTGGGAAGGATGCCGAACTGGTCTCTGAGTATTGCACTGACCTGCTCCACACTAAGAACTCCTGGGGCCGATGGCTCAGCACTCGGCCCAGTAGCGTACTTTGCCAGCCACGCTTGTTTTCCTACATCTGCTCCAGAAGTTCCTGGGTTCACCATCTGCACCGAGCGTGCTAGACTGACGCTGTTAGGGATGTAGGCGCACGTGTAGCCATGCGGAATCTCCTTAGGTGGCTCGGTGAGGAACTGGCCTTCTCCAGGATCACCACCGATCTTGTGGACGACGTAGATCGGCGAGCTCTGTGGTCTGGGAGCTGCAAATGAGAATGACAGTTGCGGCCTAAAATGCAGTGCAGCTTCCTCTGTGTGACTCCCCAGGATTGGCCCCGATGGAGAGTACTGGTTCTTGATTATCTCCTGGATGACGCGGTG
Organism: Panicum virgatum; assembly: GCF_016808335.1. Classification (NCBI taxonomy): domain Eukaryota; kingdom Viridiplantae; phylum Streptophyta; class Magnoliopsida; order Poales; family Poaceae; genus Panicum; species Panicum virgatum. Next base: position 31,615,751 of record NC_053151.1, on the reverse strand, counting down.
TGCCATGCGTTCAAGCTCGTTCATCAGGCTCTGAGAATGCCGATGAAGCGAATGGGCCACCATGTAGTTCATCTCCTGACGCAGGGCCCTGGTGCGCTCCTCTGATGGTACAGACAGATCTACATTGTCGAGAGCACCTTCAGGCGAGAACCCCTCCCACCTGATGCCATGGTTGCGGGTCCTCTCAAAAGTGCCGATGAGATCGGCTTCCAGCAGAGCTTTGACCTCATCATACTTCTTCTTGTGTTCAGGAGGAAGCTCTTCATACGTGACGGGCTTGGGAGCGGGTTCTTGATCTTGAGCTACAGTCATCGTTGCAGTGGATGTTGTTGCCGAGAAGAGTCCCACCGGGCGTGCCAGAATGTGTTGTCGGTCGAAACCCACCGGCGAGCAACGATGGGCAACACGAAGAGCCGGGAGGTTGCTGGGGCGCTGGCAGGCACTGCTCCCTCGTCGACGGCCCGCAATTCCGTCACGCGCCCAGAGGTTTTGTGGAAAACCGGGCGTGCCACCTGACCTATACCCGATCAGGAGGGTGCAGACGTGCTCCGAACAGTTTCCTGCATACAAAGACACGTGTAAACGTAAGTCCGAGCCGTGGTCGGCTCCCCGGGACGACTCTTGCATCGGCTTTAAAGAGCCGATCGAGTCCCAGTGTCAGATGGGATCTGATTGTATCCAGATATGATAAATAAAGCAAATAACTATAAAACTGCTTCAATTAAATCTAATTGATCTAATCCACGATAGTAACAGCTTCACTGCTAGATCGGAACATCCTACACGTGACTAGGCCTAGCGAACATAACAGATAACTAAACCACAACCCAAAACAGAGGCCTAAGAACTAGCAAGAGCCGATTCCCGGAACAATCCCTATCAAGGCTAAGATAAAGCATCTACTACGCCACCGGATCATCCAATCCGTTTGCAAGGCTTAACCTAGTAGATATTATGCCAACTCTTAAGATAAGAGCAAACCATAACAGATCAGATCTACTAAACATAAAAGAAGCAGGGTGTTGCCTTTACGCAGCTAACTCTATGCAACAAGAGCTAGTATAAGATGATAACATGATCGCGTAAAGACAACATGATATTCGTAGACAATAAGCAACAAAGCACAACAGATCTACTAAAAGCCATGCTACGAACATCAGGATAACTAGTACTACTCGCCATCAAAAATGCTTCAGTACGAGTAATACCAAGGTAAAAGCAAGAACAATGCTGCCCTGATCACGCGAAGCGATCAGGGCAGCATGGCGCTTACTTGGATGAAACTCTAGAATTAGGGGTGGCGGTGCGCCGAGGTTTGTTGTGGTAGAGACACCCGCCGTGTGTAAACGAATGCCGTCATCTTTATTCAATAGCATATGGGTACATATTTATAGTCCGAAGACTTCTTGCCGTGCAAGGCAACCCCTAAACTCTTTCCTAACCGAAGACTAGAGATAAATTACAACTCAATAAGGACTCTAAGATTAGATAATATGATCTAGACTCTTTTCTTCACCGGCCCAGATCTTCATGAAGCTTCCAAATATCAGCCGAAACATGCCGTATAATTGTGGCAGATTCTGGTCATCCTACTGTTTCGGCAGTTCCCGTCAACTCCGAGCGAATCTGGACGTGATTCCAGTTGTATTGGAAAGCTTATCTCCTTAGTTTTCCATGCATATCTAGAACATCCAAAACAGAGTCCATATGTGGTCTGGGCGTCTATTTTTGCGCAACCTCTTCCTGCAGTCCGAACCAGCCTCGCGAATAGACTGGGCTTCAACATGGATTAGGCCCGTAACTCCATCTCGGCTTGAGTCTTGAGTGCACAGTTATCATTGTATTTGGCCAAACTTATGATATAAACCTGGCTAAGTGGACTCCTTTACCGTGGGCTTCTTCTGACATTTGGGCTACCAATTCTGGTCAAATTCTGGCGATAACACTTTTATAGTTCCAATGCATTTGAATTTATTTAGGATCTAAAAACTAAATAAATAGTGTTTAATTAGAGTTAATATGATTATTTTCTACTACTAGTAATACATCTGAAATTTTCTAAACGAACTATCGTTGTGGGCAGAAGGAGTATACTTTAAGACAAAGGGAGGGTTCTATACTCCATCGAGTATTGTTGCAAAAACTTGCTTTATCTATTCAGTATTCGCTAAAGTGGCCTCCGCTCGATCAGGTATATATATGCATCGCCAGAATTGATTTTTGGCGGGCAAATAAAGCCACGAATGGTGATCCATCCCTCCAGGAGAGCGCGAGGGTATCGTACCATGGACGGAACGTGGAAAACCGGTCTTCCTGCCGGCCGACGCGTCGGTTTCCAACCAGCCCAAACCACCCCCGCCGCCGGCCGCACCCTCCTCCTGACGACCTGCGCCGGCCCATCCTCCCGGCCTGGCCCAAGCCAACGCGCCCCGCGCTGCCCCTGCCGTGCCGAGTCCCAGCCGGATCCCCCTCAAGGCACGACAACCCCACGCCGCCGGCACCGCCGCACCACCGAAACCAACCCTACCCAAACCAGATCGAATCCGATCCCTCCCCTCCCCCCTCCTCGCCGAATCCGCTCCGATCCGCGGCGATGGACGACGACGACGACGTGTCGCCCGACGCCTCCCCGTCGCCGGCGTCCTCCCCGGGGGCGCCGTCCGCCGCGCTCCCCGTCGCCGACCCCGTCACCGTCGCCTCCGCGCCGCCCGGGGGCGCCTACCCGGTCGCGCTCCCGATCCACCGGACCGCGGCGTCCCTGTACGCCACCGCCGGCGGCGGCGGGGGCGGCGGCGGCGGCGGGAGGGAGGACGCGTGGAGCGAGGGCGCCACCTCCGCGCTCATCGACGCCTGGGGGGAGCGCTTCGTCGCGCTCGGCCGCGGCAGCCTCCGCCACCCGCAGTGGCAGGAGGTCGCCGACGCCGTCTCCTCCCGCGACGGCTACTCCAAGGCGCCCAAGTCCGACGTCCAGTGCAAGAACCGCATCGACACGCTCAAGAAGAAGTACAAGGTCGAGAGGGCCAAGCCGGTATCCTCCTGGCAGTTCTTCGACCGCCTCGACGTTCTCCTCGCACCCACCTACGGCAGCAAGCCCGGCTCCGGCGGCAGCGGCGGCGGGCACAACTCTAACAGCCGGAGCCCGCTCCCTGCGGCGCTGCGGATGGGCTTCCCGCAGCGCAGCCGCACGCCGTTGATGCCCTCCGCCGCAGCCGCGTCCAAGCGGAGAGCCCCTTCGCCGGAGCCGTCGGTGTCTTCCGAGTCCTCCGACGGCTTCCCGCCGGTGCCGGCGCTCCCGGCGGCGAACGGAAAGAGGAGGACGGACGAAGGGCGCGCCGACGGTGGCAGCGGCGGCGACCGCACACAGGGCCTCCGTGACCTGGCTCAGGCGATACGCCGCCTCGGCGAGGCGTACGAGCGGGTGGAGGCCACGAAGCTGGAGCAGGCAGCCGAGATGGAGCGTCAGCGTATAGACTTCGCGCGGGAGCTGGAATCTCAGCGCGTGCAGTTCTTCCTCAACGCGCAGATGGAGCTCACGCAGGCCAAGAATCACGCTTCTCCTGCCGCGGCCGCCATCACTGCTGGTGCCACCACTGTTGGTGGCTCATCTAGGAGAATGTCGATGGCGAACGATGCTGGTGGCAGCAGTAATCACCACAGCCGTTACCGCGGCAGCCATGGGGACTGGCACCATCATGCCCCGCGCTCACATTACCCGCAATACCATGACAACAATCATGCTGCCGCCGCTGCAAGTGAAGGTGAGCAGTCCGAGGAGGAGGACGAAGATGAGGAGGAAGAAGAGAGCCAGTAATTTCGGCGAATCGCCGTGTTTCAAGAATTTGTATTGGTATTGCCATAGAATTATTGCATTGCTCCAATTTAACATACAAATGTGATCTCAAAGAAGAGATGATAACCTGGGAGCAGTGGAAATTGATCATCTTAGTAAAAGTACTAGTATTAGCATTAGATAGTCCTTGCTGTACCACGATGTTAGTCAATTCTTTGCTTGTGTCTCCACATTGCACTAATAACATCTGATGAGATCTCATTGTGCCAAGAATTGGGGAAACTGCTATTCTAGGGCATGCTGGAATTGGGAGTTGTATCAGTGCTGGCTCATTTTGGAACAGCATTCAGGCATGAGTTGATGAACTGATCCATTGTTGGAATGCTGTGCCTCTGAAGATTGTTTGGAGAAATACTTTGCCATTTTAGTTTTACAGAATGAGTGAGACCTTATAAAGGGTGGAGTTCAGATGATGCCTGGCAGATTTGCTCTTCCAATGTCAGGTAATGTTGCATCTGCTTCAGCTTTCTGTGCTGGCCAAGCGGCTGTACTGTGCGGAAGAGATGGAGTGGTCATCGCGGAAACAGTAGCGAGTGCACCCAATCATAAAAAAGGGAAGGCCCTTCTCCTGCCAATTCCAGTCAGCAGGAAAAGAAGCGGAAAGCACCGAGGAATCTGACTTTTCTGTAGGAAAGCACCGAGTAGTTATCAGAAGGTGCCGTTTTGGAAGAGATCCGTTGTGTGAATTATTATATTTTTCGTTCTGAAACCTGTCAACGGTAAATGGATCTTTGTAAACATATTGAGATATTAAGATCACATTAATGGATGGCTACAAGACAGGGACTCTGGTTTGGGGTCTTTGGGTGAGACTGTGAGCGTGAGGGGAAAAAAGAGAGCATGCGGAGAATCTGAGATACTGTAGATAAATTTAATGGAAAAAAGCATAATATTATTATATTTTTCGTTCTGAAACCTGTCAACGGTAAATGGATCTTTGTAAACATATTGAGATATTAAGATCACATTAGTGGATGGCTACAAGACAGGGACTCTGGTTTGGGGACTTTGGGTGAGACTGTGAGCGTGAGGGGAAAAAAGAGAGCATGCTGAGAATCTGAGATACTGTAGATAAATTTAATGGAAAAAAGCATAATTATTATGGAGACGCGGGGAATCGAACCCCGTGCCTCTCGCATGCGAAGCGAGCGCTCTACCATATGAGCTACGTCCCCTTTCTTACTAATACGAACTAAAAGTTTTAATTAATTTTATCTGACTGTATGCATACCTTGGTAAATAGATGTTTCCACCGTTTGTGGCTGTGGTAGCAAAACCAGGTGGTTCAACCAGACAGACCAACAACTCGACAAGCAGTAGACAGTAGACTACAGACAGGCTACAGGCCAGCCAGCAAGGTGTGACGTACAGTGTGTAGAGTGCACAGATTTGACGCGCACGGCAGGCCGCCGCCTCCGACCTTCAGACCAGCACAAGCATGGCGGTTTTCTTGCGTTTCTGGACGTCACAAAGCACAGATCGTTGTAGAGTCGGAGGCAACTGGATGCGAGTTGCAAATTAGAAGCAATTTCTTTTAAACGAGCACGCATTATTTCAACAAAAAAAAAACAGCTCTAGAACTTATTCAAACATGACTTGCTTCTCCAGCTAATGTCTGGTGAGATCTAAGTGTCCATCGAGCACAAACTAGGACCTAATCTGAATGGTTAACTGGAAGAGCACAACAATGTCACAAAAACTAATGATTTAAACAACATGGCGAGCTGCATCCTTCCTGGTGGGAGGTCCACCACCTACAACAATATACAGCAGTCTTCGCCGCCTTACAACAATGGTGCTCCGCGCGCTCTAGATCTTCTTCCAGAGCTTGTCGCAGATCTCGATTGGTGGTGTCGTCTTGTCAAACTCGAACTTCTCTATCTTCTTCCTGCTCTTGTCCACAATGTCTGATCGTAGCTAAGGACTTCCATACATCCATAACTTTTATTGTCAAAGGTGATATCAAGCACAAAGACAGCACCAAGCACAGCATAGACGATGCAAAAAAATTCTTTTCAATCAATAGGGAAAACAGTAACAAATTGGAAGGATACAGCCAGAAATCTTTTCCTGGTCTTCAAAATCTGGCATGATGTTTGTAACTGATACACACAAGGAAAGCGTGCGTCTGCATGAGAAGTGTAGTCAGTCACTTATTTCAACTCAGAAACATGTTGCAATAATTGAGGCAATGTCGCTGAAGACTGAAACTCAATTCATACTTAATCATTAGGCACCATTAGATTTTATAGGACAAGTACTAATCCATTAATTTTGAGCAGCGTTTGCTACATTGTAAAGTTGAGGAAAGTCGATGCAATCACAATGTATAAGGGGGAAGAAAGATGAGGCAGGAGGCAGCACAGATCAGCAGTGGTCTTTTTCCAAAATTCAAGCAGCAGAGCACTAGTTGTTAATATGTCTAGCACTTCTAGGATGGAATTTTCAATGCGCAAAGTAATGAAAGCAAGATGTACTGAGAAATTGTCAACTTACTCTGCCTTCTGCATGTCTTTCTTTTTCTTTTTGACAGCATCCTTTCTTTCCTCTATCGAAGTTCTTTGACGGTCTAGGTTATCAAGCTCATCATGCAACTCTGTGTTGACATCACAGCATACATAAGTAACTCTGTTTTCTTGATCTTTAAAACACAAGTTTTAGATCAATACAAATGCTTAAGAAAGAACTTATCTTAATTCTTGGCGAAGCTGTTTCTCTTCCTGGAGCTTTTCTTCCATCTTGTTTTGCAGTGCATTCAGTTCATCATCAGTAACGGTTTCAGCTTTTGCTTTGTCTATCTTTTCCTTGCAGGAACGGATCTTTTCCTGGTGTTCTGTTAAGCAAAAGGAACAAGACATTAAAATGGCAATAAGTTCTATCTTTGAAGTTTTTCGTTCCGCAGTAGGTTTAAGGAGCCACGGAATAGTGTATTGTTAGTTATATCCCAACTAGCTCTGCACACTGAAGTCTTAATTCCTCTTTTTGTAAAGATATATATGGGAAAACACTCATTTTAACATACGTGTGCATCTATCGTGAGCATACACCACCATGAATTTAGGTATGTGTATTAAGAACGCTCATTTCCAAAAACTAGGAAATATTCAGAAGGGCTAAGCAGGTTGTTGGGAAGGGACACTGTATTCAATGATTTGGTAGTAGAAAATAATCGGTAAATGCTAGACAGACTAGCATTTTTTTATACCCTCTGACTACTGTAAGCTTCCCAAGTGATAGAGGGCAGCTGGCCACTGTGAAGGGATTATACTGACGTGCTATTGGATGGGAGAAGAAAATATTCGATTAATGCTGATAGGCAAATGTGCCTTTACACTCTCTGTCTATTTGTAGCCTTCTCATGCGATTGATCACCAGAAGTCCAGAACATTGGCGCTTCTAAGTTGATTCGTGAACCCTTTGTAAATGTTTGAATGCTAGTCTTGCTCAAAACTGCCTAGTGCAAATTTGAGGATTCACATCAGTGGACCAATAATGAAATCGATGATTTACCCTCCCCTGTGAAAATGAAATACCTTTTTTTATGCTAGATTCAACCTTAAATGCCCAAATTACTAGAGAAATGGGCTACAATTTCTCTAAATTCGTAGGCACCAACCAAGTGTCAACTAGTGCAGACGCACATGTGAACCACACGGCACGACACAGAGCGAAAATATTTCCCAGCAGGGCAGGAGTGAGCCGGACCTCTCATCTGCAGCTCGAGGTCGTCGGAATCGGATCGGCAGGCGGAGAGCAGCATCCGCGCGCCGGCGCCGGTCTGCGCGTTGGCGTCGCTGTCGTTGCTGGCGCGGAGCATGCCCACGAGGTCCTGGGCGAAGGAGATCAGATCGTCCACCCTCCGCCGCTCGCCCGTGTCCGCCGCCATCGGACTGGCCACCCCCGCGCCGACAGGAACCCTAGCCCCTACTCCCGCCTTCGCACCCGGCGCCGGTGAGGAGAGACGCTGAGCGGTGTCGCAGGTTAGGGAGTCGGGGTGCACGGTGGACGGCTGCGACAAGGAACCGCCCTCGCCGCCGGCGTTCGGGCGCCGCCGCTGCGGTTACTGTGGGGTTCGGAGGGATTTGAATTGGAGTGGCTCGCCGTGTCGCGCAGCGCTCTGCTCGTCGTCGGCTTGCTCGCCTGCTGCCCCCCAGATTTGGGGGAAGGCCGGAACCGTAATGGGCTAATGGGTACGCAGCGAAAGTTGGGCCTTCAACGTGGTCGGCCTTTCTCCTAATGCCTAAACGGGCGTTTTTTTCTTTTTTATATTTTAAAAAAAATCAAAATTTCAAAAATATATGTTCGTTTTGAAATATTTCAAAACTACCCCGGTCGCCCTATGGGGGGCGAAAGGCAATTTTTTTTCTTCAAATTTGCAACGAGGTTCCTGGCAAAAAAAATGCAAGGGGGCCTGTCGCCCACCCCAGGGGCGACAGGGTGTCTGTCGCCCACCAGAGGGGCGACTGCCTCCCACCCTAAAAGCGCTAAGCTCTGGGTCACGCATGCAGCTCAGTGGCCCGTCTAGAGGTTGGGTATTTGCCAGGTTTGAGTTTCAGGTTTGGGAAATTGTGCCCACCCTTAATTAGCTCTAGTCTGTTAGTGGCCTCCCGGTTGGCACGCGGAATGATCCATTGATGCTTCTTTCTTTAGATTATGATCCACTGATGCTAGCTAGAGTCAAGTCGGGTGTCTGCGCCGAACCCATCACCGCATGCTGCCAAGTTGGGAGGTTTACCCCATCACCGCATGCTGCCAAGTTGGGAGGTTTACCTGCGCACAGTGAGCTGGCGCCGGCCGCAGCAACGGCGGATCGGCGTGCAACGACAGGAGTTTAATGATACTTTAGTTTTTAGTTACGTAGTAGTAAATTAGTTTAGAAAATTAGTACTACGCATTTATTAATACAATTGCAGTACTATTAGAGACGTGTTTATAAATTAATTACGATTTAGAATAGAATTTCGCATATGCAGCATAGAATTTGAGTGTCATCACGTAGTTATGGATACTTATACGTTGTAGTTGAATTCCATACTTAGTTTTTACGGATTATTGAATAAGGTAGTGAAGTAAAGAGTATAACTGGATAAGTATTCTGTGATGACTGGCAGAAGTACATGCAAACAGCTCTAAAGCGTGGGTGGCCTCTGGCAAAAGTACTCATCAAGCACGCCCGATCCGCCGTTGCTGCGGCCGGCGCCAGCTCACTGTGTGCGCAGGTAAACCTCCTGACTTGGCAGCATGCGGTGATGGGTTCGGCGCAGACACCCGACTTGGTAGCTAGCATCAGTGGATCATAATCTAAAGAAAGAAGCATCATTCTGCATGCCAACCGGGAGGCCACTAACAGACTAGAGCTAATTAAGGGTGGGCACAATTTCCCAAACCTGAAACTCAAACCTGGCAAATACCCAACCTCTAGACGGGCCACTGAGCTGCATGCGTGACCCAGAGCTTAGCGCTTTTAGGGTGGGAGGCAGTCGCCCCTCTGGTGGGCGACAGGCCCCATGTCGCCCCTGGGGTGGGCGACAGACCCCTGTCGCCCGTTGGGGGGCCCCTTGACAGGTCCCCTTGCATTTTTTTTGCCAGGAACCTCATTGCAAATTTGAAGAAAAAAAATACACTTAGGATCTGTCGCCCCTCCCATAGGGCGACCGGGGATAGTTTTGAAATATTTCAAAACGGACATATATTTTTGAAATTTTGATTTTTTTTTAAATATAAAAAAGAGAAAAAAACCCCAAAACGGCGGCCCACTCTATAGTCTGGTCCTAATGCCTAAACGTCACATTCCATCTCCGGCGCGTCACGGGCTGATTTGAGGGAGAAGACGACAAGTTCCCCGTATTAATTTGCGCACTGGACACGTCTCGATCAACAGAGCCGCTTGTGTTGCGTGCACTTGTGGTCAACTACGATCTCATGCAATTTTCCAGAAGAATTATCGAGAATATTTTGCTGGAACAGGAAGAACTGAAGAACATGTCGTCATCATGGTTCGTTCAGGAGCAACCAATTAGCCAAAGATTGGTATCTTGGGCGCACTATACTGTTATTCTTAACCACAGCAGCTCAAGATCGCAGCTCGATCACGCTACATTTCCGTCGAACCAGCCGGACAGTGCGGCGCCGACGATCCGCGCGCGCTCATTTCTCCAGCGACCGGACGATCAGCGTGGCCACGGTGGTGAGGTTGACGGCGTCCTCGTCCACCTTCCGCAGCGGCGAGGCCCCGCCGCCGGCGTTGGCGGCGCCGAACGCGTCCTCGCAGTCGGCGGCCGCCTTCCCGACGACCGCCATGTCCGCCGCGTAGTCCTGGAGCCTCCCCGCGGCCAGCGCGTGGACGGCGCTGTGCACGACGTTGAGCGCCTCGATGTAGCGCGCGCGGCACGTGGCCAGCGCGCCCCGCTGGGCCGCCGACCAGCCCCCGCGCCGCTCCAGCGCCTTGATGGTGGCCACGGCGGCCGTGTAGTTGGCCAGCGTCAGGTTGGTGGCGATCGTGGCCAGCCCGCGCGCGTCGGCGCCGTCGCTGCCGGGCGCCGCCTGGAGCGACGCCACGCAGAAGGGCGCCAGGTCCGAGTGGGCGCCGCCCGACGTGGCCCTGGCGCAGATCTGCTCCACGGTCTCGGAGGCCAGCGCCGCGCGGGAGCCGGCCAGGACGAGCAGGAGGAGGAAGGGGGGGACGGGGACGAGCCTCGCCGCCATCGCTGCTTGCTTTGCTGGGTCTGCGACTGGGGGGTGCGTGACTGCGTGTGCTGGCACGTTGGTTCGGCGGTGTTGCCGCTTTGCCTGGAAGCTTTGGATGGGTTTTATAGCCGTGTCGGGATGCGAAAATCTTTGCCGAGGGTTCTCTTTCATTAATTGATGCGAAAATCCGATGGAGCAGGCTTTGATGTACTGCAAAAAGGATTCTCTTTCATTTATGTACTGCATTGATGAGTTTTTTTTTGAAAGAAGACATTGATGAGTGACCAAGGGAGTAGGACTGTAGGAGTACTTGTACTGTACAGGACATGTTTTGCTGCTCAGAACCTGTTTGGATATATAGGGTATGTTTAGTTGGTGAAAAAATTTGGGTTTGGGTACTGTAGTACATTTCATTGTTACTTGACAAATAATGTCTAATTATGAATTAATTAGGTTTAAAAGATTCATCTCATGCTAATCAGTTAAACTATATAATTAGTTATTTTTTTCAACTATATTTAATATTTCATGTATGTATCCGAAGATTCGATATAACAGGTACTGTGCAAATTTTTTTTGAAACTAAACAACCATAGTCTAGTCACCTCGTGTTTGGAATGGTGGATTCTGAGAAAACACTGATTTCCTCATGATAAATGCGCGGGTGGGGTAGCGAGGGGGAGTTTTTTTTAATGGTAGCGAAGGGTATTCCTTTTATTCACTTCTATTTCGAGAAGGTAAAGACTACTATACAGAGAATAGATGATTTTTTTTTTGAGAATCGAATAGATGATTAAAAGTGACTAGTCACCCTATCCAAACAGGGTCTCAGCTCATTGGGCCTATGAGTAAGAAGAAGAAAAGGGGAGAGGAGAGAAAAGAGGAAAAATAAGATCTTTTTTCTCCGTCCGTCATGCTCCAGTTTTCGAGATTAATGGGCTGCGCTGCCTGCGCACATAAGCTAACGGCCCAGCCCATTCTGTGAGTTTTCCTCAGCCTTCTCATAGACCCTTTCTTTGAGTCTTCGGCCTTTTGCCTCCCGGTTGTGGCCGGAAAAAATGAGTAAAATGGTTTTTATTAGAAGGAAAATGAGTAAAAAAATCCTACGTCCGAAAAAAGACGAACTCTGAACCAGAAGGCTCCAACCTCGAGGATAAGCAACGAGTGGGCCTCGATGAGGAGAAAACCTGGGCCACTGATCGCTGAGCCACGCTGTTCTACTACGGCCCAAACAGCAAGAGGTTCGCTACTACGCGCAGCAACTTGTTGAGAGAGATGGCGAGCCCGATGGTGGCCACCCGGGTCCAGCTCCGCACCAGCACCGGCCGCCTCAGCTTCTCCTCCTCCCCCAGCGCAGCAGCCAGGCGGCGATTCGCGGCGGTGAGGGCGTCGGCGGAGGCGATGGCGACGGAGAAGCTGGGCATCAGGGTGGAGCGCAACCCGCCCGAGTCCCGCCTCTCCGAGCTCGGCGTCCGCCAGTGGCCCAAGTAAGCTGCTACCCACCCGAACCCGCCCTCCCCCCGCTCCGCTGTGCCCGCGCCCCTCGCTGACGGCGGTCTGCTGGTGAATGGACGAATGGATCAGGTGGGGGTGCGAGAAGAGCAAGTTCCCGTGGACCTACTCGGCCAAGGAGACGTGCTACCTGCTGCAGGGGAAGGTGAAGGTGTACCCGGAGGGCCACGGGGAGGACTTCGTGGAGATCGCCGCGGGGGACCTAGTCGTCTTCCCCAAGGGCATGAGCTGCACCTGGGACGTCGCCGAGGCCGTCGACAAGCACTACAACTTCGAGTAGCCTCCGCCGCTGCCGCCCATGCCGAACTAGCCTGGTATGGCACGCAGTAGCAGTAATTTGGTGACCGCCTAGTGGGAATGTTTGAACTGCTCCTGCTTTTCCATTCCTGCCTGCCTGTAGACGTTCTGTGCTCTGAACCAGTGATGCTCCAGTCCAGTGTTAAACATCATGATAAAGCTCTGGATTAGCAAACTACGATACTTGTGTTTCGTTTTGTGCTTCACTTCTTCCTCACTAGCTGTTTGATGAATGGAGGCAGCGAAATGCGCTTATTTATATTGACATACAAGAAGGCGTAGACTCCTTACAGAAAGTGGAATCTGTACGTGTGATTCATACCCTTAACCTGCTTGATAAGTAGCCGTCCACTCTTCTGCAGCCCGTCTATACTGGGGCATGAAACACCGCATTCTAGTTTGTAAATATCAATACCTGCATTGTTTACAACTGGGACTAGGTGTTGGCGCCTTTTACGGGCCAACACACGATTGCGCTAGGTCGCGCGACGCGAGGAGGAGCTCCTTGCAGCACCTCCTGCGTGGAGCGGTCAGACCGGTCAGAGACCGGTCGCCGTGCACAACGGCGACGATCCGATGAACGCTCGCCCGGGAGGGACCCCGGGCAAGCGCGCGTAGGGTTGCCCTAGGCTCGGCATGCCAGCTAGGGCGTCCTCAAACGCCATGGAGACGAGAGAAGAACAGCATGTCGAGGTTGGAAAAGTAGGATAACGAGGAAGAAAGGTAAAAACGATAAGGATAAATGTATTTGATTGGTTCGATTGGATTCTCCCTTCAATCGGCCGTGACCCTTTATATTTATAGGATGGGGAAGACTTACCCCGCAAGAAATCCTGTTTACATATTTAAACCTATTAAGAACTCTAATTGTACTCGGACTCCTCCTCGACTGGTCAGACCGGTCGGACCTACCGGTCAGACCGGTTGGTCATACCAGACCGTCAACAGACGCCTAGACCGGTCAGACCGCCTGGACACACCAGTCAGACCGGTCTGTTCAGGTTACTGCCAATTTTGGTCGTCAACAAATGCCCCCTGTTCTTTGGCAAAGCTTGCGTGCCAAAAAACACTTCTCTGGACCAAAATTGTCTAAGGACGATGATTAACAATACGTCGGCCATACATTATATTTAAACATGCTAAAATAGCCGAACTAAGAGAACTAGCATGTAACATTTTCTAGCTTACGATCAGCAAACTATTTCGGCTTTACATTCCTTAGCATGTTCAATAACAAAAATCTTGAGACGGCCAATGCGGCCGATTATACAAATCATAGCTCCTTGGTAAAGTATAAAACTGATAATCATAATATGGCAGCCAAGGATTATGACCAAACCATGGATTAAACAAATCTGAATACGCAGACCATGGTACGTGCATCGTCGGGATGAATGACAAAGACCAATACGATGACCGTTGATGCTTTCTTGATCTTGGTGATGAAGAACTCATTTTTCGTTTGCCTTCCAATTGATTGCTTTGTTTTTGCGCAGATATCTTCTTGTATTTATCCAGAAGCTCCTGGAAGATCGGTTTGATCCTATTCTTTGCACCACCAGACTTTCCAGGTTCAGACCGGTCTGACCGGTCTGACGAACCGGTCAGACCGGTCCTGTCAGAACCGATATAGATGCTCTTATCTTGCCCCCCCAGCCGAACTTGAACATTGTTCGACTATATTGTTTGAACCATGATCATCATGGAGGACAATTTCATTAATTGAGTTGACCGATTGCTCTTCAACAACCGGCTTTTTTTTTATCTAGTGTTAAATCTGAATTTTTATTTAACCTACCATCCCTTTTGACACGGTAGACTTGTTTGATCACCTTATGCTTATTTTTCTGCATAGACCGATCTCTTTGATGAAAACGATCATTAATTCTAAGTAATGATTTATTAATTACCGGCTCTCTATGAGTAACATGATTTTGACCAAAATAACTATGAGAAGCCGGCACCCAAGGATTATAAGACCATGTTGGACAAGAATAAGGCATGTAAAAATAAGGTCCACATGGCATACGCATAGGTGATTCATGTGAGAAAAACGGCATTGATGAAGTAGGAAAATTATTCCATTGCCGATTTCTATCATGGAACAGACGTTTTGGAGATGATCTTAGTTGTTTGGATTTATTAAGCCAACTAGCATCTTTTGCATCTCTTTGCTTTTGAGGTTTAGCCGGAAACTCTCCAATAAGCTTCGGCTTCGGCTTCGACTTTTGATGCTTGCTATGACCTTTAGCTTGAACGGTTTTCCAAACACCGATCTCAGGTTTCATTGGCTTAACCACCTTAAGTTTTGATTTATTTTGCAAAACCTTAAATGAACCGGTTAGACCGGTCGTGGAACCGGTCAGACCGGTTGTAATGCAACCAGCATCTTTGCCTTTGTTTTGTTGCCCCCCAAGCGTTGAAGTACTAGATTTAGTCTTTGTGCTCTTGTTAGGGGATTTTGGTTCAACAATTTCGGCTTGGGACGGCCGAATTGTATCTTGACAAGCAACATCAGGCAAATTTTTGCAAGGATAATTAGCCGGTTTTTTAATAGCCGACTTTTGAATAACAGGAATTGGATTTACTTTATCCACTATATCAATTAGTTCAGGTTTACCAAGTAAATACTTGATATAGATACGATCACTATTGGATAAAATACTTGTAGACAATACTTTTCTCAGAACATCGTGGTATGATGGCGATCCTTTGTTCTCCATCCAGCATGAAAAACTCAGATCGATCTGTACTCGAAGAATCTCCTGACATAGTTCAGAAGTCATCGCCATAGGTATGTCTTCAGATTGCACCATATTGCTAGGGCTTGATTTCGGTTATGCAAAACCGAAACACTTTTTTCCCCAGCGGAGTCGCCAAAATATGTTGGCGCCTTTTATGGGCCAACACACGATTGCGCTAGGTCGCGCGATGCGAGGAGGAGCTCCTTGCAGCATCTCCTTCGTGGAGCGGTCAGACCGGTCAGAGGGACCGGTCAGACCGGTCGCCGTGCACAACAGCGACGATCCGATGAACGCTCGCCCGGGAGGGACCCCGTCGGGGCAAGCGCGCGTAGGGTTGCCCTAGGCTCGGCAAGCCAGCTAGGGCGTCCTCAAACGCCATGGCGACGAGAGAAGAACAGCATGTCGAGGTTGGAAAAGTAGGATAACGAGGAAGAAAGGTAAAAACGATAAGGATAAATGTATTTGATTGGTTCGATTGGATTCTCCCTTCAATCGGCCGTGACCCTTTATATTTATAGGATGGGGAAGACTTACCCCGCAAGAAATCCTGTTTACAGATCTAAACCTATTAAGAACTCTAATTGTACTCGGACTCCTCCTCGACCGGTCAGACCGGTCGGACGTACCGGTCAGACCGGTTGGTCATGCCAGACCGTCAATAGACGCCTAGACCGGTCAGACCGCCTGGACACACCAGTCAGACCGGTCTGTTCAGGTTACTGCCAATTTTGGTCGTCAACACTAGGACAGATTTGACAGATAAAGCATTAATGTTTAGTTTCACACAAAGAGAGGAGAAAGGCATCAGCATAACTAGACCATCATGGCATATGCCGCAGGTGATCAGCCCTAATACTAACATTATTTTTAGAATCACTGGAATACACACTGCAAGATAATATTATTATTTGCTATTTTAGTACTGTAATCTGACACGGTCATTACCACTATCCCTAAATTCGGATGTGCTTAAATGGTTAAGCTACACTTACACTGACCTCTTGATAGTAGGTACGCCCTCCTGTAATGCAATGTAGGGCGTTCTAGCATTTGTGGACAAACTAAGGAAATGGTCAAATGACTCGAATAACCCTAATTAATGCCTGTTCGGTTGATTAATTCCTCAATTTCGGCCAGTTGTTGGGTACCCGCACCAAAACCAAATGAGCTTTGCATGCCTTTTATTGTTCCCTCAGCCCACTGGGAATCATTTGTTTACAAAATTAACACCTTCCGCTGGATTTTTTTATATTTGGGTATAAATTTTGAACCCTCTAATTCCTTACATTTCAAGACGGAGGGGGTGATTCATCAGTATGTTCCCACAACCATCTACTGTAATACTTTATATTCACACTTGTAGCCATAGCTTCTTATGTTATGGTGCTTTCCTTGTTACATTTTCAACAAATAATTTTAGGACTGAAACAGTATTATACTCATTTGATTCCCATATGACCAACCTAAACACTTTATCTTAGCCTGTACTGTAAACCTTATTAGCTTATATAAATGCTGTTGTGGATTGTTCAGATATGTTTTGCTTAGCTATTTCAAAAAGATTATTGACTTTGTGTAGTAGCTAGCCAGTATCTCAATTACCAAAGTGCAGTAGCATTGGAATTATAGCTACCCACTGTCCCAAGCACATTGGAAGAATCAAACACTTCAACTCCCAGATGGCCAGATTGTAGGTTGTCGGAACTAGAATACAGTGCCAAGGTCTGTGTCCTCATAATAATATAAGAAAAAAAGCTAACACACAGCACCATTACCAGTGGTCATCTTGGCCTCCAACCTGGAAGAAGGAACCGTACCGGGCCTATCTGTATTTCTTGGTGGTGAGTACCCAAGGATGACATTGATGATAAGCTCTTGCATCAATACTCTGATCACCCTGGAGGCCTGGACTTCTCCAGGAACAGCAGGTCTTTGCCTAAATTCTCTCCTCCTTCCTTGGATGACAACAGCAGCACAATCAACAAGGGGAACACAGAAGGGAGTGAGGATTTGTTGCAGGGTGCTAGCGGTGATCCTAGCACAGTCAACTTGGTCTTTCTCCAAGGGTGTTGGTGCGGTGGGAAAAATTCTTGGTGACGTGGGAAAATTCTTGAAGGGCATGGAAGAGGCTAGTGAGTTCTTGCCTTAGGGAGCAGGGACAACAGCTTCAAAAAGGATGATCACACATATTTGTTCAGTAAAGCTTCATACCAGCTTACACACCTTATTTAAATATGTTTTGCATTGAACAACAGAATATATTCTTGCTTTCACAGCTTCGATAGGTAAAATAAAATAGGATATCTTTGTTAATTCGTGCAGTATCTATCCAAAATTACAACATTGGGATCATCGAACACCTGCACTCCTAATACCCACAGGTTGATGAAAACATCTAGAGCACCACCAAACCCATCTGCAATGTCTAACCTCCTCATGATGATATATTAACCATAAGCTCCTAAGCACCACAGCACTCTCACCTCTATCACCATGGCTGCCACCCCTGAGGAATTCTTTGCTGAAGGTCTCATGGAGCCTTCACCGCCGTCCCCGTCTGTCTTCCTCGACCTTACCCCGATATCTGATCCCAATACTGCCGATAAGGGCCAGCTCTCCCATGATGACCTGGTGCTCCCTTACATCTCACGCATGCTCATGGAGGACGACATCGATGATAAGCTCTTGTGCCAATACTCTGATCACCCTGCACTGCTCCAGGCGCAGCAGCCCTTCAACCAGATCCTCTCCTCCCCTTCCACCGGTACCAACAAGGATGACGCAGCCAACAAGGACACCATGGATCAAGGCAATGATTTGTTGCTGGTTAGTAGTGGTGATGAAAGCACTCTCAGCTTTGGCTTACCCAACAGTGAGTATGTGGTGGGGGAGTTCTTGAAGGGCATGGAAGTTGCTGACAGGTTGTTGCCAAGAGACAACAGTTTTGTAAAGGACCATCAAATGAGTCAAATATTCATCAGAAGCAAACGTAAGCATATGGAGGAGGAGTTAGGCAGGACCAGCAAGATTTTGATGATGACGGAGGTGCCAGAAGAGACTGGCATCCGTGAGGTGCTTGACAATATGATGATGCATGGAAATGACACATTGATCAGGGACATGGAGAAGTTGCGTATCGCCATGGACAATAAGGAGGAGAAGAAGAGCAGAAAGGGTTGTAGCAAGGTTATGACTACGGGGGATATGGTCGACCTAAGTACTTTGTTGATCTGTTGTGCGCAGGCAGTGGACACAAACAATTATTTGGTAGCGGGTGAGTTGCTGAATCAGATCAAACAGCACGCTTCAACAACAGGGGATGCCACACAACGGCTAGCTCAATGTTTCTCCAAGGGGCTGGAGGCACGGTTGATGGGGACGGGAAGGCAGCTTTGGAAGTTGCTCATGGCAGAGCGTCTTTCGGCCATGGAGTTCCTCAAGGCTTACAACCTTTACATGTCAGCCTGCTACTTCAACAAGGTGGCATACATTTTTTCCTCACTGAGCATTGCGGGAGTCATGAAGGGAAAGAGCAGGTTGCACATTGTAGACTATGGTATCCATTGCGCATTCCAGTGGGTAGGTTTGGTCCGCTGGCTGGCAAAGAGGGAAGATGGACCGCCGCCAGAGATGAAGATCACTGTCATGTGCTGTTCCCAGCCTAGTTATTTTCCGGTTCAGTGGATTGAGGAGCAATGGTACCGGCTCAGCAAGTATGCTAGTGAGCTTGGTTTGACATTCGTGTTTGAAGTCGTCACAACAGAGTGGGGCAAAGTTTGCATCGATGACTTGAACTTAGATGCAGATGAGGTGGTTGTCGTGAGTGACCTCTTTAATTTCAGCACCTTAAAGGATGAGAGCATATACTTTGATAGCCCAAACCCTAGGGATACTGTCCTCAGTACTATCAAGAAAATGAGGCCAAATATTTTTATCCAGAGCATTTTGAATTGCTCACAGGGATCCTGCTTCTTGTCACGGTTCCGGGAGATGCTGTTCTATTACTCGGCACTGTTTGACATGTTGGATGTAATTGTCCCACGGGAGAGTGAAACACGATCGGTGCTGGAGCAGGACTTGTTCGGGAGTTGTGTACTGAATGGCATCGCCTGTGAGGGTGTTGACCTTGTGCAATGCCCTGAGAAGTATAAGCAGTGGCAATCGAGAAACCAACGGGCAGGCCTGAGGCAGCTACCACTGAGATCCGTTGTCGTGAAGGTACTGAAGGACAAGGTCAAGAAGCACCACCACAAGGATTTTTTGCTCAGTGAGGAAGGCCAGTGGCTGCTGCAAGGATGGAAGGGGCGTGCCCTCTTTGCTCACTCAACATGGGTAGTAGAAGATGGATCTTCTAAATGAAGCTTTAGTTTCTTGCTTCTTAGCGATAACATAAACTTCTGCATCTCCTTGAGAAGCACCTGGCCGTGTCTACCGTTTGTCGAACTGTTTAGTCATTCAGTGCTGGTGCAGTGCACGGCTGCTGAAATGCATTTTATGTATGTCCTAGTTATTTCCTGTGTCTTGATCAAGTAGCCGAGGAGGAAGACAGATTGTTCAATTCAGCAGTATATCTTGTTCTGTGATTACTTTTTTCAGCGACCAATTGCTCAAGTACATGTTAGAATGTGCAGTATTGGCATTGAACTCAGAAGAAGAAAGGTATTCGGCACTGATTCTTGCATGTTGGTGCTATTGTCAGATAAGTAGCTTCACATGTAAGTTTAGGGACAACTTCTTTTGCAGAAGTTAGTAAAATTTACTGTGTGCATGTGTTGAGTTGAGTCTCAGTAAGCTAAAGACCCTTTCCAAGGGTAAATTTACTAGTGCTACTGTATCAGAAGTTTGATGAATTAGGCAGCATTGTTGTATCTGCTATTCAGTATTGATGTGCACATATTTGTTTCTTGAAAAACATTTTCCAGGCAACATGCAGGAGCGGCATATTTCTTGCCTGAAACTTTGTTTTCCCTTCCCCCTGACCCTGTTTCTGATGTTGGATTCATCGAGCACATGATGGTAAAGTCAAATGCCTCTAGCAGTTCATGTCTATAATGACCCTCAGCTCATCGTCATCTCCACACAAGCAATGGCGGTCACACTCACAGCAGAGGAGTGAGAGCTCCAGCTGGGCCTCATGGAGCACAACTACCCGTCCTCCTGTTAGATGAGCCTAGCGTCTGTTAGAGTTAGTTAGATTTGCATGTAATCTTTCTGTTAGTCATGCGCATGAGGACCGGCTTGTGGTTGCCATGCGCATCGTGCCCGCGAGAATAGCTCGCGCTAGACTCGGACAACCGGAGGTGGGCGCACATCATGGACGTGGGGATGGACGCGTCGTTAGCGCGGTGTGCGGATCGCCACCGGAGTCCTTTGCTTTGTGTTCAATAAAAGGAGAAGAACAAACCAGAAAACAATGCGGTTTTTGGGCAGCACCAAACTCTCTTGTGCTCGTGTTCCAAGTGTTCGTGTGTGTCCACCTTCACTCTCGCCGGCGTTCCGAGCTCGCCTGCGCCGTTCACCAGCGTTCCAGTTCGTTCCAGAGCTGACATTTGGCATCAGAGCCAGGCCGCTCGTCCCGTCGCGTTCCAATGGCGTCCCCGCCGCACCGTGGCCATTCCCCGCCCAAGGTTGGGTCGTCGGGTGGCATCAAGACGCCACCAGCATCGCCCAAAGGGAAGACTCCGCAACGCACGCCGTCGCCGAGCCGTTCCCCGCCACACCGTTCGCGCACGCACGACGCCCGACGCCAGTACCGCCGCGAGTTGCGCCGTCCGCGCGAAGTCATCGTCGAGCGCGTGATTCGTGAGACCGACAGCTCCGGCAACTGGCCCCAGCTGACGAAGACAAACTACAACGAGTGGGCACTTCTCACGAAGCTGAAGCTCCAGGCGCGCCATTTGTGGGACGTCGTCGACACCGGAGATGGCGAGTACCACGACGATCGCACCGCACTGGAGGCCATCTGCAGCGCCGTTCCCACGGAGATGGTGTCCACGCTCGCCGTCAAGGACTCGGCGAAGGACGCATGGGAGGCCATCAAGACCCTCCGGATCGGCGACGCGAGGCGGTGCAAGGCGACTGCGCAGAACCTCCGCACCGAGTACGAGACGATCGCTCTCCGCGACGGAGAGCCGATCGAGGACTTTGCGCACCGCCTGAACGGGATCGTGCAGCGCCTCGAGGTGCTTGGCGATCCGGAGCCGGAGACCAAGGTGGTGGCAAAGTACTTGCGAGTGGCACATCCCAGGTACAAGCAACTCATCATATCCATGGAATCTTTCGTTGACATCTCTACGTTGACGATCGAGGAGGTCACCGGCACGCTCTGGGCGGCCGATGAGGTCGACACGCCACCACCACCACCGTCGCCCCAAGCCTCGGGCGGCAAACTGCTGCTCACGGAGGAGCAGTGGCTGGACCGCTACAAGCAGAAGGACGGCGACTCTAGCCGCGGAGGAGAGAGCTCCGGTGGCCGGGGCAAGCGCCGTGGCAAGCCGCGCGGCCGGGGAGGAAAGGGCGCTCCTGAGGGGCGCATCAACTCGGGCCGGGCCAGCCCGGACGATGAATGCAAGCGCTGTGGCAAAAAGGGACACTGGGCCCAAGATTGTCGTGGCAAACCGAAGGTGAAGGAGGAGGCCTACGCGGCCCAGGAGGACGAGGCCACCCTCATGTTCGCATACGGGGCTGTGGACGAAAGTGGCCCAGCCGTGGAGTTGCCCAACTCCACACCGCTCCCGGTAGTCCCCGACGCAGGCGTCGACGACTTGCTTGCACCGCCGCCTCCGACTCGAGTTGAGATCGTGGAGGCTAAGGTCTTCGCTGCCACCGACGTTCCGGAGGACCGGGATCTGAAGCGATGGGTCTTGGACACCGGAGCCACCAACCACATGACCGGCTTCCGTGACGCGTTCTCCGACCTAGACACAGGCGTCGTCGAGACGGTGCGCTTCGGCGATGGCTCCGTCATTCGGATCGAGGGCCGTGGAACCATCCTTTTCTCCTGCAAGAACGGGGAGCACCGCACCCTCGGGAACGTCTACTTCATCCCACGCCTCACCACCAACATCATTAGCGTCGGCTAGCTCGACGAGGTGGGCTTCAAGGTGCTCATCGAGGAAGGGGTGATGCGAGTCTTCGACGAGGAGCGTCGCCTACTCGCCAAGGTGCACAGGGGCCCAAGACGGCTCTATGTGCTGGAGGTGACCATCGCCCGGCCGGTGTGCTGGGCGGCGCACGCTAAGGAGGACGCCTGGATGTGGCACGCCCGCTTCGGGCATGTCAACTTCGGCGCGCTCAGGAAGATGGGCAGGGAGGAGCTGGTGCGCGGGATGCCGCCGCCGGACCAGGCCGACCAGCTGTGCGATGCCTGCCTGGCAGGGAAGCACAAGCGGACACCGTTTCCTCAGCGTGCCCTGGGGCGCTCCACCGAAGTCCTCCAACTCCTCCACGGCGACCTCTACGGACCGATCTCGCCTCCAACACCCAGTGGTAACCGGTACTTCCTGCACCTCATTGATGATTATTCATGCTACATGTGGCTAGCCCTGCTGCCTAGCAAGGACGGCGCGGCCACAACCATCCAGCGCATCCAGGCCGCGGCGGAGCGCAAGACCGGCAAGCCACTACTCGCCCTCCGTACCGATCGGGGGGAGAATTCCTGGCCAGCCACTTCCAGGAGTATTGCGCAACGCTGGGAGTGCAGCGTGAACTCACGACTCCGTATTCTCCCCAACAAAACGGAGTCATCGAGCGCCGAAATCAAGCCGTCGTGGGCACGGCGAGATCCATGCTAAAGGCCAAGGAGCTGCCAGGCGTGTTCTGGGGGGAGGCGGTCATGACGGCAGTATATCTACTGAACCGCTCCACCTCCAAGAGCGTGGGGGGCAAGACTCCCTACGAGCTCTGGACTGGGAGTCCACCCGGCGTCCACCACCTGAGAACGTTCGGGTGCATCGCACACATGAAGATCACGACGCCGGGGTTGAAGAAGCTTGATGACTGAAGCCGGCGCACCATCTTCGTCGGGTATGAGCCTGGTTCCAATGCTTACCGCCTCTTCGATCCGACAACGCGTCGCGTGCACATCAGCCGCGACGTCATGTTCGACGAGGGCGGCCAGTGGAGCTGGGCGATACGAGCGGCGACTTCGTCATTGAGGAGGGGCTGCAGGAGCCCCCTGGTGTCGTCACAGTGACGACAACAGCTACCGCTACATCGCCAGCCCACACGGCGTCTCCTGCGCGCTCGCCAACCCCTGCTGCCGCGTGGGCATCGCCCGCACCTCCTTCCTCCGCAGCAACGCCAGCACCGGCATCGCCGTGGACACTAGCGCACGTCGCTGGGCAGCAAGCGGAGTTTGCCACGCCCCCTAGCGCTGGGGACGTGGACCTGGACGCCGATCATGACGATGCCCCTCTTCGTTTCAGGAGACTCGACAACGTGCTCGGGCCAACCTCGCCGCTGGGACTGGCACAACGGGAGCTGGAGGAGCATCTCCTGCTGGCGAGCGACACCGAGCCGTCCACTTTCGCCGAGGCACAGCAACATGAGTGCTGGCGCCTTGCCATGCTCGACGAGATGACCGCGATCGAGGCGAACGGGACGTGGGAGCTTGCAGATCCACCGCATCACTTGCACCCGATCGGCCTCAAGTGGGTGTACAAGGCCAAGAAGGACGCAGCCGGGATCATCTCCAAGTACAAAGCCCGGCTGGTCGCGAAGGGTTACGTGCAGCGTCAAGGCGTGGACTTCGACGAGGTGTTTGCGCCGGTGGCACGTCTGGAGTCCATGCGTCTTCTCCTGGCGCACGCCGCGAATGAAGGATGGCCAGTGCATCACATGGACGTCAAATCGGCGTTCCTAAATGGGGAGCTGCAGGAGGGGGTCTACGTCGAGCAGCCTGCCGGGTTCGTGCTCAAGGAACATGAGGGGAAGGTGCTCTGGCTCGTCAAGGCACTCTATGGACCGCGCCAAGCACCACGGGCCTGGTACGCCAAGCTGGATGGCTCGCTGATCGGACTTGGGTTTAGAAGGAGCGACTCTGAGCATGCCGTGTACTTCCGAGGAGAGGGCACATGCCGCCTTGTTGTGGGAGTCTATGTTGACGATCTGGTGATCACTGGCGACTGCTCAAGCGACATCGACAAGTTCAAGTCGCAGATGAGGGGCACGTTTCAAATGAGTGACCTGTGGCTGCTCCACTACTACCTCGGGCTGGAGGTGAATCAGTCCGAGAGGGGCATCACTCTGGGTCAGAAGGCATACGCATCGAAGATACTCGAGAACGCTGGCTTGATTGGATGCAATCCCAGCTGCATTCCAATGGAGCCACACCTGAAGCTGAGCAAGGCAAGCACAGCGCCCGGCGTTGATCCCATTGCTTACAGGAGCATTGTGGGCTCGCTGCGATACCTGGTGAACACGAGGCCGGATCTGGCCTTCTCGGTGGGCTATGTTAGCCGGTTTATGGAGAAACCTACCACCGAGCACTTGGCAGCCGTGAAGAAAGTGTTGCGGTATGTTGCTGGAACTCTTGACTACGGCTGTGTCTACACAAGGGAGAAGGAGGCTCAACTTGTTGGGTTCAGTGACTCTGATCATGCTGGAGACATTGACACTCGCAAGAGTACAACAGGTGTCCTCTTCTTCCATGGCAAGAACATCATCACCTGGCAGAGTCAGAAGTAGAAGGTTGTTGCACTCAGTTCATGCGAAGCCGAGTATATTGCGTGCACAGCAGCTGCCTGCCAGGGAGTTTGGCTAACTCGCCTCCTGTCAGAGCTGAAGGGCAAGCCTGAAGAGGCGGTCAGGATCCACATCGACAGCCAATCGGCTATCCAGCTAAGTAAGAACCCTGTCTTTCATGATCGCAGCAAGCATATAGATACAAGATACCACTACATTCGCGAGTGCATCGAGGAGGACAGGGTGAATGTTGCTTCAGTTGGCACTGCCGAGCAGCTGTCAGATATACTGTAACGACCGAAAAATGCACCAAATAAATCACACGCTAAAAATATTTTTTCAAAACCCTTTTTCATCGTTGAGCTCAGTTATCCCTAAACCCTAATCCCCTCCCAGTTTTTCCACTGTCCTGTCATCCGATTTCAAACGCCGACCAAACCCTCCTCCCTTTTTCCTAACCGCCGTCGCGATCGTCGCCACGAATCTCTCTTCTCTTTTCCCTGCCGCGTGCACCCGAGCGCCGCTTGGCCGCAAGCGCCGCGCGTGCCCCACCTCCCCTGGCCCGCACACGCATGACTGACGCCGGGCGTGGCCGACCGCGGCCGCGGTCGCCGCCGGCGCGCACTCGCCTCCTCCTTTTTCTTTTCCCATTTCCTCTTCTCTTTTTCTCCATTTCTTTTTCCCTTTTTCCTTTTCTTTTCTCCCTTTTCTTTTTCTCCTTTCTCTTTCTCTCCCTCTCCTTCCTCCCTTCCCTCTCTCTGCCCCGAGCACAGCTCGGCCCGGCCTGCCCCGGCCCCCTTCCTCCCTGTCGCGCACGCCCAGCCGCGCCGCCCCTCCTCCACGCTCGGCCCGCCGCCGCACCTGGCCCACGCGGACGCGCGCGCCCAGCGGCTGCCTGCCCACGCGCGCCGCCCCAGCCTGCCAGTGCGCCCGTGCGCGCGCACACGCACGCGGCCTCGGTGCGCCGAGCCGCGACACGCGCGCACGCGCACCGCGTGCTCGCGCCGCACGCCGTGCCACCCGCCGCTGCCACCTCCGCGTGCCCGCGACGCCCGCCGGCCCGCGCCAACACTGCCTCCCTGTACCGCTCTCGCCACCGGTCACGCGCACGCGTGCGCACTGCTCGCGCGAGCGCCACCGCCTCGCCGCTCGGGCCACGCAACGTGACGCCGAGCTGAGCACCGGGTCCCTCCACGTTCTCACCTCCCTCCTGCACCGTGCCGCTGCCGAGACATCGTGTCAACGCCACCCTCGACGCGCCCGCTGCTCCCCGACGCGCGAACGCGGCCGAGCGCCATTAAGGCTCGCCGCACCACTCGCCGGGCGGCACCAACCCGCCCCGCCCGCTCCACCGCCTTAGCTCGCCTTTAAAAGGGCCCCCAGCGCCGCTCCTCCGCTCCACAGCCGCCTCCACCGCCGCACAGCCTCCTCCCGAGCCCCAACGCCACCGCCACGCTCACCTCTGTCGCTCGCTGCCCGCCGCCGTGGACCTACCTCCTCGCTGCGCCACGGCCCAAATCGAGGTGGGGAACAGGTTCCCCGAGACCCTCTCTCCCTTTTTCCCCTCCCCTTGACCGCCACCAAGCCTCCAGGGCTCCGGCCCAGGACCACCGCCACCTGCTGTCCGTCGGCCGCCGTGGCCAGGGCTTCTCGGGCCATCTCCGCCCGAGCCGCGGCCGGGGATCCACCCCCTGTGCTGCCCTCCCCCTTTTCCCTCTCATCCCGACCGCCCCCGAGGCCCGGGCCGCCGGCCAGGCCGTCGCCGGCGAGCCGCCTCCCCCTCCCCTGTTTCCCAGCGAGGGGAAAGGGGGAAGAAAGGCAGTTTTTCCTTTAGGCCCCCACCCTCCTCTCTATTTCTTTAAGAGTCCTTCCGCCTTTCTAACTATTTTGCAAAAGAAACCCCCTCTCTTACTATATTTCAAAACAGACCCTCCCACCTTATGAAAACATTTAAAAATAAGCCACTGCCCTTTCTAGGATGCCCAGACATTTCTAGAAATTACAATCTAGTCCTCCCCTTTCCAAAACTAATTACAAACAAGTCCCTGGACCCTTACTTAACCCCTAAAGCCTTATACAACCTATCATTTCATGCGCCAAACGAACTCGGATCGATCTAAAACTTTACCACGCCACTCGTGACATAATTTTGTCCACGTTATTAGGAAACCGCCTGAAAATATTACTCCGAACTCCATATCTTAATTATTTCTGATTCGAGCTCGATGATAAAACTTTTATTTCTTTTTCTTGATTGTGTGTTTGTTGTATGCGTCGTAGATCACGGTGTGAACGAAGGAGAGCCCGTTGACGAGCAGTACTGTGAGCAAGCGAACGAGGATCAGTTCTGTGATCCCGAGCCCGAAGGACAGCACCTTGATCAGGACTTCCCCGAGGGCTTCGAAGACGGCAAGTTCAATCCCATCCTTTGATGCATGCTTTTGTCCTAGTTTTTATAAACACAACCTATTGGCCTGTTTTACAAAATTGCATATGTTTTGCTTGCTGAAAACACAGTTGGATAGCCACCCCTTGATTTGGTATGATCATTCCTTGACCACCTAGATTAATGTCTGAATGTATTTTGTTTGGACGTTAATCACTGCTAGAACGCTACGCTTAAGTCTTTGAATTCAATACAACTTGTTTTACAAAGAAAAGGTGTGTGTGTGGGGGGGGGGAAGGGATAAAAGTGGAAATTTTCGAAAGATGAGTCTAGACGGGATGGATGGCATTTCTGTGTGATTTGCTGTTTGGTATGCTTGTGCCTGTGTGGCAGAGCAAGGAAGGGAGATATCCATCTTGTCACCCCTAAGGACCGAGTTGGTGTGTCATCTCACCTAACTCCACTATCATGCGAACCACTAGACCGTTGTATGGGCAACGGCTTAGCATAAACCCCACTAGTTAGTCTGATAGCCATCAGGAGAGCTGAGAGCAACGGGTGATCAAGGAAACGGGATTAGCTCTGTGTGACTTATGCCTCGGTTAAAACCTCTATGTGATATGTCAATGACCCCTTGGTGCATCCCGTGATGGCTAGTCAGGTCTAGCTAAGGTGGGTAATGGCTTTGTTGGGATCTGCACTGACACTAAGGTGATCGAGTTACGGTACCCCGCTTGTGGGTAAAGTTGCACACCTCTGCAGAGTTAAGAATCTATTCGAATAGCCGTGCCCACGGTACTGGGCGAGTTACGGTGTGGTCACATAACTAGTGTTTATTTTGGGATGGGTTGGTGTGAGTTGTTTTGGAAATGTGTCCGGCAGTCGTGCCGTGTGCTACGGCGGATGAGGAGTCCGGTAGCAGCTTAAAACTTGGATCCTGTGCGGATCAACCCCTCGTGTTACTTGGTACAAGAAATCTGGTTTTAGAAATGCTTGTTTTCAAATGAACCCTTGCATAAAATACTGTTTCCGCAAAAGTAAACCTTAACCTTATCCTTGAATTACCCTGTGCATATTACTCTTCTTATACCCTCTCCGTGGGTGTGGTTGGACTTGCTGAGTACGTTTGTACTCACCCCATTCTTTATTTTTACAGAAGAAGATCAAGACTTTGTACCCGACGACGTTGAGTAGGGGTACCGTCCTGCACCCAGCCTTGCCTGTGGATTAGGGTCACCCACAGGAGATACCGCATGGCGCAAGACTCTGATGACTTCCTTTTTATATTTAATATCGTTGCGTGTGTGTGGATTGTAATCCTCGCGATAGTGGCGCTTCTCTGCTCACTACCGCGTAGAGTTGTACGGTAATGAACCATCTAATGTAATAAATGTGTCATCAGCCTCCTGGGACTGATGTTTGTAACACATTTAAGTCTTCTCTTCTGAGGGGACGCTTCAAGTGGTATCAGAGCTGTAGGTTGGCCGTAGGACGTGACCCTAGGAGCGAAACTCTTTTTCTGGCCCTTTTTCACTAGGACTTTTCTTTTCTTAATCCTTCTTTCACACAAACACTCACCACTGGTTCTTACCCTATTCCAGATGGCTGATAATGGATGGATTGGCGGAATCTGCCACGCAGAGCCCGGCCTTCCCAGGTTATTGATACTCAGCCTGGAACGCATTGGAGTTCTGGACCCACCGGAGTTTATCTACCGGGAGTACGACTCCAAGGGTACTCTTCGGTGCGACCTGATGGTCTTCGTGGGAAAGAGCACCCGCTACCTAGATGTGGACCCTTGGTTCATCTCCACCACTGGTTTCCGCTTCCCGGACACCTATCGAAAAGCCGCCCGTAAAGCCCTGCGACGCCTACGCGTGATCTACATGCATCACCTTCAGCAGACTCCTATGGGATTTTTCCCGCCGACTGAAGGAAGAGGGCGCACATGGATTGCCCGGATGAGAGGACTTGGAAGAGAAGAAGAAGACCTAGAAGACACGGTCTCTCACCTATCCATCTATCTCACCGGCCTGGATGAGCTCTACCGCGAACAAGCGGCACAACTGAAGCAACAAGTCCACAGAGCAGAGAAGGCAACCTAAGAGCTTGATGAACAACGGACAAGAGCCGTACACGCCGAGTATTCCCTAGCCGCTCTCCAAGTCCAAATGCAAGAATGTGAAGCAAAACTTGGAGAACAACGGACAAGAGCTGTACACGCCGAGAATTCCCTAGCCGCTCTCCAAGCCCGAATGCAAGAATACGTGGCTCGCAGAGGAATAGGTGGGTGGATAGAGGTAGAAGAAGAAGAAGAACCCATGGAAACCCATTGGGATATAGGCACTCAGACCAAAGAAGAAGAACCCGAAGAAACCCATTGGGATAAAGGTACTCAGACCGAGGATGATGTGATGGATCAATGTCTTCCACTGAAGAAGCGCCCTATCCGGATCGAGGAAGAGTCCCCATGATAGGAGTAGCATCCCAAGCTAGAACATTTGCCCTGATAATTGTGTATCCATGAAGTTTGTATCCCACCATGTTGCAATAATAAATATCATCTACTCCCTTTGTGTACCCCAAATAATTGTGCAAGTTTATTCACCCTATCTTTGTTTTCAGATGGCTGAGGAAGGATGGACCCAGGGCAATTGCCAAGCTGCACCTGGCTTCCCCAGCCTGTTGATCAACGCCCTGGAAAGCCTTGGTGTTATGGAACGCCCAAGGTACTACAACAGAGAGTACGAGCACCATGGTACCCTCCGTTGCAGGGTGATCCTGGTCATCGCCAGGAGTGATCGCTACCCCGACATCCAGCCGTGGCGAGTGACTGCTACGGGATTTAGGCACCAAGACACCTATCCCTTGGCCATCAGAAAGGTGCTCCGTTACCTGTGCCGGATTTTCGAAGAACACCTAGCCCCCACACCAATGAGGTTCTTTCCGCCGGCCATCAGAACCCCAGTTTGGGAAGCACGCATGAGGAGTCTGGAACGGCGCCGCCATGAAGAAGATCCTCTGTACCAAGTGGCTACTTACCTAGCCACCTTGGACCAGCTCTTTGACGAGCAAGGCAACATTCTGAGGGAGCAGACCCATCGAGCCGAGCAAGCAGAGCTCGCGGTGAGACTGCAACAGGTACGAGCAGCCCAAGCCTAGGCAAGAGCCGCAGCCGCGGTCAGCAGTGAAGCAGTTGCTCAGGAAAGCCTCAGGCAAGCCCGAGACCGGCGTATGCAAGAATGGACTAGAAGTGGAACCCCAGTCCCGGCAATTGGGGAAGACCAAGTTCTACTCGGGACACCCGTCATAGGATGGGGACCACTCGTGATAACCCCACAAGCCCCACCCGAGAACCCTGGAAGGTCTACTGCCGCTGATGAAGGAGAAACTGCTACGCAACCCTTGGCAAATGGAAACCTAGGGGATGGCGAACAAGGACTACTCGCGCACTCCGCCCCAGAAGAAGGCTCGCCCTGCGAGTAGAATGCCCGATGCCATCCTAGTGTTGTACCCTCCCAGCTCCCCTGGATTGAGTTGTACCCTTTAGTGTGAACCTGTACCCGGACGTGTAGTATGTGTTTTAGTCTTGCCCCGTGTTGTACACCCCTTGCAGTAATGAAGTTGTTTGTGCTTGTTGTTTGCTATGTTTGTGTGGTTGTTGGTTGTGTACTTATCGGCAGGAGGTAGATTCTGCCTTTTCAAAAATATGAATTAAACAACTTAAACATCACTTAATCCCAATCTCACAAAAACTCTACCCAATTTACAGGTGGCTTCCCGAAGCATTACGAGGGCCTCCCGCATTCGGAACCCTACAGTCGCTGGCACGGGTGTGTAGCCGAATGGACAGAACCCTCCCCAGGATGAACAGGAAGTGAGTCAGAACCGAGGAGAGAATCAAGGAGAAGTGCCACTGCCACCACCTCCACCCCTCGGAGACTTGGCACAAATAATCCACAATCAGACACTCATACTAGAAACGCTGGCCAATGCCCTCGTTAACAAGTGGCCTCGAGAACAGACCATGAACGATAAGCTGACGGCTTTTCTGAGGACCAAGCCGCCCACCTTTGCTGGATCCAGCAACCCCTTGGATGTGGATGACTAGCTGCGTGTGATCCAGAGGAAGCTCAAACCGTCTGAATGTCAGGACCAAGACAAAGTCCTTCTAGCAGCCCACCAACTCATCGGGTCTGCCTTAGCCTGGTGGGAGAATTACTGCGCTGCTGCCAAAGATGCCTCCACCATCACTTGGAGGGAATTCATGAAGGAGTTTCGCCGCTACCATATCCCCTCGGCCACCATGAAGCACAAGGCGGATGAGTTCCGCACACTTCAGCAAGGGAGTATGTCGGTGGAAGAGTATACCCACCAGTTTATGGAGCTGGCTCGCTATGCACCAGAAGAAGTGAACGATGACGAGAAAAAGCAGGATATGTTCAAGAAGGGACTAAACCCAGAACTCAGGACCCTGCTCACCCCTCAGATCTATCCTGATTTTATCACTTTGATGAACAAGGCAATCCTCAGAGAGAAGGCCAAGATTGATGAAAGAAAGGATAACAAGCGCAAGTTCCTGGAGAGCAAGTCCCGCCAGCAGGATCGTTTCCAGAAGCCCAGAAGCTTCAGCTACAACGCACCAAGGTCCTAAGCCCCAATGCAGTACAGAACTCAGTCTCAAGTGACAGGACCACGGGCCCCTAACACCCAGCCTAGAAGCCAGAACACCATGAGGGCCCCGCAGAGTAATGCAAGCCAGGTCACCACCAACAGCAGCAATGTGATGGCCTGCTTCAACTGCCGTGAGACGGGACATTTTATCGCCGACTGCCCCTATGCCAAGAACAAGCCAGCTATGTCAGCCTTCTCTAATACAGTGAATGGACCAAGGCCAGTCCTGTCGGGTGCCAACCGAGTGCCCATCCGCAACAACAGCAATGCCAACAACAACAGTCAGCAGATGAGGCAACCCCAGCAGTCGTTTGGACGAGCCCGTGTCAACCACATCAACACACAGGAGGCTCAAGGAGCTCAGGGCGTAGTACTCGGTGAGTACCTAGTCAGCTCAGCCCTTGCAACAGTGTTATTTGATTCTGGAGCATCACACTCATTCATATCCTCAAGTTTTGTGGAAAAGCACAAAGTACCTACAGTACTACTAAAAACACCCCTAATAACCCGGACGCCTGGAGGCGACATCAAGTGTCAACTAGGTTGTCTACGGGTAAGGATCAATTTAAGTGGGGTAGAATTTTTAGCAGACTTAGTAGTACTAAAGTCCAAGGGAATAGACGTGATCCTGGGAATGGACTGGTTAAGCCAACACAATGGCCTTATAGGTTGTACGGACAAGGTGGTACACTTGACAAACCTGGAAGGAGTACGAGTCACCTGCCATACCCGGGTAAGTGGATCAGACCCAATGGTGTTTAGCATGGAAGTCAAGTCCTTAGAAGAAGTCCCAGTAGTAAATGAGTACCCAGATATTTTTCCGGAGGAACTCCCAGGAATGCCACCAGATAGGGTCATAGAGTTTGTTATTGACCTTGTCCCTGGAACTGCCCCTATAGCCAAGAGACCCTATAGGATGGCAGCCTCCGAATTGGCAGAACTAAAGAAGCAGTTAGAAGAATTACAGCGAATTGGCTTCATCAGACCAAGCTCGTCGCCTTGGGGAGCCCCGGTCCTGTTTGTCAAGAAGAAAGATGGGAGTATGAGGTTGTGTGTGGATTACCGGGCGCTAAACGAAGTCACCATTAAGAATAAGTACCCCCTCCCCAGGATTGATGAACTTTTCGATCAATTGAAAGGAGCCAAGTACTTCTCCAAGATTGATCTAACGTCAGGGTATTTTCAGCTTAAGATTAGAGAGAGCGACATCCCAAAGACAGCCTTTGTCACCCGATACGAGCAATTTGAGTTCACTGTCATGTCCTTTGGACTCACAAATGCCCCTGCCTATTTCATGAACCTCATGAACAAGATATTTATGGATGAGTTAGATAAGTTTGTCGTAGTCTTCATCGACGACATACTTATTTACTCGAAGAGTGTCCAGGAGCACGAGCAACATCTGAGAGTAGTTCTGGAAAAATTAAGAGTACACAGGCTATATGCTAAATTTAGCAAGTGTGAATTCTGGCTGGAGAAAGTAGCTTTCCTTGGTCATATTCTGACCATGGAAGGAGTAGTAGTGGACCCCGAGAAGGTCGAAGCAGTCTTCAACTGGCAGCAACCGACCAACGTCAGTGAGATCAGAAGTTTTCTCGGATTAGCTAGGTATTATAGGAGATTCATTGAAGGATTTTCCAAGATAGCCCGGCCCATGACTGAGTTGCTCAAGAAAGAGAAGAAATTCACCTAGACAGATTCATGTGAGAGGAGTTTTCAAGAATTGAAGAATAGGTTGACAACTGCCCCAGTGCTGACTCTACCGGACATTCATCGGGATTTTGTCGTCTATTGTGATGCATCCCGACAAGGATTGGGTTGTGTACTCTTGCAAGATGGGAAAGTCGTTGCATATGCTTCCTGCCAGCTCAGGCCTTATGAGCAGAATTATCCAACCCATGATCTGGAACTTGCAGCCGTAGTGCACGCACTTAAAATTTGGAGGCATTATTTGATTGGAAATAAGTGCGAGATTTATACTGACCATAAGAGCCTGAAGTATATCTTCACCCAGCCGGATTTGAACTTAAGACAAAGAAGATGGCTGGAATTGGTTAAAGATTATAATTTGGAAATCCATTACCACCCTGGTAAGGCTAATGCGGTAGCCGATGCCCTAAGCCGGAAATCCTATGGACCCAAGGATGATCATTTGCGAGAGGAAATGGCACGATTGAATGTGCACATTGTTCCTCGAGGTTCTAGCCAAGTGCTGAATGTCCAATCCACACTAGAGGACAGAATCAGAAAGGCACAGAGTTCGGACAAGGGGCTGATGGAAATCCGGAGGCAGACTGGAGAAAATAAGGCACCAGATTTTAGAGTGGATAATAAGGGAACCTTATGGTATAAAGATAGAATTTGTGTATCCCAGAAAGGAGACTTCATGCAAATAATCATGGATGAAGCTCACAACTCGGCATATTCCATTCACCCAGGATCCACCAAAATGTATATGGACTTAAACCAAAAATACTGGTGGAATGGGATGAAGGCGGATATTGCGCGGTTTGTCGCCCGTTGTGATACTTGTCAAAGAATTAAGGCCAAACATCAGAAGCCGGCAGGGCTGTTGCAACCCCTACCTATCCCGGTTTGGAAGTGGGACGAGGTAGGAATGGATTTCATAGTGGGTTTGCCTAGGACCCAGAAAGGACATGACTCCATATGGGTAATAGTGGACCGACTCACTAAAGCGGCTCACTTCATACCCGTGCGAACCAACTACGGTGGAGAAAAGCTAGCCAAGCTCTATGTGGAGAACATTGTGAAGTTGCATGGTGTGCCCAGCCTCATTGTTTCAGATAGAAGGACCCAGTTCACCTCTAGGTTTTGGAAAAGTCTGCATAAAGCCATGGGCACCAAGTTGGATTTCAGCTCCTCTTATCACCCATAGACGGATGGCCAAACAGAAAGGTTGAATCAGATTATGGAGGATATGTTGAGAGCATGTGTTCTCACCTATGGCAAGGATTGGGAACAAAGTTTACCTTATGCAGAATTTTCATACAACAATAGTTATCAAGCAAGTTTAGGCATGTCACCGTTCGAAGCTCTTTACGGGAGAAAATGCCGAACTCCCCTGATGTGGTCAGAAGTTGTAGAACGTGCCCTAGTCGGGCCCGCACTTATAAAGGAAGCGGAAGAAAGATTTGCCGAGATTAGAGAAAAGCTGAAAGCAGCCCAGTCTCGACAGAAGAGCTATGCGGACAAGAGAAGACGGGAAATAAGTTTCAACCCAGGAGATTTCGTTTATCTCCAGGTTTCACCCATTCGAGGAACCCGAAGGTTTCAGGTGCAAGGAAAGTTGGCCCCTCGGTACATTGGACCGTACCGAGTTCTGAAGAAAGTCGGAGCGGTAGCATACCGTCTGGAGTTACCAGAAGAAATATTGGATATACACTTGGTATTTCATGTCTCGCAATTAAGAAAGTGTTTAAAGGTACCCGTGACAGAACACGTGCCAATAGGAGCAATAGATCTGCAGCCAGACTTGCGATATCAGGAGATACCGGTCAAGATTCTGGACACTCTCACAAGAAGGACAAGAAATTCTAAAGTACGGATTTGCAGAGTTCAGTGGAGCAGACACAGAGTTGAGGAAGCTACGTGGGAACGCGAAGATGCTCTGAAGGAGTTTCCCCATCTGTTCAGGAGCCAGCCGAATCTCGAGGACGAGATACATTTTAAGTGGGGTAGGTTTGTAACGACCCAAAAAATGCACCAAATAAATCACACGCTAAAAATATTTTTTCAAAACCCTTTTTCATCGTTGAGCTCAATTATCCCTAAACCCTAATCCCCTCCCAATTTTTCCGCTGTCCTGTCATCCAATTTCAAACGCCGACCAAACCCTTCGCCCTTTTTCCTCACCGCCTGTCGCGATCGTCGCCGCGAATCTCTCTTCTCTTTTCCCTGCCGCATGCACCCGAGCGCCGCTTGGCCGCAAGCGCCGCATGTGCCCCACCTCCCCTGGCCCGCGCACGCGTGACCGACGCCGCGCGTGGCCGACCGCGGCCGCGGTCGCCGCCGGCGCGCACTCGCCCCCTCCTTTTTCTTTTCCCATTTCCTCTTCTCTTTTTCTCAGTTTCTTTTTCCCTTTTTCCTTTTCTTTTCTCCCTTTTCTTTTTCTCTTTTCTCTTTCTCTCCCTCTCCTTCCTCCCTTCCCTCTCTCTGCCCCGAGCACGGCTCGGCCCGGCCTGCCCCGGCCCCCTTCCCCCCTGTCGCGCACGCCCAACAGCGCCGCCCCTCCTCCACGCTCGACCCGCCGCCGCACCTGGCCCACGCGGACGAGCGTGCCCAGCGGCCGCGTGCCCACGCGCGCCGCCCCGGCCTGCCAGTACGCCCGTGCCACCCGCCGCTGCCACCTCCGCGTGCCCGCACCGCCCGCCGGCCCGCGCCAACACCGCCTCCCTATGCCGCTCTCGCCGTCGGTCACGCGCACGTGCGCGTACTGCTCACGCGAGCGACGCCGCCTCGCCGCTCGGGCCACGCAACGCGACACCGAGCTGAGCACCGGGTCCCTCCACGTGCTTGCCTCCCTCCTGCACTGTGCCGCTGCCGAGACGTCATGTCGAAGCCGCCCTCGACGCGCCCGCCAATCCCTGACGTGCGAACGCGGCCGAGCGCCATTAAGGCTCGCCGCGACGCTCGCTGGGCGGCACCAACCCGCCCCGCCCGCTCCACCACCTTAGTTTGCCTTTAAAAGGGCCCCCAGCGCCGGTCCTCCGCTCCACAGCCGCCTCCACCGCCGCACAGCCTCCTCCCGAGACCCAGCACTGCCGCCACGCTCACCTCTGTCGCTCGCTGCCCGCCACCGTGGACCGACCTCCTCGCTGCGCCCCGGCCCAAATCGAGGTGGGGAACAGGTTCCCCGGGACCCTATCTCCCTTTTTCCCCTCCCCTTGACTGCCACCAAGTCTCCAGGGCTCCGGCCCAGGACCTCCGCCACCTGCTGGCCGCCGGCCGCCGTGGCCAGGGCGCCTCGGGCCATCTCCGCCCGAGCCGCGGCCGGGGATCCACCCCCTGTGCTGCCCTCCCCCTTTTCCCTCTCATCCCGACCGCCCCCAAGGCCCGGGCCGCCGGCCAGGCCGTCGCCGGCGAGCCGCCTCCCCCTCCCCTGTTTCCCAGCGAGGGGAAAGGGGAAAGAAAGGCAGTTTTGCCTTTAGGCCCCCGCCCTCCTCTCTATTTCTTTAAGAGTCCTTCCACCTTTCTAACTATTTTGCAAAAGAAACCCCCTCTCTTACTATATTTCAAAACAGACCCTCCCACCTTATGAAAACATTTAAAAATAGGGAAAATTCGATTCATGCCACCACAACTCCGTGAAATTGGGTGTCATGTTGAAAATCATGCCACTCAATGGCATGATTTTCAACATGAGACCCAATTTCAAGAAATTGGAGTGGCATGGATCCAACTGACCCTTAAAAATAAGCTCCTGCCCTTTCTAGTATGCCCTAGACATTTCTAAAAATTACAATCTAGTCCTCCCCTTTCCAAAACTAATTACAAACAAGTCCCTGGACCCTTACTTAACCCCTAAAGCCTTATACAACCTATCATTTCATGCGCCAAACGACCTCGGATCGATCTAAAACTTTACCACGCCACTCGTGACATAATTTTGTCCATGCCAATAGGAAACCGCCCAAAAATATTACTCCGAACTCCATATCTTAATTATTTCCGATTCGAGCTCGACGATAAAACTTTTATTTCTTTTTCTTGATTGTGTGTTTGTTGTATGCGTCGTAGATCACGGTGTGAACGAAGGAGAGACCGTTGATGAGCTGTACTATGAGCAAGCGAACGAGGATCAGTTCTGTGATCCCGAGCCCGAAGGACAGCACCTTGATCAGGACTTCCCCGAAGGCTTCGAAGACGGCAAGTTCAATCCCATCCTTTGATGCATGCTTTTGTCCTAGTTTTTATAAACACAACCTATTGGCCTGTTTTACAAAATTGCATATATTTTGCTTACTAAAAACACGGTTGGATAGCCACCCCTTGATTTGTTATGATCATTCCTTGACCACCTAGATTAATGTCTGAATGTGTTTTGTTTGGACGTTAATCACTGCTAGAACGCTACGCTTAAGTCCTTAAATTCAATACAACTTGTTTTACAAAGAAAAGGTGTGTGTGTGGGGGGGGAGGGATAAAAGTGGAAATTTTCGAAAGATGAGTCTAGACGGGATGGATGGTATTTCTGTGTGATTTGCCGTTTGGTATGCTTGTGCCTGTGTGGCAGAGCAAGGAAGGGAGATATCCATCTTGTCACCCCTAAGGACCGAGTTGGTGTGTCATCTCACCTAACTCCACTATCATGCGAACCACTCGACCGTTGTATGGGCAACGGCTTGGCATAAACCCCACTAGTTAGTCTGATAGCCATCAGGAGAGCTGAGAGCAACGGGTGATCAAGGAAATGGGATTAGCTCTGTGTGACTTATGCCCCGGTTAAAACCTCTGTGTGATAGGTCAATGACCCCTTGGTGCATCCCGTGATGGCTAGTCAGGTCTAGCTAAGGTGGGTAATGGCTTTGTTGGGATCTACACCGACACTAAGGTGATCGAGTTGCGGCACCCCGCTTGTGGGTAAAGTTGCACACCTCTGCAGAGTTAAGAATCTATTCGAATAGCTGTGCCCACGGTACTGGGCGAGTTACGGTGTGGTCACATAACTAGTGTTTATTTTGGAATGGGTTGGCGTGAGTTGTTTTGGAAATGTGTCCGGCAGTCGTGCCGTGTGCTACGACGGATGATGAGTCTGGTAGCAGCTTAAAACTTGGATCTTGTGCGGATCAACCCCTCGTGTTACTTGGTACAAGAAAACTGGTTTTAGAAATGCTTGTTTTCAAATGAACCCTTGCATAAAATACTATTTCTGCAAAAGTAAACCTTAACCTTATCCTTGAATTACCCTGTGCATATTACTCTGCTTATACCCTCTCCGTTGGTGTGGTTGGACTTGCTGAGTATGTTTGTACTCACCCCATTCTTTATTTTTACAGAAGAAGATCCAGACTTTGTACCCGACGACGTTGAGTAGGGGTACCGTCCTTCACCCAGCCTTGCCTGTGGATTAGGGTCACCCGCAGGAGATACCGCATGGCGCAAGACTCTGATGACTTCCTTTTTATATTTAATATCGTTGCGTGTGTGTGGATTGTAATCCTCGCGATAGTGGCGCTTCTCTGCTCACTACCGCGTAGAGTTGTATGGTAATGAACCATCTGATGTAATAAATATGTCATCAGCCTCCTGGGACTGATGTTTGTAACACATTTAAGTCTTCTCTTATGAGGGGACGCTTCATATACTGATGAAGCCATTGCCGCGGGAGCGCTTCTGTGAACTTCGTGACAAGCTCGGCCTTGTCAAGATCAAGTAGAGACGCAAGGCTCAGGAGGAGATTTGTTAGATGAGCCTAGCGTCTGTTAGAGTTAGTTAGATTTGCATGTAATCTTTCTGTTAGTCATGCGCATGAGGACCGGCTTGTGGTTGCCATGCGCATCATGCCCGCGAGAATAGCTCGCGCTAGACTCGGACAACCGGAGGTGGGCGCACATCGTGGACGTGGGGATGGACGCGTCGTTAGCGCGGTGTGCAGATCGCCACCGGAGTCCTTTGCTTTGTGTTCAATAAAAGGAGAA
Source organism: Panicum virgatum (assembly GCF_016808335.1). NCBI lineage: Eukaryota > Viridiplantae > Streptophyta > Magnoliopsida > Poales > Poaceae > Panicum > Panicum virgatum. Next base: position 31,576,259 of record NC_053151.1, on the reverse strand, counting down.
GAACAAACCAGAAAACACTGCGGTTTTTGGGCAGCACCAAACTCTCTTGTGCTCGTGTTCCAAGTTTTCGTGTGTGTCCACCTTCACTCTTGCCGGCGTTCCGAGCTCGCCTGCGCCGTTCACCAGCGTTCCAGTTCGTTCCAGAGCTGACACCTCCAGCATCTTCCTCGACCTGCCCCCGGTGTCCCAGGGTGACGGCAGCGAGGATGGTGACGGTGTGCTCCCCTACATTTCGCGCAAGATCATGGAGGAGCGAGACCGTCGTGGACAAGTTCTTGTACCAGTACCCTGACCACCCCAGCCCCACCCAGATCCTCTCCGAGGCTGTACTAGTCGCTCATGGTGAAGCACGGCTCTCTCGGCGGTGCTGCACGGCCATGGCGCACCTGGTGCGCCGAGCCCTCAAGCCATGGTCAATCACAATCAGGCCGGTGTTCCACCCGCGTCCGTCCATTCCGCAGACATATCCACATACTCCAGACATGAAAGCTGAAATCATAAATGACTACTCAAACCTCAACCAAAAGTAGATCGAATAATTTCCACGGTTTAAGAGTCCTTCTCTAATTCTTTTCTCCAAGTACCTACAGCCAAAACCTTTCCAAAGAGTAGATCGAGATCAAACCCTAGAAAACTTCTACAAAGCAAGAACTTCAACAAAATGCTTGAAAGTGAATCAAGAACACAACAATTTGTTTACTGAAGTTCAGTTCACAAGGAAAACGTACATCTTTGTTGAGGGACCCAAAAAGAACACTTACTTCTTGAGCTATGTAGCTTCACCTTAGCAACCCCAAGGTCACAAAGGTGACTTAATTACTCAATGTCGAGGTTGTACAAACTTCCCGGGCACGCCACAAAGCTTGGATTTCTCACGTGCGACGCCTAGCTGGCTAGGAGCTTGAAGCTCCAAGAGTAACAAACACGAAACCCACCGGCTTGACAAAGAACGAGATGCTCAAGAGATTGGAAATCAGCTCACTAGCACTCTCACTTGCTCTCCCTTCAATTTCCCTTCGAATTTCACCAAATCTCACTTGGAAGTCAAGAAGGGAATTAAAGAAGGCTCTTGGAAGCTCAGAAATGAAGACAAGTGAATGTGGGTCAGAGAGAGTTGCTGTGGAGGAGGTGAAGGGGTATTAATACCCAAACCCCAAAACTAGCCATTACTGGGTTAAATTCTGGAGACTCCGAACATCACATCTCCGTATACTCTGAAAATGTCCGGATACTCTGAACATCTCCGGAGACTTGTTAAAACTCCGTGAAATCCCGGACTTTCTGTAGAAAGCACTCCAAAGGTATCCCATGTGTTGTGCAACTGCAAAGGTGTTTCTCATTGGTTTGTTAGATAATCTTGAGCACCCTATTCAACACAATTCGACAAATTTCATGTCTCTTGATAGTACGAGATTCCTTTGCTCAATTTCACAAGGTAAAATATTTAAATCCTCATGAATCACCACTTTTCAACTTGCATTTCCTTTTTGGTTGTCATCTCCATAACTCATCTTATCTATTCTTGGTGATACCTGCTCATCATACTCAATAATGAAATTAGTCCCACAAGCATACGTCATTAATCAACCAAAACAAACTAAGCGGACCAAGATGTTCTTCCAATTACAAGTATTTTGTGCAAGCATGCTATCTGAGTATTTACTGTTAATGAAGTATTTATCTTGCTAACTTAGTATATACTAAATAGATGAACCACATATGCAAAAAGAGAATTTTATTGTGAGGACAAATGGATGACAACGAAACATAAAAAAATACAAACTACACGTATCTCTCGAAAGTTGACATCTCTTGCATCGAAGTGCTCAGTTTGAAAAGTGCTTCTTGATGATTTGGAGCAAGCTATTAATAAACTGGACCAGGAAACAGATACTACACTTAACCAAAGATATGTGAATTCTTGTGCAATTTCCTGAAGTTTAATGAATGTGCTACAGACATATTAAAAGGTAATATATCTATTTGAGCTCTTGAGTGATAAAAGGTCCAAACAAGAAAAGAGAAGATGTACTAGAAAAGAAAGGGAAGAAAAAGAAGACTGATAAGAAAAAAAGGTATTACCACCAATTATTTGTATTCTACATTTTTTTCATCTTATTTTATACTCCCTCCATTCTCTTTTGATAGTCCTATTTCAAAAACTAAACTATTCTCAAATGATAGTCCTATTTGCTATTGGCATGAGTTATTGCAATAAATAGCACTACTACCGAGAAGTTTCCTGATAAAACATTAGAGGACCAACTAAAAAGTCTTTGTTGAATTTATTATATGATAAGGAAGATTTTTTTCCTTGGTCATTGTGTCAAGATAAAATAGGTCTATCAAAAAACAATGGAGGGAGTAGCTAGTAATGTTTTCTATATTTGTATTATGCAGGAAAAGATCGAAAGAATGCACAAGGTCCTGATGAATTGATTGTAAGACAGAAGACCAAGTCTTATTAATCTGTTTGAATGATTCATTTACAGTCATATGTCCTGAACATAGGGTTCTGGTGCACTTGCATGCTTCTCTTTTCTTAGCTAATGAGCTCAACCATTACAGTTTCTAGAAATAGCAGAAACAATTACATTGACAAAGTGCAACCCTTTGTTTGGTTTGTTCTAGAGTTCTTAGAACACGCGCCCCGAGACGAGAATCTTGCTTTGTAAGTGCATTTGGCCCCCTAAGTGGGTTTCGATGATAATGACACGCACAGTTAAGGAGCTAATGCGTTTATTGAGTTATGAGCAGGATTTAAAATCATTAGAATTGAAAAGATCAAGTATCGACGCTAAATTCGCCAAAGGAACGGTGCATGAGCTTCATTGAGTAATTTCATAATTTCTATTTTGAATTTGAGTATAGGAAGCACCGTACTATTAAGAGGGGCGCGAAACTACGGTTTGGAGATGCTATAGTGTCTAGAAAAGAAACTAACGATCCAATTCACGACACAATGCACGTCTTGACACTAAATCTGAAAAACTCAGTAGGGGTCGGAAGTTCCGACCCCCATCGGAAGTGCCAAGTCTTGTCCAACAAAGGGTCCTCGGCCAGCTGTTTTTAACTGGGTCGGAAGTTCCGACCTAGGGTTGGAAGTTCCAACCCCCCTCTCGGAGGTCCTGTGTAGTTTCTGACAAACCCCACTCGGCCGTTTGAAAATGAACTGGTCGGAAGTTCCGACGCTGTGTCGGAAGTTTCGATAAACACATAAAACCTCAGCAACGGCTAGTTTTTGAGGTGGCTCTATAAATACCCCTTCACCTCTTCCATTCAGTGCTGCTGACTCCCCACGAACACACTCCCCTCTCAAGCTTCCAAAACACTCTCCCAAACCCTAGAAGTGCTAAAATCTTGAGTGAATCCAAGTAAGGGCTTGGGTGAGAGCTAGATTCAAGTGAGAGCTTGAGTTCTTCACAAGTGTGAGCAGCCACGTTCTTCTCAAGGTGCTAGAAGCATCTCCATCCGGTGATTCGCGTTTGTTACTCTTGGAGCTTGCTCCTAGACGGTTCGGCGTCGCCCGCGGAGCGCCCTCTCGTGTGTGAGCGCTCCGGGAAGTTTGTATTACCCCGTCCATTGTGGACAAGAGCTAGTGAGAACTCAATCCTCCTAAGTGGTGGATTGGGTGAGGATAAGAGTTACAGGGCAACCCGGCTCTTCATGAGCTCCTCAACGGAGACGTAGCATCCTTTGTGGGTGTGAACTTCGGGAACAAATTTTTGTGTCAATTACTTTGTTTGTTTTTGCTTGTTCATACTTGTTCTTGTTGACCGAGAACTTAATTTGATCTGATCTACTCTCTTGAGTTGTTCTAGTGCACGAGATCACTTGCAGGGTGCTCTCTTACGCACTGGTGAACTTTTGATTCATTTAGTTTTTTATAATTTTATATTTAGTTTTGAATTTCGTTCAAATCGTAGTATAGGGGTCGGAAGTTCCGATAGAACTAATTTCTACGAAGAATTTTTCAAATTTTGCAGATTCGCCTATTCACCCCATCTAGGCATCACTAAGATCCTTTCATGCATGCATGGAGTACTAAATAATTTATTTGCAAAACCTTTTTAAGAAATGAGTATAATTTTTTGCGATAAATCTAATGATAGTAATTAATCGATAATTGGCTACAGTGATACTACAGTAAATATCCTCTAATCAAGTGGTCAAAGACTTCATTAGATTCGTCAAGATTCCTAGTGTAAGAGTTTTGAAGTTTGTTTTATAAACTATCTTTATTTAACATTCTTAATGAACAGTCAAACTTCATTTTAGAAATCCTATAATCCAAACCAAACAAGGCCAGAGTACGTGCCTCTCTGAAAATGACTCCTCCCGGTTGTTGGTTGAAGGCACTTGTCGCTGCTTCAAGAGTAGCCAAGCATGCCTCCCTTCCACCGCCGACGACTAATATCGTGTTTTGTAAATTTTTACATAAAAAGATGAATATATATATATAGTACTAAATAAAATTTATTTGTGAAATCTTTTCATAAATATGTGTAATTTTTTTACTCGAATCTAATGAGTCAAATTCCATCATGATTGACTACAATAACCTCCTCGCCTAATCATTTCCCAATTATACGGTCAAAGACCTCATTAGCTACAATATCATAGTTTCAGATTTTGTTACTACTACAATATCATAATTGCAGAGATTATATATTATTTAATACTTCTAATTAGTAGTTAAAAAGCCGAAAAATTTTCATGAAAAATTGCGCATCCGTCAGAGCACGGCGACGAGCGAGCACAGGTGATCGATCCATTTGCTCCCCTGTTGTTTCTTTTCTCGGATCGAGGTTGAAAGGAAGATCAGAAACTTTTTATTCCCGAGTTACCTCGCAAATTTACATGGCAGTAGACACATGGCACACTTCTCTGTATACAGATACACGTAGATATCCGAGTCAACGAGCGCGCGTAAGCAGAGTCACCCTCCTCACAGCTCGACCTTCTTGGCCTGATGCTCCTCCCCGGCGCCCGCGCCGATGCTGTTCTTGGCGCCGCTGTCCCCGCCGGCGATGCCGACGACGCGCGGGCCCTTGATCTGCTCGGGCGCCAGCTTCCTGAACCGCACGGCGAGCACGCCGTTGTCGAGGGTGGCGGCGACGGAGTCGAGGTCGGCGTTCTCGGGGAGGCGGAACTGGCGCCAGAACCTGCCGTAGGAGCGCTCCTCGCGGTGCCAGTGGTCGCCCCTGTGCTCCTCCGCGCGCCGCCGCTCGCCGCTCACCCGCAGCACCCGGTTGTCCTCGACCTCGATCTTGAGGTCCTCCTTGCGCATCCCCGGCACGTCGATGACGATCTCGTGCGCGTCGGGGGTCTCGCGCCAGTCCACGCGCGCCATGGACACCATTGCCACGTCGTCGCGGTCGAAGCCGAAGGGCACGTGCTCCAGGATCCGGAACGGGTCCGCCAGGAGGCTCAGGTCGGACAGCGGCGACACGGCCGATGCCGCTGCCGCCGCCTCGTCGCGCCCGCGCCTGCCGTCGCCGAACCACGGGAGCAGCGCGCCGTCCGCCACCGCCGCCATCACGGCGAGGGACACGAGCGCGAATGCCGCAGCTCCCTTCGACATCGTCGTCGCCGATCCAAGGAAGTGTCTGCGCCCTTCACGAGATCGAACAGAAGAAGATTAGGAATTCTGATCAACAGCCCCGCCCGATTAAGGCCTCTTGCTTTGTGCTCTCGCTGGTGTCTTCGCTTGGTATGACGCGATGGTGACGGGATGGTGCGGGGGTTCATTTATATAGGGTGGTGAGGAGATCGGAGAACGCAGCGCGGTGGGCGGTGGCGAGCGAGAAGGTTCGGCGAGTTCGAGAGTGTTCGAGGGCGTTGCAGAGGTTGCTGCACCGCTAACGACTGGCCCGATGGCGGGAGAGATTTCCCGAAACATCTCAGCGAGCCACGGCCGGCCCACACGGGTAGCGTTCCTTGTGGGCTGGGCCGCCTCGCACAATTTTGGTGGGCTTCATTGTACCAATAAGATTTTTTCTTTTCTGAACGGAGCCAATCGATTGTTGAACAAACGGAAACGGATGAAAAGCAACCACCAACCATGCCATGGAAATTACAACATATATAGATCTCACACGAAGAAGAAGAAGAACAAAGATCACAGATACATCCACGAATCCAAGATAGCAGGATACTTTTTCAGAATTCAGTAAAACTGGTTATAGTAAGGCCCAGCAGGCTAGTCCCCTGGTTGTATGTGTTTGGTTCGAAGATGGATTATACTACTAAATACGATTTGTAGCAACGTGGGACGGGATAAAATGTAATCCGTTCCTATAAAAGGATATATATACATCCACCTTATGTTTCTTTAGGTTTATTTTTCCACTATTTTTAAGATATGGTGAGGTTATGCTCTTCTCAGTGTAGATTTTTTTGAAAGAGATAGCCCAAGAGAGACTCCTAAAGTTAAGGTGCCGCACCTAGGGTTCGAATCCTGGGCAGGAGCCTCCGGCCAGGCCAGTGGCCTTTGCCGCTGCACCATGAGCTCATTGGCCTTCTCAGTGTAGAATTGCTACCGAAGTTAATCTTGGATGATGAAATCCGATGCAGATATGGAACTTTCATGTTGCGAGCAGTCATGAGTGGATCAATCATTATGCGGGAAGTCATGACTCATGAGTGGAGCTTTCATGTTGCGGACAGTCATGAGTTTGAATATTTTTGTTGTGCCAAATTAAGTTGTGTGGGCACATGATTATATTTTAGACTTCGGTTTATTTACCAATTCAACAATTTTGCATTGTATAGTTTATTTTTCGAATATCATTTTAAATATATAGTTTCTTTTAATATTTTTTAGCTAAAACTTAGTGTAGGTATTTTTTTGCAATATTATTCTTCAAATACATGTATGCCATATGTGCACTCTACTAGTATTTTTTAGAGAAAGAAAGCATTTTAAACAGACTAAAGTATACGGTAAGTATCAAGAATCCATGTGTCTTTCCATATGGATAAAATGCACATTTGATAGTTGCAATTAGTCTAATATAGGTCTTTTAACTTCAATTTCAAGTGAAGCTATACGTGTTTGCACGATCTAATATTACGATGCACATATGATTCCAAAATTAGATTTATACCATCACAGTACTGGATGGGATGTATCACACTTCCGTTAATGAATTAATAGAAGTGAGGAATGTTGAGTACTCTATCCTGCTTGTGATGAGTGAATTGTCAACTGTGCGGTGTGATCGTGCGCTTGGTCTTTGGATTGCAGGTACACAGGCGTCGAGTGTCGACGGGGAGCTGCCGTGGAGGTGCTGTGGCCGATGGACCGTGCGGTGGACGGCGGTGAAGGGCAGCCGGGACCGGAGCTCGGACCGGGCGGCAGCTGTGGCGTCCACTCCTGGATCGAGGGCGCAAGCGGCGACGGAAGGCGGGTTTCTTGGTTTGCGCCACAAAACCAAGGAGGCGGACGTGATTAGTAGTTATTAGTGGTTCTTGGTGATTAGGGTTTGGTTCTTGATTTGAGAAATGGTCTTGTAGTTGATATTGTACTCATGTTTAGAGCTTTAGATGATACGTAGATGGTACTTTGCTCGCGATTTGGACGTGAGGTAATACTTGCATGCATCTATTAATATGAATTCTAGGATTGAGTAGTGGGAAGAATAAATACATGCTTTATTCATGGATAGTAAGCAATGTGGATTTGTTTGTGTAGTTGCTTTCTTTGTATTAGTGACGAAGGTGCAAAGATTTGTTTTTGTTGTAGAGGGACGAATTAGTTTGGTTCTTTCACGGTGGTATGGTTAAGGAAAATAGAGAGTTTGAGAATATGATAGAGGATGTCGAACTGTTTGATAGTCCTCCATCGTTCAAGAATTTGGTAGATTGTATGGTTTCAAAACATTCATGTGGAATTGATGAAATATCTATGAGGGGCAGATTTGACTGTGGAAAAGTTAGAGCACATTATGTTTTGTTGATATTGGAATCGGAGATGCATTGGAGGAAGTACAAGGAAATAATTAATCGTGCAAATGTTGTTTTTTGGAAGGTGGTTGTTGAAATAATCCGTAGAATAAGATCACACGAACCAGTTGGGAGAGTAGATGAAATTCCATTTCATATTTGAGAATATTACACTAGAGTCCCGCACACTGCGTCGGGTCTGTTCCGTTTGACGCACAGGATTCTCAGCTTGCGACACTGTCAGGTCTTCCACCATTTAAGCTACATATTGTACTAAATTGATTATTTAGGCATGGATGAAATCTCTTGAGCTAAATTACAACATTCGCTATCATACCGTTGACTTTGTAATAGTCTCCACAATTCTGGACCACTCTGATGCAAAAGGGCTGGCACTAAATAGCACTCCCTCCGTATCTAAACATTTGTCACTGTTGATTTTTTTTATCATGAATTTGACCGTTCATCTTATTTTTGTAAGTTTCATATATCTTATGTATGACTCACTTCATCATCTAAGATATTTTAAACATGGGTAATAACTTCTTTCCAGTCGGCCGTAAGTTTGTTCAACGAAACGACCAGCTCGATCCGTCGACCATCATTAATTAGAGGGCGCACCTCCGGCATCGTGCCGATTCATTTCCGTCGACCATCATTAATTAGAGGGCGCACCTCCGGCATCGTGCCGATTCATTTCTGCTGCTCCTCTCCACCCTTCTGTCGGTTGATTTCGACACCCCTCTCTCTAAATTTTCCACTCGCCCCTCCATCCTCCTGCCGCCCCCATTTCTCGTCCAGCTCCGGCCGCCGCGGACCGCCGCCGCCGCAGCGGGCCGCCGCCGCTGGCCAGCCACCCCCTCCTCCCCTCTCTCTTCACATCTCTCCCCATCTCTCCCCTACCTCTCTACCTCCCACTCTACCCCACAAACCCTAGGTCGCCATGGATTCTAGCTCGTCGCCGGTCGTGGTGACGGTCTTCGTCAGGTCACCGGACGCTCCTCCCCCGCCTAATCCGCACGCTCCCGAGTCGTGGTCGGCTTCGCCGCCCCACCCCCACCCCCTAGCCGCGCGTGCTTCCTGTTGGGATGCGTTGGCTTGCCGGGCTGCGGCCATCCCACCATCGGCCGTGGTCGCGGGGGGCCGGATCCATCGTCCCTGGGTGCGGATCTGCGCATCCCGGCTCTAGGGGGCTTCCCCGTCGGCTGGTGGCTATCAGGGGGCGAGATGTGGAAGCGCGGATCAGGACAAGGTGTGGCGACCTTGAATAGGTGGTGGAGGTGGTGCCTGCGCGGTGCGATGGGGACGGGCGAAGAGGGCAAGACCAGGACCCGAAGCACCAGGTGCGTGCGTCCCCCTCCCCGCCGTGGGATCCCGTGTGCTGGCGCGGTGGGCGGCCAAGGGCCCGCTCGAGAGGGCCGGCCTGGCGAGGCTCGCCGTGGCGGCCGTTGCTCTGCACCGTCTCACTCCGCTGCTCGGCCGACGCGTTGGCGGCTGCGCCCTGGAGGCTCTGGGCCGGCGTGGTCTCCATCGCGGCCGAGGCGGCTCGAACGAGAAGGAAGTTAGCGGCGGCGGGCAATGAGGACGAGTGCGACCTGTTCGACGGGGAGTGGGTGCGGCCTGATGGCGGAGACCCGCTCTACGACTCCAGGGACTGCCCCTTCCTCGACGTCGGCTCCTGCTGCTCCGAGAATGGCTGCCCCAACGCGTCTTACACCAAGTGGTGCTGGCATCCGGCGCGCTGCGATCTCCCGAGGTGGGTTGGTTCCGATTTGCTGCTTGTTACTTCTTCATTTTCCTCCATTGACAGTTGCCACCCTTCCATGGTTACATTGCCTGCTGGATTTGGGGGTTTAGTCTCCAGAACCTGCGGTAGATTTGGTAAGCTTGTCGAAGCTTGGTTGCCAATTTTCATGATGCACTGTTTGTTGAATCTGTCTAACAGTGCTAGTTCAAACTTTCATCTTCCAACGAGGGGTCCTTTAGTACTCCGAAGGGCACTCCTTACATGTCATTAGTTAGTTTTGGATTGGTGGATGTGCAGTTGCCATTACATCATTGCAATCTGCTAACAGGTTCGTTGTCGATCGCCGATCCAGCACTTGTAGGATGGCCGGCGAGATGGGCACCGCCACCTCCGTGGTGCGCCTGAGGGACCTAGTCGCCCGAGGCCAATAGCACGACGCCATCGGCTACCTGCCGCGCTTCCTGCCGCCCGACAACGACGGGCGCCTGATGAGCGTTGAGGCCAAGTTCCTGCACCGCTTCCCACGTCGTCCACATGGACCTGGCCGGCATCCTCGCTGGCACTGAGCAAGGCGACACGCTCGCAGCCTACTTCTGCGACCGTCAGCCATGGCTTCCTCAGGATCCACTACATCATGCTCACCACGCTCCACACGAAGTAACAACTCAGATGCATACACAGTATCTCATTTGTTTTCTTCGCCTGTCACAGGTTTGCATTTTTCAGTTTGCATTTCATATTCTTGTTCCTCGGATCAATGTATTATGTGACCCCCTTGACCTGAATCTAAACAAATACCACTTGCAATAGGGTCTCCCTGAGTTGGGAACTTGTTTGGCAAGCGGCCGCCAACATCGTCAACAACTTGGTTCACCGGACCCCAGAGCTGAAATGCAGTGATAATACCATCCGGCCCATTGAAGCCTACCTCCGATCCACTCCCGGTATGATAAACTGGACGGAAAAACTAGTTGTTCACTGTGTTTTCTTTCCGTTAGCTTGTCTTTGAGTGATGCTCCTGCTTTTTATGAATGTTTGCAGTTTACTGATTGGTAGAATCTAGCCTTAGAAGGGTTATAACTGATGACTGATTCTAGCTCTATGCTACCAGTTTACTGATGATAGTTTACTGTTAGTAGTTTTTACACATAGCTCAAATAGAAATGGCTGAGCTCTATGCTAGTTCGGAATTAGTGGGTAGTAGGATTTTTTTTCTGGTTGTGATGGGGGAGGTGGTACATTCTCCATGCAGTAGTTTTTTCTTCTACAAATCTGTACCATAACGAACACCTCATCTTTAAGCACCAGTCAGTCTCTCGTTAAGTACACCTTATATGTGTTCTTTTTTCATCACTTTTTTAGTTGTATGAATCTGTTTGTAAATAAAATAGTTATATAAATGCAGCATTCATGCTTTTTTAAGCACTCTTGGTTCCCACTCAGTACTAAAATCTCCCTAGGCAATAACATGGTTTTATATTGGCAAATTTCTATATTTCATTAGGCAAAATATAAAGTATCATTAGGCAATTTTACCAGGGAAAGAGGCCCTCAACCTTCTGTTCAGCATCAAGTTTAATCTTGCGGAAAAATTCAGAATCTTCCTGTTCTAGTTCCTTAAAGTATTCACATGTCTCTTTTTAGGGTAACATTGATTCTTTTTGGTGCAATTATCTCTTGCTAAGATAAGATGGTAGTATTTGCTGTTTTTTCCTGTATGCACTGATAGCAATGATCCCATTTTTACTGACAGCAGCTTTTACTGATTTCAGTATTCTAATGACAGCATGATCCATTTTACTGATTTTTAGTTGTAGCATGATGATAGTTTTTTGCTGTTTATGCAGTAGTTGACACACAGTAGTTACTATTGCCTTCCAAACCTATAGCGCAAGGGCACTTTCAGCACATAACACACAACAGTTATCCCTATTGACCTCTGTGCAGTCCATTTTTGGATGACTTGTTATAGTGCCAAGGGGCTAGAAGCAGCAACAAGGGCGCCCTCCATCATCCAATGCGGGGTGCTTATGTGATCTTCTTTTTCATTGAGTTTGTTTTTATGTGTTCGTATTTTAGGCAATAACGTGGTTTATTATCGACAAATTAATGTTCTCCATTAGGCAAATAAACAAGGAACATTAGGCAACCCAATCCATGCAACTAAATTTTCACTGCTATGCGCATCAGCTTTCTTTTACTCGATTATTAGCAACTCATGCGGGTAATCAGTAGGGACAAGTGCAGGTATTACTTAACTTATTTTTGCAGGTCATCCAGCAACAGTAGCTTTTGAATCAACTCAGCTTATCAGGTTTGTTCAGACATATTGAGGTACTTAACTGCATGAGCTATTATTTATTCCATTGCCACAGTGATCTGTTACTCGAGTTGTCTTGCGGTCTTGCCTAGAAGTTGTCCGATTTTTTGTTTAACCCCATGTGTGGCCTGTAGCTTTTTTCCTTGCACTGTTAATTTAATCATCTATTGCTTTGTTAGGCCATCATGTTGTAGTTGTATTGTTCCAGTAGCTAGCAGCTCTATGTTTCCGTATCAGCTAATAACTCTAGCCACAGCTGCAACAGTTATGTGCTTTTTGTTCAGAGCTTGCCTCTTGTGAATTGGCTAATTAGTAAGTTGGTTAAACAGTGCATTATCAGCTGCTTGATTTGCTCATCTGGATTAGCTCTATTGTGCAGGCAGATCAATTCAGTAGTTGCAGCTACCGCTCGATCAACAACTGCAAGTGGACATAAGCAAAATGCTCGGGTTTCACTCAGGTTAGAAAGTAAGAACAGGCAAATAAATGTACTACCATCAAGCAATTTTATCGTAAGGTTAAGGCAAAACAGTGCAAATCGTTGGGCAATTTTTACAATATTCTTTCTTCTCTAATTTCTCTTTATTTTTTCTATTCTTACATTGCAGGTTCCCAAGTTCTCTTGCAGGGGAGATCAAGTACAATGCATGAAGAAGACATGATATGCATGTGAACCAGCTCAAGTAAATAAGTATGTAGTGAGAGCAAGTACATTCATTGCAATTTTTTTGTCTACATATATTTTCATTAGGCAATAATGTTATTCTAGATTAGGCAAATTATGCAATTATGTTAGGCAATAATATGGTTGTGCATTAGGTAATAATATGGCCAGAAATTTTAGGCAATAATGTGTTTCTGTATTAGCAGAAATATGATCATAAATTAGATTATATAGAACTAGCAATGTTTTGTTACCAGAGGTATTCAGCCTTGCTGATATTTTTACTCCTAATACTATCTGCACTTGTTATTCGTTTCGGTCATACAAAACAATGTTTAGGACCTAAAACCTGATGTGCCTTTTTTCTATCTGCAAGATTTCTCATCGAATCGGCACAAGATTTTTCATCTTGGTGTTTGGTGGCCTGAAAGTTCATCATATTGTCATTACTAGCAGTGTAGTTGTAGCTCAACCTCAATTTTTGATTCCTGAATAGCATAGAGTAGTTGTAGTAGCTCTAATCTTTTTGTTTGGTCAGTACAACTATGGAGGCAAGCAGACAATAACATGTATAGTAGTAGTTTTGAAACTTTGTTAATGCTTAGAATTTAGATAGGTGAAATACGTTTATATATGTTCTAATTTGCTTGCTGTTTTTCAAAGCTTTGCTTATGGGAGAGTAAAAATGAGGTCTGCAGATTTATTTTCTGTATTTATTTGCTATGTGTCGTGCAGAATTCTGCCAAGAAGTGCATAATTCCGTTTTATTTGCTTGTATATTTATTCTAATTTGCTTCAAATCAATTTATTTTATTTGCTTGTACATTTATTCTAAACTACCTTGAAGCTTATTATGATATGCTTTCAACTTTTAACAAAAGTACTTGGAACACTACGAGAAAAATATCATCGAAACATATTGAAGTGAGGTCTTTTTTGATCTTTTAGTTAGGGGCAACGCAATAGTGTGATTGGATTTTAATTTTGATGCTTGGTTGTAAAATTATAGTTTTTTTTAAACCTGGGATTGATTTTACATGCGCTGATGTCATCTATTTTGTTTTTATTGTGCTGTAGTGCATGTTTCACGTAGCATTAGACCCGCCTTAGAGAAAAGTGGCAGTCTTTTTTGCCAAAAAGGGAAAAAGCAGGCCATGTTGTTCCCAAAATAGGCTGGCCGTAGCGGAAGGTTAAATTACAGCCGGCTGTAATTTAGCCAAGTCCTTAAACATGACTTATGTTTTTATGTGTCTATCTCTCTTCCGATTCCTATGTTCCTTCCAAATGGTTACTCTAATAAGTTTCCTATGTTTTCCATTCCATAGGATTCAGAATGGCATGACATTCTAATCCAATATTTTTCCTATTCCTATATTTTGAGAATACTATAATTTATTCCGAGAAGCGCTAGCAAGTCTCTGTCTTGCTTCAGCTCACCATCAACTTGAATGGTTCTATATAGAGCCAGCCTTCGGGGGATTATGTTGGATTCACTTTGGCTTACACTCCTTTTTTATTCTGATTATGTTATTCGTGCACCCGCTACAAGAAAACAACCATGTAGATACGTTTTTCTTCTAATGCTTTCTATAAGGTGTCTAAACTAAGCCGGCCGTAGCACCTAGATACGAACTTTATTATGATTAAAGCAACATGTCAAGATCATGTGCTTCAGTCTTCAGCGCTCATGAGGATGACACCTTCCCCATCTACGTCCCGGCCTCCGCACGCTGGCAGGCGGCCGCCGCTAAGTGCTGCTGTGCTCCAACTCCGATAGGTTTTTTTTGCGCATCATTGTATTAAGAAGAGAGAGAGAAAAAGTTTATTTACAACCCGCAGAACAAAAAGCTCACCGAACACATTAGACCCTAATCTAGCGCTAAGAAGTAAAAAAAATACCATATAGGGCCAACCCTTGACAGACTACTCTTAAAACAGCCCAGACAACATACGCTCAACGCCGGCAGCAAGTCTGATGGGTTATTAGAGCATCTTCAGCAGTCCTCCAATAAATATATCATAAATAGGATAAACAAGATATATCATAAATATCGGATCAAATTTAAGAAAATACAAATTGTTTTGAAAAAATTTGTAGAATTTGATTTGAAACTATGTCTAAACTATTAAACATCATTTGTTCATAGATAAAAATAAGAATAGAATATTATGAGTGCGGGATCATCGCGTGGGTGAATTTGGACCGTCTGTGTAGAAGCTATATAAATAAGAGAAAATTGATCAATATCTAATTTTATCGGACTCTAGGGATAAAAGGAAAATATCGAAAATTTTGGCCGATATCGGCTGACAAAGTAAACCCTTGGGGATAATGTTCCGCCTCATGGACACCACAACATGAATCACCATCCGCAGCAAACTGGGCTGGCTCATAGAGGTCGGGAGGAGGCACCAGAACAGAGAGGTAACGATGTAGAGACCACTCAAAAATCCCTCAACAACAAGCAGGTACGGAGGAAGCGGGTCAAATAAAAGCAAAGAAGAGGCCGTACTGTTGGAGTTACAAATGCAGCGGCCATGCACAAGATGAGTGCAAAGCAGATCTTAATTACATTATTTGCAATAAGAAGAATTCGCACAACACCGCTGAATGCCCAATCCTCAAGATGCCAAAACCGAATGCAACCTTGTCTGTGTAACATCGCCCGCCATAAACAAGTGATAGTGGCAGAAATTTTTAGCGCCCCATATTGGCAATGAGAAAATTGCTATTATAGGACTCCAAACAATGGGCTTCGCTGTTATAGGACTCCAAATATTGACTTCGCTAAAACGGCCTTTGAAACATGAGCACTTTGTTTTACATGACATTTAGGGTATTTTCTCTCTTTTCTCATCTAAATACATGTATTTGAGACCTAAAAAGACTTTTTTGCCCTTCTTATGTAATAACAAGCACAATAAAAATTCTGGAATAATGAACTTAATAGAAATTTTGGTGCCGCCATGGCACCAGGTGGTGGTGCGCCCAGCGTGGCCATGGCTAGGGCGGACATGCCTTGGTCAGCCATGGCTAGGGCACCGTGGCAATCGGGGGCGCCGGCCCTGTCCTTCGCTTGGCCGGCCGGCCGGCGAGCGTTGGGCGCCCGGCGTGGGCAGCCCAGGGAAGAGCGCCGTCCGCTCCAAGACAGGGAAGGGCCATGGGGGCTGGGGCTCCATGGGGGCGGCGGCGGCGGTCATTTTAGCGAACTCAATGTTTGGAGTCCTATAATAGTAATTTTCTCCAATGAGCAAGCAGCATGGAATGATTTAGAGCAACTCCAAGAGCTTCTCCAAATTAAAATAAGTTGGCTACCTAAAAGTAGCAAAATAGGGATAAAAATAAGATCCAACAGCCTCTCCAAATGCCTCCCATCGCTATCTGACTCGGTATGGAGCCCCCTCCGCTCGTCCTTTCTTCAGAGTCCCATCCGCTCGCTACTCAGCCCCGCGCCCCTCGCCCCCCTCCTCGTCCGCTACGCCCCTCGGCGGCGACCCTCCACGGCGGCGGCCCATGGCGTCGGCGCTCCTCCACGGTGACGGCTCATGGCGTCGGCGCTCCTCCACGGTGACGGCTCATGGCGGCGGCCCTCCACGGCGGCGGCCCTCCGCAACGGCGGCCCACTGCGGCAGCGCCCCTCGGTGGTGGTAGCCTCCGAACGGCGTCGAGCTCGGCCTTGAGCTCCACCTACGGCGCGACGTCGAGGTCGGTTGTGGTGTCGAGCTCCGCTTGTTGCGCGACGTCAAGCTCGTTTGCGGCATCGAGCTCCGCCGGTTGTGCGGCGTCAAGCTCCGCCGCAAGCCCGCGACGACGACGCCTCCACCGTGCTTCTCAACGCGTGGGGCCTCCTCACCATCTCCTCACGCGGTGCTGGCCAACGAGTTCGCTTCGAGGCTGGGCAGGATCGCGGCAGCCTTCCACGGCGGCGTCGACCGGGACATCCATGCCCTGTCCTTGCTGCAAGCCGGCCTCCGGGAACGAGGCGACGCCATGGACCGCACTGTCCGCGACCTGGAAGCGGAGAGGATGCGGCTGGAGTGCGTCGTGATGGCCAACCTTGTCCACCGCAGGCACTTGCGGCTCGGCGTCAAGTTCGGCCGCGGCATCGAGTTCCGCCGCTGCGCAATTTCAAGCAGGGAAGGGACGGAGTATGTAGAGTCTAGATTAGAGAGGCTGTTGGTTGCCCATCCTTGAAAAAGCTAAATGGATAGCTAAACATGCATTTGGCTAGTCTGATTTAACTGAGTTATTGGAGATGCTCTTAGTTCCCCGTATAGCTAATATAGTGCTGAGCCAAGATCAAGATGAAGTTTACTTGAATCTCCACCCTTCTGGCCTTTTCCATAAAATCTCATTATTTAGCCATGATTCATGCCGATGTCCCCAACTTGAATAAATAGCTATGGAACCTAAAATCTCCCTTAAAAAGTAATTTTTTTCTTTGATATTTTAAGTAGGGGTGTGGTGTTGACAAAAGATAATCTAATTATGTGCAACTGGAAAGGTGACAAGAAGTGTTGCTTTTGCTCTAGTGATGAGACGATTCAACATCTTTTTTTCGATTGTCATTTTGCACGTGTAATATGGTCTATCATGCATGCAACTTCAGGTCTTCCACATCCCATATGTTCGGTAAGTGACTATGGGGTATAAGCAAATAAATGAAACCGCTAGTCCTACTAGGAGCGGCTACTACTTGTTGGTCCATATGGCTTTGCAAGAATGAATTGAAAGAAAATCTAACCCTTCTCCTTTGCAGGTTATCTTTCAGTTATCCATTGGGTTCGTTCATGGATTATACTACAAAAACCAGTTTTATATGACTTGGTTGCAGTGGCATCGCAAAAGTTGGCTCATGTGGCCAAGGATTTTTTTTTACCCAGGCACATGAGTGGCGGTCCAGTCTATAGATTGACAGTCATTAGAGTTTCGGTTCATCTTTTTTTTTTTGCTTTCTCTTTAGGCTGTGTGTATCCTTGTAATGAAGATATCGGGAATGTTCAAGATTTTTGTATCAACTTGATGTATTAGCCTTGAATTAAATAAAATTTCCCTTATCAAAAAAAGTAATGCCATCATCTTCCTACTTTCAAGAATGCGGATTAGGTTCTGAAGATAGAGTATATGTTGTGTGTGAAAACTAGATCGATTGGAGGCATATGCTCCCAAAAGTCACTAGGGTTTGCTCTAATTTGAGCTTATCATTTTTCTATATTTTGTCCTAAAGAATGATTGCAAGTCCTACAGCAGTTTCCATGGCTTTAACTCTTATTTCTTGTCCCGCAAAATAAAGAAATGATAAGGTCAAAATATCATTCCAGGGATATCACTGCAAGACTTGCAATCATTCTTTAAGAAATTGAAAATATAGAAAAACGATGAGCTTCCGAGATCATCGATCTGGTTTCCATAAGCAATCATATGCTTCGTCTTCAAAACACAATCCACACTCTTGAAAACAGGAAGAGGGTGTTGCCGGAAAAAGTAAGAATTATTCATCATTGATACTACCCTTAACAGTGACCGTAGAAACTAAAATAGAAAAAAGTAGTTACTTGTGTATCTCAATGTATATGAATGAAATCACTTAGTCTTCCTATTGCAACCACTCATCCTTACTTTTCTTTTTCTTTTTTCAGGTGTAAAGAAGAAGAGGTTCTATTAGCAGGCGTGGATCCAGTAGCTTCTACCAAACTGTTGTCCCACTTATGAGCAACTAGTATTACCTGATAACAAAAAATAGTTGGTCCTCGTAGGTGCGGCAGTCTTGTGTTGGTCTGTCTGGCTCTACAGAAACGCTATCATCTTTTATAACAAAAAATCTTCCTTTTAGCAGTTTATCTTCTCGACTACTCACTTGCTTCGTACGTGGGCTATCCTTCAGAAGCCTACTTCGCAGGATATTCTTGTAGCGGCGTCGCATACCTTGGCGCGAGTGGCCAAGGAGTTTTTTTGCCCGAGCGCATGGGTGGCGGCCTAGTCTTAGGATTGACAATCATTATTGTGTCAGTTTATGTCAGACCTTTTTGTATCAGGCTATGTGCTCCTAGAGCAGTGGTCGGGAAAATTTCAAGACGATGTATCACCATGATGTATCTCACTTGAAATCAATAAAGTTTCTCCTTTCCAAAAAAAAAAGAGCAACTAGTATTACCTGATCAAGAATAAGTCTTGCACTGTTCGGTCTTTTGTTTTCAGGTGTGGTGTGTAGAGATATACTATCATGTATCGAGTTCAGCTGCAGTGTGCATCAAGACCTGCAAAACAACTGCCATGTGCCAGTTTAGGAGCAATACAACCATAAGGCGAAGTTATTAGCGTTGGTTTCATTGTGGCCTTCGGAACTTCAACATACTAAGGCGAATCTTAAATGAGGGTTGGCAGAGGCAACTGATCCTAAGTTCCTAACACAACCATCAGAACATCTTGACAGGCGCGCCATTTCATTCAGCTACAGGAAGGGGAAATAAAGAAAGGTGGCGCGGGAGATGATTCCCTCGCCGGGGAGAGGGGCTCAGTGCTCTCTGACTTACCGGAGGAAGCTCGCTGGGCGGTGGAGCCGTGGAGGCGGTTGTACGCGGCCTCGCCGACGAGGTAGACGCCGAAGGCGACGACGGCAAGCAACGAGTCCCAGCGCTGAATCTTGTGACAATTGCTCTCAATATAAGCAGCTCGCCAGCTCCTTCAAAGAAAAAGCGATGATGGCGACGCCGAGATGATCCGGGCCGGGGGTGGGGTGGCGCATCTGGTTCCCCACCATGGCTGCGCCTCCGCCGCTCGTGTCGCAGCCGGAATAACTCCACCGTCGCGTTCACCGTTCAGCATCTTGCCTTCTTTATTCCCGATGCAATTGCCTGATTGCCATCTCTCACGCTTGGCTCTCCGCGGAGCGAGGGGCCAAGGAGGGAAATGGGCTGGGCTGCTTCCATTATGGGCTATGGATGGGCCTCACTGACCCCTCTTGGATTTGGAACTGGACGGATTTTTCAATTTTGCTCTCATCACCCCGCCAGAGTCTAAGAGTCCACTCAAATCAGAAATTGCTAACAGTTTAACTGAACAATGACAATGAGCGCCTCCTTTCGAAAACAACAACAACGAGCCCATTACATTTTTTTCTCCTTAACAGTGAATCGACCAATGACGTCCCAACCAAGAAATTGCACCGAATTTATGTGTGTTTGTTCCCCTTTTATTCATGATGGTTAACTGTTATGTTTGGATCCACCAACTAAACATTAGCTGGCTAAATTTACATGCTAAGGATCCAAACGGTCCAGCTAAAAACTAGCTAAAGTTTAGCTGAGTTTAGCTGTTTCAACACAGCTAAAGTCGGCTAAATTTTAGCTGGGTCTATTAACTGGAGGATCCAAGCACTGCAGCTAAAGTTTAGCCTGGAAGAATTTTAGCTGGCTAAAGTTTAGCTTTAAAATTATAGCTAGCTAAATTTTAAAAAGATATAGCCTACTATTGTTAGCTTTTTTTCAGAATCGATTTTATATAAAAAAAATATCTCAAGAATGGGATCACAGCATCAACTCTTCCAGGATAACTCCAGGTCACAAAAAAAATTCCTAACCAATGTGGGATGAAATATTATGCTTCCAAAGTGCGCTCTGCCTGTAAATTAAATAACATGCATACGTAAGAGAAATGACATTGAAAATAAGAAGCAGATAGCGATCATGTCCCCATTTAAGAAAGAGGAGAACAAAGGTCCATAATCAGAGTACATGATTAGTCTTAATGCTTGATTGTGTGGATGCCATGTCTAGATTCTGGAACTTGCTTCTGATAATTAACGCATCTTGATATCCCGAGCCCATTGCAAAATGCCAAAATGGAAAAGGAGAGAGAATACATACCAAGGTGAGAAGGTGTGGACTGAGGCGGTCTTCCTCTCCTTTGGGAAGCAAAGTGGAAGCAATTTTCGTGGATGCTGCTTTTGCGTTTGTCCTTTTCATTTCATTTGTTGTGTGCCTCTGCTCTTTATGTAGATCGAATTATAGAGCTTTTGGAGTAAGTTTCCCCCTACATTATAATGCTGGAGCGAGGTGCAAATTCGTTAACTTTAGGATATATATCCACTGACCATGTTTGGATCAAAAGATAATATTAATTAAAAACTAGGACTATTTATCGGGAACATATCTGGTGGAAACCTGCAAATCACGGCAAAAAAATCGTCTAAATTCATCAAAAAAATCACACATGTCTAAATTCACCAAAAAAGAATAGAAGATGGTTGGTGGATACTAGTTATATGAAAACTTGAAACGAACATGGCACCATTTATGCCATTTCGAGTGATTTTGGTGATCGAATGACAACACAACACTTTGACTAATATGATTGTTAAGATGATCATTCTCAGGCTTTTAGGTTCAAGTCAGCCTATAGGCACCGGTTGAACCGACGGTCCAAGAAAAGGCATCGGTGCATTGGGTGTACTATGTACCAGAGACGATGTCAAGTGCCTAGGAGAAGTTTCTTCAGCACCGGTTCAACCGACGGGGCATCGGTGCATACTATCGGTGTAATGACGTCAGCGCCCAGGAGAAGATCTTTAAGCACCGGATGAACCGGTGATACATCGGTACAAAGCATCGGTTCAACCGGTGGTCACTGTAGCAGCAGTCAGAAGTTCAACGGCTACTTCGTGTCTTAAAGTGACCGGATGAACCGACGCTACCCCTGCCAGAGGCATTGGTTCTTCCGGTGATACGCAGATTTTCTGCTGACCGTTGGAGCAACGGCTACAAGACTTGGTGGCCTATATATACGCCTTACCCCGGCCATTTGAAGATTGCTGGAGTTGCTGGACATCCCACACACACCCAAGAACATCTCCAAGCCATACAAAAGCATCAAGATCATATCCTTAGCCCTTAGCACACTTTGCAAGTGTTGTGTAAAGGATTAACTCTTAGTGAGTGAGATTGCAAGGCTTCGAGACTTTGTGTTGTGGTTCATTAGCGAACCAAAACAAGAGCTTGGTGCGACGGCACCTTGGAGCGTGAACCTCGCCGGCAACGTCATCGACCCTCCGACTTGGT
The DNA here is from genome assembly GCF_016808335.1 of Panicum virgatum. Taxonomy (NCBI): domain Eukaryota; kingdom Viridiplantae; phylum Streptophyta; class Magnoliopsida; order Poales; family Poaceae; genus Panicum; species Panicum virgatum. Next base: position 31,554,524 of record NC_053151.1, on the reverse strand, counting down.
GTGGAGCGGCGACGACATCTTTGTGCGGGGGACGTGGAGACCCTCATCCTTTGTGGAGAAGCTCCTTAGTGGAAACCGGGGCCAAGGTGACCGTGATTGTGTTCACGGAAGAGACTTGGTGGCCGAGTAGCAATACTCTTAGTGAGTGCTACAACAACGTGGATGTAGGTGTGCCTTTGTGGCTAACCGAACCACGGGATAAACACCCGCGTCAAGAGTTTACTATCTCCTATCCCGCTCTTTAAGCTTCCGCATTTCATACTAGCAATTTGTGTGCCTTTAATTTCATAGAATAGTTTCTTGATAGGAAAGGCTATATGTTGCTAAACTCTTTTGGATAGGGGTTTCACACTAGAACAACCTAGTTGCACATCTAGATAGCATGTTTTAGTTTAGGTTTTGTGCAAACTAGTTGAAGCCATAGGTCAAAGTTTTTATTAGTGCCTAATTCACCCCCTCCCCCTCTTAGGCTAGAGCACCCGATCACTTTCAAAACTCTATGCATTTATTACGTCAAAGTAAAGTGTATGAAAATTGGAGGGCTTAGTGCATTATATATTGCACAACAGGTACAATGCAAATGCGATGCCCAACAATTTAAACGGAGTATTCAAATCCCTCCCGCATTTAGCATGGTAATCCGTGCACCACACATTAGTTTATCACTCAATCAAGTTTGCACTAGCCCAAGCAAAACACTAGCATTATCATGCTCGCACAAACATGCTTAGAAAACCAAAGGAACAAAGCACAAACCCCTCAAGTGAGTGTCGGAGGCACTACAGCTTCGTCCTAATCCGAACTTTTCCTGCCCAAACCACAGCTTCAAAAGCTAAACCCCCTTCATCAGACATCGCACCGATTTCCCAGTTGTACTCTAATCCCCATTGGCACTCATTAGTGGAACAACCTCCCATGGCCATCCATCTCCCTTCCACTGCCTTTTCGCAGTGTTCTTCCCTTTAGTAGTTTGATCGTCGGGCATAATGCAGCTAGTTTAAGACGGTGTGGTGCGTCTAAAAGGACCCCAAATTGCACTAATTTGGTTGCAAACATTTGTCTTGGCGAGAGAGTGCATATATATACTGTACGTGATCAGAAGCTTTTGATGGATACTTCGTTGGGCAGCAAAAAGACATTGTCGTTTGTGAGGCTGCTTTGCCTTGGAAGGAAATGCAAACCAGCTGGATTTAGCATTCTTAATATGATTGTTTATGGCCACTTATGGTAACGTTTATTGTTAGGGGTGCAAATTGGTGATCCTTTGGTGCACCTTCAATCATTTTTAGTTTAAAATTTTGTACTATTTCTGCAAAATGAGATCTCATTTTGAAGAAGTAGTATAAAATTTTGAACTAAAGAGAGTTGGAGGGGAAATGGTGAAAATTTTTGTATTGGGAAGGGTGCTCTGTGAGAGGGGGCGCGGTCTTCAATGCAATTGTTTTTTGGGGATTTTGGGGAATTAAACACGGCCTAAGAGTCACCAATTGACACCCCTATTTATTGTTTAACCATGGATGGAAGCCATTGTATTTGGTACATATGGTTTTAACGAAAGGTGCTGTGACTTTTTTTTTATCTAATAGTTCTATATGTATATGTCAATTGGCACAAAAGATTGAGCTGTTAAGGAAGGATGAAAGTCTACTATATATAGCATTAGAGCTTCTGACATCTAGCCTACTACTCTGTGTCCGGTGATAAATACCTACTCCCTCCATCCTAAAAAAAATACTCCCTCCTTCCCCGTTTATAAGGCATACACGTATATCAAGATTCAAATCTTCTCATCTTTGACCAATAATTTGACTATTAAATTTTTATTTTTATAATGCAAATTTCATATGATTGGATTCATAATCAAACATAGTTTACAATGATTATAAGTTTATAATCAAAAGTGATATAATATATGATAAATAAATGGTCAAAGTGTTGTTTAGAAGACCGTGTCATGTTCCACCATGCCTTATAAACGGGGAAGGAGGGAGTAAGTCACTCTAGGATTCAAAATTTGTCTTAAAATAAGTTATCTTACTCTATTTAAAAAGTGCATGTGCATGCACAAATCAATTAGTATCAAATATGAATAATATATAGGGGCAAACATTGTTATTTTACCTTCTTATTAAGTTGTCCTAGAATTCCTAGGATGACTTTTTTTTTTGGACGGAAGGGGTATATCTAATTTGGTAACAAAATCATAAAGGTAGATTTATCTTAAAAACGTTCATGACCTTTTAAAAATTGTTAAATATTCTAATTGTATTAAACATAAGTATTAGTCGTGCAAGTTTTTTTTACTGAAGGGGCTAAAACTTGAGAAGTCTTTTTAGGTAAATTCCAGTTTACCATTTAGTTATTCTAAAATTTTAAATGCACAGCTGCGCACTTTTTATCTGGAGTAGAAACAAATTAACAAATGAACATATGAGTTATCCTCCTCATCTGAGTCAGCATTGTAATTTGATATTCATGTCAACGTAAAAGCTAAGGTTAGTGAAAGGACTACGCTAATCGGTTCATCGGGCTAGTGTCACAACTCACTGCCACCTTTGACCTCCTCCCTTATCTTCTGTGGCCCAACAGGACTCGGCGGCACCACCGAGTACTCTGAAGCTCTGAAGACGCCACGCAGGATACGCACTAGCAAGATGCCCTGACACTGACTGACCTACAGTTTGATTCAGCTTTGACCCGTTTTTACCTAGATGCTGAATCTTCTCTCGAAAATCTTTCATCCGGCAAAGCCCGCAGCTGATGAATTTGGTTGATTTCCAACATCTAGACGAACTTGTTCTTCTTGTTTGAATGTTTGATCTTAGGCAGGCAAATTGCCCATTGTTGCTGGTCTGGTTGGCGTCAAACTTTGGGCATGGAAATTTGGCAAACGCCTCGATCTGAAGTTGCACATGCACGATGCACTCGTGGCTTGTTGGGAAGGCACGAATTTACAAGATCCAGTGATGTACCCGCGTTCCAAACGGGGCCTGAAATCTAAACTGACAGGATTCCTGATGCACGCTACTGACTGCAGAAAGCCCCAAAAATCAGTTGATCCCTGCTGCAGGATCTTTCACCAGCTATATCCATGTGACTCGTCCTTGAATTGCAATGCAGCTAAAGTGACTTGCTGAAGGCCAGGATGCATAAAGTTTGAGAAGACCATTGCAATGTTGCAGCAATTGAGCTGAAAAACATGTAAAACTTAGCTGTGCGCGATTGCAGTGTCCCAGCAGCTAGCAGCAACCATCAACAGTGGTCATGATATAGTAGCTGCCTACAGCTGTAGCTGATGATATGCATTACAGAAGCAAACTTGAATAGAGCTCCTGCATCGCAACTTGCAATCAGACATACGGCATTCAGCAGCAAAAGGGCCTCCGGATTGTAGGATACAACGGTTTGGTCAGAAACAGACGGCTCGGTTTTTAAAATGATCATCCATGTCAGCACGCCGTGGGAACTGGAAACAAGCAGCATCACAGCAAGCTGAAACCGCACGGAGCAGAGGGCGAAAAAGGCGCCGGCCGGTTTGCTCCATTGAGCAGAAGATAAAAGGCGAGTGCGCCATGCCATGCGCTGCAGAGCCTGCAGGTTTTAAAAGGGCGACGAGATGACAACATGTGCTGCGACTGGAGTCTGGAGTCTCCCGGCAAGGCCATCCCCAGATGAGCCCCGGCGCCCAACAAACCTTCTGCCGAACGCCGGTGGCTAGTGGCGTCTGCCTGTGCAGAGGCTGCAGAGCCCAACTGCCAATTGCTCGCTCCATGCGCAACAACCACAACTCCACAAGTGGCAGGGCCACATTGATGCCACGGCCATATTTGTACTTATATATATGCAGTGTGTGTGGCATTCTGGACTTGCATGGCACTGCACAGAGGAACGAGAAAGTGGTGTGTGAGAGAGAGAGAGAGGGAGAGAGAGAGAGAGAGAGAGAGAGAGAGAGAGAGAGAGAGAGAGAGAGAGAGAGAGAGAGAGAGAGAGATGTCCGAAGAGTATGAGCTGAACGAGATAGATGCCGACACCTTGCATGGCTCCGTGGGGAGCAGGCTCTCCCTGGTTGCGAGGGAGCTCAAGTCGAGGAGGAGCAGCTGGCAAAGTAGTAGCAGCGTCCTGAGGCTTCCACAGAGCTGCTATGGCAGCTTCGTCATACACCCCAATGGAAGGTAACTAATGATCTAACTCAATCTCATCAGTATCAGAGTTCTGTTCAGTACTTCAGTTTGCGTTCAAGGCTGTCAGTAAACTTCACCGAAAACAACTGAAGCTATACCATTTCATGAAAAAGTTAGTCTTTCCACGTGTGTGTATGACGTTCATGAGATAGAGTGAGAGCAGGGATGTTTTGTTTATAGCCAATCAGAGAACTTCTGCATGGAACGAGGTTTCTTGATTAAGACAGGAATCATGCAGAATAGCTGTACCATTTCGTATCATTTTCAGATGGATGTCGTCCAAGGATGCCAATGTTCTTGATTTGTTGCTGCCTGATCCATCCGTTGCAGGTGGTACAGGATCTGGTCAAACGTGATGTTTGTATGGTCCATCTACTCCACATTCTTTACCCCCTTCGAGTTCGGCTTCTTCCGGGGCCTCCCGGAGCACCTGCTGGACCTCGAGTGCGTGCAGCTCGTCTTCCTCGCCGACGTCGCCGTCCACTTCTTCCTCGCCTACAGGGACGCCCACACCTACCGGATGGTCTACGACAAGCGGAAGATCGCCCTGCGGTGAGGCCGTAGTGCTGCACTGCCTGTTGCTCTGGCAGGCCTGGCCTGGACACCATTGTTCTTTTCTCAAAATATCCAAGAGACCAAGACCTAGCTTGCATCTCTTTCTCAGTGTCTCTGAACATGCTGTTCTGCAGCTACATCAAAGGAAGCTTCGGACTTGACATCCTAGGTTGCTTCCCATGGGATTTCATATACAAGGTGACATCTCAATTCCTGCAACTGCGATTACCATTGTGCGTTCGGAGAGAAGGAATTTATGTTCATTACAGATTTTCAGAATTGTTCGTTCTTTGTGTCTATCAGGCCACAGGAAGAACGGAGATGGTGAGGTGCCTGGTGTGGCTGCGGCTGTACAGGGCCCGCAAGATCATGGCCTTCTTCAAGAGGATGGAGAAGGACATCCGCGTCAGCTACCTCCTCACGCGGATCGTGAAGCTCATCACCGTCGAGCTCTACTTCACGCACACCGCGGCCTGCGTCTTCTACTACCTCGCCACCACGCTGCCGCCGGCGCGCGAGGGCGACACCTGGGTCGGGAGCCTGACGCTGGGGGACACCAGCTACATCAACTTCAGGGAGGTCGACCTGCTCACCCGCTACGTCACCTCGCTGTACGTCGCCATCGTCACCATGGCGACAGTCGGTACGATGATGCTCTGCTCTCGATCGACCATCTTGTTGTCCACCATGAAATATCTGCAGTTTCTGATCGTGCAAAGGCATTCAGGTTACGGCGACATCCATGCGGTGAACCCGAGGGAGATGACCTTCACCGTGGCCTACATCTCGTTCAGCATCCTTCTCAGCGCGTATCTGATCGGCAACATGACAGCGCTCATCGTCAAGGGCTCCAAGACGGAGAGGTTCCGGGACAGGATGACAGACCTCATCAGGTACATGAACAGGAACAAGCTAGGCGCCGGCATCAGGTCCCAGGTGAAGGATCACTTGCTGCTGCAGTATGAGAGCAGCTACACCAAGGACAGAGTCGTCGACCATATCCCGGTTGCTGTTCGATCAAAGGTAGCCAATCTTCTGCATAGAACAGGAGATATTCAGCTAAATTGTTTTTTTTTGTCTGTGTGGTGATCAGCATCATGAGCCTTTGTTTCGTTTTGCAGTTGTCCCAGACACTGTACCTCGACATGGTTTCTAAAGTGCGCCTGTTCAACGGATGTTCAGAGGACTTCCTGAGCCAAATTGTAAGATTTTGAGTGGATTCATGTTTCTCAATAGTGGTGCATAAATATAGTTAGTATTAGCATAGTAATCATTCAAAATTTTCCACCGAAAATTTCAGGTGGTAAAATTGCATGAAGAATTCTTCCTCCCTGGTGAGGTTATCTTAGAGCAAGGCACTGTGGTGGATCAAATTTATATTGTCGTACACGGATGCCTGGTATTAATTTTCAGCAACAATTTTGTAACCATGAATCTAAAATTTCCACTATTTATTTTGAAGGAAAAGGATACATGAATTATGAGAAAATAGAACTCAGCTGTATCACTGTCACAGGAAGAGGTGGCCACTGGAGAAGGTGGATCAGAGGAGATCATCTCAGAGCTGCTGCCTTACGACATCGTCGGCGATGTTGCTGTAGTTTGCAATGTTCCACAGCCACACACAGTTAGGGTCTCTGAGCTTTGCAGCGTCCTGAGAATCGAGAAGCAGTCCCTGACCAGCATTCTGCAAATTTACTTCAAGGATAGCCGTCAGATCTTGAGCAACCTACTGAAGGTAACATGTCAACAACAGCGAGTCTGGATCAAAACTTAGCTGCAAATGAAATTTTGTTTTTCCTGTAGTGGAGGAAAACCGAATCCAGAGGGAAGCAGCTCGAATCAGACATCGCATACCTGACATCAAGGCAAGAAGCAGAACTTGTTCTCGGAGTGAACAATGCTGCTTACCATGGAGACTTGTTCCGTTTGAAGGGTTTGATCAGTGCGGGAGCTGATCCTAGTAAACCCGATTACGATGGAAGGACCGCACTGGTATGTGAACTCTCTCATATAGTAATTGTAATCCTTTATTTCGAAAAAATTGTAATTCAGAGTACAGAAGTTCATTTTCACTGAAACAAATGCAGCAGGAAACACATTTTACCCTTTCTGAAAATATCAAATAGCATACAATTGTAAATTACCTCCTCTTTTGGATGGAACCATGTGAAGAAAAAAATACCTGCAATTTTGAACAAATTGTAGATTTACCAAACTCTTTCCTGGCCTTTACGTTATTGCAGCATGTGGCCGCGTTAAGAGGATACGAAGATATCGTCAGGTTCCTGATTCAGAGTGGAGCAGACGTCAACAGCATAGGTATGCAAGCTTTTTTTAAAAAAAAAAGAAAGTATGCAAGCAATTTATTTATCAAAGGCAAACACAAATATTTAAAAACAACATTTTTTTATGAATCTCTCTTGTGATAGACGATCATCCCAAAACATGCAGATAAGTTTGGGAATTCACCGTTGCTGCTAGCCCTGAAATCAGGGCACGATAGGATCACCTCCCTCCTGGTGAAGCACGGCGCGGCCCTGAACCTAGAGGATGCCGGAGGGTACCTGTGCAGGGTGGCCACCGACGGCAGGATCGGCCTGCTGAATCGCCTGCTCAGGTTCGGCGTCGACCCCAACTGCAAGAACTACGACCGGAGGACGCCGCTTCACATCGCCGCCGCGGAGGGCCTGCACCTCGTCGCCAGCATGCTCATAGGCTTCGGTGCGGATGTTCAGGCTAAAGACAGGTAACCCAGAACGCTTGGATTTCACAAGGGTTTTTCAGGAATCCCAGAGGAAACCGTGTGATTCCGCTGTTGAAATGAAATGGTGCAGGTGGGGAAACACGCCGTTGGACGAAGGGCGGAGATGCAGCTGCAAGCCACTGGTCAGGATCCTGGAGCAGGCTACAACAGCTGCAGTCGCTCAGTGATCTGGAAATCAAATCTGCATCCTAATGTAGGAACTGCTGGCAATGAAATATTCTTTCTGAAATGATGAGACTGTCACAAATGCTGGCCCCAGAAAATCTGCAGCTGAATTTTTTTTACCTAAAACGGTCACACATGAACCAGCTTTTTCCGAATTATAGTAACACATAAAATAACAATAAATCAATAATCACACAATAAATTTTCCAACACCGCATTCACCTTATGATATAGATGCATCTTCAAATTTCTGGGCATGCAGTTAAACTTACAAGCGTCTTCCATACAGTAGTCAGCATAATGCAATACAGCATACAGAGTTCATAATACGTACAACATAAAAAGGCTTCAGTTCGACTCCAGAGAGCGGGGAATCAATCAAATGTGTGGCGATTACAATAGCAGATAACTTGCATTTTTCCTGCAACATAGTTTGGATGAATTATGAAAGGGAATATAGAACTCACTGATCCTTCTCACGTAGGCATGGCCCCGAAGGCTGTAAAAGCTCCTGAATGAAATAATTATGTGCTAGTTCATATCAGAATGTGTGTTGGTCACAGTTGCAACAAGTCACTAGGGAGCAAAATCTTGTTACACTCAGGAACCTTGGTCAGTTCAGCACAACTGGCTGAATTAACAGAAAACCAAACAATGTCAGGCGCAAATAATTACTATATTAGCATTCAATCCGAACCGAACCGCTCTGTGTTGAGATGAACTTGGGCTTCCTAATCACTTGCTCCAAGCACTGGATAACATCCCCAACCTGGAAATCATCACAATCCTGAATCACCAGTCCACAGTCATTACCCTTTTCGATTGTCTCTGCATCCTGCTTCTCCCGCTTCAGAGACGAACAGGGACCCTCAAATACAATATCTCCACTCCTCAACAGTCTCATGGTTCCAGATTTGCTAAAGTGGCCATCAGTTATACGGCAGCCAGCAATTTTGATGTCCGGTCCTTTCGACTTGCTGCGCCCTTTCAGCTCGAATATGTTCAGAACCTCAGCCTCCCCTGAAACCTGGGTTTCAGCAGTCCCTGGTGCCTTGTCTACAATGGCCCTTCCCATTTCCTCAAGGAGATGATAGATAACCTTGTGCAGCAAAACCTAAATATGAAACATTAATGAGCCAGATCCCCTCAGATGTATATAAAGATTAAAGATCAACTGAGAATATATAAATATTACAAATGAGTTCATGGAACTTGATTAGTATGTAAAGTGGTCATTGATACTTCGGCGTGTAGAGATACAGCTATACTAACAAACAAGGTCCCCTATCACCACACTCAAAGCAAACAACACATGTTGTGACAAACAATAGGAGACCAGATTTTTTGAATACTTCAACACATAACTGTTTCCTTTCGGTATGATGCTATATAAAAATAACCACATTTTTTGGGGAAGTCAGCTGATGGTAGAAAAAAAAATGTATATGAAGACGTGAGGTGCTGAAGCAGTGGAAGAAGCAAGCAGATCTGAAGCTCAGGCTGCTGTTCAAATCCAAAGAACGAAAAAAAGGGAACAGGTCACTCCACATTCAGGATGTTACATCTGTATTATGTACTTGAATTTTGAAGCTACAATCCACATTTCAATCCAACTAGGCAACTAATTCAATGATAGTCGTATCATCATTCCTCCAGGAGATAAATTACCATGATATCATTCTCCTGAATGATTTCCATAACATCTAAACAATATCTTTAATTGTTTACCACGGCAAAAGAAAAATTGTGCATGTATACTGTAGATTCTAGCATCTCTGCACAGAACCAAATGTTTCCAAAATTGAACATTTATCCAGAGATGCACTCAAACACAATGCTAACATCAAACTCACAAAAACAAATCACAACTGGCATTAGAGAAATAATGGTTCATGAACATGGTACCTTTATGTTAGCTCTTGCTGCTGCTTGAGTGATAGCAATAGGAGGCGTGCGAATGTTGAAACCAACTATATACGCTCCGCATGCTTGTGCCAGATCAATGTCATGCTGACTAATTGGACCAACACCTACATGAACAACATTCACAAAAACCTACAGAGAGCGAACTACGTATTAACATAAGAACTCAACCAAAAAAAAGGTGATGTAAACAGAACCGTATACCAAGAGATCACAACTGGCACTTAGGGGTCGATTAAACTTAAAAACTGCAATGTTATTGTGTTACAATATTTCCAAAAGAGATAAGCATCAAATCTGCATCAGAAAATACCTGTGCACTATTAAGACTCCTTAATGCATCTGTAACAGCTTGAACGCTGCCTTGAACATCAGCTTTGACAATAATGGGCATTTCTACTCTTTCAGGAGTCTCTTCTTTAATTTCTAGCTCATCTGCCATGCCTTCATCAATCTTTCGAAGTCTATCTTTCTCCTGCTTCTTCTTCCGCCCTTGACTAAGCATTCTTGCCCTTTCCTCTGAATCAACAACCACGACATCATCCCCAGCCATAGGAAGGCCCCTTAACCCCTCAATCTCAACAGGCATCGCAGGTTTTGCAGACTCTGTAATTTTTCCTGCTGTGTCTCTAAGAGATCTAATTCTTCCCCACTCTGCTCCTACAACAATGTGTTGCCCACTAACTAATGTGCCAGACTTGACTATAGCTGTTGCCAATGGACCCCTACCCCTGTCCACCCTTGCCTCCACCACAAAAGCCTGAGCAGGGCCATCAATTCTGGCTTTCAGGTCCATCATCTCAGCTTGAAGGAGCAAAGCCTCTTCCAATTTATCCAAACCAGATTTTGCTACGGCAGAGATTTCAACCACCTGCACATCCCCACCCATATCCTCCAAAAGCAAGCCTTCTGAACCAAGTTGAATTCTGACCCTCTCAGGATCAGCTCCAGATTTATCACATTTGTTTATGGCAACTACAACAGGAACATTTGCTGCTTTTGCATGAGACATAGCTTCAAGCGTCTGAGGCATAACACCATCATCTGCTGCCACCACAAGGACTACAATATCTGTAACAGCAGCACCTCTAGCCCGCATAGCACTGAAGGCAGCATGTCCTGGAGTATCGAGAAATGTGATAGATGCTCCTGATGGCATCTCGACAACAAAAGCACCGATATGTTGAGTGATACCACCAGCTTCCTTAGCTGCAACAGATGTTTGCCGAAGAGCATCCAAAAGCGATGTTTTACCGTGGTCAACATGGCCCATTACTGTTACTACAGCAGGACGTGGTTCATTCGTGCCTTCACCAGTGTGCATTCTTCTGGTATTAACACCAAGTTCCTGAGGAAGAAGCATGAAATATATGATTTCATATTATAAGAAACATGATTTTCCTAGTGGTGCTTGAACATTTCATGATGGCAAAGCTTGCCATAAAAATGAAGAAAATTGGAAGTATTTGGAACTATGCTACTTAAATAAAAGGTAGCATGTGTCTATTAAAATAAAAATTAATCAAATCAGCAGTGACGCATACTTAATTTTGCTACTGTCGAGTCATGGAATATACCACAGCCAGTCTGCGGTATTTCACACTATGATTGGAAAGAATACACCTATAATATAAGCAAGCTAAAACTGTTGAGATGGATTATAATAGAATGGGGGGGGGGAGCAAACTTCACTTGAAAAGAACCAAGTTTGCTCCAACAGACCAATTTTTTTTAGGTAGAAGTAATAAAGGCATAAGAAAGATACCAGATTTTAATATGATCAGAAAACTTCTGACCATTAGCATATCACAGATTGCAACAAAACATCATTGAGGTGCATTATGCTCGCATGGTATAATTAAATAGGAGTGAAGAATTATATCTATAGCTCATTTCTTGTATGCTTCAGGCAACTGAACAGAAAGGACAATACTGGTTTATGCAATATGAAGAGAATAATTAAGACATACCATTGCAACCAACTCAGCAAGATCAATGTTGATAGAGTCAAACTCTGATTCGACCTTTTCACCAAGATCTGCAAGTATGCCTTGAAGCCTACTAATATATGCACCGGTTCGTTTAGAGAGGTCAAGCAACGTCATCCCATCAAAAATCTCAACAGTTTTATCTGGTGATTTGGTAGCTATCTTCGGTTTTGGTGCAACATATCGTGCTTCTACAGGAGGTTGTGTTCTATTTTCTTTCTTCACTCGCTTCTCCTTTTTAGGAGCTTTCAGCCCTACAACATCCTCCTTTTTCCGACTCCATGTTAACATATAAACACCTGCATGAAAATTCCTATAAAGAAGATGGTATAGTCACCTGACATATAAAGCCTGAGAAATCAAGATAAAAAAAGTAATAGTAACAAGAACCCTACTAGACTGATGCTTGAACTTCAATGCTAAAAAATTACACAACATGAATTGTTTCGGAGGATGAAACAGATAATTTTTTTCTAGAACACGCAGGAGAGCTGCGTATCTTTTAATTAAGAGAGAAAGAGTGGTCCAAGTACAAGATAAACTCTCCTCACCTTGGACCAGAGTGAGGAGCGTATTGTGCTAGAAAAATAAGATTCACCTTGGACAAAACAGATAATGAGAAAAAGGAATATAGAATAAGACGAGGAAATGTGAGAAATCTGGAATACTAGTTACGAATTCTTTGTGACTGCACCAAGGTAAACAAACTGATTACATTCCTTTGTCAGTCCATAATGTTAATCATCATTATCCGCATATGCTAAAGTCAGAACAATACCCTATATCGGTCAGTCATCAGAGGACAAAATTAAAAAAAATAAGTTTAATAAAATAAGCCATGTAAGCCAGCTCAAAATAGACTCCAGCACCATTGTGATGAAAGAAACAACCCAGCATCATGTCATAGTGGTCCATCTATAAAATCTACCAACAAGCTTTCTCTTTAGCGGGATGTTAACTTCAACCCACCCAACAATATTCACTTTGTACTTCCTAGTTCCCACTTCCCAGTTAATGAAACAGATCTAAAATAATCAAAAAGTTCACATCCATATGCTCATCGGTCACATATATATCAGTGATAAACCTAAGATGATGTACTATATTCACTTGTTCAGCATTAACCAGTGTGGTGGAGTTCACATACTTGTCTAGCAACAACTGAGATATTACCAGGTCACATACAAATGTGTCGAATGTCACCTCAGGATACATGTGACGAATATAGCTTACAGCCATTTACATCTGTATGCACACATCATCAAATTTGGACAAAAAGGAGCCTTACCCCATGAGTTATCACTTTCCTAATTTGCAAGTCACATAAGGTCAAATAAGATAAGCTGTGAATTGTGCCATGCAGAACGACCATCGCTGAGAAGTTTGGAAGATTAACAATAATGTTCAGGTAAGTTTCGTCCAGAGGTGATTTCTGATTGGATCTAATAAATCATTTTGTCCATCTCTGATAGAATCCAATAATAATTCATTTATTTGTAATACTTGTGCTGGATACTTGAGATAGGTCTCGTATGTTTGCAGAAAATGAATGTGCAACCATGTAAATCACACAGATAAAACATACCTGATAATGAAATGGTTAGAGGGCATGCAACTAGCAGCATGTTTGGGCCTATCACTGCGGCAGAACCCTGCATTTCGGAAGCATATAAAACAGATGTAACCCCAATACTTCACTCTCTGAGAGGTTTATGCTAAAGTCGACAATGGGACCAGAGACTATAATCAACTTACGTGCCAGATTTCCAATTGCTCCATTGGAGAAATGCTTCTTACCCTCATGATCTGCCCGGAACGCCAAATTCAGAAGGCTCGTGTGGAACTCCTGCAATACCCAGGCGTCAGTACAGCCGCTGCGAAGCCTAGTGCCGGAAAAATCGGAGCCTCGTATGGATGCAAAGTACGCCCTCAGCTGTTAGCTCCGCCGTACCTTCCTCCGCAGCATCCGCCACGCCATTCCTCTGGCCGCGTCGGCGCCGACGGGCTTCAGCCAGGAGGCTTCAGATTCAGGCTCGCGAGAGTCGCGCTTGGCCGCCGGTATATTGGGGTTGGTGCAGGCTGTCGGCTGGATGTCCGGCTGGGGCGGCCGCACGCCGAGGGGCAGCGACCTGCGGCGGCGGCTAGGGAAGAACAGGGACGGAGAGGCGGTTTGGGGCTGGGGCTCCGGTGTCAAGTCTAGTCTAGACCAGGGTTAACCAAATCGGTGGGAACCGGTCCGGTTTGACCGGTTACCGGTTAAATCGGTCCGGGTCGGTTCCGGTTTCGGCCGGTACCTAACCGCCCAAAATTCAAAATTTAAATTTAAATTCAAAAAATAAAAAATTCTCAAAAAAATCCTAAAAATATTTCAAGGTGCGATGAATCTAATGGTGTCAAATTTTCTCAAAATTCGGACTTTGGGGGGGGAGTTGGGGGAAACGTTTCCCACCCTTCCCCGAAGGTATTGCTCCCATTTTTTCCTCTTTTATCCGTGCACATTTGTAGATATTAGGGATTCTTGGTGATTAGGGTTGGGTTTTGGATTTGAAAAATCATGTCGTAGTTGATTGTTTTCTCGTGATTAGGGCTTTAGATGATGCGTAGATAATACTCTGCTCTCGATTTGGACGTGAGGTAGTACGTGCATGCATCGATTAATATGATTTCTATGATTGATTAGTGGGATGTTAATATGGCTTTCACTAATGGATACTAGGCACCGTAAAGAATTGTTTTTTAGTTCATCTAGATTGGTGTTACCATAGCCATCTATTAGCATTGCTACCTGGTCCAAATCCTAGTATGAGGACAAGTAGAGTTCTGAGAGAGAAACAATTACTTGGACTCCTTTGGAGTTGAGCTTATTAAATTTGTGGTCAGGTTCGTAAAAATCGGATCATCTTGTCATGGTTGGTTAAAGATCCATCTAGTTGTTCTTAGGATAAGGTGCAAGCTCATGTGATGTAATACTGGTAATATTGTTTCAAGATCCAAGGGTTGTATAAGTGATGAAGGTACTCCGATTTTTTTTGTTGTAGATGGACGAATTAGTTCGGGTTTTTCATGGTGGTATGGTTAAGGAAACTGGGGAGTTTGAGAATATGGTAGAGGATATCGAACTGTTCGATAGTCCTCCATTGTTAAAGGATTTGGTAGACCGGGTGGTTTCGAAACATTCATGTGGAATTGATGAAATATCTCTGAAGGGTAGATTTGATTGTGGTAAAGCTAGAGCACATTATGTTTTGATGACATTGGAATCTGAGATGCATTGGAGAAAGTACAAGGATATAGTAGCTCGTGCAAATGTGATTTGTTTAGAGGTGGTTGTTGAAATAACCCGTAGAACAAGATTAGAAGAACCAGTTGGGATAGTAGATGAAGTTCAATTTCGTATTGAGAATATAACTCAAGAGTCAACTCTTGTAGAAGATGTCCCAAATCTCACTTGTGCTAGTGAATTTATTGCGGATTATGATATGGCCGTCGCTTGCGATCATTTCGACAGTGGTACCTTCGAGGAGGAGGATGAGAGGGGTGCTGGAGAGGATGATGATGTTTCTTTAGGTTCAGAGGACAATGAATACGATAGTAATGATGATGAGGACGATGATGAAGCCACTAAGGAAGAAGAACCGGAGGGTAATGCTAGGGTGCCCCAAGCAGAGCAGGAAAATGATGATGGCGACGGATCCAGCCCTAGTCATGAGGACATAAGTGGTGATGAGGAGTGTAGGGATGGGGCAATGGGTCGAGCTGTTAATAATGCTGAGACACGATTTAGTTATACCGCTGAAGAGTTGCGCATGATGAAGCTAGCCCACGTTGAAGTCCCGGCGGTTTCAAATGATAAGGATCTTAGTAGGATCCATAGAGCAATTTGTGACTCATATGTCTTTGAAACCGAGTATGTAATTGATAGTGACAGTCCAGAGATTCGCAAGGGTATGAAGTTTAATTCACTTTCAGAGTTGCAGTTTTTCTTAGCTGATTATGCAGTGCGTCATCATCGTCCATTTAATGTGATTCATTCGGACAAGAACGTACGGTACGATGTGCTATGCAAGCAGGGGTGCCTATGGGGTGTATGGGCACGGATTGTTAGGGGCACGGGTCAGTGGAAAATCACCAAAGTCAGACAGCCTCACACATGTGCATCCTCCAGACCGAAACAAGTTCACGCACAGTGCATGGCACGTTAGCTAGCACATCGCATTCTTGGTATTGTTCGGAAGGACAGCGACACATCCGTTCCTTCGCTTATGGAGTCAATTTTCGGCATGTGTTCTTACCGGGTGAAGTACTCGAAAGCTTGGCGTGCAAAACAGCATGCTATAGCTCTTTGCTGGGGAGATTGGCTTGAGTCATATGCAAGGGTGCCCAGAGTCTTGACGGGCATGTCCCTATACAATCCAGAGATTACATGGTTCGTACACACGGGAAACATGATGCTTCCTCACAATGGAGTGTACAAATATGTTTTACAAAGAGTGTTCTGGTGCTTTCCCCAGTGTGCTGAATCATTCCTGCATTGTCGACCTGTGATCCTCGTGGATGCCACATTCTTGACGGGTAAATACAAGGGGACACTAATGATGGCAGTTGCCGTGGATCCAGAGAGACAACTAGTTCCGTTAGCATTTGCTTTGACCGAAGGAGAAAACAACGACAGCTGGTCCTGGTACATGAAGCTGGTGCGGCAGTATGTCTTGGGTCCCTCCAGACAAGTTTGTATGATTTCTGACCGGCACCATGGCCTCTTAAACTGTGTTAAAGAGCACATGGATGGATTTCCCCCTCTTGTGCATAGGTGGTGCATGCGACATTTTGCAGCAAATATGTGGAGGCGTCAGAAAAAGAAGGAACTAATTGGGAAACTAAAGTTATTGTGTTCAGTGCGCACAGAGAAAGCTTTTGAAGAAAAACTTGCTGATTTAGAAAAGAAAATGAATGACACGGCCAAGGAGTGGCTGAAAGGCGAGATGGTGGACAAGGATAAATGGGCTCTTGCTTATGATGAAGGGGGGGAGCGGTACGGTATCATGACCATGAACAATGCTGAGTCATTAAATAATATTTTTAGGGGTATTCGGTCAAGACCTGTTGCAGGCATTGTAGAGTACTCCTTCGAGAAGTGGAACGAGTACTTCGTCGATAGATGGGGTAAAAGCAGGAGTTTGTTGGATAAGGGTGGACAATGGGGACTAATAGCGGAGGAACACCTGAAGGATGCTGAGGATAGATCGGTGAACCAGCTTGCAGCGCCTTACGGCCCTGAAAGAATGATTTATAGTGTTAGAGGTGCAGGTGGTACAAATATAGGAGGAGAGAGTCATGGAGGACGCCATTACAAAGTGGACCTCAGATCTGGCGAGTGCACTTGCATGACACCACAGCTGTTGCACCTTCCATGCTCGCACCTAATAATGGCATGTAGAGATCGAGGACTTTGTTTCAAAAGCCCACCTATTTGAGCCCGTACTACGCTCGGTCGAACACAATCAACATATGGGAGTCCAGTTTTGAGCCTTATCTCGATCCGTCCCAATAGCCCGAGTACAAGAGACTAGAGTATGTGCCAGATGCGTCGCTATTGAAACCTAAAAAAGGAAGGAGGCGGAAGAAAAGGCTCAAAGGTGACATGGACGAGTCGCAAGGTCGGGCTAGTGCGGACTATGGCACCGGTGATTTCGATGAGGACAGGAGCCAGAACCGTTGTTCCAAGTGCCATAGATTTTGTTCTCAGTGCAAGTGTAAGAAGAAAAAAAATCTAAACGAAAAAGAACATCCACAACAAGTGTTAGAAAGAGGACTAGGCATATCACACGGGGAGAGGTACAGTAGTTTGTGCTTCGCACAAATATTAATATATACATACAGTATTTTGCTAATCATTATTAGTTGGGTTTGTCTTGGTCTTTATTTTTGTCTTATACTCATCGAGTTTTGATTCATCATTGCAGGATGGCGCACCCCACGTTCCCCCTACTGGAGATGTTCTACGACTCCAAGCACCGAGCACACGTCCTAGTTGACCGTGCCGAGGTTAGTGTTACTATTTCTCAATAGTTCAATTTAACTTTTTAGCTGCCTGTAACGACTCATTTGTTCCCATATTAGGTGTTGGCGCCCCTCCGCGCACGTACCCACTCCCCCCTTCGGTGGGATGAGCGGTATGTGCCGTACCTTCGCCGGGCTGGGATGCTTCCTGTTGCTCGAGTGGTCTGTGCGGGCCTCCCAGCGATGGATGCGCCTCTGCTAACTACTTTTGTGGACCGTTGGAGGCCGGAGACACATTCTTTTCATTTACCTTGCGGGGAGGTCACCATCACCTTGCAAGATGTGGCGATGATTCTTAGGCTGCCTTTAGAGGGAATAGCAGTGACCGGCATTATACAGAATGATGGCTGGAGAGATATGGTAGAAGCACTGATTGGGATTCGGCCTCCAGAACCACCTGAGGGGGTCAAGGACAGGAAGACCTCAGGGGTTAGCTCGGCTTGGTTGAGGCAGAATTTTAACCATTGTCCTCAAGGAGCACCGCAGGGGGTTGTAGAGCGGTATGCTCGCGTATGGTTGTGGCACCTGTTTGGAGGTTTTCTGTTTCCTGATGGTTCGGGAAACATGATTTCATGGATGATACTTCCAATTGTGGGCCAGCAGTGGGAGAACATTGCTCAGTATAGTTGGGGGACGGCAACTTTAGCTTGGATGTACCGGCAGCTTTGTGACGCATGTCGGCGGATTGCTAATGATTCAAACCTAGGAGGTTGTGCATACCTCCTGCAAATCTGGATTTGGGAGCGCTTTCCAGTAGGCCGGCCGTACCGAGGCGAACTTGAGGTATTAATTAGCGTTGCAATCTCACTTTTCGTTTGCGGGACATTAAATGATTTTTGGATAACCATAATTTTCCTCCTTTTGCAGCCGTGGCCACACCATGATGAGGAGTCCAGGCCCACCGTTGCTTACTGTTGGAAGAACGTGGGAGCTGTAAGAGGGGATCCTGCACGCCGCTACATGCGTTACATGGACGACCTAGACTGCCTCACTCAAAATCAGGTTATAACCTTCATACCATTCGGTAAATAAATGCTTCTGTCTACATGATTTCTAATGCGTACGTGGTATGCAGATCTTCTGGACACCGTACGGTAGAGCCGAGCTGGACGAGTTGGAACTGAGTGATATTTGCACACGCGATGCCGAACTGTGGAGGACTTGCGTGCCTTTGATTTTTTCTTTGTAGTCGAGATGCACTTGCCGCACCGTGTCAAGAGACAGTTCGGCAGATTGCAAGACTTCCCTCCGGAAGGAATTTCGACCTCCCACGCGATCCTAAAAATCATATTAATCGATGCATGCACGTACTACCTCACGTCCAAATCGAGAGCAGAGTACCATCTAAGTATCATCTAAAATCCTAATCATGAGAAAACTATCAATAACACCATCATTTTTCATATCAAGAACCTAACCCTAATCAAAATAACCACCAATAACTACTAATGCACACGGTTAAACGATGAGATATTAGGCGCAATACCTTCGGGGAAGGGTGGGGAACTATTCCCCGTACTTTTTCCCCTCAAAAAATCCGATTTTTGGGGGAATCTGGGGGGGGTGGCGGCGGCCAACGTCGACCCCTGGACACGCTGTGGTCGGGGTGGAGCGAGGGAAGGAAAGGGAGGGTGGGGGAGAAGGGGCCGGCGGCCCAGGACATTGGCCTTGTCGCGCCAGCCCGCATGGCGCGACAGGCTTGTCGCGCCAGTGCATGTGGCGTGACAGAGAGGGCCACGTCATCGCCATCGCGGCGCTGCGCTGGCTCGGGCCGCCAGCGTGGCCACACTGTCGCGCCACATGCACTGGCGCGACAGAGGCTATTTGTCGCGCCATGCGGCCTGGCGCGACCAAACGGGCTACGCGCTGCAAATAAAAACCAATACGGGTTAAACTTAAAATATTATTAAAAAAAGGTTAAAAATAAAAAAATTCGCCATACGGCCTGTCCCTTTTTGGCAACAGATGTCCGGACCCGCTACTGTTTACTCTTTTTAGAAAAATTAACACCGCAGCCCAAATGCAATGATGATTGAGGACCAGAAAAAAAAGCAAAGGCATATTAGAATGTACATGTCTTGATATACAACACATGATTTTGAACTGCAAATGATTGTAAACCCAACAATTTGGGTAATAATTGGTTATTTACACAAACATATTTGCCTCCCTAAATCCAATACTACATCACATGCAAAACTAAACATCCATGACTCATGGTGTTGTGCATGTATGTTACTAAAAAGAGATCTACCAGCATATTATTACAAATGCACGTTATCGACGTACTTGCATAACTGGTGATCTTTTTTATGACCTGTCGTCCAATGAGAAAAAAGAGAAGCAGATCAGTTAGTTTATAGCATGCAAGAAATAGGTTATGTATCCTAATAGTCAATGGACAATCAATAGGCACACAAAAAAATGTTATTATTAAATTGCTTAGGATGACCACTTTGAAATTGCCTACCAAATATTATTAAATTGCTACCTCCGTACTACTTAAATACCAATTTAATATTGTTAAACTACTTTGTCATTGCAAAAGAATGTGAACATGACCTCTAAAAATATCCTGAAAAGGGTTAATGCCAATGTGCACTATTAGCTGTAGTTTTACAGAGATATGACATGGATAAAAAAAAGGCCGAGTAGGCAGGCTACATGATGTGTATAGATAAGGCTACATAGTCTAACAACCAGATATTAGTCTTGTGTAAAAATCCGGAAGCGTGCGCTTGAAATAAAGGTAGGATGGAGTGAATTAAGTTTATCCATGCTCTCATGATATGTTTGCCAGAGGGCCTGCTACCCCTCCATACAGAAATAAGGAGAAACATATCTAATGAATGGAGAGCATGTTACAGTGCCCATTCACCAAGAAAACTTGCAGGCAGAAAAAGGCATATCAGGTTTCAGGTCCTAAAAATGAGGAAAAAGGAGCATAGATTAGAGAAAGAATAGCAAGTGCAGAAAGTATTAGGAGTAAATAAGCAAGGCTGGATAAACATTGCTAGTTCTATATGATCTGATTCATGATCATATTTTTTGCTAATTTCATAAACATATTATTGCCTAAGGAAATGTGTTGTTTTGCTTGTCTATAACCAACATTTTGCCAATACTAACAGCAATTTTAACAGTAATTTGCCTAAGAATGATACTTTGACTAACTGAGAATAAGACTTTGCCTGACCAAGAATAACACTTTGCCCAAATATGAGAGCAATACTTTTGCCTAGCTATAAGCAACATCATTAACTAACATAAAATAATACTATTGCTTGATAAACCATGTTATTGCCAAATGAAAATAATATTATTGTCCAGTGAAAAACATGTTGCCATATTTATTAAGCTTAAAGAATAAGCATCATCTAATATGCAGGTCAACATGTGCTGATCACTAATTTAGGAAAAGCAATCATGTACCTTGAGTTTTCTTGAGTTTTCATTATGCTCTTTCAACGAGCCTGTTCATAGCATGTCGCTCGAAAATCCTGTCAGATAATCTTAAAGTTAGCCATTACAGTTACTCCATGCGCTAATCTTTAAGATATAATCAAGAAATATGATTCACTCGGTACCTCTTCTAAAGATCCTTTGTATCTTGGAATGGATTTATCTAGCTCGAGTAATCTGCATTTCTTTTAATTCACCTGCAAACACAAGGATGTTACCATTTTAATATGCATTGGTGCAACTAGAACAAAAAATTGTTAGACTGAATGAACAATTTGTATGTTGATTTAGCATAGATGGTGTACACATTACTGCAAGCAGTGATCACTGATCAGTAGAAACGAAAAAAAAACACACATTGTCACAATACGTGAAAAATACTAAAAATTAAGGCACAAGAATGCTTAGCTAGTATAATTAATTTTCTTGTTGACTCAGCATAAGTTGCATATATGAAATCCAAAAAAAATGATTAGTAGAAACATGGGAAAAATGCTAGAATCAGAATGTAGAAATGCTTAACTAGTACAAATAAATTGCTTGATGATTTAGAAAAAAACTTGCCTACAAATAAATTCGAGAGGGGTATGATCCTAGCTACCAATCTGTTCTTCTTCCTGTGCATCAAAGCTGAGACACATTTCTATTGTCTATGTACATGATACAAACTCCCTACAAACTGAACTGTGAATATTTCAGTAGTGCATTGATCCCAAAATATAGAAAAAATAAAGGAAACATCTATCATTGACAAGGGACAAGGAGGAACCAAACCTGAAAAAGAGATGTGATTGTATTGATAAATGATGCATAAAACAGAAAAAGATGGCTAGTCCAGCTAACACAGAAAATAGATGCCTAGTCAAGCTAAGATAAATGATGCCTAGTAAAACGGAAAAGGAAACATCTATCATCTATCCCCAATGCAGGACTAAAACACAAACAGATGCCTAATCAAGCTAAGAAAAAAAATCTAGCAACTAGATATACCGTTTCTTATACTGAATTGAATAGGGAATGGGATCTACTTGACTAACCTTTCCGCAATTTCTCACCAGCAGGAGCCAGCCCTCCCACTAGCAGCAAAAATTCTGACGTTCTCCAGGGGCCTTGGATTCCCAACAAATGAAGGTTGAACAAAATGCACAAACACTCATGGATTGGGGGATAAAAATGTGTAAAGAAAATGCTGTAAAGTTGAAGAACGGGTCAAGAAATCTCTCACCTGATCTCAACCGGATGTGAGCGTGGATGCCTCGCCCGAATGAACATCTACAAGCAAATCCCCTCCCACAAAGTTAGTCGATGAACTTGATGCAGAGGATTTGGGATGCTCGATACAGAGGATTTGGGATACGCATGCCCCCACCTGGATCCGGAAACCTGCGGTTCCAGTCCTTCTCCCCACCGTGAATACCTCGTCGAAATCGAAATGTGGATGCCAATGATCTCGTCCCCAAGCCTAACAAAACACGAAAAAACATCAAAAATCAAATTGATAAACCAAAAGCGAGAGGATTTGGGCATGCGTGGGCCATGAACTCACTTGTTTGAATATGCGCTTCCCAGTCCCTCTTGCAACCACCGTCGAAGCCTCGCCGGATTCCAGATGCGCTCATCGGCGGCGAATCTCGTTGTAGGTCCGTCAAATCGGCGTTGGGCCATGGCAGTGCGCATCTGCGGCCGCCTTCGGGTGGATAGAGACATGGGAAGTGATGACCCGGATCCGATACCTGGGCACCATCCTGTTCCTCCCCAACCTGCACAAGTGCCTGCTGGCGCTGCTGCGCGCGGCGCAGGTGGTACTCCGGGCCGTGGCAGCGCCGCTGGCCAACACCGCGGTGCCGCTGCTGGCCACCTGCGCCGAGCTGGGCGGTCTGCTGGCGGAGGGCCTGGCCCCTGCATGTGCGCTGCTAGTGGATCTAGTGGAGGTGTTGTGGGTGCCCTTCGACCTGGTCCTGGACGGCGTGGAGGGGTGCCTGGGGCCGCTGCTGCAGGTTGCGATGCTGCCGGCATGCAGCACTCGGCCTGGGCATTCGGTTCCTCGGTTCTCATAGAAATTCGGTTCCAAGAAATAGGAACCGATCGGTACTTTATATAGTTAAGAACCGAGCAAATTCGGTTCTCGGTTCTTCGGTTCGGTTCTCGGTTTTAACCGAGGAACCGAAATATCAGAAGACGGTTGGGGACGAGCGCCGAGCGGAGCTGGGAAAGGCACTCCGCCACGCCGGACAGGGTAGCCGGGCAGGGGCTGGCTTGCGGCAGAGGTGGCCGGGGCCGAGGCAGGGGTGGCCGGACACCAGCCGGCAGCCGTGACGCGCTCGCAGAGTCGCAGGAGGGCGGGCGTCGGACGCGGGCGGGGCGCCGCCGCGCCGGGGGCAGCTTGGCGGCTGGCGGCCGGACGCGAAAGCCGAGCCTGGGCGCGGGCGGTGGCGGCTTGGGCAGGGACCGACGGCCTGGCGACGGCCTTGCCGGCGGGGGTTGGGGGCGGGGGCGGTGACCGGCGATGCAGCTTGCTGGCAGCCCGCGGCCGGCGCGGTCTCGACCCTGGACCTGAAGGCTGGAGGCCTCGAGCAGGGGTGCTCGTCGCTCGGTGGGCGCCGGGCGGGGCGGCTGTCGCGTCCGCCGTCGGCGTCGGGGATGGGAGTGTCGGTCGGGTGGGAAAGAATCAGGGGGAGGCCGGGAGGGCGGAGGGGATCTAAGGATGGGGTTCTAGGGTTTGTATTGGGCCGACTTGGGCCTTTCCCAGCTGGGCTAATTTGGGATTTGGCATAGGGGTTCGGTTCTTCGGGTAACCGAAGTCAAGAATCGAAGTTACCGAGGAATTTCGGTTCCTCAGAACGTGGAACCGAAGTAGAACCGAAATTTCTCGGTTCCGGTTTTTTCGGTTCCGGTACTCGGTTCTTTCGGTTCGGTACTCGGTCCTCGGGTATATTTGCCCAGCCCGATGCACCACCATGGGTGTTGGGTGAAATCCCAAAAGAGGGTAGGGAGAGAGGAACCCTAGAGAGAGGGGGGAAGACGTACACTGCGTTCGGCTGGTCTCCAGCCATCTAGCCCTACAGTTTTTCCCTCTCACATCACTCCAGTTCCAGCCTCCAGCCACCAGTCAGGTAACCGTGTTTTTCTCTCACATCACTTCAGCTCCAGCCTGCCGAACGCGGTGGTAATGAACACGCGGGAGGGAGGAGCGGTGGAGACCTAGAGAGAGAAAGGGGGAGAGGGTCTAATGGAAAGAGCAGAGGAATTGGCCCTGTTTGGTTCGGCGCTGCATTCTATGCATGTTTTCTGAGAGAATAATCTCGCATACATGAAGTACTAAATGAAGTCTATTTGCAAAACTTATTCAGAAATGGGTGTAACTTTTCGCGACGAATCTAATGACGGTAATTAATCGATGATTAGCTACATTGATGCTACAGTAACCATCCTCAAATCACGCGGTCAAAGACATTATTAGAATCTTTAGGGTTCATAACGCGGGGGTTCTGAAGTTGGTTTTGTAAACTGATTTTATTTGACACTGTATTTAACGGTCAAAGTGTATTCTAGCTTATTCTAAAAAAACCAAACAAGGCCAATCAAGCGGCGCATGTCCCAATGTTTAGACGTTGCGGCTCTTTAATTAATGATGGACCGATGGATTGAGCCGGCCATTTCGATGAGCAAAATTACGGCCAGCTGGAAACAAGTCTTTAACTTATCAGTAAGGTCTTACTGGTTTATCAGAAAAGGTCTTTGATGTAACTTATTTTTTTACATCTTTTTGTATCGAGCTATCTTTATTCTGTACTGGCTATTTGTTGTAATCCTAATTTTAATTATAGTCCTTTCATAGGCTGCCAGGCTTATACATGAGAGCTTGAAAAGTTTACTGTCGCATCACTATGGACCTGTATTAAGCGTCTTGTTAATCACCTTGTTCGTATACATCAAGCTTTGGTGCTCAAATTGGCTCGTTCAAGAGTTGGTGCTTAAATAGGTTCATCCACCTTGTTAACACACTGTAAGCAATGGCGCTAGTCCATGCTCTAAACATCTTGAGCACTTTACAAGCACATGATCCTCCAACTAAATGTTTGGAGGTGAGATCTTCAACGGTGATGACTTCGACAAAACAATGCTACCATATGCAGTAGCCACGTAGCCCAATCTGATCCCTTTATTTCCTGCAAGCAATCGGGGTACGTAGCTAATCTAGTAGGTCCGTTTTACTCTTCTACTTCTATCTCCAGTGTCAACAGCAACAAAGACAACTTACAAAACCACTGGGAATGTAATATTCGCTACGAACCATCTGAATCGAAAACATGCATGCAGATTACGTCAGAATATTTCCAGGTAAAATGTGGCTACTGAAAAAAAGCATAAAGCAGAGACATCTCTTGTAAGTTGCAACAAAGGAATCACAGCGGTGCGCAAGAAATGGGTCATTACCTACTAAGAAACCACTTCGTTACTCATGGAGAGTTTTGACAATCCATTAACATAACACTTCTAGGGCACTAGGAGAGCAGCAGCGGTCTCTACAGTACTAACAACTACGCCCAATGTTTTGATGACACTAATACAACTGCCGGGGCAACTGGCGCTGCTGAAACAGCAGGAAACAAGAATGCCCCGGCTCAAGCCCTACCAACCCAAACTACATCAGCCAGGAGCATCCCACGCTCAGTCTCTGCTCCTCTTGGTGCTGCAAGCCGGGCACTTGTACTGCTTGATGTGCTCTGCCTTGGCGGGAGTGATGCGGACACATTCGCCATGGTACCAGTTCTCACAAATGTCACAGCCTATCCAGAATTCACCATTATTAGAATAGCTCCTACCACAGGTTCCGCACAGGTAAGCTTGATCCTTGTCACCTCCCTCTTCTTTGACCATCTGTTCCTCCTGCTTTGGCAGGGGCTGCTTTGCTGGCTTGCTATTCGAATTGGGTTTCTTGGATGGCTGGAGTTGAAGGAAAAATGAACGAATTGTCAAAAACCAGTGTGAATATTTGAACAAGAAACAAAGCATGTTATGTTGAGCATGTGTGCTTACTTTAGAACCCGACTTGCTTTTGCCATTGCTGTTGGGGGGTTTTGATTGCTTCTTCCCACTTCCTGTCACAACTTCATATACAGTGGGAAGATTACTGATCATCATAAAGAGCCGTCTCCTGTAATGGCCAATATCAGATTTCCCAATAACTAGTAACTTTTAGCAAATACAACAATGTACTACTACCTCAGAAAGCAGGTTTCTTCACAAGCAACAATTTAAACGTCATCATGCAAATATAACCAGAATTTACTATTAGCACTTGGACTTTGGAAAAATAAAAAAAAAACAGCTGAAAAGGTGGGCCCAACTCCCAACTCTTTACTGCTATGCAAGAATTAAGTTGATGACAGTGATGGTGCCTTCATCTTGTGCTATCTTTTATAGATAGATCTGTGCATACATGTGCACCCTAGGAGGATGGGATCATATGGATATGTACCACATATTGATGCTTGTTTATGAATAGGTTGACAGTTTATGGTTACTACAGGTATGTGCTGGGGAGACCCAACTATCCTTTCCAATATTGGCAATGCCCCTAGCAGCCTAGATTCACAGATTTAATGCTATGAAACTGGAACCTAACATACACGGCATTTCTGAATGACATCCTGAGAAGAACCGTAGCAAGCAAAGTAAGCATTCTCTAACACGATCATATTGGACACATGGAAATAATCTATTCAAGAAGTTTGGACTTTAGAAATCGAATATAAAGACATTGCAATGAAAACTAAACCAGACCTGGCATCTTTATCAAATCCAAAGCGAGCTCCAAAGTAAAATGCCACAGCAATTAACCAAGCATCACTGTGTACAGCAACCAGCGTGAGCCAATCTTTCTCAGCCATTCCATCACGAGCAAAGTTTATTCCCAGTGCTGGCTCTGGAAGTTCAGGAGGAACTTCCTCAGCTGGAAGGGTCACTTCCCAGGTTTCATTAGATAGTCCATAGAGGCACAAGTTCTCCTTCTCTGGAAAAATAAAGACCACTTTACATCAGCATTGTGAGTACGAAAGAGACAACAAGGCCCATTCAACGAAACTGCCCACGACACAAAATGACACATAATGTGTAAGACAGTAGTAGTAGGTTGATTAATTAAAGAAAACAAGGAAGCATGTAAAAGTTAATTCTGCCAGAACCAACAGAACAACTAATCTGTCTTGCCAGAAGCCAGTAACAATGCAATGCAATTGGGACAATTCTGCAGCTTCAGGCACAAAAGGCCTGTCCAGTCTAAGCTTGTGGTCAACTGGTCACTGCCCATAATTTTTATTTTCCTGATTCCCAGATAAGCATAAATGCAAGTGAACGCTAGCATCCTCTAACTCAGATTAACAATTGCCGAAGGTCAGATAAACAATACAAACCTTCAGGGCGCCCTACAAGTGGCCCATATTTGCAAGTATTTACATAGACTTAACGCCATCAGTACAGTTGACTAACTATAATTCCACTCCGTCGATACAGACGCCCGTGCATCCTAATGGATTAATTAAACACCACAGAAATCAATCCTGCCACAGCGGCGCACTGGAACTTCAACTAGCGCCACAACCGCAGTCCCAATCCAGTATCCCAAGCTGTAAAGCAATTGAACACCGAAACCAGCGGAAATAAAGGAAGAAGCAAATCCTCACCTGGGTCGCACATCTTGTAGAACTTCTCCACATCTGCGCGCCACGAAAACAGCCAAGCAAACGAAACCGTAAGCCACGAATCCCGTACCAAAATCCAGAGGAGACGACCGCGGGAACGAGAGGGGGGAAGGGGGGTCACCGGTGGTGAGGGCCTTGATGATGCCGGCGCGGCGGCCGCGGAAGTCCCTGAACACGTCCTCGGGGGTGCGCACGTTCGGGAAGATGGGGGCCGAGCCGGATTCGTCCATCGCGGCCGTCCGGCCGCACCACGACCGCCCGACAGGAGCGGCGGAGGCGGCCGAGGCGAGGCTAGGGTTCCGGCCGAAGAGGCCGCGGAGACGGCGGCGGAGGTGGTGGGCGGCGGTGGTGGGGGCGGAGAGGAATAGAGGAAAGAGGATTAGAAATTCGGAGCCGGGTGAGCGGAAGTTGAGGTGTTACTCTAATTTTGGTGAGGGAGTGGGGGATTGGTGAAGGAATCCGGCCCCGAGGTAATCCCTCAGGTCTGAAGATGGGCCAGGCCGTATCTATTGGGCCGATTTGGTTAACTTGTCTTCTCGCGTCTTTTTTATTTTTATATTTTTCAAAAAA
Organism: Panicum virgatum; assembly: GCF_016808335.1. Classification (NCBI taxonomy): domain Eukaryota; kingdom Viridiplantae; phylum Streptophyta; class Magnoliopsida; order Poales; family Poaceae; genus Panicum; species Panicum virgatum. Next base: position 31,526,149 of record NC_053151.1, on the reverse strand, counting down.
AAAATTACAAAAATATATTTTTGGTTTTAGATTTTACAGTTCTATACCCCGCCCTCGAGTGCGGTAGGTAGGAATCTATATGTAAATAAAAAAAATTTACGCAGATATCCTTGGCGGGTGCCTGCCGCCCCAAATATAAAACTCCGCCCCTTCCCTCTGCGCCCTCATTTTCTGCCCACGAGATCCAGAGAGGGGAGAGGGAGAGAGGAGGGGTGATGGAGGTAATTCCACTGGCGAAGCCCTGCCGGATTTTGGATCCGAACTGCCAAGTGGGCGGCAGGGGGGCAGCAGACACCCGCCAAGAACCTCTGCGCAAAAAAAATTATTTTTATTTACATATAGAACTGCAAAATCTAAAACTAAAAATATATTTCTGTAAATTTTTTTTTGAAAAATATAAAAATAAAAAAGACGTTGTCTTCTCTGATTCGACCTTCCATAGGATTCTGGCGAGGGATAAAAACAAAGTGGATATATGAACGAATATATAAATATGAATATAGATATTTACTTTTATTTGGATTCGAAATCGAATAGCGATAAATGTACCGAATTGATATCATCTTGTTCTTATACTGTATATCTTATTTAAGTATTTAGATAAGCATACGGTATGGATATTAAATAACCAATTACATATATGGTATACTCATTTTATCTCTAAACCCATTCGATTGGACAGATGGATGCAACCATACCATTTTCATCCCTAGGAGTGAGCACCGAACAACAACAACATAGTCTTTTTTCCCAAGCAAGTTGGGGTAGGCTAGAGATGAAACCCGAAAGAAATAAGTTCAAGATTCAGGCACATTGATAGCTAGTCTCCAAGCGCTCCTATCCAAAACTATCTCTTTAGAGATATTCCAATCATTAAGGTCTCTCTTAACCAACTCATCCCACGTCAGTTTAGGTCTACCTCTACCCCTCTTTACATTATCGACCCGCTCAAGAACTCCATTACGCACCGTCGCCTCAGGAGGCATTCGTTGGACATGTCCAAACCATCTCAGCCGATGCTGAGTAAGTTTCTCCTCAATTGGTGCCACACCGACCCTATCCCGAATAACTTCGTTCCGGACTCTATCCCTCCTTGTGTGCCCGCAAAACCACCGCAACATCCGCATCTCTGCTACACTCAGTTGCTGCACATGTCGCCTTTTTGTAGGCCAACATTCAGCACCGTATAACATCGCCGGACGAATTGCTGTACTATAGAATCTGCCTTTTAGCTTTTGTGGCACCCTCTTGTCACAAAGGATGCCAGAAGCTTGCCGCCATTTCAACCAGCCAGCTGAAATTCTATGCCTAACATCTTCATCAATGTCGACATCTTTTTGTAGCACCGATCCTAAATACCGAAAAGTATCCTTCTGGACTACAACTTGCCCATCTAGACTAACGTCTCCCCCCTCATGCCTAGTCGCACTGAAATCGCACATCATGTACTCGGTCTTGGTCCTACTAAGTCTGAACCCTTTCGACTCTAACGTGCGTCTCCACAGCTCTAACTTCCTATTAACCCCTGCCCTACTCTCGTCAACTAGTACCACATCATCAGCAAAGAGCATACACCAAGGGATCTCACCTTGTATATCCCTTGTGACCTCATCCATCACTAAAGCAAATAAATAAGGGCTCAATGCTGACCCCTGGTGTAGGCCTATGTTAATAGAAAAGTCAGTGGTGTTGCCATCACATGTCCGGACAAACGTCGTCGCATCCTTGTACATATCCTTAATGAGGGTAATGTACTTAGTTGGGACTTTGTGCTCTCCAAAGCCCACCATATGACATTTCTCGGTACTTTGTCATATGCCTTCTCAAGGTCAATGAAGACCATGTGCAAGTCCTTCTTCTGCTCCCTATATCTTTCCATCAATTGTCGTATTAAGAAAATCGCCTCCATGGTTGACCTTCCAAGCATGAACCCAAATTGGTTTTGGGTCACACTTGTCACTCTTCTTAGGCGATGCTCGATAACCCTCTCCCAAAGCTTCATCGTATGGCTCATCAGCTTAATCCCACGGTAGTTAGTACAACTTTGAACATCGCCCTTATTTTTGAAGATAGGTACTAATATACTTCTCCTCCATTCTTCCGGCATCTGTTTGACCGAAAAATGAGGTTAAAAAGCTTAGTTAACCATACTATTGCTCTATCTTCTAGGCATCTCCACACCTCAATGGGAATACCATCAGGGCCCATCGCTTTGCCTCTCTTCATTCTCTTCAAAGCCTCCCCGATCTCTACCTCCTGAATTCTCCTCACAGAACGTCTGTTTGTATCGTCAAAAGAGTCATCTAAGTCAAGGGTAGGGCTCTCACTCTCCCCATTAAACAACTTGTCGAAGTACTCTATCCATCTATCCATGATCTCCTCATCCTTCACTAGCAGTCGATCTGTCCCATCCTTAATGCATTTGATTTGGTTGATGTCCCTTGTCTTCCACTCGCGAATCCTAGCCATCCTATAAATGTCCTTCTCCCCTTCTTTCGTGCCTAGCCGCTGATACAGGTCATCATACGCCTTACCCTTTGCTAGACTCACAGCTCGCTTTGCAACCCTCTTCGCTAATTTATAGCCCTCGATGTTGACTGCACTCTTGTCAAGATAGAGGCGCTTGAAACACTCCTTCTTCTCCTTAATAGCCCTTTGCACCTCGTCGTTCCACCACCAGGTGTCTTTCCCCTCCTGTTTGCCTCCCCTACTCACGCCAAACACCTCTGAGGCCACCTTCCGAACACATGTTGCCATCTTTAGCCACATGTCATTTGCGTCTTCTCCTTCTTCCCAAGGCCCCTCACCTAACATCCTTTCCTTAAACGCTTGTGCCGCTTCCCCTCTAAGCTTCCACCACTTTGTTCTCGCAATCTTGGCACATTTGTCCCGGTGGACACGTACCCGAAGACGAAAGTCCGCCACCACAAGCTTGTGTTGAGGGACAACACACTCCCCAGGTATCACCTTACAATCTAAGCAATCACGTATATCCTCCCTCCTAGTAAGGATAAAGTCGATCTGGCTCGAGTGTTGTCCACTACGAAACGTCACAAGATGGGATTCCCTCTTCTTAAACACAGTATTCGCTATCAACAAGTCGTAGGCTAACGCGAAGTTCAACACATCCTCCCCCTCTTGACTCCTGCTACCATACCCAAAACCCCCGTGCACTCGCTCGAACCCTAAATTAGTCGCACCCACATGGCCGTTGAGATCTCCCCCTATGAAGAGTTTCTCGCTGGTAGGCACGGTACTAACCATGCTATCTAGATCTTCCCAGAACTGCATCTTGGTGCTCTCACTAAGGCCTACCTGAGGGGCATAGGCACTGATCACATTCAAAACCGAATCTCCAACTACCAACCGGATTAGGATAATCCGGTCGCCTTGCCTTCTAACCGAATCTCCAACTACCAACCGGATTAGGAGTGAGCACCGAAGACGAAGGAAAAAAAAAAAGGAGGGCACTAAGAGCTTACTTGGTTCGATGCTAATTTTTGCCTAGCTAAAATTATGGCAAACTAATATCTGGCTTGCCAAATTGTTGGTAAGAAATTTAGGTATTCACTTGATTTAGTGCCAAAATATGCCAACCAATACTTGTTCCTCTTATATGGTTTATGAAATTTCGAATAACTTACCATGATTTTGTCACAAATACTGAGGTGACCAAATTGTAGACATGAAACAATTGCATGCCAAATATTATTAGCATGTCTTAATTTTGGCATAGCAAAAATTGGTAGCAAACTATTTAGGCTCTAAAAAATGATGGAGACGGGGAATTCAAAAATCATCAGATGCACTGGTATGTCGGTTTTCACACAATGCAATGTCTAGTACCACTGCTTAGACTCCCGAACCTCTGTGCTTTCCCCCTCAAATACGTAGGAGAGCAATGCATCTCTATATTACATGGCAACGTATCTGGTGGAAATCACAACATTCGTGAAAATTTGTGCAAACCACGACAAAAAAAATCATCTAAATTCACCAAAAAATCACACATGTAGATGATATGATAATACACAACCGTAAAAAGGTTGTGTATTATCATATCATCTACATGTGTGATTTTTTTGGTGAATTCAGACGACTTTTTTGCCGTGGTTTGCACGAGTTTTTATGAAGGTTGTGGTTTCCACCAGATACGGTGTCACATTACATATTATATTAAGTAAACGATATCTTGAGTCTGATTTACAAACACAACGTGCCACACTGGTAGTGGGCGCTCCCAACTCTACTGCTCACTATTACACAAGAGCAACCACAAGCATGATGTGGGGGAAAAGCAGAGGTAAAGCCAGAGAGCTATTACTCGACAAACAGACAACCTAGTTTCATCGCGCCCGCTAAAATCCACTGCTCTCCGAAGTGCGTGATGGTCCGAACCAGCTGTGAGGGAGAAGTTTCAGCGTTGCGGAACACTAGCATTCCGTTCTTTCCACAGCTGACAGCTCTCACGCAATCAGCCAGAACAAAGTGTCGAACCCTTCTCGCTTGGTCGGAGGCAGGAAGGATCTCCAGAGCCTGTGGTGTGCGACATCTCGAAAGTGAAGAGGAGCAAAGGAAACACCCACCAGACTTGCAAGGAACCCTCTGTGTTTCGATCATGCATGAATATGCTATACGCGTACACATACACATGCTTGTCTAATTAGTAACATTTTTAACTTACCATCTACGTATAATAATATACACTAATTAACTATATACTCCCTCCGTTTTTTATATGACACCGTTAATTTTTTTCTTCAACTTTGACCAATATTATTTAATTAATCAATTAGTTAAATGAAGTGAAATGAGTACCTTTACGCCTATTATCAAGAGTCTCTTGAATCTAACTTGAAGATTTGGTTATTTGTATAAATATTTGTAGAAAAGACGAATAGTCAAACGAAGAAAAAAAGTCAATAGTGTCATATATTTAAAAACGGAGGGAGTATACAGCATAATTACAGAGGCAGCATGCATGTGTGCTTCACGGGCCTATCCTATATTCCTATCGGCGCGTGTGTAATCAGAGGTCGAAGCTGTGGCTGTTGAAGTGGAAGACCGCGCGGCTGCCGCTCTTGCCCGCCCCGCCGCCGCGGCGGAGGTTCCGCGCCCGGCACTCCCTCGCCACGCTCGTCTGCAACCCCTGTGGACCGCACACCAGCACGCCCACGTCCGCCGCGTCGCCGGCGCGCTCCGCGAACGCCGCGAACTCCGCTGAAAAAACCAATCCATCGCATACAGATTAAGCCCGGGGCCGTCCACCCGCTGCAACACCGCCACCTTGACTGATCGCCACACAGCCAGTTTCCGTTTCAGGATAGCAAGTTACCTTCGAAGTCTGGCCGGCACCCGTACCGGGTCGTCCGCAGGGCGGCGAGGCCGACGCCGGGGGCGGCGTCGGCGTCGGCGGCGGCGGCGTCACCACCTGCCGCGGGCGCGGCTGCCCGCGGCGACTGGGAGGCGGCGGCGTCCCACTTCTCGTCCTCGAGCCTCCGCTTCTCGGACAGGTGCCACAGGAGCACGACGAGGCCGCCGGGGAGGGCGACGCCGGCGGCCATGCACAGCATGAACAGGAGGCCCAGGTACCACCACGCCACCACGTTGTGGGGCTTCACGTAGTACACCTGCACCAGGGCGTACGCCAGGAGGAACCCGAGTGTCGACGCCAGGAAGTACATGGCCGCCCAGAAGTTGTCCCCGGTGCCGACCAGCCCGGACATGGTCGTCCTGTTTTTGACGAACATGCCAGGGACTTTCTGGTCATCGCCAACGATGCCATCCTCCTGGTGCCATCGCCATGGAACAGTGAGCTAGCTACTTCTTCGGGGTCGTGGATAAAAAGGAAGCGAATTCTTTGAGCAATAATGGACTGCGTGATACTTACCAATGGAGCCTGGGTTTCTTGGGTCACGAATGCCTGGATATCCAAGCGCAACTTGTCAGAGACAGATGAACTGATGGTCTGCGCATCGACGGCCAACAAGAGAGAAAGCTCCTTGGACTTCTTCACTGACCACAGGACCAGCACGTTCTTGGGCATGCATTGCTTGCCCTCCTCGATCCTGTGGATTATGTCACTCAAGATCGCCAAGAATGGCGATATTCCAATTCCTCCTGCCACCAGGATGAGATTCTCGTACCTGGATGTGTATCATGCTAAAGTCATGAACTTGAACTTTTAACCAATGCCATTTTTTCAGCTAGTAGCTAGGCAGTCTTTGGGTTAACTGAAAACTCACATCAAGTGATAGGGAGATTCATGTCCATACGGCCCTTCCACACAGGCTGTTATGCGACCACATTGCAACTCAGAGTCACCCCTGTTCTGCTCCTGGACATCGGTGATGATGCTCCTCAGCTTCTCAGTCCATGTGCCCAGTACTTTTATGAGAACCGACATGTGGTACCTCCCATCCATTGGACTCGAAGATACGCTGAATGGATGCCACTGCAAGAACGACAACTCGCGCACTTGAATGAAGATGAAACTGAGAGCATTGTAGCGGAGACCTGTAGAACAAGAAGCAACTGTTAAAGAAACAGTAACAGCAGAAATGAAACAGTGATTAATGCAGTACAAGGGAACTAAGCACTTTACTTGCTGGTTTTGAGAAGACTAGCTCCACTGTCCCGCATGGGCGGCAGGCAGCTGAAATGATGTCAACTTTGGCCCTTGACTGCCAAAACCTTAGGAAGCGATCGAGCATGAAGAGGAAGACGGCCCCAGCTGAAATGCTGAAGATGAAGTCGCCGACGTGTAATGCCAAGAACACGACAAAGATGACGTAGAGTTGGTGGGTGTAGAAGAAGAGCTCAAAGAACTTCTTCCTCACTGGGTGAAGTGAGGTCACCCACATAAGTAGGCCAGCTGCCAAGCTGATCACGCCAGGGAAGTTTGCAATTCCAACTTCCTTCCATCCTGCCATCTAGAAAGACAAAACCATGTACACTTAATAAATCACAAGTACTAAGATATAGAACACTAGTAACAACAAACTTTGCCATCAGCCACAACTCGTATACTTTTTCGGATCTGAGAGTGTTTTCAGTCATATTCTAGTTATTGACCATCAGTATTTTATATGTTTCAGAAACATTTCCAACATGAATTCACTAGTCAATAGCAATTTCTTATAAACCAACAAAACAGCAAACTAAAAGACAGGTAAGGCATCGACCATGCAAAATCATAATCCGGAATGATTCTACATCACTCTGTACTTACCTTTTTAAGTAGGAGCCCTTGCATGGACCATTCGATCACATAGCACAAGCCATGCAATGTAAAGAGAGCCATCGTGAGATGTCCGAGCCAGACGTGGTATCTAGTAGCATGCTCAAACGGAATGTCGATAAGCCGAAGAAGAACTGAGCCCCTTGCAACTGGCAGGAACAGGAACAACATGCAGAACAGCCCAACTGATCCTAAGCGAAGACCGATGACATGCAGTATCAACTCACTGCAAGGAAAAACTTATAATACCTTAGAACTTTGTTGATCAGATCATCAAGAAACCTATCTCACCGACTACATTAGGCTATTCAACTTTTAGTTGTACGAGCATGGTACTTATCTTCAGACTCGACAAATCATCAACTTTTGCGGCAAATTACATTTTCCCAGATTTTCCAGCTATTTTTAGAATATCCTTACTATCTACTTCCACCATTAAAACATTATATGCATCATTCTCCGTATTACCATGAGGCTAAATTTAAAGTATTGCAGAGACAAAGCTGCGGGGAATATAAGTTATTACAAGGTAAATGGGACAGGGATATCGTAATAAACAACATTAGATAGAAATATCGATGAAATAGTATCTGTGCATGCTCCAAAACTCAACCAGTGACACTGCAATCAATATATAATCATGCATCACCCACAGCAGTATTTTCTGAAAAAAATGGATCTTCATTGTGGAGTTTTTTTAAAAATAAATTACATGGTGGAGCATTAGAAATACAACCTTTTAGCGTCAGCAATGGTCAACTATATATAGTGGCAAGGTACAAATGATGAGTGGGACACGGCTAATTTACGGCCGGCCGTAAATCAGACTAGTCGTACGGCTGTTCGGACAGTGGGTGTTGCATGCATGTGAGGGACAATGACAAAACCAAAAAGTGCATGCATGCACATAATTTCGAGATAAAAAATACTATAGTTTCAAAATCGAGCGTCGAAATCAAAATCCGATTGCACAATTGTGTTTGTTTCAATAAAAACTTCAAAAAAGGATCTCACAACACTATATTTTAATGATATATTTTCTTTGAGAGAAAATGCTTTTTCATGTATTCTAATTTGCTTATAGTATTTGCGAAAATTGCTTATGGATTTACATAATATTGCTTCGCATGCTTGAGTTCAGTCAAGTGGATATCGGTATTAATATTTTGAATATAGATTGTTTGGTGTCATTAGTGGATAAGGGTAAACAAGTTTGTTAGGTAGCTGAATGTTGATTGCATGGATCAATAATAGGCAAATTTAGCAAATCGATTGAGCATTTTAACCAATTTACTTTGGTATTTTTTCATTGTACATAAAGCAATTTATGTGATTTTGAAAATATTATCGAAACATATTCAAGTGGGGTCTTGTTTTGAAGATCTTATCGAAAGAAATACAGTTGCGCAATCAGAATTTGAATTTGATGTATGGTTTAAGAACTACAATTTTTTTAAGTTTTGAGATCGTTTTTGCACGTGTCACTGCCCGCACGGTGGAGGGCTAATTTAGACTGCCGTGCAGTAGTGTAAATGTACGGCAGGCCTTAACGAAGTCATTACCAAAAGTAAAACTTAGTTCTAGAGCCTAATAAAGTGTTGCTGGCATGCCTAACATTGTTGACTTCAACAGGCTTTCAGTCTGGGCCACAAAATTTAAAGAAAAGCAGAAGAAACGGGAAATAGCTTTCAATCAATCTATCCTTCATTATTGTACATACCTATCAGTCTTTGATGGTGTATCAAATTTTGAGACAAGGCTCACACTCTCCAAAGCATAGTAGGTCATTGAGTAGACAACATAAACGATAAATAGGACAATTCCGATGAATTCAACTGCAGAAACAACTCCAAAAGGGCCATCGACAAGAACAGGGAATGTCCAGAGCCGGAAACTCAATGACCTCAGCTTCCTCTTCCTGGTATACAAGTAAGAGTAATGATGAGTTATGGAGATGAACCCAAAGCAGGCACAGGTCACTCTTCGAGAAATGTATGTAAAAGTCCTGCAATTCAGTGATCTGAACTTAAAATGTTCAGATTGTTCTGAGCTTACAATATCAGGATCTGAACCATCGTGCTGTGTTGGTTTTGCTGTAGAATGAGAACTATTTACAAGCGTTGTAAGCCTGCTATTTAGGCGTGTAATATAAGCGCTTGTGTGAGTAGGCGTGTGGCGAGTCAGCTCGTGTTGTATGAAAAACTCTATTCTTCTTGTTAATATAAAGATGGGCAGCTCTCCTGCGCATTCGATTAAAAAAAGCCTGCTATTTCACCTAAAGAATTTTTTTTTCACCTAAAGAATTGGACTAGAATACCTAGGTTTGTTTTAGTTAATGAAATAGTTTAGTACAGCGCACTAAATAAAATATTCCCACAATTCAGTCTCTTCTAAGCCTCTAGGATTTCTCCAAACGCCTATCATGGAGCCAGTAACCAAATTCCCCCACAAAAATCTCATAACTACATGACAAGGGAAAAAAAGACTTACTCCATATGATCACTCGGGAAGAAGGAGATGTACACATATGCCAGAAGCGCAATTATCAGGATGGGTGCGCTGAAGGTCAGAAAAATGCTACCTGCAAGAACCAGAAACAGAAAAATGGGGAAAGACCAGTCACTTACTTTCCCCTGCTTTCACATCGGAAAAGGAAGAAGAAGAGTACGATTTCTTGATGAGAGCGTACCGGCGATGCCCGTGGAGTCCCTGGTGAGCCCAACCCACTTCTTGAACACGGCCTGCGCGGGCTTGGTCGGGTAGAAGAAGATCCCCGCGGCCCAGGAGAGGAACACCGCCCACATCAGGAACTTGAGCACGGTCCTGGCCAGCGACGGCAGCGGAGCGGCGGCGGGCGCCGAGGACGAGCCCTTGGCACCGGCGGCATTGCCGCCGCCGCCGCCGCTCTGCGGCTGCTGCAGGAGCGGCTCCCGTTCGTGGGCCATGGCGCGGGGAAGGCCAGAAGGAGAAGGTAAAGTGGAGGCGCGAGAGAATCTGGGGGCCGCGCTAGCTTGCTTTGCCCGCTCTCCAATGGGGCTAGGCCCCGCCGCTTTTATACGGCCATGGTACCAGGCGCAGGCGACGCCGTCCGCGATGGCGACGAGTTGGCGCGGAGGGCGCGGCACGGCGCGCAGGGGATGCCGATGCCATTATCAGGTGGTTGAGGCTGCGGCTGCGGCTGCGGCGTCGGCGTCGCTGAGCAGAGTGGGAGTGGCGCGGTGAGCCAAGCCACACAACCAACGTGTGCTTCAGGAAGGGCCGCCCGTGAGATCGGAAACGCAAACGCCCACGTCGTCTCCAGGTGAAAATTTTTACTGCAAAAGATCGTTTCCCGGATGAATTTTCGGTGGAGCTCCTTCGTTTCAACTGCCACTGTCAAAACTCAAGATGCTCACCGAACTAGAATCTGTACAGTCTCGAGGCTTAAAGACGCACTGACGAGCGCCACAGAATAACTGAATCTAGCCAACATTAGAAGAGGGGCTCATCTCCTTTCTCATTTTTCTTCCTCCTTTTTTCTTCTTCTTCCTCTCTCCTTCTTTATTTTTTTTCTTCCAAAAAATAGAGGGAGAGGTTTAGAAGGTATCAAGTATCCCTTGATCTTAGGGAGGTAATAAGGGGTTTGATCCCCTAGCACCCTTTTGGATCCGCCCCTGCTCTCAAGATAAGCGGAGAAAATGTCTCTCTCTTTTTTAAAAAAAAAGAAAAAGAAAGAGGAGAAATGATTTCCTTTTCCTAAGGTTAAAAGAGAATGAAATTTAGCATTCACTTGCCATCATCCTTCGTCTTGAATGTCGTAGGGGCGTTATCTTTCCCCAAGAATAATTCCTGCTAAAGACCCTTTCGTCCAGCGACATCGCATTCATCCTCCGATAAAGACCCCATTAACTCTCCAGATAAGCTCTCAGAAAGGAAGAAGAAAAAGAAAAAAAATCTCCAGCCACGGGAATTAAGTTGGCTGCCGTTGTCGGGGGAGACCGCGCTGTGCGGTGGCCGCCGATTGACCATCCATCCAGCCAGCCAGCCCCAGGCCGTCCATCCGTCACGGCGATCTCCTTTCAACCTGGGACCTCCAACGAAGACAATGGATGAATGATGATAGATCGGAGACGGGCCCTACGCGGGGCGGCGGAGGCGAGACGAGGACCGGTGGGCCCGGACCGTAGCTCTCTCGCCGGTGGCCCAGGCGGTTGTGCTAGAATTCTAGCACACACACGTTCCAAAAAAAAAATCTCGCATGCATGAAGCACTTCAAGAAATCTATTTGTAAAATTTTTTTAGAGATGGGTGTAATTTTTCACGACGAATCTAATGACAGTAATTAATTGATGATTTGATACAGTGGTGCTACAGTAACCATCCTCTAATCGCGCGATCAAAGATCTCATTAGATTCTTCATGGTCACTAGCGCATGCGTTCTGAAGTTGGTTTTGTAAACTGACTTTGTCTGACACCGTAATTAGCGGTCAAAGTTGTTACTATTCACTATGGCTACACAACCAACCAAACGACTATTACTCGTGGGCCCACCGGACCGTACAGACCGGAATGGCTCGGCCACACAACCCCCGGGCTCTCTCCTGGGCCACTAGTTTTCCTGGCGATTTTTTCCTTCTACCAGAAAGATCAGCAGGCCGGTACGATGCGGGGGGTCACACACGGCCTGGTCCATTAGATGGTTTCCAAGGCCGGGCCATGTCTTTTCTATTGGTTTGGAAATACCAGCCTGCTGCTCTCTCAAGTACTCCGTAGATTACGCCTGGAAATGGCCCATTATTCCATGTTCTCGTTCTCTCGACAGGAAAGCTCACGATTTCTGAAGTTTTTTTTCCTTTTCTTTTTTTGAAGTCGAACCTTACCACTTTTATAGAAAGCACATAGATTTGGGTACAAAGAATCAAAGACCAGTAATCCAGCTTACGTGAGCATACAAGATAATGAACTTTTTGGTAAGGAAATAGGATGGACAAAGTAGATAGGGAGAGGAATAAAATAGACTTTTTCTAGCTACATAATACTCAACTAATTAAATAGCTATATTTGATTTTCATGCTAAAACTAACTGTACGTGACCAACAAATTGGAGCATGAGTGTTTTTTCACATCACCACTAATGTGTCTGAAAAAAAAACTAGAATTGCATTTTCCATGAGCCGAAAGGAGTAACAATTAGATAGGCACCTATACGAATTCACAACACAGGCATAATAATCAAAGAACAGCAAAAGAAACTACAGCAGATCTATTACCTACTAATCAAAGGACAGCAAAGCAACTACAAAAATAAACAAGGGAACGCATCGTACAAACCAACATCTTCGTGCAAACCGTGCAAACTTCAATCTGGACCATCGGATCAACATCCAAGGGGTGCACAAGGGGAGTGGGAGGGGAGATTTGCAAAAGTGTGATTAGAGGCGGATGGTTAATTGTAAAATTACCCTCCCCCATGCCCCTTGGATGTTGATCCGGTAGCCCAGATTGAAGTTTGCACGGTTTGCACAAATAGGTTGGTTTGCACCTTATATATTCCCAAACAAATCTACTTATACACCCAAAAAAAAAGACAAGGTCAATGTTTTGATGTAGCCCACAAAGCTGACAGTTTCTTTTAGATCAATCTCAATGAGTGGTTTTATTTTATTGTTTCTAAGAGTGTCACATCAACAAAACACAAATGAAACCATAGATGAAAATCACTCCACAAAACATTATTTCATATTTGCTATTTCAAATGCTCTCATCACATTTAATTCCAAGACTCATCAAGAGTTGGTACCCGTGCACATATGGTTTCATCTAGATAAAACTCATTTCATATCTCTTCTTATTAATCTAGTGCCTCATCATCTAAACTGGTGACATAACATTCTATTTAATATGCATGAAACTACAATAAAACCTCCGTTAAGAATAATCTTACCTTTCCGCCACTTCTTGTTTCTCGGAGCCACACATGTCTGAAGCTTGCTTTGGAACGCCAGGCAAACAAATACTTTCAGCTTAAGCGGCATTTTTTTTTTCCTCCCAGAGTTTCTTGACTCTCTTACTGGCAATCCCCATCCTCCCGTGTCTTACCCCCAGCAATGGCGGATTCCCCTTTCCAGGCCGCAGACCAATGCCCGAGGACGTGAAGGCCATCCGCTAAACTCTCGCCGCGGTGGCGGACCCACAAGTCGGCCACGGAGCTCGCCCCCAAGCGATGGAATGGCCGTGCCCTGTGCACAGTGCGTCAGTGACGTACCACGAACAGGAACAAGCTGCTGGCTTGCGAAGCAAAAATGCCCACCCTTTTCTCCTCCCAAAGCAAGCGCCCACGGCGAGGAGAGGGCGCCGATGTGTAATCTGCAATCCACGCACACATGCAAAGGGCATCCAAAGTCAAACGCGCAATGCATTGAGCACGCGCCCTTCTGCCGATGCGTCAGGAAACACCATTTCTCATGTGGACGGTGAACACCGAGCTGATCGACGCGCGCAGCAGCTAGCCGATCGTTGTCTCCGATCGCCGGCACCATCCGCCAGGTGGGCAGGTGGCCATGTACGCGGCCAAGCACCGGGGCCACTCGTCGCAGCATCAGCAGCAGCACGTCGACGAGGCGGTGATGGGCGGCGTCGCGAACGGGCACGGGCACCGGCCAGCGGCGCAACGGCCGGCGCCCCGGCGCGCCAAGCTCAAGATCCTGCTCGTCGTCATCGCCACCAACCTCGTCTCCGTCTACCTCTTCTCCGGGGCGTCGCTGTCCGTGCACCTCCCGGCGTCGGCGCCGCGGATCCACCTGTGGGACTCGGCCGCGCTGCTGCGGGACCTTAACGCCACGCGCGCCGCGCTCGCGGGCGCCCGCGCGGAGCTCGCGGCGCTGCGGGAGCAGTGCAACGCGTCGTCGCACCTCCTCGAGTCCGTGCTCGCGGGCCTCGGCGCCGTGCACGGGGACGCGCCGGAGGCCCGGGACTTCGGCGGGTGGCCCGAGGAGCCCACGGGCGAGCTCAAGCTCGCCATCGAGCCCCACAGGCTGCCGCTCGGCTTCCACGCCAACTTCGGCACGGACGAGCTCTTCCCGGGGCTGGGCTTCGCCTGCCGCAACTTCCAGGAGGAGCTGGCGCAGTACATGGCGTACGACGCCGGCGCCGAGTGCCCCGACGACGACGCCCTCGCGCTGCAGCTGGCGCTCAAGGGGTGCGAGCCGCTGCCCCGCCGGCGCTGCCGGGCGAGGTCGCCGGCGGGGTACGTGGAGCCGGCGCCGCTGCCGCGGAGCCTGTGGTCCGTCCCGCCGGACACCACCGTGCGCTGGGCGCCGTACACGTGCAAGAACTACACCTGCCTCGTGCAGCGCGCGCGCGCCCGGGGCGGTGCCTACTTCTGCAAGGACTGCTTCGACCTGGAGGGGAAGGAGCGGCGGCGGTGGCAGGCCGACAACGGCGGGCCGGGGTTCAGCATCGACAGCGTGCTGCGGGCCCGGGCGCCCGGCACGGTGCGGATCGGGCTGGACATCGGCGGCGGCACGGGCACGTTCGCGGCGCGGATGCGGGAGCGGAGCGTGACGGTGGTGACCACGACGCTGGACCTGGACGCGCCCTTCAACGGGTTCGTGGCGTCGCGCGGGCTGGTGCCGCTGCAGATCACGCTCATGCAGCGGCTGCCCTTCGCCGACGGCGTGCTGGACATCGTGCACTCGATGAACGCGCTAAGCAACTGGGTGCCCGACGCCGTGCTCGAGGCCGCGCTCTTCGACATCTACCGGGTGCTCCGGCCCGGCGGCGTCTTCTGGCTGGACCACTTCTTCTGCCTGGGCCCGCAGCTCAACGCCACCTACGTGCCCATCTTCGACCGCGTCGGCTTCCGGCGGCTCCGGTGGAAGGCCGGACGGAAGCTCGACCTGGGCGCCGAAAGGAACGAGTGGTACGTGTCGGCGCTGCTCGAGAAGCCCATGACTTGAATCTACCGTGTGTTCTTCCCTTCATTTGCTGCTACTCTTTGGATTTTCATGACACATTGACACCTAAGAGAAAGAATTAGCATTGTAGGGACAAAATGGTGAGGCTGTAACAAGAGTTATAGACAGTTTTTGAACATTTTTTCATGAAATAATTCAGTGAAATTGTCCCCAAACTCCGACTGCTGCCGCTGCTCATGCTGTGTGGTTTTTGTCGTCAGAAGTGTTCCCGGAGCAGCAGAAGTTGTGATTCATTTCATCATGTACTCAACTCAAGTTACTGGGTCAAACACTCCCACGCTAGTTTTTTTCATCATGTACTGGAGCAGCCCAGTATACTTGGCACCATAGGCAAGGTGAATGGGTAAGAACACAGATTTATCAGAAACTCGTTTATGAGAAACCTCAGCTCTTCAGTCAAAGGTCCGTCAGCTCCAGGATGAATTCACATGACGAGCACAAGACTGCGAGTACCAACAGGCTTACATTCCGACAACATAAGCAGAGTCTACAGACATGAGACAAGTTGAATTAGGCCGAAAACTCGGGTATGCTTTAGCTTTTCCCTTTATTAAATGGTCCGCATTTCGTCTGAATATATGTTTGTTCAAAAAGAAGACAACCCGACCGTGGGACAAATGATAACACAGCAGCACAACGAATGATAATGCTAGGGCAGTATTTCCACCATGAAGAAACAACAAGCTGTCTTGTTCGTGAGCAAGATGGTATGTTTCAGTCAACTAAAACGAGGGACCAACATGCAGAGTGAAATGCCAATATTATGGGCTAAATGTCTGAAGACACCAACAGAACTGAAACATGGTGAAATCAAAGCAAACATGTAAACTAGCACACGACTAGCTGCTCTCAAGCCATGATCTTGGCCGACCTCATGTAGAGGCTGTCCACAACCTTCCCCACGTTTGAAATGGTTTCGAGTGTAGCAGGGAAGATTTCCTCGGTCTTGGGATCCTCAAAGATGATGAGGCAGCCTGCACCTTGATCTAGAGTCCCAGCAAATTTCTTGTCAAGGATCATCTGTGATAGCTTCTTCTCAACGTGGTCAACTGGCAATTCGATCATCTCCGCTATGTGGACAATCTCCACCTTGGAATAGGGCTCAATCAGCCTGCAGAGATTCTGCTCCAGGAGCGTATCATACAGAGATGAAAGATGCCTGTGGACAATAGGGTCCTCCTCCAACTGGGACTTGTAATCGCGAAGGGCGGTTTCAAAATACTTGAGAGATCTTTTAGAGTATGCATCAGCTACAGCCTTCATAGCATCAACATCAGGACCCAGATACTTTAGGCCAGCCTTAGATGAGATTATTCCTGTAACATCATCAGCTTGGTTAACCATTATCTTGCACAAAAGCATGTACTTCAGGCTGAAGATGGCCTTCGGGTCCTCCAGGGCACTGAATGCTTCAAATGCTTCAAAGAAGTAGCTGTAAGCAGTCTTGTAATCCTTCTCTTCAGCATGGAGGATACCACTCTGGAGATCAATAGTGCCCTGCTGAGCAGGTGGAACATAAATGGCATTTGCTGCTGTCCTGGCAGCAGTCAACGAGGCTTTGGCCTTTGGCAGGTTTCTCAGGGAGAAATGAAGTTTGCTTTCCAGAAGGTCAATGTCCACCAAAAGTAACTTGTCATCAAGCCTCCTGACTTCCTTAATAAGACTAGTAAGGAGAGTAAGGGCTTCTGTATACTCCTGATTCTCTAACAAGAGAGCTGCCAACCTCGCCTCCACTCGCTGCCGGAGGAAGGTACGCTTCTCTGCACGGGTCCAGTCCACCATCTCCTTGCAGAGTGAAATCTGAAGATCAGATGTTCCAGGTATCTTGGCAACAGCATCAATTATCCCACGGACAATTTTTGCAGTCTTTGCCTTAGGTATCACTGCGAAAAATGGCCTGAGCTGTGTCAAAAGATTGCGTAGCTCCTCGGCTCGGTTCTCTTTAGTGAGGTAGTTTGTAAGATTTGTAATTGCAACTTCTTTTGTTCTCAGCGCATCAGCAGAAGAAGATGGGTCCTGAATGACACGGTAAAGGATTGAAATGGACTCTGATGCATCCTTAGCCTCTTGAGCCTTGGCTAATGACTCAGTTGTAGCAGGAAGGTATGATGATTCTATTGAAGAAGACATGATCACTCCCTACATGCCAACATAACAAATACAAGGCACCAGCTGTTAGAAAATGATGAATCTAGCAAGCATATATTTCTTTACAGCCATAAATTAAGCGTCAACATAGTGGTACATGCATGAAACATATGATCCAGCCACCATTTACAGATGGCCTCTGGCTCCAAATAAATCTAATTTTGTGCTATTAATCATTTAATTAAAAATGCACGATTGATCCTTATGTGACACCAACCAGTTAACATAAGAAACAACAAAAATAAACACATGCTTCCATGTTATGACTGACAGCAGCAAAGTTACAAACTCAGAAGGAGAAAAGCATAATCAGGTTTTGCGTGTGCAAAACATTATCAATGCAGAAAAGACCAACTATCCAGAGTTACTGTAAATGGAAGATTGACACAGCAGCAAATAAATTATCATTGAGAGGCCACTATGACTGACAACAATATAAAAAGGGCGTACCCAGTGCCGTAGGCTTCCCGCACTGTGCGGGGTCTGGGGAAGGGTTGTTTTTAAGCCCCAAGCCTTACCCACACAAATGTGCAGAGGCTGAGGCTCGAACCCAGGACCTTCCGGTTACAGACGGTAGGCTCTACCGCTGCACCAGGCCCGCCCTTCACTGACAACAATATACTATTAACTTAATAGATAACATCCAGGACAGTGGCAGATATATATATGCTTTTCAATGGGTGCACACAGTAACCAGAGTAGCAGAACTAAGAACTAAAAACCAAGATTCTAGGTGCATATCTAATTATTTTCTATTGGTAAAAAAATCATAATTTGGAAGCCTCATGCCAAAAGCAAGTTTTGAATGGGAAAGATTCCTTAAAGCTTATCTTATCTACGAAACCTCGACTACCACCTGACTCCAATCAGTAATCTACCAACGTGAATCATCAAATTGTGGGACTCATATCATCGGAGTGAACAGCAATTGTGCTGCTACTTGTTGTTAATTATTTACTACGAAGCCCTTTCCTTCCTTTCACAAGTTTTCTCCTATCCAATCTGCTACTTCCCTATCAAATGTTTTCCTTTTCTGATTGAGCATTTTCTTTCCTCTGCAGACTTGCAAATCAGAAGGGAACACTCCTCTCCTGTCAAGCTGTTATCGTTAAGCCGCCTTATTTTCTTTCGTAAAATTAACTTCAACTATAACTATTTGTATCAAAATATGATTTCTGAAGTTATTCAGAAGTAATTCGTCGAGTTCCCTTTCCATTATGAATCGCGATTGTATGGCCAACCATTGCGGGTAGAATGCTATGAGGAAACCGTTATGATACTGAACCTCATGCCTTATCGAGCGTCTTATCCCATCTTAAAGTTGGTTTATTCGGCAGCAGCAAATGCTACTCATTATAGGGATTTCGTTGTCCTCTGGTAGAACCCGTCGGGGAGGCCTGAGAGGCGGTGGTTTACCCTGTGGCGGATGTCAGCGGTTCGAGTCCGCTTATCTCCGGCCCGTGAACTTAGCGAGCTTGAAGACTCATCTAATAGAAGTGGAAGAGTGCTCGTTGGCATAGGTAAGCAAGGGCTTCAGGTTTGAGCGCCAGACTAAACCACAGATAATTTGGCTCATCTGCTCACTGGGACACCACCGAGCTCTATATTTCTCGGTTGGACTCCACACCTAGTGACCCCGCCGTGACCCCGTTGGATACTTGGATCCAGGGGCCGACCCAGTAGAGGACATGGATAATTTTTGCAAACGGAATCGAAGTTAGTAGGTACTAATATTGTAACTGGATTCAGATCCGAATACAAATAGTTTTGTTAGGGTTTGGGGTGCTCCGTCTCGCACAGCAGAAGAAAAGAGAAGGGGCAGGCATACCTGGAGGATGCGCTTGTCGCCGGCAAAGGGCTGGGCGAAGACAGGACAGATGGCGCCGCCGATCACCCAGTCGTCGCCGCCAGGGAAGGAAAAGGGTTCGAGAGAAGGGAAAGGAGAGGAGTTCTGGGCCTCAGATCGTCTGCAGCCACGCACAATGACTGCAGTCGCCAGTCGGCAGTCAACTCATTACTCATCTACGCCCTCCAGAATCAATCCAACAGCGAGCCAGCGAGCCAGACAAACTCCTTCGCAAGCCACACAACAGCAGGCCGAGTGGCCCATCTCGGCCCATAGGGACAAGTACAACGGATCGCCGAGGTCGTCGACTTTCACGTGTATGTCATCGAAAAATTGAGTAGGTTATCTGTGCGCGCGAATTTTTTTTTTGACATAAATGCTATTTTAACGGATGGAGACTTAATGGTGACTAAAAGAGGTGCAAAATGACCCTAACACCCTTCTTCTCTCCTCCCTTGCTCTCCTTCCTGGGTTTTTTTTACATTTTTACCATTATAACGAATTGCACTCATCAGATTGTCATCCTTAGAATATCACCTACATCTATAGCAGCAGTGAGAAATTTAACTTACATATTTGCCACTTTTATGCATGTGGCAGCCACGGTGGCATGCCACGCGAGCGCCGAGTCAGCAGGACCCCTACGCCGTGCTCCCGCCGTTACTGCGCGCTGGGCCCAACTTGCTCATGCTCGGCGACGCCATCGCATCGAGTCACTCGCTCCCAGCTCCCCCAATCTGGCGACGCCATGGCCGGCACGTGCGCCCACGTCGAGTTCCTCTGCGCGCAGCCCGCCTCGGCGCTGGCGCTGGCCGTCGTGGGCCTACTCATGGCCGTCCGCGCCGCCATCCGCCTCGCGCTCTGGGTCTACGCCCGGCAAGCCCCTCCGCGCGTTGCTACGGCGCCTGGGCCGTCGTCACCGGCGCCACTGATGGCATCGGCTGCGGCCGCGCGCGGCCTCCTCCCTCGTGCTTCCTCTCCCCACGCCGGCTCCCTTCTCCCTCCCTCCATGGCCGGGGCTGGTGGGGCACGCGCGCGCGACGCGGCCGTGTTCGCCGCCGGCGTGGCTGCGGCCGCGACCGTGCTCGCGCTCTGGAGCTCGGCGTCCATCCTCGAGTGCGGCGGGCGAGCGCGAGCATGGGAGGCGGGCAGGGATGACCGGAGCGAAGGCCCGCGCGATGGAGGTTCGGCTCCGGCTCCAGGCGGCGGAGCTCCCGGCGGCGGCCGGACCCGAGGGCGAGGGCGGCGAGCGAGCAGAGCACAGCGGGCGTTGCTGCGGGCGCGGGAGCGGAGGGTGGCGTGACCGGATGTGGAAACCCGGAGAAGCTGGCCGCCGTGGCCGCCGAGATCAAGGCCAAGCACCCCAAGGTCCCCGAGGTGCGCACCTTCGTGCTCGACATCGGCTCCGGCTCCGCCTCCGTCATACCCTCTGATCCGATGTACACCATCTACGCCGCCACCAAAGCGTGAGTTCTTGCTCACGGATTACTACTTTGCTTCGTTTCCATTGTTGATTACTGTCGCAGTTGTACATATTATAGCTTGAATTGGCTCGATTTTAGGATAGATGCCGTTAGTGGAAGTAAAATTGACTGACTGAGAACAAAGAATCACGCCTTTGTTACCCACGGTGCAGGGACGGGGGTGGGCATCTGGAGGTGGCGGTGGCTCGGGTCGGTTGGGGAAGAAGGTCGGGTGGGCATCTGGAGGAAGAAGAAGAACGCGACAGAGGGGAGGGGGGCCAAACGGCATAGGGTTAGCGGCGGCAGGTTGGGCCCAGCGCGCAGTAACGGCGGGAGCACGGCATAGGGGTCCTGCTGACTCGGCGCTCGCGTGGCATGCCACCGTGGCTGCCACATGCGCAAAAGTGACAAATATGTAAGTTAAATTTCTCACTGCTGCTATAGATGTAGGTGCCATTCTAAGAATGACAATCTGATGAGTTTAATTCGTTATAATGGTAAAAATGTAAAAACCCCCTTCCTGGGCACCCCGTTCCTCTCCTCCTGTTCTTCTTCCCCGAGCTCCCTCCCTTCTCTGTTCTTCAATCTCGGCACCTCCATCCTCCGGCGCAGGGGCGGCCAGCGGCGGTCACCAGAGGCGGCAACGGCCACTGCGGCCTGCACCCTCGGCCACGCGGCCAGGGCGCGCATAGGGGGTCCTCCATGGTGCACGAGAGGCCCTGCTCTTGGGGTGCCCTCCCTTCGTCCTCCTCCTTCCTGGTGCAGGGGCGCCAAACGGGGAGCGGTCACCGGCGCGCGGCCACGGCGCCCAGGGGTGCACGGCCGTGGCCACGGCGGTGCGCAGGGACGCCGGCGACGGGGCTGAGCGGGACGCCCACGCACGCAGGGCTAACGGCCGGCGCGAAGGAAAGCGTCGAGCGCCCGGCCATGGCGTGCTCGACGGCGGCGGCCTTGGCAGGGGGTGGTGCAGGGCCGAGCTCGCCCTCCTCCGGCTAGTGGCGGCAGCAGATCGGGAGGTGGTGACCCGCGGCGGGGGCAGATCAGCGCGTCCTGCCTGCGGCAGCGTCGCGCCCTGCCCGCGGCGGCCGGCGCTCCCAGGCGGCGGCGGTGGAACGCCCTACCCACGGCGGCGGCGCGCCCAGCCCGCGGCGAAAGCAGATCCGGAGGAGGGCAGCGGCGCCCTGCCGGCGGCGGTGCACGGACCGTAGGAGCGAGGTGGGAGAGCACGGGCACGGGCGGACATGAGATTTTTTTTCGAGGGTTACGCTCATGTGAACTATAGACCCAGGGTAACGATGGGCGCAGGTGCACCGTGGAGCGACCATAGAACTATCCAACAATCCATTCAGCGAGGCAAGAAGCACCATGTGATCCGTTGTTGCATCAATGGTTCTGGTGGATCGAACCATTTATCGAGGGAAGGAGGCCTGTCTCCGTGGAAGGACGACCAATTGAGAAACAGGGCAGCCGCCGCCAGTCTTGCTACGAGGCGCTTGCTGTTGCTGGGAATGCGGACGGTTCATGCATGAGCTGCGCCTCCTCCTCCTTCACCTTCTCCGCCGCACGTTCTGCCCCTGCTGCCACGCCGACTCGTCTGTCTCGCCCTTCCTCACAACGGCATCACCGGCCAGCACCCACACATGCTTGTCAAGCGGGCTGACAAGGAGCCGGAGCTCGCGGTTGCAGAGGGGGCCGAGCTCCCATGGCAGGAGGCGCTGGCCGCGGAAGTATGCAAGGACCACACCGCACGCGGGCGCTGCCGATGGGAAGGGGCCGGCGCCAAGGACGACAGTCGTGACAGGCATGAACGGGGCCACAGAGAGGCTCGCCGCCTGCACGCCAGCGACGAGACGGCACCAGCGGCGGCACACAGCGGCGCAACGGATGACGTCGCGTAGCGGCGGTAGGCGCTTAAACACCTCCAGGCCTTGACCTTGAGATCTGCCGCCTGCTCCGTCGTCACCGGAGTCGGGCGCGTGCGCTGCGACGGAGTCGAAGCCGGGCGGCGGGGACAAGTGCTTGCGGCGTAAGACAAAGGATGACGGCATAGCGAGGCGCAGCGTGGTAGTTGGTGAATCTCAGTGTTGTTTTTGTGGTTCGCCGGACGAACTGATTTTACGGTCAATCCGTCCACCCATCCATCCATGCGCACACGGTGGGCCCTACTGAACCCTTATCACATTCACTCGGTTCTCTTCATTTTTCTTTCCACAGGCCTCCTCTCTATTTAGGGCCTGGTTGGCAGGGCTCCCAAACCGACTCCAAACCCAGCTCCAGCCGGAGCCCTGACAAAGGGTCTAAAATGGAGCCGCTCCAGACTTGAAGCCGCACTTGGAGCCCGTAGCAGCTTCCACACAAGGGGTGGAGCCACCAAAACGTAGCTCCTCGCGGCTCCACCCCTCTGTTTCCACCGGTGCCCTCGATGGGCCCACTAGCAGGAGCGGCGATGATTTCCGAGAGCTGCGCCGGGCGCTGGAGCGGCGGTGTCGACCGTCGGACATGGGCGGGAGCGGCGCTGGGAGGGAGGGAGGGGCGCTGGGCGGGTGGCAGCAGCACCGGGCGGAGAGGAGGCGGACGACAGAGACGGGCGCGGCGACGCCGGGCATCGGGCCTGGGCGGGAGCGGCGCTGGGCGCGCGGCAGCAACGCCGGGAGGAGGGGAGGCGGACGGCGGAGGTGGAAGGAGAGGGCGCCGGAGGAGGAAGGCGGGGGAGGGAGCCGCCGCCGGTGGGAGCTCGAGGCTGGGGAGGGGGCCGCCGGCGGCGGGATCATGAGGCTGGGGAGGGAGCCGACGGCGGCGAGAGCGAGGTGGGGGGGGGGTTGGGCGGCGGCGAGAGCGAGGCGGGCGCCGGGGAGGTGTGCCGAATGGATAAGGAGGAGGAGGGGAAAAAAGAAAAGGGAGAGGAAAAGAAAAGGAGGGGAAATAAAGGAAAAGAAAGCAAATGGAAAAAAGAAAAAAGAAAAAAAAGAAAGGGTAGTTTAGACATTTCACAACCTCAATCCAACTGGTGGAGCTGTTTTGCCAAACGTTTTTCAAAACGACTTCGGCTCCACCCGAGAAGCCGCTCTACTAGAGGAGCCGGAGCCAGAGCTGTTTTTCGAGGAGCCGGAGCTCTACCAAACGGGCCCTTATTCTGCCTCTTTTCTGTCTGAGCGCGGCATGCGAGCTTCCCAGACGGAGCACTGGCGACCTCCTCTGCGCGAGCTCGCGATGGCAGCAGTTGGACGGAGTGGCGCGACTGGTGTGGGGCGGCGGCAGCGCAACGAGGTGAGCTAAGATGCGTGGCAGGGCGGAGGTGGTGCGGCAGCAGGCTTCCCAGCATAAGCTCCGTGCGCGACGCCGCAGCGCGCTCCCCGAGCCTTGCCTCCGGCGACAGCGGCGGCGAGCTCCCCGAGCCTTTTCTTTTTTTTTGGATGCATTTTTTTTACTTTTTTTCAAAAAATTTTGGTTTTGGATGCAAAAATTTGTTTCTTCAAATTTTTTCTTGAAACTTTCTCTTTCAAACTTTTTCTCATAAAAAATTTCCGATCTCTTTTCAATTTTTTTCTTGAAAAGTTTCTCCGAAGAATTTTTATCGAACAAAAAAATATTGTACAACTTAATATTGGTGAAAAGAATTCAATCTGTAGGAGAAAAAAATTTCTCTTTCAAACTTTTTTCTCATCAAAGCTTTCCAGTCTCTTCAATTTTTTCTTTAAAAATTTTAATCGAAAAAATACTGTTCCGACATGTGAGAAGCTGCCGGTTGGAAATCGACCGTAAAGAGATCCCTTTCGGGCGACCGTAAATTAGATGACCCCTTGGTGAATCGGGGGCTGCGATGGGAGAATGGGGAGTAGGAATTTGGGGCTCCGGTTCTTGCGGCCACGGCGGCGGCGTCAGAAGAATACGGCCAAGCCAGAGGAGGTGGCGGCGGCGGGCATGTCGAAGGGGTGGGTCGAACCTCACGACCCTTTGGTTCGTTGGTTTTTGAGCCTCTGATCCAATAGGAGCCCATTAGGGTTGTTTTGATGGACTGGATCAGTGATCCATCGGTTCGACCCGCTCCATGCCCATCTTTAACCCAGGGGGCACAATGCTCATTTGGATTGGTGGGTCCCACTTGTAAGGGCTCTAACTCTGTTAAGTTCTAACGGAATATGGATGGAATGACACACATGTCAAAAGAAGTTCGAGCGATAGCACAGACGACCCACTCAACTTTTCAGTGGCATACACGGCGCGGTGAACTTTCTTAATGGCATACATGTCAAAGACTCTGATTTACGTCGGGAGGAGCAAAATACGCCTTCGCCGAGCGCCTTCAAGAGAGAGAGAGAGAGAGAGAGAGAGAGAGAGAGAGAGAGAGAGAGCAGTCGGCGCTTTCCTCGTCTATGGCTTCTTCCTTGTTCTGCCAGGATGTCGACGGCTCCCGGCACCGTTGTAGGACGCGCTGTCGCTTGATGCCGGCGGGGGGATCCGGTGCGCGCGCGTGAATCCGTTTGGCGGCAAAGTGTCGTGTACCATGATTAGGGGCACCCTAATCATGGGACTAGATCACCCTTAAAATGCAAAACATGTGACAAGCGACCAGGCCCAAGAAGGCCTACAGTCTCCATCCGACCGGAAGGAAAGGAAAGGACTCAAAGAGGCCCACTTCGCACTCGGCCCATGGTCCAGCTCAAACAGTACAGCCCATTCACACCCCCCTAAAACCCGCGGAGCAATCTCCGCCTCGCTCGAGGCCTCCGTGCCAAGGCCCTTGACGACACCCCGCACCTCCGCTTCGCTTGAGGGTAGCGAACCTACCCTCGGGGTAGCAAACCAACTCCGCCTCGCTCGAGGGTAGCAAACCTACCCTCGGGAGAGAGGACTAACTCCGCCTCGCTCGAGGCTACCCCTCGGCCGACGGAGTTAACGATCCATCGGCTCACCCGCCCGCCTGACAAAGGCAATAAATGCCAACCACTCCACCGCGGAGTGGGGAGTCAGGCGGCGTCAGGCCTCCACGTCGCACAACGGCTATGACCGAAGTCCCGTCCACCAACTCCGGTCACTGCTCCGCCATTCCTGACACTGTGACGACACTGTGGGAACCTGCGACGCCCCATCCCGACGTGCTCGGCACTATTATTACCACTATGCCGCCAACTCCCTGTACTTCCCTCGTACTTTCCCCACCGGGGAACCCTCGAACAGCATGGGTGCAACCCTCGAAAGTAGCCCGGGCCTTGACCGGAGCAAGACTCCCGCCTGCAGGACCCTCGAGACACCGCCACGTCGCACATAGAGGACGGTACCCTCTACAGGAGACGCCACAATGCCCGCAGGAGCCACAGCGACGCCGGCGTGATCTCCGCCGGGCCAAAACACCGCCCAGGACAACCGCACGCCCGGCGCCATGATCTCTGGAGCCCCACAGTGTACTCTCTACAGTAGTTGACCACTGTGCGCCCCCGATTCGGGGAGGAACGGCGAATTCTTCCCCCTCCTGTACATGTACTCCGCCCCTCCTTATGTCTATGAAAGGAGGGGCAGACTCTATCTTCATCATCTTCTACTCTCTTATTCTCTTCCTCCACGCACGCACACACCCGCTCCCCGGAGCACGATATTGGCACTTTCCTCAATCACCTAGCAGGGACTTGGGAGCTTCTCTCCCTCTCTCTCGCCTCGCTTGTACCCCCTACTACAGGCACCCTTGGTGCAGGATAGTACAGTGCATTCGCACACCCCTTTGCTGGACGTACGGCCTCGCGGCCGGAACTAGGATAAACCCGTGTGTCCCTGTGTTACCTCTTGCATCAACCATCTGGAGTGAGGGATCACGCAGCATCGTACTAGTTGGTGCCGGACCGCCGGGTCAGGACACTGACAATTGGCGCGCCAGGTAGGGGCTGCGCTGCGTGACATCTTGTCTTCATTCTCTCTTGTTTCCTGGATGGCGGACGAGCCACGCCCACTCCCGGCGGGCACAGTGCTTCGGTTCGGGAGCCTCGACTTCGTCGCGACCGGCAACAGTTTCGACATGGAGCTTCTCCCGCCCGAGGCCAACCCTGACACTCTAACTCCGCCGACCCGGCGCAACAGGAGCTCGGGCCAACGCGCGTGGAAAGCGCGCATGGAGCAGCGCAGGGCGGCACGACTCAGCTCCCCCACGTGGGTTGAGGCTGACGTATCACAGCCCAGCGTCACAGCTAACGGCATCGCCACTTCGTCACCACGTTCTCCGGCACTATCTGTGCCGGCACCACCACCGAATGCGGCCCCGGAGCCTCCCGAGGAGGGCGCGACTGCGCCGTCGCTCTTTCCCTTCGGGATGCGTAACGCGGCAGCTACCTACGCTTCGTCGGTCAGCACCAGCATGAGCGCGTACGAGGACTTGCCGGGTCACCACCTCCTCTCGATCCGCAACCTCATCGCGTCATCACCCGACGACTCCTACCCCGACACGGCGGGATCGATCGCCGATGACATCAACTTCTTCATGGACAACTTCATGGCCACAGAGCGGGACTACTCCGGGGGTCCGTGACCTCAACGCCTTCCGATCGTTTCAGCTCGTGGCGGACTACTGCCTCACCTGCTTCGAAGACTCCAGCGAGGGAGATTACGATCCAACCCGGGAGTGCTTCATGGTCGAGCTGGCAGATGGGGTGGTTGACGAAACGCTGAGCGACGACGGGAACAACGAGGAGCCCCCACCAGTGAACCAAGTGGTGGCACCCCGTCCGAACCCCGCCGCTTTGTCAAGCTCGGCGGCGCGGCGGGCGCAGCTGGCGCAACTCACGGAGCTCAAAAAAAGGCTCGAAGAGGAGCGTCGGCAGACACGACTGCTACGTACCATGCTTGAGCAGGAGTGCACCACGCACGGTGCGCGGGCTCAGGCAGCGGGGCGCATCGCTCGGGAGCGGATCCTGGCCGACGACAATGTCGACAAATCACTGGAACTGAAAATCGCTTATCTGCTCCAAGCCATGCCGGAGCCCTCTATGACCGAGGGACGCAACCTGCGCAATGAGGCGAAGGTGCTCATTGAGCAGGCTGTAGTGCAGCAGGCTGAGAGCTCTGTGTCTCGCATGCGCTCGGCGGTTTCGAAGGCCAGTGGGGCAGCACACCAGGGCCACGAGGCCTCAGTGCACACTCTGCCAGGAGGAAAGGGAAAGACGGCCGGGGTGGACGACGCAAGGGCACCCTCGATGCACGATCGCATCAAGAAGCCTCCTGTGAGGGAGTGCCTTTACGATGCGCATGGGCACGTCGACGACGGCGACGGTCGCAACATCATCAACAGGAGGAAGTACACCCCTCGATGGGGTGGCCACTTCAACCCCGAGCACGACAGGGTCGTGTCACCGGAGCCGCCAGGCACCCGTGTGTTCAGTCGGGAGATTCGCACCGCTCCCTTTCCCCCACGCTTTCACCAACCCACCACCCTCGTCAAGTACTCAGGAGAGACCGACCCCGCGGTCTGGCTCAACGACTACCGCCTGGCATGCCAGCGGGGCGGCGCAACGGACGACGCCGTGATCATCCGCAACCTTCCTCTCCACCTCGCCAACTCCACACGAATGTGGCTCGAGCATCTGCTCGCGTACCAGATCCACGACTGGGCCGATCTAGTCAAGATCTTCGTGGGCAACTTCCAGGGCACCTACGTGCGCCCCGGGAACTCTTGGGATCTTCGAGGGTGTCGACAAAAGCCCAACGAATCCCTGCGCGACTACGTGCGATGCTTCTCCAAGCAGTGCACCGAGCTCCCTTTGCGTCATTGACGTCGAAGTCATCAACGCCTTCCTCGAAGGCACGACGTGCAGGAACCTGGCGCACGAGCTTGCGCGAAGCCGTCCCGCCAACATCAATGAGTTGTTCGATGCCGCCACCAACTACGCCGCCGGCAAGGAGGCAGTTGGTACCATCTTCGACAACAAGACGAACAAGCACAAGGAGGATGCGCCCGCAGAGGGTAGCAACAGCAAGACCAAGGCCCCCGCCAAGAAACAAAAGCGGGGGAAGAAAGGAAAGAAGCCGGTCCCACCGAATCAGCACGGACAGGGGCAAGCGAAGGACTCCGACGAGCCCTTCGTCGCTTCCCCAGACCGCAAGGGCCCTCGAGGCCCCCCTCGAGGCGGTGGCGGCCTGTTCGACGACATGCTCAAGAAGCCGTGCCCTTACCACAAGGGCTCGGTCAACCATACCCTCGAGAAGTGTGAAATGCTCCGCAAATACTACAACCGCATCGCGAATCACGACAAGGACAAGAAGAAGGATGCGGGTGACAAGGGTGGCGATGGCGAGTTCCCCTCGGTGGAGAACGCCTTCTTCATTTTCGGAGGGCCGATGGCGAACATGACCTCTCGGCAGCGCAAGCGCGAGCGCCGAGAGGTCTTCTCCATCACCAAGGCCACGCCATCCTACCTCGATTAGTTGGAGGACACCATCTCCTTCGGCCGCGAGGACCACCCCGACTACGTCCCGAACCCGGGACAATATCCACTCGTTGTGGATCCCATCATCGGCAACACCCGCTTCTCCAAGGTGCTCATGGACGGAGGCAGCAGCCTCAACATCATGTACGCCCACACCTTGGAGCTCTTGGGGATCGGACTGGACAAGCTCCGCCCCAGCAAGTCGCCGTTCCACAGCGTTGCACCGTGGAAGCGAGTCCAACCCCTCGGCCAGATCGACCTGCCCGTCTGCTTCGGCACGGCGGCCAACTTCCGCAAGGAAGTGCTCACCTTCGAGGTGGTGGGGTTCCGGGGAGCCTACCACGCCATCCTTGGGCGTCCCTGCTACGCCAAGTTCATGGCGATCCCCAACTACACCTACCTCAAGATGAAGATGTTGGGCCCGAAAGGTGTCATCACCATTGGCTCCTCGTTCGAGCATGCCTACGAGTGCGATGTCGAGTGCGTCGAGCACGCCGAGGCACTGGAGCTCGACAAGGCCCTCGCCGCGCAGCTACAGGAGATGGCCGAGAAGGCCATGGACTCCAAGCAGCGGCATGCGGGCAACTTCGAGTCTACCGAGGGTACCAAGGACGTCCCCCTCCACCCAAAGACCCCCAACGGCAAGGCGCTGAAGATCAGCGCTACCCTCGACAGCAAATAGGAAGTGGTGCTCGTCGACTTTCTCCGCGCCAACGCTGACATCTTCGCGTGGAGCCCCTTGGACATGCCTGGCATCTCGAGGGAGGTCGCCGAGCACTCCCTTGATATCCTGCCGAACTCCAAGCCGGCCAAGCAACACCTGCGGTGCTTCGACGAGCTCAAGCGACAGGCGATCGACGAGGAGGTGCACAAGCTTTTGGAGGCCGGATTCATCAAGGAGGTATTCCATCCCGAGTGGCTAGCTAATCCTGTACTAGTTAAGAAAAAGAGTGGGAAATGGAGGATGTGTGTAGACTATACTAGTTTAAATAAAGCATGTCCTAAAGTTTCCTTTCCTTTTCCACGTATTGATCAAATAGTCGATTCAACTGCGGGAGGCGAACTTTTATCCTTTCTTGATGCATATTCCGGTTATCATCAAATTAAAATGAAAGTGTCCGACCAGCTCGCGACTTCTTTTATCACCCCTTTCGGTATGTACTGCTACGTCATGATGCCCTTTGGCCTTAGAAATGCTGGAGCCACATACCAGCGATGTATGCTCCACGTGTTTAAAGAACATATTGGGCGGACTGTAGAGGCATATGTCGACGACATCGTTGTGAAATCCAGAAAGGCAGATGACCTGGTAGCCGATCTCAGAATCGCGTTTGATTGCCTTAGGGCTAAGGGGGTGAAACTCAACCTCGAGAAGTGCGTGTTCGGAGTCCCTCGAGGCATGCTCTTGGGCTTCATTGTCTCCCAGCGGGGCATCGAACCCAACCCTGAGAAAGTCTTGGCCATCACTCGGATGGGACCAATCCGAGACCTAAAGGGGGTGCAGAAGGTCATGGGCTGCCTAGCGGCCCTCAGCCGATTCATCTCACGCCTCGGTGAGAAAGGCTTGCTTCTGTATCGGCTCCTAAGGAAATCCGAACGCTTTTCGTGGACCCCTGAGGCCCAGGAAGCCCTCGACAAGCTCAAGGCATCGCTCACTAGCGCTCCAATCCTAACGCCACTGATGGACGGCAAGCCCCTCTATCTCGACGTGGCAGCCACGACTCAGGTCGTCAGCACGGCCATTGTTGTAGAACGACAGGAGGAGGGACATGCTCTGCCAGTCCAAAGGCCGGTGTACTTCGTCAGTGAAGTGCTGTCCGAAACCAAGACATGGTATCCACAGATCGAGAAGCTGCTCTACGCAATAATCTTGGCACGGCGCAAGCCGTGCCACTACTTCGAGGCTCATCCCATCACCGTGGTCTCGTCTTTCCCCTCGGGGAGATAGTCCACAACCGGGAGGTCACGGGTAGGATTGCCAAGTGGTCAGTGGAACTGATGGGAGAGACTCTCACCTACGCCCCTCGCAAGGCAGTCAAATCCCAGATCTTGGCAGAATTCATTGCCGAATGGACCGACACTCAGCTGCCCCCGCCTCAGATTCAAGCCGAATGCTGGCTCATGTACTTCGACGGGTCAGTGATGAAGACTGGTGCGGGTGCGGTCCTGCTATTCGTCTCACCCCTCGGAAAGCACATGCGGTATGTGGTGCGCTTGCACTTCTCGACGTCTAACAACATGGCGGAATATGAGGCCCTCCTCAGCGGCCTCTGCATCGCCATCGAACTCGGCATCAAACGTCTCGACGTCCGGGGAGACTCCCAACTCATCATCGACCAGGTGATGAAGGAGGCTAGCTGCCATGACGAGAAGATGGAGGCGTACTGCAATGCAATGCGTCGCCTCGAAGACAAGTTCAATGGGCTCGAGCTTAACCACATGGCACGCAAGTATAACGAAGAAGCAGACAAACTGGCCAAGATCGCGTCTGGACGAACCACCGTTCCCCCGAACATTTTCGTCCGTGACCTCACCAAGCCATCCGTCGACTTCAAGAATCCTGCGGAAGCCATCAGAGCAGCACCCAAACCCTCGGGGGCTGCGACCACGGAGCCATCAGCCAAAGACCCCTCGACGGAGGAGTCCGAGGCCATGGACACTGACATCGAGACCACCTCAGTGGCCGAGGCTGAAGCAATGGAGATCGACGAGGCCTCACCTCCGCAAGATTGGCATACCCAGTACCTCGACTAGATGATCTAAGGGGTCTTACCCTCGGACCGCGCTCAGGCGTGACACATTGACAGGCGAGCCAAGTCCTTCGTGTTGATCGACGATGAACTATACAAGCGCAATCCCTCAGGCATTCTGCAACGGTACATCCCCATCCCCGAGGGCAAGGAGCTGATCCGAGACATCCACGCCGGCATCTGCGGTCACCACGCCGCGCCGCGCACCCTCGTGGGCAACGCATTTCGGCAGGGCTTTTATTGGCCCACCGCGGTCGCCGACGCCACCGACGTCGTGCAGACCTGCGAGGGTTGCCAGTTCTACACTCGGAAGATGCACCTCCCGACACATGCTCTGTAGACCATCCCCATCACGTGGCCATTCGCCGTGTGGGGACTGGACCTCGTCGGCCCGCTGCAGAAGGCGCCCGGGGGCTTCACCCACTTGTTGGTAGCAGTCGACAAGTTCTCCAAGTGGATCGAGGCTCGACCCATCGGCAAGACAAAGTCCGAGCAAGCTGTTCTGTCTTCACCGATATTGTCTTTAGGTTCGGGGTCCCGAATTCGATCATCACCGACAACGGCACCCAGTTCAAGGGCAAGAAGTTCTTGGCGTTCTGCGACAACTACCACATACGCATGGATTGGTCAGCTGTGGCACATCCATAGACAAATGGACAAGTGGAGCGTGCCAATGGCATGATCCTACAAGGCCTGAAGCCAAGGATCTTCAACAAGCTGAACAAGTTTGGCCGGAGGTGGCTCACAGAGCTACCCTCGGTTATCTGGAGCCTGAGGACGACCCCAAGCAGAGCCACGGGCTTTATCCCGTTCTTCCTTGTCTATGGCGCCGAGGCCATGCTCCCCACAGACTTGGAGTACGGGTCGCCGAGGCTCAAGACCTACCAAGAACAGCAGAACCAGTAAGCCCGCGAAGATTCGCTAGACCAAGTGGACGAGGCTCGAGACGTGGCTCTCCTACACTCAGCACGTTATCAGCAGTCCCTACGAAGATACCAAGCACAGAGGATCCGGCGTCGAGACCTCAACAAAGGGGACTTGGTGCTGAGGCTTCGACAGGACAACAGGGACGCCACAAGCTCTCACCGCCATGGGAAGACCCGTACATCATCGCTGAGGTGCTCAAGCCCGACACGTACAAACTAGCCAACGAAAATGATGAAATCTTCAACAATGCTTGGAACATTCAGCAGCTACGTCACTTCTAGGCTTAAATTTCCAAGCTATTCGTACATAGTTTGTACTTGTAATTCAAATTTCCCGAAGCAATAAAGAGTATGCTTTACTTATTTATTATTTGGGAACCTTCCGAACCCTCGGGGGCTCGGATGTGCACGAACACTGAGGTAGGCTCGGCTTTACCCTCGGCAAAGCCCAGCCTCCCTCGGGGGCTACTACGGGGGGAACCCCCGAACGTCCCCAAAAACGTCAATGTTTTTTCGAAAAAATTTCCGTACCTAAGTTTCTCGTATACTTAGAAAGGTAGACGCAAGGCATAAATAACTATGGAACGGGATCGGCCGAGCCGCGGGACCGCCTACGCCTCCGAGATAAAGCATCCCCACTCACCTCCCTACGCTTAAGTTGCTTATGAATGCAAACTTCCTCGCTGAGACCTATCTAAGGCGCATACGAGAACATGGAAATTAAAGTAGAGAAAACGAGGGCTCGAACGCACAAGGCCTCGATCGGCCACACTGTCAATATGCAATAAGTAGTCTTCTCGCTCAGAAATAGTTACGACAAAATACTAATTCATTTACATGGGCTTCGAGGCCCAGACCTCCTACATGTTATCCTCTCCCCCTGCGGATCTTCAACAGCGTCGATTTCGGCTATGGGGGGATGTCGTCCTCAAGCTTCTTGGCCAGAACGCCGGCGAAGTCCTCGACGGCGGCGTCGGCATCATCTATGGCACCCGCTGCGGTATCCCCAACGACCCCTTGCCCGACAATGTACCCCGACGACACCAGCTTAAGGTCCATGTCGTAGTGTGTCGAGGCCACGGCAAGGGCCCGTTGAACACCGAGGCGGAAAGTGCTTTTGATATGCTCGGCCACCTGACCGTCCAGCGACCGAAGACGGCTGGCCACCGAGCTACTAGACAAGGCACCCTCCCCCTCGAGCTCTTGGCACATGGCCACGACGGTCTGCTCCAGCTTTGCGTACTCAGTTTGTGCTGCCGTAAGCACGATGTGGACAGCTTCCTTCGCCGCGGTCTCATCCGCCACTGCCTTCCTCAGTTCTGAACAAGGGAATAAAGATAAGTCTCAGGCAAATCGAGAATCAACCTAAGAAAAAAATCTCATATACTCACCTTTGATGTCTCCTTGCACCTCCTCCAGCCGAGCCAGCGCGGCATTCGCCTGCTCCTGGAGTGTGGACAAGGAAGCCTCCTTCTCCTTGACCGCAGCCTCCGCGCTCTGAGCGGCCGCCTCCTGTTTCGAGAGGGTGGCATCCTTCTCCTCGAGGGTCGCAGTGAGCGTGGCGACGACCGCCCTCTCGCGTTGGAGCTCAGCCTCCTTGGCCAGGAGCTCGGCCACCTTCGCCTCGAGCGCCTGATCCTTCTGCTCAAGCGCCGCTCTAGCTCGTCGCAGCTCAGCCTCATGCGCCTCGGCCTCCTGGGCCTTTTGGTCAGCTGTGGCTCACTGTGCATCGCGCTCACTGTTGGCTCGGGCCAGCTCGAGCTCCAGCCCGCAGATCCGCTCCTCCAAGGGTGTCGTCTGCTCGGCCTGGGCATTGGCCTCGTTCAGTTGCCCAACCAAGGTGGCATTGTATGAATCAAGCCAATGCACCCTGGAGTATAGTCGCGCCAGCCTGTCGCTCTTGTCCCGCGACATGGACAACAACTGCTGTAGACGACAAAACATGAGTGGAAATTATACCCATAATACAGAAAATGGACGAACAGGACACTTACGCTGTTGACATTGAGGTTCGGTTGCGAAAAAAGATTCAGAGCCTGGGAGAGGTTCTCCTCGATCTGGGCCCCGATGGCCATATGATCTCCCCAGGCGTCGCCCTCCTCCCTCTCGGCATGGGTAAAATCCGAGGGGATAACGCGCGCTCGCCAGGCATCATCCTCTCCCCGCTCAACGCGGACAAAATTCGAGGGGACCCCGGACTGGACAACCGCACAATCAGCCCCATGGCTGGGCCCATCGAACGTCCCCATGCCGAGGATATCCTCGGAGGCCGAAATGAACTCAAAGATCCGATCGGCAACGCTAGTCGCGGCGGCCAGATCGATGTCCCTCGAATCCCTATACTCTTCGCTGCTCTGCAGCAGCTCCACCACCGGTGCCACGCTCTCCGGCGCCATTTGCGCCATCGCCGCCGCAGCGGCACCCTCGTCACCGGCCCTCGCAGGCTCTGGGACGCGGGTCTCTTCCACTACCGGCGCCGTTGGCACCGACGCCACTACCGTGGCCCCCTCGACCCCAGCCCTTGGGGGCTTGGGGGCAGGGGTCTCTTCTTCTTCTCGGCTGGCGGGATGCTCCTGAGCATCCCCTCTAGTTCCTCCTCCTGCTTTCGGCCGGACGGTGCCATCCGCTCCGCCCTCGCCGGCTTCGACATCTGGCCGAGCGGCGCTCTGCGCGCCGGCCCGGCCGGCCTCCTCCTCGGTGTCGACCCGAGTAGCCGCCGCAGTGCCGCTCTGACCGGCGTCGCCCCCACCCTCCTGCGCTCGGGCCAGTTGGGCCTCCTGGGCCCTTGAGCCATCGCCTCTCGGAGCTTCGCGGCCCCCACCTCTAAGGCCTGGTCCCCTCCGATAGGGGGCTGCGGCGCCGAATGCGGCGTCGCGCGCGCGCTGGTCTTGAGGGCCTTGGTCGGCACGAGGTGGGTCGCCCTCTTGGTGGTGGCCCTATGGCCGGACAAAGGGGGAGAAAAAATGCTAAGTCAACAGAATCGGGGGGTCGAGTAAACAAATGCGAAAAATGAAATCAAGATCACTTACTCTGACAGGGAGCTCAGGCTGCGCTTGCCTGTGCCACTCCTCCGCGCCCGCGGTACGCTAACGCCTCTTGACGACTGACCCAAGGGTGTCACCCTCGGGTCGACCTGGAGCCTTGGGGCTGTTCGCACGGGCGTTTCCGCGCTCGCCACGGACGTCCCGCTGCCCGTCGACGCTGCGGGCGCGGGTGAATCCCTGCCCGCCGCCGACGCGGGCGACCTCTGCCCCGCCATCGGCGTGGACGACATCCACTCCACCCTTGCCGCGGGCGCCACCACAAGTGTTGCTGGCACGAGCCCCCTCTCACCCAGCGCCATTGTTGATGACTCGCCGCTAGCCCCTCGCTGGTCCGGCGGGGGACTCGCGCCCGTCACCGCCTTGAAGTCATCCGACTCCGAGAAATCGACCCCGCCAGTCGAGGAATCCTCATCCTCGGTGGACTCAGACGTCGGCGGTGGTGGGAGGCCCTCGAGCCGCGCTCTGGCACACGCCTTGTCGTGTTTCCCCTTTCTCTCCCTCTTTCTGGTGGCGGTCTCTTTTGCCGCGTCCTTCCTCTTCTTCACCGCCTCTGCGTGTAGGTGGTTTGCTTTGCGAGCCTCGGGAAGCGGGGGCTTCGAGATGTAGCCTTTACGGCTTAGTCCCTGCGGGCGCTACCGAGTCAGGAGTAAGTAGGGGAAGAAACAACATGAAATCGACAACAATCGAAAGCCAGACTCACCAGACTGATGTACCCCTTCTCGGGACGCATCTTGATCCTCCAGAGATCCTCTAGGTCGGAGGGGAACCACGCCACCACGCTCTTCGCCCTCTGGGCGGCGGCATCGAGGGGGAGCAGCATGCTCGACATCCTCGAACCCTTGGCCGCGGCCTCGGGGGTAAGCTCGAAGATCGGCAGCCTCCGCTCCATGAGAGGAATCACCCTCTGCAGATGGAAGTTCGCAATGACTGCGGCCGCCGTCAGCTCCTTCTTCGCCAGGTACTACAGCGCTTTGGTGAACACCTCGAGCCTGGTCTGCTGCTTTGGGGGCGACACCCCCCAACCCCACTTTTCCGGCTTCTCCCGGAGCACCTTGTTGGTGAACGCCGGGAGCCGCTCGTCGTCGTTGCGCAGGTAGAACCTCCCTCGGCTCCACCTGGCATTGTTCGTGGTCATTCTGCTGGGGATGTACAGGTTCGCCCTCTACCCGTGCACGTGGAGCATAAGACCACCGGCGCGGGCGTATCTCTTCGGTTGGCCCTGGACATTGTCGATGAAGAGCTCGCCGCGGAACAAGTGGATCCACAGATCCCAGTGAGCCTCCACCCCCAGGTAACCCTCGCAGAGGGCGACGAAGACCGCCGCCTACGAGATGGAGTTGGGGGCGAAGTTGTGCAACTCCACTCCTTAGTAGTCACAGAGCGCGCGGACGAACCTGCCGGCGGGGACGCCGAACCCCCGCTCGTGGAGCCGCACGAGGCTCACGATGTAGCCGCTTGGGGGATTCGGCTCGCTATCCTCCGCCCACGGAGGGATCCACACCGGCCGCGATGGATCGGTGTTTGGCGGTAGGAGCCCCTCGTCGACCAATCCTTGCAGGACCGCCTCTGTGGCGGAGGATTTCCCCCACGGCAGCGGCTCCTCGTACTGCGCCATCGCTCCGAATCGACGGGGAACGCAGGGAACAAGCTCAAACAAAGGCCAAGGTGCACTCGCTTCTCCTCTTCTTCCTCCTCTCGCTCTTGGCTCTGGGCTCTGGATGCAGGGGAGGCGGAGAAGGCAGGGGAGGCAAGAGCAAATGGCCGGATAAGCCCAATTGATTCCCCCCTTTCTCGCTTTTATTCGCCACGCCGGGCGGATTCGCCGTTGCGGCCCCGAATCTACCGCATTAAATGCGGGGGTATATCACAGCCACCGACAACTAGGCCCCACCACCGCGGAGAACCCCACGTGCGCACACGGCACTAATCGTGGCGCAGTAACCGACGTGGGCGGCGACACTGTAGTGCCATCTCGTCAGCCGGCCACCGCCCGCGCCTCTCCACCTGCTCGAGGAGACCGCCTGAAAAGGTGCGCCCGCACTGCACCGCACGTACCGGGCCACGTTGCCCATGACCAGCAAAAGACCCACGCGCACGACCGGCGACTCCGCACCGTTTGCAAACTGTGACGGAATATTCCCTTCGGGAGCTCTTTACCCTCGAAGGAACCTTATTCCGAGGCCTTACTGATCAGGGGTTCTAAACTTGGCCCACCGAGGGTTCGACAGGCGCCCCAGATCACCAGAGTCAGGGACTACACGGATGTGCCGCACGAGCTACCCTCGGACGCGGAGTCTGAGACATCCTACGCAGTATTCAAGGCCAGTCGAGGGTGCCTAGCAGGGGGATCCCATCGCGGGAGAGCATCGAGCCCTCGGAACCTATCGAATGGGTCCGGGCCCCACCTAGCGAATCTTTGCGAGTGGCTTATGCGACGTGTCCCCGGACCGCAAGCCGACCCTTATCGAACGGGGCACGGACGTCCACTTGAACCACCCGATAACGGCTCATTGAAGCAACCATGGCTCGCGGCCCGGGCATGGGTAGCATGGCATGCTTCACCCTCCTCCCTGCGGAAGGGCGACGAGGGTCGTAACGAAAAGTCGAAGGCCCCTTGAACGCCTTCACGCAGGCCAGGGCTCGGGGGCTCCTCACGCACCGCGGCTCAGGCCACACCCTCGAATGAATCGGCTACCGTCGATCGTGAAATCCCACGTGTTTGAAGAACCTCCCGCGCTTACGCGCGCCTACCGGATTTATCAGCAGAATCGCGGACCACTGCGCCAGCACGAAAAATGCCGAGGCCGGCTGAAAGGAACGCCGAGACCGGCTGAAAAGGAAGCTGGGCAGTCACCCCAATCAATTAACCATGTAGGGCGACATTCATAGCCCTTGGACAAGTGAAGCACTCCTCCAAGGCCTCGGGGGCTACACCCGCGGGTGCGCTGACGCGCCCCCACGGAGGAAACTTCACACATTCGAGGATCAAAACCCCTACGGTTAGCACCTGAATCGCGCCTTCGCGGGATCAAGCCTCTGCAGGGCTGATAATCATCCCAACAAAGGCTCGGGGGCTACTGTCGGGTACCATGATTAGGGGCACACTAATCATGGGACTAGATCACCCTTAAAACGCAAAACACGTGACAAGCGACCGGGCCCATGAAGGCCTACAGTCTCCACCCGACCGGAAGGAAAGGACACAAAGAGGCCCACTTCGCACTCGGCCCACGGCCCAGCTCAAACAGTACAGCCCATTTGCACCCTCCTAAAACCCGCGGAGCAATCTCCGCCTCGCTCGAGGCCTCCCTGCCGAGGCCCTCGACGACACCCCGCACCTCCGCTTTGCTCGAGGGTAGCGAACCTACCCTCGGGGTAGCAAACCAACTCCGCCTCGCTCGAGGGTAGCAAACCTACCCTCGGGAGAGAGGATTAACTCCGCCTCACTCGAGGCTACCCCTCGGCCGACGGAGTTAACGATCCATCAGCTCACCTGCCCGCCTGACAAAGGCAATAAATGCCAACCACTCCACCGCGGAGTGGGGAGTCAGGCGACATCAGGCCTCCACGCCACACAGCGGCTGTGACCGAAGTCCCGTCCGCCAACTCTGGTCACTGCTCCGCCATCCCTGACACTGTGACGACATTGTGGGAACCTGCAACGCCCAGTCCCGACGTGCTCGGCACTGTTATTACCATTGTGCCGCCAACTCCCCATACTTCCCTCGTACTTTCTCCACTGGGGAACCCTCGAACGCAGCCCGGGCCTTGACCGGAGCAAGACTCCCGCCTGCAGGACCCTCGAGACTCCGCCACATCGCACACAGAGGATGGTACCCTCTACAGGAGACGCCACGATGCCCGCAGGAGCCACAGCGACGCCGGCGTGATCTCTGCCGGGCCAGAACACCGCCCAAGACAACCGCACGCCCGGCGCCATGATCTCCGGAGCCCCACAATGTACTCTCTACAGTAATTGACAGCTGTGCTCCCCCGATTCGGGGAGGAACGGCGACTTTTTCCCCCTCCTGTACATGTACTCCGCCCCTCCTTGTGTCTATAAAAAGAGGGGCGGACTCTATCTTCATCATCTTCTACTCTCTCATTCTCTTCCTCCACGCACGTACACGCCCGCTCCCCAAAGCATGATATTGGCACTTGCCTCAATCACCTAGCAGGGACTTAGGAGCTTCCCTCCCTCTCTCGCCTCGCTTGTACCCCTACTACAGGCACTCCCGGTGCAAGATAGTACAGTGCATTCGTACACCCCTTTGCTGGACATACGGCCTCGCGGCCGGAACCAAAATAAACCCGTGGGTCCCTGTGTTACCTCTTTCATCAACCATCTAGAGTGAGAGATCACGCAGCATGTACTAGTTGGTGCCGGACCGCCGGGTCAGGACACCGACGCAAAGCTTCCCGCCTTTCCCCTCGAGTCCAGCTCCATTTTACCCCACCCCCCGTCCTCAATCCTGCCCCCAATCCTAGCTGTTGACGGCGAAGATGCTGCGGGCACAGAAGGATGCGGCAGCAGCGACTTGTGAGCTGCTCAAGGCAGATGGCACCCGGATGCAGAAAGCGGCTCAAGCATCCGCGCGGAAGGGGACCTCGTCGGCATCGGCATGGAAGGAGCCAGCGGCGCAGATTCGGAAGGCCCATGCGGGAGCTACTGCGGCAGTGGAGCAGAGGGCTCCGTCGTGGAAGGAAGCGGCGGCGCGGGTCCAGGGGCCATTTGTCGCGAAGCAAAGGAGTTCGCCGGCGGAGCAAAACGGCATGGGTTGATTTGGCGGAGCAAGCTCACCAGCCTCCTTCACTGACGGAACCTGCTTCTTCAACGGTGGCAGCATCTTGTTCGGCGGCGCTTCACAAAACCCCATGGCTCAAGCATGGATGCACTCTCAAGTTTCAGATCCTGTATCATGGTAATCATTCTGTAGCTTTAAAGAACTTATAAAATGAAAGGTGCAATCTAGTTTGAAAATGACTAAATATGTGCATGATAATGACTGAATGTTCTACAATTGTTACACTAATATCTGATGGATTTTAGCATAGTCTGGTAGACATCATTGCCCTTGTCACTTAATTCAGAATGCACACAACATAGTTGGAACACTAGCAGGGAACTAAAATGGCATTAGGTTCTACTATGAAATAATAGATCAATAAATATTAGGAAGATATCTTGAACCAAGTTTTCATCAGCAGTTAGAATGCTGGAACAGAACATGTCAGGAAGATA
Source organism: Panicum virgatum (assembly GCF_016808335.1). NCBI lineage: Eukaryota > Viridiplantae > Streptophyta > Magnoliopsida > Poales > Poaceae > Panicum > Panicum virgatum. The sequence goes on along the minus strand of NC_053151.1, from coordinate 31,485,126 downwards.
GGATCCCTGCACTCTATGTTCTGAATACTGAAAATACCATTCAATTTCATCAGACATTGTGAGCAAGGGAAATGGAGTACTGGTTCGTCAGATGACCTTGGGCGTACATTTGCCAACTGCCATCGAACTATCTTTGTTTCATTTGTCGACTAAGCATGCATTTCTTGTATATGCTTTAATTAATCTTTTTACTTGTAATCAAATCCGGCCTATTTGGCCAGGTGGGACTTGTTCTGGGATATCGAAGAAAACACAAGTAAAATAAGGAGTAGTAGTTGTAGTTCACATCAGGAGGTGGTGGCTATATTGAGTTCTAAAAAAAACTCGACCGGCGGGGGAAAGACCGCCCCCACGGCTTTCAATTAAGAAGAGGCCAGTTGACCCCGGCCGAGAAAACCCCCGAAAGCCGGCTTCCGGGCTTGGACTGGCGGCACCTTGGCCCTGGGCCGGTCCGTAACCTTCATGGGCCGGGTTCCGTCGCCCACTGGGCCGGGCCGTAGCCACATGGGCCGGGTTCCGTCGCCCAAGAGCCGTGTCGCATAGCCAAGCTCAACGGAAGCACAGCGAGGGGTTTTTTCCCACAGGCGGGGTAAATCCGCCCCGGTGGGGTTCGAACCCCCCACCTGTGGAGTGCCGCCGGTTGCTTCGCACCAACTGGGCTAACAACCTTAGGCGCTATATTGAGTTCTACCCGTGAACTTGTCATATTTGTGCCAATGTATCCAATTAAATCCTTTATTGATTGATTAGATACTCTGTTGACCAGAAAAGATGGTTTTCTATGTCATGTAAGACCCTCTCATGGCTCTGCCTCACAGTTCACCTTTTTGTAGCACCTTCAGAGCAGCAGCTTCAGTTGATAGCTGACAGCTTCAGTTGTCCCACTTGACACTGATTATGAACTTTGAAATTACTAGTGTTTTTTTCCTGTCCCAGCTGCATTACTAGTTTTTTTTCCTCAGTTGCCTCACTTTGAACTGTCATATTGTAGGAAGTCAAATCTGCCTGAAGAAGTTGATGCCCTGGAAGTGAAATGTGCCCAGGTTGGAGGCTAAATATTTCAAGTGACTGAACTATGTCATTTAGGTTGTCTGAACTATGTGTCATTTATCTATGTCTGAACTGATGCACTATGCTGGATATGTGTCAAATAGTGACTTTGTTATTATATCATGCCATGTATTCCTAAGAACCTTTTTCATATGAATATATATATGGCTATAAAGATCAAGTATGCACTAGATTACCATGATTTGTGTGTTAAATGATGAATTAAACACTTCGCAGACAGCCAAACAGACAACCCATTGTACAAACTATCTGTTTAAGTTGTCTGTTTGTATCAAATAGACAGCAGCTGTCTACACAGTTGCACTTGCCCTAGTAGCGTGCGAGTCATTGAGCCTCTATGCCGCCCTGCTGCCGGCACCGTCGCCGTCTTCCTCTCGGCTACTTCCCGCTCTTCCCGGACCAGCTCAACGATCCAGCCGGGAAGAGGAGAGGCCGAGGTGCGGCGCCATGGACATGGAGCTCCTCGTCCTCCCAGCCTCTCCCACCGTCTCCTCCCCCGAACCCCCGGCGGCGACGAGGAGGAGGAAAATCCATCCTCCTTGTCGACATAGCCATCCACTACAGACGAGGTGGAGCCTCCCAACGCATCGAGCTGCAGCTACAGAGCACGACCACAGAGAGCGCAGCCGAGAAGCTCAAGCTGGAACCTGGAAGAAGCATGTGTTCAGTAAATCGTGCTTTGCATGGTATTCTGTAACCTGTGCAGGTCCTAGCAAGTTGGGCAAGTTGTGATTGTACTGCACACGTCAAAGACTAGAAATTGTGTAGATGGCAAATTGTAATCTAAATTGTGCTATCACTGGAACGAACAGAAAGTTGCAGAGCTCAACATGTTGTATTGTTCTGTACCACAATTGGTGCTTCGTATACCACAATTTGCACAATTTCTTATCACTGCGCAATGCTGCAGAGCACTATGCAACCACAAGTTACAGAACACAATGCAACCGCAATTTACAGAACAAAGTCAGATTCTTCATACTGCAGTTTGAACAACAGGACATTCCGTTTCTTCAGTATGCATTCAGTCGGACACAGAATGACAGAACATAGCAAGACGCATGGGCAGCGCACGGGCAGTGGGCGAGGGTGGGGCCGCTCTTGAGATGCCTGGCCACTCTGGGCGGCGCTGAGGAAAACGCTGGCATGCAAGGAATGAGATCGTGTGACGTCGATGAGCCGTGAGCCGTGAGCGGGAGGGCTGTCAATAATGAGCCGAGCTCGAGCGAGCCTGCCACCTCGAGCGGCAGCATCCCGAGCCGAGGCCGTTCTGAGCTTGAGATGTTGTTAATTTTTATTCACACCATATCCATAGCACCAATAAGATAGATAAAAAATATGTATAAGCGATCAATGAATAAATGGGAAGAGAAGATGAAAAACACATACATGAACATCTAGTCTTATTATTTAATATTTTTTTAACTCGTGCGACACAGCAGCTCGCTAGGTAACAGAACGCTCGCTAGCTAATGGAACGCTCTAGCCTCCAGCTATATTACTTTAGCTTTGAATGGTTGAAAAGTTAGTAGAGGTAATGAAGATGCATGCGCGTACCATGCAAATAAAAATACTCGAACTTCATCGAATAGCTCGATCTCGGATCGTTGGAGCTCATGAGCTCTAGGTTAGACCCATGCTCAACTTGATTCTTAGTATATGAATTGAGATTTTAACAAGTTAATTTTAAATAGCTTCGCGAGTCTTGAGCTTTTCCGATAGCCCTACTGAACGATAGGGGTGAACCGTGGATACTCAGCAAGTATAAATTAGCCAGTCGTGACACATTTTATTTCTTTACCTCTCTTTCTTCTTTTCTTATAATATTATCTTTTCTTTTTAGTATAATAGATGAAATGATAAAATTAGTTGATCATATTTTTAATAATACTCTATTTGGCTATATAAAATATGCTATAGCAATTGAATTGACTCTCCTCTAATGATTATCGTGCGGGGCCAATCTTTTCAATATTTGCTATTGTTCCAAATCTTAAATAGGTACACACAATATTATGAAATTTTAGCAAATAAAGTGAGAAAATAACATTCCATATAAATACTAATCAGCAAAATTTCTACAAGTGAGAAGTCACATATATATAACAAACAAGTTAGGAAACCATCTATATTCTCCAACTCGACTTTAGACGGTGGCTTAAGAAATGCAACTAAGAAAAACAATGATACGATAGTATAGAGCAACCATTTGATTTAGTACTTATAATAGATTTAATACTTATAATAGATGATGTTTCAATTGACGGTATTAAAATATTGAAAAGATTGACGTCTTATGATTCACCATTTGAAACAAGATCATTTTTAGCATAGTGATTTGCAACAAAATGAATGCGTTCTTAAAATAGAGTATAGAAATTTATATTATATTAACTTTTACCATACAATTTTATGACCTCTAACATATCAAATAATATATCTACCTATTTCTAGAAAGAACAAACTATATCCTTAGTTTATTATTAATTTTGGTCATCAAAATTTTCAGCAGATAAAGAATTGTAAGTGGACGGAGAGTTCACCTCTAGGTTGTAGTAACCTCCAACTTGAAATCGAAGTTGACTTATCTACTTTATAGACAAATAATTAGCAAGAGAGGAAGTGAAAGATCATGAGCAGGACCAAGTACACCGTGCCATAAACATGGAGGCGACATTCACAAGGTAACCATGCATAGCAAGGTAACCAACCACATAAGAAAACATCGGCGAGCGAACAATTGGCGAGCAAAAAAAAGGTTGGCTCGTTCATTAGACCATAGTATCTGGACGAGCATGCATGCTAATATGGTGGGCATTCTCCTCATTGCTAAGGTCAAAATCGTGTCATTCAGCATCGTGAAAGATGGCGGGAGATATTTTGAGGGAGGAGGATGGGTAGCGTTGTATGTAAGTCTTAAAAAGTGATAGAGGTCAAAATTTTATTTAAAAGGATTTTGAACAATATGTTGTCATGTAAAATTAAATTATACCGTCATAACATTTAAGGAGATGACGCTATAAAATCTTTACAGTATCACCCAGGAATGGCAATGGGTACCTGAAACCTGAAATTCGATGAATTTTACTCCATTAGGATACGGGTTTGGGTCAATCTTTAGATATGTATGTTTGTTAATGGGCAAAAAGTTCTACATGTTGGGTTTATGGACATGTGTTATTCCTGTAGTACAAAATCCCATAAATCCATTACCTCGGTGAAGTACTACATTTTGTTTGTAATTTTATTCCCTCTAGTACTTTATACAATAAATTATGAACTTGTTGCTCATTCTATAATTATGTAAACTAAGCCTTATTGCTTAGATAAATGTACTATATTTTTTAGTTGTTTAAATTGAAGCATAGTTGATAATGAGAAGAACATGTACGTATTGATCATTTTGCAATGGTGCGACCAATGAATAAAGAAATGTTCTCTGTCATGATTAACCCATCAGTACCCGTTAACCCGATGGGTATGGTTTGAGCAAAATTTTATACTCGTCACCGGTATGGATTTTTTAATGAATCTAAATAATTTTCGTGGGCACAAATTTGGGATGGCAAAATCTGCTGGGTTTGTACCCGTTGCCATCCCTAATCACCCCGTGACCATGCAAGGACATATTTGGTAGTACTATAACAAATTGTTCCCGCTAAAAAAATCTTACTCTACCTCAGTATTAGAAAACATACTCCACAACATTCCAGACCATATAGTTGAGCAAAAAATTACAATGATAGATATTTTATGCGCTAGCTATGTAACGACTAATATAAGCTATAAATAAGTATTAGACGAACATACACTCATGTGAAAATTTTATTGTTTGGTCTTAAGAAGTTATTGCAAGAGGATGGAATGCAGCAAACCATATCTAATTTTTCATAGAGAATGAAAACAATATAAAAACCTCCGTAGAAGCAGAAGATCGAAAAAAATTTGTTGGTATGGATGCAAATGTATAGTATCCACACAACACACACATTGTTTGCAGATGTAACTCTCTAGCAGCCAGTTCAGAAGATCAAATTGTTCGTCTTGTTTGAATGGCGAGCTGTTGGTAGCAGCTCTAGAAACTAGTTTGGTTGGTGCAGCTCTAGAAACCAGTTCAAGCGAACACGGCGTAGAATATGGAATAAATACATTTGTTGTGATAAACCCAGTATATGTACACCTAATTTTTATAGTCTCGGTCCACCACTACTTGGATCCACCCCGCCAAGAATCAACGTTATCGTTGTGCAAAACAGCTACCCTCAAACAGTGCCCGGAGAAGAGTGCAAGGGGCAGCTAACTACCAGACACCAGGATAGGGAAAATTAACCCTTAACGAGCAGATACAAGAAGCATACCGTTCGATAATTTAGCTAGTTTCCGCACAAATTGCTAAACCTAGCAGCTATAATCAAGCACTCTAACCCCAAATGTAGCACAAATCAAAGCAGCAGACGTCAACTGCCAACTCCACTACAACAACATCGGATCGGCTACCCTAACACGCAGCAAAACAATCCACGATGGACCAGATGAATTCTGGAGTGCGAGTGCGGCGCGGCATTCCGGATCCCTCACTCTCATTCCGGATAACCTTCAGCAGACAATGCATCGTGGACAGCAGGTAGAAACCTTGAACCTGCTAGGACACCATGGCCATCACTATCACGCACCACAAAACCCCACGCACCTGTCTTCTCCTTCTCATGAAAAGCTCCATCAGAATTGATTTTCAGAACTTCAGCTGGTGGGGGGTTCCACTTATGACAGACTCTCATAGTTTCTCTACTATTATTGATATTGTTATGCTGAATACCAACAATCCCAGCAGCGAGCACAGATGCTTTACTCGCAATCTCAAACACCGAAGGCACTTGTTCTCCCACATTAGCCTTATTCCTTCCCATCCACCAAGACCACAACAAGCAGATGATCAGCTGTTGTTTGTCCCGGTTCAAACGTAAGATATGCCTGACCACCTCCTTTGCTGAGCCAAGTGTGAGCAGATGCAGACGCACATCCTCCAGATTCAGGTGCTGCCAGCATTTCTTTACCAATTTGCACTTTAGGAAACAATGCCCACCATCTTCATCAAGACGCCAACACATTGGACAGCGAGTATCAATCTCCATGCCCCGTCGAACAATGTTCATCCGCAGGGGAAGACTATTATGTGCAAACCTCCATATGAACTATTTCACCTTTGGAGTACAATCAATCTTCCAAATTTGGCTCCAAAAATTACCCACAGCACTAGTATCCACGGAACTTGTTGAACCAACCTGCCTCGCCTTCTTCTGCTCCCGGCCATCCTCAAGTACATGGTATGCTGACTTTACAGAGAACGAACCCCTCACATCATAATGCCACGCTAGAGAATCACTATAGCCTTGTTTCACAGGAATGCTCAGAATATGCTGAACATCTTCCTCCCAAAAAATCTATCGCACCAAGTCCTCATCCCAACCTCCTGTGCAAGGATCCAAAAGCTCAGACACTTTGTTCAGCAGTGTCCTACCTCTAGGTGTGATTGGTCTTCTCGTGACACCCTTTGGCAGCCAAGGATCACACCAAATATTTATCCTGGTCCCATCCCCAACTCTCCAAACCATACCCTCCTTTAAAACACCAAGGCCACGTAAAATGCTCCGCCAACTATAAGATATACCAGGTTTTTCTTTTGTCTGCAGAGGATCACCATTAGGGTAGTACTTGGCCCGAAGGACCTGTGCACATAGAGAACCAGGGTCCATAATAAGTCTCCAACCTTGACGTGCCAACATTGCAAGATTAAATAGATGCAAATCCCAATAACCCAAACCTCCCTTCTCCTTCCTGCTACACAAACGCTCCCAAGAAAGCCAGTGCAACTTGTTTTCTTTTTCTTGATTCGACCACAAAAATCTGCAGATCATGGAGCCGATGTCGTCGCAAAGTGTTTTGGTAAGATCAAAACAAGACATTGCATATGATGGAATTGCTTGCGCAACAGCCTTGATAAGCACATCATTTCCAGCCTTGGACAACAATTTTTCCTTCCAACCCTGAATTTTATTCCAAATCCGCTCTTTCAGATAGCTAAAGGTCTGAACTTTTGATTTACCCATACTCACAGGAAGGCCAAGATACTTATCATTCCTTGCTTCTGCACTAATCTCAAGATTTGTCATCAGTGCCAATTTGACCTCCTCACTTGTATTTCTACTAAACATAACTGTCAACTTATCTTTATTTATGGTCTGGCCCGAGCAATCTTCATATAGAGATAGCACATTTTGCAAATGTTCTGCACTCCCATCAACAATTTTAAAGAGTAGTAGGGAATCATCCACAAACAACAAGTGATTGATACTCGGAGCCTCCTGACAAACACGGACACCTATTGTCTCACCCCTTTCCTCCGTTGCGTTCAACAAACAAGAGAAGGCTTCAGCACATATCAAAAATAGAAAGGGAGAAATTGGATCTCCCTGTCTTAAACCACGTTGGGGAATAATTTCCTCTGTCAGCTCACCATTTACACAGAAGCGGTACTTGATTGTTGTAACCATATTCATCAACTTGTCCACCCAGTCTTGCTGAAAACCCAATTTATATAACATCAGGCGCAGAAACTCCCACTCGACCCGATCACACGCCTTGCTCATGTCTAGCTTCAGGGCCGCATAGCAATCCGCCCCTTTCCTCTTGTTCTGCATATAGTGAGTTAACTCATAAGCAAGTAAAACATTATCCGTGATAAGTCTCCCCGGGACAAAAGCACTTTGGTTCAAACAAATCACATCTGGCAGCACCAGTTTCAGTCAGTTGGCTAATACCTTCGAGGCGATCTTGTACACCATTCTCTCAGGGTTCTGAACCTTTGGGATCAACACCACAACGATATCATTCCAGCTTTCAGGCATAGGACCACCATTCAGCACTTCTGTGACCTCCTTGACCACATCCTTCCCCACTATTTTCCAGAATTTCTTATAGAACAAAGCTGGCATACCATCAGGGCGAGGAGCTTTCAGGTCCCCCATACTATCAAGGGCAGATTTGATTTCTTCCTCAGTGTAATCCTTGGTAAGCTCATCATTCATCGCCACGGTAACACGGGACGGTACATGCTGCAAGACCTCCTCAAATCTAGTACCTGCACTAGAGGTAAATAATGCAGAATAAAAGTCAGTCACCATTTCTTGAATTCCTCCCAAATCCTCTACCACACTTCCATCATCCTTCACCAGCCATTTAATCTGATTCCTCCTCCTCCTTTCTGTAGCATATTGGTGGAAAATTTTTGTATTTTAATCCCCATATTTCAGCCTGTGAGATGTCGCTCGTTGTCGCCAATACAGCTCTACCTGATCCTCCAATTTTTGCACCCGATATTTGAGAATTTCCTCTTTTGCCACACTGTCATGGCTGATGGGGCTCCGTCTACATAATTCCAATGCCTTCTTTGCATGTTTTATGCGTCTCTCCAAATCACCAAGACAATTTGTGCTCCAATCTCAGAGTTCGGCCGCTACTTCTTGTATAGCTGTTTCCACCTTACCACCTCTCACCTCCGTCGTCAGCCTCCACGCGTTCTCCACAATCATTTCACAGTTTTCCTCCTGAACCCAACTCACCTCAAAACGAAAAGGGGAACACCCACCAGAACGCCTGCGATCCACCTCTTTCTCCATGGTGACCACCACCGGCATGTGATCTGAGTGGCAGAGATCACCATTACGAACATGATAATCTGGAAATTGCGCTCGCCATGCCCCATCCGCCACCGCGCGGTACAGTCGCTCGCGAATGTACTGGTCACAGGAATGACTATTATTTCTCCATGTGAATATGTCTCCCGTAAAACCAAGGTCAGTCAGAGAGCAATCCTCCAGCGCATGCCTGAATCTGTCCATGCAGATTTGTGGTCTAGGCACGCCCCCATCTTTCTCATGACTGAATAAGATTTCATTGAAATCACCCAAACAAAGCCAGGGATGCCTGCGGCCTGCGTTGAGGGTTCGCAGTGCCTTCCAAGACCGCTCATTCTGATCTGTTTTGGGCCCACCATAGAAGCCCGTAAGTCGCCAAACAAAACCATCTCTCTCCACCACAGCACTATCAATGTACAGCTGAGACATTGTACGCAGCTGGAAATTAATCCCATTGCGCCAAAAGATTGCTAAACCACCACTTCTCCCTTCACAATCTTTCATCACCATGTTTGTCAAACCCAAACGCCACCGCAACCACTCGATTTTGCCCCTGTCCAGCTTGGTTTCAGACAGAAACAAAATGTCAGGGTCCTCCTCCTTCTGCATATTCAGAAGGCTACGAATTGCCGGGCCGTTCCCCAATCCCCGACAATTCCATGCGATAATCTTCATTGGTTCTTGCATTTTGTGAGGTCAATCTCAGTTTTTTCTCCTCTGTCTCCACATCATCAGAATTAATCAGGTGTCGCTTCCTCTCTGTCAGCATAGACAGATCAACATTCCCCTTTGGCTCACTGCTGCGAGCTATTTTTTTATACGTTCCCGGCCTGTGTTTGGCTCCCGCATTCACATTCCCCTCCGGTTTCTCCACCTCTGGAATCAGAGGCTCCCCATCTACGTGCATGTCCTGTTGCGCCCTGTTCACGTGCCCCTCTGCATTCTCCACAACAGTCTTCTCTGCCTTCTCCTCCAAGCCTCCTCCGTTTCCAGTCTCCTCTCCTTTTCCTTCCACCCCAACACCAGCAAACAAAACACGCTTGGAAGTAGTCTCCACGGAGTTATGATGCTGAATTTTCAGAGGACTAGTCACTTCATCATCCTCCCCCTTCTTGCTAGCATCTCCGTCAGATGTCAAAGCCCCTGAGTTCTTCCTCCAAGAAGGGACAAAGCACCTGAGCTGCTCCTCCTCCCCAGGGATCCACGCCCCCCTCCACCAGACCTCCATGAAGGGACAAAGCGCCCCCACTGTTCCGGTCACCAGACATCTCCTCCCCCCTTCTCCTTTCCGGGATACACCGCAGCTTCCTGGAGAACTGTTGCACATCACCTTCTGCAATTTTCACCCCGCTGGAGTGGTCAGTATGACCGATAATGCCACAGGTGTAACAAAAGTCAGGCATATACTCATATTCCACAGGACACCACCGTGGTTTTCCTTCTTCCCCAGCACACACCGTCACACCCCGCATAAGCAGCTTCCTAATATCCAACCTCACCTTGATCCTGAGAAAACGGCCCACTGCAGAATCATTTTCATCAAGATCCATGCACATGAACGTGCCAATTTCACCACCAATAGCTTCACCTACCACCCTCGTCATCATGCCTAGGGGCAGCTTCATGACTCGGATCCAGATCGGGATGAAAGAGAACTCCATCTCATCAATAGTTTTTGTTGCATCATAATCCACCAGCACAACCAGATCCTTCCCAAACATCCATGGGCCCTCCTCCAAGGCCCGCTCCCCCCCACCCACCCCAGCCTGCAGGAAGGTGAACAGGAAGTGATTTTCACCCAAATCCTTGCAAAGGAAACCCTGATCGGGCACCAGATTCTTCCCAAGGTTTGCCTCAGGCCTTCCTCACTAACCAACTTTTCTGCAAGGACTTTTCCAACAGCCCGTGGATCAGCCGACCCCACCTGCACCACCAAAACCTCAACCCTAATTCCCTTCTTCTCCGCCGTCGACAACTTCATGTGTTCCATCATCCCTTCCACAATCTCCATCTCCTCCAGAACTTGCAGAAATCCGCCTCCCTCCACAGAACGACGAGAAAAACGGATCAACGTGAACCAGCAACAACTAGGGCGGCTAGCAGATTTTGGTTCGGCTCCAAAAGGAGAATTTGACGTGGACACAGATGTGGGATGGGACGACTACTCGATGATCTGATCTCTGCAAAGAAATCAGATCAGGAACAAGGGAGAAAGGACGTGGAAACGACAGTGAAACCCTAGTCGCCGACTTAACCCCGAGTCGCCTAGGAGACCTAGGCGCCGAGGACCCGTGACGCGAGTTTTTTGATAGGAGAGGGCTGTTGTCACCTGCAGTGTTGATTTGCGGGAGGAGTCCAACTCAGCAACAGTTCTAATTACAGCCATAACGTTGGCACCTGCGGTACGTCCGCTTCAAGAAATTATCACCCGAAGCGATATATAACCAGGGATTAGTGGATCACGGCTCTTCAGTCTGGTCTGTGGAATTATTTTTATTTCCCGCTGCAGCGTGTGTAGGATTATTTGTTCTTCCTGCTGATGCGCTGGCTTACATTGCAGGCTTGCATTGCAGCCTTGCACTGGAAGTAAACGCTAGTGCCATGCAGCGACGCGAGCCTTTTCCGCGTGGACGGATGCAATTGAAAATTCAAGCGGCCTTTCCATGCATCAATGGCATGCAAGCATCCTCCTTTCATTATAATTACATCGTCTTTATCAGGGCACGGAGCATACCAGTACAGTATACACCGAGAAAAAGCCTTAAAAAAATACTCCACCAAAAAACAATGTGCACGAGCTCGATGGTGAAAAGGGAGTGATGAGTGGCTGGAGCACAACCAGAGAGCCACACACACACCTGCGTGAACGAGCTTTTCAGTGCTCGGCTAGCACCACTTCGTTTCATCAGCAGGAGCCAGAGATCGATCACCCGTCGCCATCGGCCTCGGCCATGTCGTCCGAGGCGACGCTGGAGCACACGCCGACATGGATCGTGGCGTCCGTGTGCTCCGTCATCGTCCTCATCTCCCTCGTCTTCGAGCGAGCGCTCCATCACCTCGGCAAGGTGAGCAAAACTGTCACCCGGCTCTTAGCCTCTTATACAAGGCATTCCAAATCAGCTGGCGAGCTGACAAGTCTCGATCGATGCGTATACATCACGAGCGCAGGCACTGGAGCGCCGGAGGGTGACTCTGTACGAGGCGTTGCTGAAGCTCAAAGAAGGTTCGAGCGAGACGGCCATCGTAATTGTCGCCGTCGTAATGCATGTCCAGTGTTTAATTTGCCTTGTGCATGCTTTCTGATCGAGCCGTGGGACGCTCCTTGTTCGTGTAACCATTTTTCAGAGCTGATGCTGCTCGGGTTCGTCTCGCTGCTGCTCGTCGTCTTCCAGGACTTGATACAGAAGATCTGCGTCGACAAGAGCCTCATGGAGCACTGGTGGCCGTGCCTTGGTGGGAACAGCGACAAGGCCTCGGTGGTGGCGGCGCACCAGGGGACGTCTATTAATCGCTCTCTGCGATTGGATTTCATCCAATCGCAGAGGCCGAGCGCCCCCGCCCGCCCCCGCCGACGACCACCTCCCTCGGCTCCGGCGGCCTCCGCCGCCACACTAACCTAGCTCGCCGCCCAGCCGCCGCCACGCCGCCTTCTCTTTGCCCCCGCCGCCGGCACCGCCCACCGGGGATCCTGCCCCGCCCGGCCGGCGGTGCTCCCGCGCCGCCTCGCCCTCCGCCTGCCAAACCGCCCCCGTCGCTGCTGTACCGCCTCCCCGAGGTCAGACGTCACAGCTGGTATCAGAGCCGAAATGCATCGAGGGTGGTACGAGCATAACTAATTTTCAGATATTGCAAATGAAAAATGGATTTCTGGTGTAGGATGGAAATAGTTTAGTAGTGAGGGTGAGATTACTCGAATATTACTCGAAATAGCACTATATAGTCCTTACTAGAGGCGTACCAAGATGTTAGTTTTGGGTGAGAGAGAAACGTAAGACGCTCATGCATCATGCATCATGGCATTTAAATTTTTTGGTTGCATGTGAAAGTTTGGCACGGTAGTTCATGTATTAAATAGTGCATCATTGCATTATGGTTTTCGAATTTCAGTTAGTATTTTGGTTTAAGGGTTGGTGCACAGTTAGGGCTTATAATTTTATTTCTGCTGGGGACCGGTCTGACCGGTCTTGGCCACCGGTCTGACCGGTTGATCGACGTCAAGCTCATGCAGATCCATGCAGACCGGTCTGACCGGTCTGTTGCACCGGTCTGACCGGTTGAGCGCGGACAGAGACCCCTAAGTTGTGTTCGAATAATTGATTTTCGGCGATTTCTTCCATGATTCGGATGTTAGTTGTAGTCAAGATTTTTCTTAAGTAATCAGAAAAATGTAACTAACCCAGTCATGGTTGAATGCAGAATGGGAGAGCCACCAAACCCTCCTGAGTTGGCCCAGGCCGTTGCGGCCATGCTCACTGGGCACGACGAGCAAACAACACTCCTCCGAGAGCTGGTGGCGCAGGGCAGAGCGCCACAACCTGGACATCACCACCAGCCGCCTGCTCCTGGATATCCAGAGTTCCTGGCTACTCAACCACCGCTCTTTCATAAGGCGGATGAACCACTGGAGGCAGACAGCTGGCTTCGGACTATCGAGTCCAAATTCACCCTACACCCGTACAATGATGGGGACAAGGCAGGATTTGCCGCTCAGCAGCTTAGGGGCCCAGCACGCACATGGTGGGACAATCATGTGACAATGTTTCCCCCCGAACACCCGGTTTACTTGGGCACAGTTCAAGGAAGCCTTCAGGGCACATCACATTCCAGCGGGAGTGATTAGAAGGAATCTCACAGAGTTCTTGGCCCTGAAGCAGGGCAATAACAATGTTCTACAGTACTCCCAGGCCTTCAATAATTTATCGCAGTACACGGGATATCACGTAGACACTGATGAGAAGAAGCAGGCTTGCTTCAGACAGGGGCTCAGTAGTAAGCTCCAGGATCGCTTGGCAATGGTCAAGTTTGACAGTTTCAGTGAGCTGGTCAATGGGGCTATCATACAGGAGGACGCCCATCTAGCTCACAAGGCGGAGAAAAAGAGAAAGGCGCCGGTAGCGGGATCTTCTAGTAGTGCCCCTCAGATGTTCCGTCTGGTGCAGTCGGGCCCACAGCGAGCCCCCTTTCAGCACCAGCCACAACAGCAGTGGGGATACAGGCCCCCTCAGCACACTCAGCCACAGGGGACAGTTAGGCCTCCTGTTCCTCAGCAGAATGAGCAGAAGGTGTGGGTGCAGCAGCCGGGGATGCGCCCCAATTTGCTTCCGTGCTACAACTGTGGACAGCTTGATCACTTTGTACGAAACTGCCCACTGCCACCCAAGCAAAGCCAGCAGTCGAGCCAGCAGGGTTAGAAGCAGCAAGTGGCTCACTTCAAGCCAGGACAGGTGCACTACACCACCCTCGAGGGTATTCCTGAGGGAGCTCCAGTGATGGCGGATACGTTCTCAGCAAATGAACAACCCGTTACAGTGTTATTTGATTCAGGGGCGTCTCATACCTTTATTAGCGAGGGGTGTGTTGTTAGACTGGGGTTAAAAATTGAAAGCATGCCCAAGCCATACCATATTCATTCACCTGGGGGAAAGTTAATCACCAATCACCCAGAGTAAACCTAGGAACCTTGGCGCGGCGAAAATCGCCCACCAACTCCAAATACCTTCTAGGATCTAGTTCAGGGGTTCATGTGGATGCTTTGGACCAGAGGAAACCACCTAAAACCTTCTAGAACAAGAGATCGATCCAACTCCTAAATTTACCTTGAATGGCTCCTTCCCCCACGAAGAACTCGCGAATCCCGCGTCACCCCATGGAGGAGAACTTGGAGGAGATGATCCTTGACCGATTTGATGCTCTCCCCGCCCTTGGAATCCAATGGAGAGGATGGATTTGGGAGTGAGGGTTTGAGGGAGGGGAGCTCGGGAGAGGGAGGAACGGGGCACTGAGGGGATGAGTGAGTCGTTGGGAGAGAGAGGAGAGCGATTTAAATGCTGTGGGGCCCAAAACCGCCAACTCGGGTTCGACCGGTCAAACCGGTCGCCCATACCGGTCAGACCGGTCCGGGCCAATCTGCCAGCAGAAGTTTTTGGTCACAGTTTTGATCGTGCCAATTTACTCTAGTGGTCATGGTTAGTGTAAATTATGGTGATTAACACCTGGGTGTTACAGCCGCCCCCGGCCCTCTCCTCTAGGTCCGGCGGCCATGGAGCCCGCCCCACCCCCCAGCAACCCAGAACCCTAAAGCTCCGCCGCCTCCCGCCACCACCCCGGCCGCCGGCGACCTCGCCGGCCGCCGCCCGCCCCACCAACCATCCCCTGGACCCCAGCAACCCCCCTCTCCTAACCCCGGCGCCAACCACCATCGCGAGCTGGAGGTTGAAGAAGCACAGTGCACACGGGCCCACCTGTAGAGCGCCGCCTCCCTTCTGCGATAGGTCGCATTCCAGTAGCGCGCACGATGAATAGCCTCCCCCGCGCACCACGGGGCTGCCTCCACGTTTGCTGGCACCGGCAGGAGGATGCTCAAAGGAGGGGCGACTTTTGGTCACTGTGCAAGCAAGGTAACCCCATCAACAACTTAAAGTTTTGGGTTGAATTGGTAGTAAATAGATGCGTGCAATCCAATATGATACCACGCTAACGCTAGAATGTCTCGATTTTGAATACTCGTAGACGCAATTAAAATAAATAATTGTGCTCCTTTCTTCATCAATTTAGGTTAAATTGACTTGTGCATATATATGAATTTCCAAATTCGTCACCCTCGGTCCTCATGCTAGGCACAATCATATTTTTTTTCTAATTCCGGGAGGAGGATAGAATTATATTAAGACTATTTTTTACTACGACATTGCAGAACTATATAAGCACGTAAATTTTAGTTTGCAATTTAGTCAAATTTATGTTTCCTAGAGGATTTATATCGGAAAAAGTGGTATTTGCACTCTGGCTGAGGATGATCCAGACCTAACCTCACTAATATTAGGCTAAAGGTGCTTCAAGGTTCTTGCTTCTTTTTCTTTTTTTTTGAAGGGATGGAGCAGTTCACTTTTGTTAGGCATCCATACAGGCATACCTGTTATTCTAAAGAACTTGACCCATACTGCCCTTTGGTCTTTGGTAGTGCAAAGTTTAATTTGAGAGGCATCTTAGCCAGGAAAATGAGCCAAACTGGCTGAGAAAAGACGGGCAGACACTCTGTGACACTACAGTTTTCTTTTCATTTAATAAAGCAACGAATAATATAGTGCTACAGTTTAATAATGTGGAGTAGAAACTAATTTAAAGATTTCAAAACGTGATCTTTTTTTTTGTTACAGGGAAAAGTCCCATTGCTCTCGCGTCACGCCTTAGAACAGATACACATCTTCATCTTCGTTCTGGCCATCACGCATGTCGTTCTCAGCGCCGTCACCGTGCTCCTGGGACTCCTACAGGTCCGTCCATTCCATGCGTGCTGATTCCATCTAGTCTGCACCCAACCGCCTCATCTCTCTGAATTCAGAACGTTGGCATGCAGTTTGGCACTCCATGAAAATCAGTCTAATACTGTACATGTTCAGATGAGGAAATGGAAGCACTGGGAGAACAGCATCCAGGAAGAGGGCAGCACTGGTAGGACTACACAACGGCTGTAACATGAGCATCGATTTGAAGTTTTTTTGTTTTTGGGCAACCGGTTGGCATTTTTTTTCGCGACCGTGTCTGAGCACATTTTTCATTAAGAGGAAAGCAGTTACAGACACAATCTTGATGCGATCAAGCGGAGCTTGACCAGCACAAGAGCACAAAAAACTAAAAATAGACAAACACTGAAAAAACATACAAACAAACGAGAAAACATAACGATAACACGAACAACAACAGAGCAAAATAGAGAAGACAAAGGGCACAACCCACCCCTCTATCCAGAATCCAACCACTGAGTCTGCTAGCAGAAACAACAACGTCCAATGTGCAAAGGTCTACGACCTAACAAAGGTGGCAAAGCATCCACCCGAACAACCAACCACGGCGGCAAAGTATCCGCCCGAAGCAAACTTGAACCAACGCGACTGACGGCGGCAAAGCATCCGCTAGACCGAAACGACGGCAAAGCATCCGCCAGCGAAGAGAATTCGACGACCAAGCGCGACCTGGATGATGCAGATGAAATGAAACGAAGGCAGGTGCAGAAGCAGAAACTCTCCAAAGAGAGCAGATGACCGCCACCAGCAAAGCTTCGAAGACAACGCCTCCAGGAAGTAAACGACGCCACAGGCGCCGTCGTCGTCCGACCAACATGGTCTAGGTTTTCACCCGGAAGTCAAGCTGACGAGGGAGGAAAAGGGCGGAAGGATGATGGCTTCAAGAAGGTAAACGACGCCCGCAAACGTCGTCGTCATCGGTCCGCAAGCGGATCCAAGGCTTTCGCCACCACCCCTTTCCAACCCAGAGCCGACGGCCGTCGCACGGCGAGGGGTAGGCGACAGGCCGCCACCTGCAGTAGTGAGCTCCGACGAGGGAGAGCCGCGCCCGGCGAGGGAGGAGCCCCAGCTAGTGGAGGGCCGTCCCCGGTCAAACCCGACGCGGGAGCCCAGATCCGGCCCGGGGCAGCCCGATCCGGTGAAGGGGACGCCGGACCCGACGGCCACGGCCAGCGACCGGAGGCGGCACAGTGAGGATCCAGGTTCGCGAGGCCGGCTGAAAGGTAGCCGCTGTAGCCGCGCCCCACCAGCAGCCTCGGCCGCGGACGCCGCTGCCTAGGCGCCCGCAGCCGCGGGGGCCGCTGCAGACGCTGCCGACCGGCCGCCGCCGCCATTGCCGCGACCCGCCCGCGGCCAGGCCGCAATAGGCTCCGCCGCCGCGCCCAGGCCGCCGATGCTGCGTCCCGCCAGCGCCCCGGCCGACGCAGACGCCGTGGCATCACCCAGACCGCCGCCGCAGACGCCGCCGCCGCAGCCGCACCCCGCCCGCGGCCAGGCCGCAGCAGACGCCGCCGCCGCGCCCAGGCCGCCGATGCCGCATCTCGCTAGTGCCGCGGCTGCTGCAGACGCCGTGCCCGCGGCCAGGCCGCCGCAAGCGCCGCTGCCGTGCCCAGACCGCCGCCGCGCGCCGACACCGCACCCCACCGCGCCGAGGCACCGGGAGAGCAGATCAGGCGCCGACACCGCACCGCCGCGGCGCCGAGGCACCGCCGACCGCAGCAGAGGAAGCCGATGAGCGGGAACGGCCGGGAAACACCGGGAGAGCGCAGATCCGGCCGCCATCCGAGCAGATCCGGTCAGCCCCGACGTGGATCTCGCCGCCGGCTGTGCTCACGGTGCAGCAACAAGGAGAGAGCCGAAGGAGGGAAGGGATTGGGGGAGGAAGAGGAGGAAGGGGACAAGCTGATGGCCGGGCTTCCGCGGGCAGCTCCGACGGCGGGGAGGGTAGAGAGCGTGGGGGGCGGGCGGGGGGGGGGGGGGGGGCGAGGTGGGGGGACTGGGGACGGGGCGAGTCAAACTTCCAACATTATATGCCACACGAGGGGAGTTACCAGTTGGCATTTTCAAACGATGAGACTATCTGAATAACTGATGCGCCATCAACTGCAGCTCCGAAGATGATCAAGCGAGTGCAGAAAATCAAGTTCATCCAGGATCGGTGCAAGGGGCGCGAGAAAGTCACCTGGGTCATAATATGGATGGTCTGCAACTGTGACCTCATGCTACTTCTTTGGTACTGATTACTTGATGATGAATGCCTGAAGTTCACCAGAGGTGTCTTCTTGCTTTCAGCGATCGTTCTTCAAGCAGTTCTACGGATCAGTATCCAACGATGACTATGTCGCAATGAGGCTTGGCTTCGTCATGGTAAGTACTACCTGTCATTGTTCTGTGAGGCTTGGTTCTGTACTATGATCTTTGTCTCGTGGTTGACAGGAGCACTTTAGGGGGCACCACAAGTTCAACTTTTATGACTACATGATCAAAGCTCTGGAGAAAGATTTTAAGAGAGTAGTTGGTATAAAGTAAGTTATAATTCTTTTTTTTTGCTGTTCTTGGCAATTATTCTTTTTCTTAGGTAGCTTCTGAACTTGTGGTACAACTGGCACATCAGTAACCGCTTTCGAGTACGTTCTAATGCAGATGGTATTGCTGGATATTTGTGATGATCTTTTTGCTAGTCAATATCACCGGTGCGCTTACTCTTTCTACATCATTTCTCGTTCTCATTTTTCTCAATCCATTACCTAAGATGTTTTAAGCCCTTGTTTAGTTGCATCCAAAATTCCAAAACTTTGTAAGATTCTCCATCACATCGAATCTTTGAACACGTGCATGAAGTATGAAATGTAGCTAAATAAAATAACTAATTACACAGTTTATCTGTAATTTGTGAGACGAATCTTTTGAGCCTAGTTAACTTATAATCGGATAATAATTAACAAATACAAACGAAAGTACTATAGTACCAAAATTTCAAAAGTTTTTGCAACTAAACAAGGGCTAAGTAGCATGCATGGCACAAGTTGACCCATGAGGCAATGATTTGTTTCAATCTCTTGGTTCAGGGTGGCACTCCTATTTCTGGATCTCGTTGGTCCCGTTGTCTGTAAGTTCCATTTCTGGATTATCCAAACAGAGCTAGAAGTAGTCCATCTCTGTTCTCTAAAGCTTTCTGTTCAGTGTTCTGATGTATGAAACACTCGGGGATTTTTTTTTTCCGGCCTCCTGTCGTTTCCCATGTTTGCAGCTGCTGCTTCTGATCGGAGCAAAGCTGGAGCACATCATAAACAAGCTGGCCTACGAGGTCGCCTCGAAGCACGCCGCCGGGCAAGGGGAGGGGGGCATCGTCGTGCGCCCTTCCGACGAGCTGTTCTGGTTCCACAGCCCCCGGCTCGTGCTCGTCCTCATCCACTTCATCCTGTTCCAGAACGCGTTCGAGTTCGCGTATTTCTTCTGGACACTGGCACGCCTCCCTAAGACACCGTACCGTACAGACCTTGCTCCACACAGTCGTTCGATCAATCGCTTTACCGTTGGGGATGCCTGAAGTGAAAACATAGACCCCGCTTGTCAACCTTGACATCGTCCTTGACCGTGCTGCTGCAACGCAGGCGATGTTCGGCGTCAACTCCTGCGTCATGGACAGACCGGGGTACAGCGTGTCGAGGATCGCCATCTGGTACTGTGGCTGGAGCCTGCTTTCAATCTCCTCTTCAGGTCAATGCAACGTAGATACCTGAACCTGACGCACACTTGTTCTGTTCCTCCAGCGTCGTCGCCCAGGTGCTCTGCAGCTACAGCACGCTCCCCCTCTACGCCATCGTGTCTCATGTCAGTAGGCCATAGAAGAATCAGGGACCACGAGTCTCACGCAGAAATCCTTTATTTCCTGATGATGGAGGCTTTACTGAACTGTTCGTAGTTTTAATTCTCCTCCTGTTTGTGGACTGTGTGTGTTATTCGATCAGATGGGGAGTTCGTTCAAGAGCGCGGTGTTCGCCGACGACGTCGCCGACCATCTCAGGGGCTGGGCCGACGGCGCGCGGAGGCGCATGAGAAGGTCTGCCACGGCTGGCGACGCCGCCGGCTGCGGAAGTTGGAAGGGAGGAGCCGCCCAGACCAGCTTCGCCGCTTCGGCGCATCTCGTTCTGAGGAGAGAAGCCGCGCGCATACTCTGCAGGGCACGAGCATGCAGTGCGCCAGTGCCACACTGCCACTTCGTCTGGGCCTCTCGGGTCACCCGTGGTTAGCTCTACACACAAGACTGAAAGAGGATGTGGTGTATGTGATTGTGTTTTTGGCTTCGTGGTTAAAGGCCGCTGATTGTTGCTTATTTGAGACTAGAGAGAGAGTTGATCTGTTTTGTTCATCGGCATCTTGGAGTCTATGCGTGTAGTATGCTGATCGATTATTTCTCTAAGGTTTTACTTGCGTATCATTATAAAAGTTGTCTCTTATCTGTGTACCATCACAAAATTTTAAAGTTCTTCAATACCATCGAATGAAGTTTTCTTTCCCTACATTCCACTCCATCCACATTCCATCTAATTTTTACAGTTTGCCTATCCTTATGTATGGGCCCGGTCCCTGAAACTCCCTCTTCTCTCCCCACACTGCCGAGCGGAATGGTGATGTGGCAAGCAGGGACGTCGACAGGTTCAGCTGCCGCGGTAGAAAGGTCGTTCCTAGCGGCACGGCGATAGAATAGCACGGGAAAGGGTCGGAGAGGACGAGGAGCTCACCGAGGTTCCGTTTTGCGGATCGGATCGAGCGGAGGATGGCCGAAGAGGAATAGTTGACGGAGGCCTGAGTTTCGACAAAGTTTTAATGTAGGCGGATGGAGATGCGGCAGCTCAGGGTACGTAGTTGCGCAGGATGAAGCCGCGAAGAGGCGGAGGATAGAGGTTGACGAGGAGGACGACGATGCGAGGGGGCCGGCTCCCAGGTACAGCGTGACGTCGGTGTGCGACGGTGGAGGGACATCCGGACTTGGTACCGGCGCACATAGAAAGAGAATGTTTTGTTTCTTGTGGGTCTAGCTCACGTAGGTCTTGCGCGCCTGCCTCCGGAACAGGGAGCCACGTGGCTGGGAGCAGTCGAACCCGACCTCCAGCCTAAGCCCCAGGTAGAGCAACGGCAGGAGCAACGGCGACGAGGAGCCCGCGCACAGCGATGCGCGGTGTCCGACATGGATGGCGAGAGGACAACGGCGACGAGGTTCTGTTTGGTTTCCTAGCACAATTTATACTAGGAACTTTGACTAATAATTATTAGTATTAAATGAAGTCAGTTTGTAAAACTAATTCCATAACCCCTGCGCTATTTTGCAAGACGAATCTAATGAGACCTTTGACCGCACGATTAGACGATAGTTACTGTAGTATCACTGTAGCCAATCGGGGATTTTTTGGCTCATTAGATTCGTCGCATAAAGTTACACCTATCTGTGAAAAGGTTTTGCAAATAGACTTCGTTTAGACCTCCATGCATGAAAGATTTCCGTGCTACTGTTCATAGCACGAGGGAACCAAACGGGGCCAAAGTTGGCGCTGGCGTGGCAGAGCACGGACAACGTCAGCATCGTCGACTCTTCGTCGTCAATCTTAGGTGCGCGCGAGCTCCACCCCGTTCGCTGCATCACTAGTTCCATCCGGCAGTGTGGAGAGAGAAGAGGGAGTAGATAGAGTTTTGTGGACCGGGTCCACATGGTAGGACAGGCCAATGGGCAAACGGTGAGAATCAGATGGAAGGTGGACAGAGTAGTATGTAGAGGAAGAAAACATCATCTATTATCTTATTATTTGGCCAATAAACGAATCCTCCACGTTCGCTCTCAAGGCCTAAAAATTCCCACGTTGATCGGAAAAAATAAAAATAAAACTACCCACCACTGCCACTATGATAAAAAATTAGCCTAAAATACTCATGTGTCTAATTAAAAATCACCTACCAATGCCATTATGAAAAATTAAATATGACAAACATATACTATTAATAAAAACTAAAGCTAACAACAATTAATCAAAATAAAATAGAAAATAAGAATAATTATATGCATAATATTACTAAAGCTCATCAAATCAAATTGTTATTATAGGTAGATTGTATTTGAATTGTTTTAACCAACAATAAGACATATTTAAAAATAATGAACAGGGTGATGTATGGTAAAAAAAGTAAATCTTTAAGTAAGGATACAACGATTTGCAAATTTTTGAATTTCAATACTAGACGCGCAAATGCGCGGGCTATAGGCCTAGTTCTATAGTACTGGAGAACAAACTTTTAAAATTTATGATGATACACCGTTAAGAGTAGGGGTGGTAAAGGGACTTGAAATTTGACTTCGATAATTCAAGGGCCAGGCTCTAAAAGGATCGGAATCTAATCCTATCAATTTTGAGCTAAAAATATATAAGGACCGAGTTTGATTGTGAAGAGATCACTAGGGCCATGACTCATTATTACCCCAGTTAAGAGGCAACTTTTATAATGGTACACAAGTAAAAACTTCTATTTCTTATGTACATTTGGTGGTAAGATTTATATTTTATAGCGACCTAGTGACGGAAGTAGATCGGGTAAAAACCTCCATTATAGTACTGCACAGGGCTCCAAAATTCGAAGCCCCCCAATACTAGGTATACATAAAGTATAATTATGTAGAGACATTAATTTAGTTGATTGTTGGTCCAATTATGTAGAGACGTATCGCTTGCCGCTTCATCTCGCAATGGCGTTTGCTGGCTGCTGTCGCTTGGTATTCGCGATCCTGCCGAGTGCCGACTTGCCTAGTGCGCCGCCCGCCCGCCACTAGAGTCTCAGCCCATTATTTCGCATAGGGCCTCCAAATTTGCTGGTACAACTCTAAAGTAGATGCGGAGTCTAGAAGAGCTCAAATTTCTTCTTTCTACCTCGCAACTTTTTCTACCTCTTTTCCTTCTTCCCTTTGCGGCTTTGCCTCTAGCCTCTAATGGAGTTAGAGTGGTGGGGACTTCATTTTTTTAAAAAGACACCTAATCCCAACTATGCTGCCTTCAAGATAAGGAGCATACACCTCGTTGAGGTCTGGGCATGCAGCGTTGTCTTCGCTGTGTTGTGACCGGCGTACCCCGCATCCCCACCCCCACGGCCCCACCTACACACACCCCTTCTTTTAGATAATAGCAGGCTTAACAGCCGTGACCAGGGAGTCCTGAATGATGGTTGCTGCCTTGTGGTTTGCAGTTTGGCGGAAGATATTAACCATATTTTTCCCCACTGCCCTCGGTCTCACCTCTTTTGGACATCTATAGGTCTCCCTTTTCCTGCCCCCCCCCCCCCCCCCCCCCCCCGCTTTGAATCTCTCCAGCACCTCCCCCTTCCCGGTCCTCTCTTCCAAACTTGCTAACCGGAGCTTCCTACCCAATACTAATGCTAAGTTTTCTAGTACTGTTGAAAGCTCGCTCTACTGTGCTCTAGAACTTAGGAGCAAAATGCAAAGGTCTTTAATCAGACCTTAGAAGCTATTGAGGTTGTCCTCCGCCGCTGCTCGGCCGACCCGCATCTTTGGATCTGCCGCACCACCTCGCCTTCTACTAAATAATGCTTGGAGAACTGGAATCTTTTCCTTCTATGTTATCTCTAATGTTGTTCCTTTGGCTATTTTTACGTTGTTAGGGGTTATATTGTTTGTTTGCCTGTTTTTCTATTTTATAGTTTGCACCGGTTTGTCGGTGTTTCTCCCCCCTCCCCCTACTAGACTTGTCTGGTTGTAACCTATAAGGAATATGGCCTCATTAGGCTATTGTTTTGTGATTTTGGTGATTGAGTAACAACACAATCAATGGGACTAATGAGTTTGTCAAGTAAATAAATATAGATCCCTGGGATGAAGCAAAAAGGCCAAGCAAAGCAAAACACGAAGAAAAAAACTCAAAGACATATTGAAATGGACGAGTTCTGCAGAAATCAGTAGCACCAGATGAACCGACGATGCCAAGAAGAAGCGTCGGAGTAAGCACTAAAGGATAGTGCAGAGACGATGTCAAGCGTGCTGAAGCAAAGCCTTCAGCATCGGATGATCCGACGGGCACCGGTGCATTGCGTCGGAGTAATGACGTCAGCACCTCAGCCGAAGATTCTTTCAGCACTTGATGAACCGACGCACACTGGATGAACCGATGGCCCTTGACCGGTTTATCCGGTGACTGCCACGTCACCTGTCAGAGACCCAATGGCTACCCCGTGGTGTAGTGTGACCGGATGAACCGGTGCCCTACTGTCGGTCTATCCGACGCCTTCGCAGAAAAAAGCCCAACGGCTACAAACGGCTCTATGGACTTGGTGGGCTATATATATGCCATCCCTCGGGCATTTCAAGGTTACTGGAGTTGCTACAAGTCTCAAACACACCCAGAAAATTCTCCAAGTCAACCCAAGTGCATATTGATCAAATACTTAGGTTTAGCACTAGCTTTAAGAGTGTAAGTGCCAGATTAGCTGTTGAGTGAGCGAGCAAGCAAGGTGTTGTGCCTTGTGGCTGGTTCTTGAGTGAACCAACAAGAAGATCTCAGTGCGCCGGCCCCTTGGAGCATCGGTGGCTCGCCGGCACGTCATCGACCCTCCGACTTGGTGTGGAGCGGCGATGACAATCTTGTACGGGGGACGTGGAGACCCTCTTCCTTCGTGGACAAGCTCCTTAGTGAAAAACGGGATCAAGGTGACCGTGATTGTCTTCACGGAAGAGACTTGATTGCCGGAAGCGATACTCTTAGTGAATGTTTCAACAATGTGGATGTAGGGGTGCCTTTGTGGCTAACTGAACCACGGGATAAACACCCGCGTCGAGAGTTTGCTTCCTTCTATCCCGCTCTTTACGTTTCCATATTTCATACTAGCAATTTTTGTATGTCTGTACTTTCGTATAGTAGTCTCTTGATAGGAAAGGCTATAGATTGCTAAACTCTTTTGAGATAGGGGTTTCACACTAGAAGAACCGTAGTTGCACATGTAAATAGCGTGTTTTAGTTTAATATTGTGCAATTTAGTTGGAGTCATAGGTTAAGGTTTTAAGTTGTCTAATTCACCCCCTCCCCCTCTTAGGCTAGAGCACCCGATCTGATTTTTAAATTGGTATCAGAGCCGGGACTCTATTCCTCACAAAGAAAACCAATTTCATTGGCAATTTGTGTTTACCGGCTCACTTGATCGGTTAGGCTTCACCGCCTAGTGAGTTAGCTCTTTTAGGAAGGTATGGATCCTTTTAGAATTGCTCCACGGTTCGATGGCACGGGCTTCCAACGTTGGAAGGTTTTAATGGAAGGTCATCTCCAAGTAACGGGCCTAAACGTTTGGAGAGTAGTTAGTGAAGGCACTAAAAACAATAGTCAACAAGAGAGACAATATGATGCCACCACCAAAAGCATTATCTTGTCATCTCTAAATGAAAATGTGTTCAATCGTGTTTATTCTTGTGAAAATACTAAAAAACTGTGGAAGACTATCATTGAGAACCATGAAGGCATGGAGGATGTAACCAATGAAAGATATCATGTTCTCATTGATAGGCTTAATAGTTTTAAGCAACTTGATGATGAAAACGCCGAATCTATGTACTCATGATTAAACATTTTTGTGAATGAGATCAATTCTTTAGGTGTGAAGAAAATTGATGATACGGAACTCATTCACAACATCCTTCACTCACTACGGAGCCCGGAATATGATTTGGTGATCACAGTGCTTTATGAGAAGGAGCTCGATACATTGACACCAAATCAAGTCCTCAACAACGTGACCGCCCATGAGCTACGCCATGATATCAAGCCAAGTGTGCCACCTCCTTCACCAACACATAGTGCACTTGCATACAAGCAAATCAAAAAGTTGAAGGAGATGGCCATCAAAGGTAGCTCAAGTGAAGAGGAAGAAGAGGTGGCATGCCAAAGCTCCTCAAATGATGAAAAAGAGCCAATGGACTCCAACCTCTACAAGCAAGTCCAAAAGATGAAAAAATGCTTGAAGGAAATCAACTCAATGGGGTATATGGTCTTCCTCAAGGATGGGCATCATCATCAACTCATGAAGGTTGAGAAGAGCATCATGAAGAAGCAACAAAAGAAGTAGAAGAAGCCCAAACATGAATCATTTGACATTTTTGGTAAATGGGTAAGTGGTGGTGAAGAATCAAGCGCAAGCTCAAGTGATGAATCAAACTAGAAATTCACCACCCGCACCAACATGAGATCATCATCAAACACTTACCCTATAGCCCAAGGTATGGAAAACGATGTAAGTGATGATGACTCTAATTTTCCTTCATATGATGACCTTCTTGATCTAGTACATGAGCACCAAAGAGCCATTAAAAAGCAATCTAAAAAATGTGAAGATTTAAATAGTCTTAATGCTACTCTTGCCACAAATTATGATAATTTGTTGCGCAAATTCCAATTGCTTGGCAAGAAGAATGAAGAGCTTAATTTAAAAATTGAGAGCTTTACAAAAATTAATGACTCTTTGGAAACTAAGCAATCTACACCTAGTACAAACCCAATTTCTAAGGTAGATGCTTCAACTTCTTGATTGATTTAATTGATGAACCTTGCTCTAACCCTTGCAATGAGAAATGTCATGAGGATGTTTTTGTAAAATCATGTGATAACCTCATTGTCAAGGAAAATGATGAGCTCAAGCAAGGAGTAGAAAGGCTCATGAAGGACTTGGCTAGATTGAAGGGCAAGAGCATGGAGAGCAATGTACAACCTTCTCAAAATAATCGTGAAAACATGGTGAAGAAGCTTGAGAAGGGGTCCACCGTGACTTGCTCAAAGTGCCATAAAAAAAGCCACAAGTCCAACAAGTGCTCTCAACCAAAGAAGAAGCTTTCGGATGAGAAGAACAAGAAGAAACTTACAATCAAGAGTTCTCTCATCTACACTAAGTCAAACTAGAGGAATAAGAACCATAGCACCTCCTATGTGATTAAAAGAAGACAAATGGCAAGATGGTTGCTCACAAAGTTGGGAAGTAAGAAAGGAGTTGGAATCACTCCATTTGGGTGCCCAAAGAAATCATCACCAATATGAAGGGACCTCAAATGGTGTGGGTTCCAAAGGAGACTTGAAGGCCAAGAATGACTTCGGGGGATTTGGAGGCTTGCTAACTAGAAGATGAAGGATTCAAGCTAAAGAAGCCAAGCTCACATCTTGGACATTTGTTGCCCAAGTCCGCCATAAAGTAATGGTAGCTAGATTTCAATTCAATAATCATGTAACATCATTACCCTTGCTAAGTTGTTTGTATTGCATCACCTAGTGTTATATGTGGTGGGTTGTTTGTGTCATGATCTAACCCATGAGCAACCTAAATAGTTTGATAAGTGTGTAGAAAGCTACACAAGGTTACCCTTCATGGTACATGGACTTCATGAGGTATGTATTTCATTTGTGTACCATGAGCACAAGCTATAGGGTAAACTTCTCATTGTTGTCAAAAACAATGTGCATACATTTAATTAGTGATTGAAACACTAAATGCACACATTCAGGGGGAGCTCATCCTATGGTTTGTGATTTTGGAGACTAAAATATTTACAAGTTTATTTTTTGTAGTCTTTTTTCGGATTTAACACTTTAAGAGAATGTTGTTCACTCTCAATGTGAAATAACTACTCTATAAGAGTGATTAGATATAGTAGTGTGCCTTCATGCATATTGATCCATGCTCTATTGAAATTAAATTTCCACATCTAAGTTCGTAGGCTATGTGCTCATATATTTGCTCACCTTGGTGTACCAAGTGTTCTTCACTTCAAGACTTTCAAATTGGTACATGCAAGATAACTACATCTCTCCGGAGATATGCAAGGTTCTAAAACTCATTCAATTGGTATCTTTGTCAATTCTTATTATTTTAGAGCTACCTCTGTGTATAATATGGTCTAAACTTTCTTGCACAAATATCTAATTGTGGACTTGATTTTCACACTATCATTTTGTGCACACACTTGTAGAAAGCTTAGCTCAAATTATGCAAGTTTCGTGATTTTGTGATCCACCTTAGTAATTGCTAAATTGGTATCTTCATTGATATCATACTTTTGGATCATGATTCATGGGACTAACTCCCTAGGCTACTAATTTTTCCCTTTGAGCTATATTATTTTGCAAGGCCTTTTTAGATGATTTGATTTCAAAGGGGGGAGAAGTTTGGATCAAAGAAAGGTTATCAAATGAGGAGAAGTTTGCAAGCGGCTTTGACAATGGGGGAAGTAGCAAACATGGGGAAATAATGGATTTAGGGGGAGGCCAAGTCAACATTGGATAATGGTAAGCATCCAAGCAAGTGTAAGTGGTTAAATTTGTCAATTTTTGTAAAATTTATGCTTCCTTTGATTGTGTTGTCATCAATCACCAAAAATAGAGAGATTGTAAGGAACATGGCCCCATTAGGCTATTGTTTTGTGATTTTGGTGATTGAGTAACAACGCAACCAATGAGACTAATGAGTTTGTCAAGTAAATAATTATAGATCTCAGGGATGAAGCAAAAAGGTCAAGCAAAGCAAAACACGAAGAAAAAACTCAAAGAAAGATTGAAATGGACGAGTTCTGCAGAAATCAGTAGCACTGGATGAACCGACGATGCCAAGAAGAAGCGTCGGAGTAAGCACTGGAGGATCGTGCAGAGACGATGTCAAGCTCGTTGAAGCAAAGCCTTCAGCACCGGATGATCTGACGGGCACCGGTGCATTGCATCGGAGTAATGACGTCAGCACCTCAGCCGAAGATTTCTTCAGCACCGAATGAACCGACGCACACCGGATGAACCGATGTCCCTTGACCGGTTTATCCGGTGACTGCCACATCACCTGTCAGAGACCCAACGGCTACCCCGTGGCACAGTGTGTCCGGATGAACCGGTGCCCTACTGTCGGTCTATCCGACGCCTTCGCAGAAAAAAGCCCAACGGCTACAAACGGCTCTATGGACTTGGTGGGCTATATATATGCCATCCCCTAGTCATTTCAAGATTGGTGGAGTTGCTACAAGTCTCAAACACACCCAGAAAACTCTCCAAGCCAACCCAAGTGCATATTGATCAAATCTTTAGATTTAGCACTAGCTTTAAGAGTGTAAGTGCTAGATTAGCTCTTGAGTGAGTGAGCAAGCAAGGTGTTGTGCCTTGTAACTGGTTCTTGAGTGAACCAACAAGAAGATCTCGGTGCGCCGGCCCCTTGGAGCATTGGTGGCTCGCCGGCACGTCATCGACCCTCCGACTTGGTGTGGAGTGGCGATGACAATCTTGTACGGGGGACGTGGAGACCCTCTTCCTTCGTGGACAAGCTCCTTAGTGGAAAACGGGATCAATGTGACCGTGATTGTGTTTACAGAAGAGACTTGATTGCCGGAAGCGATACTCTTAGTGAGTGCTTCAACAACGTGGATGTAGGGGTGACTTTGTGGCTAACCGAACCACGGGATAAACACCCGCGTCGAGAGTTTGCTTCCTCCTATCCCGCTCTTTACGTTTCCGTATTTTATACTAGTAATTTTTGTGTGCCTTTACTTTCGTAAAGTTGTCTCTTGATAGAAAAGGTTATAGATTGCTAAACTCTTTTGGGATAGGGGTTTCACACTAGAAGAACCGTAGTTGCACATATAGATAGTGTTTTAGTTTAATATTGTGCAATTTAGTTGGAGCCATAGGTTAAGGTTTTAAATTGCCTAATTCACCCACTCCTCCTCTTAGACTAGAGCACCCAATCCGATCTTTCATAACCGCTTTCTTAATGAAGTTCAGGCTAACCAATTGTCTAGGTCGCCATGAATTTCCAATTCCTCTTAATTTTGGAGGCATCGGGAGGCGTTGGGAGGCATTACGGCACCTATGGCCCACCGACCATAGACTCAACTAACGTCTCCCGACGCCTCTTCGTTGACGCCTCCCAATGCCTTCTCTCATATGGACCCACAAATCATAGACACATGAAATGCTTCTGCAAGTATTATAAATTTCTCTCTCTCTCCCTCCCCCCCTACTAGACTTGTCTGGTTGTAACCGCTTTCTTAATGAAGTTCAGGCTAACCAATTGTCTACCGTAGTTGGACATAGTTCTTTCTAAGGTGATGTTAGAGGAACTATCACCCGAAGCGATTCATATAATCGCACCTATATATGGATGGATATTACGTACTGTTCCCTTCGTGCTCAGGGACCATCTTCGTTCTGGCCATTATTTTCCTCGCATGTCCATTATTTTGCTCTCAGGTCTGTCGGTTCTGTATCCAGGCATGGTTTTAGTAGTATTCGCAAATGTGATGTTTTACTGAAATTCTTGGTTCAGGGTGGCACGCCAACTTCCGGATCACATTAATCCCGTTGGCTGTGAGTACTATTTGTGCGATCCAAATATATAAACAGCTAGCCAGCCACTGATTCCTAAACCCTGAACAGAAGGAGCAGTGTTACTGAAAGTAAAACAAACCATTTCAACTTGCTCAAGATTGTTTTGCCTGTTGTGCCAACGTTTCTTGCCCTGCTTGCATTGCAGCAGCTGCTTCTGATCGGAGCAAAGCTGGAACACACCATAAACAAGTTGGCTTACGAGGTCGCCAACTCGCCACGAAGCACTTCGCCGCCAGCGAGGAGGGGAACACAGACCGACAGACGTGATCGTGAGCCCTTCGGACGAGCTGTTCTGGTTCCAGAGCCATGTTTTCAAGTCGTCCGATTAATCGCCCAGGTCGGTTCTCCAAGTCCGACCAGCACCACCGACCCGACCAGAGCGACCAGAAACCTGGTCGTCCGATTAGTCGTCCACTAATCGCGATTAGTCGGTCGACCAGGGCATTTCTCGACCAGGGCAGCACTGAACTATTGAACTTTGTTTGGTTATGTATGCTGCATTGCTGCTGTAGCAGTAGTGCTCTGTTATGGTTTGCTAAATCTCTACTGCAGTACTCCTTGTTTAATATTTATCAAGGCAGCATGAAGGTTTCTCACTTTCTCCTAACAACTTCATTTTTTTGTTTCAGCAGCAGGGATTCAGCAAGAAGAATATGGAGTTTTGGACAAGAAGCTGGAGTTCTGGAGAGCAAATATCAAAAGTAAGTCACCAAAACCTGCAGAATTGCTTGCTGTATACTATATTGTATATATATAATTATATATACACTATATAGTATATACTGAACATGTAGACATATGGACGATTAAGGAACGACCAGACTCGACTAGGTCGACCTGGTCGTCGACTAATCACGATTAATCGCCTGGTCGGTCCCTAGGCGACCAGGACCGACCAGCCGATTTGAAAACATTGTTCCAGAGCCCACGGGTGGTGCTCATCCTCATCGATCGATCCACTTCATCCCCTTCCAGAACGCGTTCGAGTTCGCGTACTTCTTCTGGACGCTGGTTAGCACAGGCAATCAGTCTATTTGTCTCTGGCATCAGACGCTGAATTTTGTGGCACCGTTGTGTCTATGGCTCTATGCAGGCGACGTTCGGCTTCAGCTCCTGCATGTCGCGGATATAGCCACGGTACGGTGCAGTGCATGGTGCCTCGCCGATAAGTGACTCGCCGGTAACTTCACTACTTGTTGCTGCGCAGCGAAAGACGTTACCACCCAAGGTTCACCTTTTCGTTTTTCTACCGAATCCCGCCCACTACCGGAAACGAAATTTCGGCCGAAATTTCGCCGAATTTCGCTAATTCCGAACGGAAAGAGAATTCAAATTCAAAAACCGAAATTTCGGTGAATCCCGACCGAAATTTCGGTGATTCCGACCGAAATTTCGGTTATTTCCACCGAAATTTCGGTTTTGTCACCGTAAAATGATGCAAATTAACAGAAAATGATGTGTATATATGGAAAAATTGAAAATTTTGGCAAAATTTCCCCTGATTATGTGTATATTGACAGTTCATAATGCATAACATATATATAACTCCACAAAACAATGACAAATACACCATTTAACACATAACTCATGTCCAAAGTCCACACATACAACGTAATACATCCAAAGTCCATTAGAATTATTACACATAACTCATGTCCAAAGTCCACACATAGAACGCAATACATCCAAAGTCCCTTAGAATTATTACAATCGAAAGATACAACAGAGGCAAAGACATAGTCCAGAATAATCCATGTAGCATATTCTCTGCATTTAAATATTTATGTGAAATAAATTGAATAAGTAGAGGAATCAAAACGTATAGATAAGTTCTGTTGATAGGATAAGTACCTGCATTCTTCAGTCCTCAAATCTCTCTCCCGGTGGTCCCTCATACGGCTCGTCTGTTGGTGACAAATACACGTACGTAGGTGGGCGATATTGCAACTGTGGAGCTCCATATGGTAGGTAGCCGTGATAATCCAAATAAGGCAATGCTGCAACTGCCTGCGGAAGTGGCGGGTTCACCACCCCTGGTGGTGGCCACAGAAAGCCCCCTGCAGGGGGAGAAGTACTGTAAGGGTTGTAGTACTGACCACTGGAGGCAGAGTTGGAGCTATCTTCATCATATGCAAGTGGGGCCTGTCGACCATGTCGCTGTGTCGATGTTGTTTGTCGTTGTGAAGTAGGTGCTCCATGATCTGTATCTTGTGTTGCATGGGTGAAGTCCTCCTCCCCAGTGAATCTTATAGTAGGAGATATACGATAACCACCACTTTCGTTGCCATCATTGCCATCACCTTCACTGCTACTGGAATCATCATCATCATCATCATCATCATCATCATCATCATCATCATCATCATCATCATCATCATCATCATCATCATCACCAATGTCCTCACCACCGGGGGTAGTCACTGCTGAACTTGCTGGCATATGTCTGCCTCATGTTTTGATACTCCATTGTCACCTCACTCAAATTAGGTGTCTTGTCTGTGTCAGCAAATCTCAAAAACATGTACAGAGGCTCAACATCATTGATCACATACTCCATATTCGCCCACCATTCAAGACTTGTGATGCATTCGTAAATGTACCTTCCAGTTTCACTTTTGAAGTGGCGGGACCGTCGGAACTCAGGTGACACTAACCATGTCATGAACTGGTCCTTCTTCTTATACATGCTTTCAAGGAACATGTAGTTGGTCCCAAATCTTGTTATATTCCACTTGACCAACTCTCCACCGATGGCTTCCCTCATCATGCTGTGTAAATTATTGGAGTTGTAGAGCCAGCTGCAAATTCGTTGCGCGCTTCGAATACAAGCATCATGCTCCGGCCACTTCCCTATGTCCTTCAGCATAAGGTTGATGGTATGGGCAAGGCAAGGCTGCCATGCAATGGTAGGGAACTCGTGACAGAGAATTTTGCAGGCTTTTTTGTAGTTCGAACCATTATCCGTGACAAGCTGAACCACATTGTGAGGCTCCACTTTCATGACCACTGCTCGTATCTCCTGCACAACATTGCCAATGTGATATGCGTATGGTTCTATATTTTATGCCAAGGTGAGAACAATGCATCGATACATGGACTTACCTTCAACAAGTATTGATGGTCCTGTATTTTGTCGGACGCATTGATGGACTTCAAGAAATACATGGTGCCACCGCTATACACCAAGAAATTAATGACCGAGTTACGCATAGGCCCCGTCCACGAATCACACATGATCGTGACTCCACATTCATCCCACTCGTTCTTCCACTTCTCTATCTCTTTCTCTATCTCCTTCACATTCTCATCCAAATATTTTCCATCTATCTCCCTCCCTGATGGTATTTTGATTCCAACACCTGCGGTCATAGAAGAGAAAGCATTAAGATCACAATGAAGGATATGTAATGTAGCTCAAAATATACATTGTTACCTTGTTTCTGGGTCTCCACGATCGCAGCTTTAAAGTATGGGTCATCGACTTTCCGGCCGGGAATACCGACAGCATGGCACGCCTTCGCCCATGCCCTCCCTAGAAGCTCTCTTGATGTCCTCCCCTTGACAGTCCATGGGCCGGTATCAATCCTTTGCTGCCGTGGAGCACTGCTCAAACCTAGGTGGTAGTCTTTAACCCTCTCGGGGACTTGTGACTGACTCCTTCTGAACATCGAAGGCTGTGGTCCACCACTGCCTCCAACACCACCTCTTCTAGATCCAGAAGCAGCTCCAGATCCGCCACCCCTCTCGTATCGTGGCCCAGCTTGCTGCATAAAGTCATACTCTTGGCGGGACTGGTGTATGGCAGCCTGTAGCTCTGCATCCTCGTCGTGCCCCTGGCCACCCTCCTCCTCTAGGTCAGTGTGCCGCCCCCTTGCTGCTTGGTCCCTCAGCACTCTTTCTCGGGCCCTTGCTTTTGCTCTAACCTTATTCCTGTCCAACTGCTCCCTAAAGAATTCCTTAACTTCGGTCGGAACCGAAGGGCAGTCCTTCACATCTTTCCCCCTATGTGCCAAATGCTCTTTGAACCGTGTTGCTCCTCCCCCACCCTTCTCCTCCCTGCAATACTTGCATTTGAAACCACCCCCGACCTTTTGGCCATGCTCCCACACTACGTCTGGCATTATCCTACAATTACAGAAAAATAGCACGGTGTAAGTTCATGAATATCATATAATAACATAATGCAAGTCCATATATATAAATACTTTTATGGTTACATACTATTCTATATCACTTACTACCTAGGTGACATGAATCAATCGGCTCTTAATTTCATCAGTAATATTGAATACAACTCATATCCAAAAGGTTGGAATAATTTTTTCTATACATTACATTTCACATTGTCGCTAGAATATCAAAACAACTAACAAATCCTAACATTCCCTCTAACCCTAGCTTCCCCATTGCAAAAATAGTATGAAGTTCATCATTTATCAAAACTAACTCACTTAGATCAACAACAACAAGCTTCACCATCACAAAATAACATCTCATACCTTTTTTTTCCGGTGTCCGCGGAAAAATCCGGCCCGAAGGGGCGGTTTTCCGCCGGGATTTCACCGAAATCCGCCCGGGATGTTGGCGGAAAACCGCCGCGCCTTCCCGGCCCAGAGATCCGGTGGATACCGGTGGATACCGGCCGAAATCCGCCTCCTTACCGCCGAAATTTCGGTCCAACTCGCCGGAATCACCTGCTTCGGCGGCGGGCGGCCTGGGAAACGCAGGAGCGGCAGAGCTGAGCGACGAGGGGAGTGGGGAAAGGCCGTGGGCGGAGTCACGGGCGTTGGGTAGGTTAAAAATGTTAACGGGTCTCTTAATTGTTAACGGGTCCGAACCCATTTAGTCAATTTAACCAACCAAATCAACTTATATTTCAATTATTTCAAGTGCTACTCGCTCAGAAAAATACCTAGTTTTTTATCATATTTTTTACATATTTTTTTACAAATTTTTTTGAATTTTTAAATTTCGAAACGAAAAATCCCGAAATCTACCGAAATTTCTGTTCCCGGTGTCTAGCGAAAACGGGAAAAATACCGAAATTTCGCCGAAAACCGACCGAAATTTTGAACCCTGTTACCACCCTGGCACCCTACCTAGCTCATTTCGATCCAGGCGCCCGTCCTTAGGACATGTACAACGGTAATTATGATGCTGTCTATTGCCGGTTTATTATGATTTTCAAGACCAAACCGGGAGGCGACGACCTCTGCCGTCCTCTCGCGAGGCGACGGCCTCGCCCCGTTGCCCGAGGGAACGCGACGGCTCTGCGCCTCTGTTGTAGCAGCAACTGTGAGACGTTGCCGGCGACGACGGATCCCCTACGAAATCCCGTGGAGGTGCTGCTCCACACCGTGTTGCCTTGCCCCCACGCCCGCGCCCCCTCCAAGGCCGCCGCGCCCCGGTTCTGCTCTGCTTCCGGTCCGCCGGCGCCCGCCGGCCAAATTTGGCCACTAATCCTCCATGGATTCCAAATTCTTCCCATTGGAAGCTCTCCCACCTTCCTAGCTCCCTCCACCACCGCTCCGCTCAGATCCAAACCCCGACCACCACCTCGCCGGGAATCGGAGATTCCCTGGCCGCCGGCCATTAGTGACACCCAAGATCCACCTCCACATCGCCGGCTCACCTCGGCCTCCCTCCGCTCGAGCTAGGTATAAAGCCCGAAGCCCAATGGCTCCCTGATGCTCATGCTCTGGTTACATCCACGCGTTCGCCGGTGTACTCGCCGGAACGCCGCCATGCCGCCGCTCCGACCCGCCTGTGCCGCCGCAGGAGCGCCGTGCGCCGCCCTGCGCAGGGCCGCCAGGTGCGCCTGCCTCCTCCGGGTCCCTTGGCCACGGGCCTGCCCCGCCGAGCACCGCGAGGGCCTCCGCTGCCGCGCTGGTGCGGGCGCCGCCGTCCAACGACGCCCGACGCCGGGTATGTGGTGCCGGCGGACGGGTAGGCGGGGTCGACGGCCGCGCCGTGGTGGCCGTGCGTCCTGGTGAGGGGCACGCGCGTGCCGTGGCGTCCGCGCGGTGCTCGGCCTTCTCCTGGTGCTTGTCGGCGCGCGGTGCACCTGGCCTTCTCCTGGTGCGCGGTGCTCTGCTCGGCCTTCAGTTTTGCTGTCCGCATCCTGCCCGAGTTGCCGGTCACCCTTCTCTCCTAGCCTGCGCTCGTGCTTGGACAGCGGATTGGATGAGATGCACTACTGTGCGTTCATGTGATGCCAACTAGTGATATGATAATGATATGCATATTTCCTGGAGATAGCTCAAAGCTGAATTTGTGTGAATCCTAGCAGCTTTCAGTTTCAGACATATGTACCATGCTACCGGACAGTTTGTTTCCTCTTTTGCTGCATTTGAAATTCACTTGTCTCTTGCATGGATACTTGTAGATGACCAAACACTAATCCCAGGAAACACATACAAGGCATTGCTGGCCAATGCAACAAGCTTTGATTTATTTGCATTCGCAAATGATTTTTTTATGCCACAAACCAATACACAAAGATCCATTCACATGTTTGATCACCATATTTCATGTGCCTAGGAATGTATTAAATAGCCTGCAGACAGTCACACGGACACACCATTGTATAGGTTATCTATTCTGTCGTCTAACCATTGTACATGCCCTTAAGCCCTGTTTAGACCACTTTGCATTTTTGGATTTTTAGAAGGGAATCTTCAACATTTGAAATATTAAATGTAGTCTAATCACAAAACTAATTATAGATCTCATCTATAAACTACAAGACGAATCTAATGAGCCTAATTAATCCATCATTAGAGCATATTAATTGTAGCATTATTGTAGCAATTTAGTATCTAATCACATTCTAATTAGTCTCATTAGATTCGTCTCGCGATTTACAGTCTATTTATGTAATGCGATTTATTTTTCGACTATATTTAGTACACCATGCAAACGATTTACAAAAAAAATTGAATTTTGAGTTTTTGGATCTAAACAAGACCTTATTTTGTTTTTGTTGTCGTGCGTGGCACTCGATCGTATGCATTTTGGTAGGGAGGGGGGGGGGGGGGGATCCGCAGCGTGTCTGGGTCAGGCTGGCCTTGTGCGACAGACAGCTTGTGTTCCGGCGGCATAAAGGAGAATAGGGAACCCAGGTGCAATGCACTTGACCATTTAATGGTACTATGCATATACATGCTCTCTAGGAGGTAAGGTATTGGAGGATTTAAAATTATACTCAAATATAAGATATTCTAGAATCCTTTATATAAACAGGGTATACTAATTTTCTTGATTTTGGTGCTAGTTTTGTAAAAAAAATCAATTACAGTGGGTAGGTGGAGTAAAAAAGGCATGCTAATCTTCTTGGTTTTGGTGTAGGCAGAACAACCGGCTGAAAATTAAGCAATTAATTAACTGAACAATGCACTAATAAAAAGTACATATATATTTTCTCTACTCCATAATTTGGACGCCCTACATTTCAGGATGGAGGCAGTACTCATATACTCCTACTCATATATAATACCGACATGATATCTTTCCCTCTTGGTTTGACATCATATATAGTTTTATAAATATGAAATAAAATATATTTATTTATTTGGTATTATAGTTGTTAATACACTTTTCTATAAATATGGCTAAAGCCAAAGAAGTTTTACTAAAATTAAAGTCTCTTACTAAAATCAAAGTTTCCGTGGAATTATTTTTTTCAAAACCAAGTAGAGTAGATAGAAAATAATAACTATGGCAATATTTATATCTCCTGAAAATTTATGTATGGTGTTTGTGGTGATTCTTCATTATTATGTCCGTTTCTTTTATTTTGAGTAGCTCAACATTTTTTGCATGATCACTAAGTGTAAAGGCGCATATATACTCAAACATCTTGAAGTACAGTTGTGGTTGTTATATCTGAACTTTGCAATTGCACTTGCTAAGAGGGCATACGTGCGCCCTTGTGCATGTGTGCTTTTTTAATTGTTTTTCTAAAAGTCAAGTAGAATGGATAAAAATAATAACTATGGTAATATGTATCTATGCGAAAACTTCTATATGCTGTTGTGGAGATTCTTTTTTGTTATTATATATGTCTTGGTTTGTCTTGAGTTTGCTGAACATTTAATTATATTGCACGATCTGTAAGAAATCACTACTCCATGATGGTATTTATATGACTGGTTTTCTCATGATGTGCTCATATTTTTTTTTCGCCGATATTCGATTGTGTAGCTGCCATGATGGACTCAACACTATCACCTACTCACCTAGAAACTAGTATTAGGTTTGATATAGCCTACATATATATAGTATGACTAGTACAGTCATACACTAGACTGGTAGAGAACAACAAATTACAATGTAACTATATGAATCAACCACTTGATATATGTAGTATATATCACTGAACTTTGAGTGTAAGTACTATACCAGCTGTATATGTAACTAGATTTCACATTAATTAGCCGGTCAACAATGAGGAGGTAGGATTCATCCATGCATGCCTATCTCTCTATCACAAAATCCGAACGAAAGGACAAAAGAAAAAGAGTACGATGTGATGATTATCTACAAGTAGGTTTGGCCCGCCGGACCGGGGCCGGCCGTCGACGTCGGCATGAACGCCAGCACGAGCAGCAGCACCAGCATTGCCACCGGCACCAGCATCAGCATCGACGGCGGCGGCGGGAGCGGCGGCAGGACGAGCGGGAGGATCACCAGCGACGCGGTGACGCCGACGAGCAGCAGGAACGAGGCCGAGGAGTACCTGGCCCAGAAGCCGCCGCCGTGGCTGCCAGGCTCCTCCTCCCTGTGGGCCGCCACCGCTTTCTGGTGGTCCGACGACGCGCGCGACGACGATGACGCGCCGCCGCCCCTGCCGCTCTCCATGTCGCTGCTGCCGGGCGCGGCGGGCGGGCTGCGGCTGGGACCGGCGCGGTTGACGGCGATCAGCTGTTGGATGTCCTCCGGGGGCTCATTCCTCGGGCTCAAGAACATGAGGATCGGAGCCGGAGCGCTCGGTCCAGTCGACGCCTTGCCCTTTGCGTGCGCCTTCTTCAAGTCCAAGGCACGCGTCCACACTGCACCACCAGTTGCTAGTAGCTAGCTGACTGGAGTCGTGAAGCTGATGAAGGTCATGAAGCTAGCTCTCGATCTCGTTAACTCTGATGACTGTCCGATCGCCGAATCAGGCCAGATCTAGCTCGCCTGCGATTTCACCAAGAAAGATCTAATCAGCACATGAAGTGATCGATCGAACTAATGGATGATCGGCGGCGGCTTATTATGCGTGTGTGTTATTTTACGAGCAGGAAAAGCTGGTAAAAGACGACGCACACAAATGGAGGAAAAACTCGTAAAGGCAGCGGGTAGGAGGCGAAAAGACATCCAATTCCTTGTTGTTTCAGAAAAGGGCGAGACAAAATAAACCCGGCCGGCAACTCTTTAGCTGAAAGAATATACACGAAAGAGGTCGATCGATTGAGTAGCAAAGTCCTGTCAGATCAGCGAACTAAGCTTGTACACAAGACGATGGTCGATAGATTAATAGCAACAAAAAAAAGCTTGTGCTCTAGTACTACCTCTACATGGGGCCGCATGCATACAATCACATGCAGTGCATAGGAACATCAGCATCGAGCAAAAGGCAGGCAGAGCGAGCCCGCGTCTCGAGATCGTCGGGCGCATACCTGCCGAGACCGATGGCGGCGGCAGCATCTTCCCATGCCAGATTTAGCTTCGGTATCAGGGAAGGCCAGCCGGCCGGCGAGTGCTGCCGGTGCCGGATGGGCACAGCGACGCAGACAGTTAGGCAGGCTAGGGGGGAAGAGTCGAGACGAGACGGGTGAGCAGACAGACTCTGCTGAGCTGCGACTGCGAGAGAGGCCGGGCCGGCCGGGAGAAGAGAGGGAGAGAGGCGGATGCATTGCACCTGGCGCAACTAGTCGTCGCCCGGGGTGCAAGTTGCGGCGATGGTGGCCGAATATTATACAGGCGGAGGAGGGATGATCCAGGTCCAGGCCGGGGTTCGTCTCCCCTGGCCGGCCGCCCCGCCCTCTCTGTCGTCTCGTACGTGCTTTCCCTACCATCTCCTGGGGTTTTTCTATGCGCCCGGCCGCCCCCACGCACCCCTGCCGCGCCCGCGCCCCGTCGGAGCTCCCGGCTCTCTCGCCCGCCCACTCTCGATGCTATCGCCGCCAGCCATGCACCGGGCGGTTTGTTTAGGCCATTCTCAACGCCGGAAATCTAGGGGCGCATTGGATTACTTTAACAATTATTAGTAATTAATCTCCAGGGGGGTTAGACAAGTCGTGGTTAGCTGCTGCCTGCTGGCCTTGGCCTTTGCTTCGGAGAATCGCTGGCTGCTGGCTGGTGGCAATGCAGACTTGTTTACTGGTGTGCTCAGTGCTGGTGGTGGCGTGCCCTGTGCCCGTGTCTCGTCGCGTGCCTGATAGTGCTCAGGCAGCGCCGCTGCTGTGCTGTCTCTGTTCTACGAACCATGGGGGACTGACCGGAGCGGAACAGATGAATCAGTAGCCCCACCTAATCCGAGTCAGCATGCCCGGCCCTTGGCGTCTCCCGGCCACGTACGGGTAGTTGTTTCACAATCCAGCTGATTCAGGTTGCGTTCAAGTTTCGGATCATTGGGCATTTGGCCAGAAAACGTAGCGCCCTGGCTGGCCCTTGACACAGTCAATATTTCAACTTTGCGTAATTAAGCGCGAGTACAGATTGCTATGTTCGTTTGGCTTGTCAGCCAACCAGCCAACAATACTGTTCTCTCATACTAAATTAACACCAGCCACCAGCTACCAGCTAGTCAGCAGTAATGTTTTTTCATAACAAATCAGCACCAGCCACCAGCCACAACCAAACAAACACAGCGATAGAAACTAACTGGCCGTCCTTTCTGCTGGTACATGAGAGAACAAGCACGTTTTCGTACGGGCGCATTGTATTTGTAGGGGACAAAATGACCACGTGTACCTCACTTAACCCCACATTCAAGAAGCCTCGATTTGGTTTTACCTTCCACGTGAGTCACGTGGCAAGCGCTAATGATAGGTTTCACAGTGGCTATGCTACGCTAATGGGCACCAACACAAAGCTTCACTGAATAAAAGTTCTATACCGATCGATGCTCTCATGGAGGCGAAACTCACATCTTTCCCTTCGATGGCTGCAGAACGAATGAGCTTGTAGACCTTCCCCTTCTTCCCTTGATCCTCGCACAAGTAAATTTCACAGTAGGGTTATAGGCAGAGGATTAACTAGGCATACATACACGACCCCTAGCAAAACCATGACAGTGACCATCATATCTCCGGACATCTATACAAGTATACAACAAATGTGAGTTCATTTGTAAAAGCTCGGTCTTAATCGTCATCCCATCCAATGTTGCCATTAGTTACAAATATCAATGGAGCTATTGTGCAACGGAGGCGTGTTACAATTACAACATTGCAGCATCTGCTAGCCCTCTGCGGAAATAAGCTGAACACTCCAGCCCCGCACCCGCTAGTCTTCAAGCTCAACAAGCTGAGCTCGTCTCTCGGCCGCTTTCCTCCTGACGAAGATGCCCCACCGCATCGCGGCCTTAATCTTCAGCCACCCAACAACGGCTTTACCGGACGAGCGAGAGCGAGAGCGGTCGTCCTCGAAGCTGAAGGCTGGGGCAGGAGATGGGTACGAAGGGAAGCTGTCGACATTGCTGAGGCCGGTCGGTGCCCCGCCCATGCTCAAAATGCGCAACATCTGTTGCATCTCATCGTTCTCCAGTATCTCGTGGCTCCTCGCCCTTATCTCCTCCATCAAGTAGTCATCGGCACCTCCGTGGTTCTCCTGTAACCGCGACCAGTCCTCGTAAGGGTTGAGAGCTGAAGGTTGGATGGACTGACCACCAAGCCTGGAGAACTCAAAGTTTTGCAGCAGCGGCTGCTGCTGCTGCATAGGGCGCAGTGCTAGCAAGTTGGAGCTTCTTGAAGCTTGAGTTTGGATGGACGAACCGCTGAACTGGCCTTCAGGGGCCAACGAACTCATGTCAAACTGCATGGTCATACTTGGTGCCATGTCCTGAGGATTGGCTGCATAACCTCTTGCTACTTGATTCCCGATGGATGCGATTCTAGTTGCATCTGCTGAACAGGGGAAATATGCTTATAAGCTCAAGCTAGCAGTAGTCAGCGATTGACAATAATTAAGTGAATAAAGAAACAAGTTGACACATAAATGCAGAATAATTGTCAGCGGGTAAATAGTTGATTTATTTTTGCTAAAATGACATTAATATCAACGTTGCTTTTGAAGCATTAAACTAAATTCAATCAGGAACAACTACTGATATTGTCAGACAGTCAGACTCAACAAAAGAATCCATGTTTTTGTGTTATGTATAGGTCCTATAACCGGTATAATTCAACAGATACAGAGCAATGTAAAAAAACTGCATAAAAGAAAGTGGAAATACTGCTCAAGAAATACTACTAGAAAAGCAAAGAAAGTCCACAAGAAACATACTGAAAATGAATGTTAAAGCTAGATGAGTCCAAATCTAGATACCTTCACTAATATTGCTCAGGGAAGACTGCTCAGCATTTGCAGGACCTCCTACCAATTGTTTCTGCGAATGCATTAAACCATTTGATGCAGGGTCACTTGATGAAGACTTTGCTGTTTCACTTCTAGTCATAACAGATTTCTTTTTCT
Source organism: Panicum virgatum (assembly GCF_016808335.1). Lineage (NCBI taxonomy): Eukaryota > Viridiplantae > Streptophyta > Magnoliopsida > Poales > Poaceae > Panicum > Panicum virgatum. Next base: position 31,441,767 of record NC_053151.1, on the reverse strand, counting down.
GCTTGAATCTCAATAGTGCCTTCCCATCATATTCTACAACATTGATCCAATCATCATATGCTTGCTTCACCAACGTGTCAGCAAAAACCTGTGATCAGTTAAGTGAGCTTGTGACTTTTGGAGCAAATGGTTTTATATTTAAATTATCGTCACACAGGTACTAAAAACTTCACATCTTATACGGATAGCAATTTGGGAGAGAGAACTGGAGAGATAATTGAAATTTCTTGGCTGCATGAGAAAACACTGATATATAACTGAAATATCGAGGCAGTTTGTTGCAGAAATGGAGCAGTTTGCTAAATGTGTGCCTATGTCAAAATAATAGCAGAACACTCGAGCCAAGAATGGCAACAGAAATTCATGGACCATGAAAGGAGAAATATTTTGGGGGGCCATGAAATTTTGTCAGCGGTCATGAGATCAAGAATCTCAATCCATAGAATATCAACTATCAAGTGTTAGCAAGATATGTGACTCCCAAGACAAGCGTTATAGAAGGCATTGTAAGGACACTGACCCTCTGGTTTTCAGTGAGATTTTCAGCAGAAATGAACTGATCATCAGCGATCAAACCAGTGAATTCATATATGTTATTGAAAATTGCACCGACACTTCTGGCATCACTTGAGTAATATATATAATGCTTGCCGCTCAAAACACAAGTCTTCGCATGCTCAACAAGACTTTCCCACATCCTATTTGACATGTTACTGCCAAGAATCTGCCAAAGCAGCCAAAAAGTAAAGGAAGTATTGGTTACAAGACTACAAAGTTGATGAACTGTAGTTTGCTAGAAAACTAGACTTACACTTCTTAACTTCTGCTGGTCTCTAACAAGAAATTGAAGAAAGTGTTCAACTGTATAAATTCCACTTGAGTTTAATCTCTTGTGGAATGAACCATCCTTTCCAATCTTTTCTAATCTCCATACCTCATCCTTTAGTGCAGGAGGATAGTGCTTCTTGTACACTAAAAAAACCTCAGATATCATATTCATGAATAAGATGAATAAGAACTATAAGTTAGATCATTGTTAGATCATTAAACAATGACAGCATAGTAGATGAACATACATTCGCCTCTGTGGTCTTTAACAGTAAAAGCCTCTGTTTTTGCCTCCATAATCCGAATTCCTTCACAAAACCCTGAAGAGACTCTTAACCCAAGTCTAAATTTCCGGCTTCTTATCCAGCTGGAATTGTCAGTAAAAATAAGCTCTCCAATGGTCCCAACACCTTCTTTAAGGGTCACCTGGAGGTCACCAGTTAAAAGAGGCCTCTTCCCTTCACGTTCTTTAACTATGTGACTTTCAAAGTCTTCTTCAGTCCAACCCGCATCTTCCTCTTTATTAAAATCTCCCTCAAGCACTAGAACATCCAGTTTCGCAGATGACTCAGGTCCTGCAGTAATGGCATGTCCAGTGTTTGCATCTAGCAGCACAACATGAATTGCTGCTCCCTGCTCGCCTTCTACTTTCCCTCCAGTAAAGAGTGGAAGGGATAACCTAGTCCTAAACTGAAGCTGGAGATTTTTACCATCAGGGCCTTCAATTTGCTTGGGAGAGCTGCTCCTGTTTTTATTTGGTATGAGAAGTTCACAACTTATTGCGGTATATCCAGATAAAACTGCAGAAACACCATAAATGATCAAGTTCGAAATTTTGTACCTTCCTTGGATCCTAGCAGGACCAGCCGGGGCCAATTTGGTTAAAGCACGCTCTACTTCTTCACTGACCTACAAAGCAAACATTAAGCCACTAATGATAAGAAAAGCTGTCAGATGGTTATATCAAAAGTCATCCTCGGGCTTCAACTCACAACTCTGCGTAGAATCGGCTCCAGTGATGAGCAAAGCTTCTGTAAACTGTCCACCTTGAGGGCTTCTACAATGACACTGCAACCACCAGGAAAATATATTAAAGTGTGGCACATGCAAAACTTATCCATCACAATTTTTTTGTCTGTGTAGATATTTATCGATGATAAATTACCTAGTTTAAATTCTTAGCTGCGTCATAATTCACTGGTTTTCAAATGGTCTTAGAAAAATGGATAACCAATGACACCTAGAAACTAAAAACTAAACAAGCAAATATCTATTAAGAACACTGTTCAGCATTTAAAACTTTATATAACAATAGACAACACCATTGACTGACTAATTTATAGATGTACTACTTCAAAAGGAAAACAACGTGGTTTAATTACTGATTAAGGGTGTTATAGATCACAATAAATGCTGCCATACATTTTTGAAAGTAAGGTGTTTGAAAGGGCATGGATGGTGCTCTGCTCATACACAATCCCCCAAACAAAGAGGCACAGATTCTATGTGGACGAAACTACAATACTGAGTTCATACCCATCCTTTTAAGCACTTCTGTGAGCTAAATTGATCAATCCATGACCTGCTCTACCTTCATAAACAATGTTTCTGACCCATCCTGATTTACTGGGCCACTCAAGTTGGGATCCAGTGATCCACAGAATTTGCACCGCATTAGAGACCGAACTGACAATCAAGTGTACGATTTACGAGTCAACGTTTGCTTCTAACTGCTGCTACTTAGCCAAACAAAGTCACTAATCCACAAACTAAGCAGCACGTGCACTGAATCAGCAGCAACCCCCTCCGCAACAGTCCAACCGCGCCAGGTTCAACCCGCTCACCTCGCGAGGGCGGGGACGCGCGGGCGCTTAGGCGCGCGGTCATCGTCGTCGCAGCCGCCGCCGCCGCCACCATGGTCGAGCGCCCGCTTCGAGTTGGACCGCTCCAGGTGCCGCCCCTGCCTCTGCATCTCCGCGTCGACCCGAAGCCGCCAGTCAGATCTGCACGCACCACCAGAATCCCGGATCAAACAAAAGCAATCCCCGCCCACAAAAAAGAAACCCGAGGAAAATCCATCACCGGAAGCGCGGCCGCGCGGCGCAGGGACGACGAGCCGCCTGCTACCTACCGCCTCAGCAGCCGCCGCGAAAACAGGTCCGCAGCGAACCGTGACGCGTCCAGCGGAGCGGAGCCGGAGCTGTGGAGGGAGAGACGCGCGCTTGCGTTGCGCGGTTCTGCTCTGCTCGCGTCGGAGCTGAGCTGGGCAGCGACTGGGCGACGACTTGGGCGAGCGGGCGACGGCGACGGCAAGAGAGAGAGACGGAGAGATCTGTGGGCGCTGGGCGGGTGTGGGGCGTTTTTTATATTTTTCAAAAACGTTTTTTTATAGAAATATATTTTTTGTTTCACAATTTACATTTCTATACTCCTGCCGCACCGCCCCTGTCGGGCGATAGGGACCTATGTGTAATTAAAATTTAAGTTTTATCGCATAGAGGCCCCTACCGCCCGGTGGAGGGGCGGCAGGCAGGCCGACCGCTCGGCAGGGGGCGGCAGGCTCCCCCAATATAAAAACTGAGGTCCCCCACCTGCATTTACAGCAAACAACATCCATAGAGAGAAAAAGGAAAGACGTGGTGTGAGGGAGGGAGTTGCAAGAGCGAAGCCCTGCCGGATTTTAGATCCGAACCGCAGGTAAACAATATTTCTCAACTTTGTCATTCTAAATTTTTTTGTATTTTTAATTTTATGATTAGTGTTTTTTATAATTGTAACCACTTAGGGTTCGGATTAGTGGTTATAATTGAAGCCGTACCATAGATTTAGAAACTGGTTAAATTAAAATTAAGTCTTTGAATGGCCAGATATGTCGAGCAAGGTGGCGTTTCAAGTTCATTACGGTGATTTCTATAGAATTACTCGTGATTTCTATGTAGTAAATCAACCAGCATTGGAACGAAGACAGTGCAATCTAGATAAACCCTTATAGAGGAGTTTTGGTTCCATACGCAAATGGCTTCACGGGAAGTTCAATGTGAATTCAAAGACCCATTTACTTACGGTTCATACCGTGACTTCCTGGGAAACAAATAGGAATTTTTGGGAGTTGACGCTTATAAGTAGTACGGAAGAATGGAAGCATTACATGCACGCAGCTCTTCAAAGAGGGTGGCCTCTTGCAATGGTAATTCAGATTCACCAGAAGGTCGGTGATTTAGGTGAAGGATAAACACACACAACATATGACTGGAATGAAGAGTTGGAAGAGGATAAAAAAGAAGAGAACGTACAAGCTCCAGAACCAGAACCACAAGGTTTAGCAGATGAAGGCGAGCGGATACCAAGAATTGTGGAGGACATGGAGAAAGAAGACCAGGATGCACAAATAATGGAGCAATGTGGGGACTTATTGGACGATGAGGACGATGAGGACGATGAGCGCTTCCCAGTGCTAGGTGAATGGCATGAAGAGGGTTTTGGAAATCCAGTGGTACAAGATATTAGATGTCCGGAGTTTGAATACAGAGTGAATGAGGTCATACAAGGGACAAAGTATCGTACCATTGAAGATGTGAAGGATGATGTGAAGGTCTGGGCTATATCTCTGAGGAAGGAATTCAGAGTGATGAAGTCTAGCAGCAAAGAATACGATGTGAGGTGTGCAGATAGAGATTGTACATGGCGAGTGCATGTCTACAAGGGGGAGTTCAAAACACATTGGGAATGTTTAATTGTTACACCACATACTTGTAGATTGACAGGTGTTGTGGGACATCACCGTAATATCACATCTACTTTCGTGACTAAGAAGATGTATGGGGTGATTCTTGACAAAATGGATTACGAGCCTGCATTGATAATTAGGGACATTGAACAGAATTTCCAGTATGTGATCAGCTATGCAAAGACTTGGCGGGCTAAAAAAAAGTGTTTGAGATGCGGTTTGGCACTTATGAGGCTTCATATGACAACCTACGTCGTATGCTTGAAGCAATTGTGCACAGAAAACCTGAAAGTGCTTTTGATACATACAGTGTACCGAGCTTGTCAGGGGGCCACGAATTTTGATGCGAGCTTTCTTCTGCATTGGTGCATGTGTGAGCGCCTTCATTTACTCCCTTCCTGTTCTGTGTATTGACGGCACTTTCCTAACAGGGAAATATAAGGGAACAATACTGACGGCGATCGGAATTGATTGCAACAAGCAGATAGTTCCCATCGCCTTTGCCTTTGTTGAGAATGAGAACACAGAAAGCTGGTACTAGTTTCTTTAACGTCTAAAGAATCACGTTGTTGCTGGAAGGCCTAATGTTTGCCGTATCAGTGATAGGCATGCAGGTCTTCTTGCAGCTATAAGGCAGCTCCAAGAAGGTAGTCCATTTTCACCTCCTATATAGCCAGATGTTGTCAGTAGGTGGTGTGTGAGGCATATGGCTGCTAATTTTTATGAGCGGCTCAAGAATAAGGATCTGATGAATTTGTTCAAGCGATTGTGCACTCAGAATCAGCAGAGGAAGTTCGATGCTTTGTGGGATATAATTGATGACATGAGCACCGAATTGCTTAAGAGCCAGACCTCATCATCCAGCAGGAGACGTTTTACAGATTCATTAGTTCGAGCTGCTAAACTATTTACACAGTGGATTGATGGTGCACCTAAAGAGAAGTGGTCACTTCTGTATGACACAAATGGGAGGCGTTACGAGATCGAGACGACCAACCATGCTGAGTGTTACAATATGGTAATGTGTCGTGTTCGTGGATTTCCTCTTGTTGGCAATGTCGAGGTCATCATGTATGGATGTGTAAGGTATTTTAGGAAGCGGTACGCATCAGCCGCTTCCTTGCTTCATGATCCAGGAGTGCGTTTTTGCGGAAGGGTCAATGAGTACATGGAAAAAAAGATGGAAAAGGCTCGATTTCACTTAGTTATATCGATGGGCACAAAAGAGCAAAGGTTTGAGGTATCATGCAGGGACAGGACCGGACAGGGTGTCCGCAGACAAAGGTTAGTTCAAGAAGTTTTGATAACCATTGACGGGAGGGTGTTCTGCAGATGCCAGAAGCCAAAGGTGCATCACTTACCATGCTCCCATGTCATCGCAGCTTGTTCTATATCTGGGTTAGATGCTGCATCATATGTTTCTCACTATTTCACAAAGTAAGCCGTTGCACAGACTTGGTGCCATGAGATATACGGCATCAGTATTCTAGGACCATTCACTCAACAAAATTCACATCTAATGCTCATCCCAGATCCAACTATGAAGAGGGGCATAGGCCGACGGAAGACATGTCGTATCCAGAACGGAATGGACGAGTTCGAGGTTGGAAAGAAGAAAAAACATTGCAATTTGTGTGGAGCAGACGGTCACACTTACAAGAAGTGCCCACAGCTTTCAGTACCCACTGCTGCTGCCGAGGCTGGACCTTCCGGGAATCCGACGGATGGATCGGCTCCACCTACAAGAATTCGCCATATCTAGTTGTGCACGCAACAACTTGCAATGTATTTATGTGTACGAAACTAAGTATATTATGTATATACTATGTCTACATGTCTTGTTTAATTAATTGGCAGTGCGTATTTCTCTCGAATTTGGTTGTAACGAATGAAACCTTGAATGTAATATGTTATGTGGTATTTTTTAACGTTATATTTATATTTCGTTCATTGTATCTTATGTGGTATTTTATCATAGAGCCACACGAGGTTCAAGATTCACAAATAAATATAATCATTGCAATCAAACATAGCAAACATATAAGTATTGCAATTAAAGGTACAAGAGGTTTGCCGTCCCGTCATAATTTACATCACAATCTAAAACCGACGAACATCATATGTTATAGATCATGTCATGAAATCATCAAGGTCGTCATCCGAGTTGACAGATGGTGGTGCTGCTGGTGGTGTAGCGTGACTTCACGAACCTCTCGACTTTCCCTTTCTCTTTTTTCTGGTTATAGGTTCATGTACAGGGGGACAAACATCATGTGTTGGAGGCTATGGTTTTGGGGGTATGAAGTCATCCATATCATCATCCCAGTTAACACAAGTTGGTGCTTGAGGTGGTGCAGCATTACTTGACGAACCTCTTGCCTTTCCATTTCTCTCTTTTCTGGTTCTAGGTTCGTGTACAGGGGGAGGAATATCATGTGTTGGAGGCCATGGTTTGGGGGCATGATTTATTCATATCGTCATCCCAGTTAACACAAGTTGGTGCTTGAGGTGGTGCAGCATGACTTGACGAACCTCCGGTCATCTGTTCTTGCGGAGGCCAAGAACTATCACCCGGAGATCTTCTCCACCTCATTCGTCTAGTTTGTGGCATAAGTCCACCGAAGATACATACCAATTTACGGAAATTTGGTATCGATTTGTTAATCAACTCCGTGTCCTCGGGGTAATCCTAGCATATAATTACACAATAATTTTACTATTTCGTAAATATAGACTACAAATGACGGACGGGATTAGAACTGAATAAGAGTTACCTTAATGTGCATGACATACACCTCTGACCGCATCCATATCTTACAAGTATTTTGTAATAATCCAATAACATTAGGATGATTCGCTAGTTCACATACCCTCATGTATATCTTCCGACGTTCTAGCAGGTGTTAGTTTACATCTTGCGTTGTAATACCTCGAAATAATGTGAAATCTTCAAACTCAACTAATTTTGACAACACCATCTCTATCGTACCATCCACTAATACATCCAACTTTTTACTGATTACAAGATGTGTCATGATCTCAAGTATTATACTAGATTTTTCTTCGGTCCATGAAAATCCTCCAAAATTGGAGGCAGCCATTGACTTATGCTGCAATATTTAGAAATAAGTTTAATACTATATTTCACTCTCCAAAACTTAATTCTATTTTAATTTATAATTAATTTAGAAACAAGTCTATAATAAACTGAAATTTTAATACTGAAATGAAAATTTAATACTATAGCATTAATTAAATTAAATTGTTTTACAATATTAATGGATTCATACGTAACTTATTTGCAGATCACAAGTGCGGAATCCGGCAGGACTTCGCTGTTGCAACTCACTCCCTCACACCATGTCTCTTCTTTTTTCCTCTATGGATGTTGTTTGCTGCAAATGCATGTGTGGGGGACCTCAGCTTTTATATTGGGGGGAGCCCCTGCCTGCCGCCCCACCACTGAGCGGTAGAGGCATCCATGCGATAGAACTCAAATTTTAATTACATATAGGTCCCTACCGCCCTGCAGGGGGATGGCAGGGGGCCGCCCGCCCCGCCGGCCCCCTGCCGCCCTCCTGCCGAGCGGTAGGGGTATAGAACTGTAAATTGTGAAACTAAAAATATATTTCTGTAAAAAAATGTTTTTAAAAAATAGAAAAATAGAAAAAACGCGGGTGTGCGGGCCCGCTTTTGGCCTTTGGGCGCCCAGTTTGTTTACTGGTTTCGGCCCGCGTACGAGGCTCCGTCGACCGTGCGCGTCGCTGACGGGCGTGGCCCACGAGAGCTCCAGGGGGATGCTGGTACGGCTGGATATTCAAGTGACAGGTGGGGGCACGGATGGGTGGGGCCCGATGCCAGGGAGGGGGAGACGGGGCTGGTGGCATGGCGGCTGGGTGGGATATCCTGACCGGAGCCGTTCTGCCGCTGACAGGTGGGATGAAGGTTTCGCGGTCCTGTCCGGGAGAGGGACCCGATGCCAGGGAGGGGAGACGGGGAAGACGAGTCGAGTCGTGTCGTGTCGCTGACATGTCGGCCGCCGGTGGACAAGGTGAGCTGGGCCTGCGAGATGATTGGGCCGCTAGTTGCAGGGCCGGCGGAGCAGCACAGGTGTCGAGCAGGTGGCCGCGCCAGATACTTGCCTGCCGCCGATCGTCTGCGGGTGCCAAGCGGCGCCGCCGAGTGCCAATGTGCCATACATGTGGGCACGCGTGTGGTTGTTTTCAGACGCTAAAAGGTGCGACTAGATCTGCATTGCATGAAACACGTGTCCAGTTTGCTAGTACATGGCCACTATTACAAAGTAAATTTTGGAAGGAAAAGGAGATCGGTGACGGCATTTTCAGAGGATAATATTGATGCAGTGAACCTGTGCATTTCGGCTGGTACATTACATATTGAGAAGGAATTACATGGATTTTTTAATCTAGAATTTGTTTCAAAAGGATAAACCTAACACATACATGCATGTGTGGCATATGAGTGGCAATGTATTTACAACTAGCTAGATGGATTGAAACAAGAGGCCACCGAGACACTAGACCAGTCCAAGATCATGTCTTCTCAACCAAAAGGGAGTCACATGGGCTGGCCAAGCAGAAGCATCGACGAGTTGTTAGGGATCGAGAGTTTTGTACCGAAGAAGTGCGGGAGGTCTTGAGCTGGAGAGAAGTTACATATCCTACTATAAGACCGGTAAAGAGGCCATAAGGCGGTCCGTGCTGACCTGTTATTCACTGTTGGGACTTTGAAGATGATGTGGGAGGAGAGGATGCCAGCCTATTATTGATGCTCCCTCTGTTTTTTTTTTCTTTTGGTGAAATAAGGATTAAGGAGGCACCCTTCACCCTTGCATGAGAGTGAGGAACCTATACACATGTATGCGGTCATCACTAGGCATCAAGGGATACATGTATTTGGGCAACTCATGCTATGGATCTAACACGCAAGCGAACTCCATGAGAAGAAAAGAAAAGAAGTACACATGGAACTAAAGTTTTGACCTCTTATACGAATAACAAGATTCTGTTCAGAATTTCAGTAACCTATGTTCATGTTCATGTTGCAAAGAATCTTTGAAGGGTGGTAGTCTAATATATATAGTGCAAAGTCTAGAATTATCTTATTTATTTTGACTAATGATATAATCATGAAGGTTCATTTGAGATTTTGGTAATATAATAAGATATATGTGTGGTAAAACATGTTAATTGTTTGTGTAGCTAGTCTCCTATTGGTATGCACGATATGTATCTTGATATGCAAAATGATGGATAAATTTATATTTATAAATATAAATATATTTTAATGGCACTGGTGGGTAATTTATAAACATGTATATTGGTATTTTAGGCAATTTTTTCATAATGGCAGTGGCGGGTAATTTTAATTTTTCTTTTTCTCCGATTAACCTGGAAATTTCTAAACTATGAGAGCGAACGTGGAGGCTCCGTTTGTTGGCCAAATAATAAGATAATAGATTTTATGTGGCAAAGGCGTTCCTTTCCCTTACTGTTTTTTCAGTGCATTTTTCAAGCACTCCAGCCACAACTGCAGACACCTCCCCTGCTGTTTCGTCGTCGCCGCCGCCTGCGAAGTCTCGTCATCATCGCTATCATTGGAGTCACGTTGTCACCGCCGTCCACCACAACTATTAGCGCTAGGGTTTTGTTCGGCGGGTTCTGAGGGAGAGCGAAGCGAGGAGAGGGACGTGGGGTCAATGTATATGTGGGATCCGAGTCAGACGTGCTGACTCGAACAAAGGCGTGGTTGACGTGGTAGGCTGACTGGGCTAAAACTAGGACGGAATGGTGTCCATGGTCAAACGTGTCTGGTATAAACATTTGCATGGTTGCGGATGTTTGGTTTTGAAGTTGCGTTGCGCCGTTGCCAAATGAACACAGTCGATTGTTCGATGGTCAAAAAATGGACCTTTTCGGCTAAGAATGATCGAAGCAAAGAAGACGAGAAGATCTTCAGTGTAATTTTATTTTTTTTCCAAAGATCATTTTGTGTCAATTGAACCTTCTTTTATACCGGCTAGGATGTAGCTACAGTGCAACATATGGCTGCAGAAATCATTATTGCCAAACAGCTGCTTTTTCAACTAACAAAAGATTAAGGAAAAACCACTTCTATCATTTCTTTCCTGATGCATTAACAGGACCGGAGAGAATCTTGTAAGGCTGAATAGTTTTCAAAATTAGTTTTTGGCCCCATATTGCGTACGTAGCTAGGGACCGTGTTTCTAGCAACACTAAGAGAATCTTTTGTATGCATACTTATTCCCAACTCCATATATGTTTGTCAGAATCTTGTCAAAAAAGGATGTTCGGACCCTAAATAATGGAATCCTAATTTTCTGGTTAAGAAGAGGAAATGAAAAAAAAAACCTAAAGAGATGCCTCATACTGGATTTTTTTTTCAAAAAATGAATTCGCAAGATATAAAAATAAAAGGTATTCTAGAAAGTATTACTGATTACTTACTTTTGTCTTTCAAAATACATATACTACTAGCTAGTTATAAACATCTACCGGCATAATAAGATTTGATTGAAGTTACATCTTTCACAGAACCTGAAATGCAAAAACATCGAATAAAAGGAGAATCAACTGAAAACTTGTTAACTAGCTCTCGTGACTTATATTTGCTTCTAAAAGAAAGCCAAAAAAAAAGAAAGTGCAAAGCCATATATAGGCAACTAGTTTTACATCAATTTTCTAACATCAAATTAAAATTAATTAAACGTTTTCACTAGCTCGCGTCATCCATCTGTGGGCTGCAGCTAGCACCCATATATACTCTCTGTATTCAATCTTATATATGCAATCTTTCGAACAGTAATTAGTGGTAGAATCGAACTTCAAGAGACACAAATTAAACGTTTGTAAAATTAGATAGAATGAGAAGAGTGCCAGACATGGAACATGTCTATGCTGGCGCTGTTCTTCATAGTGGTTCTGTGATTCTGCCAGCTTCCCTGCTCTCCCTTCCATAGCACATATATAAGACTACCTGACCAAATGTATGCTGGCTGCGGTAATCTATGTACATACTCATAAATAATTAAAGACATGGAGTGCAAGCTTTTCACCTTAAGGTGTTGCACTTTATTCAGATTTGGCCGGGACTCAGGAGTGTAAAGCAGACATGCATAAATGTATTTGGGTCTGGCGGCTGTGGCTACAACTGATATACCTGCTGCTACTACCATCGGTGTGTCCAATAATGAAAAATGGAACTGATGATTCACTAATAAGAAAATATATGGACTCAAAAGGTACATCATGAAGCAAGAGGCACATTCCTAATAATAAGCTAGCAGTTATTGATCTGAGACCTCTGGAAAAGTGGAAAGCTGATGAGCTCAAAGCAATTTGTAGCAGGACAGAATATTTACAGAGAGATCAGCACTAGCAGTACAAGGAATTCATGAAGAAGGTTCTGATGATGAGTGCTCCTAACTATTGCTCAAGTTAATCCCTGCGTGATCCCTGAACTGAACATCACAATCGCTCAATGAGGATGATGAGTAGTCCATATTCCATAAGCTGAGACAAGGAATAACACGTACGACACAACAAACAAGAAATAATGACGTGATGATGAAAAGAAACTAAGCAAACTAATTGAGGAGAAGAGGATCGAGGAGCTGCTGCTGGTGCTAGCTCATGTGCATGCATGAGTTCATAGCTTCAGGGACAGGTCAATAACCTCCTCGGCATCATCTCCGTCGCGCCGTGCGCCGGACGAGGCTTCCGCGCCGCCTGCTGCCAGGCCCTGGTGAAAATGATGCTGACGACGATGCCTCCCCTCCCCCCACGCATCGGCGCCCGGCTCCGCCCTCGAGCGCGGCGCCGGCGCGCTCAAGCTGCCGGACGCCCTGCTGTTACCTTGGTCGCCGGCTACTGGCGGCGGCGGCGGCGGCGCGGGGGGCGCGGAGGCGGCCTCCCGGCCGCGCCTGGCCAGGTTGCGCTGCAGCTTGTGCGCGTTCTGGTGGCCGCCGAGCGCCTGCGAGCTGCGGAACTTCCTGGGGCAGTAGCAGCAGGCGAAGACCGCCTGGAACCTCGGCGGCGACGACGGCGACGGGTGCAGCGACAGGCTGAGCTCCAGCCCCTCCTCGTCCCTGTCCGCCGCCGCCTCCATGCCCGGTATACAGGAGCCGAAGACCCTGTCCATCCCCCTCGCTCGCCAATGGCGGGTTTCTACTACCTAATCAACCTGCCGCTACCAAGCTCAGGCCAGAAGGCCTCACAGGGCCGCAGCAGCCACACACAGCCAACGGGCGTCCGGGCCGGGCGAGTGCTGTGGCAGCTCCCCACTGGAGGAGGGAGTCGCGGGCGCGCCATGATATGATATCATGGGGGAGGGGAGGGCAATGGCCTGGCCTGCTGCCTGCCGCATGGTGGGGTTCCGCCTCCGCCTCGGCCTCGGCCTGTCCCTGTCGGGGAACTGGACGCTGGATGGACACAACAGTTTACGATGCCCAGAAAACGCTTGCAGTAAAATCATATCGGCGAGCCAGGCCGGCCGGCAGGGGAATCGAATCGGTCGATCGATCGATCGAGCAGAGGCCGGCCTAGGATGGTTAGCTCGCGGCGCGCCTTTCTTTCCACCTCTGGTGGATCGCCGGACACCACCACCACCAACGGGCGGCAGAGACAGGGAGCCAGCAGAGAGCAGGATGGGGTAGGCCAGGGGGGCGCTAGCGCTAGGTTACTCTCGTCTCGATCGACTCGTGCTCGTGCCGTCTGTCTGCTGCGCGCTTTCTACCTCTCGACCTTGGACGCGTACTATGTGTGCATGGCACTGTGACTGGCGCCCTCGCACACGGGGACGGGCTAGGGTTCGCGGCGTAGGCCACCGGATCGGAGGAGAGGACATGGGCGATGCTCCATTATAAATTATAAGAGCAAGTATTATAGCAGGCTATAAGCAGGCTGAATCTCACATGGAAGAGAGAAGAAAGCCATGTTTCCCTTGCCGCCGGCTCAAACGAGCGATTCAATCTCTGCGCGTGGACCCAGGCAAAGCAAATCGCTCGCTCCCAGCCTGCTGCAGGCGCAGAGCAGAGCTCGCAGCCGGCTGTGCGAGCTGGGGGCGCTATTTGGCGATCGTGCGCCGCGGCAATTAAGCAGCGAACGAGCTCCAGCTAGCAAGCAGTGCACGTGCAATATCAATAGTAGTAGCGAATAAATATTTGACTTGCTAGTTCCATGCTCTACTCTACCTTTTACTCTATTTTTTTTCGGGACAGCGGGTGTGTAGGTGAGTGAATGGGCGGGGGATTTCACATCAATATGCATGTAGAACTAGCAAAACTGAGAAAAAAATTGTATTTAAAATATTGTTGTACATAAAAAATATTTAAAATAAAAATAAAAGGAGAATGCAAATGCACTATGAATTTTGGGAGCTTTGTATTTCCAAATATAAAACATTGTTATTCTACACTATATGTTTAGATATATAAGAATTTACAGTTGCTAAACCTTTAAATCAGAAAAATTAAGTTTATACTAGCACATTAATAACTTTGTAGTTGTACAAAGCTTTCAGATCTGAAAATTGTGAAACCTTGTACTAGCACATTAATAACTTTGTAGTTCTAAAAAACTATAAAATTTGAAACTATAAACTTTGTACTATAATAATAATAACTTGTTAGTTCCAAAACTTTCGAACATGATGTCGTGAACTTTTTACTATCACATTAATAAATTTTATTATCTCCGAAAACCTACTATTAGCCCATTTTAAATTTTGTACTCCTAGATTCAAAATTTTAATTGAAATCTTGCACTCTAAATTCAGAAACTTTCTACTAATATACTTTTAAACTTTCTACACCAGACTCCGCAACTGTGTAATTCCAAAACTTTGTACACTACATTTCAGAACTTTCTATAATTAAATTTAAAACTCTATACTATTAGATATGAAACTTTATACATGGATATTTGAAACGTTTTACATAAAAACTTTCTACTGAAATAAAAAAATAACACTAAATTCGATAAATTTGGACTATTAAAAAATTAGTAAAATAAACTCTGAACTTTGCATCCCAAATTAGACAATTTTCTACTATCATGTTATAAACTTTGTATTCTCATGAATCCAACTTCACTTTTTAAAAAATCTGGAACTTTGTGATAGAACATTTAAAACTTTATCCTTTTAGATCTAATACTTCATAATTAAAAACCTTTGCATTCTCGTATTGGGAACTTTATTCTAGCCTATCATAAACTTTGTATCTCTCGGTTCCAAAACTTTATTTAAAAAATATTACAGCCCTAAATATTACAACACATGAACTTTAGAAAATTAAAATTACTAACTTTGTATGACAAACTCAAAAACTTTCTAATTACAACAAATTTAGCATCCAAATTTAGGAACTTCATACCAACGTATTTTCACACACACACACACACACTAGAACTTTGTGCTCCAAAATCAAGAACTTTTTAAATAAAAAACTTTGTATTATGAAATTGGGGGCTTTGTACTAGCCTATTATAAACCTTATAATCTTATATATAAAATTTTAACATGTATATGAAATATTTTCTATATCTCAACTCTCATATTGCACTTCAAAACCTTTGTACTGGAATGTTGCAAACTTACAATTTGTAAATGTAGAACTTTGGTCTAGCATTCAAACTATGGGTATAAACTGAAGAATTTAAGTCCTGTCGCAAACTTTAAGCTAGAAAATCTAAAAAATTTGAGGTTCAACTAATGGGGTGGGGGGATAATATACCATGGTTGGGGGAAAGAACATTGTGTTTAGTAAAAAAAATAATCTATGTCTGTGTTTAGTATAAACCTTTTATTCTAATCTTTACATTCTATATTCAAAGGATTGCTCCTTGCACATTTCAAAACATTGTACTTATGGAAAAAAAGGCTTTGTAATTCCAAACTTTGCACTATGAATATATGGAACTATGTACCGCCAAATTGTAAACTATGCACTCCACGCTACAAACATTTACATATATTTGACTCTTAAAGTTCTACATATGGCACTTTATAGTAGAATCTTGAAAGCTTTTGGCTCTTGTGTGGAAAATTTTTATAGAATACCTAGCTTCAAATGCACGTATTTGAAATTTTATTTGTGAAAAAAACTATGAAGCATATAAAACATCACATGTCCAAACTTATAAAGTTTCATGCTAAAACTCTAAACTGACTACTTGAAAATTTTGAATGCAAATATTGAGAACTTTCGGATTATGTATATAAAAACTTTGGATAATTGATTATAAAAGTAATAAATATATCAAGCCATGGAATAAAAACTTTGAACCCCTCAATTCACAGCACTAACTAAACCTGTATGGCTAACAAAAAAGAATTACATGTCATAATGTGGAGTTTGTTTTGGAAGGGGGCACAACTTTGGGCAGATATATTGAAACTTTATACCTAGAGATGTAAAACTTTGAAATTAGTGTACAATAGCTTCCAACAGATATATATTTTGACATAAACTAATTTATTTTAGGACCCTCATCACAAATTGACTAATAATACACACATCTCAAATTGGAACAAAAAACGAAAAAATACATATATATAGAAAAACAAAAAATACAAAAAAATTGGACGCTTACACATATCGCCGACGAAGCAGGCGAGACGGAGTGCGCGGTGAGCTGGCGCGGCTGCCTCCTCGACTCCGGCGTCGATCAAAATGCGGTGGAGCTCGGCGCGGCGGCTGCCTCCTCGTCTCCGGCTTACTCCCCGATGAAGCAGACGAGACGGAGTGCGCGGCGAGCTCGGCGCGGCTTCCGCTCGCTTCCCATGCGTACTCCGCCTCGGCGCGGATGAATTGCACGGCAAGCGAGGCTCATGACGTGGAGATCAACGCGGGTCTCTGGTGATTCGCCACCCTGTCTCCCTCGAATCCCTCAAATCTGGCGATCCCAGCCCCTTTCGCCTGCAGCTCGAGGCCGGGCCAAAGGAAGGGGAAAGGGAGAAAAGTTAGGAAAAAGGTGCATATATATACGAAGCGGTAGCTGAGATTCGATCGATACGGGCTGAATCCGAAGCAAAAATTGGGAAGTAGTATCTCTAAGTAGCGACGCAGTGGCAATAAGTAGCGACGCGCGCGCGCACTGTAAGGAATTCGGCTTGTGGTATTAGAAATCTGAGATATGTGTGCATACAGAACCTCTACGAAGACATTCCAACTTATAAAAAAAATGCACCGTTGGCGTGTTGCTCATGTCGCAGAAAAAAATCAAAACAGAAAAAAATGAAAAAATGATAAATGAGAGGACATAAAAGAGTCCACGTGGTTCCAACTAGAGCTGGCTCGTCATTCGCTGCTACAGTTGCCAGCGAACACCCATGTTCCATGAAGATGTCCGTTCACGACAAGAAATATAATTAGCTAAAGTAAAGAAATATAATTCGCGCGCCAACTAATAAAATCGCTTAGGAAGGCGCTGGAACGAAGCCGAGATCCAGTCATCCGCTCGAGCCGACCGTACCGATTATTAATTCCATGGTCTCCTTCTCTGACCCCCTTTCTCCTATCCTTTGTACTACATGCTGTATTATCGATCCATCGACCAATCTCCTTATTATCCTCTACTACTAGTATAGTAGAGATACATATGAGCCACAACCTGACTAATGATAAATAATGGGTGGGCTTCGTCACTTTGTGGTTTGGAACAGCGACAGTTGAACCGCCTGTGATCATCTCACTCATATGGATCACCCATAGCTAGCTTTGTCGGATCCATCCATCGACTTGATTGGCGCATATGATCTTTTTCATCTCAGTAATTCTCACAATTGTTGCATAGCTGAAGAAGTACTGTAAAAACTTACAATAATTATCAGCCAGCCAGCCAGCAGTGTTTTTCTCTAACACCAAATCAGCATCAGCCACCAACCAATAATACTTTTCTCTTACAACAAATCCAACTGAACACAGCGATTAACAATTTGCTACTGATCATACTGCATCTTCCGATATACAATTGAAAGTAACAAAGTGATGGAAGCATGCATATAGTACTCGCAGATGGATGCATGGATGTACTGCTATAGCTCCAGTGAAGTAGTAGGGGAGATTATACCTCAGCTCTGGAGGAGCTATAGCGATCGAGCTGAGCCCATCCGGGTGGAGGAGACTGATCAAGCTAGCCACAAGAGGGCCGGGGGCGGAATCCGGAGAGGACAGTTCAGAGGCCTGTCGGTACGTGCGTGGTGGGCGTGCAGTAGCTAGGGCAGGGGAGCGTGTGTACTATGAGGAAGTTAAGGTTACCAGGCCTTGGGGCCGGGTGGTCCAGCGAGTTGCCTGAACGAATCAGAGTCGACGCACTGCTCCATGAACAGGACGCTTCACCACCAGCCACCTGCTGGGGGAATCCATCGACGGCCTAATTATGGGGATGAACATGGGCTGGTCCCTCTCTCGCCCGCCCCTCGCACGCATGCATGCTGCTAGGGCGCCTAGGCCGATGATGGATAGCTAGGCAGGCGCATCGGCGACGACGACGAGCTTGTTGAGAGTAGCTGCAGCTGCAGTACATGGTAGCTTTTCTAGGACCTAGGTTAGTAGAGCCACATACTACTGTAGCACATATACGTCTGACGTCTCTCTCACACACACATGGCTGCTGCCTGTAGTATGTGGCTGTATCGGAGATTCAGAATCCTGAAAAGTGTACAAATTTGTCTGCTCCCAAGGACACACATACAGTAGCAGTCGTGAGTCATAAAACTCATAATGCATGCATACGGACAGCTAGCTAGCCCTGCAGGTAGCTAGCTACACGAGATCCACGACGGCTGCGTTTAGATTCGTAAAAATAGTTACATCGGATACTATAGCATATTGTAGTACTTTTTATTTATTTGTGGTAATTATTGTCATATCGTGATCTAACTAGGCTCAAAAGATTCGTCTCGTCGTGTACATCAAAACTATGCAATTAGTTTTTTTATTTACCTACATTTAATGCTTCATGCAGGAGGCAAAAGATTTGATGTGATAGGTAAATAGTGAAGTTTGAAGAGAGAAATTTTGAATCTTTGTTTGGTTGCGCTCTGTAAAATTTTTGAAAAGACATCTTTCTACATTTGAAGTACTAAACATAGACTATTCATAAAAATAATTACAGAACTCGTCTGTAAATCGCGAGACGAATCTAATGAGCCTAATTAATCCGTCATTAGATGTTGTTTACTGTAGCATTACTGTAGCAATTTAGCATCTAATTACAGCCTAATTAGGTTCATTAGATTCGTCTCGCCATTTACAGACAGCAGTCGCAAATACGTTTTTTATTTCGTCTAAATTTAAGTCTCCATGTAGGTGCTGGAAAAAAATTTAGAATTTGAAAGTTTGCAACCAAACACGGGCTTAATACAGCCGACGATGGATCAGTCGACGACGGCATAGACGACAGCTAGAGCTAGGCTGATCTGACAATCCATCTCTCCCAACGAAACAGCTTCTCTCAGGCACCTGTAATCGTTTAGTTCAAAAATCAAAATTTCAAAAAAATTTCGGGCACCTGCATGGAGACTTAAATTTAGACGAAATAAAAAACACATTGCGACTGCTGCCTGTAAATCGCGAAACGAATCTAATGAACCTAATTAGGCTGTAATCAGACGCTAAATTGCTACAGTAATACTATAGTAAACAATATCTAATGATGGATTAATTAGGCTCATTACATTCGTCTCGCGATTTACAGACGAATTCTGTAATTTATTCTGTGATTAATCTATGTTTAGTACTTCAAACATATAAAGATGTCATTTCAAAAACTTTACGGAGCGCAACTAAACACGGCCACGTCGGTCACTATAGCACACTGTAGCACTTTTCGTTTGTTTGTGATAAATATTATCCTACCATGACCTAACTAGGCTCAAAAGATTGTCTCGCGACGTACATTAAAATTATGCAATTAATTTTTTTATTTAACTGTATTTAGTACTCCATGTATGTGTCATTTGCTATATTTAATGTTTCGATGTGATAGGAGATGTGATGGAAATTTTGGAAATTTTGTGATATCTAAACACACCGTCAGTAACGACAGAGTTACTCGAATCGCCATGTACCCACGCCGTAGCCCGGTAGCTGGCGCGGCCCCCTGTTTGCTGCATCTGTACCACGTCCGCATGCGCCCGTCCATGTGTGGTAGTATCCTCCATGGGGGGGGGGGGGGGGGTTGCTTCCCTTCACATGGCTGCGGCCAGCGGCAGCAGCCGGCCGGCGCCACACGGCCGTACGGGCGCCGGCCGGCCGGCCGGGCACACCAGCTGCTGATGAGCTGCGTGCCGGCTCAGCTCGTTGATCAGGCCGGCCGGGCACACCAGCTGCTGATGAGCTGCGTGCCGGCTCAGCTCGTTGATCAGTCCCGTCACCGCTCACAGTAGCCGCGCGCTGTGCTGCTACAATGCCTAGCATATGCAGAACTCGGTAGCAGCTCCGATCCATGCCCGGCCCGCTGCGCTGCGTGCTCGCGCTCGCTCGGATCGCCGTCGCAGGCTCGCAGCAGAGCTCGCTCGCTCGCTCGCTGCCGGCCGCCGCCTGCGCGCGCTGCTGCTGGCGGCCGGAGAGAGACGACGACAAGAGATCAGATCGAACGGCGGCAGCTAGCGTCACACGGCCATGCCGGCCGGAGCTCGCGATGATAGGCCCGGCCCGGCCTATGCTTGCCAATAAAGGAGGTGGTTAGTTGATGAAAATTTTTGGTACAAATGTCACATCAAATATTTGATCAGACGTCGGAAGAGATTTTCCGGTACTAATTAAAAAACTAATTTCAGAACTCGTTTGGAAACTGCGAGACGAATCTTTTGAGTCCTTTGACCGCATCATTAGCACATGTGAATACTGTAGCACTTATAGCTAATCATGCACTAATTAGGCTCAAAAGATTCGTCTCGTCGTATACATCTAAACTGTGCAATTAGTTTTATTTTTTAATTATATTTAATGCTCCATGCATGTGTCTAAATGTGAGGCAAAAAATTTTGGGTGGAAATTTTTTTTAACTAAACGGGCTCAAAGAGTAGGATCCAGGATTGGGCGTAGGGCCAGGCGAAAGTCGATCGGACGGCATGCTCACTTGCGGCCGGGGCGCCTATATGACTGTTCACCGCCACAGTGGCCGGTGTTCCAGCAGGCCCGCGCACAAGAGTTAACTGCTGCTGCGGCCCCAAGGCGCTCAGCTCCAGCGAGCGCACACTACTAGCTATAGCTACTTGAAAAAAAGAAAAAGGAAGCTGTGTGTACTTGGTTTGAACTCGATCGCGCTCAGCGGATAGCGTGATGTGGCTAGCTAGTAGTAGGCAGCATCTACTGGGAGCACCTCCGTCCGTTCCAGGATTTTTCACGTGGCACCGGTGGCGAATCTAGTCTGAAAATGTAGAGGGGATCATGTCCACTCTCTTCTTCTTCCTCCTCTTTTTTTTTCTTCTTCCTCCTCTCTTCTCTTCATTGTTTCATCCCAAATCTTCTTCTTCCTCCTCCTCTTCTTTTCTTCTTCCTCCTCTCTTCTTCTTCATTGTTTCATCCCAAAAATCAAAAGGAGGCTTAGAAGAATATCCATGGGTATTAGGGAGGTAGGGGGCTTAATACCCCTAGCCCCATGTGGATCCGCCCCTGCGTGGCAGTTTGGTTGCAGCCTGGCAGGCAGCTGCAGCGCCAGGCAGCAATCCTCACCGCAGGCGGACGAAATCGTGCGCCTGGGGATGCTGCCTGCGCCAGGCAGGTTTGCCAGGGCTGCAAGCAAACAAGCCCATATGTGTCGTGAAAACTTTTTGCTTCGTAGTACGTTCCAGCATGTTGACACTAGCAAGTGTACTGCTTAGCTGTGCTACTAATAATCAGTTCCTTTGAAGATAGATAGATGGATATATCGATGGATATAGCTTTGTGCTCTAAATATGTGAACCCTTCCATTACGCTGTTGAGGACGAGAGCCGAGGCTAATGTGGGGGCACGTATCGGAATTGCAAAAGTTGGAATGCGCCAGGTAATGTTAAATTAAGCATGGGATTGTAAAACTAGTCCCAATAGGGTTTCATAAGTATTAAAATATATGACACATAAAAAATTTGCTGATTTGGCAACCTCATTGTGAGAGCATGTATTATGGCCGGCGCGGAGCGGGCGGAATCCGACGTGGGAGCAGGTGAGAGAAGGAAGCCGGCGGCTCGCGACACGCCCGCTCGGGCCGGCGACAACGCGCTCCGCGAGCTGCTATTGGCTCAGCCGCCTGCAACGCATTAAATAGAAGCGGGGTCCGCAACCTACGCGCTCGCGTTACCGCCGGCTGCCGGCGAAATCTTAAGCCATGCTCTGAGAAGAGAAAGGAGGAGAGTTTCATCTGGCAGGCAGGACTAGGTCGGGTAAAGAAACCTAGTTTTTTTTCCTTCAGTTTGAACCTAGCTCGAACTGACCACCAGATTGATTTTTTTGTCCCGAACTTGATCCAATCCATCGGTTGGTTCGGGTTAAGCCTGACTTTTAGTGAATAACTTTTGAGTGGATTAGGTTAAAAATTTTTTAAAAAAAGTTCGGGTTAAAAAATTTGCCCAGGCTTGGTTCGTATTTTGTTGCGAGTTGAAAATTCCGGCCCAAGTCTGTCTCACATATTGACCGGGGCGGGTCAGCCCGCATATTTCGGCTCCCTATCTAGTCCGATCCGGTCATATCTTCATGAATACAACATTCTCTCTTCGTACCAAAGACAAACCATTCTAGAAAATTTAGACAGATTAAAAGAGTGGTAAAATGGTCTTGTTTACCCTTATTTATTAGCTATATTTGGTACTAATTGGTAGTCGTTGCATGCATATGCACCTACTAAATTTGATAAAATGACTAGGAGAATTCCCATCGATGGCACCTTGGAGACTAGAGGAAGGGAGAGGGGAGGGGGTCGTATAGATCGGAGGATTCCGGAAGGGTGAGCAGTGAAGGATTTTTGCTCAAGTCCGGAAATGTGGTTGGAAACTTGGAATTGTTGTTCCTGAAAATGCAACGATTTGGCCTTCGAAAGAAGTCATAATCCTCTTGCTGTTTTTTTGTCGATTTGCTTTATTCTTTAGCAGAGACCTCGCGCAACACTCCAATGGCGTGCTACCAACACTGTCCAACATTGGTTGTACACAATTCGCGCAAAAAAAAAAATGGTTGTACACCATGGACACGCATTGCGCTGGAGATAGAGCCTTGAAGCCCTGGGTTTTATAACTTTGTATGTTGAAGCGACCTCCCTCTACAGGGATGCCTTTTGCTACTCTCAGAAAATTCCACAAATTAGAGCAACAATTTGCAGGGAGCTACATGTAATCTCTGGTGCTCTACTGCTATCGGGAGAATTTTGTTAATTAGACATCGGTGACCGTTAGTTATACATGGGCATTTTGTACTAGCAAATCAACAAGAATTGAGACATTTGTTCCCTGTAACAAGAATTAAGACATTTGTTCCCAGTTAAACTACATATTAATTGTATTCAACAAACTCTTTGGATTAATTTAAACTATTGAAATATCGTAAAAATCAATGTTGTCAATAACTTTTTTATTAGCTTGTCGTTTCAAGCCATATTTCTGAACACAGCTTAAATAATTTAATTTTACATGGACTATTTATTTACATAATTACTTCCCAAAATAGAAATCAACCTACCAATCTTTATTATTTGATCAAATGTTAATTTCCTTAAATTTTTAATTCCAAATTTATCCATTTACAATGACATTCATCATGTACTCTTTTGTCAAGAGCTATTTTTAATTTTTCATTTAATTTTAAATTTAGCTATTTACTAGTTTGGTCACACTACTTGCGCTACAAAAAGAATCTTGCATGCATGGAGTACTAAACAAAGTTTATTTGCAAAATCTTTTCATAGATGGATGCAACTTTTTGTGACGAAGCTAATGACGGTAATTAATCGATAATTGACTACAGTAATACTACAGTAACCATCCTCTAATCATGTGGTCAAATGTCTCATTAGATTCATCTCGCGAAGTAGCGCAGGGGTTGTGAAGTTAGTTTTATAAACTGACTTTATTTAATACCTTTAGTTAATGGTCAAAGTTGCTACAGTAGCTTTGCTACAAAACCACAATAGAGAGAGGGCTTCGTGCTACGTGTGGTCTTATATTAATGGGGTTTCATGGAAAATTTCATGGTATTAAATATTATCAATTTTGCTGATATGACAAGGTGAGAGAAAGATGGAGTTTCATGAGATGTGAGAATAATTTCATCGCCATGAAACTCATCTAGCATAGTTACCTAGTTCACAGTTGAGGTAATTGTGCCATAAAAATATGCACCGAGACTGGCCTTGTACGCCCATGAAAACTGGATGGATCGAGTATTCTATGTGGTTTTAGTTAAGTCTGAATTTTGTTATTTTAATTCCAATTTTGACTATCTACTAATCGTATTGGGTAAGGACTCTTTGATCAAGTCCTAATTTTCCTTAATTTTATTTTTTGAAATATATTTCATTTATGTATTTGATATGGGTTCATTGAGTTACTCTTGACCGCTAGATCTTCGTAAAATTCAACGATATAGATTCTTCTATCTTTTTAGATTATTGTGGCAATTTCTAACCCCTCTCGGCGAATCTAGTAGCTTCTTTTAACACTCCCTTATTAATGTAATAGATAAATAGATGATCCTATCACATCAGCAACAATTAATACACATGAAACTCTAATAAAACTCCATTAAAACTGGCCTAAGAATTTGGATCCAAAACCTCCTTCCGAAACACACCCCTAGTATTACAAAATAGGTATCACAGTTCTAAAGTTCCTATTAATTCTTCCAATAATATTCTTTTTGGAAGAAAAAAATCAGATTAGAATGTATGGTTATCTAGAATACTCCCTCCATCTTAATAAGAATACAACTCTCACTTCCTGAGAAGTCAAACAATTTTAAGTTTAACAAATTTATATAATATTAAAATTTATATTATAAGATAAGTATTATTAGATTAATTATGTAACATATTTTCATAATAAATCTATTTGGTGATATAAATATTAGTAATTATTTATATAAATTTGATCAAATTTGAAGTTGTTTAATTTTTTGAAAAGCGAGGGTTGTATTTTTTTTTTTGAAATGGAGGGAGTACATTCTAACGTCATCCTCTTCAAGCGCAAAGGGCAAGGACACTGGCAAAGGTAGACGATGGAGTTCGGGCTCGTATCGTATCGTATCGTATCAGCCGGCCGCGAGAGCCCGTCCAGTGGCTTAAGTGGGCCAAAGGTTGAAAGAAAACGCACCGACGGGTCGAGACTCTTTCGTCCAAACCATTTTGGGCCCCCTAAAAAATAACCCCCCCCCCCCCCCACCCCCCTCAAAAAAAAAAAGTAGCCCGTTTGGGTAACCAACGCCACCAAGGACCTGAGTATCTGACACACACCTGGTAGTGAATTCGATCCTCAGGCACGCTGCATCACAACTCAGAAGAATCAAAGGCGTAGAGGTGTTAATTGGTGATTCTTAAGTGCACTTTTAACTATTTTTAGTTCAAAATTTTGTGCTATTTTTTAAATTAAAATTTTATTTTAAAAACTAATATAAAATTTTGAATTAAAAAGGATGGATTGGAGGTGCATTCAAAGATTACCAATTAGCATCCTTATTAAGAACGTGGCAGGTCGAATTCCGCTCTAGTATATATATATGACTGTTAAAAACACGTCTCATCTTGTAACAGAAAGAGACTCGATTAGTCGACTGTCATCCGAGCGCACATTTACATTCATCTCCTATAGACTATAGTCCTACGTAAGATTCCAAATTTCCAACGGCGGTGCCGGTGCCATCACCTGCAGTGGCTTGGCTGCAGGAACTGGAGCTCGCACTCGCAGCCGCCGCGTCATGCCTCCCTCTGCTCCACAGCCTCCGGAGCGAGCTCAGCCTCGCCAGGCCCTGCGCCTTATTCGCCGCGTCACCTTCTCGCGGCGTCGCCGCCACAGCCGGTGCGGCTGTCTCCCGGTCCCGGACCTCGACGACCAGCGCCGCCGGTGGTCCACGGGAAGGGCTCGGGCCGCCGGTCGTCGTCACCGTGTCCAGGGACCCCCAGAACAGGACGTTGGTCGGGAGATTTGTGGGGTAGTTGGCGGGCTCCGGCAGCGCCGGTGGGAGGGCCAGGGACGATGGCGCCGGCGGCAGGGCGCCCGCCCTGTCGACGTCGACGCGGCAGAGCGGGCAGGTGGAGTGCCCGCGCAGCCACAGGTCGACGCACTCGGCGTGGAAGCCGTGCCCGCACCTGGGCAGGAACCTGGCCGCCTCGCCGTCGGCGAGCTCGGCGAGGCACACGGCGCACTCCAGCGCCTCGCCGCCCCGGCCCTTCGCCCTGCTGTACACCGTCACGGGCAACGCCCGGAGCACCGCCGGCTCAACGCCGCCACGAGGGGCCACGGCGGCATCGCCTTCTCTTAACGTGCCGCGCCGCTCGGGCTGGGCGCTCGACAACACCCCGGTCGTGACGAAGCCGCCGCCGCCCCGCGCGCCGCCGCGGCGACTGACCGTGAAGTAGTGGTGCACGACGAACGCGAAGGCGAGGGCGAGGAAGAGGAGGACGGCGGCGGAGAGCACGACGTCGCCTCCCGCCGGAGAGGCCGCGCTCCACCACGCGACGGGCGGGCCGCCGCCGCCGCCGCCCGCGTCGACGTCCTCGGGCAACGACGACATGATGGTCCCTCGAGCCCTGCTGGATCGCCTTCGGTGTGAGCGAGCTTCTTTTGGTGTCACGTGGCCGCGACCGATTTATGGGGATGTTCGTTGGCGTTCTTGGAGAGGTTTTGGTGAGCTTCGGAGTTGGAGCGGCCGGTTGGAGTTGGTGTGATGGCGTGGGTGGGGGATCGATGTTCTTAATTTGAGTAGAGCAGCTTGAGCTCATGGTTTAGGGGGACTCGTAAAGTGTTTAAGCCCCTGTCAACTTGTGATGACGCATGGAAGGGGCTAGAGAGATACGGGAAGAGCATCGACTCAGCAACGCCTGGACGGTTGTGCACTCGGCTTCTAGTAGTTTCCAAACCAGAGGCAAACGATAAGGCCATAAGGGCCTAGAACTAGAAGGTGCTTGGATTGGCCAGAATTCAGTTGAGAGGACAAATCATAGTATTTTGCAGCTCGTATTAATTATTGTTGCTTCGTTCATGAAAATAGCAAGGAAACATGGTACGAATGGCAAATATTGATCATTGTTGTTTTATTCAATTCGGGCCCACACAACAAGTTGACCTTAACCATTTGGATTGCGAGTGCCAGATCCAATTAGGTCTCCTCCAAAGGAGTGGCGACGTCGCTGGCGGACATGGAGGAGAGAGGCGGAGCGAAGTGACGAGAAAATGGCGTAGAGAGCTTTGTGAAGCGTGCATGTGAGAGCGGAAGATGCATGAGATAGGTGATTAATTCATCGCTAGCGAGATTCTTTTTTATATTGTTCATCGAATAAAATAGTATTTCAGCCAGCGGTGTCACCCCTGTTGGAGGAGGCCTTAGAGCAACTCCAACAGATTGATCTTCCCCTTTCCCCTTTCCCCTTTCTCACTATATAGGGAAATCCTCTTTTTTAATTTTAATATATATGGAAGAAGTGCTCTAGCAGATTGATTTTTCTCCCTTTCTATATGGAAAGGGAGATGTGATGTCTCCCCTTTCTATTGGGGATTGGAGAGAAATTATTGGGGATTGAGAAAAAATAAAGGGGAAAGGGAGATGAAAAATCAATGAACTGGAGTAGGTTTTTTCAACATCAATCCCCTATATTGAGAAAAAGTGGAAAGAAGAAAAGGGAAGATCAATCTGTTGGAATTGCTCTTATGCCTCATATCAAATGGTCGGGCCCAACCGCATTGTCTACGTCAATGCTCAATAGGTATCGGAATCAGATTGGTTCTACCAATTACCAAACAGGCCCGTAAAAGTCGATGGGAGTTAATGAATACATATACACTAAAAAAAGGAAAAAGTCCTTTCACCCCCTCAACTATCAACACAATTTGATTTATGCCCCTCAACAGAAAAACCGGATATTCAAAACCTCCGACTATTGAAACCGTTCAATTTACTATGTTAGTGGTTTTGAAAGATGGTTTCAATGATGTGACATTATATCTGCGGTCCCACGTAGCACCGCGTCCGCTGGGGGGGGGGGTAAATTAGACCGTGTTGATAGTTCGAGGTGGTCAACTGGACTTTATCAAAAAGTAGTTAGAAAAATATTTTTTTCTTAGAAAATATATGCAATTAAAAATCCTAAATCTAGTTTCATAGTAGAAATCTAAAATTTCTTTTAGCTAAAAATATGAAAAAAGCAATTTCATACTTTATTCTAAAACCATGTTCTATCTTCTGTTCCTAGTTAGGAGTCATTAGATCTTTAAAAAATTCTTTGATTACGATACTTTATTTCCAAATTAAAAATAAGCATTTTTAATGAAAGTCAACTTCAACTCGGCTCATTTAGCTCGTTGAAGTTGAGCCTCAAACGATACAGGAGATGATAATAAGTAGGTTGAGACAACTTACAATAAATAACAGAACCAACTTTTAGCAAAAAAAAAAAAATTTAAGGCTATCCAAGGATCTAAATAATTTTTAACTGGACACTATAAATAGAGCATGATTTTAGAAAAAAAAACTAGTTTCATATATTTGTGAGCTAAAATGAACTCTGTGAAATTAAACCAGATTTTACGATTTTTTTATAAAAATAAGGCAAACAGACAAATGTAAATCAAACCATGGGTGGATTTTTTTTAGGGTGCGTTTAGTTCCCAAACCAAAAAATTTTGGTTGTCAAATCAACAGTTTGACCAGATGTCGGGAGGATTTTCCGGACATTAATTAAAAAACTAATTTCAGAACTCACCTGGAAACCGCGAGACGAATCTTTTGAGGTCTTTGACCGCATCATTAGTACAAGTGGGTTACTGTAGCACTTATGGCTAATCATGCACTTATGGCTAATCATGCACTAATTAGGCTCAAAAGATTCATCTCGCCGTGTACATCCAAACTGTGCAATTATTTTTATTGTTTAACTACATTTAGTACTCCATACACGTGTCCAAAGGGATAGGCACAAATTTCGAAGTGAAAATTTTTGGGAACTAAACGCGCCCTTAGATCAACCAGGGGCAGATTTGGGGCCAATTTCGACGTGCGCCACCAAAGCAGTTGGGCCAGTTCCAGCCCGCTTCAGCATCCTCTTTTTCTGACGGGCAGCATGGTGGGCCTAAGAATGCCCCTCCGCCCGCGTTTTTTTATTTTTATATTTTTGAAAATTATTTTTTACAGAAATATATTTTTTGTTTTATAGTTTACAGTTTTGTACCCCTACCGCCCGGCTGCGGGGCGGCCGGCCCCTGCCGCCCTCTTGCCGGCGGTAGGGACCTCAATGTAAATAAAATTTACATTTAATCGCATTTTGGCCCCTGGGGAGCCTGCCGCCCCCCTGCCGGGCGGCAGGTACCCGCCGCCCACTGGCGGGGCGGTAGGTGGGTAACTGCCGCCCAGCAGGGGGGCGGCAGACCCCTCCTCACCGCAAATGAACGTGCAGTGCGGTATTAGATGTGATTTTAGATATTTTGGATAGAAATAAAAACCGTTAGTAAAGTAGATGAATATGAAAAGTATAACTTAGTAATTCATACACATACGCAACTGAGAATGAAATAGGTGATGCATAAGAACGAAATAAGTATAACATGATGACATGTCCATAACAAAAATACAGAAATAACTAGAAACACCTCCTAACCACCCCGGCCATGTCGACCTCTTTTACGCTGTGCGTGGACGTGGTCTGTAGGGTAGGTGTGTCGGTCTGGAGGCCCTATGTCTCTACCTGGACGTCCGGTGGCCACATGTGTCTGGAAGGTAGGATCGGCCTGTTGGTTAGGTGTAGAAAATAACCGACTCCAGTCTTCGAAGTTCGCCTCAAACGTATCTTGTGTGGCCCCTATGTAGTAGCAATTAAGATATCTTAATCATCATCTTATAAGTCATCTATTTGGGTATATATTCATCATACGTACCTGTTGGTGGTGGATACGAAGAAGGACCCATATCAGAAAGCTGGTTGTGTGATCCTGTAAACCGTTCAAATTATCTAAAATATTCATAGAAATAAGAAGAACATGATAAATTCGGGCTATGGATTAGGTATTTACCTTACATTCCTTCTGCTGTCGCCATAGGGTAATACGAAGAAGGCCCCGCATCATATAAGTGTTGTGATCCTATATGTAAATGCAAAAGGAATTAGACTTCATACCAAAATTAATTGAAATTAAGATATGGACTATATGTTTACCGAAAGGTCGTGGTGGTGCCTGTGTTGGTTGAAATGACATCCCTACAGCTGGTGCCATGGTACTAAACTGGGTCCCTCCGTGAGGTTGATAAGGTGGGTGTCCATCACTTGTATGGACTGAGAATTAATTGTTGTTATCAAAGTAGGAAGTCAGTAAGTATCATCACTGTAGCGAAAATGGCCTCTCATGCCATATTTCAATATATTGTTTTGGCGATTGATGACACACATAACACTTGGACTAATATGATTGTTAAGATGATCATTCTCAGACTTTTAGGTTCAAGTGATGACAAAGATAAGATAGGCAAAGTTAGGCCCGAAGGGCCGCCCCTACGGCAGGGGGCGGCAGGCTCCCCCAGGGGCCAAAATGCGATTAAATGTAAATTTTATTTACATTGAGGTCCCTACCGCCCGGCAGGAGGGCGGCAGGGGGCCGGCCGCTCCGCAGCCGGACGGTAGGGGTACAAAACTGTAAATTATAAAACCGAAAATATATTTTTGTAAAAAACGATTTTCAAAAATATATATAAAAAAACGCCCCCTCCGCCCCCACGCTACGGCCCGGCCTTTCACGGCCTATTTAGCAAGCCTGCAACGCTTGTTGCCTCGCCTCGGCGTCCGGTAGACGACGACGATCATCATCGCCACCCAACGGGAAGGAATGGCCGGAGAGGAGACACCGCCACACCGGAACAAAAAGAGATATTTTCAGAGGCGCAACGGCATATCTACATTCCTTTCACGATTTCGCCTCCCGCCCCGGCGCCACGCTCTCATGCTCCGGCTCGGAGTGGGTAGGGTAACCGATAACCGAACGCTCAACCGAAATACCCGACCTCTTATCCGCTCAGCTACTGACCTCCGCTCCTCCAGCTCCAGGTTCCTCCAGCTCCGGGCGGCGCTTGTCGCCCCCGGCGGCAGCGCCTCCTCCTCCACTTGCCCGCTCCCCCGGCCCCGATTCCTCCCGGCTGCAAGACTGTAGATCGATACATCTAGCACCAGGTGCGGCCTCTGCTCGTCCTTTGCTGTGGCAAGGGTGGAGCAGCGGAATCGATCCCCGCATCGCGGAAGAGCTCGCAGCCTCTTATCCACTCCACCTCTGTCCAGTGACCGCCGCCGCCTTCTAGCTGGGTGGAAGAAACATGTCAAGAATGGCGCCTCCGTCCTCTCCCCTGTCCATGAAGCCCCCGACGCTGCCCTTCTCCCCTCCCAAGAAGCCGGCGCCGATGCCGGTGTACAAGGACCTGCACTTCAACCGCGACCTCTCCGCTACCAAGAAGCTCCAGGCCGGGGTGGACCTGGTGGCGCGGTTGGTGGGGGTCACCCTGGGGCCCAATGGGAGGAACGTGGTGCTTGGCAACAAGTATGGCCCTCCCAAGATTGTCAACGATGGGGAGACCGTCCTTAAGGAGGTAATGCCATGCTTCCCAACATGAACTTTTCCTGCAGTATGGGTATGACCCTCCCAAGATTGTCAGTGTCAGTTTCACTGGAATCTGGATTGGGTGCACTCAGATGAAGCCATAAAACGTTAAACGTGTTGTTCACTCCAGTGGTTTCTGTTCAATTCTCGATTATCTTATTTTACTGCAATAGTAGACCCTTTTTTACTGTGCTCATTGTTCTGCAGTAAGCTAGTAACATAAGTGGGAAAATGCATTTTGCTATTGTTGTCGGTTTCTGACACTACTGTATGAGCTTGCTTATCATTCTTCCCTGAGCATGTCACACAACTTTCAAGGCCTGAACATATCAATCTAATTATGTTCTTGAAGATCGAATTGGAGGATCCATTAGAAAATCTTGGAGTGAAGCTGGTCAGGCAGGCTGGTGCAAGGACCAATGATATTGCAGGAGATGGTTGTACCACTTCCATAATCCTTGCTCGAGGCCTGATTGCTGAAGGAATGAAGGTATGCCCACCTCTTACCTTGTTCTAGTTTTCTACAATGTGAAGTATGGTAACAGGGAATAACAAGGAATGAATTCGCTCATATTAAAATTCTGAATCCTGAACCTGCATTGCTTCTTATGATTGTTTCGTAAAGTAGGTTCTTGCAGCAGGAATCAACCCAGTTCAGGTTGCACGTGGTATTGAGAAGACTGCTGCCGCTTTGGTGTCTGAACTCAGAGTAATGTCACGGGAGGTATGTTCTTAAGTTTATCTAAGTATTCTTTTGCATTTCCATTGTAAAGATATCTTAGAATTGTGTGACATGTTTTTTGAAACTTAATTGTGTGACATGTTGTCATGTAGATTGAAGACCATGAACTTGCACATGTGGCTGCAGTTAGCGCAGGAAATGATTATGCTGTTGGAAATATGATTTCTGATGCTTTTCAAAGAGTAGGTAGAAAAGGAATGGTGAGAATTGAAAATGGAAGAGGCACCGAAAACAGTCTGGATGTTGTTGAAGGAATGCAATTTGAACGTGGTTACCTCTCGCCCTACTTTGTTACTGATCGTGCAAATATGACGGTGGAGTTCACAGACTGTAAGGTAAGGGCAAGTTGTTAGGTTGATCTCCTTCCTAATAGGCCCAACGGCCTATTAGGCCCTTAAACCGCGCCCTGATCGGGGGCGTCCAACCCTTAATGGTTGGTGGGCCCCCGCTGCACAGCGCCAAAATAAAAGGGGTGAGGGGCCGGCGGCACACGGCACGAGGTTCGCCGTGCCGCCTACACCCTCACCCACAGAAACCCTAAGCCGATCTACTAGGGGGCGCTGGAGCAGTGGGAATCCGCCGCCGCTGCAGTCGACTCCGTCTAGCCGTCGCTGCTACCGTCCTCGACACCGTCGCCCCTGCATCGACCTCACTGCGTCACTCGTCGCCGCCTTTGAGCGGATCTCCATCAGCGAACAAGGGATGGCCGGCTCAAACTCCTCTGGTGGCGCCGAAGGTTTCTCTACTCTCTTTCTCTCTATGTATTTCCGTAGATCTAGGATCTCTTGTACTCAGAATCATAGAAAAGAGAAAGAAATCCCGCTCGATCCGTACACAGTGTTGATCCTAGACTCTAACATTGGTATCAGAGGCCTACACTAAGTGTAGATCGAGATGGGAAGTGTAGATTCGGTCACGAATCAAAAGAATCAAGACTCAGAAAAGCAATTCGATGCAAATCGAAAAAGAAAAGAAAAGTCGTAACCCTAACCCTAACCCTAGAGGTGAAAAGGCGCGGGGCCTACCTGGTCCGCGTGTCACTGCCGCCGCCGGTACGCGGGACGCGTTTGCGCCGCCGCTCGCCGGACATCTCGGCACAGAGAAGCCGCCGCTTGCCGCTCCGGGACGCTGGGGTTGCGCATGCGGGGCTCGAGAGCCTGGCGCCATCCATGGCGAGCTCGACGGTGGCGCGCTCACCCACCGGCGAGCGCGCGCGCCGGCGAGCAAGCCGCGGTGGCGCCGCCCTGCCCACTCCGCCGGGCCACCAAGGCCAGCGGCCGTCGCCTCCGTTTCGAGGAGAGAGAAAGGGGAGGGAAAGAATGAGCTAGGGTTTGAGGGACGCCGCGTCGTCGTCGGTTTTGATCCGGCGAAACGCGCGGACGGCCGTTCGATCAAGATCGACGGTCCAGATCGCGCCTCGCCTCCTGGGCCGGCAGGCGGCCCATGCGGGCGGGGGGGAGGAGACACCGCGGCGGGCCGATTCGGCGGCCCGGCCGTTGGCTGTCGGGCCTCGGGCCCAAGGAAAAATGCCCGAGCAGGCCGCGGGCCGTTTCGCTTCTGGGCCGCCTGAACAGTGCTTAGTTTTAATGTTTTTTCTATTTTTCCAGAAGCAATTTCAATAGTTTTGATTATAGTTTGATCTCTATTCAATTTCGCACCAACGTGTTTATTGTTTAGAGATAAAAGTTTATAGTTTTGCTTCTGGAAATAGAAATTCCTACATGTTTCCGCTGCTAAGATTATATAGTTGCTTTTATACTTTAATTCGAACCAACGAGACAATTAAAGTTTAAGATCATGGTTAAAAGCTTATTTTAAGGATTATGGTATTGTTAATTTTCTGACCAACGTTGTTAGTTACAATACTGTAATTTCATAGTTTTTGTGCATTTATTTCTATTTCTGCCCAACGGTGATATAGATTTAATTGCATAAACAGTTGTATGTTCTATTTTGACCAACGTTGGAATTTTACATACAATTATTGTTATTATGTTCTCACTATTTTTTGAAATTTTCAGCGGGGATGAACTTGATGGGATTCATCAGTCACATCCCGACTTTAAAAGGAGATAACTATGGCGAATGGATCAAGAAGGTTGATCTTGCTTTCGTCTGTGGAGAATTGGATGAGATAATCACCACTCCAAAGCCCACTGAGCCACCGGCTCCAGTGAGAGGAGATTCTGACACTGATGCTGAGTGGCAGAAAAAGCAAAGGGACTATGCTCCCTTAAAGATGGCTTATGATCTCGAAAAGACAAAGTGGAACAACGCCAACAAGAAATGTGTGGCAGTTATAAAGAACACAATTGATCCTAACATTTTGGGTTCAATTGGAGAGTGTGATTCAGCTGCAGAATACCTTGCAAAGATAAAGAATCAGTTTACTGGTTCTTCAAAGACTTATGCTACACAGATAATAGAGCAGTTGGTCACAAAAAGGTACTATGCCAATGCCGGTACGATAAGAGATCATATCATGGGGATGTGTGCTTTGAACTCCAAGCTCAAACCAATGGACTTGGATCTCAAAGAAGAGTTTATGGTGCACCTGGTGTTCGCCTCTCTGCCAAAAGAGTTTGCAACGTTCGTTGTAAACTATAACTCACAGCCAGAGAAGTGGAACATGGAAAAGGCAATTGCAATGTGTGCACAAGAGGAAGATAGACTCAAGAAACAGAATGGTGGGTCTGTCAATTTTGTGCATAATAACAAGAAAAGGCCTTTCCAAGCTGCTTCTTCCTCTAAAGCTAAAGACAAAGCCCCTATGCCACAGAAGTATCAGCAACAGTGTCAGCAACAACGCACTCCAGCTCAAGATGAGTGCTTCCACTGTTTTGACAAGGGGCATCGCAAAGCAGATTGTCCCGCTTATTTAAAGATGATAATGGCAAAGAATGGTGAGAATGTAATTTCATTTGTTAATGAATCCCTATATTTAAAGTTTTCTAAATCTACTTGGTGGATTGATTCTGGTGCAACTGTGCATGTTGCAAATTCTTTACAGGGATTCCGTTCGACAAGGACTACGCAAAGAAGCGAAAGACACATTAAAGTCGCGAACGGAGTACAAGCAGATGTTGAAGCTGTTGGCGATGTCTCCATTGAGCTAGTTAATGGTTTCATGCTTGTATTAAAAGATGTTTTATTTGTTCCTTCGCTTCAAAGAAACTTGATCAGTGTATCACGCTTAGACACAGATGGTTTTGGTTGTCATTTTGCGAATGGCAAATGTGAACTATGGTTTGATAATAATTGTATTGGTGATGCTGTCCTTTACAATGATCTTTATTTATTATCTATGCGTGATAAAGTGCATTCTGTATGTAATGTGAATGTGAATAAATCCTTGTCAGAGAAAGAAACAAAGAAAAGAAAGAGAACTCAAGATACTTCATCGAAATTTTGGCACTGTCGTTTAGGCCATATTTCGAGGGGGAGAATTGAAAGATTAGTGAAAAGTGAAATTCTTCCACAACTAGAGTTCTCTGATCTTGAACAATGCGTTGAATGCATTAAAGGAAAATTAGTAAAGCAAATTAAAAAGGGTGCCAAACGAAGTGCAGGAACGTTAGAAATAATTCACACTGATATATGTGGACCGTTTCCTGTGAAAAGTGTGGATGGCTATGATTCGTTCATAACATTCACAGACGATTACTCCCGCTATGGTTACATTTATCCAATTAAAGAAAGATCTGAAGCATTGGATAAATTTAAAATATTCAAAGCTGAGGTTGAAAATCAGCTTGACAAAAGGATTAAAATAGTAAGATCAGACCGTGGAGGGGAGTACTACGGTCGACATACCCCTTATGGACAAGTTCCTGGACCTTTTGCGAGTTTTTTACAGGAAAATGGTATAGTTGCCCAATACTCTACACCGGGGGAGCCTCAGCAAAATGGAGTAGCTGAAAGGCGCAACCGTACACTAATGGATATGGTGCGCAGTATGATGAGTTATTCTTCATTGCCATTGAGTCTGTGGATGGAGGCGTTGAAAACCGCCATCCATATTCTCAACAGAGTGCCAAGCAAATCAGTGCCCAAAACACCGTATGAGCTATGGACAGGAAGAGAACCCTCACTGACTCACCTACGGGTCTGGGGGAGCCCAGCTGAGGCTAAAGTGTTTAATCCAAATATTGGAAAACTGGATTCCAAAACTGTAAGCTGCCACTTTATAGGCTATCCTGAAAAGTCGAAAGGTTTTCGTTTCTACTGCCCAGACAGACATACAAAGTTTGTAGAAACGAGACATGCTGTCTTTCTAGAAAGTGAAATGATCAGGGGGAGCATGGTACCTAGAGAAATTGACCTTGAGGAGAAGCGGGTGTATGTGCCTACTCCTATGATTCAAGAGCCATTTTTCTCACTACCTGTTGATGCTGCACCAAAAGTTCCTGAAATAGTGACGTCAGTACCTTCTTCGGTTGTTGCTGCGCCAACTATTCCAGTTATTACGGTGTCAACACCTGTCGCAACTCCACCCATACCAACAGTAAGCGAAGGTTTGGAACCTGTCATCCAGGAACCGCCTGAACCCGTGGTTGGACATGAGGAGGAGGTGCTACAGCCCCTTATGGAAAATGTGCCAGAAGTTGAGGCACGAAATGTGCCACAAGCAGTGGCCCTTAGAAGGTCACAAAGAGAAAGAAGGTCGGCTATTTCTAGCGACTATGAAGTTTATAATACAGAAGAGGTTCATATGGAGGGTGATCCCGCTTCATATGAAGAAGCCATGAGAAGTATTCACTCATCCAAATGGCTGGAAGCTATGAAAGATGAGATGAAATCAATGAGTTCCAATGGTGTTTGGGACTTAGAGGAAATTCCTAAAGGAGCCAAAACAGTAGGCTGTAAATGGGTTTACAAGATAAAACATGACTCCAAAGGGAATATAGAAAGGTTCAAAGCACGACTCGTGGCAAAAGGCTTTACACAAAGAGAAGGGATAGACTATAACGAAACTTTTTCTCCGGTTTCGTGTAAAGATTCCTTCAGAATTATAATGGCATTGGTGGCACATTATGACTTAGAGTTACATCAGATGGATGTAAAGACGGCATTCCTTAACGGAGATTTGTATGAAAATGTTTATATGGCACAACCAAAAGGTTTTATCATGAAAGGAAAAGAACATATGGGGTGTCGCTTAAAGAAATCCATTTATGGATTAAAACAAGCCTCTAGACAGTGGTATTTAAAGTTTGATGAAACCATAAGAAAATTTGGTTTTAAAGAAAATGAGGAGGACAATTGCATTTATGCAAAGTTCTGAAGTGGAAAATTTATTTTCCTGATCCTATATGTGGATGACATTCTACTTGCTAGTAGTGATGTTGGTCTGCTACTGGAGACAAAGAAATTCTTGTCCTCAAATTTTGATATGAAAGATCTCGGTGAAGCTTCATTTGTTTTGGGAATTGAAATTCACCGAGATAGAACAAAGGGGGTATTAGGACTGTCACAAAAGACATACTTAGAAAAAGTTCTAAAGAAATACAGTATGCATATGTGCAAGCCTTCACCTGCTCCAATAGTCAAGGGCGATAGATTTGGGAAATTTCAATGTCCCAGGAACCAGTATGAGATCGATCAAATGAAAGCGGTTCCATATGCTTCAGCTGTAGGAAGCATACAGTATGCTCAAGTTTGTACACGCCCTGACTTAGCTTTTGTTACCGGGATACTTGGCAGATATCAGAGTAATCCAGGACAGGCACACTGGATTATGGTAAAGAAAGCATTACGTTATGTGCAAGGCACAAAAGGCCTCATGCTGACATACAGAAAATCCGATTCCCTAGAGATAGAAGGGTACTCAGATGCGGATTTTGCGGGGGACATCGATGACCGAAAGTCCACGTCCGGTTATGTGTTCACACTTGCAGGAGGAGCTATATCGTGGAAAAGCTCCAAACAAAGCGTCACTGCATCATCGACGATGTATGCTGAATTTGTGGCAACAAGAAGTTGGGCCAGTTCCAGCCCACTTCAGCATCCTCTTTTTCTGACGGGCAGCATGGTGGGCCTAAGAATGCCCCTCCGCCCCACGCTACGGCCCGGCCTTTCACGGCCTATTTCTCCTGCAAGCCTGCAACGCTTGTTGCCTCGCCTCGGCGTCCGGTAGACGACGACGATCATCATCGCCACCCAACGGGAAGGAATGGCCGGAGAGGAGACACCGCCACACCGGAACAAAAAGAGATATTTTCAGAGGCGCAACGGCATATCTACATTCCTTTCACGATTTCGCCTCCCGCCCCGGCGCCACGCTCTCATGCTCCGGCTCGGAGTGGGTAGGGTAACCGATAACCGAACGCTCAACCGAAATACCCGACCTCTTATCCGCTCAGCTACTGACCTCCGCTCCTCCAGCTCCAGGTTCCTCCAGCTCCGGGCGGCGCTTGTCGCCCCCGGCGGCAGCGCCTCCTCCTCCACTTGCCCGCTCCCCCGGCCCCGATTCCTCCCGGCTGCAAGACTGTAGATCGATACATCTAGCACCAGGTGCGGCCTCTGCTCGTCCTTTGCTGTGGCAAGGGTGGAGCAGCGGAATCGATCCCCGCATCGCGGAAGAGCTCGCAGCCTCTTATCCACTCCACCTCTGTCCAGTGACCGCCGCCGCCTTCTAGCTGGGTGGAAGAAACATGTCAAGAATGGCGCCTCCGTCCTCTCCCCTGTCCATGAAGCCCCCGACGCTGCCCTTCTCCCCTCCCAAGAAGCCGGCGCCGATGCCGGTGTACAAGGACCTGCACTTCAACCGCGACCTCTCCGCTACCAAGAAGCTCCAGGCCGGGGTGGACCTGGTGGCGCGGTTGGTGGGGGTCACCCTGGGGCCCAATGGGAGGAACGTGGTGCTTGGCAACAAGTATGGCCCTCCCAAGATTGTCAACGATGGGGAGACCGTCCTTAAGGAGGTAATGCCATGCTTCCCAACATGAACTTTTCCTGCAGTATGGGTATGACCCTCCCAAGATTGTCAGTGTCAGTTTCACTGGAATCTGGATTGGGTGCACTCAGATGAAGCCATAAAACGTTAAACGTGTTGTTCACTCCAGTGGTTTCTGTTCAATTCTCGATTATCTTATTTTACTGCAATAGTAGACCCTTTTTTACTGTGCTCATTGTTCTGCAGTAAGCTAGTAACATAAGTGGGAAAATGCATTTTGCTATTGTTGTCGGTTTCTGACACTACTGTATGAGCTTGCTTATCATTCTTCCCTGAGCATGTCACACAACTTTCAAGGCCTGAACATATCAATCTAATTATGTTCTTGAAGATCGAATTGGAGGATCCATTAGAAAATCTTGGAGTGAAGCTGGTCAGGCAGGCTGGTGCAAGGACCAATGATATTGCAGGAGATGGTTGTACCACTTCCATAATCCTTGCTCGAGGCCTGATTGCTGAAGGAATGAAGGTATGCCCACCTCTTACCTTGTTCTAGTTTTCTACAATGTGAAGTATGGTAACAGGGAATAACAAGGAATGAATTCGCTCATATTAAAATTCTGAATCCTGAACCTGCATTGCTTCTTATGATTGTTTCGTAAAGTAGGTTCTTGCAGCAGGAATCAACCCAGTTCAGGTTGCACGTGGTATTGAGAAGACTGCTGCCGCTTTGGTG
Organism: Panicum virgatum; assembly: GCF_016808335.1. Lineage (NCBI taxonomy): Eukaryota > Viridiplantae > Streptophyta > Magnoliopsida > Poales > Poaceae > Panicum > Panicum virgatum. The sequence goes on along the minus strand of NC_053151.1, from coordinate 31,402,037 downwards.
TCTGAACTCAGAGTAATGTCACGGGAGGTATGTTCTTAAGTTTATCTAAGTATTCTTTTGCATTTCCATTGTAAAGATATCTTAGAATTGTGTGACATGTTTTTTGAAACTTAATTGTGTGACATGTTGTCATGTAGATTGAAGACCATGAACTTGCACATGTGGCTGCAGTTAGCGCAGGAAATGATTATGCTGTTGGAAATATGATTTCTGATGCTTTTCAAAGAGTAGGTAGAAAAGGAATGGTGAGAATTGAAAATGGAAGAGGCACCGAAAACAGTCTGGATGTTGTTGAAGGAATGCAATTTGAACGTGGTTACCTCTCGCCCTACTTTGTTACTGATCGTGCAAATATGACGGTGGAGTTCACAGACTGTAAGGTAAGGGCAAGTTGTTAGGTTGATCTCCTTCCTAATAGGCCCAACGGCCTATTAGGCCCTTAAACCGCGCCCTGATCGGGGGCGTCCAACCCTTAATGGTTGGTGGGCCCCCGCTGCACAGCGCCAAAATAAAAGGGGTGAGGGGCCGGCGGCACACGGCACGAGGTTCGCCGTGCCGCCTACACCCTCACCCACAGAAACCCTAAGCCGATCTACTAGGGGGCGCTGGAGCAGTGGGAATCCGCCGCCGCTGCAGTCGACTCCGTCTAGCCGTCGCTGCTACCGTCCTCGACACCGTCGCCCCTGCATCGACCTCACTGCGTCACTCGTCGCCGCCTTTGAGCGGATCTCCATCAGCGAACAAGGGATGGCCGGCTCAAACTCCTCTGGTGGCGCCGAAGGTTTCTCTACTCTCTTTCTCTCTATGTATTTCCGTAGATCTAGGATCTCTTGTACTCAGAATCATAGAAAAGAGAAAGAAATCCCGCTCGATCCGTACACAGTGTTGATCCTAGACTCTAACATAAGTTACCCGTTATACACTATTGGTCTGCAGAATGAGTAGAAGTTTTTTTTTTCTTTTTGTAGATTCTATTGGTTGACAAGAAAATTACTGATGCTAGTGAAATTATAAGGATACTGGATAGTGCTGTCAAAGAAAATTATCCATTATTAATAGTTGCTGAGGATGTGGAAGAAACAGCAATGGCTGATTTGATAAAAAACAAGCTGAAAGGGACAATTAAGGTTGCAGCAGTTAAGGCCTTCTCTTTTGGGGAGCAAAAGACTCAATGCTTGGAAGATGTTGCAGTCATGACGGGAGGTATGGAATTCAGTCGTCAGTCGAACCAATGCAATTCCAGTCACCAACAAATTCTTGTTGGTTTTCAGGTACAGTAGTGAGGGATGACATGGCATATTCATTGGAAAAGGCAGGAAAAGAGGTTCTGGGTTCTGCTTCTAAGGTGGTTATCAGGAAAGATTCAACACTAATTGTTACTGATGGAAGCACTCGTCATGCAGTTGAGAAAAGAGTTGCTATGATAAAAGGACAAATTGAGGTATAGTTATTCCAGTCGAAACATGCAAGTGCCCATGTGACTTTGTGTCCTCTGTATGCTTCACTTTTTCTGGATAAAATTATATCTTTTAATCTTTTAATTGTTAACTCTCAGAACTCAAAGGAAAGGTACAACAAGAAAATATTGGGTGAGAGGATAGCAAGGTTATGTGGTGGAATTGCAATCATCCAGGTACCACATGTTGTTTTAGTTCACCACTCAAAACATTTAGGGGTATCAATTTTGCCATTGGAATGTCAGAATTTGAAATTATATTTCGGGACGATGCTAATTGCAGGTTGGTGCTCAGACAGTCATTGAGATGAAAGATAAGAAGCTGAGAATTGAAGATGCTCTTAATGCAACTAGGGTACCTTGATTAATTCAATCTACACGTGTATCATGTGTGGTTCGGTAAATACAGTTTCGAACAATTGTTTTTTATATAATTCAGGCAGCTATTGAGGAAGGTGTTGTAATTGGTGGTGGATGTAGCCTACTAAGATTATCAAAGAAGATTGACGCAACCAAGGAATCATCATTGGATAATATAGAGCAAAAGGTCATACTTTATTACTTGTATTTGAGTAAAAGGGTATTTAATGAAATATTTGTAAGTTGAGATATTAGCAGTACGTCGACCTCTACTTGTGTAACTCTGTTTTGCAGCAGTGGTTGTCCAGGTATATTGTTCCGTTGCTTGTTCCAATGCAATGGATATGTCTTGACTCAGATTTGTATTATCCTTGTTTAGATTGGTGCTGACATCTTCAAGCAAGCCTTGAGTTACCCTACCTCACTGATAGCAAACAATGCGGGGATGAATGGTAATTTTGTCGTTGAAAAGGTTTGTTAGCTGCACCTGTAGCTCTATCAGTTACAGTACATGCTATGCATAATTTTGTGTCCACAAATATGCAGATGACACCATGCAAGTGCACCATATAACTGTGCACGCAAATTTTTCTGAACTACTCATCATCTGGATCTAACTTGTGTTTGATTGTTGCTCTTAAAAGGTGTTATTGAATGACAACACAAATTATGGTTACAATGCTGCCACGAACCGCTATGAGGACTTGATGGCTGCTGGAATACTGGATCCATCAAAGGTTGTAGACAAATAGTCATAGACATCTTAAATCATCTCTGTCATCTTGGACTATACGAATGATGGAGTATATCTTCTCACACTCCCAAATATCACCAGGTTGTGAGATGTTGCATTGAGCATGCTGCTGTGGTTGCAAAGTCTTTTCTCACTTCTGATGTGGTGATTGTTGAGGCAAAAGAAAGCAAACCAATTCGAATAAGGCCCCCAATGCCACCTAGGAGCTTGATCCCCCCAATACCTGCCTCAGGTAATTCTTGAACCTTCATATAGCGAAGGTACATTTTCATCGATCTGAATGTCAAACTTAATTAGCTTAGTTTACTGCTATGTTTTCAGTTTCAGGTATTCGAGTGTAGCAAGCTTCATTTCCACAGATTGACCTCAATATGACAAAAACTACATGGACGAAATTCTTTTGCAAAAAATGCATGTAATAGAGAAGAGAATGCTGGAAATTTCAATTGATATTCTTATCTCCTCCCACACTCTGTGGATATGTTTATCTTCTTTGGGGGAGGCTAGCTATGTAAATAGCTCGAGTCGGTTTAGATTGTTCACATAAGTTGCATTGTACGACCAGAGTTGCTACTCATTTTGTAAATATTTCTAGCAAATTCCTCAAATACTTATGTATATTTATAAAATGAGTAGAAAACTCACATAATCTACACAGTTTGGTTGACCATCATGACCACATATGAATTACTTGAGTTGTAGAAAATTCTAGTTCTTTGTTAGATTTTTTTTTGGTTAAGGGAATTAGTGCACTACACAGTCACGTAACATGCACGCAGGTAAGAGCGCGCAAAAGGGGTGGCGCATGCATGGCTGAAGATAGTAAACGCTTCTCTACCATCTACAGTTCACATGATTGACTTTGTGGGGATTAACTATTAAACATCTTTGATCATCTTCAACGAATCCACTTTAGGACACTTTGAAAGAAAGCAAAACTTCTTGTGTAGTGTCTAATGCTAATATCTTATTAGTCGAGGTGAACTGTCTGTCTTACTCTTAGAATAGAGAAAATTGGATAGTAAATTAATCAAGCCTCTTAGAAAATTTCCCCCTATTTCCTGACTTGGTTTGGAATCAAAGCACAATGAGGTTTTCTTTATTTTCATATGTATACCAATGTTTTCTTAAACTAAGTATACCCAGGGCTGGCTCTATAGTTTTAAGGGTCCTTGGACAAGCAAGAAGATAAGGGTCCGCTGAAATTTTTAGTATCAAATTACAGTGTACAATATGGATAATAAAAATTACTTTACAGTATATGTATAACTCATAAATGTGACAAAAACTAAAAACAATAACCATCGTGATTACCTTAAATAAAAATATAATGCTTCAGTGCCTTGTAAAAGGTTATATGTACTAATTACCTATATGTGATGCATGGGCCTTCAAAAGCTTTCAAAGGCTTATTATGATGGATTTTCAAAGACTTATATGTAAATAATTATATGTAAAAAATAACTATTATGATGGGATTTGAAAAACTTATTATGCTAAATAGAAAATTATATGTAGTAATTACCTGTATGGTCTTGGCCCCCAGCTCGATCCATGCCCTCCCCCCAGCCAGCCTGTGCATGTTTCAGATCATGCTAATTACATGGGAATTCAGAAGATTTACTATATTATGGCATTCCACTTGCCAATGTTTTCAAATCATATTATCAAACCTATTCGTAAGAACACCGATAAGATGACTAATCATAATTAGATGTTGATCAGGCTGATTAGTCAAGGCTAGTCGATCCTAGTCGGTAGTCTAGTTGTCTTGTCTAAATTCCCTGATACTTAGGATCTATATATATTAAATAGGTGATCAATTATAAATTAGAGTAGAGAATAAGTAGGCAAATAATAATGATTAAGATTCAACCATGGTTGGTTGGTCCAGCACATAAATCTCTCACTGAACAAGTATCCCTAAGCAAATTATCAAATGCTAAGCTATAGTTACAAGAGATTATTAATGGATTACAAACCTGAAGGAGTGTATTTATGAATCAGATATTAGTCTTTCTATGTCTAATCAGACAACTTGCAATCTAGCTTAGCTAATCGAGTCGGCGGATATAATTGGTACCAAGAAACCAAAGGTAATTAGTCTTGGCTAATTATGATTAGTCGGACGATATGATAACATATATAACCTCTTACACAGGGGCGGAGCTAGAGAAAAATAGGGGGGGTGCGGCGCTTCATAGTATATACATCATAGTGAAGCAAATATGTTAAAAATTTAGAAGTAGTAAGGGATTATGGAATCACATCTGAAATGGGAAAAAGAAGAAGCAACTTATATATACTGTGGAGAAGAAGCAACTATATTGAGAAATATATGAGATTTGCTCAAACGTGAATGTGGGAAAAACAACTTATTTATTTTCCTTTTGTGACGTGTTCTGATGAAACAGTTTTCTTGATCACTAAAAACTTCTTTTCCATTTTTTTCTCTTTTTCCTTACTTTTCCTTTTCCTAGCTAGTAAGGTTCAATAATTCTTGAGTAAAAGTATTGAGCTGTTCTATGAACCTCGTGATACACCAAAATTTGCACTAACGCTGTCTCCTAATTCTGCCATAGGTACCTCATATTTTACAGGGGGAACTAGAAACAGTAGCTAACACGTACTTTACTATGGTTTCTTACATCACCAGCACATAAAACAGTAAAAAAACACTGTTGTGTTGGGCTGTTGGTTGCGCTCAGATCCTCTTGTCCTTTCACCCTTGTGGGAAGCTTGCCGCCTCGACTAATAACAGAGCGCACACCTGAAGCATACATAATTGACACGGCGGTCGAATTGTGGCAAGTTTAAAACTGAGCCTGGAGGCACAAGTTTTCATGGCTAGTACGTTTCACCCGCCACACAGGCACACACAAAGATTACCAGGGGCAACAAGCAAATAGCACAGGAAGCAAGCTGAGACCAGCGTATACACGGCTCGCCCGGCTAGGTTCCTATCCTAGGTGGTAACAATCTCAGAGCTTCCCCTGATGAGGTTGGTTGCGGTAAACTCCAGGCTCGGGCTCCCCCAATCATTTGCCGCAAGCAGCTCGCGTTGGCTTCTCTCAGCTCTCACTCAAAGCGCGCGCGAATGGCGGGCGCCCGGGGAGGCCCCCGCGCGCGGCCTGACCACCGGGGCGAGGTTTCTTCTGCCGATCGATCGCGTGCTGCGCGTGCAAACCGAGCGAGCGCGCGCCCCGCGCACGCACGAGCTAGCTAGTAGCCCGGCCCTCCGCCCGCGCGGCGGCCTTGGCTGGCATCGGGAGCCTCGCCGCGGGCGGGGCGGAGGCGCGTCAGGGTGACGGCGGAGCAGTAGACCTCACTCAAGGTGCACGAGCTAGCCGTGTCCGCACGACGACGACGACCCCCACGAGCCGTGGCTTGATCGGGGGCCTGCTGCCCCTCACATGGAGTGACTCTTAACTCATGCTTTGAGTAATCATGCTAGTTCGTTTTTTTTTGGCTAATTTCTGCGATATTTCAGTAACAGTTGACAGGTACATTATGGATTCAAGCTAGTCCAATCTATACGCATGAATGAATTCTAAGACATGGTTGGCGAATGCAAAACATTGTTCTTATGAACATTTGGATCGGAACTCACATAAACAACTTTTAGATTAGGCTAGTTCCAGTGCACGGTTTCATTGCACAGTTACCTAAACTGAAAACTAGGTAACCGTATTGGTTGCGTTTCAAGGGAGTTAGCTAAACTGAAAACTAGGTAACCATATTGGTTGCGTTTCAAGGGATGAAACTCCTCTCATAAATGATGAAACTCCCATTTCTCACTCATCATAATGATCCTGTCATGTTAGCAAAAATTGATGATGTGATATAGAATTTAATGCCATAAAATTCTTCATGGAACCACCATTGAGACTGGCCTAAATACTATAGAAGTCTGAACTTGCTGACATGATATATGCCTGTCCATTTCCCAGGTTTGCAGTTGTAGCCTGTATATACTGCTTTCCAGTTCAGTGATTTATTTAAACTGTTTGATCGATCAATTGGGTGAAGCAGAATTCATCATCATCAGTACTAATTTAGTGGCGGAGGGTGGATGTCAACTGATCCTTCAGCTGCAGTTAAGCTCAGTCAGTTAAGGTTTAGTGGAAACTGTGCCTGCCTGCATGTGTGTGCATGGTGCTCGATCCCTAGGGAGACTGGTTGGTTTAGGTTGCAGCACCAAGTTAAGTGTTCGTTGGACTGCGTTATCGTCTAGTTTAATTTGGCCATAGCCACCCTTGCCTCCTCCAATGTGCAAGTAATAAACCCCAACTAACCACAAGCTTTGCATCAAATCCATGCATAGCAAAGAGCAACACTACAACATAAATCTCACTGGTGTCCCATAAATCGCCAACCCTCCTGCTTGTTCGGTTTAAAAATCAGTAGAAAGTTCCTTGTTAGGACTTAGGAGTAAATATAGTTCCCAACTTCACTTGATCATATTTCGCCTGAAATAATTGCCCCTCCTGAATTGTATCTAAAATTGCGGCTACATATATATAGCGATGCCTGGATGCATGCCACATAGACAGCTACATGAATGGGTTAAATTAGCTAGGTCAGATAAGGGGCGGAGACAGGGGGCGGGCAGGGGCCTGGCCCCCCCTATCATCCCCAAATTTACACTGCAAATTTAAATTTTGATTAAATTTTTAGATAAATTTATATGGTTGGCCCCCCCTAACAATGAAAAAAATGCCATCTTGGCTCCGCCCCTGGGTCAGAATCCAAATGATTTATGATGCGTATTGGATCTTGCCCTATCTTCTTGTTTCCTAGCTCTAGTCCTCAAATCCTGTGCGTGAGCATGTTCATGAGAAGATGCATTATTGCCAATCACACTCACGCACTAGTACTATTATCTTAGATCTAGAAATCTCAACTTTTAATCCTTGATTTACACAAGTAAATATAATACAGACACATCATGCAATAACCATCATATAATCTGATGTCCATCATCAGATGTGAAATTACACACACACAGATATATATATATATATATATATATATATATATATATATATATATATATGATGAATAGCAAATAAAGATTATACTACTAGTGGATAGCAGCCCTCCCAAAGCCACAGCAATTAATTGCTTTGAGAGCAATCAAGCGATCCCTAAACAACGAGCCTCGGGATCGTTAACGGGCGTAGAATAATGCAGCTGACCGCTAGGCGATCGAGCTCGTGCCTTCCTTCCTACGCGACCAACTTTATCTCCCTGTCCAGCGCCGTGGCGGCCGGCGTCAACTCTCCCCACCACCGTACCCCCACCCCCTGCTGCCCTGCGGTCTGCAGCCAGCCAGCCGCGGCAGTGCTGACGATGCACCTGCCTGCTGCTGCCCATGGAGCTAGGTCGGCCACGCCACGCGTGTATATATACGCGCTACAGGCCTCTCCCGCGTCAAAAATGAAGGCTTGACCACCGTACCGGCCACCGGGTGATCGATTGATTGGATCGCGCATGGCGGCCTTCTCCTCCAGCAACGGCGTGCCGCCGGGGTTCCGGTTCCACCCGACCGACGAGGAGCTGCTGCTCTACTACCTCAAGAAGAAGGTCGGCTTCGAGAAGTTCGACCTCGAGGTCATCAGGGAGGTCGACCTCAACAAGATCGAGCCATGGGAGCTGCAAGGTAAACTAGCGAGCAAGACATGCATGCTATTAAATTTTGATCATGCATGTCAGTCTAATAATTATTCCTCCATAATGGTTTAGAAGATTGTTCTTGTTGATTCATACAATCAATTGATGGCATGGATGGATGGATGCAGAGAGGTGCCGCATCGGGTCGGCGCCGCAGAACGAGTGGTACTTCTTCAGCCACAAGGACCCCAAGTACCCGACGGGGTCGAGGACGAACCGGGCAACGACGGCCGGCTTCTGGAAGGCGACGGGCCGGGACAAGTGCATCCGCACCAGCTACCGCAAGATCGGCATGCGCAAGACGCTCGTCTTCTACCGCGGCCGCGCCCCGCACGGCCAGAAGACCGACTGGATCATGCACGAGTACCGCCTCGAGGACGCCGACGACGCCCAGGGCGGCACTAGCGTAAGCTCGCTCTCTCATGAGTCTCTCATCCGCTGTGTTAGCTAGGGTTCTTCCGATCTCTTAACTGTGTGCTTGATGGCCGCGCATGCAGGAGGACGGATGGGTGGTGTGCCGCGTCTTCAAGAAGAAGTGCTTCTTCAAGATCGGCGGCGGCGAAGGGAGCACCAGCCAGGGCGCGGACGCCGGCGGCCACCTGGCCGTGTCGCCGCCGCTCGGCGGCCACCACGACCAGCCCAGGGCCGCCCTGGCGTCCCACTTCATGCACCCGCACCACCAGTACTACCACCACGCCTCCTCCTACTACTCGCAGATGCAGGCGCCGGCACCGCACGCCGCCTACTCGCACCACGTGCAGGTCCAGGACCTCCTCACCAACCACCGGCCCGGTGACGACGCTGCCGGCGCCGGCTACGACTTCTCCGGCCTGCCGGTCGAGCATCACCCCGGCGGCCTGGACGTCGGCAGCAGCGACGGCGTCGCCGCAGACGCTGCCCATCAGCTGGGCGAAGGGAGGGACCAGGCGAGCGGTGCCGCCGCCGAGCAGTGGCAGGCCATGGACGGGTTCAGCAACGGCGGCGGGAGCACCGCCGTGCAGCAGATGGCCGGCGCCCAACGAGGCGGGGAGATGGATTTATGGGGTTACGAGAGGTAAAAGCTTAGCTCTTGATGACCATATCTGATCGGAGACACAATCGAAGAACAAGTGAGCAATGCAGCATCATGCGTACATGAGAGATAGTGCAAATTGATGCGGCTTTCTTGCATTGGGATCTTATATAGTATAACCTGATTTGTTTGGCTTAGTTTTGGTGTTGAACAAGATGCATGTGTGTATATGTTGTATCATTTGTTGTTGGTATATGGTGTAATAAGAGCCAAGGATACATAAATATGGCGTGTAATTGGTGATTAAATTGTGTGTGGGCATGCTGACGAAGCACAAGAATTCAACTTTATTTGGGGGTTTTCTTGTCCAGCATGCATGGGGTACACACACAGATGTAGAGCGTGTGTATTTTATTTCGACCAGCATGGAGTAGGCGGCGGCAGTATTTGTTCTGCATGCATGTATGCCACTTCTACTCGTTTTGTGATGAATGAACTATGATAACAAGTTGATTGTTACGTTGTATGATAACTTCTTTTATGTGCAATATTTCCTCCTCCATATATGCATCTTCAAGGCCGTCAATATCTATAGACATATACTCGTCAGTATTGAGAATGATTGCTAATATATAATCGAGAAATTTTCTAAGACGATGAAGGAGAGGGTGATGGGCAACGAAGTAGGGCAAAGATAGAAGGACAACGAAGAAAGAGGTGGGGAGGTAGTTCTTGATGGAGCAACGGGAAATTCTTGTGAGGAATTAACATGAAAGGATGAGAGGGTTAGAGGGAAAACGTCTTAGGATCAAAATTTGAACATAGATACGAAGGTAACAATTTTCAACGATTTAGTCACCACCACAACCATAATTTCAATTGAGGTTCGTCCATCAAGTACATAGCTGCAAGATTTGATATTGTCACCCAGTTAATTTTTTGTTCTCTAGGTAATATGTTTGCTAGTTGCTTATGCAGTTGAATGTTTTCTTTTTATTTTTTTACAGATCACATACAAAAATGATTTTTATGGACGGGTAAAAACCTTTTTAGGGGCGGACGTGGTACCCACATCTAGTTTTCACAACTAAAAATCGGATTTGTAGGGGCGAGTAATATGACCGTCCCTACAAATAATTTGTAGGGGCGGGTCATGTGCTCACCCGCCCCTACAAATCGATTTGTAGGGGTGCATAAAAAAATAGAAAAAACTTGAAAATAGCAAAATAAAAAAGAAAAAATATCCCTATTAACCGGCCACCACCACAAGCACCTCTCCTGTCAAGTTACAATTTTTTTGATGAGATATGCACACTTGCGTAAACCGAGATTCGAACCACCTACCTCGAGCCTTGCGCGTACCTTCCTTACCACCACACTACACAGTTACTTATGACTCCATAGGGTATGCTATTGTTTTATATTAATCCTGAAATTGATTTGTAGGACGGGTGATGCCACCACCCGCCCCTAAAAATATTTTTCTATTTTATCTGAAAATTTATTTAATTGTTTACATATAGCAAAACAAATAAAAAATGTGAAACTTCTACACCATGGTTATTGTGAACTATATAAACGTAAAAAAATATGCCAAGTATAGTTCAGTGTATATAAAGGTTAAGATTGTAGAAACTCCAAATTATGACTTGAGTTATATGAGATACTATATAGTTATAGCTATGAAAGAACTTATAATAATTTTTTGAACCATTAGATGACCTTAAATGAAAAATTTGTCAACTACAAAGTTTTAAATCTCGTAATTCTCTACAATTTTGGTACAAAGATTGACATCATCCGAGATCATATAAAAAAAGTTATGATTTTTTTTTGCTTTGAATCATTTGTAGGGCGGGCTATGCCGTCACCCACCCCTAAAAATGGATTTGTAGAAACGGGTGAGACCATAACCCACCCCTACAAATGCCACCATTTTAAGGGGCGGTTCATGGCGTCACCCGCCCATAGAAAAGCTCTTTTTAGGGACGGGTGACGCCATTAACCGACCCTGAAAATGGCGCTCATTTTTAGGAGCAGGTGAGGGGTGACCCACCTCTAAAAATGCTTTTCTAGTGGTGGGTCGGATGCAACAGTAATCCCACTCTATTTGTAGCAACGTGTGAAATTTTGATCCGCCCCTGAAAAAAAATCTGGGTGTTTCTACAAATTATTTTTGTAGAAGTGTATTTTTTTGACACGTCACATGTATTTTTATGAGTATAATATGGGGTACACTACCGGAAACCCCACCTTTGCCGTGTGCCGCACACACGACAAAGGGACTATCCACGCGACAAAGCGTTTGTCATGTACTGCACATGACAAACAGCTCACGGCAAACAGGCATTGGCAAAGAAGGTTTTTGCCGTAGGTCATTCATCGCGAACTCGGCAAAGAGTGTTTTGTCGTGTGTCAAACTAACACTCCACAAAAATTTTCGGAATAAATAAAAAACACATCCACCACGTCCGCCGCCACTGCCACCACCGCACCGTCGCCGCTGCTCCGGCCACACCCCCGTTGCATCGCCCGCGGGCCGTCAAGGGAAGATGGGAGCTGCGCCGTCGCCGCTGCTCTTGGGGAGAGGCGGTGCCGCCCGCTCCGTCGGGATCCGCCGCTCGCCGTAGTCATGGAGGGAGGGGAGGACACCGCCTCCCGCATGGGACAGATCCTCCCTCGCCGAGGCCAGATCCGCCCGCAAATGCCGCCCACCGAGGATGGATCCGCCCTCGCCGGGGCCGGATCCGCCTGCGCCGTCGCCCGCCGAGGACGGATCTGCCCGCGACGAGGCTGGATTTGCCCACGCCACCGCCAGGTCCGGCCGGTGCTGGTGGTCACCGTCGGGTTCGGCCGGTGCAGGTGGTTGCACCTGGGCCGGCCATGAAGTGAGGGAGGGAGAGAGGTGAGGGAGAGAGGGAGTGCGGGAGCGGGTGAGAGACAAGGGAGAGATAGAGAGAGATTGCGGGAGGAAGTGAGGGAGAGGCTAGCCGGTCTTATCCGGATGGGGAGGAGAACTTTGCCGAGTGTCCAGATCTCACACAAGGTAAAATATTTTATTTTTTTCTTTGCCGAGTGTAAAAGAACACTTGACAAATAAATTGTTTGCCGAGTGTAAAAAAATAAACACATGGAAAACTATTTGTCTACTGTATTTGTTTTGCTATATGTATTTTTTACTCTACTCGGTAAATAAGCTATTTGCCGAGTGTTCGAGATAAAATACTCGACAAATAAAAAACACGGCATAGGCTCGAGTTTCCCGAAGTGGCATGCGAGTGGCAAGCTGAAAACTATCAACTCCGCAGGACCTCACGAAGCGATTGAGAGGGGCACAGCTGGCGGATTGAGATGGGTAGTATGAGTGATTTGGAGGAATGTTCTGGTTGGAGTTTTGAAAATTTAAAAATATTTTTTCTATCATTCATGCATCCTCTTTTGAATTGATTGAGGCAAGATGATGCTCATAATTAACTCAAAAGTAAGACCCTATATGTTTTTTTATTTTTTAAAATCAATGTTTTGAAACAACTCGTTCTTGTAAAATGTTAAACCATGTGTTTTAGAATGTGGACCTACCATTCGTAACTGTTGATAGGTGTAAGGTTAATTGAATTTTAATTGTATCATTTCAACATTTGGGATTTACAATGTCAGCATTTTGGCATTATAATTTTAACATTTTGTGTTACAATTGTATAAATGTCCTCCACAAAGAGTTTAATATGAATCACTTATTTTTTGACAGGTACATATTTTGAAATAATGAATTTCTAAAAGTATTAAAAAAGGTGTTCGGATGGAATAATAGAAAAAATTAATTGTAGAAAGTTGGACGAAATTCACTGTAGCGATTTTCAACCAAATATTAGGAGGACTAAACATAATATAATTATAAAACTAATTATACAAATGAACAAAAAATCGTAAGATGAATCTATTAAGCCTAATTAATCTATTATTAGAGATTATTTACTGTAGCACGGCATTGTTTAATTATGGTCTAATTAGATTTAAAAGATTCATCTCATAATTATACTCAGAATTTATGGAATTGGTTTTGTCGGTTATCAAAATTTAATAGTCCTAATTAGTGATCAAACATTTAAAGTTAATGTAGCACTAAAAAAGTTGGAGATATAAGCAAAACTTTTAAGCTAAACTGGGCCTTCTGCTCCTGGCTCCTCTCCCGCTCTCTCTCGGCGTGGGCCTGTTCGAGGTGGGGAAAAAAAACGATCCGGCGGCTTCTCTCTTCTCTCCCCCACGCCTCTCTCGGCCTTCTTTCCTAGAGGCGACGACGACAGGGCGAGTGGAGGTGGAGCCGCCCTTTACCAGATCTTCGTCGGGTGCTTCGCCGGCCGACAAGGGTATGTCCCCCCATTCTCTTCCCTTCCTTCCCTGCTGTGTGAAATCGAGCACCTGAACCCCTAACGTGTGCTATTTGTATTCGGGATCTGACCAGGGTTTCGTATTGTACCTACTAACTTCGATTTTTCGGCCGCCAAGGGTTTTGTATTGTACCTAATAGCTTCGATTTTTCTTTTGCAAAAATTATTGGCCCCGCCCCTGCCTGCTTGGATGCATATTCTGTGAATGGGATGTGTGCCACTTGATCTTTTGTTTCCTGCGAGCAATCAAATCCCAATCGTCCTTGCCGGGATGGATAATCCAAATCCATCAAGTTTATTGCAAATTCGCTTGCTGTGTGATTGTGTGAAGGGCTAGTAATTACTTAATGTTCCAAATATTGAGGGTTCAACTAAGCTCCCATTCCTTCAGTAACATGGTCAGCGATCATGCAGGCTCACGCTTAGCCATCCCTGGAGATGCATCCTCCGCTAACCTTGCACAGGCATCCTATGTGTGCTGAGGTACCTCTCTGCTTATATCTGGCTCTGTTTAAAGCTCTGGGCCTCTGGCATGTGAACTGTACAATCTGTGCATTCTTTCATGAAGCTAATGTCCATTTGTCATCCAGATAATTGAAGCATTCCAGAAGTGCCATGTGGATCACCCTGTCAAGAAGTTCTTTGGCGAATGCACAGATCTTAAGATTAAGCTAGACCAGTGCTTCCGGCAGGAGGTGCTTAATTCTTTTTCTCTTTTCCCTGCATTGGAATTCATACCAACATTTATTTGTCTGTTCCTATGTGAGAACCTATGATGCTAGTTCTTTGCTTCCCTAAATGCCATTTTGTTCTTTGTGAAATTCAGAAAGGTTTGAAGAGGAAGGCAAATTTTGAGGAGAGCAAGAAATTTAAAGAACAGTTGCAGGCATATAAAAGGGAAATGGCTGAGGAAAACAAGGAATCATAACTTGGAATATAGGGCGAGGATCTGCATTTGAATGTTCTTTTTATCACAAAATGCAACAGCCTCAGCTGTATACTTCACAAATTTTTAATGTTTTGAAAAGCTACTACTAGTGATGAACTTAGAGTTCTGAACTCTTTCATGTGGTTGTGCTACTGATGTTTGATCAAATCTCTAGGAAGGAAGCAACCTTACGTTTAATCTTTAACACAAGAAGCTCTTGTTAGCAGAGTAACAGAACATAGGTAACTGAATTTGCACCATGTTGTACTAAAATAACTAAAGTTTGAATTAAAGGTCCTTGTCTTCTTATATGTCTACTCCGAGAAACATTCTATAATACGACTGTCAACATAATTATCAGCTGAATTGAAATTTTTCTTGAATACCAGTGGAAACTATTTTGTTCTCTGGAATCCTACCAGCTATTGACATACTGACATGGTTATGGCTCATGGATGCCTGGTCAGGGACTTGGCATTGAGTCATTAGATTTTCACATTTTCAGTATTTGTTATAATATTTCTTTAAGATTCTTTTCTTTATGTTTGTTTCAAAGCCATCTAAGGTCTGTTAGCCTTTTTTCTTTAATTTTGACTTTTGTTGATGCCCCATCGTCCTTACCAGCACTGTTTATTAGCGATGAGGATGGCTGTGGCACTTAAAGAGAGAAATCAGGACAACTATGTGCTAAACCTTTCATTTTGGGTAGCAAGGTGCTGGGCATTGTATTGCAAGACAATCAAGTTCCTTTCAGAGAGGAACATCAATAGGCTAATAGCAAAGGGTCAGGAGAGGGAGAAAGAAAATTTGAATCCCATTCTTGAGTTAAAATGGGAATTTTCATGTTTTCTCACAGGTTAGTTGTCATGACTCATGAGCAACCTTTCTGCGTTTTAGAATTTCAGTAAACATGGATGGTTTCATACTTTCATTTGCAAGCTTGTATATTTCTATGCTGTTTTTCTACCTTTTTTGTGTTAATTTTTTTTGTTGACCTGCAAATTTATCACATATGTTGATGTAATAATTTGAAGTTTTCATGTTCTGCTTACTAAATTGAAACTATATACTGCGGTGCCCTGGAGATGCTGGCTTCTTATATTCCTTTTCCCGTCTTTACTCTTGGAACTTTTCATGGATTAGTTTCGTGTTACTGAGCTGCAAATTCATCTCAAGAAGTTTTCGTTTTTTTCTTGTTATTAAATAAATATAACTTTCTACCTCAACATGTTTTCAGCTGCACAGCAACGCACTGGGAAAAAATGTATGAAATGGTAATCATGCTTAATATTTGCATACCTTGTATGAACTGGTATGTGTATCATGATTAATTTTCTCCTCTGTTTCCTTTTACAGTCAGTTCAATGCTGTTTCCTTTTTCCTGAAGTGCAACCATTTTTAGAACATTACAAGCATGGATATTTAAAATAAAAGGATATCATGTACTTGTGGCTTGATTCGACATTCACCTTATAATCTCAATATTTGGTTTGACCAAAATATATTCAGAACTTCTGGTGACTAAATTCTAGATACAAAAGAACATAAACTTTTAACAGGTCAACTTATTGTATTGCATTTTGCATTTCAACTTGGTAACTTGCATACTGTAGAACAACCTGGTAGGCTAAGTTCTTTACTTAGCACATGCTGATCAATATAGAGATCATAATGCAATCTTGCACAGCTAGGAAATGGCTGATGGTGAGAGATGATTACATAAGCCACAGGTCTGTTGTCTGAATCGTAAGGCATAACTGCAACTTGAAATAAGTAGAGGCCTGGAAGCTAGTTGAGGATGTTGTGCTTGTGAAGGGTGGGGATTGGGATATTCTTCCACCAGATTTGGCATGTTTGGAAGAGCATCTGACATTGCTAAGATTCCTTTATATATTCCTAAGTTTATAAAGAAAGAGTACTTGATTAATTTATATTTCATCACACAGTTATTAAAACCATCTGAGGTTCCTGTGCCTCTTTGTTTCCTCTTGACTTGTTCAGAACAAAAACAAGAACATATCAGTGCCTTTTTCCAAGTATAATGGGGGCTTGAACCTATGATGGTATGACCTCAACCACCAGTCTTGTCCAGTTGTGCTTTAGAATTAATAAACTGGAGACTTGTTTATATTCGACCTACCCACCTACCTTTCCCCACCAGCAGCCTTTTCGGTGACAAGGATGAGTTGGGCATTCCCATCAAATCACCCCCGAAGTGCGATCCTATCAGGAGATGTTGTGATAGACACTAAAATCAAGCCACTCCTGGTTCCTCTTGGAGAGTGATTGCAGAAGAACAAGGAGAGGAATCATGGAGTCTATACCTCTTCTGAGTCCTCGTGAAACTGGAAGGTTCAGGTTTTTGCACAGGTCAGTGGAAGACCTATTCTACTAGAGTTCAGTAGACTCGGATGACTTTATATGTCAATTTCTTTTTCTTTCTTATCTTCAAAATTTCTCATGTATCAGTTGTGTTATTGACCAGCGAATTACTCAGTTCTGCTATGGAGATTGATTCTCTTCAGTTTATAAAATAGTTTCTTTCAACCTACTTGTCACTTTTACTGAAATTCATTGGGAGAAATACATATATATGATGTATGCCTGTACAGGCGTTTCTTGTATGAATAGAATTTATGTTCTGAATCATAATTATTCTTCCTTTCTTCTGCTTGTTCCCTGACTTTGAGGTAACAATGTTTGGTCTCATGGTCATGGTAAATTTTGTGGAACTATGATGGTATTAATCAAGCAGGATATTGCTTCAAAATGGTATGAGGATTGATGCTACTGTGGGAATTTTAAAATAATTGAATTTACATACATAATATTTTGGAATGGGTAATAAATGTATAACTTGTGTTAACTAGGTGCGAAATCTTGTTTTCTCTGAGCTATAATTCAGTCTATATCAAGTATAAACAACCATGTTCTCAATACACTGATCCTTTAGGATTATGAAAACTCTGTCAAGGCCCTATTACAAGCCTTATACCTGAAATATTATGCCACATAACTCTGACATCTTCTTTATGTTTTACTTTCTTCAATATTGACACAGAATTGTGCTGGCACCTTTAACAAGAAACAGATCATATGGCAATCTTCCACAATCACATGCCATACTGTACTACTCACAGAGGGCTACAGAGGGGGGTTTTCTGATTGCTGAAGCCACAGGCGTGTCATCTGATGCTCAAGGGATGAGTTTATTTCCGCACACCCCAGGGATATGGACCAAGGAACAAGTTGAGGCCTGGAAACCTGTTGTGAATGCGGTGCATGCTAAGGGTGGAATATTCTTCTGCCAGATTTGGCATGTAGGAAGAGTATCTGATATGGGTATATATATATTTCTTAAATGATTCCTTGCGTTTGTTTTCCTAACCACCATTATGAATGTAATGGTGTTTGGAGAATGCTGTGCTCTTGTCACACTTGACACTAGCCTGCACCTGCTACATTTGCTTCAAACTTAATTTAAGTGTATGTGGTTGCATCTTCTGCTGCAAGGAATGTTCTTTTCAGGTTTGGTGCAAGCACAGGAGCTTCACCTACTCTCTTTCTGTTCCAAAGCTAAACTGAAAAAAAAAATCATTAACAACTCTACTCTAGTCATTTGGCTAAATAAGTTCTGAATATTTGGAACCAACAACTTTTAAGAGGTGGTTATCTTTGTATTGCCATTTGCCAGAGAAAGAGCCCATCTCAAGCACAGATAAGCCAGTGGAAAAGAATGAAGATGACCACATGGACTTCCCCATCCCAAGATGCTTAACTGTAGAAGAGATCCCCGATGTAGTCAATCACTTCAGAGTTGCTGCAAGAAATGCTATGGATGCTGGTAAGTTGATCATTGACAAAAGAGATATGCAAGTAAATATTAAAAGAAGACCAACTACTACAATATTCAGTTGTTCACAATATCATCATGGCCAAAAACATAACTGGCTTACAACAACAACAACATAGCCTTTTATCTCAAGCGAGTTGGGGTAGGCTAGAGATGAAACCCACAAGACACCAAGGTCACGGTTCAGGCACGTTGATAGCTAATCTCTCCAAGTGTTCATATCCAAAACTACATCCTCAGAGATATTCTAATCTTTAAGGTATCTCTTAACCGACTCGTCACAAGTCAGTTTAGGTCTACCTCTACCCCCTCTTTATTTTATCGACACGCTTAAGCACCCCACTACGAACCGGCGCCTCCGGAGGCCTCCACTGGACATGTCCAAACCATCTCAATCGATGTTGGGTAAATTTCTCCTCAATTGGTGCCACCCCTACCCTTTCCCGAATAATTTCGTTCCGGACTCTATCCCTCCTTGTGTACCCGCAAAATCACCGCAACATCCGCATCTCTGCTACACTCAGTTGCTGGACATGTCGTCTTTTTATAGGTCAACATTCATCACCGTATAACATCGCCGGGCGAATTGCTGTCCTATAGAACTTACCTTTTAGCTTTTGTGGCACCCTCCTGTCACAGAGGACACCAGAAGCTTGACGCCATTTCAACCAGCCAGCTGAGATTTTATGCCTAACATCTTCATCAATGTCACCATCCTTTTGTAGCATCGAACCTAAATACCGAAAAGTGTCCTTCTGGGTCACCACTTGCCCATCGAGACTAACATCACCACCCTCATGCCTAGATGCGCTGAAATCGCACATCATGTACTCGTCTTCTGTAGAAAATAAGGTGATTCAAGTTGTAATTGATCTCTCTAAGATTCTTGATTTGCTCGCTCATAAACATTAGATATTATATGACTATGTTGTACCTTCTGAAACATGTACAAGGACCTGACATGATCAATATCATAACCTGTATGTATCAAATGCAGGTTTTGACGGGGTTGAAATCCATGGTGCCCATGGCTTCCTCATTGAGCAATTCATGAAAGATAGTGTCAATGATCGTATTGACAAGTATGGAGGCAGCCTGCAGAACCGCTGTCGATTTGCGCTTGAGGTAGTTGAAGCTGTGGTGGCTGAGGTTGGGTCTGACCGTGTAGGGATCCGCCTCTCTCCTTATGCCAACTACGTTGGCTGCCATGACTCGAACCCAGATGCATTAGGTGTCTACATGGCTCAGGAACTGAACAAACACAACATCCTGTACTGCAGTGCTGTGGAACCTGAGATGGTCACGGTGGATGGCAAGATGCAAATCCCACATAGGCTACACGGAATGAGGAAGGCCTTCAACGGAATGTTCATGGTTGGTGGAGGGTACGACAGGGAGGAGGGGAACAGAGTTGTGGCTGATGGATATGCTGACATGGTTGTATATGGTCGCTTGTTCTTGGCAAATCCTGACCTGCCGAGGCGATTCAATCTGGATGCTCCTCTGAATAAGTACGATCGATCAACATTCTATACCAATGATCCTGTTGTCGGCTACACGGATTACCCGTTTCTTGAGGACTGTGAACCAGCGAGCTCCACATGTGGGGAGAATGCCATTAAGCAGAAGAGAGTCAACTAACGAAGAGCTGAATTGCCTTTGTGCGACTTTTGCCCCCGGAATCGCAGGCTTGGACATCACTGGAAAGCAACAATTGGATGATTTTCATTTCGTGAGGTTGTTTCTGCAACATTTCTGGCTTAAATGAAGAACAGTTACAGATTTCAACAAATCTTAGGTATTTCAACATATGAATTGATGATTTGGTCACAACTGTATAGAATAGTAATATATTTCAGAAGGTGCAAACGGTTGTGTTTCATGCACTTTATTGGGTCCTGAAACTTGAAAAATCTCATATTACATCAAACCAAAAGAACACATTGAGTTGGCGGCTTTTGAATTTTAAGTGATGCGAAATTAAACTCATCTACATCACATTTATTTCCAGCTTGTGATTGTAATAGTTTCTGCCATCATATATCTGTCACCTATATTGTCATGGGTTCAGTGTGAGCTTTGTTTTTTTTTTTTTGGAGATTTGAGATCCGGAACATTCCAGCTTATATTAATAAGAGAATAGAGTTTTGAGCTGTAACTAATGAAATTTGAGCTGATAAGGTTGAGGGTAAGACTCTCACCCTTTGCAAACTACTATGAGGCATCAGACTCAAATCCAGAAGATCTAGGTCTGTACATGGCAAAGGCACTGAATAAATTTGGAATTCTCTATCTTCACATGGTTGAGCCCCGGATGATCACAGTTGGTGAAAAAACTGAAACTCCACGTTGTCTTCGCCCCATGAGGGATGCTTTTGAGGGAACATTCATCGCAGCTGGCGGTTATGATGATTTAACTGCATATGGGCGTTGGTTTTTGTCCAACCCTGACCTTCCTCAAAGATTTGGATTAGATGCTCATCTCAACAAGTACAACAGAAGTACTTTCTACACCCCTGATCCAGTTACCGGATACACTGACTACCCATTTCTTCAGTTAGGGGATAAAGAAGCCAAGTGAGGAAGGAATTTCACTCTTCAGAGTATCTAGTTGTATTAGCAGCTTGAGAGGGATAAGTTCATTTGCATCAGTGTCTTCTGTGAGGATCAATATGGACCTTATATTTCATAAAGACTGTGTGTGGAATAATATTTTATTAAATGTTATGTCCGTTGCAATTTACAGACACTGATGGTCTGCAAACAATAAGAACCAAAAAAGGAAGAAAGAAGTTAATCAGAAGCTATTGGCAACCCATGCTTGCTGCAAAAAGCAATTTAAATTCATCATTTGCAACTGCTGCGATCCTATGATCTTTTTTCAGGACAAAGGCATTAACCCTGCATTATAAAGCAAAAGGATGCTAGGGAATTTAGGGATACGAGCTTTACTAGTTTATCGATACAAACTAAAAAAGGAAAACAATTCTAAACACAAAAGAACCAAAACTCAAGCATCGTGACAGTAGAGGACAAGCCGTCAGGTAGAGACTACATGTGCATAAAAAGAACAAACCTAATGAAGTCTGCCTATTTTGCTCCCACATGTACATTCCCATAGTTCTAGTAAAGAGTACAGTTTATGTGAAGGTTTCCTCCTCATTTTCCTCCTATGATCATGTTGTGCAGTCTGTATCCCAAAATTCTGTGTAGTATGACTTTCTAGACAAATAGGTCATCTTGGCACAGGAGAAGAGAGGAAAACAAATAAAAAAACAAGAAGCATTATATGGCTAAGTATCACTACTTGTATCATCAAAATTGCTTTAGATTTAAGCTCGTGCTACCCAAGCTTATTATCCCGAACTGGGCCAGCAATTCCGGCCCAAATCTGTTCCAAAGTGCGGGAGACACCACGGCCTGATCGAGGAACGCAGACGGACAGGCCGCGTGCACTACCTCTCCCACACAAGGACTGTCACTTCACCCCTAAAAAAAAAAACCTTCACTCCTAAAAAAACAGTCACTTCGCAAGCGCATCGCATTGACTTGGCGGTGAGCGCGAGTTGCAGCTTTGAAGTTGGCCGGCCGGCCGGTGAACTAGCACGATCGCGCGATCGATGTGCGGTCGACCTTCGAGAGCTCGGCCGTTCTTGCACGCTGCTTGACTTGGCAATTTGGCATGGCTGCAAGTTCCTGCGCCACAGGAGGCCGAGCGGCCCCGCTCCGTCCACGTCGATCATCGGAGCAGCCAGTGCACAGCAGCATACAAAAACGGCCTTGGCTGTGGCCGGCTTTGCTTGTCCACTTTGCCTAAGAATTCGACCTGTTGATGATCGAGTGAGATCGAGAAGAAGAAAAGGAGGTCGATCATCATCGGAGCAGCAAGAAGATGGGTGACGACAATGGCGAAGCGGGCAAGGACGCCGCCACGATCCCTATCCTCACTCCCTACAAGATGCCCTACACCGAGCACATGGGCGCGGCGGACTCGGACCCGGACGCGCTCGGCCTGCACATGGCGCGCGCGCTCGGCGGCATGGGCGTGCTCTACCTGCACGCCGTCGAGCCGCGCATGGTGCGCCCCTACGAGCGCGGGGAGACACGGCGCAGCCTGCGGCCGATGCGGGACGCGTTCAAGGGGACGTTCATCGTCGCCGGCGCGTACACGAGGGAGGACGGCAGCCGCGCGGTCGCCGACGGGTACGCCGACCTGGTGGCGTACGGGCGGCTGTTCCTGGCGAACCCGGACCTGCCCCGGCGGTTTGAGCTGGACGCGCCGCTCAACAAGTATGACAGGAAGACGTTCTACACGTCGGACCCGGTGATCGGGTACACGGACTACCCGTTCCTTGATGATCTTCCCAAGTGAAGGTGTCTGCTGGAATATATACCGTTTTATAGGTCTACACGTTATAGTACAATAATGGTTTGACACGCAACACCTACAATGATTCCATCAGTTATGCGTCTGTAAATTAAATGTGTCTTGCCAAAGAAAAAGAATCTTTTTTGCGAAACAAAGAAAAAGAATCTAGTATCCATCTGAGTTATATGTCAGCACACATGGTAGTATTTTGCGGCTAATTGTTCTTTACTTATTGAATGAACGGTCTCAAAACAAACACAAAATATTGTGTGTTTATTTCGAGATCGTACACGATGTGAGTGTGCGTTCATATACTAGATAGTTTATAATATGTACTGCTACATCCATCCCAGAATATAGTTATTTTTAGATTTTCTCCAAGTCAAATCTTTAAACTTTGACAGTAGATGGTAAAAAACCTATTAAGATTGACAAGATAAAAATGATATCAGTTTATCATAATGGAACCAGCTATCACAACTTGTAATATTTTCTATTTAAAAGTAATTATTTTTAAAAATATTATTGGTCAAATATGAGAATATTTGACTTTGACCAAATCTAAAAGGTGTATATGTTTTTGAACATGGCTACGGGAGAGGGCTCTCTAGATAATGGTCGGTGGAGAGCACCCTACCCCAAACATCCATATGTTGCATGTGACTTTGTGAGCCATGATGAGCACACCCATATCAATCTCAACTTCAAAGAAATCAATAATTCTCTAACCACATATCCAAATCAAAATTCAATTATACCATCAGGTTCGTTTTAACTATAGCTTCAAAACAAGACCGCACTTGAATATATTTTGCACAAAGTGATGAAGTTACTTTTTCAAAAATATATCTTACTTTCTCTACTATATAAACTAGTTACAAGTTACTTCATATTATGTATGCTATTAGCAAGTTACTTTCTGGCATGAACTAGAAAGTTATTTTTTCTAAAATTAATATACTACAATGTTATTTTTTTTAACTTTCACGAATTATAAAAGTTACTTTTTTAAAAAACAAATCTTACTTCCTTTGTAGTATAAACTAGTCACAAGCTACTTCATTTCATGTATACTATTGGTATGTTACATTCTATCATGAACTAGAAAGTTACTTTTTTTGAAATCCGTATATACAACAATATTACTTTTTCTTAACTTTCATGAAGTATAAGAATTACTTTTCTTAATAAAGGTACGGATCATAAAAGTTACTTTTGTAATATTAATATAATATGAAGTTACATTTTTTAAAATTTTACAGTGTACAAAGTTACTTTCTTAATACTGGATTGTAAAATAACTTTTAAGATAAAAAATAATAGCTTTTTTTAGAAATCTGGTAGGATTATACTTTGCATTTTCAGAAAATTTGAGGGCTTCTTTTAAGACTCCATTTAGATTTTTCCTATTTTTTGAGCAAAAAAAAATAA
This sequence comes from Panicum virgatum, assembly GCF_016808335.1. Taxonomy (NCBI): domain Eukaryota; kingdom Viridiplantae; phylum Streptophyta; class Magnoliopsida; order Poales; family Poaceae; genus Panicum; species Panicum virgatum. The sequence goes on along the minus strand of NC_053151.1, from coordinate 31,377,813 downwards.
TTATTGCTCATCACGTGGGCCCCACTACATGACGAGAAAACTGGCGGTGTGTTTAGATCCCACAAAAACTCCAAACTTTCCATCACATCTCCATCACATCGAAACATTAAATATAGCAAATGACTCATGCATGGAGTACTAAATGTAGGTAAATAAAAAAACTAATTGCATAGTTTTGATGTACGTTGCGAGACGAATCTTTTGAGCATAGTTAGTTCATAGTAGGACAATATTTACCACAAACAAACGAAAAGTGCTACAGTATCCGATATGATTTTTTCTTCTACCTTCTCCAGGGATCTAAACACAGCCTGGATGGGAAGCCGACGACGAAATTCACGCGTGAGCTGGATGAGTTTCAGATCGCGTCGTTGTTGCCGTCCCTCTGCCCATCATCATTAAAGGGTGTCGTACGAAAGCGAGATCGCACAATGCAAGAAGGTGAGCCGTACGTATGTGGCGTCGTGGGTCCCGTTTGGTTGTTTCTAAGGGCAGTCTCAATGCTTGAGTCATAAAGACTATGACCCATCAGCATAATAGCTGACGTGGCAACAGAGTTAAGAGAAGAGAGATGACTCGGGTCATCACTATAGCCCTCTCATAACACGGTTGCCAAATCATGACATGTGGATGACACTCCCCACTGAGACTGTTCTTTATCAAGTCATGGCATATTTGATCATACAATTATTGCACTATATAATGCTGTAAGTTGCCTATGAAACTGTGCTATAACGTTGTGCACTGAGAGTGGCTATGTCATTCCAGTGTCAAAGTGTTGTGGCACTTTTGGCAACTGTACAATAACACTTTCCACTAAGACTGTCCTAAAACAATCTAGAACGACACTTTGACCGCCAATAGTGGTATTAAATAAAAGCAATTTATAAAACCAACTCCACAATTTCTGCACTAGGAACTCTGAAGAATTTAATGAGATCTTTGACCGCATAATTAGATGATGGTTATTGTAGCATCACTGTAGCCAATCATCAATTCATTACTGTTATTAGATTCGTCGCGAAAATACACTCATTCCTAAAGAGGTTTTGCAAATGGAATAGACTTCATTTAGGAGTTGTTTGGTTCCAGGAGCTAAATTTTAGACCATCTCACATCAAAAGAATTTTAGTATTTTATAAGTATTAAGTGAAGCATAATTACAAAACTAATTACCGAATCCTGGGGTTAAACAGCCAGACAAATCTAATGAGATATATTAATTCATAATTAACGGATAGTTACTGTAGCATCACTGTAGCAAATTATTGATTAATTAGGCTCATTAGATTCGTCTCGCGAATTACCCATATATCAAAAAAAGTTTATAAACATATTTTATTTGATACTTCTAAATAGAAACATTTCTTTTGATGTGACAGGGGCTAAAAAAAATTAATTGAATCAACAGGATCTTAGTACTTGATGCGGAGTATAGAAAACACCCTCCGCCGGCTGCTGCCTCCATGACCGCATCATCAGTGACCTCACCGGACCAGAGCTGTGCCGGATGTTCTTGCATTATATTGGCCCTCCTTTCTTTCTCAAGCGATCTTTGCGAAACGAGCCGGTCAATCATCAGTATCATCACCCAGGAGGCCCCAACTTGGCAGCATAAAGGGACAGAGAGGCGATGCGAATGGGGGGAGAGGAAGAGACAGAGACGGGGGAAGAGATGAGCAACGACGACGGTACGAACACTGTCCCCCTCCTGACCCCTCACAAGATGGGCAGGTTTGATCTTTCCCACAGGTAATACTCTCTCTCTCTCTCTCTCTCTCTCTCTCTCTCTCTCTCTCTCTCTCTCTCTCTCTCTCTCTGATCTCCCCCATTAGCAAAGCAAGTGGCGCTTTGATTAGCACGCACCTCCAAGATGTTATTCGTTGGGCATCCTCAGTACATGCGAGTAGAGCACTACGGGGTATCATAAGGCCCGAACTTGGGAAACCTGTATTTTCTAAAGAAGGAAGATATGACAGTTATGGCCGGCAGAGCATCGTTAAGTGATCTTTGCTTTTGTGGAGGTGCGGCTTTATCTGCTTTACGCAGATGCCGTCTCTGCTGTTCGTATGAAGACTAGTCTCCCCGATTCTCCCTCCTTCCTTTTCCTTTTTCCTCTTCCTTTTCTTTTCGCCTTTGTCCTTCCTTTCCCAAGTTTTCATTTCATAATTCAGGATGAGTACGATGGCATCGTGCTGAAACCCAAAACAAAACTGATGGTAATTTATGAGTTCTGAAAGGTTTGATTGGGGTGCCTCAAAGATTAGCTTATGACATGTTTGTGGAAAAAGAAATTTCATTCAATCATGAGGAGACCAAAAGCGAGTGTGATACAGTATAGAAAAACGTTGCTGTTACTACTGTGGTATATAGCTTTGGACAATAACTTTGCTTCCATGTGTAGGGTGGTTCTGGCGCCACTAACTAGGCAGCGGTCCTACGGTAATGTTCCTCAGCCTCATGCCATACTGTATTACCAACAGAGAACTACTAAAGGAGGCCTTTTGATCGCTGAGGCCACTGGAGTGTCTGACACTGCTCAAGGGTGCGTCACCTAGATCCTTAGGCTGTGCCTTTTTCAGCGTTCTAAAGATTTTTTTTTTCTGTATGATTCCCTACAAGGTACAAGGATACTCCTGGTATTTGGACAAAGGAGCAAGTGGAAGCATGGAAGCCAATCGTAGATGGGGTCCACGAGAAAGGAGGAATATTCTTTTGTCAGATTTGGCACGTAGGGAGAGTCTCCAACTCCAGTAAGTTTAGGGGGTGTTTAGTTACCAAAAAATTTTGGACAAATTTTTTTTGCACCTTTTTCAATACTAATTACAAGTATTAAATATAGACTAATTATAAAATTAATTACATGGATGGACGAAAAATTGCGAGACGAATCTATTAAGCTTATTTAATCCATCATTAGAGACTATTTACTGTAGCATGATATTATTTAATCATTGCATAATTAGGTTCATTAGATTTGTCTCGCGATTTCACCCGGGAGTTATGGAATGAGTTTTGTCAGTTATCCACATTTAATATTTCTTAGTGATCAAACATTCGAAATTACTCTAATATAGTATATGATTGTTCCCCAAGCTAAATTCAGAACAAATTGTCTTTGTGGTAACCACGAAGATATTAAGCACATTCATGATGTTACTCTGTACTGATACTTTATAGAGAAAAGATGGCATTAATACCGACAAATTTTAACTGTTCTGGTACAGCTTTTCAGCCTAATGGGCAAGCTCCAGTTTCAAGCACTGATAAGCCAGTGAATAGTGTACATGTGGCTAAGTTCACACCTCCTAGACGATTAGAAACTAGTGAAATCCCTTCGATCATCAACGATTTCAGGATAGCTGCCAGAAATGCAATTGAAGCTGGTAAGCACCATGCTCTGACATTTTTACACTCTAAATTAATAAGACTAGCCTGCAAAGAATTAAGAAATGTATACTTTTTTAGACTTGTCAAATTGGGGTCAGTAGAAAAATACTAAATTAGAATCCTAAGGTTCTTGTGGATTATGTGTTAAATGTTCAACAACCACATAGTAGTAATTTACTGCAATCCTAGTTCTGACTCCAGAAGAAAAGGGCAATCTATTCTTAACTCTATATGTGGTGTGTAGGATTTGATGGTGTTGAAATCCATGGAGCTCATGGTTACTTGATTGACCAGTTTTTAAAGGACCAGGTCAATGATCGCACGGACAAATATGGTGGCAGCTTAGAGAACCGTTGCCGCTTTGCCCTGGAAATTGTTGAAGCCGTAGTTGGTGAAATTGGGCCTGAAAAGGTTGGGATAAGACTTTCACCTTTTGGCAATTATTCAGGAGCAGCAGACTCAAACCCAGAAGCACTAGGCCTATATATGGCACATGCACTGAATAAATTTGGAATCCTTTACTGCCATGTGGTGGAGCCTCGGAAGGTAAAACTTGGTGAAATTTTTGAAAACCCCTACAATCTTGGTCCAGTGAGGGATGCTTTCAAGGGAACACTTATTGTTGCTGGCAACTACAATAGGAAGGATGGGAACAATGCAATCTCCAGTGGCTATGCTGACCTGATTGCATATGGGCGCTTATTTTTGTCCAATCCTGACTTGCCTCGGAGGTTTGAAATTGATGCTAGTCTCAATAAGTACAACAGTGAGACTTTCTACATCCCTGATCCAGTTATCGGATATACTGACTACCCATTTCTTTCATCAGACATCTAAAGGTCGATGATTGGATAGCTACCTTGTGTGTGCTAGTAATATTAGAGGAGTAAGGTCATTAATTGATCTGAATTCTGGGATTTCATGTGCATGGACCAAACAATATGATCATCTTGATGGAGTCATGCTCGCTATGTTACATATTTCCTCCTTTTGCTTCCACATGTGTTCCATTAGTCACTGGCATAGCCAGCAAAGGAATAAATTAAGGGTAGGTTCAGTCGAGTGCTCTAGCAGAGAGATGTTTTAGCTTTCAAATTTTAGAAGTTAAGAAAGTAGAATCCACTAGCTACTCAAGCTAGAAAAATAATTTCTTAGGCATATGGTTCGAAATGATAAGTCTCTGGTATTCTTAGGCATATGGTTCGAAATGATAGTCTCTGGTACAAAAGCTATATATATCAGATGAAGGTGAGCCTTTTATCATGGACATTCTTTATGATGAAGAACAAAAAAGGCTGCTTTGTGTTAATTACTAATTTTTTTCTTATTTTTCCTCCAATTCTTCTCTTTCAGCGACTACACATGTACTGGATCATGCAAACCAGGATATAATTGTAATTCAGAGTTTGTTGGATTCACATATCTATGAGATCCAACCATTTTTTTTGTTTTTACAATTTTCTTCCATATGAGAAACTGAGCAGATTGTGTCGCATTGTTATTTGAAAGGGGGTAGAAGTCTGAATAAGTGAGCTTAATTTGTGTCATGCTGATTGTCTTAAGACGGGATTCTGTTTTATCATTTCAGTTTGTTATACCAAATTCTAGGGCCATATATTCTTTTTTCATCCTCTGATATCTTTTGGCATTTGTTTATTTCATTGGAAGCTGAACCTTCTGTAACTTTAGTACAGTGTAATTGATATTTAGTTGAGTTACTGCTCTAAAAACTGAAGTTATTTGCCTAGCAATGACCCACGGGTGTTTACTCCAGAAGTCCAGATCCGTCATTTTGAACTTCAATAACAACAAGAGACAACGTATAGATTATGATTATGCATATGAAAAATTAAAAGAAGGATACAATAAAAAGATATTTTTTCTCAAAAAATGCAGGAGAGTTGTGCCTCATCAATAAAAAGATATTCAAAAACAGGGGAGATACTTATGCAGTCTTCTGCATTATTAAAATGTAAAGTACTATTATATTTTTTTCCTTGAATACGCAGGAGAGAAGTACTATTAATTGCATCAACTATTATCTAGCAACTTGGTTTATGCTTTGTCAGCAGATGCTAATGCCTAAAGAATATTGGTCCAACTTGAATAAGGAATGGCTACGCAGGAAGCTTAAGCTCCATTGTCTTGTGTTGGCTTCGCTAGATCGAACCTTGCCTGCCTGTGCTCCAGAATCCTATATCTTCAAGAAGGGGATGCTAACACTGTTTTTTTTTTCCATCAGCAAGCTAGATTCAGAAAAAAGAACTTTATCCCCAAACTGCAAGTAGGGGACCAAGTGGTTGTTTCACAAGAAGGGAACAAGCAGCGGTGTTTTAGTTTTATGAAAATATTCTTGGCAAAGCTGAAGAAAGAGAATTTACTTTTGATTTAGATGAGTTGGGTATTCACCAACATGATCTGTCATCTCTGGATGTTCCTTTCTCCGAGGAGGAAGTGTGGGCTTATCATAAAGGATTTACATCTAGACATGTGTAACACCCCGTCCTCCAAAGCTGCACCGCCCAGCCCTTCCGAGGGGCGGGCACGCGTACACATAGCACCCTACTTACACTTTCGTCCTCGCTTCGTGTAAAAGAGTTAACCCGAAGGTGCTATGGCTGGAGGACAAAGGCATGTAAGTTGACACCACCCTTGCTCAACTAGCAATGTGATACTAAACTCGTGCACACCACGCTCATGGGCCACTACTGGGCCGAAACAAATGGGCCGGGTGTCACATACACCCCCCCCTCAAAGAACCCACGTCCTCGTCGGTCCAACTCACCCACACGGGCAAATGTCCAGGACCGCCCCCTCTTGGTGCATGCTCGTACGTCCAGTGCCGGCGCCATATGCCATGCAGTGTGTCCCATCCAGGCCCACACGCGCCATGTGCCATATGCCCGAACACTTACTAACCGCGAGAGTCGGCTTTGATACCACTTGTAACACCCCGTCCTCCAAAGCTGCACCACCCAGCCCTTCCGAGGGGCGGGCACACGTACACATAGCACCCTACTTACACTTTTGTCCTTGCTTCATGTAAAAGAGTTAACCCGAAGGTGCTATGGCTGGGGGACAAAGGCTTATAAGTTGACACCACCCTTGCTCAACTAGCAATGTGGTACTAAACTCGCGCACACCACGCTCATGGGCCACTACTGAGCCGAAACAAATGGGCCGGGTGTCACATCTTGCTGGAGTATTATTAAAGGTGACATTTTGATGGCCCTGGACACTATTCAGCGAGGTCATGTCTTCAAGTTTCGTCTCCTCAATACGGCCTTCATTACCTTGCTGCCTAAAAAGATGGATGCTGTGGAGTAAAGGACTTTCGGCCAATAAGTCTAATCCATAGCTTTGCTAAATTGGTGACTAAGCTCATGGCTAACCGGCTAGCCCCCTTGTTACCTTCCTTGATCTCCACAAACCAAAGCGCCTTTGTGAGAGGAAGGAACACTCATGCCAATTTTATTTTGGTACAACAGATAGTGAAATCTTTGCACAAAAATAAAGAGGCTCATATTCTTCTTAAACTAGATATTTCCAAGGCGTTTGATTCTATTTCTTGGTTGTTTCTCTTGGAAATACTGAGAAAGGTTGGTTTTGGCCAACGGTGGTTGGACCTCATTTGCCTGATTCTGTCCACTTTTCGACACAAGTGCTGGTTAATGGAGAGCCGGGAGACACTATTTTTCATCATCGAGGCCTCACACAAGGAGATCCTCTTTCTCCGATGTTGTTTATATTAGTGATTAGGCTTGGGCGTTCGGGTTACCCGAAAATTTCGGTTCGGGTTTTTCGAGTTTTTTAAATTTCGGGTTTTGAAAACTGAAATCCGAAATTTGTTTAAAATAAACAAAACCCGACATTTCGGGTACCCGATAATTTCGGGTTCGGGTTCGGGTTACCCGTACTACCCGATTTTCTACTTGCTGTTGTTCTAATCTAGCAGCTGAACAATGGCCAGGAGAAATCTGGAGGGAGAAAAGGAAGAAGCGCTATCGAATGAAAAAACAAACTCTTTGTCACTGCATTTATCAAGTGTATCTAGTGCTAGTAAAGAAAAAACTCGTCTCAGCCTGTGTAGTGTTCCTCCGTCGTTGGTGCCTTTCCGGCTTCCTAGTCAGAAAAGCTCCTTGCCCGCACTGCTGCACGCCTGCACACAGCAAGCCTGCACCCCCTCGCGAGCGCCGCTGGATGCCGACATGGAAGACCAGCCGCTGCAGGCCTGCAGCTTGACGAGGAGGTCGGGGCTGAGGCGACGCCGTCGGCCGTCGCGCACTGTTGCTGCGGCGCTTCTGGTGGGCGGTGGGCGTTGGCTTTGGCGTCCGCGACGAGATGCGCCGTCAAGGGGCGGCGGCTCTGGCCTGCAAGGTGGTGGATAAGGTTGGGTGTTTGGGGTGAGGCGGCGCGAGAGGACGGCAGGGTGCGTGAAGAGGCGCGGGGGTGCGGGGGCTGGGCGGCTGCGTAGGGTTAGGGTTAAGAGGTTTAGTGGGCTGGGCTGCAATGAATAAATATATTTGGGCTGGGTTATTTTTCGGGTACTTCGGGTAGTTCGGGTACCGTGGCCCAATACCCGAATTACCCGTAATAATTTCGGGTACTGTGGGTTAGAACCCGAATTAGGGTTCCGGTTTTTCGGGTTCGGGCTCGGGTTTTTCTGGTTTGGATTTCTGGTTTCGGGTATTGTGCCCACCCATATTAGTGATGAACGTTCTGAATTCATTGGTCGAGTATGCCACCATGGAAGGATTGCTGCAGCCACTAGCCATTCAGCAAGCTAGACATCGTGTATCCTTCTATGCGGATGATGCTGTTATATTCTTGAGGCCTTGCAATTTGGAACTAATTGTTATCAGGCATCTTCTGGATATGTTTGGACATGTCTCCGGCCTTAGAACCAATCTATCCAAGAGCTCAGTATCCCTGATTCAATACTCTGATGAGGAGTTGACACTCATAGCAAATGTTCTCTCCTGCAACATCAAGGTTTTCCCCTGTACCTATCTTGGCCTCCCGCTCACCATTGGCAAACCAACTAAGGAGGTGCTACTGCCTTTAGTTGATAAAGTGGTAGATTATCTCCCTGGATGGAAGGCATCTCTAATGAATAAGGTGGGACACTTGGTTATGGTGAAAGTGGTGCTGACCGCTGCTCCAATTTATCTGCTGATAGCCATGGATTTACCAAAATGGTTCTTCAAGGCTATTGACAAGAGAAGACGAGGATTCCTTTGGAAGGGTCATGTTCAGGCCAATGGTGGCAACTGTCTGGTTGCTTGGGAGAAGATGCAAAGGCCACTTGAGTATGGAGGCCTGGGGATTCATAATCTTGAGCTTCTTGGCTTGGCACTGAGGATCCACTGGTTATGGGCACAAAAAACAAACCCTGATAGACCTTGGGTTGGTCTTCCTATTACAGTTCCTCTAAATGCCAAGGCCCTCTTTGATGTAGTAGTAGATGCTATAGTTGGAAATGGGGAGGAAGTATTGTTCTGGAAAGATAGGTGGCTGGATGGGCACACTTTGGCCGAATTAGCCCCTAACCTGTTTAAAGCAGTCCCGAAGCAAACTGTTAATAGGAGGACTGTGGCTCAAGCACTGCAAAATAGGAGTTGGGTGCATGACATCAAGGGAGATCTTACTGTAGAGGTGTTGGTCGATTACCTTCTCATATGGGATATGGTAGATGGTGTTGTTCTACACCAAAACATATCAGATCACTACAGATGGAAGCTAACTAAGCATGGTTCATATAGCAGCAAATCTGCCTATGAGGCCTTCTTTGTGGGATCCATCAGGTTTCGTCCGTGGAGAAGAATTTGGAAAACCTGGGCACCTCCTCGCTGTAGGTTCTTCATTTGGCTGGTGTTCCATAACCGAGTGTGGACAACTGATCAACTAGCCAAAAGGAATCTGGCCTATCCAGAGGCTTACCCTTTATGTGATCAGGAGGAGGAAACAATAAACCATCTGCTGTTAGGGTGTGTTTTTGCTCGCGAATTCTGGACCATAATTCTGCAGCAGCTAAGTCTGCTGCAATTAGCACCACAACCTACGGTTGTCCGTTTCTCAGGGTGGTGGAGGAAAACAGTTGCAACAGCTCCAAAAGAAGCTCGCAAGGGCCTGAATTCCTTAATAATCTTGGTGGCCTGGGAGTTGTGGAAACACTGTAATGCTTGTGTCTTTGAGAAGAAGAGGCCAAGTATCCAAGATGTCCTTAGGTCGGTTAGTCTGGAAGGAGGCCTTTGGGGTTTGGCAGGGGCTTCCAAACTCCAGTAGTTGGTGTCCAGGTCGTTGACTTTCCTGGCCTAAAGTTTGGGGTCGTAGGGTCGTCTATTCGTCTCCGTGGTGGAAATATAATTGTGTGTGAGTGGCGCTGGTTCTGGTGCCTGGTGTGGTCTATCTAGACCTATGTACTCTTTTCTATCTTAATGAAATGACGCGCAGTTCTCCTGCGTTGTTCGAGAAAAAAATAAATGTGGAAATACATAATGATGTTAGCTTTGAATTTGTTCGCTTTTTACTAATAGTAATTATTATATCTGTTTTTTCTTCAAAAATTATTATATCTGTTTCTTTTGTTTTTCATGCTACTTTTTACCATCTCAGAGATATCTCTGGAGTTAACTTTTTTATTCTGAACAATGAACACGGAAGTTCACTGTATAATTCCTTTACCTTATGATTATCCACTTTCCACATGCCAGTTTGGTCCACTTAATTGTATACCTATCAACTTACACATGTAAAGCTAATATACTTTTCTCTACTGTCAATATACTGGTACAATTTTAATTTGTTGTCAAGTAATGCAATTTACTTACGTCAGTTTCTAATTTTGATTTCTCAAATTTTTCCTATAATGAAAAAAGATTAAAATGCACCAGAGGTCCATCAACTTGTGAGAGGACAACTTAGGTCCATCAACTTTGAAATTGCATTTTTGGGTCCATAAACTTGTAATTTGTGTCACTTAAGTCCACAAACTATGAAAGTCTTTCTAGATCCATAAACTTGTAATTTGTGTCACCTAGGTCCACACCCCTCCACCTAGCCTTCATGCATTGATATCGCACCTACATAAATCTACACGATGCCCACACATTACTGGGTTTTGCTAGAAGGGTGAAATTTGAGCTCCGATTTTGAATCAAGAGCATACGGAGAGGAGATAGGATGGATGGAAGATTTATTTCGGATGTTATTGACATGTATTAGGATTTAAAGGGGAGCTTACAGACTTTCATTAGTGAACTCGGAAGCTTAGATCTAGATATGACCCTGTAATATGGGTGGAAAGGATGGGGTGATGGCTTGGGAAAGGTGGAGGATGTCACAAGAGACTCAACAACATGTGTACCGTGCTAGGGGATATTATGTTCTCCGTGGTGCGGGTAGCCGGATATGGTGGCGCCAGAAGTTGTGGTGAAAAATATTGTGCCGACGTTAGAGCTGGGTCAATCTAGAGTGGTTCTCGGTGAGTGGTTGAAAGATATACATGGACAGTTAGGCGACCTTTTTTGGGTGCGTCTATGGCCACACGACTGGTCATGGATAAAATTTCTGGACCTAAAAATGCACTTTTAGAGTTTATGGACCTAAGTGGTACAAATTATAAGTTTATTGACCCAAAAATGCATTTTCAGAGTTTATGGACCTAAGTGACACAAATTACAAGTTGATGGACCTAAAAATGCACTTTTAGAGTTCGTGGACCTAAATGACACATCCTTACAAGTTGGTGGACCTCTAGTGCATTTTACTCATAAAAAAATGCCTGTGCTTTTTTTTTAAAAAAAATAAACTGTTTGGTGATGCTATTATGCATAGTGTGGTATCATGGCACACGCCAACTTTCTCCTGGAGTTCAGGAGTTGGATCATTTTCTTGTATCGATAGCTGCAGTGGCATGGAGAGAACTGTTTGGATTTAGAAATATTAAGATGCGGTGAGGTTTGTTATCTAAAATTATTTAGAAAATATGTTTATGTAATACATAAAAATAGGATCCTCCTGCGTCTTTATCCCTAAAAAAAGCTGCTTTTGTTCTCCAAATTGAATGGATAGAATTTTATCAAGAACTTAGATCATCATGTCAATTAAATTGCTTGGTACAATGAAACATATCTATTTCTGAACTTTAATACCTTCTGTTTATCTATTTTCAAGAATACGCTGGAGAGCTATGTATCCTTGCATGTAGAAGGATAATTCTCGAAAAGCTACAACACAAGCTGACTGAAGGCACTCGCTAGGAACCAGTACAGGGTAAGGTTGATCAATTTTAATGATGGAGGAATCACTTAACCATGTTAAATTTATGTTTCAACCTTTGACATCTTTCACATCATTATATTAATAACTGGACTGGAAGATGAAATAGAATGGCCAGATAAAACCCTAATTATTTTCCCAAGACAAAGCATAGTAAAATAGATCGATTAAATATTTGAAATGGACAGAATACTTAAAATACCTTCCTTGCTGAGTTAAACTTGTGCACCTAAAATCTACCTCTTATGGGCATAAAGTAGGCAATAAAGGGTGCTGACGCCTGCATTGCTGGTTTTTTGTAAATCTCAAATGCACCTCATTTGTCTCACATTAAGTAGCTGATTCTAAGATTTTGTTTGTCTCCGCCCGGCTTTGTTGAATGATTGATAGGGTTGCATTGGTGAGCCTCTAGAATGTGATTGATAACCTGGATTTCCACAATACTTGAAGATGACTGGATGGGAATCTGGACCTAAAGCTATTGCAAAGGGGTGGTCCTGGTAAACTGCAACCGTGATCCATAATGCATAATTTAGCTTTATTTGTTGCTAATTTGTTGAAATAAGATTCAGTTTTGCATGCACAATTCGAGTGATTGCATGTAGTTGCATACTAGTAGTTGCCTACTGCAAGTTCCTTTTTTTTTCTGTGAAACTGAGGGATGTCTCTCCCTTTCTAATTCTACTTTTTTTCTGTGAAACTGAGGGACGTCTCTCCCTTTCTAATTCTAGAAAAAAGAACAAAGAACCTGTAGATTTAAAGATTTTAGTCTGACCATTCAAAATAAAACATATTCTTAACAGCATGAAGTATAATTCTTTTGCTTGACATATATTCCTCGCTAATTTTTGGACTAATGATTATGAACAGGTTGACTATATAGCTCTAGGGTTCAGTAGTAATACCAAATATGAATTGTATTTGTTAGAGAAGAATTTTATAGCTTGTGAACCGGTTAGCATTAACCTATGCCTTTTCTGAATGAATATTGCTTTAGCTACTTACTGTACTGTAACTCCTAAAGAAGCAGGGAGTCAGCAGGGAAAAGTTGTAACTTGATCTATAAAATTTGAAGTAGTCTGCACGGTAATTTTTGCTTCGTCCCTACAAGAAGGGTTCATTTGTGAGTGTCAAAGCAATATTCTGATTTAAATTCTTAGTGGAAGATGTCTGTTATCTTTGTTTTTTTCCAAAAAGATTTTTTTAATGAAAGAGTAATAGCAAGTTGAGCTCTAGAACCGTATTCAAGAAAACCTCAGCTCTAGAACAAGATCCAGCACTGTGCAGGAAACATTATAACATCAACATCCAGTGTGTATGACTGATACATGGGAAACAGTTCATGTCCTGTATGCAGCCTTTTGTAATGTCGAAAGATTGGCCTAAAAATTATTCCCTGTCCTCAGGAGCTCCCTATAAATTGCTTGCTTCCATGGTGGATCCAAGTCGCCATTGATCTAAAGTGCATGTGGAATATCAAATAGTTAGCTGCAACAACCTCAGAAGCTAGTCTAAACTAGTGGGAGGTTGTGTGCACAAAACACGAAAAAACACTTGATCCGAGTAACGATGGCTCGAGGTAAGGTTCAGATTAGGAGGATAGAGAACCCGGCGCATAGACAGGTAACCTTCTCCAAGCGGCGGATGGGCCTGCTCAAGAAGGCCAATGAGTTATCTGTTCTCTGTGATGCTGATATTGGTGTTATTGTGTTCTCACCTCATGGCATGATGTATGAGCTCGCCACCAATGGGTCAGTATCTCGTTCTCTACCTCTCATGTTTATCTCCGCAAAAAAATGTTTATCTTCGCAAAAGTTAGGCTAGTATGTTTCCACTTTCCCTTTGTTTCAAATTTGTGTACATTAGGAACATGCAAGTCTTGGTTGAGAGGTACAAGACTGCCTTTGGAGAAACGCAAGGTGCAAGTAGAAGAAAGAAGAAACCTCAGGTCAGACTAAGAGTTTAGATTAAGTTATGTAGATAAGCAGTTAGAAACAAAATTGCAGAGCTATGCATTAATGCATAGGAAGGACTTTCTCTGAAACCTTGTAGGCATGATTAGTGAGGGAACTTTTGCTGAGCACGCATGTATCCATCATCTCTTTAATCACTGGTGCTAACAAAGTTTCATATGGCATGATTATTTCAATTCTGAAGTGCACATATTGGTAAAATACAATGTGCAGAGTTTAACTACTGTACTAAATGGTAATATTCTTTGTTATTGCAGGCAATACCTCAAGAAGTACTAGCACTGACACGTGAAATTGAATTACTTCAAAAGGGCTTAAGGTAAATGAGCTGTGTTAACATAAAGGACTGTCTCTGTAAGAGCAATAACAGACTTGTTAGAGTAAAACAAATGATCCTGCATTCTAGGTTGCTCTTGAAAACAACGATAGTTAATGTAACATTAGAAAAGGAAACTGAAATTAAGATAATGTGCCTGCAACACAATAATAGGAGTTAACATGATACATTAAAAGCCAAGAATCCGTAAAGGTTTTTCTAGAAAATGCATAGTTTTTAAGGTTTGGTAAACAATTGTTCGATATGAGAAATTGATGACCAAACTTGAGAACATCAACGCAGGTACAAATATGGTGAGAGTGATATAAACCACATGAGTCTTGGTGAGCTCCACTCCCTCGAAAGTAACCTTGAAATATGGGTACAAAACATTCGTTCCCAAAAGGTAAGGTTCATGTTCTTTTCAAATGGGAAAAGTCTGATTTACACCATCAAACTATTACAAAAAGTCTTATAACCGGATAACAGAGGTCATCCAACTGTTGAAACCGGACAAATTTGGCCTCTTAGGTGGTTTCATAGGTGGTTTTCCATTTTGTGAGAATTCAAATATTCAAATTTAAACAAAAAAAATCATAAGTAATTCATTTTAAGCCATAAAAATATGACATGGGTATCAAATGTTTTCTAAAAAATGTAACCTATCTATTGGCATGATATTTGCCATTTATTCTTATCAATTTTTTTATGTCCATAATATTTGGTTGCCTGTAGTTATACCTATTTTTTAATAACTAAGATTCAAATAGAGCAATAATTGATAGGTTACATTTTTTTGAAAAGTTTTGGTATTAGTTTCATATTTTTCTGATTTAAAATAAATTAGTTTTGAGTTTTTAGATCTAATTAGAATTTTTTTATAAAAATATAGAATCACCATCGAAACCACCCCAATGGCCAAATTTGCCCACTTTTGACAGTTAGATGACTTTTTTTTGTAGTTGAAAGTTAAAAATTGAACTTCTGTAATAGTTCGAGGGTGTAATCGAATTTTTCCCTTTTCAAATACAGATCGAAATTATCTGTAGGAGGTACTTGCAAAGTTGTAATATACTTGTATATGGTTAACAGATGCAGATCATGTCTATGGAGATTGAGATGCTCAGGAACAAGGTTGGGTCAGCATGCTCATTTTTAGCTCCTGTAACAAACTCGAGCTTACATATACAAGAGACAAGCAGTGTGGCTCCCTTCAGCAATGTTTTTCAGGAAGACATATTGCAGGCTACCAATGATATATTCCAAGAGAAGGTACTTCTCAAGTCTAATGTTCCAGCACAAAAAACTAAACTTCGTTGGAAATATCCATTTACATGATAGGGAAATTAGTTCAAGACTGTGTACGGATTTGGGGATAAACCAGAGGAATTAGTGAGCTAATATTATTAAACTTCTACAAAGCGCAGCCGATATATCTGCTACCTTGCACTAGGACCAATCTATCTTTCTTATCATCAAAGCCCCTCTCGAGCAAACATGTTATTCAGAAATATTTTTTACAAGAAAGCATCTTGGGAGATGCCAAAACACATTACTCACCGCCTTATCTTTCGCTTACAGATATCTGAGCAGAACGGGATTCTGAACGCCAGTGGATCAGTGATGGTACCACAAGTGCCATTTCAGCTGAACAGGGGAAGTAACTACTATTTGTAAGCCTAGATATCCGTGATGTCAAGTTTCCTCGTCGGTTCTTTTGCATGCTCCATTAGGATACCATGCCGAGATCCTCCTAGGAGCTTTGTATCTTTCACTTCGAGTTGTGGGAATAATGGTCATGGAGCACGACAAGCATGTTGCTCGATGGTGTGGCAGTAATTAACGATCGGTGGTAGTTTTTCAGCTTTCGTCTTGACTTGTCTTCGACTTGTTCGTGAGTTGTACTTCTCTCTTTTCACTGTTGTATCCCATTGTATCTCTGTTTAGTTTCTAAAAAATTGACTACAGAATTTTTAGACACATGCATAGAGCATCAAATGTAGTTGAAAAAATAATTAATTATACAGTCTAACTTATTAGTACGAGATGAATTTTTTAAGCCTAATTAATCTATGATTAGACATTATTTGTCGTGAAACATCGAAATGTGCTACAGTACTAAAACCCAAACTTTTTTTATCAACTAAACACACCCTTAGGGTTATGCCCTAATCATGTATTGGCGCCTGGCACACTCCATTTCTGGTTCTACTGTATCAGGGGAAAATTTTTCAGGTGGTGTCATCCCAATAATGATAGGGGGTCGCGCACGCGCCGGTCAATCTATCACATAAGGCTAGTAGGGGCACTACTCGGCCAGTATAGAAAAGATGTGACTCGCATGCAAAAGGCGTGTGCCACGAGGTTAGTGGCTCTGTGCGGAACGGAGTCGTCTGTCTGACATGTATAGTGACGGACTGACATACTACATACATATATAACTTCATGTAAATAAAAAAAACACAGTTCGCAAACAGATTATAAAACTGAATTCTGATTGTACAGATCTAAAAAAGTAAACTAAACCTAATTATATTCAAAATATTTTGTTCTGAAATAATTTTATTTTATTCCAAAACATTTTTCAAAACATCTGGTTCTGTTTTATTCTTGGAACAAGTTCTATTTTTTCAAATAGAACGTTTTTATTTTCCGACTTAGATTTTTTTTTGAAATTTTGTTGTAGAATATTTTTCTAATTTTGTAGATGGAACAACGGTTACAGCTTCACAAATAAAATAGTTGTAACTTCACCATTTCATGCAAAATACACATGCATGGTGTGAAGATTCGAACTTGAGACCTCACATCTTGTCTCGCACAATTCCTCCTTACAATCTTACCAATGTATAACCTTTGATGTGAAGAGAAATGCTTTTCTTTTTCTTTTAAAGTAACTCTCGAAGAACCTACGAGGATAACACCAACCTGGGTGGAACCTTTAGTACGGGTGAATAATAAAGGTCTTTAGATCTTTTCATCCACCTCAAAAATATCTATTGGAGATGACTCTGTACTAATGTTAGAATTAGTACCGGACTATCTTCCTACCGATACTTGGTGGACCGATACATGTTTTTTATAGCGAAGATTTGGCGGAGTAGGGTTGAAAATTGTCGGGATAAATCTCGTCTCGTTCCGCCCCGATTTCTACATTTTACTTGCTCGTTTTTGTATTTTTCGGACAAATTGGAAATGGTATGAAATACAGGATGCCAAATTCGGAAACGGGACGGAAACAGTTTAGCTTGTATCCCGATCGTTTCTGTATTTCTCATATTTATCGGGATATCCCGTTTTACTAATTCAATATGTACCAACTTTACTACTATGTATGTGGTTGTGGTCATAAATTTGTTATATATTCTCAGTGTGGGCTTATGAGTTGCCACTATATATATTGCACTACTATGTGTGTGTGGCTGTAAACTTGTTTGTGAGGTTTTGAATTATTATCATGATTTACAGTTACTTGTGTTAGTATTATTTGTCTATTGTTTTTATGTACTCATGTCGGGTTTGTTGGATGATTGGGTACCATACGGGTCGGTGTATTTCCATTTTGATTTTCCGTAGACCATTCGTTTTCGACACATATCCGTTCGAATTGGTTCGTTTTCGAATCTGGTGAGTCCGTATTCGTTTTCGTGTTCGATCATTCCGTTTTCGATATCGTTTTCATATTAAAAATGTAAAAGTGAAAACGGTAACGGGGTTATCCCGATCGATCCCGACCGTTTTCAACCCTAGCTGGGAGTTTTGATTCAATTTCGACATATGTTCCAGCACAAAATGATCCCACTAGCTAGATACGCGAAGTTTCTCCCCGATACTTCTGTGCAATCACCGAAGTGTTTCACAACGGCAAAGAAAAAGTCAAGCAGATGCACCGTCTTCCTGTCGTATAATGTTTGCTCTTCTGCGGCTGCCTATGGATTTGCTAGCATTTTCATTCGAACTAGATTGGAGGGCTTCCCCTCAAGCTATAGATCAGATGCCGAAATTTATATCAAAATAATCCCTTCTTTTCATAGGCTTATGTATCTAATCCTGATTCATCACCACATCATTAAGATTTTTGTATTTGCTCCTTTAATTATCCAAAGCATAAACCAAGGCACTTCTTTTATTGCAGTATGGCTTGCAGCAAATGCACATTTGGAGTACGTATGTATGTTAGCAAAAATGGCTTATAATAATTTACAAATGTCTGCTTGCAGCTTGATTTTTTTGAGATTTTTGTATTGAATACTTAGTACCTACGACTTAAAAAAACATGGGAAAAAACTGGCTTGAAATAACATGGGAAAACACATTATTACCTAAGGAACCTAAAATTCCATCTATTTGAGATAACAAAAAAAAGTAAAACTTCATCCTTTAGAGTTTATAGAGAAGGGGAAAATTTCATTCCTTTTTCGAAAGATGGATTGGAAATTCGGGCCAAGGCTGGTTCTCGGGATGCAGGCGGGGCAGGTTGTGGGCTGCCCGCCGCGGGTCCGCACCTGCCGCAAACGCATATGCGGTTTCAAGCGGCGGCCCTCACACGCCCGCTAGTTTTTGCGGGCTCTTTGGCAACCCGCTTGGCCGCATGCTATCAACGAGTGTCGTTTGCGAAAGTACGATGGTCGAAGGTGCAAGCAGGCTCATGGCGCCGCGGGCAGCACGGCGACGCCCTGGCCACGCGCAAACGCGACATTGATGAGCGATAGCTCGGCTAGCTCGCGGAACACCGCCATGGTGGGGAGTTGGAGTGTCCCCTCACGCCTGGCCCAGGCTGAGCCAGTGAGCCTGATCGCTGTGGCGTTCGCGCGTCTCGGCAACTCGCCGAGGAGCTACGGCCCCGAACCCGGAGGCGGCGCCATGATAAGCGTGAAGGACGTACACCCTGCGACATGCGCCGCGGCGAACTGGAGCCACGCGTCGGCGAGGGCTCGCTCTGGCCAACGGGTGCTGCTGATCTCCAGTGCGTCGATGCGGGCTCCGCCACCGCCAACGCGCCGGGCGAGGATCGCACCGACGATGGCGTTGAATTGCTTGTCGTCCTGCGGTGCGACGTCCTCCCTCGACGCGAAGCGGGAGCGTCGGAATGGACTTCCGGAGGTGGCGTCAGCGCCTGGAGAGCGTGGACGTGGGTTTGCAACGCGCCGCTGGGTATACCCGCGAGGACCGCTTCAGCTATACGGGTTTGCGACGTGGGTTAGGTGGGTTCATGGTGCAGGCGGGTCCAGCGGGTTCGCGGCAAAGCCTGCGCCGCTTGCATCCTGAGCTGGTTCAGTTCGTGCTGCCCAACAGCACAAGCCCGAACTTATTGGGCCAGGGCCGGGCCGGGTCGGGCCAATTTTTCTAGGGCCTTCACACAGCTTATTGGACCCAGCCCGAACATTTCCTGTTGGCTGCCCGTCCGAAGAGTCTGTCAGTATTCATCAGCTCGGAAGTGAACTGCAGAGCTCGCAATTTCGTCCGGCCTCCGGCGCGTCGCCTGTCCGCATCGGTGACCTCACCGCTGCTGTTGCCTGCCGTCCTTGGCTCCTCGCCTGCTTGGGTATCAAGAGCGCCAGGTTCATTGAATCACCTTCCACCAACCAATTGCTTTCTCTAATTGTTAAGACTTAAGAGCGGCACCATCTTCCCACTGATTACCAATCACCATTCACCAGCACCAGCATAAAGAGAGGTGCCAAGCCAAGGCGAAAGTGGAATTGTGGGAAGAAGAGAAGAGGACGACACAGGAGGGGGAGGGACGATGAGCAACAGCGGCGCCAACGCGATCCCCCTCCTCACCCCCTACAAGATGGGGAAATTTGATCTTTCCCACAGGTATGCGCTCTTCTTTGGTTGGGGTTTGGACCAATCCCAATTTCCTAATCCCCAATCATGTGAGATTAGCTTTCCCCGAGAAGTGATTCGTTGGGAATCCTCTGTACACGCGAGTTGCGCAACCGCTTTTCCCTAACGAGGAAGATGACAAGCCATGGGCCGGCACAAGATCGTAGCTCTCTCGTGTATGCTGTGATTTTCTTCGGTTTTATTATTTGGTGGATTGGATGCCATCTGCTGTTCATAGGGAGAGTAGGTTCCTCAGTCCAATCATGCTTTTGCAAGTTGAGGGCGGGGATGCTTTCCGGTCGCAGAATCGATATGGGTCCTGAATGTGTGTCATCAGGTTGAATTGCTTCGGAAAATAGAGTTGTTTTGTAACATACCGAGACCACCTTCTTCGTATTTCTTTTTGAGGGAAAAAAAAGTCCAAGGAATCTGGATGTGTGACTTGTGTACCAGCAATTTTCAAAGATCCATTTGGTCCTAAGAATTTCCCTTTTTCTTTGTTTCTAGGGTGGTTCTCGCACCACTGACAAGGCAGCGGTCCTATGGCAATGTTCCTCAGCCTCATGCCATACTTTATTATCAACAGAGGACGACTAAAGGAGGCCTTTTGATTGCTGAGGCCACTGGAGTGTCAGACACTGCTCAAGGGTGCGTCACCTAGATCCTCAGGCTGCTGCGTCCTAAAGTCTATGTGGACATGTTAAGTTTCTTCTTCACAGTTTAGAGATGTGTTCTATTTGCATACAAGGTACAAAGATACTCCTGGCATTTGGACAAACGAGCAAGTGGAAGCATGGAAGCCAATCGTACATGGGGTTCATGAGAAAGGAGGGATATTTTTCTGTCAGATTTGGCACGTTGGAAGAGTATCTAATTCCAGTGAGTTTGCAACCTCTAATACAAACTTGTTTGCGCCAAATTTAATGGTAGTGTAGTTAAATTGCAAGAAAATTAGGTTCACAGTTATTCATGAAGACTACATAACAACATTTTTTATCCTCGTCATAAACGATGATATTGGCATACTGATACCATATTTCTACTATCCATTAAGACTTCATAATAGCATTAGTTATCCTTGTCATAAATAATGATATTGGCACACTCGTACTATATTTCTACTACTGTTTATTAAGTAAAATATGGTGTTATACCAACAAATGTTAAATGCTCCAATGCAGCTTTTCAACCTAATGAGCAGGCTCCAATTTCAAGCACTGATAAGCCACTAAAACCTCAAGTGAGAGCCAATGGTGTAGATGTGGCTACTTTCACACCTCCTAGACGATTAGAGACTGATGAAATCCCTTCTATCATAAGTGATTTCAGGGTTGCTGCTAGAAATGCAATTGAAGCTGGTAAGTACCTTGTCACAGTTTAAAGTTAGCCTACAAAGCATATGCAAATGTCAATTTACTTTAGTCGGACTTATTTATCAATTGAGTTAGGGTCAGTTGAAATAACATATAAATGTCCATATGGATTATGTCTTAAGTGTTCAAAGACTATCTAGTAGTTTACTGCAATCCTAGCTGATACCTGAATAAAAGGGCAATCTAGTATTTAACTCTCTGTGGTGTGTAGGATTTGATGGTGTTGAAATCCATGGAGCTCACGGTTACTTGATCGATCAGTTTTTAAAGGACCAGGTCAATGATCGCACAGACAAATATGGTGGCAGCTTAGAGAACCGCTGCCGTTTTGCATTAGAAGTAGTTCAAGCTGTAGTTGATGAAATTGGAGCTGACAAGGTTGGGATAAGGCTGTCACCTTTTGCCAGTTACGCAGAAGCACCAGATTCAAACCCAGAAGCTCTAGGCTTATATATGGCAAATGCTCTGAATAAATTTGGAATCCTCTATTGCCACGTGGTGGAGCCACGGATGGTAAAACTTGGTGAAAAAATTGAAACACCCTACAGTCTTCGTCCAATGAGGGATGCTTTCAAAGGAACATTTATTGTTGCTGGAGGCTACAACAGGGAGGATGGAAATAATGCAATCTCCACCAAGTATGCTGATTTGGTTGCCTATGGGCGCATATTTTTGTCTAATCCTGACTTGCCTAGAAGGTTCGAAATAGATGCTCCTCTTAACAAGTACAACAGAGACACATTTTACATCCCTGATCCTGTTACTGGATATACTGACTACCCATTTCTTCCAACAGATGTGTAAATGGGCCCTTCCAGCGAAATTATTTTTAGATTGATGAGTGGCTTGTTGTTGTACTGGGAATATAAGAGGAATAAATCGTTCAGAATACCTAATTTTCATGTGTATGGACAAAGCAATGTGATCATTGCAATCAATATTTTAAAATATTATTTGTGAAAAGAATGAAAGCAGATCAAATAGGATGGCATGCATCTACTTTGAGCTGTAGTCAAATGGTGCTTCCATCTTTCCTCATTTTCCTTGCACGTGTCCCAATACTTACAGTCATGTTAAGTGGGATCTCATAGTGAAGTGTTATGGTGAAGTTGTTTAAGCTGTCGTTCGCTTTCCACTAGTCATTGAGCTTATCAGAAAAGTAGCTGCTTAAGCATGTCTTGGAATGTATCCATCTATGAAGTAATTGTACCTTGTTGTTACTAAAGAAATCAGGCTCGTAGATCAAGGGAATCTTAGCTCTTAGCTTTAGTCGTGGATATCACCACCTAGAGGAGATGCTTCTGCAGTCACAAAAGGTTATTAATTTTGACATCAACACAATTCAAACACATATAGTCACCGTGTTCGGCAGGCTGGAGCTGGAGTGCTGTGAGAGAAAAACACTGTTCGGCAGGCTGGAGCTGCAGGCTGGAGCTGGAGGAACGTGAGAAAGAAAAACTGTAGAGCTGGTGGGCTGCTCACCAGCCGAACACAGGCACTATTTGACAGTAGTAAGTGATGTTTTGGACGTCAACACAGTTACAGAGGACACCTTTGAACTCAGTCCTGCATGATGAATTTTAAAACCTAGTAGAGATGTAATTATATATGAAAAGAAATTAGACAAATCTCCACATACCATTTTTGTGTCACCAATCTAAATATCAGCAGTATAAATTTAGGAGTTTGATCATATCTACTTCAAAACATGATCTTTTTCAAGGGAATATAAAAAGGCATCTTTGGGCTACTGTTTGTTGCGTGGCAACTTTAGCATATTGGAAGTGCTAGAGTTTCCTTTGTTAATTTCCTGAAGCGTCATGGTCTTATAGGCTTATAGCTGGCACTTCTAGTATAAAATATTTCTAATCTCTATATACGATTTTCCGGACCAAAAGGTGGGCAGGCAGCGTGTTCACGTCACCATCTTTTTCCGACCATCAGATCGGCCGGACGGATAGCCTAGATCGTGCGAATCCTGATCATTTTGCAAGAAAACTCGATTTTAATTAAATCAACCTGCAGCCCAACCTCCTCTCTCAAGCTTTGTAGCGAAAAAGCCATCACCCTTTGAAGAAATCAACCTGCAATCTAACCTTCGCATCAGGGATATTTGCAAACAAAACCTTAAATTTTCATTGAATCATCCCGCCGTCCTGGTCCTCTCTTAGCAAATGTTATAGAAAGACCCTTGTATTTTATTTAAATCAAACCACAACCTATTTCATTCCATGCTTGTACACGAGCAACATCATATGTACAATTTTAATATCAAAATATGTTGGAATCAAAAGTTCAATATAAAACTTGATCTAAAAATCAAAAACTACAACTTTATTATTTTAAATTTTATAATTCAAAAAACTTATTATTTTAAAATTTTATAATTCAAAACGCTTTCAAGTTTACACAAATGCTTACATACGACCGTTGTACTTACAATTTGGACACCAAAACATCTTTAAATAAAAAAAATGATCAATATAAAAGTTGCTTAGAATTTCAAAATCTACATCTTTACTATATAGTAAAATTTCAAATTTGAAACCCTTCTAAAAAAATTTCAATACAAAAATTTCTCAAAATTTTAAAACCTAAAGCTTTTCTATACAACAAAATTGTAAATTCAAAGCATTTTTGTAATTCATTCAACATAATATCTTAGTTTGCTAAAAATATAATATTGTACTACCATTTTTCTTTGGCTTCTCATGCGACCTCCCCAATAGCGCAACATATTTGAATATAACCACTACTTCCTTAAAAAATATCACATCTATTAATTGCCTTAAGTGTTTGACTAATTGTGCTCCGCCCTCGCCAGGGTGTGGTAGTCCCCTTTTTTGGAGGCGATCAGCTGTCCAACAACGGTTACGAATAGCAAGCCAAATAAAGACTTGCATTTGTTAGGAGCCCAAGCTTTCCATAATCGTTTCCATGGTTCAAAGTGAATGGCCCCAACAAAGAATGCTCTATAGGCTGATCTAGTGGAAAAAATTCCTGAGCTTCCAGTGGTGTTGGTCTTCCGTATTGTTGAGCTGAAAATCTGAAATAGCGTCCCACAGCTCCAAGTATTCCATAAGACCATGCCAACTAAGAGGACCTCTTATATCTGATACCCAAGAGTGATCAACCAATGCTTCATCCACGGTTCTTGTATAACGTACTCGCAATGGAACAGATTTTATGGGTAACCATACATTCACATATAGGATGTACTTTTTATGGGTAAGCAATACATACTTCAAAATCAACATTGCCAATCAAAATAAAAGTCTATAAAACAAACATAAAAGGTTGATAATAAAGGAACACAGCTGCATTTTTTTGAGCTTGGGCACTTGCCCTCTGCTTGGGATGCACTTTTTTTAGGGGGGGGAGCCCGAGCCCTCCCTCGAGGGCGACGGGCCGACCCTGCCGCCGCCGCCACCTACAGAGCGCCGCCACCCCTCCTCCCCCGCCTTTCCGCCGCCCGAGCGGACGCCGGCCGAAGCCGCGCGGACGTGAGGAAGGCGGCGGTAGGGCCTGATTAAAACTCTATGACGGAACCGCCAAATTAAAACTCTAATTAAACATAATGATTGTCATTTGAACACATCGGACGCATTAGCTTAACGGCTTAATTTGGCGATCCTTTCTCAACCCACAATCCGATCGAAACAACACCGGTAGTCTCACACGAAGGTGAGCGCAGACGGTACGAGCACCACACAATACTTAAAAATACAAACACCATGCTATGAAACATTTAAATTACAAACCGTACGACATGACAATACTTGAAAATATACACGAGTGACATACGATAACAACAAAGAGTTTTACAAACCGAGTTCGAAATACCTAATATTATACGAGTGTATCTGCCTTTTATACAAAGTTTAATAAACATGAAATCTGCCCACTACAATATATAAGAACGGAAATGAATTACACACTCAGCCCACGAGTGTGCAATTCCAACACTCCAAAGCTACGCGCCTGGGTCCTCGACGTTCCACCCATCCGCATCCAGTCGAATGAACTTGGCGCAACACGGATAGAAGTCTACGTGTGCGGGTCCTAAAATCATTTTTCCAACAAAACTCTGAGTATACTAATACTCAGCAAGACTTACCCGTCTAATAGGTATACTTAGCCCACATATCTAGACATGCAAGGCTTTCTGGCTAGTAGTTTGTTTTGCAGAAAAGCATCTAAAAGTAGATCCTTGATTTCAAGATTTTAGCTCCAAATTAAAGCAATAGATTTGCTAAATATCTATGTTTTGCATGTCTACGAAAACCACGTGAAAACACAATTGATTAAGAAATATCAACATTTATCATATCATTCCGTTTCACTTCCTTACTACGATGTGACACGAAGATCAAGGTGCTCATGTCCGAGAGCGACTGACGGCGAATCGATCCGATTTAACCTTGCAAGGTGGACCTAACCAACACGGCACGCATTTGCCCCGTCGGACTATACATGCCAATCATTCCCCTCCCCGCCTCGAACTACAGAACCGCCCCACATGCATATAGTCAATCGAGCCCTACGAGAGACCACCAAAAGTAAACTTATGCATCCCAATTCTCCGCGGCCACTCGACTCGCCCTAAGGGGTGGGTAGAAGTTCTGTACTTTCGAAGCAAGGCAGTACTCGGCTTACCGGTTTCGACTACCTCCTACTCCCAGCATGCGGTTAGTACAATTCAAACATGATCAGCAGGGCCTACAACGGTACGGTCCTTAACCGACACAGACGGGACTAAGACACCCAGGAACCCTGTCCTGCCGCCATACCTATATATCATCACCACTTCCCGTCTGGTCTTAAGCTTCCTTTTATATCAAATTCATTAACTCGGAACTGGATTATAAAATAGTATATATCTTGCGAGTAATCGGAAATTACTCGACTTCTAATCATCCTATTTCTTGCGAGTGACCAGAGATCACTCGTCTTCTACCAGGAACCATTAAGCCTAGCACTTCTATCGTCCTATACATACTAGTATAACTCAAGGGAACCTAGGGATCATGCAACTAGGGTTCCAAACCATTCCTAAACCTAATGCACACGTAATAGAGACATATAAAGGTGTCATAATTTAAAATAATAGGATGTGCACCGGGGCTTGCCTTCGGGCTGCTGCTCGACACTGGGCTCGGCTGGGCCTTGGGCCAGGTGCTCACAATTCTCCTGCTGAACTTGCCCCCGCTGCTCCTGTGGCCCGGCGATCACCTCGTACACGGCTCCTTCGGCGGCGGCGTCTACACGTATGCATATGATATGAGAATGCATAAATGGGTTGCAACGTTAAAATAGCCAATGACTAGATGCAACTACTAGTAATTTACACAAAATTGCACTCCCTGGCCCAAAACATTGCCCAAAAACCCGGAGTATCCAGACTCCCAAGTCCGGAGTTTCCGGGACTATACCCGGAGTTTTCCCTGGAGTGTTCCAAATTCGGAGTATTCGGGCTTATACCCGGAGTCTCCGGGTTTCCTACAATTTTCGCCCCCAAAAACTGAAATCTTGATGTTTGGCAAAACCAACCCACAAAATTTGAAACCCATTCAGGCCTTAATAGAATGGTTCATAAGGAGATGATTGACCCAAAAGAAATCGCTTTAAACACCCTAGATCAATCAATCCCTTTTTGTCCTAGCTCTTAATACCTTGAGCAAGCTCTCCTTGCAAGAAAAACTCAAAAATGAAGCCACCCCATGGTGGAATACCTGGAGAAGATGATCCCCCACGCCGATTTGAGCTTCTTTGGCCTTGGAAATGGATTTGGAGGGAAGGATTTGGAGTTTAGGGCTAAGGGGAAAGGGAGAGCTCTTGAGGGAGAGAAAAAAAACATGTGGCTGGTGTTTTAACGTTTGGAAACAGAAAAAGGACCCTAGCACGTGTTATAGGATTGCAAGTCCGGACAATCCGGAAGAAAATCCGGAGTATCCGGGTAAATCCGGAGTTTCCGGATTTAACCCCGGAGTATCCGGGTTCACCCCGACTCCAACTCCAGGAAATGAAAGTGAGTTTGAGCAGAATTTCGACTTGATTTGCGACGGATTAACTCAGGTCACTAATTAATTAGTTAAGCCCAGTTTTAACACTCGGGTGTTACAACCTCCTCCCCCCCCCCCCGATCTGGATCTGAGGACGGCCGCCCCTGTTCATCGGACATCAGCTCCAGCGCAGGCTTTCCCCCGCCGGTTTGGATCTGAGGATGGCCGCCCCTGTTCGTCGGGCACCAGCTCCAGCGCAGGCCTTTCCCCGCCGGTCTGGATCTAAGGCTGCCCGCCCCTGCCCCACTCAGGCAGCAGCTCCGGCCCAATCGACCCTGCTCCCCGTCCCGGCCGCCGGAGTGGGCACCCATTCCCAAATCGGTGCCCTCCTGCGTGCATCCAGGCCAGATCCATGACGTCGCGCCGCCGACACGGTCTGTTGTGACCAAGGCAGCGCGGTGGCAAATCCTTCGGACCTTGGGGCTCCAAGAAACTCCAACCCAGTCCACCCTGGCGGCAGCGACAGTGACGCCCGCGGGCGCCGTATTCCTTCTTGAAGGTGTCGCTGTAGAGTTCCCTGAGGTTCGAACGGTCGGTGGCCGGCCGTCGACCCGTTGCTTCTATTCGTTCAGCGTGGTCGTCGGCGCCAATGGATGAGCTGGGGCGGCTCGGGTATCTTCGAAGCCCTAGCCACCACCACCCATGTCCACCCTAGCGGCAGCGACAGCGATGCCCGCGGGCGCCGTATTCCTTCTTGAAGGTGTTGATGTGGAGTTCCCTGAGGTTCGAGCGCTCGGTGGCCGGCCGTCGACCCGTTACTTCTCTTACTACAGCGTGGTCTTCGGCGCCAAGGAATGAGCTGGGGCGGCTCGGGCATATCCGAAACCCTAGCTGCCAGCACCCAACGACAGCACCTCACGCCGCTCGCACACAAGCTGCAGGCGAGGGTGCCCAAGAAGGAGGTCGAGAAGGAGAGGATGGGATCGCTGATCAGTGGCGACACTACCCATCTTCCCTTGCAGTGGGGAATGTCTGGAAGGTGACACTCCACTTTGCCTTCTAGTCGGGCGCGGTGAGGTGGGGTGTCCATGGCTCTTAATTCTTCGACGCCATGGATGCTGCGTGGTGCGGTGGCCACGTTCTACATCCAATGAGTTTCTCTCAAGTTCATCTTAGTGCACGTTGTTCAAGGCATGGCGGCTGATACAAGAAGACTGCCATGAAACGACATCGATTTCTTTAGCACTGTCTTGAGTAGTTAACTTATTTTTTTGGGTGTAGTTGTTCTTTAGTACACTTATCTTCATGTACTAAAGTTTTTTTTTCTTAGATTCTGTATTAAGTTTGGCTGTGTGTGGTCACGCATAGGCTTTATGCTGTGTGCGTTACCACAGAGGCCGGAATTTAATTCCGTTATCTAAAAAAAATGTGCCGTCTTTAACTCAAGTTGTTGATTCTAAGGTTTCATTGGAGTTCCCAGGATTTGCTGAATGATTGATATGATTGCATAGCTGTGCCTCGCTACTGTGATTGATCACCTCATTTTCCACTATACTTGAAGATAACTGGTTTGTAATGTGGATCTAAAGCAATATTAAAGGATTCATTAAAGGGGTGGTCCTGGTAAACTGCAATCATGGTCCACATGGCATATAGTTTTTCTTTAGTTTGGTACTTTGGTCAATTAAGATTTGTTTGAGGTTTGCATGCACAAATTGATTATGTGTATTCCTGCTGAAAGCTTCTTACTAGCAAGAAAACGAGTGGTCCTAAAGTAATGGACCTAATGCATGCTTTGCTATGTACTGGCTGTTGCTTTATTCTTTTAGTACTTGCCTATTTGGGAGTGTGGAAATGACAGGTTGTGGATCTGTTGAGTGAGCTATCCCACTCTCAATTAAAAAAACATTGTAGCGCCAACCAGCAGTTTGTTTTCCAAGTGTGTATGCCAAAAGAACAGGTTGTGTCGCTGACAGGTCCGTCTGAGACTTTTGGTTAGTGTTGGAATTTATAGAGAAGGGAGAGGTCTGGAGAACAAGTTTACAAACAAATAGGCTTTCTGAAATCAGAACTGTGGTATGTATAGTGGAGCCTTAACAGCTAAGTGTGCACCCTTTTCTTTTCTTTTGTACTTTACAGAAATAAGATTAGACTTTAGAGCGCACAGCATGGCTTTATTGTTTCCTATAATTTGAATCAGATAGCGGCATAGAGAATATGTGCTTAGAACAAAGGTAAGTGTAGATTTTAAAATTTTAGTCTGACCTTTCAAAATAGAAAAAATTCTTAACAATACAAAGTGTAAATGCCTTTACATGGGACATATTCCTCACTAAATATTCATTATGATCATAGACAACTTGATTGTTTAGGTTGGGGCAGCACAAGCTACATGAGTTATTTATTTACTCAAGAAATAATTTAGAACCTGTTAGTATTTACCTAAGCCCTTTTACTAGCAAGCTATTATAACTACAGTCTGTGTGACTCCTAGGGTAGTTGCAAGTCATCATGAAACAAGCTTTAACTTGATGTCTGACATTTGAAGGACAGAACGTTTTTACCAGTGGTTTTGGCTTCTTCCCTACAAGCAGGATTCATGTGTCAGTGTCAGACTCTATTGCTTTTATGGTTTTTTTGGTTCAGGTGCTCAGTGGGCAATGCCTAATATATTTCTTTTGCTCCTTTTTGAAAACAGACATTTTATATGCAACTAGGGTATTTCAGAGTCAACTTGATATTGAGAACAACAACGAAGACTGTAGATTTATACAAGGGTAACAGTTTAGATCTCTGTGTGTAGCCTTTTGCTAAGTGGAAGGACTGGCCTACCAATTATTCCTTGTCCTCAGGAGCCACAATAAATTGCTCACTTCCATCGCGGATCCAAGCTGCCATTTGCCTCGAGTGCAAGAGGGAGATCAAATTCGTCAACAGTCTCAGAAGCTAGTCCAAACTAGTGGGAGGTTGTGTACACAAACAAGAAAAAAGGGTTCAATCAGTGATGGCCCGTGGTAAGGTCCAGATGAGGAGGATAGAAAATCCGGTGCACCGCCAGGTAACCTTCTGCAAGCGGCGAATGGGCCTGCTCAAGAAAGCTAAGGAGTTGTCTGTTTTATGTGATGCTGATATTGGTGTCATTGTGGTCTCCCCTCATGGCAAGATTTATGACTTGGCCACCAATGGGTTTGTATATCTTTCTTGTTTACTAATTCATACTTTCCTGTGCAAAGGATCCTTTTTCATTTCTTTGAATTTCTTTTGATGTTAGGAACATGCAAGGCTTGATCGAGAGGTACAGAAGCTATTCAGAAATGCATAGTGAAAGTGAACAGAACAAAACTCAGGTCAGGGACTGACAGTATGCATCAAGTGATGCGACTTTGCAATTTAAAACAATCAACAGAATAAACCTATGCTTAGAAATGGTGAATTCCTATGAACACTTGTGTGCATGATTAACAAGGAAACTTTTGCTTAGCGCACCTGTTCTTGGCTTTTATTTATCAGTGATGCTAACAGAACTTCATAAGGTATTATTATTGCTATGGAAACCTATTTTGATTTACTTCATACTGATTGAAGAGATATGTTAGCATTAACTATGATACTGTATGCTGATATTCTCTTGTTTATGCAGGCAATACAACAAGAGGTATTAGCATTAACGCGTGAAATTGACCTCTTTCAAAAGGGTTTAAGGTAAAGTAGCTGCATTTCATGTATGCAGTAAAAAACATCATGGACTCTACATGAAGAAGTCACAAACTTATTTTCTTAGAGTAGAATCATGAATTTGATTATCCTGCATGAACGTGCTTTTGCAAATAGTAAAGCGTGAAACATGGAAATCAGAAAAGAATCTGAAAGTCTTCATAATAGCACAAATATTTTTTTCTCAAATACGTAGGAGAGCTGCGTATCATTGCATTAAGAAATAGTAGAAAAGCTAAAATAGTCATACAAACACACACACCCCAATAGCACATGGGAAAAGTTCGGCACCCTCGAACTATCACAAAAGCCCGATTTTCAACCTTCAACTACGAAACCGAATAACGGAGGACATCCAACTGTTCAAACCGAATAAATTTAGCCCCTTAGGTGGTTTTGAAGATGGTTTTCCATTTTGTGAGAATTTAAATATTCAATTTTCAACTAAAAAATTTATAAGTAACTCATTTTAAATCAATTATGAAATGGGTATTAAAAGTTTTCTAAAAATGTAATCTACCTATTGGCATAGTACTTGTCAATTATTCAAATATATTTTTTTATATTCACAATATTTGTTTGCTTGTAGTTATAACTATTATTTTTGAATAACTAAGATTCAAATGGAGCAATAATAGATAGGTTACATTTTTAGCAAAATTTTGGTACTAATTTCATATTTTTGTGGTTCAAATGAATTAGTTTTGATTTTTTTATCTAATTAGATATTTTTATTTTCTGTAGAAAAATGCAAACCATCTTCAAAACCACCCTAAGGGCCAAATTTGCCTGATTTCGAAAGTTGGATGGCCTATGTTGTCCGGTTTTATAGTCGAAGGTTGAAAATAGGACTTTTGCGATAATTTGAGGTTGTAAATCGGACTTCACCCATAGCACAAAGATGGTACAAATGTAACACATGGTGCATGTCATCTTTCATATAGTGTATTCTGAAAGGATCATGATCACACGATGTCGTAGCCTAGAGGGAGGGGGGTGAATAGGCTTTTCTTCAATTTTAAGAGTTAACCCTGCTGGCACTGTCTAGACCGGTCAGACCGGTCTATGCAGACAGGCAGCCACCAGCAGGGAAAAATCTCATCTCGAGCTTGAACCTATATGAAACTTGGAGTGTAGCTTTTGTAGAGTATTTCTATCAATATAATTAGCTTCCTACACACAAATAGAACACAATCAAGTACATCGAGCGGAAGCACAATTCAAACTCAAAGACAATAATGCAAGGTAAGTAAAACAAACCGAAATGAAGATGATGCAAAGGAGACACGGTGATTTGTTTTACCGAAGTTCAGATTCACCCCGTGCAACCACGTGTGAATCCTACTCTCCGTTGATGAAGTTTATGGAGACCGCAGGGTCAAGCTATCTCCTCTCTCCACTATATGACCATGCGCCCTCGTGGCACACAATCGCTACTGCAATAAACTTGTCGCTGCTCACCACAACCTTGGGAGCTAGCCGGCGACGCCTAGCCGTCTAGGAGCTAATGCTCCAAGAGTGACAAATGCTTCAATCGAGTTGGCCGACGCAACCTCAAGTGCTCAAAAAGCTAGGGCTCAATCTCTCTTGCTCAAATAACTCTCAAGGAATGGATTCACTCAACCCAACTCAAGGATTCAACTTGAATCAAGCAACTCTCACAAAGATATGTTGGGGAGGACTCTCCAAGTGCTCACAAGGCTCTCAAATGTGTTCTGAGTGGAAAGGCATCAGCACCCACGAATGGGTGAAGTCATGGGGTATAAATACCCCTCTCTCAAAAACTAGCCGTTGCCCCTGTCAGTGTTAGACCGGTCAGACTGGTCCCCCAGACCGGTCAGACCGGTCGGTATGAAATTATAGCCGTTTGAGGCTCTACCCTGCCTAGACCGGTCAGACCGGTCCCTCTCTGGTTTTTGCAGTTGGCTCTCTTTCTTAGGCTATTCTCTCTAGGGACTGTTTTGAGCACTTTTGGTATTGTCTAAATCCACTGATGTTGCATCCCTCTTGATAGTACGGCATATCTATACTCAAGTGCATAAATAAAATATACAATCACCACTTGACCTTCGCATTATGATCATGCCGACCTTCATTCGATCGATACCGTGAGGTTATCAACATCTTCATTCTTTGAGCATACCCACTTTGAGCTAGTGATTTTGAATCTTCAATTTGCATAGGTATGAATTCCAACATTGATTCACAAGTCACCTTCTTCACTTGAATAATGACACTCTTCAACATAGAGCTCTCCATAACTCTAGGATCTCCGGCCTTTGACCTGTATCGGTTTCTTTGCTCCCCCCAAGCCGTCGCTTGCGTAGCCTCTTGAAACACGTCTCTCGGTCCTCTACCTTTATCCTAGCCGTCCATCTTGAACTCATATTGATTTGTGTCATGCATGAAATCTTCTTTATCAATTCGAATTCTCAATTCAATCACATATGCAAGCTTTCCATTTTGAGACATTATCTTTGCATAAACTCATATCTCATTCACTTTTGCCTTACTTGCTTCTTTTGTTAACAACCATTTATTACAAATGAAAAGTTCTTCCATATTTGAGACTATGCATAAGTATATCACATCTCATTCACAAAATCTTTACTTGTCATTTTGAATCCCATCATAAGTACAACAAGCCTTCGCAAATATTGGAGCATTTATATCAACCATGAATACCTTGCTCTATCCTTTCTTTTCTAGTTTTGCTTGTCACATATCTATTATGCCAATGGGATAAACACACTTGCTTGCAACACATGAGCCATCTTATTTAGTACCAATTTCTCAATTATTCCTACTCATAATCTCATGCAAACAAGTTAGTCCTTTAATCGTGTTGTCAATCAATACTCCAAAACCCACTAGGGGCCTAGATGCTTTCAGTCTCCCCCTTTTTGGTGATTGATGACAACCTGATTAAAGCTTACAAAAAGATATTCAATAAAACTTTTGAATTCTCAGATTTAGTTGGAGCTCCCCCTCAATATGTGCACATGAATGGAATTCATCACAAGTTTGCCACACATGCCAAATTACATATATTGAACACAAATGAGACTCCCCCTAAATCTCAGCATCCGTGGGGTGCAACAAGTGTGTGTGAACATCATAAATAAACCTGTGATGCAATATGACATGTTATCCAAAAAATTAAGCAAAACAAGCAATGCTGCTGCCACAGACCGGTCCGACCGGTCACAGGGACCGGTCAAACCGGTCCACACCAGCCAGCACTCAACACGGCTTAGACCGGTCAGACCGGTCAGAGATAGCCAGCACAGCCCAAGGCTGAAACAAAAAGCATCACATCTCATGAAAATTTCACACTATCACAAATATTTTTTATGCATTTGAATCATAATAAAAATTCCCAGTAGCACACAATACAAGAGTCTCAAGTCCACAAGTCCTTAAACAATAGAGATGGATATGTTTTTAACAAGATGAGACAAGAATATCCAAACAAACACATGCACATATGCTTTCTTCTCCCCCAAAACATGACATAGCATAAGCACATCCATATCATGATATCCATACATCCATCATCCATACATGATAAGATCTATACATGATAAGATCTAGATGATACAAGATGATCCATACACATCACAACAACTCTCATCACGGCACACACACACACACACACACACAAGATCTCGAAGCTTAAATATCATCCTCTCCTCCTTTGTCATCCATCAACAAAAAGCGCACAAGAGGAGAAGAGTGTGCTGCCATCTGAAGTCACTATCCACTAGAAGAGAAACCACCAGAACTACCCGGATAAGCAAAGATCGAGTCACTCCAGCTAGCCATGGTCATCTCAACAGAGTCAGGAGCTGGAGAAGGAGAAGGTGGTGTCCCTGCATATCCCATATCTGGTGAAGAAAAAGTCCCTCCAAGACCAAAGTGCAGTGAAGGTACAGAAGCTATAGGAAATGTCGCCGACGATCCTAGAACTGTCAATGAACTGACTTGAGTCCCAAACTGAGTTGCTACACTAAACGGTGGAATCTGCCTCATAAAACTGGAAGTGAACAGCGGGGGCCCTGAGTACGGTCCAGCAAACTGAGAACCCACAAACTGTCCTGCAAACATCTATGGGCCTGAAGCAAACAGCTAGGGACCTGGCGGGAACTGTGGTGCAAAGTGTGGCAGTGGTCCCTGAGGAAACTGGTGAGCTGAAGAAGATCCACCTAGCTGACTCTCCTGCTCAAAGAACATCCTGTCGCCCAGGTGGTCATACTGTCCAAAATCCATGCCCTGGAAGCTCTCAATCATCTGCTCTACTGAGGGTATCACAGCTGCCTCGGGCTCTGGAGAGATAGGCGAGAGCGGTGGCTGGAGCTGCATAGAAGTGTGCATCCTCTTCTGGTTATCTCTCAACTTCTTGTTGTTCTTCCTCTCTTGCTCCTGATTAACCAGAATGTCTCGCTAGTTCTTTATCATGCCAGCAAAGGTCCGAAACATACGCCTGAAGGAATAAGAAGACCTGCGAGGAGGGGAAGCATCTCTACCCTCGTGAGGCACATAGCCTCCAGCTGGTGCCTCCTGGTGAGGTATATCTTCAGCGTGCTGCTGTGCATCTGCACCCTGGTCATCCTGTGGACCCTGATCCTCCTCCTGAACCTCATCATATCTGACATCGGATGGAACTCTCACATGCTTAGGATGCTTAATCCTAATCGGCTCATGCTTCACATCCATCCCAAAGTTTCTCCTAGTGACCTTCAGTAGCACCCTCATGATATACGATGCATACCCACATGTCTTCAAGGGAGTCTCAAAAATGTGATTGATATCCTCCCAAATGAAGTCACCAAGACTGAAGTCACTGCCTCTGGGATCTGGCTGCATCTTGCTCATCAAATTCTTGGCGTGCGCTGAGATATCACTAGGATTCCCATCCTGGGGTGTGAGTGTCTTTCTGAACAGCCTGTTCAGGACAGAGTAGTATGTGTACAACCTCGTGACCTTGCCTGCACTGCCAACCCTATCCCTCGGATACATGAATGTCACCTGATCTGCTACCAAGGGTAGATCATAGTGAATCTTAGGACGGTCCACGTCCTGAGCATCAAGTCTCAAGTATCGACAGAAAGAGGTGTAGGAACACTGGTAGCGCTGTCCCTCTGTCATCCAGTAGATAGTCCTCTCATTGTCATTCTATGCATCATGCCCAAAATATATTGTCGCATAGAACTGGGCTATCACCTCCTTGTTCCAATCATGCTGGAACCCCATGATGTCCTTGATGTGCCTGTCCTGACACATCTGAGCCACCTCATCACATAACTCATTTCTCAAGTTTGCCATATGAGTCCAATCAACCCACTGAGCCTCTAAAGCAATGCCTGCCTTGGCTAAGATGACTGACTCATAAAAGTCCTGCTAAAAGCGAGTATGGAATATGTAGTCAACTGTGTCCTTTGGGACGTCCAAAGGACTCTGCTGCCTCAGCAAACGAGCAGTCGTTGTCATCCCGGTGTTATAGTAACTGACCATCTCTACACCGGCCTGCCTAACAGGTACCTGAATAGCTGGGGTCACTAGAGGACCCTCCAAGTCTGAGCTGCCTACGTCACTCTCCTCAGATCCATCCTCACTGTCATCATCATCATCACCACCATCATCATCTTCCTCATCCTCAACCATGTCATTTCTCTCACTCTCATCATCACTGCCATCTCTAGGATCCCTCAAGTAAGGCTCGTCCTCCTCTGTGTCATTACCGGACGACTCATCAACATCCATCGGTTGTGCCCTTGACTTGGCCCTTCT
This sequence comes from Panicum virgatum, assembly GCF_016808335.1. Lineage (NCBI taxonomy): Eukaryota > Viridiplantae > Streptophyta > Magnoliopsida > Poales > Poaceae > Panicum > Panicum virgatum. The sequence goes on along the minus strand of NC_053151.1, from coordinate 31,341,146 downwards.
AGGCCTCAACTCATGCTGACTAGGAGTTGCTGCATGAGATGATGAAGCTAAAACCACAGCTACTGCCTCGGGACCACCACTGCTCCAGGCACCTCCAGCTACTCGTGCACCTCGATCCTCATTGAGTTTGCTTCTCTTCTCATGATTTCTCAAAAAAAGATTCCCGTACCGATTCATGATCTCCAACCTGAGATAGGAAGTATTTAAGCTAGGATTAGATCATGAGAAGCAAATACAAAGATCTGGATAGAAATAGATTGAAATGCACTAGATTGGTGTTCTGTCAGCCACAGACCGGTCGGATAGACCGATCAGACCGGTCCCTGACAGAAATAGGACAAGGGCTCGGATTCGATGATCATTTTTCAGGAATATTGCTAGATGAATATTATAAATAGTATGAATAACATCTAGCATCTCTTAGCAACAAATGAAGGATTTAGCTGAGGATTTTTGATTTTTGGCCAGACCGACCGGTCTGACCGCTCGGGCCGACCGGTATGACCGGTCGGGCGGCGCCCGAGCCCTAGAATTCGATTCCGAGCAATGCAGTTGATGAAACTTCTCGATCTCTTAGAGGATGGTTCCTAGACCTAGCAGAACCTACTAGACCAAAGGAATTGAACAGATAGGCACTGAGCTAAGAGATCGGGCAAATTGAAACTTTGGTACCTTGGGTGAGAGAGGAACTCGTTGAGATCTTCAAATCTGGCCGCACCACTGGATGATCCACCCCTCCAATCCCCAAAACACATGATAGAGTAACCAAATCGTGAGATGCAACTTCAAATCTCCTAGGGAGGAGATGAGAGGGAGATAGGCGGCGCTCGGGGTGAAAAGGGAGTGGCTATTGGTGCCAAGATGGTAAAAAGTGAATGGGTTTGACAGTTTAACCCGTGGAGGGGTTAAATGGCCGTTACTGCCCCCAGACCGGTCCCTTGGACCGGTCAGACCGGTCACACACTGAGTGTGAGAAAGGAAGTCCAGAGTATCCGGGAAAAATCTAGAGAATCTGGACTAGATCTAGACAATCCGGGCTGAAGTCCAAAGAATCCGGGATTTTGTCAAAAAGAATTTTTGGAGAGATAATTTCTTGGTTAAATGGTTAGGCACCTCCATATATTATATTTTCTGACCTTATGTGCTAACCATTAGATAAGATAGGAAGAAGAGATCTAAGTTAGGAATCATTTTGATGAAAAATATTTTTCCGAGTGAGGGCTCCTTGTTACTTCCAAGGAAGATAATATGTTTCCAATATAACCAGTTCTTGGATGAGAGAATTGATATGGATAAAGATCTATGGACTTGAGAAAATCTCACCACTTGTGACTAGCCATCAAGCAATCAATGAGAACAATAGTCACAAGTAGCTTGATACGGTCACGGAGACCAAAATCCAAATATTTCAAATTTGGCACACAACCTATCATGCTAGTTGATTTTTCAAAACACCTATCCTATAACACTCATAGCATGCAACAAGTCAAGCTATCACCACACTAGAGGATTTAGCACAAACCTTACACAGTTTTATACATGGTTGACACTTAGTCACAACTAGGAAGATTTTAGCTAAATATCTAGGTGACAAGACTTCTTGAGCTTGAAGCACACAAATGCACACAGTAGCATGAACACGTGGCCTAGATGCTCAAAGGTAAAACATAATGAGTAGAGAGCATACCTTTGCCTCTTAGCCACTTAAACTTGTGCATAAGAGTTTTAAAGCCAACACTAACTCTCAAGGATGAGACATAGTGTTCAATATAGCACAAGTACTCATGATTATGCTTTGTCAATCAATATTTGATCCATGAGATGAATAAACTCATATTAACTCACATTGGAATATTGGATCCATAAAGAGCATAATCCATACCATGAGAGACTACAAATTCACTCGAAGAAAATGTTAGTCCCAAAGACACAAATTGTAAAGTGGTCTCTCCCTAAATAAGTGCATAAGAGTTTTGAATTTTCTTTAGATGCACTTTATCCATATTTAAAGGACGAGGAGAGGGTACTTTGACAATTTGGTCACTAAACACATAAAGAGATATTTAGATGAAATTGCGCTAGATTTTCTTACTGCATATAGTACATGACCCCATGAGATGCTTCTCAAATATATGCACTGAGAAAGAACCTTTTGCAAACGGCTTCTTTCTTGTTTCTTCTGAATACTGCAGTTTTCTGGTTCAGACCGGTCAGACTGGTCTGGCAGACCGGTCAAACTGGTCACACCAGTCAAAATGCAGTAAACCTCAATTTGTCCATGTATTGCTTCAATTGATGTCTTACTAGATAGATTTGCTTATCTGCACTAAAACAAGACATTGCTCTACACAAGAGCCATTAAACGCATCTCACGGCATATGGGGAGTAACTCAAAGGAAAATGCCTTAGTCACTTATTTAGAATGTCACAAACTCAACACAAGTGACATACTTGTACTCACAAAGAGTTAAGTGACTAATGCAATTTGAAATTTGAAACGAGTTACCGAGATGACATTGGATGAAAGTATGCAAAATAAATCCATAGACTTGGCCAATAGCATTAAGGCACAATAAACCTTTAATGAACCAAGCTCTCCAATGCATCTCAATGTACCTACAACTTTTTAAGCTTTCTTTGGTGCCCAAATGTTGTTGGGCCCTACAACATTAGCCACAATAGTCTTGGGAACCCAAATAGCCATTATGCTAACATTGGGTGATTTGATCACCTTAGTAGCATAAGTACTCATCTTGTCTTTCCCAAGTTTAGCAAAATCATATTGAACAAGTTTTGAGTTAGGCAAGTTACCGTTTGGACAATCCTTGCTCATATGACCTTTTGCTCGACAAGTGTAGCAAATTCGGTGTTTAAGCTTGACGAAGGTGCTCTTGACTTGTTTCTTGTGCTTCTGAGCATCAATGGACTTCTTGAGTGGAAGAGTGGGCTTCTTGATGGGTCCAGCAGCAACTCTGGCCTGGACCGGCCTGACCGGTCGGGTCCGACCGGTCTGACCGGTCTTGTCACACTTGAACTGCTGAGGACAGCAGTGAATCATGTGCCCCTTTTTCCTGCATCCAAAGCACACCCTATTTTCTGGAAGCTTTCTTTAACTTCTTGAAAGTCGCTCTTCCTCATCGGGCTTGATTTGACAATTTCTTGCATAATGTCCTTTCTCTAGACATCTATAGCACTTGATGTGTCCTAGAGACTTCTTTCTTGGAATCTTGTGTTTGATGCTCTTTTGATCCTGTTGAGGAGTTGAGCTAGTGATGTTTGAACCCTTATCAAGCTTCTTCACCACGGAGTCACGGTTATCTTGAGAAGGTCTCACTTGCTCCTTGCCCTTCAATTTGATCACTTCTTCTTTGAGCCTTTCTACTTCATGCATAAGTTCTTCATTTTCTTATGCAATGAAGTCATCACAAGATTCTACAAATACTTGCTCAATGCTAGATTGGCTTGCTTAAGAACAACATGGTTTAGTGTAAGTCAAATCAATTTGAATTTGTGAGCATGTGCAAGTGTGAGATTAAGGTTCATAGGACTTTACCGTTGTAACCATAACCTCATGAGCCACTTCAAGTGAGACATGTGAGTCCACAAGCTTCTCATAGAATTTTTCAAGTTTCGTATGAGTTCCTTGCAAAGCCACATGCTCACTAGTGAGCTTCTCCAACTTGGATTTAAGCACTTGATTCTCCTTCTCTAAAGAGTCAATACGAGATAATGAGTTAGTAGATAAGCTCTCAGATTTTCTTACCAAGGAGGCATATATGATCTTGAGTCTATCAAGCTCTTCTTTGAATTTCATTGCTTGATTAACTCCTTGGATATCTTCTTTCTTGATTTCGGTGGTCAAGCACTTGTGATCAACATCACTCGAAGATGTTGACTCATATGAAGCTTGTGCTTTCCTTGATCGCCTTCGGGAGCACTTCTTGCTCTCCTTGTGCCGTCTCCTGGTCAGACCGGTCTGACCGGTCACACAGACTGGTCTGACCGGTTCCAACAGGGAACCAGCAGACTTTATTCTTTTTCTTCCTTGATCATCGGAAGAGGTCACAAGAGGATGAACATAATTCTCTGAACTGGTATACTCCTCTAGTGACCCTTCATCTTCTTCTTGATCTTCGTCATCACTATCTTCTTTGCATATTGCCTCGAGAAGTTGCCAAAGGCGATATGCATCAAGACGTATCTTTGAAAATTTCTTCTCCTCTTGTATAGAATCTGCAAAATCTTTGTCCATACTCTCAAACAAGAGGTCAATGACACGACGATTACACAACAAGCATCCTTTTTCTTTATTTGTTAAATTGTTGAGATCTCTAGGTAGAATGCTAGTTTTAATAGCTTACTCAAAAGAAGGACCCATGGTCCTTAAGACATTACGAATATGAGCAGAACAAGAAATGTAGTTTGAGCCATTCATACCAAGGGGCTCAAATGGTACCTCACAAAATGTCGACATTGTGATTCTTCAAGCAGTTAGGCTTCAATCCGGAGACCAAAGCTCTGATACCAATTGAAAGAATCTTGATCACACGATGTCGTAGCCTAGAGGGGGGTGAATATGCTTTTCTTCAATTTTTACCACTTAACCCTGTTGGCACTGTCTGGACCGGTCAGACCGATCCACCAGACCGGTCTATGCAGACATGCAGTCACCAGTAGGGAAAAATCCCCTCTCGAGCTTGAACCTATATGAAACTTGGAGTGTAGCTTTTGCAGAGTATTTCCATCAATATAATTAGCTTCCTACACACAAGCAGAACACAACCAAGTAGATCGAGCGGAAGCACAATTCAAACTCAAAGACAATAATGCAATGTAAGTAAAACAAATCGAAATGAAGATGATGCAAAGGAGACACGGTGATTTGTTTTACCGAAGTTCGGATTCGCCTCGTGCACCCACGTGTGAATCCTACTCTCCGTTGAGGAAGCTTATGGTGACCGCAAGGTCAAGCTATCTCCCCTCTCCACTATATGACCATGTGCCCTCGTGGCACACAATCGTTGCTGCAACAAACTTGTCACTGCTCACCACAACCTTGGGATCTAACCATCGACGCCTAGCCGTCTAGGAGCCAATGCTCCAAGAGTAACAAATGCTTCAATCGAGTTGGCCAGCGCAACCTCAAGTGTTCAAAAGCTAGGGCTCAATCTCTCTTACTCAAATGACTCACAAGGAATGGATTCACTCAACCCAACTCAAGAATTCAACTTGAATCAAGCAACTCTCACAAAGAGATGTTGGGGAGGACACTCCAAGTGCTCACAAGGCTCTCAAATGTGTTCTGAGTGGAAAGGCATCAGCACCCACGAATGGGTGAAGGCATGGGGTATAAATATCCCTCTCTCAAAAACTAGCCGTTGCCCCTGTCAGTGTTAGACCGGTCAGACCGGTCGGTTTGAAATTATAGCCGTTGGAGGCTCTGCCCTGCCTAGACCGGTCAGAGCGGTCCCTCTCTGGTTTTTGCAGTTAGCTCTCTTTCTTAGGCTATTCTCTCTAGGGACTATTTTGAGCACTTTTGGTATTGTCTAAACCCACTGATGTTGCATCACTCTTGATAGTACGGCATATCCATACTCAAGTGCATAAATGAAATATACAATTACCACAATCACCACTTGACCTTCGCATTATGATCATGCCGACCTTCATTCGATCAATACCGTGAGGTTATCAACATCTTCATTCTTTGAGCATACCCGTTTTGAGCTAGTGACTTTGAATCTTCAATTTGCATAGGAATGAATTCCAATATTGATTCACAAGTCACCTTCTTCACTTGAATAATGATACTCTTCAACATAGAGCTCTCCATGACTCTAGGATCTCCGGCCTTTGACCCGTATCGGTTTCTTTGCTCCCCCAAGCCATCGCTTGCGTAGCCTCTTGAAACACGCCTCTCGGTCCTCTACCTTTATCCTAGTCGTCCATCTTGAACTCATATTGATTTGTGTCATGCATGAAATCTTCTTTATCAATTCGAATTCTCAATTCAATCACATATGCAAGCTTTCCATTTTGAGACATTATCTTTGCATAAACTCATGTCTCATTCACTTTTGCCTTGCTTGCTTCTTTTGTTAACAGTCATTTATTACAAATGACAAGTTCTTCCATATTTGAGACTATGCATAAGCATATCACATCTCATTCATAAAATCTTTACTTGTCATTTTGAATTCTATCATAAGTCGAACAAGCCTTCGCAAATATTAGAGTCTTTATATCAACCATGAATACCTTGCTCTATCCTTTCTTTTCTAGTTTTGCTTGTCACATATCTATTATACCAATGGGATAAACACACTTGCTTGCAACACATGAGCCATCTTATTTAGTACCAATTTCTCAATTAAATTTCTGCTCATAATCTCATGCAAACAAGTTAGTCCTTTAATCGTGTTGTCAATCAATACTCCAAAACCCACTAGGGGCTTAGATGCTTTCATATTCAGAAGAGCAGTTGTAGCTTTATAATTAGCCAGAAAGATGTTTCTTTTATTAATCTTCGTGTTGCTTTTTTTTCTAAAACTCATAGAAAAAACATGTCACTATAGTTGTGTAATTTTTAGAGAGAATGCAGCTTCATAGTTATATTATGGTCGAACAACTTAGGGCCCGTTTAGTTAATCCGAAAACAGGGTGGTCTGGGCGGGATTGAGGATGATTCAGTCCTAAATAAGTTAGTTCAGGATTCAATCCCTCTCATTCCACTCCATTCCCTTCCCTTCCTATTGAAACCGAACGGGCCCCTGCTGGTATGAACTGAGGGGTCATGTTTTACTACAAGAATGCACAAATCATGGCATTTTCCAGTGTTTGGTAACCAGGTATAGTATAGAATACGGGACTGATGAGAAAGGTGCACATCCATGCAGGTACATTCATGGAGAGAAAGATACGAAACACATGAATCTTGGTGAGCTCCAAGCCCTTGAAAATAATCTTGAAATGTGGTTACATAACATTCGCTTCCAGAAGGTAAGGTTCATGGCTTCATGCTCTTCCATATACAGGTGGAATCTTTTAAAAAATAGATGGCACCTGCAAGTTTTGATATACGACTCTTTTATGTCAAACAGATGCAGATCATGTCTACGGAGATTGAGATGCTCCGAAACAAGGTTGGTTCAGCATCTGTCACTCTGTTCATGCATCGATCCGAGATTTATATACAGAGAAGAGACTAACATGGCTATTATTCCCTTCTTTGTGTTTATATTTTCCAGGAAGGCATATTGCAGGCTGCCAATGACACACTTCAAGAAAGGGTACTTAATCTGTATTTCCTATCCTTTAACATAAAAAGCACACAGTTTGAAATATCGCGTTAGGAGCTCCAAACCCTACATCTATACACATAGAAAACATACATTAAGGGAGTGTGTATCTTTTTCTTTCTAGTTATCTAGTCTTCAAAGGCTCTTTAACTCAACTGTTATTTGAAGAGATTTTCGATTGGGAAGGTGTCTTGGAAGATATCAAGATATCAGCACATACCTCACTGGCTTGATCTTATGCCTGTAGATAATTGAGCAGAACAGGATTCTGAATTTCAGCGGCACCGTGATGATACCGCAAGCACCATTCCAGCTAAACATGGAGAGTGACTGCTATCTATAGGCAAAGCTGCTGACTGCCGTCCTACCAAGTGATCAAATCATCTCATCAATGCTGTTTCCAGTTCAACCAGGCTATCATACTGGGGCCTCAGATCGTTCATATCTATTGTCTTTGGGGAAACCAGTGTTTGTATCTGTGCAGGTTCTGCGTATGTAAAAAAATTACTTTGAAGGCTTGATGCATCGCTCTATTTAACATGGTAGAACTCTTCGGATGCAATATCAAATTTTGGCACTCGGAGTTCTGACACAGATTACATTAGATGTTTGCAGAACCTAAATAATCGAGTTTCTTGCTAGTACATTTTTGCAAAGTGTCTGATGATAAAAGATCAGGCAGACAAACACATATAGCAGATATACCATTTTCCTGATTCCTGAGAGACACCAAGACAGGGTCGTTATGCCTTCACGTCGAACAGCATCTGCTCTTCTGCTGCTGTTGCTGCTGCTGAAGTGGCTGGCCTTTCATCTGAACTAGATTGGAGTGCTTCCTCTCCAGGGCTGCCTGACTCCCAACTTTGCTGCACATCAGACGCCCAAATTCCGTCAGGAGAACCCTTTTCAGATGAAGAAAAAATCAGAAACTTCTCTGGCATACCTTTTCTTGATCGTTGCAGACATTGCCAAGAAAGCTTCCTCCACATTGATGGATTCCTTAGCACTTGTTTCCATGAACGGAATACCTATCTCATCAGCATAAGCCTGCACAATGGTGAACGAACATTCGATAAACTACATATGATTACAGCGATAATCATCTAGAAGCATGTAGGTTAATTGAAAGTTTGACCTGTGCTACTGCAGTTTCAACAGCCCTACTCTCAGCCAGATCGCACTTGTTGCCAACGAGAAGCTTGCATACACTGTCGTTGGCATATCTGTCAATCTCGCTCAGCCACTGCTTCACATTGTTGAAGCTCTCAATGTCTGTAATGTCATAAACGATCTGGGGGTACCGAAGCAAAAAAAAAAATACGATTGAGTGGAATGAACACTCAAATGATAATTTGTTCGCAGGCTGAGAGATCTTGCTTACAATTATCCCATGAGCTCCACGGTAGTAGCTACTTGTGATTGTTCTGAATCGTTCCTGCCCGGCTGTGTCCCACTGTTAAACATGCAGCAGCCATCAGGCGTCGCTAGTATCGGACCAAATCGGGCATTACAGTCACTGCTTTGCGCAACACATTTGAAAATAGAACTGAAGCTAAGGTGAGAAATAGAAGAATCTGTAAATAGTCTGGTATCTAAACATTGTGAACAAGTAATATGTTACATTGCACAATTTTTTTTTCTTCATAAATGTTACATGAGAAAATGGTGAACTTACAATCTGCAGCTTTATGGTCTTCCCATCCATCTCTATAGTGCGAATTTTCTGCCCAAACAGAACAAGGGGAAAAGGATGGTCAGTAGATCGACCAGCCAAAATGCAAGGAAAGCAGCCCCGGAGCCCCCCTGAATAAATCAGGGGGATTCCAAGAGGAGCCCCAGCCCACTCACAAAGTCAACACCGATGGTGCTGATGTAGCTGTCGACGTAGGAGTCGTCCTGGGTGAGCACACAAGGGGTAAGAGACTGCCGTATTTGGCCTAATCTGCAGCAAACGCACGACACGCGTTACTCACAGCGAACCGGAGGAGGAAGCAGGACTTGCCGACGGAGGAGTCGCCGATCAGGAGAAGCTTGAACAGGTAATCGCTGCCAACCAAATTGAAGGGGAAACCTCAGCACATTGAAGCGAGGGATGGAAAGGGTGGGAAGAGGAAACGAAGAGGGGCACACTCACAATTCGTTGCTCATGGCTCCAACCTCCTGCCTCCGATTCCCGAAACCAAGAACGAGGCTGGGGAAGGGGGAGATGCTTCCGCGAGGGAGAAGCAGGGTTAAGTCAGACCGGTTCCGGTTCTGGCCGATTTCAAACCGGCCTAAATTCAAAATTCAAATTTAAATTCTAAAAAATGAAAAATTTCTAAAAAATTTCTAAAAATACTTCAAGTTGCGACGAATCTAATGGTATTAAATTTTTTTAAATATTCGTTCATTTAGTATACTTTGCGAGCATTTGAAGTTAAACAAAAAAACGTGCATACAAAAGTATACAAATACAAATGTAAAAGTAGTACAAAAGAGGTTTGGAGGGTTAATTTAGCCTAAAACATGTTATACAAACATTCATTTAGTATACTTTGCGGGCATTTGAATTTAAACCAAAAAAAAAATTGAATTTGGCCGGTTACCACTCAAACCGACAGATTACCACTCAAACCGACCAGTAACCGGTCAAACCGAACCGGTAAACCGGTCGGCTAGCCGATAGGAACCGGTTGAACATGAGTTTTTTATTTGGATTTTGTATTTGGCCGATTTTTTCCGATAACCGGTCAAACCAGTCATGTTTACCGGTACCGGTGGGCGGCGGTTTTGTCCCACCGATCGGTAAAAAAAACTGAGGAGAAGGTGACGGCCGGGCTCGTGAGAAGATGCAACCCCCCCCCCCCCCCGGTCACGCGGCCCGAGAAGGCGCAGGCTCGCAGGTGTATAAACTAAAGCAAAGCGATCCGGCGATGCATTTGTTTTTATCGAACTCGGCAGCGTCGTGACGTCGAACTGCTCCCTCCCTGCATCCGGCTCCCCTTTTTTTCCCTACGAGATGACAGGAGGGACTCACGGGCGCGCCGCCGCGCCTGCCAAGGATGATCACGATTCACGATCCCGTTGCGTAGGTCCCTGGCAAACAATACCGCTTTCAGGTTTCAGCTAGAGAGAAATGTAGCAAGCATCATGTGAAAGGGAGTATAGTATCCGAGTATGTATATGTACAAAACCATGTCCGATAAATTGGACTAGTAGTCTGGATAGCCTTTGCATAATTGCATGAAAGATGCCAAACAAATAGCAGGTGAATTCTGCCTGGCAAGAACCCAAACAGCTGAATTTTCAGAAGCTTAAAGATCACGGCACGATACATACACAGTTGAGTTTGAGTCCCGGATGTTTTGCTTTCTACCGGGCAACAAACTTCCGAGACTGGGGGTGTTGGTTGAGATACAGGGACTAACTACTAATCGAGTATTGCTGGAATAAGTAGGACAGTATCTTCTTATAGTCCCCCGATTGGAATCCAGTGTTAAGGTCAATCAAATATGGCACCTGCAACGAGATTACTCCAGTGTTAGAAGTTCTTTTCAGATCTTATCATGAAAATAATCAGCTACTGCTTCTCATGACGTGGCATATGGCTAGCCTTACCTGTTTAGAACCCGAAATTCTTTGAAGCGCATCCATCTTAGACGATCCCTCTCCCACGTTCTGGAGAACATAAGGAAGCTCCAATTCACAGAGAGCCTCTCGAACAATCCTAGCATACTGAATCATAATGTGTTAAGGCCACATGAGAGACAGACAATAGAGCTAACTCCTAACAAGGGGACAAGAAAATACGTGATTCTTACAGAGTTATTCTCATACGAGAAGAGCTCCAACTTCTCTGCAGGTACAACACCAGCATTGTTCCACAGTGTCATTCCTCTTCCAGCTCTTAGAAGAGTGGGCACCCATCCTGTGAAGATTGTACTGCAGAGATATGGGAAGGCTTCATAATTGCATACATCAAAAGGAATTTTGTCTAGTCCCATTTTATAAATTATTTTTCATTGTTTTAGTGAACCTAGTCTCAGACTTCATCCTTGGAACAAACATTTCAACATATATCACTTCTGTTACTTAAGATAGGTAACATGAGGTTGTCAAAACAAGCAAAGCTGGATACCTCTCAAGAAGGCCAGAAGGAGGACTCCTTCCTTGTCCATACTGTCTGAAGAGGTAGTTGACAATATCTCCTGCATGTCTAAGCACATATTAGCATCCATATTTATTTTGCAGTCAATCAGCTAGCTTTAACTAAGCTATCCAGAAAAGAACCACTTTATCAAAAAAAATTAGGAAAAAGTTCATTTTTGGCCATCGAACTATTGCCCGAGTTTAGTTTTGGCCATCGAACTCCCAAAACCGGATATCCTTGACCACTCAACTCTCAAAACCATTCATTTTTAGCCATCGGATGGTTTTGGTGAGTGGTTTTGCTGATGTGGACGCCACGTGGCGGTGGGGCCCACATGTCAGCCTTTCTCTCTCTTTCTTCTCTACTCTCCCTCTCTCCCTTCTCCTATCGCTCTCCTCTCACCCTGCGCTGCCGGCCGCCGTCCTCCCCTGGCGCGCCTCTCCGGCTCGCCCGCCCGGCAGCGCTGGCCCGCGGCGGAGCTCCAGTTCGCCCGGCGGCAGCGCTAGCCCGCGTCGCCCCTGCTCCTCCTTGCGCCGTCATGCGGGCCGGCCGCGGCGCCCATGCAACTCCATCGGAGCGGCCGGCGAGGCGCCCCCGCTCCTCCTCCAGTCCTCCATCCCCGAGCCCCACTCCTCAACGCGTGGTCCACCGCTGGCCAAATCGAGCCTCGGCACCTCCTTCCTAGCCACCCCGAGCTCGAGCACGTGTTGTTGCCGGCGAAATCGAGCCGCGCTGCCCTGTCCCCAAATTCGCCAGCCTCCGCAGGGAGCTTGAGTGCTCTGGCGCACGCACGAGAGAGGATGGCCGGGAGGGGGGAGAGAAGAGTGCTCCACCGGCGGCAGGGGCACTCGGAGCAGTGCGACGAGGCAGTGCGGCGGCACAAAGCGCGTTGTCCTCGATGGCGTTGGCTTCACCGGCCATGGCGCTGGCACGCATGCACGGTGGTGGTGGCCGGTTTCGCCGGATGCCGGATGCCGCCGTCTCAACTTCACCGCGCCGCCGCCTCGACTCCGGGCCGTCCACGGGCGCCGGATGCCGGGCTAGGGAGGCCGGAAGAGGCCCGCTGGCAGAGCTCCCGTGCCCACGGGCCGTGGCGGCGCTCGCCCGCCCAAGGCCGTGGCGGCGCGGAGCTCCCCCGCCCGCAGGCCTCTGCTCCGCCGCGATGGCCCTGCGCCGGCCGAGCTCGAGCTCAAGGCGGCGGATCTCCAGGAGCGTAGGGGAGGAGGGCTGCGGCCGGCGGCGTCGGGGACGAGGGCGAGCAGGCGGCGGCGACACAGGGAGGCAGGGGCGGCGCCACCTTGGAGAGAGAGGTGGGGACGGGCAGGGAGGGCGGCGCCGCTGGGGAGAGAGAGCGGGGAAGAGAGAGAGAGAAACAGGAGGGAGAGAAAAAAAATTAAGCTGACATGTGGGCCCTACCGCCACGTGGCGTCCACATTAGCAAAACCACTCACCAAAACCGTCTGATGGCTAAAAATGAACGGTTTTGAGAGTTGAGTGGTCAAGGATATCCGGTTTTGGAGTTCGATGGCCAAAACCAAACTCGGGCAATAGTTCGATGACCAAAAATGGACTTTTTCTAAAAAAGTAACAGTTAAAGACACTGTTTTGTGGCTGCAGCCAAAAAGTTAAGAGACCCTGGAGATGGAATCGTAGCAGCTAGCAAACCGAAACTGCTGAAAACACACAAAGATAGCTGAAAGATTCATAGGAACTTACCACTTTCATACATTGTGACACCAGTACTAGCATCAACAAGCAGGGGAAACCTGTATAGAAAACTACAGTTCAGTGAAAGTAAGGAGAATATCATAAAGATACATGACTGTGCTAAGGGTGCACCCGTGCAAGCAATGTTAACCACGAAGACAGATAGAATTCCTAGTATTTCCAGACATCCACTATTATATACAACTGAAGTGTTGCGGTATCTGTTAGCAAATACTTAGCAGGCAAAGACATACTGCTCCTTCCCTCCAATTTTCTTGACCATTTCCCTGTGCCTTCGTGATCCTTTTGGGCATGGATAGACCTGAAACATTAATAAGGCAAAGTTGAGGGGGGAAAAAGAAGACATCATTTTAATGCTACATGGATAACCTAGGAGACAATTATGTCCGTTTGCATGGTTTTCCAAGGTATTAATTTATGATGCCGTACTGCATTTACAAAATTTGAATCGCTGTAAGACATGGTTGAGCACCTCCGCAGAAAGATCAAGTTCGGTCATGGCCTCCCGGACTCTCCTACAGAAGGGGCATGCCTCTGTAGGAAAATACAACAAAGGATTCGATCAGTATGTTATGAAAGCCAGAAACCCGTGTGCTACAAGTCATAGCCAACAGAAAATGTTTTTTTACCAAACTCGTACAATTGCAGAGTTGGAACGCTTGTTGCTGGCCCAGTGTTATCTCCACTGCTAGTAGCCACTTTTGATCCCCATGGCAGTCTAGCTAAACTTGAAATTGAAGATGTCGTGACCTGGGGGTCATCAAGGGCAGGCGAAAAGGAATTACTCAACAAGGGAACCACCAGCATGAACAGCAGCACTTGCATTTGCTATAGATGATCCAGAGGACCACGCATCAAATGAAAACCAACGAACATATTACGATATCAGCAGCAGTAAATACATCAGTCAGAGATTCGTTTAGCGAAGGAATGCACTGAAGCTATCCATCCGATTCAGTTCAGAACTCGAGACTCTAATCCAAGTTACAAATTCATGGTTGGCCTGGAAAAGAAAAGTTACTAGTTCATGGTTGGCGTGTGCTGAGCGCCTGAGCCTCGGGGTTTACCTCCACGAAGTCGTTCCGCTCCCGCGAAGGATCGCCTCCCTGCTCGGCAATTCACAGCACGACACCAATTTCAGCAACCGTCTGCCTAAGCCTAACAACCAAGCCCAGCGACCGACAAACGCGACGAATCGATTAGTTACCCCGAGGAGCTTGAGGAGCGGGCACAGGAATGACAGGACGCTTCCGCCGCCGCCGCCGCCGCTCGTAGAGGCGATCTCGGTTTCGGCCGCGCCCACGCTGGGAGGCCGCGCTCGGGCGAGCGTCCGGGCGCGGGCGAGGCTGGGTGGACGAGCTCGAGCGGGAGCCGCAGCGCGCCGCGGGGGCGTGGGACGGAGGCTGGGGTGGCGCGCGGGGTGAGTGAGGTGCAGCATGGCAGCGAGCGCGAGCGCGAGCGAGAGGGAGAGGAGAGGTGCCTGGGGGCTGGGGGCTGGGGGCTGGGAGCTCTCGCCGGCGTGTGGCTGCCGTCGCGGGAGGCGTACGGGTTGGTCGGTGGGGGCGAGTTGTGGCTGGGCCTCATCTGGGGTCGATTCCCGCGAACGGCTTGTTGGGCCCACGATCGTGGCCGAGCCGTCAGCCCATCAGGCTCTCGGGAACGGCGAATTTTTTTTATTTTTATTTTTATTTTTATTTTCGATTTATCAAAAATATATGTCTTGTTTTTTTTTCAAAAATGTCACCCAGCCGCCAGTTCATCCGGCGGAAGGTTGTTACCGCCAGATGAACCGGCGGTAGGATCGGTCCGCGCTGGGTTGTGGTGGGCCGAGCCTTACCGCCGGTTCAATCGGCGGTAAGGTCCCTCCTTTAAACCCCGCGCGCCCGTCCCCCAGCGCCGCCGCCCGCTCCGCCGCCCGGCCGCCCCCCGCGCGGCTCCCGCACGCGCGCCGGGCGCTCGCAGCGCTCTCCCGGCCGGCTGCCGCCGCACCGAGACGGCGCGCGCAGGTACAATTTAAATTTTAATTTTATTAATAATAGTTTGTAGATTAGAATTAGAAATATTAGTGTTTTTAATATAGTTTTATGTGTAGAAATAGTTTTTAGCGTGTAATTATTTTAGTATAGTTTGATGTGTAGAAATTATTTTTTTATATGTAGAAATATTAGTGATTCGAAAATAAATTATTACGATATAAAATCGTAGAACATGTAATTGAAAATATTAGTTTACATACGAATATAATTGAAAATATTAATGAGTTCAAACAGACATATTTGTCGCATAAAAAATAATATTAATTAATATTATATTACAGAAAAATAGAAATTGTTGTCAGTAATAAAAATTGTAAAGAAATAATTAAGATATATGCAAAAATAGCAGAATTATTTTTTTAGCTTTGATTAAATTCTAAGGAAGAGTAATTATTGTCGTAAATATTGACAGGCATGTCAGATGATTTGTATTTTCAAGTGTTCTATGGGTCTGGAGAAGTTAGATATGGTCCTGAAGGGGTAGATTTGTCAGAGTTTAGCTCGATCACAAAAAAAATACCCCGAGCTAGAGAGAGGACTTGGATTTCAATATCCAATTGGCTATTTAAAGCTTTCGGCCTTAGTCGAGATGAACATGAGATCTCTGTCATGGCAGTGGTTAGTCGAAGGGAACCAGTATTTTGGGAGCTATTGCCGCTTGAAGGGACGCAAAACTGGAGGAACTATGTCAATATAAGTAGTAGCCGAGGCTTACCGCTTGTGTTGTTTGTTCAAGCATTCGAGAAGATTAGCTTTAGAACTGAAGCGGGCGGGGATCATGAAGGCCAGGGAGATATAGTTTCCGAAGAAACTGAGACGATGCATGAATCTCATGAAGAAGATGGTGAACTTGAGATTTTAGAAGATGATAGACATGCTGCACACGAACCTCGTCAAGCAACTGGTCAGGCTGATGAAGGGGAAAACATTCTAGAGATAGTTGAAGATTTCAGAGGGAGGGTGAAGAACAGCACAATGCAATGAATGATGACTCCTCGGATGATGACGATGACGACGACGAAGATTATCATGTCCCACACAATTGGTCCGGTTATGAATTTTCAAAATTAAGTGTAAATGAAGGTGAAGCGGTGTCTTGGGAGTACAGGCAAAATGAGGTATGCATCGGTTCGGTGTATGCTAACAGTGACAACATGAAGGAAGCTATAAAACGTTGGTCGACTCTCTCTTTGCAAAGACAGTTCAAAGTTCTCAAGAGCAGTCCGAGAACATATGACGTGCGTTGTGTGAGAAGCGAATGTCCTTTCAGGGTGTATGTTTCTATGGGCAAGTGGCAGGATTTCTGGGAGGTTAAAAAAATTGTAGAGCACACATGCCTGCTTGAGCAATTAGAACCACAGCACCGCAACCTCAGTGCAGGTTTCATAGCTAACTACATGTACCCTTTGATCGTGGACAATCCTAGTTATGAACCTAAGTCAATCATTTGTGCTGTTGAGGAGGAGTTTAAATATAAAATTAGCTACAACAAAGCTTACAGAGCGAAACAGAAAGTGCTGCAGATGAGGTGGGGGACGTATGAAGCTTCGTATCACAATATACCGGCATTGCTGTACACTATATGTCTTAGAAATCCTGGTAGCTACTACGACTTGAAAACGTATCCATGTGCCCAGAAGCCTGGAAAGCAGATACTCCAACGGTCATTCTTGGCCTTGGGCGCTTGCATTGAGGCGTTTCCGCACTGCCGGCCAGTCATTTGTATCGATGGGACATTTTTGACAGGAAGGTATAAAGGCACAATCCTCACAGCTGTTGCAGCTGATGGTAACAGACAATTGTTGCCTTTGGCAATTGCCTTTGTGGAGAAAGAATCAGGGGATACTTGGTATTGGTTTTTGCAGAGGGTGAAGCAGATGATTGTTAAAGATGTAGAGAACGTGTGTTTGATTCATGATCGGCACAAGGGTATATTACAAGCAATCGATGACATACAGAATGGTTCTACTGAGCGTAGTAGGACTGCACTTTGGCCGGACCTAAAGAGTAGGTGGTGCATGAGACATATGGGGGCAAACTTTCATACCCAGTTCAAGAACAAAATCCTTATGAAGCTATTCAAGTGGTTATGCAGCCAGAATCAGGAAAGGAAATTCAACTTCCTATGGAAAAAATTGGATGAGCTAACAAAAAAGCAAACGGCGGAGCTAGCGAAGAGATCTGTCAATACAGAGAAGGACGACCAGGTCTCGCTTGAAGATGTGGGCTTGGACAGTCCGAATGTCAGGCGCAAAAGGAGAAAGGCAATTAAGACATTCTCTGAGTGGATTGAGCACGAACCAAAAGAGAAATGGGCTTTACTGTTTGATGAAGGCGGTGCTAGGTACGGTTTAATGACTACGAACCTAGCGGAGGTATAAAATTGGGTGCTGCGTGGTGTAAGATCATTGCCACTTGTTGGGATCGTGGAGTTCTTCTTGTATCGCACTTGCGAGTACTTCAGGGACCGTTATGCTGTGGCACAGAAAGATATGGTCGATAATCGCAAAGTTTACGGATACAAGGTTACGGAGCATATGGAGGAAGCTTTCAAAAAGGCCCGTTCACATCGGGTGACTCCAGTTGGCTCTATGGAACGTCGGTACGAGGTGATGTGTAGGGACAAAGGCCGAATGGGGGGGCCGGCGTGAGAAGTATGTGCAGGAGTGTGTTCTCCGTCCTGATGCTTGTATTTGCTCATGTCATAAGTCAAAACTGCTGCACCTGCCGTGCACACATGTCATTGATGCCTGTTTTGAAGCTGGTGGACTACAGGCTCGTATGTATGTCTCAAATTACTTCATGAAGGAAACTATTTGGATGACTTGGAGGCACGAGATATATGGGTTTCGCATCCTTGGAGACTTCATAACTGATCCTGGACACAATGCAACTTACATTCCAGATCCAGATCCAGAAATGTTTCAAGGGGTGGGCCGACGCAAGAAGAAACGCATTAGAAATAACATGGATCGATCGGAGGCTGGTCGAGATGTCCGCCTCTGCTCGAAGTGCCATGAGACGGGTCATACGTACAAGTATTGTACGGCATTGAGTTATGGTGGCCGCACAGATGGAGCGGGCCCATCTGAAGCTGCTCCAAATCCGGCACCGCAGGCAACGGGTCGTCGTGGCCGCCGTCCTAACAACGATGGCCTTATGTGATCGATGACGATTGTCATTTGTGTCATTCGCTATTCAATCATGTTTGATGTTAAATTATGTAATATTAAGAACTAATATGTCGTAAACTGATTTCGTCTTGCCATACGAATATTTGTTGTAATATGTGCCCCAAATATATGTTCAACTTTATTGCTGTAATTGGAATTTGAAGTTATATAATATGTAATTTGTTGTGCATCATTTATAAGTTTATTATGTTATGTTTTATTTAGTATTTTATTAAAAATTTGTTGTATTACTTAATTTATGTTCTAAAATTTTATTTAGTATTTTTTTACGTTAATGTTATTATGCTTAATATTGTTATTTATGTCATGTTCTGCAGCTCGCAGGGTGACTCATGCCCCCAAACAGCTCATTCCTTTGGCGAGGTCAATAGCTGACGCTCCACTTACAGGGGTCAATAGCGAGGTCGGCTGGGGTTCTGCTGTTTTGGCTGCGAGTTACAGGGGTCTTTGCACGGGCGTGACGAAGGTCTCAGCAGAGGAGCCCATTTTTGTTGGGTGTCCTCTACTGTTACAGCTCTGGTCTTACGAGCGCTTTCCCGTTGGTAGGCCGGAGATGGACTTCGAGCCGTACGTCCAGCTGTCCGCAGACCACGACGACGTCGACAGACCTACGATGGGTTCATTGTGGTGCCTCAGGAGGGTACGTTACATAGTTTCTTTTACTTATTGTTACATGCGTGCATAAATGTACGTCGACAGACCTAAATGTAAAGATAATAATTACAGTTTAGATAGTCTTTAAAATAATTATACAATTATTTATAGCAGTGAAAGCTTATAAAACAATTAAAAATAAAAATTATAGCAATGAAAGGTTATAAAACAATAAAAAAATATGGGGAACACCTACTGCCGTTTAAAACGGCGGTAGGGCACTGCCAGCTACAGCCGGCTGTAGCAGCCGGCTATAGCCGGGCTACAGCGCGGCGGTAGTACTTACCGCCGGATCGATTGGCGGTAAGGAGCTACCGCCGTTTGATCCGGCGGTATGTTCCATGGGCCGTGGGCCAAGGATCTTACCGCCGGAGGAACCGGCGGTAACTCCTTACCGCCGAACCAACCGGCGGCAGGGTGACATTTTTGAAAAAAAATTATAGCCACATATATTTTTGATAAATCGACGAAAAAAATATAAAAATAAAAAAAATTCCGGGAACGGCCCGCCGAGCCCACCACCACTGGCGTGCGTGGCGTGCTCCGAAGCGTTCCAGTGCACGTCCACTCCAACAGTCCAACAGCATCTCGGCCGCGCGTGCAACGCGACGCCATCGCCGTGGCCAAACCAAACTTCCACTTACCGACGACGACCTGACACAAACATCTCGATCGATCGACCTGCGCCACCGCCACGGAGCCTCCGTGAGTCCTCGCTCTTCCGTCGCGCTCGAGCAGGCCGGCGGGCCGCCTCTCTGCAGCGATCAGATGGGCAACAGCTAGCTGGCGCTAAATCGACGGATCGGCCGTGCTGTTCATGCCGCGCGGCCGATCCCCAACCCAATCATGGACGTCGCGTCGACTGCGATACCGATACGTGCGCGTCAGCCACCGGCCGCGGGGCGGGGCTCGCTCGCTCGCTGTTCGCGCGTCCCTTTCGCCATGGCTTGTAGCTGTGTGTGTGTGTCACTCGCGCGCGGTGGTGGCAAGGCTGGTGGTCTGACGACGAACGCGGCGGCCGGCGCAGTGGGCCGTGCGCACACACGGCGATGCCGATCGATCGATCGGCCTGCCTGGCCAACTTGCATTGCTCGTTACCATCAGTGCTGGGTGCTGAGAGGTCGATTATCCGATCTCTCCATGCATGCATGGCGACTGTCGGCAAATCATAAACATCGCAGTAATAAAAGGGTCGAGCCGGCGCCCGAGCCGTCTAGTTGGTCACTTGGTCTGGTCTCTTCTCTTCAACACTTCTACTGTATCAGCTGGCGTCGATCTTGACACTTACGCGCGTGTGGTTTCTCTCGTGATCGCAAAAGGCAAACCGCAAACAAACGTGGTCGATCGCTTTCCGATGCTACAGCCGCGAGAGTACACTGTACATTCTGTCCTAAGTCCTTGCCCACTGTAGCGGAGTTCGAGCTAGGTACCAGGCTATGAGGCTGCTTGTAAAGATTTCTCCCAAAAGGGTTCGATCATTACTGAAGTAATTAATAAAACCGGTAAAGTCAAAGAAAACTAATTTCACCAAACTTCTACTTCATTATAGCCTGAAGCTTTTAAAACAACTCTATGCTGTAAAGTTTCTGAGTTTTCACAAAACAGGTGAAGCTGAAGCCGGAATAAACCCTCGAGTAGCTACGCTGCGGGCTGCGGCGGCCACCTCGGACCGTGACATCGTGTGCAGGTAGTCAGGTACAAACCGAAAAGGTGTAGACCAGGAGAGAAATAAAAGGGGTGGGCGATCGACGTACCGGTAGTCTGGTACTGATGGGACGCCTCCGATGTGTGCTGGCTGGCTGGCTCGCGCGGCGGCACTCCGGCCCGGCCGCCCGATCGGCCGGTCCGTCGTCCGTCACGTCCCGGCGGTACGCGCGTCATGATTGATCCCGCCGGGCCGCCGGAATCAAGGCGGCGTTAAGGTCGGCCAGCTTACGCTCGATCGTACGCTCTCCGATTAGATCCCGCCCGCCGGCCCGGGCGCGCGCACGGAGGGCCCGTACCACGAACAGGCAACGAGGCGCACCCACCCACCGGCCGCGCGCGCGCCCCCTGAAGGCCTGAATCCATCCGCATCTGCAGGACTGCAGATAGGCCTCGCGTCGCCGCCGGCGCGCACGGGCGCGGCCTGGGGGCCGGGCTGGCGGTGGCGCCCCCACGCCGCGGGCGCGGGTGTGGCCTACGTCCCGGCTGGCGTCGTGCGCCCTGCTGGCCCGCCGGCGCCCGTGCAGCGCAGTGCATGCATGCATGCGCTCCACCCGGCCAGGCGCGCGGGCCGACGCCGACCGACTGGTCAAATCCGACCGAGGTCAGGTCAGGAGGGTCGATGGGGGGCCCCGCCGGCGCCCGGCCGGAGGCGGGGTGACGCAGCGGCCGCCACGGCCACAAGCGCGGCTGCCGCCACCGTGTGTGGCTCTCTTTCGGCCGACATGCCCGGGGTTCGCGCGCACGTACTGCCGGGGATCTGCTGATCGACCACGCTTAGTTGAAAATGGAGCTACGATTCGTAAACCTCTCATTTCGCACTGCTGCCTTGTCATAAATATTAAATGTTACATCAGCAAATTTGCGAACACAGTAGAGTTATTTATGAGTTACTAAATTTTCAATCTTAGTAACGGTGGGATGACACTTCTTACTGAAACTAGTCTAATATGCAACGGGCTTGCGGCTCTAAATTGTACTAACTTCAACTTAATTTAATGATGCGCAGCTATCCTACGTGTTCAAACCAATAATAACTTTTTTAAGTTGGACTTATATCGTGCACCGGTGGATGCACGGTGACGTTGGGTGTGTGTTGTTGCCGCGCCAAACGCAGGTTACGAGGAGCAGCCAACCACCGTGCGACGGCCTGATGGCCTGATCTTGCAACTACTACTCAGGCAATGATTGCAAGATCCATGTACGGCTGTACGTAGCCTAGAAAATGCCAGTCCACTCGCGACAGCCGCGCGTGGGGATCCACTTGCGCTCGCCAGTAGCCGTAAGCCTGATCCTCTCCTCTGTTCACGCACTGTTCGTGCTTCACTGCTCCTAGATATCTTGAGTGTATATTAGTATGTTCTCATCTCCATTCATTCTACTACTACTTGGCTTCAGCAGATTTTTTTTCACTTTCTTGCGTAGCCTGCTGCAGATCACAACAAACAAACACGATTACTACATGATTGGGTACGGTGCTAGTAGTAGCTAGCCTTTTCGAAACGAATGCGAGTCGGTGCTCAACTCGCAGGTCTTTCCGTGCCAGTCTGTCCAGGCGAGTTGAACAGAGCATTTCGGTGCTCAACTCCTGCTGCTATACGATCAACATGCCCCGGCCTCTGTCCAGGCGAATGAACAGAGCATTTCAGTGTAGCTATGCACCACTGGAGCGAATTCATCAAAGAGAAGAAAAAAAAGAACTCCAGATCGATCGATCGAGCTGTGGGCAGTGGGCTGGATGCCCTTGATGATTACAGTCGCCGCAGTGAGTACAGAGACATGATTGGTAGGGCATCATGGGTACGGCCCCCTGACCCCCTCCGTACCGTACGTACGTCCCCGAACAGACACGTGGCGCCCTACCGCGGTGGCGCCCACACGGATACATGCCCTCCTTCCCCGATTTGGGACTCGACCCGTCTTCAACAAAAGATCCAATCATCCAGGGCATCGTCCGTCGTCGTCCATGGTCCATGGCTCCATGCTAAGCCAGCTAGAGCCTTTAGGTGCTGCTGCTGCTGCGTGCCTCTCCAACCGTACGCGCGTGTGCAGAGCCATCAGTGTGCCTTCAGAAGTTCAGATCGATCGAGCCCTTGTTTAGTTGTGTAATTTAAAATTCTAAATTTTTTTCCCGGCATCCGCATAGAGACTTAAATCTAGACGAAATAAAAAACGCATTGCACAGTTTGCCTGTAAATCGCGAGACGAATCTAATAAACCTAATTAGACCGTAATTAGATGCTAAATTGATACAGTACTGCTACAGTAAACAATATCTAATGGTGGGTTAATTAGGCTCATTAGATTCGTCTCGCGCGCTTTACAGACGAATTCTGTAAGTAATTTTGTGATTAGTTTATATTTAGTACTTCAAATATAAAAAGATTTGCTTTCAAAAATTTTACACCCTGCAACGAGATCTCGCCACTGTTCGTCGCCAGCTTCTCCGTCCCCTCCCGAGCCCCATGCGTCTCTCTCAATCTCAGGAGTCAGGAATAGTCCACGTCCAGGCTGGTACTAGACCCCATGCCCACAATGGAGAATGGCCAGGCCACCAGCGACCAAAGCTTCTTCTTCGTCTTCCCTAGAAAAGCGCACTGAATCTGGAGAAGCTACTGGAGAAACCAAACGTGCAAATCAGCAAATGAGAAGAAGTTGCTAAGCGGTTTCAAAGTGATCGAACACGTACTTCTAAGTTGCTAAGCAATTGTACCTATACTGCTATATATAGTCGCTGCTTGATTTCCACAATACTGTGGACGCTTCATCATTCTCCTTGACAAATCAATGGGACAATACAGTGCTAGCTCCATTATATGTCCTTTGTTGTTCGTCCAAACAGTAGTACTATCTAAGTAGTGTATGGCCTCGCCGGCTCGCCTAGAGCTTGGATCGACCGTGGTTAGGGGTGTCAATTAGTGATCTTTTGGTTCACCTCTAATTCTTTTTAGTTTAAAATTTTATATTAATTCTTTAAAATTAATTTAAAAAATTAATACAAAATTTTAAACTAAAAAGAATTGGAGGTGCACCTAAGGATCACCAATTTACACTCCTAATCGTGGTGGTGCACTGACGATCGAACCAACAGCCGTGAAGCGCCCACAGCAACAGCGCGCGCACAGTGCCGCCAGGACGCGGGCGGGCATTATTGCGCCCCCAATCATGGATCAAATCATGAGCTTAACATAGTAGCTGGCCTCTTGAAGCGACTCGCTGCGACCCGGCCGGTGCCCCCATCGCGGCCTATATATAAGGCAGGCTCCATTATCACGATCACATCCAGCTCCTCATCGCCGTTCACTCTCGCACACATTCTTTGCTGATTTTTGAACAAGTGTTTTGTATATATATATAACGACGACGATGGACCGAATGGGCAAGCACCTGCAGATGCCGCCGATGACGAGCAGCAGCGGCGGCGGCAGCTCGTCGCCGCCGCCGCCGCCGCCACAGCAGCAGCAGCAGTACCGGGGCGTGCGGAAGCGGAAGTGGGGCAAGTGGGTGTCGGAGATCCGGCAGCCGGGGACCAAGACGCGCATCTGGCTGGGCAGCTTCGAGTCGGCCGAGATGGCGGCGGTGGCGCACGACGTGGCCGCGCTGCGCCTGCGCGGCCGCGACGCGCAGCTCAACTTCCCCGGCTGCGTCGGCTGGCTGCCGCGCCCCGCCAGCACGCGCCCGGGCGACGTGCGCGCCGCGGCCGCCGCGGCCGCCGACCGGGTGCGCTGCGACCCGGCGCTGCTGCTGCTGCAGCAGCAGGCGGCCGCGGCGCGGTGCCGCCACGACGACGAGGTCGAGCTCGACCTCGTCGGGGCCGGCGGGCCGGGGGCCGAGCTCCTCCTCGGCGGGAGCGACGAGGAGTTCGAGCTGGACCTGGGCTCGCCCAGGCTGTGGGCCGAGATGGCGGAGGCCATGCTCCTGGACCCGCCGGGCTGGGCCACGGGCGTCGGCGACGCGGAGGTGGCCCAATGCTGGTCGCACGGCTCCCTGTGGGACGCCTGCTAGCTCTGAAGCTCTCTCTCTTCCTCACCGGCTCACCCGGCTGGCTGCTCATCAATTTGGCTTGCCTGCAAGTGTTTGGCATTGGCCATGGCCACTGGACGCTGCTAACCTCACAGGTGTCACAGTGCTTTTGGTGTGTGCCACTGTGAGAGCGTCTCGATTGCTTAATCCTCCTGTGTGTCTTCGCTTTCTGCTTCTGGGCTTGCCGTTTTGGTTCGTGCTAATTAGCTGTATATTAGGCAATGATGACAATCTTGGTCATTGGTCAAAGTCTCAAAGATACCACTGATATTATTATGGTTTGATTTATATTCTTGCATTTGTACTAGCTCTGCGTTGTCGATCACGTTGGAGGTGACCATGCATGCATGTAAGTACTCACCCAAGCCGCACTGAGTTTGCTATATGTATAGGTTGTTTGCTATATATATATTATGATGGCGTTTTTGCCAATGTATTATGATAACCGAACTGCTATCCAAAACGGATCTTTTCGAGGATGATAGCCAAATCACTATGATTATCTGCTTTCGTTTCCTGGTCCGTCCCGTACCTACGCACATCAGAGTACAGGACAGCAAAAGTTTTTTTGCCCACAATGACAGGGACACTAATTTTGGTACTGAAAAGAACTGCTTCTGATCTGAATCAAGCATAGTCACGGACAGGCAGTATCCGAAAGGGACAGGCTTTCAAATTCAGGGGGGGAAAAGGGACAGAAACGTTTTTTGGAAAAAAAAAGGAAAGCAGCCATAAAAATCGATTACCCAAAACTCAAATCCACAGGATAACATGTTCAACCAACTCACGATGGGTGTTGAGGTGGTGCATAACTGCATATGTGCAGATATGCTGATACGAGGAGTCAACGTGCATTTCACAACCCGTGATATGCAGAGCTGTGAAGCTGGGCTGACCTGCTATGCAGCATTGACGTGAGTCCTACGCATGTTCTTGGGGCTGCTGGTTGTACAATGTTGTACAATGTTGTGGACAGAAGGGGTATTCGACAAAAGCTCATCCAACTCTGAAAATTGATCAAATAGTCAGCACAGTTGTTTGGTTGGGTTCAAAATGTAGTTGCGTAACACCCCTCTCTAATTTTCATCATCTTATCCATTCCAAATTGTATGTTGTTTTGAAAAATATAGATACATAAATTTTTTTATGCACCTAAAAAAATACTATGTCCAAATAAATGGCAAAAAATATGTATTTATATTGCCAAAACGATCTACAATTGGAACGGAGAAAGTAACATGTATTGTCTCGCTTTTATAGTGCTAGTAATGATTAGATTGCGGTTTTCCAGATCACTGCTGGGTTGGCTCACCCTCTCGACACTAATTGTAGTAGTAATAGTGTGTATTGTGAGAAAGGGAGGCTTCAAGATGCTAGATGTGTATCATAAGAGAGAACTATGTTACATTTGTCACGATTCTAGATTTGCTGCCCATCCTTCCTCGACTTTGATCCAACCTTGCAAGTGGCGAAACATATGAAATCTTTGGACTAGCAGGGGATGTGAGAAAGGGAATACATGGGAAGTTTCATACAGTCTTTCACCCAATCATTGACATAGTGAAAAAGCTATAAACATTTTTCTCTCTTTTTAAAAATAGTTGCCGAAAAATCGGTTTGTCAGGAATCTAGATTTAGTACCGTAGCTAGTTGTATAATCTTCTATATCAACGGTCAGTAGTCAGTACCGACGATACTCAGAAAGGCAATAACGGCTTGTTGGACTGCCTCGCTAGCACCGATGCAACACTAGCCACCAACTTTATAAATATTAATATTGGGGATTTGCGACAACGATGGATTTCATATCTCCGTCCCGCAATTTCTTCAAAAAGAAAAAAGACTGGATTTCATATAGTTATAAGTTAAAAAAAAGAATGAAATGAACAGTTAGATATAGGAATCTCGCGAAATATTTTTTCAGGTTTTCCTTATGACCCATGAAACGAAATTCTACCGTTTCCGCAAAAAATATATATATTGTTAGAAAACAAAATAAAATACAGCTGTAAGCAATTGTCCTCTTTCGACCAACCACCTCTTCTCCCCCCTCCGTCTTCTCCTCCTTTTCCGTTGCAACTCTGATTCCCACGAGGACATACATCGAGCCTTGCGGGAGAGGAGGACGCAGAGACCGATCCCAGCGGCGGCACGGTGCACCCGCGCGGCTTGCGCCCTGTCGCCGATCGCCGACAGCCGAAACGCCGGGGGCTGGGGGGGCTCGCGCTACCGCCCCCCGCTGCTTCGTCTCGGCTCTCCGGCGCATTGTTCGGCCGCCCGGCTCAACCGACGCTTCCTCGGCTGCTCAATCTCGAAAATTCGTTTGGTAAACTACCTTCCAGCTTCTCTTCTCTCTCGAATTAATTTCGATGTATGATTATTGATTGGTGGCCTAGAGATTCAATTTATTAGCATTAGTTGAATTTTTTTTTCCAATCATACGGTTAGGGCTTTAATTTTGCGGACTCTATGATGGATTTTTTCTGCTAAAAATGGGGGATGGTAGGGTAAGCTATAGATTGTGTGCTTTATAATTCGGCTTTAGTTCTGCGGTGATATTCGGGAATTTCGCTTGTATATGCCCGTGAGCTTTAAGTTGAGATCATGTAGTTGATTTACCTCTCTGAATTGGTCAGCGTTCCTGCGTCAATCTGCATAAGTTTTCTTGTTGGAGTCCTTGTCGGCTTCTTCTCTTTTCCCCTGTCGTGTTGGTGTTGCATATGTGATTAGGTAATGGGCGATGGATGATCACCTAATCATAACGCAATAGTTGGTGGATCTGGAGAGAGTTCTGTTTATGAAAGTCATGTTTGGATGTTTATAGAAGTCATTTGTGGATGGTAAGTGAGATGAAGCATTGTTAGACAATTAAAAGGGGTGTAGCAAAACTGTAATGGACGTGTGTGAATGTGTGATGCTGAACACGTCCAATATTTGTTGAATAGAGCCATGTGGAAGATAAGCACGAAGTAGATTGGAAGCTTCACTTGTTAGTGTTGTCCATTTCAAGTCTACCATTGACAAGTATTGTCTTTCATCTATTGTTGCATATAAGTAGCAGCGTTGCTGGCACCTACCTGTGCATATCTTCCAAGTTCCATCTGTTGATAATTTGTCTTGCTCCCCATTCCTTGCAGGTTTCCTGTCTTAGTGTTTTGTTCGTTTTTTAGGATGTTAGAACAGCCCCTGCACTGATCATAAAAGTGAGAATGCTTGGAGGTCTCAAGTTGTGGTGTTTTATGTGATGCACTTGATCACATATTTCACCAATATCATTGGTGTGGTGACCATTGCTCTCATCTCCATAGTCTCCATCTTGGGCCTGATCTGCCTCTGCCGCTCGGTTTACTTCCAACTGTGGATCAAAAGAAGAGGTTACCAGAGGCTTAGCTACTTCAACGGACCATGGCTGACTCGGATAGCATTGATGCTGGTTGCATTCTGGTGGGGTATTGGTGAGGTACTCCGGCTCACCTTTGTGAACGGAGAGGGGAGGCTAATTTCTGACCGGGCCTGGCAAGTGAATGTGTGCAAATTCTACATCATCTCAAATCTGGGGTTTGCAGAACCAGGATTGTTCCTCTTGCTGTCTTTCCTTCTTAGCGCAGCTTTGCAGAAGCAAGAGCTTGGTACCTTGAACCGTAAATGGAATCGGAAGACCATACGTACAGCATTCCTTCTATGCTCGCCTTCTCTCATCTGGGAGGCTTGTGTTATTTTCGTTGGTGCTTATATTTCTTCAGATGATGGTCAACCATCAAAGCTTGCAAAGTACTGGTATTCTGCCTCTGCAATTCACAACGGCGACATTACATGCACATACCCATTGTTGAGCAGCATATTCCTTGGGGTGTTCTACACCATTTTGGCTCTTTATGTCATGTTTGTCGGTGGTCAAATGCTATCGCTGGTGATCAACAAGGGACTCCGACGTAGGATATATATGCTGATTGTCGCCACTGGAATATTACTTCCCCGGGCAACACTTCTTGGGTTAACAGTTCTTCCTTGGCCTGGTGAAGTGCATGAGGCTCTTGTGTTTGTCTCCTTCCTTGTGCTGATGCTTGCTGCCATGGTCGGTATTGTTATTCTGGTCTATTTTCCGGTTGCTGATACCTTTGCCATAGGTGATCAGGAGCATATTGAGATGCAAGCAAGTCGTGACATGATCCTATGATAGCCTTTTGACATAATGTTCAGTGTTTTGTTCAAGGACTAACTGAGGGGGTTTTCCATTCTGCTTCCCTTGGCTGTGGCCATATTTAGTCTTGCAACTGCAGCTGTGACTTCACTCCGGAATTTTGTTGAGATAGAACAGATTAAAGTAGGGATGGCATTCTAGTATTAGATTTCCCCCCTTCATGTAGCTTGAGAACTCCTGTAAAATAGCTCCTTAGTGAAAGTTTACTTTGTACATTGAGGTAAAGCTTGTACTATCAGTCTGTCGACTGAGCTTATATCCTAGCGAAGACCACCATTTTGGCAGTTAGGACGACTGGGCTTACATCCTTTAGAGCGATATCCCCAATTTTGGTAGACAAGTTAAGATGCTTCCTGCGCATTCATTTGATTTTCTAGCTTAAATATGCTTCGGTATCTACATTTACTTGGCATTGTTTTCCAGCTGAAGTCTATCGTCAACAGTAAGTCTAGTTCGCATTTTAGTAATTCACCCATTTAAGTTTTGCATATGCATTACGTTCACGCCGATTAGTTTCACGAAGCAGAAATGCAGAAAAAGTACGTCCTTGGCTGTTCGTAGACCTTCTTGTACCTTGTAGCTGAATTGTTAACCATGTGTTAAATGTATGAGCGGTGGCTGATAGACATACCCGTTTTTTTATAAAGACTCGAACATATATCATCAGTAAGACTTGTTTGCATTTTGGGTTATCTTCAGCTAATCAACTGTTAACCGTGACATCGATGTTTTCATTTGGGTTTTACCCCGTTTGCACAGATCATTCCTTTCTTTTTATCGTCGCACAGATTATTCCTGCGTACATTCATGTTATGAGCTTATCCGAGACGAGCTTATCGTCTTGGTATGAGTGGAACTTTTTTTTTTTTTGACTCGGTATGAGTGAAACTTCATGGAAAGCATTATAATGCGCCCAGCTTTACTTACAAACAACATATAAGAAACCTTGTACAAAAGGCACCCACACGGCCACACGTCGCAAAAACATGTCACAAAAAAAAAACGTGCGACGCTGGAGTCGCCACCAAATGATGAAACCAACGATTGATTGCTCTCGCCTGCATGATCACCACGGACCTTTATATCAGAACTTTTCTTCCATATCAAAAGACCTAGGCAGATCTACTCATCATTTTCCTAAATATTGTCAATACTGGAACAGTTCCTTGTGCATCCCATCTAGTGTCCCCATTTTTTAATAAGGCCAGGTATCTGAGAAAAGAAAAGTACCAAACATTGGGTTAATGCATGGAGTCATGGAGAAAAGAAAAAAATAGAGATTGTACATGTATCAAATAGGATGAGGGACTATGGTAGTGTTAGTTACTGACCTCAACACCGTTAGGTCCTATTTTGTTGCGAGATATGAAGTTCAGTATGTGCGACGCAAATTCTTCAGGTACATCTTCCTGAAAATAATTATTTATATAATGTGTCAAAACTCGTAAAGGTTTGTAATTCGTTGGTTAAAACTATACTGCTCAAACCAATGCTTTCTAAAGAAAAGAAGTTGACAAACTATAGCACAACACAACAAACAGCGCTCAACAAATGAACCTTTGGTTGCTAATTCCTGGTTCCTGCTATACCTACATGTCAGAGAATCTGTGAAATTTCTTTTAAGTGGCCCTAGAGCATCAAGGTGAGAATGGCGCAAAAGCTCCTAGCCATAAAAGAAATATTGCCAAGCGACTCATATTAAAATATCTTAATTCAAACATATTAAGAGCTAACCTGTATGGCATGCCCAGTGTGCCGAACCACCACCATTTGAAACTTTCCTTGCATTTGACCAATTGTTAAAGCTCTGCAAAATGTATTAACCAATACATTACACAATTTGTCCTCCATAGTTTATCATGGAGTTATAGGAGGTGTTTCACATTACAGAACAGTACTAACTATAAAGGCAGTAGGATATTCAGATTGGACATCCAATGAAAGAAGCATTTCAGAACATGACAAACAATTTACAATAGGTTTGGTTTCAATGAAAGCAGCATTTCAGTAGTGGAATACCACCATCCGATTTGCCATTCAAAAGCTCTAGCGACAAAGCCCAGCAAGAAATTTCTGTATTTTGCCAGTCATAATCATGATAGTTCGATTGCTAATGCAATCTCTTTAAATAAACAGATTATAAACCATAGAATATGCCAGGAGCTCGCTTTGCAACCCATCCTGATGCAACTTGCAACTGAGAAGCAGCAAAAAATGAATGACACTAAGTTATGTCACTAGCAAAAAGTGGCGATATTTAGAAGTTGGGCAAAACTCATGGACATGGACTAGAAAATAGAAAATTTCGAATACTCAGGCATAACAAACCTGTCCAGTCTATCAGTGCCAGCTAATAACAGGATCTTTTGCACTGGACAAGATAAAAACTTGTCTGAAAGACCTTCATACCTATCAAAGAAATGTTATAGTATTTAGTCAAAAAAGGCATGAGAAGACTAAAATGATTTTACTAAAATGAAAAACACGTTTTAAAGAAAATCGTCAGATTGAAAGCATACCATCCTTTCCAATATTTTTCTGTTTGCTCCAGAGGAGTGCGATACATATAGCTGAAACAAAGTACAATGGTATACTTAAATAAGCAATACTACGAAGTGCAAACCTGAAAGGCACAATTCTACAAACATACAACATGCAAACTATTGCTCACCATTCCCGTGATTCATCATATTTCAAGGTAGACGGAATGGACACACGAGCAGACTCAATATTTCTTAACGGCCCACCTTTGACACTCCATTCAATCTGCATAATTTCAAAATTGATCAAACAAGAAACAAGGTAGGGGGGTAAATCTAACAATATCTCCTGCCGCCTTAGTAAGAACAATTGTAATCTCATGGCTTAATAACTACTGCTTCCTTAGTAAGAATGGTTACGATCACATGGCTTAGTACACATGACATTGATTCAAAACTGAATTTAGTTTCATCCAACAATTGCCCTTCATTTTTGTTCATAATTTCCACGTTTGTTGTGATGTCGTGCACAATTCAAATTATCTGTTAGTAACTCATTTCAGCTGAAGGAAATGAACGTAATATCTTTTCAGATGCTGAGAGTAATGAGTAATTATTATACATATTTAAAGCTGATTTGATGTTACCAGAAAGGCCTATCAGAAACAATGTAGATGAAATTAACATACTGCTTTTTCAATGCTAGGGAAATGCTGTGCCCGATTGGATAAGATCTTCTGCATATGAACCAGCGAAGCCATTGCTGTTCCCTGTTTAAAAAGGAAATGTGCCCAAAACCAGCAATGATTAAGATTGTTATACAGAAACGTAAGATGCTACATAAGGAATAACTGTTACAAACCTCAACAACATCAATGACAACAAGCCCATGAAGATTTCGAATTTCTCTTCTTGCAGCCACATGTACAGCCACTGAACCACCCATGCTAAAAAGGAAGTTCGAGCATTCCATAGTAAAAGGTTTTCGGATACTTAGAGATATTGGTCGAAATATGCTAAACAAACAGCTAAAAGATAAAAGAGGCATTCTATAAAGCAGAAAAATATTAAACCAAGTTGGAAGTGATTAAGAGCATGGTGTTTTGGTGGTAGTTTCAAAACGACAAAAAGTAACTTTTCAGGATCATTCCCTCCTCAGCTGATGTATCTTTTAGAAAGCCTCAGCTGTACCAAGCTACAACTTTCCAGTAACTTGAGATGCATGCACAGAAGAAAATGATGACAGAAAAGTGCATGGTGCTGGCTCACCTATGTCCAACAAGTATAATTGCTGGTGGTGAATCTCCATACATGGCACGTATCACAGCTATGACATCATTGGTAAGAGTCTGCAGTGGTGACAAAACACTTTTAAAGACTGAAATTGTGTCCAGCAGTGGGCAACAAGTCTTGAAACAAATTTGGTAATGGGAGTGTAACCATCAATCAACTCGTAAGTATGAGACTGTAATCACCAATTATAACAAACAAGTTTGCATACTTCGATGGACAAATCCGAATCATTGCTTGTTGTTGACTTCCCGTGTCCCCGTAGATCCATGGAAACAACACGGGCCTTGTCCTTCATTTGACGTGCTGCTAGAGCAAATGAAAGCCTAAGAGATCAAAGAATAATCACAGTAACGTAAGCACATCTTTGTTTAATAAACAATGTTGCTATGGCAAAATTGCATAAGAAGGTCAAGTTATTATTGCAGGCGTTACAAGATTAGCAGAAATAAAAGGCAAATTTTGCCTTCGCATGCTTCCCTACCAAGCAAGGTTTTAAATAGCCTTTACAGTGGCAAAGGTGCCAAAATACGCAACAGCACCTATAACGGCATGTGTCACACAGCTATAGCTAGCTAATTAGAAATTAAAAGCTTACTGTGAATCAAGATCACTTGCGAACATTTTCTGGAGCAAAATCAATTTGATTGCAGCATTTTCAGGAACATTTCTAGATTTTTTTAGCATTGTCCTATTAATCATTAATAAAAAAACGAAATTCGACAAAAACCATTCACAACTGCAGCAGACGATGTTATTGCTACATTTTCAGTAGCACCCAGGAGGGGGGGGGAATCCAGAAGGCGTGCTCTACAAATTCAGCAAGATGCAAGTGTGCAACCTTTCATTAGACAAGCAAGCATTCCACAACGGGCTATTCAAACGCAGCCCTGAAGCAAGTTCTTCGCTCCCACAAATTTGAATGTTACAGGTAGCAGTAGTTGTTAAAAATTCGTTTATAATATATATCCTCAGCAGTACCTTTACAGTGTAAAAGTAAATACTACCACTTAGATTATACCCAATCCAATCACCCTCAGTGCTAAGCATTTCCAGCAAGTCTCAATGCATGAATGTTAGCGCAATTCAGCAGCAAAACATGATGAGGATTTGCAGAAAATAAACCGTGGCGCAGGCTTACCCCGAGTAGCCGCCTCCGTGCAGACAGAACACGACGGGGCCCTCCGATCCGGCCGTGTACACATTGAAGATCTGGAGAAAACCCCAGAACAGGGAAGAGAAACAAAAAACAAACGGCCCAGCATTTAGATCGCATCAAGGCAGGACAGCGGAACAGAAAAGCTACCCTGAGATTTTTGGTCGTCAAGCGCACGCACATCGTCGGTGCCGGGGATGACAACGCGGCGCTCCTCGTCGAAGTAGGCGGACCAGTCCAGCGGCGCGTACTTGTGGAGCGCGTGGCTGCTGCGGAGGCACCGAGTCAGGGAGCAGGGAGGGAGGAGATGGAGATTCGGGAGGCGCGGGTGGCTTACTGCGTGGCCGGGCGGGGAGGGACGGCGGCGGCGGAGAAGGCGGACGAGTCCTCCCCGGCGGGCTCCCCCTCCACTTCCTCCTGCAGCGACGAGAGCGGCGCGGGCTCCATGTACGGCGCGCTGCGGCTGCGCGGTCGAATTAGGCCGGTGGTGGTGACGGTGTTCGCGAAGGAGAAGCCGCGAGAGGGGGGGAACGGAACACGACGGCAAAGGGGGAAGGGGGTGGCGGAGGGAAACGGAGCAGGAGGAGGCGAGGGGAAGACGGGAACGGGCGGCTTCGAAGCAGAGTACGCTTTCTCCGCATGGAAGTGGTTTTCTGCACGGCCGCTTTCTTCGTTTCCTGGGTAGGCTATCCGTAGGCACGTGCCGTGCGCGTGACAGATGTGAGATGTCAGACGGCGGGCCTGGAGCCGGAGTCAGACCGGCGGAGCAGGTGGCGGATGGCACGGCGGGCACCGGTCGCGTCGCTGGAGGTCGCAGGACCAAGGTTTTTTTATCCGACCGATTCAATCGTACCGCCGGCCACCGGTTCCGGTTAACCGGACTGGTTGGATCGGTTACTGGTTCCGACCGGCCAAATTCAAAACCAAATTCAAAAGTTCCCGTTGTAACGGTTAGTATCGGTTAGCCGGCCGGTTTGTTGGTAAAACCGGACCGGTTGCATCGGTTACCGGCCTTTGAACAAAATAAACCGATAGTTTTAAATTGGTTCCGTGGTGTAAAATAAAAGGAAATTTTGGTATGAACTATGCACATATTAATGTAAAATACCACACCAAAGTAACAATTTATAATTATGCAGAAATATACAATATTAATGCGCGTGCATACAAATACCATAATCCTAATCGTGCCTACAAATACAGTAGTCACTGATACACATTAATAATAGTTCAACGTAAGAATGGGAAGACCCCCATTCTGGACGCCATTTGGTATTCGGCGATGGACATCACATTCAAACCTCGCACTCTAAGCAGTTCAGCCTTGTAGTCTTGCCAAGATTGCCCTGTCCACGCCGATGTTGTCTCCCATTCCTGAACTAACATAGTATAAAAATGGGGGTCTTCCCATTCGTACACCCATCTCGTCTGTGGCTCCATGCTGATATCAGGTATGGGATAGTGAAAAGAGTGCCTGGAATCGCTATAGGAGGAAGAAGAGTACTGTGGAGTATCGTTGTCCGTCGGTCCAACCGTTCTCCTCGGCGATTCCGGTGCTCCATGATCGGGGTCCTGTGTAGCATGTGTGAACTGAGTCTTCCCTGCAATTAACCATATATAATAATTAGTACTCATAATCAGAAACATGTGTGCATATATAGGTGCAATGTATACCTGTGAAACGAATGGGAATACCACCACCACTACCACCACCACCAGCAGCATCTGCACCGTCACTACCGTCACCATCACCAGCGGAGCTGCTATCCCCAGTCTCTTGATACGGTGGACTACGCTCACCATCGCCATCATCTGTGGACGTGTCGCTGTTCACTGATTTTGCTGTTGCTTTTCCTTTTTGTTTTTGACGCTTCGAGTCACCCTTCGTATGCCCCCTCTGGAATTTCCTCTTCCCTAGGTGAGTGTCACCCACATGTCTACGTGCCCAATCGCTGATGCAAGCATCCCCCGTAGTGTCACGTAGATCTGAGAGGTTTATTTGATCCCTGACAATATGAGACGGGAGAGGGACGTCTCCGTCATCATCATCCTCGTCCAGAACTGGAGCGCGGTTAGATCGACCATATTCCATCCATTCCCGCACCGGATTATTCTCATCATAAAATGAAAGATGGGCCAGCTGGTCGATAAAATCACCTTCTTCACGTATCGGTGGGCCGGAGACCTCCTCTAGTCGCAGACGAAGGTTGTAGTTGACATAGACCAGCTTGTTAAGTTTCTTGTGCGACAATCGATTGCGAACTTTTGTATGCAGCAAGGCAAAAGTACTCTAGTTGCGCTCGCATTCACTGGACGAACAACATTGTGAAACAAGCCGCATGGCAAGATACTGCAGCTTTGGAGTGCTTGATCCGAACATCATCCACCAGGACGCTGTATGTGCAACCAAGTATGTAAGCAATATATTCAAATATAGAGAAAACAACAATATGTTACGGAGTAACTCTTACATGGGGATGTCTTTGGATCCATCGCCATTCTCATTGCCATTTCACTGCCAAACTCGCCAACCTTCTGCCGAAACACCTCAAGCTCCTGCAATGCCTGCACGGTGCTCTGGACATCCGTCATGCGCTCAAATGTATCCTTGAGTCCACGGAACATTTCTTGAGTTGGTTCTATCGTGTATGAATACCTCGGATTTAGGACAGCAGCTGCAAAATATAAATCACTTCAAATAAGCATAAGTTTCATAGAGTTCCAAAATAGATGACTCGTATAGTTTTACCTGGACCCACATACGTGCCTATGAAAAGGTCACGCATCCTATCGTCCATAACCTTAAGATACTCGTCCCGAGTGGAAACATTATTTTCAAAGAAAGATTGCAACTCCTGTCTCGTATTCTGGTACGACATCACGACTTCGCACATGTTGGGCCGCTTGTCCTG
The DNA here is from genome assembly GCF_016808335.1 of Panicum virgatum. Lineage (NCBI taxonomy): Eukaryota > Viridiplantae > Streptophyta > Magnoliopsida > Poales > Poaceae > Panicum > Panicum virgatum. The sequence goes on along the minus strand of NC_053151.1, from coordinate 31,304,341 downwards.
ATCAGCGAAGCGAAGGAACTTGTATATTGCTTGAACTGTGTCGATGACATATTTCAATCCGTCCCACCACTCCAAATTTGAAAACCTGGAATGAGTAAATCGACCATCTTCGGTATCTGCCCATTTGCTTTGTAAAAACTCAGTAGATGCCATCCACTGCATGAAACGATCACGTTTCCGATAGATGCTCTCTAAGAACATGTAATTGGTTCCAAATTGAGTGGCATTCCACTTGACCAACTCACCACCGATTGCGTTCCTCATCATTGTATTCAACTGACCATGATTGTGTAACCAATTAAAAATTCGCTTGCATTGCTTGATCGTACCAGAATGTTCGGGCCTTCGAGCTATATCCTTCAACATCAAATTGACGGTGTGTGCTAAACAAGGTGTCCAAAGAATGTGTTCATACACCTCTCCTAGTGCCTTGCAAGCTTTCTTGTGATTCGAGTCATTATCGGTGACTATATGCACGACATTCTCCGGTTCAATCTCGTCCACCACCTTTCGAATCTCCTGTCAAAATAGGTAGGATTTTTTAGTAAGTTTCAAAATATACTCAAAGTGAATGGGACATAGTGAATGGGACATGTTTAGGGCCTACCCTAAGCAAATATGTGCTATCTTGAGTTCTTCCACTCGCATCAATAGACTTGTGGAACCACATGACTCCATTGCAGTATATCAAAAAGTTGATGACACTCATCCTCGTCGACCCAGTCCATGAATCACACATCAACGTGACGCCAAATAAGGGCCAGTCTTTCCGAAACTTTACGTACCTCGTCTTCAAGTCTTGCTCGTTCTGATCAAGGTACTTGCCATCAATATCACGTCCAGTTGGTGATGCGATACCTTCACCTGCAAATATATGAAAATCATGAGATACAGAAATGTAAGCTCATAGGTGTCATACGAATGAATGAAAACATACCCCACTTCTGTGTCTCCCTGACCGCGCTGACAAAGTAAGGATTGTCAGCCTGTCTTCCAGGTACTCCTGCAAAATGGAAAAACTTTGACCAAGCTTTACCAATAGCTTCCTTTGCATTCCTACCCTTCTGCGTCCAGGAGCCTGTATCAATTCTTTGTTGGGTCATTCCTCTTCTCCCACCGGATGCCACGTTATAATCCTCCACTGCAGGACTCTCCCTCTACGAAGTTGCCCTACGCAACATCCTCTGCAAAGGATTCCCCCTCGTCGAACCACTATCCCCTCCATGCTCGTATACACCTCCTCTCTGTTCCACCCCCCGTCGGTACACTGCTTCCGCTCTCGATTGGTCCAAGGCACGCTGCAGCTGAGTCTCCTCATCTTCTTCTTCACCGGGATAGTTTCCCTCCGCTACAGCCTTCTCCCGTCTCAACCTCTCTCGAGCCCGTTCAGCAGTTGCCTTCCTAGCCTTCTCAATGTCACGCTGAAAATACTCCCGCACATCTGGTGGCACATTCCTGCAATGGACCACCTCCGCCCCGCGGTGAGCCAAATGTTGTTTCAATCTAGTCGCACCACCTGCTGCTTTCTGCGTATTACAATACTTGCACCGCCATCCGGGATAAAAATTTTCACCATGTTCCCATACAATATCTTTATCTCTACCTGACATTGTCTATCTGCATAAATGGACAACAAAGACATATCAATCACATAAATCCTAAATCAACCTAAACCCTAAAAACATATATGCACCTTAATATTCAATTCTACCTAAATCCTAAATGAACCTAAATCCTTACGTCATACACTTAAATCTTACCTAAATCCTAACTACACCTAGATCATACATCTAAATCCCAAAACAAATCATCTAATACTTGCAAATCAACTCAAAGGGAAAAAAACAAACGGCTTACCGACCTCCCAGGCCGGCTTACCGCTGATTCCGGCCGGCTTACCGCTGCGCCCGGCCGGTTAACCGGCGCGGCCGGTTAGATCCGGGCCGGGGTCGGCTAAATGGTTCTGCCGGCCGGCTAGCCGCACTAACCGAGCGGTTGGCCGGCGGTCACCGGCGGTCGGGCTTCCTGGCGCCGCCTGGAGGGAGAGGGAGGCGGAAATGGGGTGGGGGGCGCAGGTCTGAAGGTTCTGGGGGGGGTGGCGGCGCCTTATGTGTCGGTGACGGGCCGTTGGGCCTTAATGGGCCGCCTGTTTTTTTTTAATTCAAATGCCCCCAAAATATATCAAATGAATGAATATTTCAAAAATTTTGACACCATTACATTCCTCGCAACTTGAAGTATTTTTGTGATTTTTTTGGGATTTTTTCATTTCCTGGAATTCAAATTTAAAATTTGAATTTTGCCCCGGTTTAGACCACCCGGAACCGGAACCGGGCCGGACCGGTTAGACCGGTAACCGCGGTAACCGGTCCGGTTCCGAGCGGTTTTTTTAACCCTGCGCAGGACGCAGCGGCAGCGCCGTGGAGCCGTGGTTGCAGGTTGGGCTCGCATTAGCCGCGCGCGTGTCGCCTCTTGATGCGCCCGGCGCTCCGGACTGGATCCACGGTTTTTTTTATCGATTGGTGGGATTAAATTGCTGTTCACCGGGTAGCGGTAAACCGGTTTGGTTTGACCGGTTACCGGTAAAAAACAATTTAATTTAAAAATCTAAATTAAAAATCTCTGTTCAACCGGTTTCTATCGGTAAGCCGACCGGTTAGACTAGTATATTGGTCCGGTTTGAGCGGTAACCGGTCGGTTTAAATTCAAATGCCCGCAAAGTATACTAAATGAATGTATGTATAACATGTTTTAGCCTAAATGAACCCTCTAACTCTCTTTTGTACTATTTTTATATTAATACAATATATTTGTATATTTTTGTATGCACGCTTTTTTTTGTTTAACTTCAAATGCTCGCAAAGTATACTAAATGAACAAATATTTGAAAAAATTTGACACCATTAGAATCTTCGCAACTTGAAGTTTTTTTAGAAATTTTTTGGAAACTTTTCATTTTTTTAGAATTTAAATTTGGGCCAGTTTGAAACCGGCCGGAACCGGAACTGGTCCGGACCGATTTGACCAATTACCGGTAAAACCAGATCGATTCCGGTCGGGATTTTTAACCGTGACTGGACCGCACGCGTACGGCGAGGACGGCTTTGGACGTCGGCGATTCGCAGCCTCACAGGCCCAGTGTCCCGCCCGCGACTAACGTCGTGTTTGCTTGAGTTTTTAGGGAGTGCACCCAATGATTTGCCAGGAGAGATGCAAACGGACACCAGCATCCGTGGGAAACACGATAAATAAAATACTCTGCGATGGATTAAGCAGGTTCGTGGACGTGCCAGAGTGGTTATTGGGCATGACTAGAAATCATGTGGGTTTCGCCCGCGTAGGTTCGAATCCTACCGTCCACGCTTTTTTACCTCTTTTTCTTTTTCCTTTCTTTTTGGTGCATTCTGTCCCTCGGACCTTGCATTCATATGACTAGCCTCTCGCTCGATCTTCACCTATACGACGAAAAACCCACCCAACATCCAATTTGGCGTACCCTGCGTTGCCGTATCACTCAAAGCAACTACTGTAATTGGCAATTGCATTCTCCAATTTACTGACAGAACCACGTACAGGCACTCCAATCCTTCACATGATCGCCAGTAACTGTAACTGCCACAGCCTGATTCCACCATTGCCCTGCACCTTTAAGTGGCACTCAAGCAACCACCACCGGAGCGCCTGCGGAGACCCCAAACTCCGAGGCACCATCCCGATCCGAAGGAGGTCGCGCCGAACGAGATCCTCATCCGTTTAAATGCTCTTGCGGTATCGGTGTCGTTACTCCCTAAGAAAAATAGGGATGATTACCCCGATCGCGGCAGCAGTTTATAGAACCAGCAGGGCTCACTTGCAGCATGATTAGCTTCAGAACAATACTCATGGAGCTATCCAGGCGCCATCATGATGACCAACCATGGACCCAATCTTGGATCGTGGCGATCGGCCGCTCTGACTCGCGCGCGTCCCGGAGAAAAGGTCGATCTCGAGATAACATTAACAAAGCCGCCGTCGCATGCAGTTTCTAGGATCAAATTAGCCTCGCCGCATGCAGCAAGCCCAGCCGTATAAATTGGCATGCGTCGCAGCGCGCTAGCTAGACAGTGGAGGAGAACGAAGATGGCGATGAGCTCCGCCTCCGCCTCGTCGAACCGAGCGGCATTGGCACCGCGGCCGTCGGCGCGGGCCCTCGTGCTTGTCGCCGGCCTCGTCGTCTCCCTCCTTTCCGCCTGCAGCCATGTCGCTGCCGGCGGGCACCCCGATTACGCCGACGCGCTCGGGAAGGCGATACTCTTCTTCCAGGGGCAGAGGTCCGGCCAGCTCCCGCCGGACCAGGTCGTCACGTGGAGGTCCAACTCCGGCCTCTCCGACGGCTCGGCCGCGAACGTACGTCGTCGGCCTAAGCCCAGCTGCCGCAGTGCACTGCGCACTCCGATCCTCTGATACTTCCTGTGGTAAAAGACGCGCGTGTTTGACCATGGTCGCCGCGTTGACCTGGGGCTCTGTTGACCCAGCTCTGAAATGTGCGTGGCTGGCAGGTCGACCTCACCGGCGGGTACTACGACGGCGGCGACAACGCCAAGTTTGGCTTCCCGATGGCCTTCACCACGACGATGCTGTCGTGGAGCGTCCTGGAGCACGGCGGGAGGATGAAGGCGCGCGTGCGCGACGCGCGCGCCGCCGTGCGGTGGGGCGCGGACTACCTCCTCAAGGCGGCGACGCAGACCCCGGGCGCGCTCTACGTCGGCGTGGGCGACCCCGACGCGGACCACCGGTGCTGGGAGCGGCCCGAGGACATGGACACGCCCCGGACCGTGTACGCGGTGTCCGCGTCGGCGCCCGGGTCCGACGTCGCCGGCGAGACCGCGGCCGCGCTCGCCGCCGCGAGCATGGTGTTCAGGGCCGCCGACCCGGCCTACTCCCGGAGGCTCCTCGCCGCGGCGCGGGACGTGATGGAGCTCGCCGTGCGGAACCAGGGCAAGTACAGCGACGTCATCGGCGGCAACATCGGCGCCTACTACCAGTCCTACTCCGGCTACAAGGTTCATTAATTACTAGCTCCCGGAACGGTAAATACACTTTGCGCGCGTGCGCGTACACGTGATCAGGTAACTGGACGCGTGATCGTGCAGGACGAGCTCTTGTGGGGGTCGGCGTGGCTGCTCTGGGCGACGAAGAACTCCTCGTACCTCGGCTACCTCTACTCCCTGGGCGACAACGACAGCGTCGACATGTTCAGCTGGGACAACAAGCTCGCCGGAGCGCGCGTGCTCCTGTCACGGGTACGTAGCAGTAGCACGGCCGTCCAGGGCCAGGGCCAAACCACGCCGGTCAACACTGTATCTGAGCACGGACACGGGTCGAACACGTTACACGTAAGCTGAGCATATTCTATGCAGAGAGCTCTGGTGAACGGGGACAAGGCGCTGGAGCCGTTCCGGCAGCAGGCCGAGGACTTCTTCTGCCGGATCCTGCCCGGCTCGCCGTCCTCCACGACGCGGTACACGGCAGGCGGCCTGATGCACAAGTCCGGCGACGCCAACCTGCAGTACGTGGCCTCGGCCAGCTTCCTGCTCGCCACCTACGCCAAGTACATGGCCGTCTCCAGGCACACCTTCTCCTGCCAGGGCCTCGCCGTCGGCCCCAAGTCCCTCAGGGCCCTCGCCAGGAAGCAGGTGGACTACATCCTCGGCGCGAACCCCCAGGGCATGTCGTACATGGTGAACTTCGGCGCGCGGTGGCCGCAGCGGATCCACCACCGGGCGTCGTCCCTGCCGTCGGTGGCCAGCCACCCGGCCCGCATCGGGTGCCAGGAGGGGTACCAGAGCTACTTCTACTCCGGCGCCGCCAACCCCAACGTGCACACGGGCGCCGTCGTCGGCGGGCCCGACGAGAACGACGCGTTCCCGGACGACCGCGCTGACTACGCGCGGTCCGAGCCGACCACGTACACCAACGCGCCACTCGTCGGCTGCCTCGCCTACCTCGCCGGCGCCTACAAGAGCTAAGCCGGCTGGCCGCTGACTGCTGACCACGTCGACGACCGCTGAACATCTTACTGCTGGTTAGATGGGGAGGAAAAAATTACCATTACGGACATGTACTACCAGATGGTGGTAGCATGAGTTGCAAATCAATTGATGGAAGATAAAGGGGGGCATTTGTAAAACTGCTACCCTTTTATAGTGTGTTTGTTGCAAGGATATGCCATTCGGTGACAGGTCCAGCGGCTTATAAGTGACTTATATCATGCCATGAAGATTATGAATGCTTGGAAAATGAATGGAGTTGACTTTGTTCAGTTCAACTTGTCCATAGAGGCCTTGCAACTCGGGTCCTATTATTCCAACTCAAGTAAAATAAATAAATTAATTCATGTGAAAGTTTTCCGACATTTTTACAAGTGTAAGAGTCACATGGCACAAACGGCCCTACTACGTGCTTTGCTTCGGAAGACCTATTATATTTTGGACACACGTGCTACATCCATGACTTAGAATGAAATCCAAGAATGAAATTTATTCTTATTTCGCTTGGCCTTGAAGTTTGATCATGCTCTAAGAAAAAACGCCCAGCCAAATGGGGAACATTATAACTTGGGGTCGAGACACGTCCTGAATAGAGCTTGACAAAAGCTTAGCTTGGTCACAAACAAAGACATTAGTTTCTTGCTTCATGCTCTCCGGTTTCTCGAAAAGAGGGATTTGGTTTGTCAATGCAAGTGTAAACATGTTTTTAGGTGGTGCGTGACGATCATATAAAAATCTAACGGTGATATAGGAGCATCTTCAAAGATGAAAGGGGTGGTGGGGCGGGACAGGGGAGAAATGTATAACATTGTTGATGGATGAAGGATGATGGTTTTGCATTGGAACAATATGATAGTCGAGATTCGATTTGAAGAAAAGAATAAATATTTAATATCTAATTTACAAAAGGAAAGGACAAATACATTCAGATTCTCGTAGAAGGATCGCCAATGGACTATTGTTTTATTTTCACTTCCCTGAATTTGACATTGACCAAATTTAAAAATTAACTTGTTGGAGACACAACCAATCGCCAAGAGTTATAAAGTACTCGCTCTGCCCAAATTTTATTTTCTTAGGACAAATCTTTTGACGGGAACTACGGCGGCTCCATTGGACCAACTTGAACTATGCCATTAGAGGAAAACAATACAGAGTTTAAAGAGAGGTACAAGCGAGGGAGAGGCAGAGGACGAGAAAGCAAACAGAGGGAGAGGAAAAAGAAAACCTCTCCAAACAGAAAGGAAAAAAACTCTCCAAAGAACAAATCTTTGATCAGCAATTACTTTATTAGTATACAAATTTTCTAATGTAAATAAATTGGTGTTGTCAGATTTACACAAAATTTAATTACTTATTATGATTAAAATTTTATATCATAAAAGACAAATTAATAGAAGTTGCTGGTGAAAATATCTTTTGTTCTTGCCGGTCCAAATCCTGTCAAAGAGAAACAAAATATGCCCCTACAACTCTAGCCATCTAGGACCAATGGAGTGGTACATCTTTTTTTTTTGTCTCTGAAAGAAAAGACCTGGAATAGTACATCAAGACTTGCATTGCTTGTCTCGCTATTCTCACTCCTAAGACTGACTTCAACAGACGATGCAAAAGCATTTTTGCCTCCCCAACTGCTACTGTACACGCGAGGCAGCTCCTCCAACAGAGGAGGCACACGCGGGAGGCAATCTGCCTTCGAGGAGAGAGGCGAAGCAAAATTGCATCGTCTCACTCCTCAAACGCATCCGCAGGGGCGCCGGGGTCCAACCACCTCGCCTTCGCGCCGCAGCTCGGAACCGTCCCCGTCCCCGCCGCCATGGCCGCCCCGTCCGCCGCCATGGCCTCCCCGCCGCCATGGCCGCCCCGTCCGCCGCCATGGCCTCCGCCTCGCGCGGATTCGACGCCGTGCGGGCCTCCGCCAAGACAGAGAGGAGGAGGGAGGGAGGGCGCGGAGGTGGCCGGCGCGCCATGGTCTTCACGCGGCGGAGGAGGAGGTGGCCATCGGGGTGGAGGGGCGCGGTGGTGGAGGGAGAGAGGAGAGAGGGAGGCCGGAAGTGGGGCGCGCCGGCGAGGGAGCTCGAGCTCGAGCTGGGCCATGCGACATGGCCTTCGCGCGGCGACGGAGGAGGTGGTCGTCGGGGAGGAGGGGCGCGGTGGCGGAGGAGAGAGGAGCGAGGGAGGCCGGAGGTGGGGCGCGCCGACGAGGGAGCTCGAGCTCGAGCTGGGTCGTGCGCCATGGCCGGAGCTCGATGGCCACCCCGTCCGCCGCCATGGCCTCCGCCGCGCGCGGATTCGAGGGAGGGAGGGCGCGGAGGTGGCCGGCGCGCCATGGCCTTCGCACGGCGGAGGAGGAGGTGGCCGTCGGGGAGCGGGGGCGGCGGGATCCGCCCGCACCGGCCCCGCGGCGGGATGGGGAGCAGGGGTCGGCGGGATCCGCCTGCACCGGCCCCATGGCGAGATGGGGAGCAGGCCGCGGCGGCGGGATCCGCCCGCACAGGCGCCACGAAGGAGGAGGAGGTGGCCGTCGGGGAGCAGGGGGTGGCGGGATCCGCCTGCACCGGCCCCGCCGCCCGCACAGGCGGTGAGATCCGCCTTCGCACGGCGGAGGAGGAGGTGGCCGTCGGGGTGCAGGGGCGGTGGGATGGGGTGCAGGCCGCGTGCGGGATAGGGAGGAAGGGGCGGCGGCGAGCTCCAGGGGAGGGAGCAGAGGAGGTGCGGCGCTGGGGAGGGAGGACCGGAGGAGAGTGAGGGACGGAGAGGCAGATTTTTTTTGCGTGCGCTGTTGGAGATTGGTGTTTTTGCAACCGCGATGCAATTTCTGTACGCGAGGCAAACTCACAAATGTCTCTCTTGTTTTGCATTGCTTTATTGGAATCAGTCTCATAGAATATGCTCAATAGTCCTCGCCTTTGTTCCCTCTTCTAAAACTCAACTAGTACAAAAGAGCTTGTCGTGGGCCTTTCCCATCCTTCCAAGAGGAGGCAACGCCCAAAACCAAGAACCACCACCAGCTGGTCAACATGGCGGTGGCTGCCGCAGCCTCCGCCTTCCTCCTCCTGCTGCTGCTCGGGCCCGCCGCCTCCACCTCGGCCACGGCGCCGTACCACCCGCCGACCGTGCCGGAGCTCATGGACCGGTTCGGCCTCCCCCGCGCGCTCCTCCCGGAGACCGCCCGGCGGTACCTCCTCCACAACGACGGCACCTTCGAGCTCTTCCTCGACGACGGCTGCGTGGTCGAGGCGGGCGGCTACCGCGTCGGCTACGACATCAAGCTCTCCGGCACCGTGTCCCGCGGGGCGGTCACGGGGCTCGGGGGCGTGCGCGTGCGCGTCCTGTTCGTTTGGGTGCCCATCACCGGCGTCGAGGTAGCCGGCGGCGAGGTCACCGTCCACATCGGGCCCATCACCAAGTCGTTCCCGGTCGTCGGGTTCAAGTCAAGCCCCCGGTGCCTCGCCGGATTGGCGGCGCCGGCGGTCGATGCTTCGCTTCCTCTGGTAGAGTAGTCAGCCGGTCGCGATTTGTTAGGATTTAGGCGAAGGTTGTGTTCATGCTACGATTTATTTTAATTTCTCTTTTGTATCGTATTTGCACTGGAAATTTCACTGGTGTCTTTTTGTCTTCTCAACAGAAATCAATACTAGTAGTACATCTCGACTCAAATCCGGCAGAAATTAAAATTTACAGATTAGTGAAACAAAATAAAAATCACTCAAGAAGAAAAAAGAAGCTAAACTAATTTATGGAGCATCTCATTGTGTCCGTTGAGGCGTTGACTTGTCATGCAAGTATGCAACTGCTCAATCATCAAGAGAGAGAGACAAGACAATGTTCCAACGGGTTAAAATAAGTACCCGTGCTAAATGCTGCGGCAGTGAAATGGTCTGGAAAAAAACGTAAAATTATTTAAAAAAATAAAGCGCCGTCTGTGGGATTCGAACCCACGACCACACGGTTAAAAGCCGTGCGCTCTACCGACTGAGCTAAGACGGCTCGTGCAATGCATGGTTTTTCAGAGGCTTAAGAACCTGACCCACAGTAAATAGAGACATCACCAAAACTTTACTCCAAGATGGCACAAATGCAAGAGTCGCTTTCATTACGGTAAATAGAGAGTAGCTGATGATTAGATCATTCCAAGCCAGAGAGAACAGTTCAAGTGAGGAAAACTTGAGTTTTCAGCCTGAACTTTTACCGGAAATGACCGTGCGAATGATTCCTGATTCTCTTCCCTTATGGAAGCACGCAAGTAAAGAAGCGAGGCATTCCGTGGTTGTTTTTTTTAACGAAAGAAATTTTTTTGAACGAACATTCCGTGGTTGTTCAATCCAACGCATATTAGTTCCAAAGGCCATGTCTCAGTTGCAGATAACCGATGAGTTGAGTGGTGTCAATCACAACAGCATCACCAAATATCTTGTAGGACTGAACCGAAGCCGCATTCGTCGAGGGCAATGCTCTGCAGATGGATTGTTTGCATCTTTGGTGGATTCAAACTTTAAATTCTTGTACATCCCAAGTAGATCGACGCTCTCGTCGTCCTCATGATCTCGACCACAGATCTGGCACACGAAATAGTGCCTCTGAACAGCCCTCGGCCCACGCCAGCCTTAACCCATCATTGATTTGTTTTCTTTCTTTTTCATGCAATGGAAAAGTTATCAAAATCCTACCTCTCAAAAAAAACTTATTATTATCCTCTCGAAATTGACGAAATCACCACAGACACCTCGCTATGGATGGTAACATCACCTACTACTGAGCTCATGCTCTTGGAACCCAAAAAACGAGGGAACGAATAATTGATCAGCAATATCAAACTTTCAACAAATCCTAAATATTATTATATTGTATACTGTACAACAAAAAATTTGAACCAAGAATTATATTTAAATTGCATAGCTAGGGGCCACAAATCCAAAATATTATTGTATTGTATTTTATACAATGAAAAATTGAACAAAGAATAAAATTTAAATTGCATAGATAGGGGCCGCACGAACCCGTACGGGATATGCCTATTTGCCGTGTGCCACGGCAAAACAACGAAGCAAAACAACGAAAACACACGGCAAAGAGCTTTGCCGTGCGCGGCCGACGGCGACCAGGTGCGACAGCAAAGCCGGCTTTGCTGTGTGCCTTCTATCGGGCACACGGCAAAGACCTTTGCCATGTGTTTGGGCCGGCACACGATAAACTAAAGCACATGACGGCAGGGTCGGCCACAGGGGACGGTAACGGCACGAGGAGACGGCGCCGGATTCGAAGTTCGTCGTGTGCCATGTATCCTGGCACACGGCAAAGATTTGAACTTCGTCGTGTGCCAGGGATCTTGACACACGGCAAAGATTGAAAAAAAATTAAAAAAAAATTCTGCTATAGCCACCGGCCGCCGCGCGCCGCACGCGTCCCGCCGCCGCCGCAAGCCGCACGCGCCGCCCGCCGCCGCACGCGCCCGCTTCATCCGATGTGGTAATCCGTCAAGATTGTAGGTAGATAAGATAATCCGTCTAGATTGTTTGTGGTAAGCATGCAATTCACAGTGAGAACCACCGATTGCCTAAAACAGGTGTCATCATCCATCATTTAACAAAAAGAAAAGCAAAAGGAGGAGGTAAAGCTGCCCCCTACCTCTGAGAGATGTATCGGAGGAGGTCGTCGGTGACGAAGGTGTCGGCCCAGAACGCCTCCATGGTGCCCGTGGCACGGTCGACGGCGGCGCGCGCCATGGCCTCCACCTCCTCAGCCTCCAGGAGGTCCCCCTGGTGGCACATGTCCACACGGCGCCACAGCGTGGGGTCCGTGGCGGCGAGCCGGCACCACGCGCGGCACACCAGCCCGGCTCCCGTCAGGATCTCGGCCACGTCCAGCTTCCCGAACACGGCAGCGAGCGCGTCCGACGGCATCTCTGCCCAGTCACGGGCCTCGACCTCTGCCACAGCCATGGATGAAAGCCGGCGGCGGCAGCGAGGACATCGGAGAGAGAGAGAAAGATCAGAGAGAGAGAAAGCTCGGCGCGCGGAAGCGGAGCGGGTCGGTGGATTTAAGTCACGAGCCGTAGTTTGTCGTGTGCCTAAATCCAAAACATACGGCGAAGGTTCAACTTCGCCGTGTACCAAGATCCAAGACTTTCGCTGTGTGTCGGACTCTAGACACACGACAAAGTTAATTTCTATTATTTTATGTCAACTAGTTTGATAATGAAATATTCAAAAATTAACTAAACCTAAACACTCATATTTTTTATATGGTCTCAATGGCATGATAAATATTTTTTGACTAACTCAAATTTCATTGTTTCATGTCATTATTGATTATATTTTAATTATGTCAATTAAAATAGTTTACTTGCAATTAATACATTAAAAATACCAAATGGATCCGAAAAAAATATGAAAATTCAACATGAAGGAATCATTAACACATATTGTCTATAGAAAAAGTTTAAAAGTCAAACTTAATTTTTTCTATCATGACACGTACAAATCTAAACTCATCCTCTTCTTCTCTTTGAAACTTCTTCGGAAAACTCTCAATTTGTAAGCATCATCGTGACAAAATATTCGTATCATGCTCAAATTTTTACCATACATTCCACGTATGATAGCATGAAGCTGCGGCAAATCTCATAATTTTCTGATGTCGTTCTAATTTTATAGAATTTAAATACTATTTGCCACCACGATCGTCGTAATGTTTCATTACCAGAAACTTTGAAATTTCATTTGAACTACTAGTTAAGATTTCACACTACAGTCAATATCATGAAAATCATTTTTACAATTTTTTTCCTATTATTTCATGCCCTTTGGAATTATATTTGATTTATACGGAAAAACATTGGAAAGAAATAAATTAGTTAAATACAACTAATATGTCTATAAAAATATCATATTCAAACCTAGAGTACCAAATGAAATATGGAGAGTGTAGAAAAAATTTAAAAGCAAAAACATAAAAAAAAAATTGTGTTCGCCGTGTGCTGGATAGAGGCACACGGCAAATACAATCTTCGCCGTGTGCCAGACATATGGCACACGGTGAAGATTTGAGTTTGCCGTGTGCTTGACTCTAGCACACGGCAAACAATGACGGCCGTGAGGCCATCACACGGTCCCTTGACGGCAGACCCGTGTGCGAGCCATGTGATTCATGTTCGTCGTGTGCCTGCGGGTTGACACAGCGAAGAGCGTGGTTGCCGTGTGTTTTTTGTTTGCCGTGTGTTTTCTTGCAGACGCACGGCAAATCCTCTCTTTGCCGTGTGCCCGATAAAATGCACACGGCAAAGATTCTGGCACATGATGAATAAGTGGCACACGACGAATAAGCGTTTTCTGGTAGTCCCTCTCTTCCACAAATTATGACGTCCACTCTCCCGGAGAGATGGTAGACCAACACACCTACCAAGTGCAATGCAGGCCATTGGTCTAGGCCATGAGCCTCTTTGATCACCCATCGACCCCTGTCCAGGTAAGTATGTTTCAACGCCGCACCATAGTTTACATATATATCCAGCGCGTCCACCCCGTTGGTGTTCGGTGTCCGGTACGGGACTAATTACACATGGTGGTGCCTGTATAATAAAACCTGGTGTCCGTTTGGAACGTCAATTCTTTTTAGGGGTGTTTGGAAACGTTAATTAACCACGTCCGAAGCTGATCCGGGCCCACCCACCAGAAGCCTGGTACTGGTAGTAATAGCTTGCATTGGGCCTTTATGGCGCCTCGAAACATCTTGTGGGCTTTGTTGGTTGCTAAAGAAGAAACGCACACGAACCACAACTACGGAGACACACCCTGGCACGTCTTTTATCGTCCTTCTTCTTTCTCCAACACTTTCCTCGAAACTCTCGGTAACAATAATTTCGCACCGTCCAGGAGTGAAGCGTGCTCGATACCAACTTCTCCTGCCTTCCAAAAGCTCTGGTTAGTTGACCCGGTGCCTACCCAAACAAAGAACATGTGTAGATACTAGTAGAATACTAGCATGTAGTGCCAACTTCCAAGTTGATGTACTCTCGATGCCCACAGGCCACAGCCGGCGGATCAACCCGCGCACATTTACTTGCAACTGCGAGCTGGTCAAATCAGCTAGTAGGATCCTAGGATAGGATTAATGTGACACTCCAGCCTAGGACTTAATAGGATTAATAGAATATTCATACTAATAAGTTGTAATTTTTTTTCCGGAAGCCAGTCTTCAAAGAACTCCGAGGTTAAGCGTGCTTGGCCCGGAGAAATTTGGAGATGGGTGACCGACCCATAAATTCTTCCCGGGTGCGCACGAGTGAGGACAAAGTGTGCAGAAAAGATTGGTGTTGATTTGTGAGGACAGTCAATGTCCTAGAAAGTGCAGGCGTCGGCGCCTCGGGGTGGTGCGGCCATTTCTACGGACGGACGGGCCCATGTGCAGTGGCGCACCACGCATCAGGGCAGCCGGCCTGTTCCGCTTGCCCTTGCCATGCATGATGCATCTGCTCGCCGCGCGCGCGATCGAGGTGCTGCGGAGCACGGGCACATGGCGGCAATGGCGCCCCGCGGCACGCGCGTGGCCTGTCTCGGTCTCGCCTAATAACGGAGTGAGATTGGTGTAGTTTTCTTAATCCCCGAATGGGAGAGTTATGTTAAACATAAATTATTGCTCTCCTTAGATTATATGAATAAACCCGAAAGACAAGAAAATTAAGAGGAAACTTGATGTTTCGCAAAAAGAAAAGAAAAAAAAAGAGGAAACTTGTTGGAGACTTCTCATGTTTCTTTTCTCCGGTGCCGGTCATGGTGCCTAGACGATACTATGCAAAATGTCAGACACACGACAATCCTCCTACCCGAAAACTTCGTATATGCTGCAAGAATGCAAGATCGATACGACGCTCCAGAACTGACGATCACTTCGAAACGCATATCCAAGCCCATCGTGGAGCATAAGCAACGCTCTTGCCATCTGCACCACACCACAGGAATCTCAACATATATATGCAAGCATCTCCTTCCTCAGAAGAAAATGTTTTGGTAGATCTGAAACAGTATCCCACATACGAGTGAGAATCTATTGTTAGTTGTTACTCAACGAAGTTTGTTTAAATAAACTGGTAGTGATGGCGTCATGTGAGACCACGATTTTTTTTAAGTAAGAGAAAGAGATAAATCAGCCTCTATATCCATCATATATAATACATGACACCATCATATATAATACAGCCAGTGTAAGACCACGATAGATGGAGTTGCGTAGAAACTCCAAAGCTAAACATGTGCCCCCCTAATAAGGGTGTTGTTGGTAGGTGTGGTAATGGGCTATGACCCTCGTAATCTCTTCACAATCATATTTAGCTCTTGTACATTTTTAGCTCAAAATTGTATAGGATTAGAGTTCAGCCCTTTTAGGGCCCGACCCTTGAATTATCGAAGTCAAATTTCAAAACACTTTACCATCCCTAGTTGTTGGTGCTACATGTAGGCAAAAGAACGTCATGGCCCTCCTTGCCAATTGCAAAACCCATTAACCTAGTACTACTCCCTCCGTTTCAAATTGTAAATCATTCTAACTTTCTTGAAGTGTCAAACTATTTTTCTATTTGACCAAAATTATAGAAAATATTAAAAAGATCTATAGCACCGATAGATATACTATTAAAGTAATGAAGATTCTAATGATACTTATTTGATGTCATAAATGTTAGTACTTTCTTGTATAAATTTGGTTAAATTTGAAATATTTTAACTCTACGAGGACTTACAGTTTGAAATGGTGGGAGTACCTGACGCTTAGAAATTAAGAATAAGTACATTTTTGCAATATGTTAGAGCCTGTTTGGTTCATGTGACTTTTGTATAAGTTCCTAGGACTTTATTAGGGGCTAAAGAACCAAACATGATAGATTTTTTGGGGCTAAAATGCTGTTCGGGGCTAAAGAATGAGAAATTCCTCTTTATGAGCTTTTTGGGACTAAAGCCTACATGAGACCTACTATTCCAGCCCCTACCCACAATCCACATCTCTTGGATGCATGTAGATTAGGGGCAATATGGTACTTTGTGCACTCATTTAATAACCATTAGTCCCTTTTAATCCCTAGAACCAAACAGGTAGAGACTAAAGATTTTAGCCTATAGACTAAAATTAGTCTAGGAACTTTTGGCAACCAAACACCACATTTTTACTAATGGTCCCTATGTTCTAGCTCAAGATGGCAACGGGTATAAAATACCCGCGTACCCGCAGATACCCGACCCGCTGGGCGCGGATTCGGGTCTGGGTTTGTGCCCGCGGGCGCGGGCACGAGTACGACTCTAAACCCAATGGGTATTTCATAACGGGTTTGAAAATTTAATACCCGAACCCGAAAACCCGCAAACCCGCTGACATGTGGCCCCTAGCACAGTAACATCCTTATATATAAATCATCTCTACTAGACTCTCTAGGGTTTCTCTCGTTCCTTCCCCACTCCCCAGTGCCAGCCGCCGCCCCCCCACCAAGCCCAGCGGCCAGCGCCCCGCGCCCCCAGCGTCGCTCCCTCCTCCTGCGCCCCTCAGCCAGCGCCCCGCCCCTCCCTCCTCCTCGGGCCGCCGGCCGCCATTTCACCGTCGGCCGCCGCTCCCTCCCTCCTCTTCAGGCCGCCGGTCGTCGCTCTCCCTCCTCCTCGGGCCGCCGGGCGCCGCTCCACCGACGGCCGCCGCTCCCTCCCTCCTCCTCGGGCCGCCGGGGGTCGCTCCACCGACGGCCGCCGCTCCCTCCCTCCTCCTTGGGCCGCCGGGGGTCGCTCCACCGCCGGCCGTCGCTCTCCCTCCTCCTCGGGCCGCCGGGCGCCGCTCCACCGCCGGCCGCCGCTCCCTCCCTCCTCCTCGGGCCCCTGGACCGCCGCTCCACCGCTCGACCGCCGTCCGCGTCACCCAGATCCACCCCGGCCGCCGTCCACATCGCCTACATCCGCCCCAGCTGTGGATCCCGTCGTCCCGCTGCCATCCGTGGACCCCGTCGCCTCGCCGCCATCCGTGGACCCCATCGCCCCGGCTACCATCCGCGTCGCCCCATCGCCTTGGCCGCCGATGGTCGACACCATGGCCCCGGCATCCATCCGCATCGCCCCGCCGACCCCGCCGACCGGCATATCCGCGGGCAAGGCATGCCCGCGGATAGCGGGCATGGGCGTAACTTGCTACCCGTGCGGGTGTGGATTTTTGCTCACGGGTGCGGGTTTGTGACACTGGTATCCGCGGGTAAAATACCCGTTGCCATCTATAGTTCTAGCTCCACACAAAGATTATAAAGCATAACACTAGTCCCTGTGTTCTAGCTCCACACAAAGATTATAAAGCATAACACTACTCGCTACTGTAGCAGCATCGACTCGAACCTCGATAACACAACTAGCCTTAGGACGAAACTTTGGGATTTATACATGGGCTAAATCGAAATGCACTAAATTACCGAATACCGAAATTGGATGACTCCCTTCTCGCCAACAGTGAAGATGCCGCATGGGGCCAAGGGCGGCAACACAAGGGACCCTAGCTAGCCAATGTGGTCGACAAAAAGCCACATCATACGCCGCGTCGATCGAGGCAGCAGCTTGATCGATGGATCTCGTTTCAGAATGAAGGACCCGGTGTTGGATCCAAAGAAGGGCGGGAATACCATTATTACTAAGTTGGCCGTCCCTGTGATATCCTCCCTCTATTTTTATTTACTCCCTCCTTCCCCGTTTATAAGGCATGATAGAACATGACACGGTCTTCTAAACAACACTTTGACCATTTATTTATCATATATTATATCACTTTTGATTATAAGCTTATAATCATTGTAAACTATATTTGATTATGAATCCAATCATATGAAATTTGTATTATAAAAACAAAAATTTAATAGTCAAATTATTGGTCAAAGATGAGAAGATTTGAATCTTGATATACGTGTATGCCTTATAAACTGGGAAGGAGGGAGTACTAAGTTAAATTTAATAAATGTTGATCAAATTTATAGAAATAAATAATAATATTTACAATACCAAATTTGTTTTATTGAATCAACCATAAAGTATATATCGATAGCGCATATGTTGGATATATAGTGCAGTTGTTGCTATGTTTTTTTTTGTAGATTTGGTCAAAATTAGTTTTTTCGAAAGATGATCAAAGTTAGTAAACTTTAACTTAGGACAAATCTAACGAGATATGTAAATAAAAATGGAGGGAGTTTAACAACATCGTGTGAAGGAAGAATCGCATAAATATATACACTCTTGCCGTTTATTGTTTTACTGTCAAACTGTGTAGCTCCGACATTATCAGGGGCGGAGCTACATTGGCTCCAGGGGTTGCCCGGGCACCCACGCCGAAGTGAAAACTCAATGCTAATTATCAACTTTTCACCTTATAAATTAGAGAGCTAGTAGCAGAAGCATGGATAAAGCACCCCTCGATTCAGCTCTAGCTTCGCATATTATATATCTGCTCCTGCCGTTCTGAAACATGCGCGGATTGCTTTAGGGCATGCCCGTAAGGCCATAATTAAGCCATAACCACGGCTGCATCCCACCCCCCTCGCATGCTGGTATCCGGTATCTTCTGCAGTGATTGGTTCGCCTGGAATTACCTCATTCATCAACTGGCAAATTGAGCATGCACCCTCCATCTCCGTCCACACCAACTCATTTTTCACCGTTGAGGACTGATCGCTGTCAGGGCCAGCTCGGACAGTTGGAGCCTCCCCGGGATGCACGCTGCCGCGCGTTGCATCAGGATCACATGATGCACGTCGGATGATGCCCCCTCTCTCGTCCAAGGATCGGATGGGGTCGGCTGGCTCGCCATCGCCAGCACAGGGGCGATCCAGTGCATCATCTTTGATCGAGCTCACCGAGGTATCCCATCCGGCCAGTCGCAAATAAAAATGAACCGATAAAAGAAGCGTGTTTTTCCCCCTTATCCCTACCAGTAGTTAACAGAACCCCCAAAAAAAACAAGAAGAGAAACCAGCTGCTTGGCGCTTGCCGTCCGCTTGGCAAGGTCACCTGGCGCGTCCCACGTGTCCCCCCGTCCGGACTGCAGCCTCGCGTGGCCTCGTCGTCATCAGTAGCGCGCTGGCGCACACCCGTTCCGCTGGTAGGTGGGCCTGGGCGCGTGCCCCCGCCATCCGGCCCGGCGGCCTCCCGAGGCGAGAGGCCCAGACGAAACGAGACGAGACGTGACGATCTCTGGATCGAGTGCTGCACGCCGTGCTCGAGACACCGGTCAAACCGTCGCCCTTCTCTACCGATTTACTCCGGTTCGGAAACCGATTAAATTCAAATCTAAATTCAAAAACGCATGTGTAACTGGTTTCGATCGGTATACTGACCAGTTTGTCCGGTTTACCGGTCCGGTCTGACTGGTTACCGATGTTTTAACCAAAAAATCCGACGGTTTAAAAGTGGTTTCCCGATTTGACCGGTTTAACGGCCGATTTGACCGGTTGCCATATGCGGTGGGCATTAATGGGCCGGCCCATTTTTTTCCTTTTTCTTTTTTGATTTAACTTCATATGCCAGCAAACTATACTAAATAGACGAATTTTTGAGAAAATTTGACACCATTAGATTCGTCGCACCTTAAAGTATTTTTTAGAATTTTTTTTTATTTTTTAATTCAAATTTGAATTTTGAATTTGGACCGGTTTGGTACCGGCCCAAACCGAAACCGGGCCGGACCGGTTTGACCGGTAATCGGTCAAACCGGACCGGTTCCCACCGGTTTGGTTAACCCTGGCTCGAGATGGGGGTGCGTCGTGTCAGCTCATTTAGGTCATGTTTAGTTTCCAAAAATTTTCAAGATTCCCCATCACATCAAATTTTTTAGACATATGCATGAAATATTAAATGTAGTTAAAGAAAATAACTAATTACACAGTTTATCTGTAAATAATGAGATGAATTTTTTGAACCTAATTAATTCATAATTAAATACTAATTGCATACAAACAAAAATGTTATAGTAATCAAATAAAAAAATCACGAACTAAACACACCCTTAAGCGAGGGAGCTGTGCGCCCTCGCCCCCGCCTCTCCAACCACTCGCCCCCCCCCCCCCCCCCCCCCCCCCCCCCCCCCCGGTCTGGCCAGGAAGTCGCCGCCGACGCGGGGAGCGAGGAGCCGACCCCGCGCGCGCGCGCGCCCGGGTGGTTGGTTGATCCCTCGGCCTCCATCCATGCCCGTGGCGGCCGGACCAGTTCGTCCGTCGAGCCGGGATCGCTGCTGCTAAGGTGCGCGCCCAACCTCGCTACTCGATCGTCTGAAATCACCGCTCCGAGCCGCTCGCGCTTGTTCCGGCACGCATGTTCTGCTCTCGTAGCGGCAGGATGGCAACCGATTTTCATTTTCCTTTGCTGAACTCAGACCATGCTGTAGAGTAGTTGACTTTTAACTAGGGCGGTGGAATATATAATTGGGAAGGCGCTGAACTAGATGTTGCAGTTGTGGAATGCATTGGTGAATTCTTAACCCGATGGGGAAAAAAAATTCAAGTCATAAGGTAGCCAGATTCTGAGTGCATCAGTGCGGTCCCGTCCCCTTCCATTTCCTGCTGTTCAGATCGTTCCCGGCAGGCAGACCGCAAACAGGCCAGGCTTGAGTATTTGCCAATCATGGCACTGTATAGCGCCAACCTCATTAAGGAGGTAACTAGTGAAATGTTGATTTGCTGAACAACTAACTGGGTTCGGGTGCCTTTTAAAGAAAAACTGGGTTTGGTTGGGTTGATTTCCCTTCGCCTCATGGCGTTCATGTGAGTTGGTGCAGAAACGTGAGGGGGCACGGACACTACTATCACACTAGGGGAGAAAGGACAAGCTTGTTCTGATCCGAGTAGTATCTGACCGATCACACCGGAAACCAGTGGAGACTGGAGTGAGAGGAGGGAGGGAGGGAGGGAGGATGGAATGGAAGAAGAGATAGCACGTGGCCTGGCATCGAGCGTGATAAATAAACCATTTCTAGAGCAAACTAGAAGGTGCCCTTTTCCCCGCGGCAGCCACCTGTGGGAAGGAAGAGGAGAGGATCAGCATCAGCTGGCCGATTAGTCCTGGTACGAATTATTATTCCCTTTCCGAGAGGCCAAGCTAATTTATTTATTATTACTGATCGAAAAGCCAAGTGGGATCCGGGTCCGGATCAGGATCAGGCCAGCGGCGACGAGCCGTGAGGGAAATGGCGCCGGCAAAAAGTGGCAGTCGACGGGGGACTGGGGGAGGGAGGCTGCCTGCCGCCGCGCCATGTGGGGCTCTCGGATTATTTTGTCCCGCGGGAGCGGGAGGAATCCATTGACTTTGCACGTGGTCCGGATCATCGGGTTGGACGGAGAGTGGTTGCGGAGTGCCGGGGTTGCGTTTCGAATCACTTTTTTTTTTATTCGGTGGAGGAGCGCGAGCTGCCGGCGCCGGAGAGCCGCGGGTGGTTTGGTCTGGGCTAGAATCAACGAAGGAATTGGTCCAGTTGTTGCTTGCTATGTGTAGGCGCTGGACCAAAGCAATTTGCCTTTTGCCTTGGCAAGCAGCGGACGGAACAGGGTTGCAGGTTCCTACGCCGTGCGATGCTGATTCTCGGGTGAGACGTGCGCGTCAGCCTCTCTGTTCTTTCCATCCATCCATCTCGAACGGAAACAACGCTGATCATTGCGGCCGCGGGCACCACGGCACGGCACGTGAACGCTACGTTGGGTCGGTCGGGTTAATGACTTAATGACACGGGGGGAAAGAGAGAGAGGAGGGGGGGGGACCACATCTCGGAGCCTGCAAAAACGGCGGCGACCTCTCCCTGCCCCACTCCCACCACTAATAACCAAGCACTATTTCTGCCGGAGGCGACAATCGTTCTGTTTTGTTTCTCACTTTCCGGAGAACACCTTGTGGGGGAAAGAAATTCAGGTCGGAATAGAAGAGAACGTGTAGCCAGTATCTTCATGAAAGTGATAGATAAGGACAGGGGAGCATGGCAACCGGGGTTTATCTTCATGTGGGGCACGCGAAAGCTCACGGCACTTCTCGCAGTCGCAGCTAGGCAATGGAACGAGGCGCCTCCCTCCGCTTTGTGACCACCGGAAGCGAAATTCCACGGCGGTCGGTGGCGTGGCTGTGACAAGTGGCGGCAGGTGGTAGGCGGGGGTCGACCCCGCGCAGTGCGCTCTGATTGTCGCGTTGCCGCATCGCTTTGCACCCAATTTCCGGATTCTTCTGCTCCGGGACAATGACGGGCCCTCTGGGGTGTCTGAATGGTGAATGCCAGATCGCCACAGAAAAACGTCATGCTGTTCCACCTGTGTTTTGTCTCCTAGGAGTTGCTTGATCAGTTAACAGCTCTAGAGCTAGAAATGCGTACCAACACGACTCCAAGAATTCAGAGAAGGTTACCTTCAAATTAGATTTGCTCTGTATTGACGATTCAATTTAGGTTTGGATTATTGAATCATGATGATTAGATCCAAACACATAACTAGGCAATAATTGTAATTCTTCACTGCTATGGCAAATTTGTGCTCAAATAATTGACCATGATTCCATTTCGTTTTTTTTTCCCTCGTCTAACTTGTTTCAATGTTTCCTGACCATTTTGGTTTCCACATAACCAGGCAGAGGCGCAGAAGGAAGCGGAAGCGTTAGCCACGCCACCACCCACGCGGACGGCAGTAATGGACGGCAACCACTTGCCCCCCTCCCAACAACCGCCGCCGGCGCAGCCGGAGCGGCGCAGCAGCTTCAACTACGACATCGAGAGCACGGACGCCGCATGGCGCGGCACGCACACGGCGTCGGAGGCGCTGATGCGGTATGACGACGACGGCCCGCGCGAGCCGCTGCTGCGGAAGCGCACCACGAACACTACCTCCCAGATCGCCATCGTCGGCGCCAACGTCTGCCCCATCGAGAGCCTTGACTACGAGTACGTATTCTCCTACGTTCATATTCTCGGCTCCTCGAGACCTTTCCAGATTGTTTCGTGGACCATGGTGGTGATCTTGATGACGGATCGTTGTTATTAATTTATTGTTTGGCACGGCCACTAGAAGTAATCTGGGATTTTTTACTAAGAATTAAACTAATTATTTGGGTTATGAACCGTGCTCTGCTCCAGTGGTTTTTCAATTTCGACAAATATACACACAAACAACACGTTTCAATCATGTGGTATACGGTATGAATTAGTATTGATGAGCTTATATGCTTTTAAATCAGGCTGTAGCATGCATAAGTAGGATATCTGCTAATAAATTGAGAAGATGTCGACTGCTAAAGTTCCTTGGTTTATAACTGGCAAAAGTAAATTGCAGACTGTAGCTTCCTAAAAGAAGTCTGTAAACTTTAGCAAGATTATTGCTTACCATCTGGAGTTCTTTCAACTGCATGCATGTTTTAGAATTGTGGAAAACGACCTTATCAAGCAAGATTGGCGATCACGAAAGAAGCAGCAAATATTCCAGTATATTGTTCTGAAATGGTCCCTAGTTCTTCTCATTGGCTTGTGTACGGGACTTGTTGGCTTCTTCAACAACCTTGCAGTTGAAAACATTGCTGGGTTCAAACTGTTGCTCACAAGTGATCTAATGCTCCAGAAGAGGTAAAGCTTCACTCTGGTGCTTTTTCATTTTACATTTTACTAGAAGTTAGTTTGGTTCGCTGAAAAAAGGTCTACATAACTTGTCACCAATTCAATGCAAAACACAGAGA
The DNA here is from genome assembly GCF_016808335.1 of Panicum virgatum. Taxonomy (NCBI): domain Eukaryota; kingdom Viridiplantae; phylum Streptophyta; class Magnoliopsida; order Poales; family Poaceae; genus Panicum; species Panicum virgatum. The sequence goes on along the minus strand of NC_053151.1, from coordinate 31,280,616 downwards.
CCAACTTGCATAAGGTTTATCTGGCTTGCATCATATGTTTTTTGAAACGTAAAGCTGGCATGAGATTTGCCAGGTTTATATTAATAAATAAGCGGTTAATTAAATAATGTGAAGCGTAAATTGTTTGTTGCTTCCAGTGCAGGTACTTCACAGCCTTTCTGGCATATGGAGGCTGCAATTTAGTCTTGGCAGCCAGTGCTGCAGCAATCTGCGCTTACATAGCTCCTGCTGCTGCTGGGTCTGGTATCCCTGAAGTTAAAGCATACCTTAATGGAATTGATGCTTACGCTATATTAGCTCCTAGCACACTCTTTGTGAAGGTAAAGTCCAACTCAGCATGAAATACATGCAGCCATGTTGGACATTTTTTACAGGGACCAATGTTTGATTTCTTACTATCTAATCATTTATGTTTGATTCTTTTAATCTCTGATCGTTTCTTCCCTATATTAACTTTTAGAGCAAACTTGAATTACTATTTTCCATCATTTGCATTACATCTCCTGAAGCCCCCTTGAAAGATGTTGTAGAACTCCCATTCAAGGACTACTAGGCCATATGAAGCTGAATCGACAGGCTTTTTTTTATACTTGGAGAGCAGCCATACTACCTTGAGCTACAACAAATTCAAAAGAGTGTCATTGCTGGTATTTCTTTAGATATGTTTTGCCAAATGGACTCTTACTTTGGATAGTTAACTATTTTGTTATGCTTAGGCCAAAATTTTCAATTAGAATTTAGGACAGCTTGTAGTGTTTATGACCGATAGTGTCTTCAGAATTATTGTGTTTGTAGGTGACACGTACTAGTTATATCATGACTCATGAGCCCATGTTTTTCTAATTGTTGTTAGAATAGCACAAGTTTCTGAAAACTTCTATTGCTCTGCAGATATTTGGTTCAATACTTGGAGTTTCAGCTGGATTTGTACTTGGAAAGGAAGGTCCGATGGTACATACAGGAGCATGCATTGCTAACTTGCTTGGTCAAGGGGGGTCACGCAAGTACCATCTTACATGTAACTGGCTCAGATATTTTAAGAATGACAGAGATAGGCGGGATTTGATTACTTGTGGGTCTGCTGCTGGTGTTGCAGCAGCATTCCGTGCACCTGTTGGTGGTGTGCTCTTTGCTCTTGAGGAAGCAGCATCATGGTATAATCTCTTCTCTCGTTGGAACTGTTAACTCATATTTTAGCAGGAATTATAATCTTTCCACGTGCCCTTGGATTTATAAGAACCTCATCACCGAGGACCAAGAAAAAAATGCAGATCTTGATCACAAATGCAGTAGCTGTATCCCTTAGATATGACTTCCACTATATTGGCACATCTTCTAGGTAGGAATCATCATAGTTTACATTGGGTTAATACAGTGACTGGAGAACTGTTCGAGAATGGACGAATCTGATTGCAACTGCAGTAGATGGGTGATGTGGTATTTTGCTGCATTTTCTTATCCAGCTTTTCCCCATGGCTAAAGGGCTCTCCTCCATTTTTCAGGTGGCGAAGTGCTCTCCTATGGAGAACATTTTTTACAACTGCTGTTGTTGCTGTTGTATTGAGGGGCCTGATCGGGTTCTGCCGTAGTGGAAAATGTGGTCTCTTTGGTCAAGGAGGGTTGATTATGTTTGATCTTAGTGCAACCATACCTACTTACAGTGCTCAAGATGTCGTTGCAATTATTGTTCTTGGGATCATCGGAGGGGTCTTTGGAGGCCTGTTCAACTTTCTCTTGGATAAGATTCTCCGTGCCTACAGTTTTATCAATGAGTATGGATCCATCGTGTGCATTTAGTTTACGCTCTCAAATTTTCCTTCAAGATGCAATGCCATTTACATTATTCTCACTGCTTGTCTGCCTTCAGGAAAGGTGCTCCATACAAGATCCTTCTTACAATCACAATATCGATTATCACATCAGCATGCTCGTATGGGCTCCCTTGGCTCGCTCCATGCACTCCATGCCCAGCTGATGCTGTGGAGCAATGCCCCTCCATTGGACGCTCTACAAACTATAAGAATTTTCAGTGCCCACCAGGTCACTACAACGGTCTTGCATCACTTTTCTTTAACACAAATGACGATGCCATACGCAATCTGTTCAGCAGTGGTACCGAGAAAGAATTCCAAATGTCAACTCTTTTTGTCTTTTTCACTGCCATTTACTGCCTTGGACTTGTGACGTACGGTATTGCTGTCCCATCTGGTCTTTTCATCCCTGTTATACTTGCTGGGGCTACATATGGGCGCATAGTGGGGACGCTGCTTGGTCCAATATCAGACCTTGATCCTGGACTCTTTGCACTTCTCGGTGCGGCATCTTTCCTTGGTGGAACAATGAGGATGACCGTCTCAGTTTGTGTGATACTTCTGGAGCTCACAAATGACCTCCTTATGCTACCGTTGGTCATGCTCGTTCTTCTGATATCGAAGACTATAGCGGACAGCTTCAGCAAAGGAGTTTATGACCAAATCATAGTGATGAAAGGAATGCCGTTCCTGGAGGCTCATGCCGAACCATACATGAGGCACTTGGTTGCTGGTGATGTTGTATCTGGACCACTGATCTCCTTTTCAGGCGTTGAGAGAGTGGGTAACATTGTTCAGGCGTTGAGGATCACAGGCCACAATGGATTTCCTGTGGTGGATGAACCACCTCTATCAGAGGCTCCAGAGCTCGTTGGACTCGTGCTTAGGTCCCATCTGCTGGTCCTGCTGAAAGGCAAGGGCTTCATGAAAGATAAGGTGAAAACCAGTGGTAGCTTCGTGCTGAAAAAGTTTGGTGCCTTTGATTTTGCCAAGGCTGGGTCTGGAAAAGGTCCGAAGATCGAGGACCTGGATTTCACAGATGAGGAAATGGATATGTATGTTGATCTCCATCCAATTACAAATACCTCGCCGTACACAGTGGTTGAGACCATGTCACTCGCGAAGGCTGCGGTCCTTTTCAGGGCACTAGGATTGAGACATCTGTTGGTTGTGCCAAAGACCCCAGGGGTGAGCTCTCTTTCTCTACGCTCCAGTCTTGACTGCCAAAAATTGAAAGGGGCGTGACATTTAAGTCCATGCTGTTGCACAACCCGTCACATTTTTTTTTGTCAAACTTGCGCCATTAACTAATTTCTATTTTGTATCATTGCAGAGACCACCTATCGTCGGAATCCTGACGAGGCACGATTTCATGCCGGAGCACATTCACGGGCTGTTCCCGAATGTCCACAAGTCACACTGAGGAAGTATCAAGCATATGTTTTGTTTGCTATTTCTTGCCTTGTAGCTTAGCTGTATGCAGAGAAAGCTGCCTTGTGCAATATTTGGTGCCCCCATCTGGCATTTTGTTTGCCATCTGTCATTTTGTTTTCCCTTTTGTATTTATTACAGAGTACTCCAAGATCTTAAAACTGTGGAATAATATTGTATTCGTTGTAAAGAGCTGATCTCACACATCAGCAATTGAATGGATTTTTGCAGTCCATCTTATAGATTTTCAATAATAACCTGGCAAACATACTAGTGTTGTCTTCACCTGTGCGCTTCTCACGCTCTTGCACGGAGCAGAGGGCGCTTAGTTCTGCCGTTACAACTCTGTCAAATTTGTTAGTCTTTTTTTGTGCAGAAAATTACTTTGTTGTGCATGTTAAGTGTTAACTGACACGTTGATCTCCAGAGTTATAATTACTTTAAAAGAGAATTGGCTAAAGTTCCTCTGACAGATTGATCTTCCCTTTTCCCATTTCCACTTTTTCTCAATATAGGGGATTGATGTTGAAAAAACCTAATCCAGCAGATTGATTTTCCATCTTTCTTTCACCTTTATTTTTTCTCAATCCCCAATAATTTTTCTCCAATCCTCAATAGAAAGGGGATACATCGCATCTCTCTTTTCATATAGAAATAGGGAAAATCAATCTGCTGGAGCACTTCTTCTATATATATGTTGAAATTGAGAAAAGAAATTTCCCTATATACTGAGAAAGAAGAAAGGGGAAGATCAATCTGTTGGAGTTGCTCTTATTTGTGTTTCCGAAAACCCTATCTGTCACGAAAATGCTGTTGCATGCAGAGCAAACGGATCGGCTGTCGACATGACGGCGAGAGACGACATCTATTATTTGTTGCTATCACGTCTCCGATCTCTCAAGATCCCCGAAAATTCGCCGGGATCCTTCCACAGCGACGCCGGTGGCACCTACAGTATCTATCAACTAGGAAAGCATCACGCGGCCCCACATGCCAGTGGCCGAGGACACGAACAGAATGGGGCCTGAGGACAGTGACAGGTGGGCACCATGATGCTGCCCATGTATATTCCATTATTCCAGCATGTGTGGCGTCTCAGCTGCCCAGATTGCCGGGGTTTTTTTTTCGTTTGAGAAACTCGTCATTCGCCATGGACCAGCCATGGCCTTTTTTGGTGTTTTCTGTGCGGGTTGCATCTTGCAAAGCATGCCGATTGCGCCAAGGAATTTAATTCAACAAACTCTTTACCAGCTCCAGTAGTTTTTAATTATTGGATGGAGATTCTGTGTCTCCAGTGACTTTTTGGGCTTTGATTTGGTTTGCTCTGTATCCATTGTGCCTTTCTTTATGGGCTGATGGCTGCTGGTTGAGTTGCATGGTTGCAGCCCATGTGAGCAAACAGGACGAGAACCATCATGCTGAGAGCCTGAGACTGCCCAATGAGCTCTACATCCTACACCAGCATGTCTGCAGCTACTCTGCGAGAAGATTTCTGTTGATGATGATATGTTGATATGGGAGGCAAGCAAAAGATCCCTGCGGTTTCTTGTCTCAGAGCTGACCTCCTAGCCTAGAAATCCAACTTGCAAGAAATCTAGTGCACTAGCTAGGAATCTAGGAAACACTACTAGCCCCTATGAGTACCACACCTCCTTTTTTTAAAAAAAATACGGTGAAAGTTCTTCCACTGAGAACAAACTTTTAATGAAGCGGCATATTTTTACTTGCAAAAGTAAATTTTACAAGATTGATCCACATCATAAAAAGCAATTATTTGTTTTACTTTCTTAGTGTTGTACCATAAATATAACCCTACATGACTATAAGACTATTGAATGCGTAAAAGTTTCGCTCAACGTACTACTATCTGTGGTCACTGATGCTACCCTCAAAAGGTCCTTTTTCTTAAAGAAACAAAACTGAAGAAAGTGATCACGAGGAAGCATAAGCTTAGTCTTGAAAAGCACTTTCTTTACCAATTTGAATTGTGATACCATTAAATAGCTTATTATGAGAACTCGACACGTGATTTTTCTTCTAATTAACTAAATTTTAAAAAATAAAAACCAGGACCGAAGGCTGTCGGGGCTGGGGCGTGATTTCTATTGTGATACCATTAAAAGCCGCTGCGGCGTTTCCTCGTACTCCTGAGGCCGCGGTCCTGCCGTCGATCCCCGGCCGGACACCGTATCCTGCGTCCCGATCGCTCGAGGCCCGCCGCGCGGTGAGGGCGGGAGTACGCCTGCCGCCCGGACCCCGGACGAGCTCGACCGTGCCGGTGGTCACAGGGATGGATGCCTCAAAAGTCATGGATAGAACGAAACTGCCCACCTGCCAATCGGGCCAATTAGGGTCTTGTTTGGTTCCGCAAAGATTCTAGGGCGCACGCTTCTCAAAAAAAATCTCGCATGCATAGTATACTAAATAAAGTCTATTTGTAAAAAAATTTTAGGGATGTGTGTAATTTTTCGCGACGAATCTAATGACGGTACTTAATCGATGATTGGCTACAGTGATGCTATAGTAACTATCATCTAATCGCACAGTCAAAGACCTCATTAAATTATTCAGAGTTAATAATGCGGGGTTCTGAAGTTGATTTTATAAACTGAATTTATTTGATATTGTAATTAGCGATCAAAGTAACACGGAGACCTAAGACCTAGATCTCGGCGGACTGCATGCAGCGCCGCGCCGGGCCTAGCAGCCATCGGCCTGGTAGTGCGCCTGCTGTTCACGGATCTCCGGATCCTCCTCGCGATCGCGATCCGCCTCGCCCGGCAAGATGGATCCGCCGGCGACTCGGACGCGCCAGCCTCCGCTTTCCGTGCCCCTGCCTGGCCAGCCTGCCCTTCTGCACTGTACCCTCCCGGCCGCTGGTCGCGCCGCTCCCGGACCCAAGCAAGCAGCGCAGCGCAGGAGCCCCGGATCCCGGGGCCCGGGTGCAGAGGCCCGCCTCCCGTTTCCGGCGCTTCAATGCGGCCTCGTCCGCGCGCCGCCGCCTCGGGCCCCGGCACGGCCGCCGCGGCGCCGAGTTTTTCTTCCTGCTCCATGCTGACCGTATGTCCGTACCGTCTGATTACCAAGGTCGTTCACTTGGCGTGTGCAGGCCACAGTCATCCCACAACGCTTTGCTAGTTGACAGCTGGACATAGGAATCCATCAGATTTTCACCGAGAACACTAATGACCTAGCCTCGAAAGAGTGTATCAGCCTCATCGAATGCACTCGCTTCCTATGGAGTGAACTGTTCAGGCTTACCCTCTTTTACATGGATCACTTTCGATATTATTAACCATAGTATAAGCCCCTCTTGCCAACGTTTGTAATTTGAACAATCAAAAAATGGTGGTTTGATTGATGCAGCAAAACTAGATACTGAAAGCTTATTAACAAAATTAGGTTTTTGGATTGTTAGATAACTAGGCAATTTTTGGTATATTTTAATTCCAAATATTATTAGCAATTTCATGGCATAAATAAGTGATAATGTGTGAATAAGATATGTGCATGTGTTCATGTTATTCTTACTAATAATCATGAACAAAAAGTTAAATCAGAATAGATTTAGAGTGTACCCCAAGGCGGGACCAGTGCCGGAGGCACCGCTTGCGCCGTTACCAGCTGGAATAGACATGCTATTCGACTGGCCTTGCCTGAAGTAGCCGAACGATGTCGATGCAGGAAGAGGTTCGCAGTGCAGTCCCACAAACGGTCACCAGGAAGCAGACGAAGTAGTCGTTCGTTCACGCCGGGAAGTAGACGAAGTAGTCGTTCGTTCACGCCGGGAAGTAGACGAAGTAGTCGATCAGGGAGCGAGCAGTCGCGTCAAGACGCTCCCCAAAAACCTGATTGCCCGCGTCCCGTGCAAGACCTTCAGCGAGCAGAGGTTCCGGAGGCCTGCTCTCGCTAGAGCTATACGCGCAGCACTAGCGATGGGAACGGCAGAAAGCAGCAGAGGGAGAAGGGAAAGGTCTCCTAAGCAGGAGTACCTGGATCAAGTGCTGAAGTGTGTGTTAATGAGATGAGGAAGGGGTGGTTTATATAGGCGTGGAGGTGCCTCAGGTTCAATGAACCTGGACATCGCAAAGAGCTTTGATGAGCGGCAGTTACTAGTCGTAAAGAGCTTTGATGAGCGGCAGTTACTGGTGTGCTTCTCCAGTCATTACTGTCAACGTTTATTCTCTGTTTTAATGCTCTTAACAGCAAAACGTTCTTCTCATCTCAGCACATCACGTCGCACCGCACCTGCACGTCAAGTCCGGCCGCGCACGCGCACCGCCCGTCCGGCCGGCCGCGCCTCGCCTCGCCCACGGCCTCGGCCCGGCCCGGCCCGGCGAGGCGGGCGAGCGCGCGCGTGTAGTTCATCGACCTCCTCTTACCGGCTTCACAAGTGGTGTACATGAAGTCCACCCTTTAAGTCGGTTGAGATCCTCCTCAAATCCCAGTACGGAATTAAGCAATTGATTCCCTAGCATTTAATAGTGTGGGCTTTAAATTCTTTTATTGTATTGATTAGAATAAATGGGCCAAGTCCATAATTCCAACAATCCCCACCAAGAAATTCAAGCCACACTAGAAATGCCCACATTCCCTCATTGATATACCAGTATTTGACAGAGACTGTTAAGTTGAACTTCCATCTAGGACAAAAGCTACACTTATTCACAACTGTACAATGGATTATGCCTTGAATTGCCAGTCTTGTGCAAACAAGTTTGACCAGAGCCATACACTGGTACTAGGCTGCAAAAGCATCCCCGCGGTTTGGAGCTTATAAGTCATATTCCAGGGCCTTCATGAGTTTCTAGAGAATACCCAGTTCTCATAGACCATGACTAGTAGTCAGACTCATATAGGTGTGTTCCTTTCAGATGTTCTGTAGGACAACATCTTTGTTTCAATAAAACAACTCATTTATTTTAAAGAAACCACCTGGAACACATTAAGATATAGACCAACCTGCCACATATATTAGAAGAGAAATGCACCTTATACACGGAATGAGCCCTTTTCACAAAGGTTCACTTCTCTCAGTCAGACTTTAGTTTGTTTCACCATCCTAATTCACGGGATCTCCGATCACATAGGATAGCTTTCCACTATAGAATGACTCACGTGGGTCTCAAGCCCAATTCCATAGATGCATTGTATATCACATTTCGTGAAAGACCCTTTGTAAACTGATCTGCCAGATTTTTAGCCGTCTGAACATAGTCCAGGGCTATAACTCTGGAGTTTCTCAATTTTCTGATAGATTTCAACCGTCTTTTCACATGTCTAGATGACTTCATGTTATCCTTTGAACTGTTCACTTTGACAATCACCGTTTGATTGTCACAGTTCATTAGAATTGCCGGTATCGATTTTTCAACTATCGGCAAGTCCATAAGGAGCTCACGAAGCCACTCAACCTCAACAGTGGTGTTATCTAATGCTGTGAGTTCTGCTTCCATAGTTGACCTCGTTAAGATGGTCTGCTTGCAAGACTTCCAGGAAACAGCTCCACCACCAAGTGTAAACACATATCCACTTTTGGCCTTTATCTCATCAGCATCAGAAATCCAGTTTGAATCACTATATCCTTCTAATACCCTTGGGTACCCGGTGTAGTGAATTCCATAGTTCATTGTCCCCTTTAGATAGCGCATTACTCTTTCAAGAGCCTTCCAATGATCATCTCCTGGGTTTGAAACAAACCGGCTCAGTTTGCTTACAACAAACGAGATGTCAGGTCTTGTAGCACTAGCTAAATACATCAATGAACCAATGATATGAGAATATCTCAGCTGATCTCGCATTGTCCTTTTGTTCTTCCTAAGAATTAAACTGGCATCATATGGTGTTGAGACAGGTTTATAGTCGCTATAACCAAAGCGACTTAACACCTTCTCCACATAGTGAGACTGTGTAAGAATCACCCCACCATTGCTCTCTTTTACCAGCTTTATATTAAAGATAACATCAGCTTCTCCCAGATCCTTCATCTCAAAACTTTGAGATAAAAACACTTTGACTTCCTTAATCACATTAAGGCTAGTGCCAAAGATCAGTATGTCATCCACATACAAGCACAAAATCACTCCTTCAGCCCCACCATAGCGATAGTACACACATTTGTCAGCTTCGTTCACAACAAAGCCAGCATACGTCAAAGTTCTGTCGAACTTTTTATGCCACTGCTTAGGCGCTTGCTTGAGACCATATAAAGATTTCAACAACTTACAAACCATTCCTTCTTGACTCTTTGATACAAACCCATCTGGCTAATCCATATAGATATCCTCTTCTAATTCTCCATTGAGGAAAGCCATCTTAACGTCCATCTGATGAATGAGAAGACCATAAAAGGCTGCCAGGGAAAGTAACACTCGAATTGTGGTCAATCAGGCAACTGGTGAATAAGTGTCAAAGAAATCTTCTCCTTCTTTTTGGGTATAACCCTTGGCCACAAGCCTAGCCTCGTACTTTTCAATAGTACCATCTGGCCTAAGCTTTTTCTTGAACACCCACTTGCATCCAACCGGTTTACATCCATAAGGACGTTCAACGACCTCCCAGGTTTCATTAGACATAATAGAATCCATCTCACTCCTCACTGCTTCCTTCCAATAGTCAGCATCAGGAGATGAATATGCCTCTTCAATGGTTCTGGGTGTATCATCTATGAGGTATACAATGAAATCATCACCAAAAGACTTTACAATCCTTTGTCTCTTGCTCTTTCTCGGAGCATCATTGTTATCCTCCTCAGGATTTTCCACAAGTGTATGTTCATTGTGTTCTATCGGCTCAGTAGAGCTATCATCCTTGATGAACTCTTGCCTAGATGAACTTGTTTCATCTCTCATGAGAAAAATGTTTTAAAAAAATGTAGCATCTCTGGACTCCATTATAGTACCGACATGCATGTCAGGTACTCCAGATTTCACTATTAAAAATCTATACCCAACGCTGTGAATAGCATAACCTAGAAAGATACAATCCACAGTTTTAAGTCCAAACTTATGGTTCTTGGTTATTGGCACACTCATTTTTGCCAAACAACCCCATGTACGTAAGTATGAAAGTGTTGTCATTTTCTTCTCCCAATTCTCGAATGGTGTTATCTCTTTATTCTTTGTAGGAACACGGTTTAGGACATGACATGCAGTCAATATAGCCTCACCCCACCATTCCTTGGAAAGTCCCGCTGTATCTAACATGGCGTTAACCAAATCCGTTAGAGTGCGGTTCTTTTTTTCGGCAACCCCATTTGACTGAGGTGAATAGGGATGCGTCCTCTCATGAATAATACCATGTTCCACGTAGAATAAAGTAAATAAATTTGAGAAGTACTCGCCACCACGATCTGACCTAACTCTTTTGATCTTTCTCTCAAGTTGGTTTTCTACTTCAGCTTTATAGATTTTAAAGTAGTGTAAAGCTTCATCTTTTGACTTCAACAAATAGATGTAACAAAATCTAGTACTGTCATCAATCAAAGTCATGAAATATCTTTTACCACTTTTTGTCAACACTCCATTCATTTCGCACAAATCGAAATGAATTAATTCTAAGGGTGCCAAGCTCCTCGCCTCCGCGGCCTTATGAGGCTTGCGAGTTTGTTTTGATTCAACACATACATGACACTTAGAATTTTTGACAAAAGTAAACTTTGGAATTAAACTCAAATTAGCTAAGCGCATCATACAACCAAAATTAACATGACAAAGCCTCGAATGCCAAACATTTGTTTCATCAACGTTAATAACATTGTATGCAACTTTATTACAAACATCTGACAAAGAAAGACGGAATAAGCCTCCGCTTTCATAACCTTTTCCAACAAAAGTACCAAATTTAGACAAGATACATTTATTGGACTCAAAGACTAATTTAAAACCATCTCTACATAGTAGAGAGCCGCTGACTAGATTCTTCTTGATGGTGGGGACATGCTGCACGTTCTTCAGCTGCACGGTATTTCCCGAAGTAAACTTCAGATTTACCATACCAACACCAAGAACACGCGCATGCGATCCGTTCCCCATCAGCAAGGAGGAAGTCCCGCCGTCCTGGTAAGAAGAAAACAAAGAAGCATAAGCACAAATATGAATATTAGCACCAGTGTCAACCCACCATTCGGGTGAACAAAAAACTGAAAGAACTGTAGGTAATAAATTACCGTACCCCGATGTTCCTCCAGGCTCACTAATGACCATGTTGGCGGAGTCGTTGCCTTTGCGGTTCGGACACTTTGCAGCAAAGTGTTCCGTACTAGCGCACACATAGCAAGCTCCCATCTTCTTCTTCTTCTTGAAGGTGGTTGTCTGCTTAGTCTTTGGTTGGTTCTGCGGTGGCTTTTTCTTGTTCTTGTGGGAGTTGTTCTTCTGAACAAGATTGGCGCTAGAAGCACCAACAACTCTTTTCCCATGTATGTCCTTTGCTCTCGCCTTTTCTTCAACATCAAGAGTCCCTATGAGTCCATCTATGGTGAACTCCTGTCTCTTGTGTTTTAGAGAAGTAGCAAAGTCCCTCCAAGAAGATGGCAGCTTAGAGATAATACCTCCGGCCATAAACTTATTGGATAACACACATGGGGACTCTTTGCTATAATTTTTGAGATCTTTTGCCAGAATATGTATTTCATGAGCCTGTTCCACCACAGAACGGTCTTCGACCATCCTATATTCAAGGAACTGCTCCATCGTATACAACTCACTGCCGGCGTCAGACACTCCATATTGAGCCTCAATAGCATCTCACAACGCTTTGCCAGTTGACAGCCGGACATAGGAATCCACCAGATTTTCACCAAGAACACTAATGACCAAGCCTCGAAAGAGGGTATCAGCCTCATCGAACACACTCGCTTCCTCTGGAGTGAACTGTTCAGGTTTACCCTCTTTTACATGGATCACTCTCGATATTGTTAACCATAGTATAAGCCGCTCTTGCCAACGTTTGTAATTTGAACCATCAAAAAGTGGTAGTTTGATTGATGCAGCAAAGCTAGATACCGAAAGCCTATTAACAAAATTAGGTTTTTGGATTGTTAGATAACTAGGCAATTTTCGGTATATTTTAATTCCAAATATTATTAGCAATTTCATGGCATAAATGAGTGATAATGTGTGAATAAGATATGTGTATGTGTTCATGTTATTCTTACTAATAAGCATGAACAAAAAGTTAAACCAGAATAGGTTTAGAGTGTACCCCAAGGCGGGACCAGTGCCGGAGGCACCGGTTGCCCCGTTACTAGCTGGAATAGACATGCTATTCGACTGGCCTTGTCTGAAGTAGCCGAACGATGTCGATGCAGGAAGAGGTTCGCAGTGCAGTCCCACGAACAGTCACCAGGAAGCAGACGAAGTAGTCGTTCGTTCACGCCGGGAAGTAGACGAAGGAGTCGTTCGTTCACGCCGGGAAGTAGACGAAGTAGTCGATCAGGGAGCGAGCAGTCGCGTCAAGACGCTCCCCAAAAACCGGATTGCCCGCGCCCCGTGCAGGACCTTCAGCGAGCAGAGGTTCCGGAGGCCTGCTCTCGCTAGAGCTGTGCGCGCAGCACTAGCGATGGGAACGGCAGAAAGCACCAGAGGGAGAAGGGAAAGGTCTCCTAAGCAGGAGTACCTGAATCAAGTGCTGAAGTGTGTGTTAATGAGAGGAGGAAGGGGGTGGTTTATATAGGCGTAGAGGTGCCTCAGGTTCAACGAACCTGGACGTTGTAAAGAGCTTTGATGAGCGGCAGTTACTGGTCGTAAAGAGCTTTGATGAGCGGCAGTTACTGGTGTGATACTCCAGTCATTACTGTCAACGTTTATTCTCTGTTTTAATGCTCTTCTCAGTACATGACGTCTCACCGCACCGCACCTGCACGTCCGGCCGCGCACGCGCACTGCCTCGCCCGGCCGGCCGCGCCTCTGTAGGGTCGAGATGGCGGACTAGAGGGGGGGTGAATAGTCCTTTTCTAAAACTAATTGCGCCGGCTAACCGAAACTTATGCGGAATTGAAACTATTCGCTTAGCCAAGACTACACCCCTCTAACAATAACTCTAAGGCACCTCCAAAAAGATCCTACACAAAGCAAATGGAGTGCCAAGCTAGTAAGAGCTCATCATATAATTCTAATGCCAAGTCACACAAGCCTAAGCACTAGTACTTCACAAACCGGGGGAGCTCCTACACAATTCTAATGAGCAAAAGCACAAAGCCAACCTAAGCTCACTAGATGCTCAAGGACAAGGATACACAATCCAAATTCAAGAGCTCAACTTGCTTAGTTACACAATCTAAGCAAGAGCAACTAATTAAGCTACACAAGCTAACTAGATACACTAGGATCTCTACTTCTAGCTACACAAGCAAGAAGATGATTAGCAAGCTACACAAGCTAACTAATCACTAGAGAGCAACTACACAAGCACAAGATATAGAAGAATGTAAATACAATGCTTGTGATTTGGAGAATGCAAACCACCGAGAAGAGTAGACAAAGTTGACACGGTGATTTTTATCCCGAGGTTCACTTGGTTGCCACCAAGCTAATCCCCGTTGAGACAAGCTCCAAGGTTGCGGCCGATCCTCTTGCTAGTGGTGACTCTCAAGTCACACTCTCCCACGTGGAGTGCTCACACCGAGCTCTAGCACATGATCCGGCCGGACCACTTGTTGCTCTTCACGTCTCGCTCAACTAGAGTTGCTCTTCGCGGCTCCCGCGGGGTGAGCACAATACCCCTCCCAAACTCTTCTCCGGAGCACCGCACAAACTTCTTGCGGGCTTCAACGGAGTCTCTTGCCACCAAGCCGTCTAGGAGGTGGCAACCTCCAAGAGTAACAAGCACACCGGCTTGCAACACGATCACCTAGTGCCACTCGATGCAATCTCTCAAAGCAATCGCACTAGAATCGCTCTCTCACTCGATCGGATGATTACTATCAAGTTAGAGTGAGTAGAGGGCTCTCAACCACTCTCACACATGGACACCAAGTCCCCAAGGTGCTCTCACCACTCAAATGGCCGGCCACACCCTCTATTTATAGAGGGAGGCCCCAAACTAGCCGTTACACTCAAATCTCGTGAAAACTGAGTTTTCGCGGACTGTCCGCCTCACAAAAACCGGACCGTCCGCCATTTAAAACCAACGGCTAGAACTGCAATGATTATGTGTCAGAGTCGACCGTTAGAGCCCCGGGCGGACTGTCCGCGCCCCTGGGGCGGACTGTCCGCGGTTCAAAACTTCGAACCAACCGATTTGCAAACGTCTCTGACTAAATCTGGAAGTTACCGGCGGACTGTCCGCTCCCCAGGGGCGGACTGTCCGCAGTTCAAAACATGAGCACACACAGAAACCGCAGTGTTTCTGTCCCAGAAATTTCAGTAGAAGGCGGACCGTCCGCCCCCAAGGACCGGACGGTCCGCAGGTCATTTTGGGCACCCAAGACAGAACAACCAAGTTTCTGCGCCCGTTTCAGCTTTTAAAGGCGGACCGTCCGCCCCCATGGACCGGACGGTCCGCAGGTCATTTTGGACCACCCACAGAGCCAAAAACGGTTCTGTTTGAGCTCAACCGAGATAACGGCGGACCGTCCGCCCCTCAAGGGAGGACCGTCCGCAGGTCTAGGGCGGACCGTCCGCAGGTCTATTTCCAGCAGAAATGTACCTCGGTAAAACGGCCATAACTCTTAGCTCCGATGTCCAAATTAGATGATCTTGGACTCTATGGAAAGCTAATTCAGAGGGCTACACAACCCAACTGAATTCTTGATCCAAAACACAATGGATCAAAGCAGTATTCCACTCCAAGAGACAACCTAATTTCCGGAGAAAACCAAAAGACCTTTCTTGCTTCCCAAAGTTGATCAACATCAACTCCAACTCTTTCTCCTTTGCAAATGTGCCAACACCACCACGTGAACAACACCATGTGCATGTGTGTTAGCATTTCACAATCATTTTCAAAGGATTTTCACTTGATCTCACCACGCCACTCGATCCTAGCAACATCGCAATGTTAGATCGCTCAAGTGGCACTAGATGACCGATATGCAAACAAGTTTGCCCCTCTTGATAGTACGGCCATCTATCCTAAATCCGGTCATGCACTTCTCTACACAACCTTTGACCGGTGAAATGAAATGCCCTACAAGTCATACCTTTGCCTTGCGCATTCCATTTCATCTTCCCAAATGTTGATGCCACACAAGCACCAAACTCCATCAAGCCTTTTGATCATCATTATGAGTCAACACTTGGCTTGATCTTTCTTAAATGATATGATCCACTCCATATCATCACATGACCTCTTTGGTCCATCGATCTTGACCTTGCTCGCTCTTCACCGTTGCCTCGGTCCATCGGCGCCAAATCTTGCCCAAGCTTCACCGCCTCGCGGTCCCTCGCTTCAAAGCCTTGACTTGCCCTTCTCCATTGCAACCGGTCCATCAAGCCAAGCCTTGTCTTGATCTTCTCCACTTTGGTCACATAACTCCATGTCATGTCTCATATGCAATGAGCTCCTCGATCACACTATATGAGCATAGCATCAACACTTAGCCATTTCTCCTCCATGGCACATGTTGCTCATACTAGTGTCTTTGTGTGGACTAATCTCCTGTGTATCTCAACATAAACACTTATTAGTCCACATAAGTTGTCACTCAATTACCAAAACCAAACAAGGGCCTTTCAATCTCCCCCTTTTTGGTAATTGATGACAACTCTACAAAGATATGGAAATTAAGGATATTCCAAGCTAGCACTTCACATACGTGTAAATAGGTAACTTGTTTTGGATTTTATGTTTCTTATCCACCATTAAGACCACTTGTAAAATATTGGATAAGCACCATAAAAATCCAACTTGGTAGTGATAACTCCCCCTACATGTGTGCTCAAGAGATTTGGTTTTAAACTCCCACACATGCATAAATATGAAATTTGTGGAATTGTTATCACTACTAAGCGATGCTAAGGTATATAGGATAAACCTTCGAAGCGTGATACCAATTTGAGTTGCATCCTTGAAGTTCATTCCTTAGCATCAATGAGTAACTAGACATTTATCAAAAAAACTCAAGATACCTCATGAGATCAACAATATTAGCAAGGCTCTTGATTCACTTGTAAAAAAAAGTCTAGCTACAATCTATGCATGCTAGTTATCAAATCATCAACCAAGTTCTATGACTAGCATACATCACACACAAGCAATGCATATATAAATTTTAAAACTTATGCAAATGCAAACAAGCACATGAATATGCACATATCAAATACAAATAACTAAGTTCATGAGCTTGCTCCCCCTACTTGTGTGCTCCTCTTGTCCAAGAATATTGATCCTCCTCAATATTGCTCCTCTTGATCCATGTCCATGATCGCACTCTCATCTCATCTCTCCCTTTGTCATCCAAGGATAATTCATATCTTTGTTCATTTCTCTCCCCCTTTGTCATCAATGACCATAAAAAGGCCGAAACCACATGAAATTGGCCATGTGAAGATCAATGGCTACCACTTGAGGTTGTACCTCTTGTACTTATAGGGTTACCACTTGAACACCCCTTGTAGGCAATCATATGAAGCATTTGTGGTTTGATACAAAGAGTTGGACTTGGGTAGATGGTTGAGTCTTGAATCTTCATTTTTGATGGACACTTTCAATTTGATTGGAATTGACACCACTTGTAACAACAACATGTGGAAGCATGAAGATCACCTTGAAATGCCACATGCAGGATACTAGTAGGATCCTTGACCTTGATACCTTGTAGTGGGGCTCCTCCCCCTATGTCAAAGTGTTTTGTCAATCTACTTGAATCTTGAGCTCTTCTTGATGAGGATAGCTTTCTTGATTTGAATTGATCACTTAAAGTTGATGATCACTTGTGGAACCAACATTATTGCACTAGGTCTACTTGAATGAATACTACTTGTATGACCATGTATATCACTTGTAGAGATACAATGATATACCTTTTGTTGAATCTAGTATCACTTGTAAAATCATGATGGACCACTTTATTGAATTTGACATTGATAATCAATTCTTGAACTAGATTGTTTCCATGAGCTTCTTTCTCTTTGACTTGATCTAGACTACTTGCCCAAATAATTCAACTCGGTTTGAACCAATGACAAGCTTCTTCACACCTCATTCAAAGGGTTATCTTGACAATGTTGAGTTAAACACTTGAAAACTCATTTTCTAGATCAACTACTTGGGTTTACTAGCTCATGAACATGTCATATGTTACCACTAGATCATATCAACCATAGAAGCAATAGTGGCATCATAAAACATTTAAAAATATTTTATTTTTCATGAATGATCACTATATATGACTATATGCACTAATCATGTCCTTAGCATATAATGAATGCATATGCCAAGCAATTTCACCTTGCTATGTTGGAGTAGAGGATAGTCATTAGATTCCGATTTAGTTCTCCAACTAGCATCATGAAGTCCAATTATAATAGCTTGGTGAAGACAATGAATACCATCCTTCACCCATATGAAATGAATATCACTTATCATCAAATGCATTATCTTGTTATGGTTGGCTTGCTTCATCTCTTTGATCCTTGCTTGCATGAGAGAATACCATTTGAATATACTTGAATTATCATGAATCTCTCTATATTGGGTATTGCTTGTTTTTCTTGATCTTCCAATTTTAGTACCAAAAATGTGATAAGTACACTCTACAATCAAATGGCCTTGTACCTAATACTTGTCATGCTTCTTGTCATGCTTCTAGCTCCTCTCAAAACCAAACCTAAGTTCTTCAACCACTTGTAACGATGATTCCAACTTGAGGACCTTTCAATTTAAGTGACTCAAGATCAATCCAACATTTGTCACTTTTCTGGCAGATTTTGTACTTCTCAAAGAATACATCAAATCTCTCAAAGTACATGTTGAATTGCCACAAAAATTTGTGGAGATGTGTGGCACTAAGTCATCTAGTAGCCATAAAAAATTGAGCTTCAATGCTTTTCTAGATTGCTACCAGATTTCACATCTTCACTCATGGGTGCATGCTGAAAACTGTTGCACATACATTGACAAGATCCACTCCAAAACTAAAGTATTTCTCATCATATTCTCATGAAATTTGTACAGCAACTAGTACCATAAGTGTAGGGCATGCATACCAAATTTCAAGCCAATCCAAATAGATTTGGTCATCCAACTATGGCTATCTTCTCAGCTTACTCAGATTTTCAATAAAGGATAGATTTTGAGCAATTGAGCTATACTTCATCAAAACTTGATGTCAACTTGTTTGAATACTCTCACAAGACATATATTCAATTATATCGCATACTAAATGTCATCTCATGATCATATCCATTCAAATTAACTCAATTTTGAATACTAAGCATTTAATCCATTCAAACATCTTATAGTAAGCAACACGAGCATATATATCCAATTCAAACATCTCATATTCACCCAAATGAATGTGATCAACTAGGGATATACCTTTGTAGCTCATGATAAGTTCAGCTGTCAGGATACTCCTTTTTGTCCATTAGAGGACTGTCCGCGATATCCTAGCAGACCGTCCGCCTTTGAATTTTCACACTGCCGCTCGACTGAAACTGCCTCTGGCAAATACTGCCCAACACAGGCGGACCGTCCGCGGTCCTTTGGCGGACTGTCCGCAGTGTATTTTTGCGATTGAGAACTTCTCTGGTGAACAAGTCCCATGAACGGCGGACTGTCCGCCTCTTACCCGCGGACTGTCCGCGCTACCAAAATTCAGACAGCCCAAAATTTTGCCAACTTTCACAATTTCAATTTTGAATTTGTATCATTGCTCATATAAAAATCTAAAAATCTCAAATCTTGCATGAAAACCTTCCAAAGACTCATATGAACAAGTTACAATAAGAATTCAAAAATAAAATGAGTAAAATCATGAAAACTCATAAATGGCTCAAAATTGCTTCAAAAAATCAAAAAAATGAAACAAAGAGTATACATAAGAACCAAATGTTATATGTACTAGTTTTCAAATCATTTTTGAGAAGTCAATGACATTTAACTCATTTTCCAATATGCAAAATGATTTTTCATCCAAAACAAGATTCAACTCAAATAAATTTGCAAGCCATCAAATATTTCCAATAAATCATCGCAACTAGAAAAAGATACTTGTATGTTGTAGTACTTGGACTTCATTGTTTTGACTTGACATTGGGATGAGAATAGCACTAGGCTTCAATTACTTGACTCAATCACATGATGAACAAGATAAAACCAATTGAGTCAAGCCTCCAATGTCATTGGTACCTACACACATTTATCTACGTTTTGATGGTACCCAAACTAGGTTGGGTCCTCTCAAGTTAGGAGCAACATACTTTGGCAAAGCCTTAGTATGAATAGCGGGATGTTTTGCAATAGTAACAAATGAGGTACCATTACCATCCTTTCTAAGCA
Source organism: Panicum virgatum (assembly GCF_016808335.1). Lineage (NCBI taxonomy): Eukaryota > Viridiplantae > Streptophyta > Magnoliopsida > Poales > Poaceae > Panicum > Panicum virgatum. The sequence continues at coordinate 31,260,934 of NC_053151.1, read as the reverse complement.
TAATATTTGCATCAATTGAAATAAGCTTAGAATTGTTACCTAAAGGACATGAATAAGCCATGTGTCCCCTTTCCCGGCATAAGTAGCATCTTCTATTTTGTTGAGCCTTTTCTTTCTTACTCATTTGATGCTTCTCATTGCCTTGCTTCTCATAGTTTGCTTGAGCCTTCTTCTCAAGCTTGTTTGGGCAACCCGAAGCTAGGTGACCCAATATTGCACAACTATGGCACTTGATGTGAGCATGTGGATTCTTCTCTTGAATCTTGTTCTTGCTCAACTTCTTGGCATCTTGAATGTGAGTTGGATGCCTTGTTCTTGCCTTGCCACCCCTTCTTGTTCTCTTTTTCATCATCTTCAAATCATCAACTTGATCATCATGGTTGATCTTGACTTGAAGTTGGGGTGCCTTGTCTTGCTCAACTTGTGCCTTGTCACGATCACCTAGTGCCACTCGATGCAATCTCTCAAAGCAATCGCACTAGAATCGCTCTCTCACTCGATCGGATGATTACTATCAAGTTAGAGTGAGTAGAGGGCTCTCAAGCACTCTCACACATGGACACCAAGTCCCCAAGGTGCTCTCACCACTCAAATGGCCGGCCACACCCTCTATTTATAGAGGGAGGCCCCAAACTAGCCGTTACACTCAAATCTCGTGAAAACTGAGTTTTCGCGGACTGTCCGCCTCACAAAAACTGGACCGTCCGCCATTTAAAACCAACGGCTAGAACTGCAATGATTATGTGTTAGAGTCGACCGTTAGAGCCCCGGGCGGACTGTCCGCGCCCCTGGGGCGGACTGTCCGCGGTTCAAAACTTCGAACCAACCGATTTGCAAACGTCTCTGACTAAATCTGGAAGTTACCGGCGGACTGTCCGCTCCCCAGGGGCGGACTGTCCGCAGTTCAAAACGTGAGCACACACAGAAACCGCAGTGTTTCTGTCCCAGAAATTTCAGTAGAAGGCGGACCGTCCGCCCCCAAGGACCGGACGGTCCGCAGGTCATTTTGGGCACCCAAGACAGAACAACCAAGTTTCTGCGCCTGTTTCAGCTTTTAAAGGCGGACCGTCCGCCCCCATGGACCGGACGGTCCGCAGGTCATTTTGGACCACCCACAGAGCCAAAAACGGTTCTGTTTGAGCTCAACCGAGATAACGGCGGACCGTCCGCCCCTCAAGGGAGGACCGTCCGCAGGTCTAGGGCGTACCGTCCGCAGGTCTATTTCCAGCAGAAATGTACCTCGGTAAAACGGCCATAACTCTTAGCTCCGATGTCCAAATTAGGTGATCTTGGACTCTATGGAAAGCTAATTCAGAGGGCTACACAACCCAACTGAATTCTTGATCCAAAACACAATGGATCAAAGCAGTATTCCACTCCAAGAGACAACCTAATTTCCGGAGAAAACCAAAAGACCTTTCTTGCTTCCCAAAGTTGATCAACATCAACTCCAACTCTTTCTCCTTTGCAAATGTGCCAACACCACCACGTGAACAACACCATGTGCATGTGTGTTAGCATTTCACAATCATTTTCAAAGGATTTTCACTTGATCTCACCACGCCACTCGATCCTAGCAACATCGCAATGTTAGATCGCTCAAGTGGCACTAGATGACCGATATGCAAACAAGCTTGCCCCTCTTGATAGTACGGCCATCTATCCTAAATCCGGTCATGCACTTCTCTACACAACCTTTGACCGGTGAAATGAAATGCCCTACAAGTCATACCTTTGCCTTGCGCATTCCATTTCATCTTCCCAAATGTTGATGCCACACAAGCACCAAACTCCATCAAGCCTTTTGATCATCATTATGAGTCAACACTTGGCTTGATCTTTCTTAAATGATATGATCCACTCCATATCATCACATGACCTCTTTGGTCCATCGATCTTGACCTTGCTCGCTCTTCACCGTTGCCTCGGTCCATTGGCGCCAAATCTTGCCCAAGCTTCACCGCCTCGCGGTCTCTCGCTTCAAAGCCTTGACTTGCCCTTCTCCATTGCAACCGGTCCATCAAGCCAAGCCTTGTCTTGATCTTCTCCACTTTGGTCACATAACTCCATGTCATGTCTCATATGCAATGAGCTCCTCGATCACACTATATGAGCATAGCATCAACACTTAGCCATTTCTCCTCCATGGCACATGTTGCTCATACTAGTGTCTTTGTGTGGACTAATCTCATGTGTATCTCAACATAAACACTTATTAGTCCACATAAGTTGTCACTCAATTACCAAAACCAAACAAGGGCCTTTCAGCCTCGCCCACGGCCCGGCCCGGCGAGGCGAGCGAGCGCGCGCGTGTGGTTCACCGACCTTCTCTTATCGGCTTCACAAGTGGTGTACATGAAGTCCACCCTTTAAGTCGGTTGAGATCCTCCTCAAATTTCGGTACAGAATTAAGCAATTGATTCCCTAGCATTTAATAGTGGATTTTAAATTTTTTTATTGTATTGATTAGAATAAATGGGCAAGCCCATAATTCCAACGGGAGACCTCTACTTACTCGGCTGGCTGGTCAGCAACAAGGGGCCTGCGAACGGACAGGCAGATCCATGATCCATCCAACCCGTGACGACGTGTCCGCCGTCGACGTCCACGCTCCGCGAGCAGAGGGGGCTCAGCCACCTGCCGGACGCCAACCAGCTCCATTATTCCATCGAGGATCTTGCCGCGACCTCCCAGCCAGCCGGCGTTTAATAAGCCAGCCCCGTACGCGGCAGGATGTTTTGTCTTTCTTTTCAGTGAAGCCACGAGATATCACTGTGCGCCCAGCCCAAGGGAGGGTCATCACTGCGTGGCCACGGCCCGACGTGTCGATCGCTTGGGCGAGGTCAAATGGCTGGCGACATCTCAACTTTTTATGCGGATCGGAGAGCCTTTTCAGGCCCTGTGCCTGTGCAGTGCGGCTTTGATGCAGCCCTGGCATGTGGCATTGATGTAGAGGGCATCAGCAGCGTAGAGAATTTTTTTATAGAGAAAATCTCCCCGCTTTATTTCAAAGAAACAAAGCAACACGTTCACAAGATTCAGAGTTACGTATTAGAAACGTGTCCGCTAGCTAAAAAAAGATTCAATCTGAATCCGCTAGCAACACGTCCAGCGACTGCTCCTCAACACCTTCAGAAAATGACCCTGGAGGCCGTCGGGGACAGTAGCGTAGAGAATATGAAGGTAGGCTAGCAGCACCAGCATCACCACGACACCACCACCACCAAACTGGCAGCTGTGGCACATGAATCGGTAGTCAATACACTAGTGGCGGACGGCGGTGCTGCTACACTGTGTTTAGATCCGGTAAAAATATGAAAGAAATTCACTGTAGCAGTTCAACCGAAGACTAGAAAAACTAAATATGATTTAATTATAAAACTAATTACACGGATGAACAGAAAAATCGCGAGATGAATCTATTAAACCTAATTAATCTATCATTAGTGCTGACTGTAGTACGACATTGTCTAATCATAATCCAATTATGCTTAAAAGATTCGTCTCGTAATTACATTTTGGAGTTATGGAATAGATTTTGTCAGTTATCTATATTTAATACTTCTAATTAGCGATCATACATTCGAAGTTAACGCTGAAAAATTTTGAATCTCGAAAGAACCTTTTCTTTCCCCTTGGGGCCCTTCGCAGACATGAGGCAGAGCCAAAAACGACCCCTGTTTGGTGGCGATCCAGGAATATATGCCTCGGAGAAAAGAAAGGAGGCGAAAATGATTTCGAAGCGTGGACTGGGGAGGAGATTCCCCGACAGCAAAATCTAGAGCAGAAGGCAACTTTCCCTCCCCGTGACGTGACACGCACGCGAGACGTTCCCCAGCCGCCGACATGCGGGCCCCCACGTGTGGGCCCGCATGTCGGTGAGAGGACGTCATAGAGTTCCGCCCCGCCGACATGCGGGCTCCCACGTGTGGGCCCGGTTGTCGGTGAGAGGACGTCATGTTCCTCCGGGGGGTGGGCCCGCACGCTCCCTCCTCTTTCCTCGCCTTCGTTTGATTCCTCGGTGGTGCGGCGTCACGCGCGCGCGTTTATAAGAAGAGCAGCCGCCCGGCAACGGGCAACCCCTCTTTCTCTACCACGACTAGAAGCTTTCCCCGCCGCCGCCGCCGCTTCGATTGCAGATAGCTGAGAGAGAGAGGCATGGAGGTTGGAGGAGCGGAGGCGGAGGAGGGGGTGACGAGGGTGCTGGTGGTCGACGACTCCCCCGTCGACCGCCGGGTGGCGCAGCTCCTGCTCAGCAGCAGCTCCTGCGCCGGCGCCTTCCACGGTCAGCACGAGCCTCACAGTGGCACTCCGCCACTGCACCTCTCGTCCCTCTTGCTCCTTGCTCTTTTCCGACTCTTACCGCTGCTGTGTGGTGGGGTCTGAGTCTGACCAGCTCGGTTTTGTTCCAGTGATCGCCGTCGACAGCGCGAGGAAGGCCATGGACTTCCTCGGCCTCAAGGGCGGCAAGGTAAAGAGGCCCCTGCTCGCATCACTATCCACTGCCGGTTTCGGGATCATCCATCTCTCGCCAGCTGATGCGAAGAGGAATATTTCAGCCGTGCTGTGACTAGCAGCGGCAAGCATGCATGGTCGCGGCAAGCATGGTCCCTTCTCTCTCGCCCGCACACTGAAGAACATGGTCGCCGCTTTTCATGGCGTCTAAAATAAAGGGGCCGTCTCACAGCAGCGGAGCAGCCTGAGAAAAAAGCTGTCTAGTGTATAGCACCACTGCCCTAATACTCTAGTGTTAGTAAAGAAAATATCATGATTAAGATAGTGTTAGTGCTGCATTAGGGGAAGCTTGCCCGGGTCAGTGCCTCAGTGACATCTCGCCGTCATGTCCTGCAAAAGCTCAGCAAGACAGCACCGGATGGGGGAGTAGCCCGTGGCCGAGTCCTAGTAGGGACAGTGCTCCAGACTCCAACGCGATCCTGTTCTTCCTCGTTTGCTTTTCTGCGTCCCCTCTATTTCAGTGAAGTGCTTCCAACACTGGTTTAAAATACCGGGCCTTTTCGCAGGGGCAGGCCGTGGACATGGTGCTCACCGACTACTCCATGCCGGAGATGACCGGCTACGACCTCCTCAAGGCCATCAAGGTAACCACCAGTCCACCACACCTGCATGATGCAAACCACTGCATTTTCTGACACGCGTCGATCAGTTCATTTGCGCACGCGTTTCATCGTCGTCTCATCTCATCCTCACACGCTGCGAATTTCATGGGTGTTCTCCAGGCGCTGACCCCCCTGAAGCCGATACCGGTTGTCGTTATGTCGTCAGAGAACGAGCCCCAGCGGATCAGCAGGTTGCCCTTCCTTTTCAATTTCTTTCTTCTTTTTTCAGTACCAGTTTTTGTGCAAAGTTGATGCGGTTAAAAAAAAAAAGAAGAGGAAAAGCTGCGTTTTCTGTTCTCTCTGAAAGCCTGCTTGAAAACGCTCGGCGGTAATCTTGGTTGCTTTGCTCAGTAAAAATTCAGGCAGTCCCTGACTGCAGTCCTGGGCCTGCATTCCTCTAATTATGAGTTCTCAAGGACTGGTGATGGTACCAGACAAAGATTTCGTCTTCATTTGTGCATTCATGCAGATTCTTGACCAGCAGGCGATAGAGCTCTTAACTCTCTGATACTGACAACAACAGATGCTTGAACGCTGGCGCCGAGGACTTCATCGTGAAGCCCCTGCAGAGCAAGGACGTGCAGCGCCTCCGGAGCTGCTTCACCGCCAGGCCCAAGGGCTCAGCGCCGTGCGAGGCCGTAGCCAAGAGGACGCCGATGCCGCCGCCGCCGCCCTCCGACCACCACGCCGCCGCCGCGTCGGCGTCGGGGCGGCGGGGACCTTTCGCCGGAGTCGCGATGGTACGTACGCCACCGGCGCCGGCACTTGCAGAAGAAAATCGAGATGGCGAAATCTTTTTTTAGCGCAACGCTGACCAGCTTCATGCGCTTTGGTGCTGTCGCTCGCTGCAGGTCCTGCACTCGTCAAGCGTGGAGCTCTCGCAGTACTTGCCGCTGCTCGTCAAGCTCGTCCTGCTGGTGTACGCCGTGCTGTGCCTGGGCGAGATCCTGCGCAGATGGTCGTCCGGCGGCGGCCGCTCGCTCTTCCTGTGATGCGCCTGCCTTGCTTGGTGCCTGCCTGCAGCGACGGCGCTGCGAAGTTTTGCTGAAAAGGCAACGGCTTCATGACATTGACAGAGACGGTGAAAACCAGTCAGAGCTGGCTTCGTGCTGCAGAGATCTGGTCCCTTTGGTTTCTCCAGGCCCAGCTCCATCCAAGAACGACACTTGGTTGTGCAGAACATCCCAGAGGTGAGTTCCCTTCCTTCCTTCACGTCTTGCTCCAGTGATCAAAACACTGCAGCGCTGGGCATTCTTTTGATTCATATTGTTGCATAACTAGTCGAGCTTTTTGACAAACTTGTGTGCCTGTAACTAATTTCTTTCTTGCTCCTTACAGAGACCTCCCATTGTTTGCATTGGAATCCTGACGAGGCAACGGTTTACAGAGATCTCCACAGGTCACATTGAGGAAGGCGTTCAGCATCATGTTTTGTTTGCTGGTGCCTTGTAGTTGTAGGCCTGTACTAGCTAGCTGTGTGAAAAGGAAGCTGGATTGTGCAGTATTTGCTTGGGCTCTTCTGCCTCTCTGTTTTCCTTTCCATTCCTTCTAGACTACTCCAAAATCTTGAAATCATTGAATAATGTTGTATTTGCTGTAAAGATCCGATTCCCCAACCATCAATTGAGTGGATTTTTGTAGCGCATGCTATTGCGGAACTTCAACAAAAATCCTGCAGTGCAGTGCACTCTCATGTTGTGCTCAGCTGTGCCTTTCGTGTGCTACCATGCTCCTGCAGGCATCAGTCCATGTATCACTGTATAATCTGTTCTCTTGTGCAGATAATTTCGACAAAAAAAAAGAATTGCTTCTTTGTTGTGCGTGTATGAACATGTAGATTTCCAAGATAAAAAAAAAAGATGCAGGCGTGTCCATACAGAGACAGATGGATAGAACATCTGTCCCAAAAAATGCCGTTGCTTGTGGATCGGCTGTCCCTGTCCACAAGGCGGGCAAGAAAAAACATCGTATTTGTTGCTGTCACATGCCCACGATCTCCCAAGATCCCCGGGGAATTCGCCGGGATCCGTCGATGGCGACCGCGGTGGCATCTACCGATCCAACTACCACAGCGATACGCGGCCCCACATGCCAGTGGCCCAGGACACGGGCAGGAGGGGGGGGGGGCTGGGAACGGCGGCAGGGCAGACCGTAGACGCCATGATGCTGCTACTGTATTTCCCGGCATGCGGTATCTCGCCTGCCAAAATGACCATATTTCGATCTCAAAAAAAAAAACCATCTTTCTCGCCGGGAAAACCCATCATTGCCAATTGACCATGCCTTTCCTCTGTTTTTTTTTACCTTCTTTTCTTTTTCTCTTATCTGGAACGCAACAGCATGAGAAACTACTGTGTCTAAAGGCTCTGACCTTTGACTATGTTTTGTGCCCATTGGGTCAAGATCACATCACGTTGAGGAGATTTTCGCGGATGATGTGTTGATATCAGGGCATCAGCCATCAGCATTGCTCTGCTAGTGTGCAGTTTGTTGTCCTCGAGTTGGGGCTGATTGCTTAGGCCACATCAGGAACATCTAGTCACTAGGATATTATTGAGAGAACTATTTTCTTAGCCCTAAATAAGTTGTGCTTAGTTTTTTTTCTCTTTTTCTCTTAAACTTGGCTATTTAGCCTCCAAAACAAGTATTGTTTAGTTTCATGGCCCTTCCGTTAGCTGCAGTTAGGTTTACAATCTTATTATATTCAAAGCATCAGTTTAGATTTTTTTTAACCAGAAAAATTATAACACAAAGGAATTTTTCGTGAATTTTTTGGTATTTTCCACTACTAAGAATAATTCCAGGCATTTGTAAATTTATTTTCAGTTTTAAATAACAGAAAATCACAAAAATATGGTGAAACAATGAAAAATTCAGTGAAGTCATAACTAACTACTCTGGATTCAACAAAAATAACTAACATACCATTTGAACTACTAAAAGAAGATATTGTTAGTAATAAATCACTAACTCGTTTTGGGGCCAAATAGTTAAGTTCAAGAGAAAAAGGGTCAAGAAACTAAGCACAAGTGTTTTTAGGCCAAATAATTCTCTCGATATTACTAGTATTTTTTCCTCTTTCTCCTCACTTCCAGTTTGAACCTTCCTAGAGATCATTATGTTAGTACATTTATTACTTCAAAGTTCTGCCGAAATCCACCATTCAAAATCTAAAATTACAACCAAGCTACGTTGACCAAAATTTTTTTGTTTAAAAAATACATTTGAATAAATTGTTTTATATGACAAACAGAGCTGAAGTATATTCTTTGCAATTCTACTCTTTTACATGACAATCATAACCGTGTGCCGGCAGTTGAATGTCCAAAATGTTTACCTCAATGTCAAGTGCTCGACCACGAAGTAACTGGAGGTCTGGGGTAGTTTTTCGAAACTAAAAAAAAAAGTACTCCATGCCGAGTAAAAAGCTTCTGGAACCTTTACGCATCAGCCGCGGTAGAAAAATACTCCATGCCGAGTGTACGAACGAGGCCCTGCTGTACGGTCTCGGTGGTACCCCACCCCACACCCCGTGCAGCGCTGAGCGCTTGCTTCTTTTGATCACCCGGCCGTCCGGCGGCCGGCCGGCCAAGCCGGTCGCGGGATCCAGCGGAAGGTCGCCAGATCAGGTAAGGCTGCGGCGAGAGGGAGGGATGGGTCGTCGGCCTGATGCTGCGCGTGCCTGCCGAGCGTCTCGGCCAGGATCCATCGAAAGATCGTCGCCGGTGAAGAAAAGGAAAAGGAGGAACTGCCATCCCTGCTGGCAGATCCTGTGGACCCCAAAGTCCTGACGGGCAGGCCGGAGCCGGACGGCCGGGAACAGAAACAGACCGGCACCGACGGGGGAACAAAGCTGCACGGTCACAGCAACGCCCCCAAGCAGGCATCATGGGTGTGTGTGGTGTCTGGTGTGCCTGTCCTCAGATCGCCGGATCCTTCTCGCGATCCGCCGGGCGCCGGGGGGATCCGGCGAACCGGACGCGCCAACCCCCAGGCCGGCCCTGCCGCTCGTACGCCGGTCGGCGTCGCGTGCCGTCGTAGCGCCGGATCCATGGTCATGGGGGAGTAAAGGTGGCGCTTCAATGCGCTATCCACCCGGCGTCTCGGCCCCCTGCGGGCTCTCTGCCTGGTCGCCGCGCCACACCCCCTGCGGTGTGCCGCCGACCAGTTCGCGCGCGTACGTGGCCGAGGTTTTATGGGCGAGCCGTGCGCCCGCGTACGTGATCTATCCACTGGGCGCAGCAGCAGCGTTCTTTGTAGCAAAGGCGCGCGGGATCTATCGAACTTACAGTGCCACTGTGGGTGTATAGTTGTTGTTGCAGCAGGTCAGGTTCGCAATCAACGTTGGTCGAAAGATAATTTGGTCAGTTTCGAGATCTCTGCAGATTGTGCTCAGGTCAAACGGCGAGATCTCAAAAGCGGCAAAGGTTTCGATGCTCTGCAGTAGCAGAGGACAGAAGAGGTACTACCCTTTTAGGCCCTGTACGTGCCTGCTCGTTATGACGCCCCGATGTAGGGCTTGGCACGCCTGCTCGTCATTAGGGCACCTTTTTGTGGAGAACAATATCAACGGAAAGGTCTTAAGGATCCCCCTTTTCCTTTTGCATATAGTACGTCCTGCCTGCATTTGGAGCTAGTGGGTTGGACAAGAATTTCAGTGGTTTGAGCCTTCGACGAGGACAAGCTAGTGGCCAACTGATATTGGCCCTTCTTTCTCTCTTTTTCGTTCAGAAAGATGATATGGGGGAAAAAAATCATGTCGATGTGGAGTCGTTAGTTATGCGCCGAAGGCTTAATAGTCTGAAAGTGCCCAGAAAAAAAAAGACTAACATGGACCTTTGCAGTCCATGCTCACTGAATTTTTCAGCAGTAGTCTTCTAAATGCACGCCTACTTTGTTCCGCAGAGGGCACTGAATTTCGAACTTTACATTCCCACTCAAAAAAGAAAAAAAAACTTTACGTCAGCGTCAAATTTGTTACCTTGTGCAAATAACCTGGACGACACTTCTCTGATGCGCAATTGTCAAATTTAAGCATGCTGATTAACACCACTTATTAGCATGTTCATTTCCAAGTAGAAACATGCAGTCGTCATGCAGCTAGAACCTGAAAGTCTGAAAACCTTATCTGTCACGAAAAGTCGAAAACTCCGGCGAACGATCCGGCTGTCCGCATGCCGGCGAGAAACGACATCGTATTTGTTGCTGTCACATGCTCATGATCTCTCCAGATCCCCGGAAATTCGCCGGGATCCTTTGACGGCGACGCCGGTGGCGGCATCTACCCCGACCCCCAACAACCAAAAACATGGCCTGCCCGGCTGGCCCACGCGGCAGTGCCCCATGCGAGGCAGCCCCCAGGCACGAACAGAAAGGTTGCGAGCAGTGGCGAGGGAGACACCATGATGCTTGCTTCCCCTGTGTATCCCTGCTGCCAGAAATGCCCGGGTTTCTTTTCTTTATTTGAGAAACCCATCGCTGTCGGCAGTGGCGGATGCAGGATGAGAGACAGGGGCTGAAACAATGAATATGTTGATTTGTGTGAAGATTTAATGGTAATTTGAGGCTTTTTACTACAGTGTAATTAGGTGCTCTTAGGGGGGCTGGAGCTCCCAGCCCCAGCCCCCCTGGATCCGCCGCTGGCTGTCGGTGGACCATGCCCTTCTCTTTTGTATTTATTTTCTTCCTCTTCTTCTCTCTGTGGAGTGTGGAGTGCATCAGCAATGCCGATGGCACTAATAATGGCAACCTTTTCTTAATGACAAGCTCTTCCATCGTCATCACTTTAGTAGCTTACACTGTCGAGTTAGGCCGTGTTTAGTTCCCGTGAGATGTAAACGCAAAAAAAATTTGCGACGGAATCTTACTAATTTAAAGTACTAAATGAAGTTTATTTACAAATTTTTTTGCACAGATGTGTTGTAAATCGCGAGAACAATCTAATGATGCTAATTAATATATGATTAACCAATAAGTAGCGGATGGTTACTGTAGCATCACTGTTACAAATTATGGATTAAGTAGGCTCATTAGATTCGTCTCGCGATCTACAGCCCATCTATGCAAAAATTTTGTAAATAGACTTCATTTAGTACTTCAAATTAGTAAGATTCATTCGCAAAATTTTGTGTTTTTGCGTTTACGGGGTGGGAACTAAACAGGGCCTTAGATTCTGTGTCTGTGGAGAATGTTTGAGCTTTGGTATTGTCTGTAGCCTTGTTCTCTTTCGCTGCCCCTTGGCCTTGGGCCAGGGGGATGGCTGGTTCACTCTTGTGTCGCTAGCTTCTACGTGGCCAAGAGTGCATCTACTCTGCGAGAAGAATTTTTGTGAATGCCATGTTTTTTTTAAGGAATGGATGGCATGTTGATATAGTACCTTTGATAATTTTTTTGAAGCAAAACCTTTGATAATTGATACTGGGAGGCAGCATCGTGTGCATTGCCTTGCCTTCCACGCCAGGGCAGACCATCAAGCAAAAGATCCTTTACGGTTTCCTGTCTTGGAATTGGAGCCCACCTCTTTCCCTAGCCGTACTAGGCTGCAGCCCGCAGCAGAAGCTCAGGCCCAGAGGCCGAGCCAGGATTGAAATATAGGGGGCCAATTTAAATCAGGGAGGGCCACACTTTATTAATGAGCAATATTAGCAACGAGATTAGGGGATTTTATGTGGAGTTGCAGCAACGTTAGGGGGGCCTGTCCCTGCCCGCTCCCCCTTGTCTCCGCCCCTGCACAGGCCCTTTGGTTCCCAAGCAAATGTAGTTAATTTTGACCTCTAATTACGATGTCAAACTAAGTCAGTTTATAAAACCAACTCTAAAACCCCGCGCTAAGTCAATTTATAAAAAATTAATACAAATGGGTCCCACATGTACTAATAAAGGATAAATTGCTGGATGTATTTTTTTCTCACTGCTTACGTGCACTAGCTCTAAGCTAGTACCAGCGTTTACCTTTGGAGGAGACCTAAGAGCAATTCTAATAATCGGCAAGAAGCCGGCGAAAACCAATACCGAAGAGAGAGAAACGGAGAGAGAGAGCGGGACGGGCGTCTCGCGAGGCGCCCGCGCTCAGCCGGCGAAGACGGAATGGAACCTGCGGTTGGGTGAGCTCTCCCCTATCCATTAAATGCCAGGGAGGTTCATCATCCTCACGCGCCAGATCACCGCGCCAGACGCGCGCGGCCGGCGTGGTCATTAGACCTGCTCTAAAGCACCGTACCGTATCCTCCTCGCGATCCGCTCCGCCCCGGCGACGCCAACCTCCGATCCGCGCGTCGCGCTCGCGCCGGGGCGGCCGCGGCTCTCCCCGATGGGTGCGCCGGCGTGCGCTTGGCGCGCGACCGGACGGGCTCTTTTCTCTCCTCCGCCGTGGACGGACGGACGCTCGCCCCTGCGCCGGTCCGGGCCGTGGCAATCTAGTCTCGTCCCGTCAGTCATTTCTCTCTCTCTCTCTCTCTCTCTCTCTCTCTCTCTCTCTCTCTCTCTCTCTCTCTCTCTTTCTGTTGCTTTATCAGTGGTCTGGGATTGAGCATCGTATTCGTATCTACTCCGGGGAGTGTGCGAGCGAGTCCTTTCAGTGCTTTGCATGCGTGGTCAATCGCGCAACGAGAGTGCATGCTGCCATGCTGGCCGGGCAAGCTATACTGGTCTGCATGCTGGGCAAGCTGAGACGGCACTGGCATGTGCCATCGCTTCGCCTGGCGTAGTACTTCTCCACTCCACTTCATTTATCCCCAAAGAGATCGGTAAAAGCACCCGTTGGGAATCGGGATATACTGCCAATATAATTGTTCTGCCAAGTAGATCTCGTGGACCGCAGCATGGAGAACCCAACACTAGCTGCCACGGATCTGATGCGTGTGGCTGCCCTCGGATCGCCTCGGGGATCCGCCAACCCACCCAGCACCCAACCTCCGCTTCCGTGCCCGCTCGTACGCTGGTCGCCCCCTGTGCTTTGGCTGCTGGTGCCTGGCTGTACGCTCCCCGCGACCAAACCCGCTGGTACGCCGGGCCGTACCGCCGGATCCCGGGCGGTCAGTGGCCCACCCGACCCCTTTTTTTCCGGCGCTTCAATGCGCGCGCGTGGCCTGGGTGGGGGCATCATCTGCAGGAGAGGATCGATCGGCCAGGGGATCCGGCGCGGCACGGTTTTGGCCTGACACGGGGGAAGATGGCAAGTTCGAAGCAGTTGGCCGCAAAGTTTGAGCCAGCCGCGAAGGAGCACTCCCGGTGGCAGAGAACGTAAGCCGAGAGCATCGTTGATTGGGCACAACGACAGTTTACCGCCCAGTAATACAAAGTCAGTAGGCCAAAGAGCATCAATGCCTGAATGCCTCGCGAGGGTGACCATAGCTACGCCTACGATACGACGACCGGGGTCCAACCTGGAACTGACTGTTCAGCAGCCCCCGTGACGCAAGAGGGAAAGAAACCTCGGCGGCCGGCCGGGTAGGTGGCCGCCTGGTCCCTGGTGGCCCGCCCGGCTCCGGCGAGCGCGCGCGAGGAGACAGCGACGACCAGAAGCGAGCGGATCCACGAGCCCCGTGACGCCGTGTCCACGTTCCGCGAGCGCAGGACGGTCGCCCGCCCGGCCGGACCACCCACCCGCAGACCCGCTGTCCCGCTCCGCTCCATCGAGGATCTCACGTCCCGGCGCTCAAGCCCTGCCCCCACGCCCCGATCGATCACACCCCCTGCCAGCCGCGCGGATTTGGATCGGAGTTTGCTCGCTTCTCCCCGACTCATCCCATCCCCCATCAGCTGGCCATCGCCCGAGAATCTCCGCTTGGGATCCCCCCACGCACGCAGTACGCGCGATCGTTTTCCCGGGATTTCCTGACGGGGAAATCCTGCCCGCCCGGCGACACGTACGAGATCCCCGGGGAGAACGACGTGATCTTCCGCTAACAGTGCCATCCATCCTCTTCTTTGGAGAACCAGAAGTCCAGAACCATGCATGCGATCCGGGGCCGGCCCAGATCTTCCATTCGATCGGCTGCAGTGCCGTCGTACACGCATGCATCGACCTCGTTGCAGGCCAAGCATGCCTCGCTGCCTCCCCTCCATCCATGATCCATCCCATGGCCAGCAGCGCCGCTTCTGTGCAGTAAAGCCGCTGAGATGCAGTGTGACTCGCGAGCGACACAATAAAAAGGGCCAGCCAGTGTTGGAGAGATCCGCGATCGTTGAGGTCGAACTGCGAGATCTCAGAGGCCTTGACCGACCGACGCCGCGGTCTTGCCTTTGCGGGCCTGTTCGTCGTGACCTCATGAATGCTCCGATGCGGGCGGGCTCGACACGCGTGCGCGTGCCATCTATATCGATCGACCGGATCTAGTACCTCGATCTTCTTCTTCTTTTTTCTTTTTTTTTTAAATCTTTCAAGAAAGCTAAAGTACGAGTACCTCTTTTGGGAGAACAATATCAACGGAAAGGTCTAAAGTTCTAGAGGGTCTCCTACTCTCCTTTTCACTTTTGCACACGTCATCATGATATCCAGTGGGCCCAACTTTTTTTACTTTTCGGCCAGCTGCTACCCGCCTTTGCAAATCGCAAATCTTTGAGCTGGATAAGCTCCGTTTGAAATCCAGTGGGGTGAGGTGATATATATATTTGTTGTTCCCTCTTCTGCAAAAATTATTTAATTTGTATAGCGTACGCGCACCAGACGGACCGTATGAAAATCCGTTGAGTCAACGCAAGCTCTAGCCGTGTAGAGTAAGTTCCTAAAAAAAATGCAACTCTCTTTCACTCAAAAGTTAAATAATTTAAATTGACTAAATTTATATAGTTATATATTCAGATAAATGAAAATATATTACATAATTGATCTAACCATAGTTATTTTGTAACATAAATATTAATACTATTTTGTATAAATTTGATCAAATTTTAAATGGTTTGACTCCTCGGAAGGTGAGAGATGCATTCGTTTTTGGGTTAGAGAGTGCTGCAATACTTGATTATATTGTCCCCCATGGGTATTTTTCAAATTTTTTCTCTGCTACTTAACGGCGCAACAGTGGCATCGTAATGGGCGTAAATACGAGCAGCAGCTCATTTCCCCCACCACCTTAACTTCGCAAACAGTGCAGGTTTAAAGTAGGAGGACACGGAGCTCGCTTGCACTTGCAGCTTCGAAAAGTAAGCCGCTCCCTCCTCCAGTCCCTCCCACACCTTTTTTTTTTTTTGCCTTTTTATTCCCCCTCGGAAGATAGTTTGCTGTGGTCCGGCACGCGCACGGCGCACGCGACCGGCGGCAAGGATGTGCGCGGCCGGCGTGCAATCCCCACGTCCCCGCGCGCGAGGAGTACTTGCGATGAGGTCGCCTGCAATGAATGCGCCGGCCGGCCGGCCGGCTGACCGCTGCTGCGCCGGGGATCCTACCTCTGATACGCCGCCACCGCCAGCCCGCCACCCTCCCTGACTGTTTCATGGCCGCCGCCGCCGGAGATTCTACTCCCCCCAGCAAGCGTCCTGCATGACTGTTTCATGGCCGGCCCTGCACGCTGCATGCACGGCGTGGTCTCGGGGCACGCATGGCTGCACTCGATCGATGCCCTGTCCGCCTGCGTACGAAGGGTAGCGAGTTAGGGCAGACACACACTACTACAAAAACGTTGATTTGTCCCGGTTGGGAAACCGCTGTTGTCCCGGTTTCCCAACCGGGAACGCCTGTCCGGAACAAAAGGGGGTGCCCTTTTGTCCCGGTTGTGGCAACCGGGACAAAAGAGGACCTTTTGTCCCGGTTGGTAACACCAACCGGGACAAAAGGTGCCCCAGCGCCCACGTGGCTGGCGCACCCTTTTGTCCCGGTTGGTGTTACCAACCGGGACAAAAGGTCTCTTTTTTTTTCATGTTTTTCTTTTCTCAATTCTTTTTCTATTTCAATTATACTTTTGCATTTCAATTAAACTTATGTATTGGAATTCAGTGTGTATGATCTCCACTAATATATACATATATATAGTTACTTATATAATATTTGTCCTAGATAGTTTTCATATATAAATTAATTCACTTATATATATATGTATACACATATCTATACATGTGAATTCCTTTACATATGAAAATGTCTAGGACCAATATTATATAAATATATATATATACACATATATATTATTGGAGTGCTTATATATATAATACATACATACTCCATCATATTTGCATAGGTATATTCGTTCTTAATTACATAGTAGAATTTGCCTTTTGGAAATTTAATACATACATACATACTCATAAATAGAAATTTAATACATAGACACACATATATATTTACATAGTTATATTCGTTCTTAATTACATATATACGCGTATATTGTCATATTTACTGTGATTGTCAATATTAGATATTCCATCATAGTAGAATTCGCCTTTTGGATCGAGGACTTGCTCAACAATAAATCCGGAGAATTGTTCTTGAATCGCCATAACCTTTTCCTCCGGTATGAGTTTATCGCGCATCTCCCCGACCTATGGAAAAAGGGGATAATTAATTTCGACTAATTAAAATACGAGTTCAAATATTAACAAGTTTTTTTACTTACTTCCTCCTCCCAATCTGTCCAGCCCTTTGGAGGACCTACCAGACCATGGATGTTCTCGCATACATAGTATGCGCACAATACAGTGCCTGGTTTCTGCCTCATACACTTTAAGAGAGAAGAAATTATCAGGTATTTACATGAATATATAATAAAACTAATGAATCGTGCAACGAATCATCCAAGCGCGTACCGGAAAATCTGTCTTGATCTTCAATTCCTTGTCAAATTTGCCTGGATGATTTTTAGCGAATTCTTTCCAAACCCTGTGCATGATTAGAACAATTATAGTCAAGTAACAAAGTGATTCAAATTATCGGTCATGGACGGAGTAGTGGTAGAATTACTTTTTCATCATGTTAAGAAGATTTTCGTATTGTTCTGGAGGTCTCCTCAATGAGTCCATAACCACGAGTAGGCTCTTCTCGGGAATTATGACAATTAGGACAAAGTGTTCACTGCAAGATTATACGGAGGCAGTTCTTGGTAGTTAAGGTTTAAACAATTCGATTATAGAATAGAAAGAGTTAGACGGAAGGAATCACTCACGCAAAGTTGTAAGGAAACAATATCATTTGCTTGTTGTGATGAACGCTTATGTACTTGAACAAGTTTTGGAATATGTCATCGGGATTGTCCCGTAGAAGCCTCCAATTACAAGTAATTGGGTCGATGAAGCCGAGGTGAGAGTATCCCTTTCTTCTGCAAGTATGTATCTCCATTCTACATGATACCGAATAAATCAAGAGATCAGTATGTTGAGATCATGCAAAACAATACGTAAGGACAGTAAAATACTTACAGAACCCACAAGCCGACCATAGAGATGTCGAGGGCCTCCTGATGGAATAATTGGTAAATTTCTTCCCAGTTTATCCATATAATGGCCTCCCCCCGTAAGAAATCGTCATCTTTAATCTTTGCGCCCTGCATGAAGATGCAATCGGCCATCGCACGCATGTAGTGCTGGTGCAGCTTATACATTTGCGTTGGAAGCACAGACACTACTTCGGGGGGTACAAGAGTTTTGCCGATCTCAAACGTCCATTTGACGACCACATCGGCCTTTGGAATATCTTCTCCCCCTGCAATCTGAGCGGCCGTCAGGTTTGATTCTTTCAGAAATGTAACAAAGTCTTGTTCTTGCGTCGTCTGTCCCACTACGAGAGGCTCTATTGATTGTTTCTTTTGGGCTCCGAGCTGTGGAACGTCGGACGACGACGACTTTGATTGTCTCTTCTTTTTCTCAGTAGTTTTGATAATTGTGCGTTCGTAGTCTGAAGGGGGGTCTCTCGGAATGAATTTTCTCTTATTTGCTTCGCACATTCCCTTAAAAAATTTCAAATCTATCGGATTTATCACTTTCTCGGGCTCCGGCTTCGGCTTCGGCTTGAAGTGCTCTTTAACTCTTTCTTGAGTTATCCGATCGCATTCTTCAAGGCTCATGTCCCAGGGTTTAATAGGAGCCTCCTTGGTTTTCTTCTTCTTTTCCTTCTTCTTTGGAGGCTCCCTAGCCGGTGCAGCTACCTTCTTTGCCGGCGGCCGTTTCTGCTTCTTTGCCGGCGGCGGAGGGGGTGACCATGGAGGCGACGGTGACGCTTGAGTGTTCATCGGCGCATGAGATGATGGTGATGGAGAATGTGCCGGTGAACCTTGCCGAGACAGTGCTGCCCTTGGGGAGTTTTGCGGAGATGCCGGTCTTGGAGAGGCATGCTGAGATGCCGGTCTTGGTGTTTGATCATCCGACTTTAGGACAATGTAGCGCTTATCCCATAGGATGTAGCCATGAATGGCTTCTGCTAGTGTCCTCTCCCCATCGCCTCCAGGAATATCAAGCTCGAGCGTCTCCCAACCCTGGCACACCTGCTCCACGCCAACTCTTGTGTATCTAGGCGGAATTTGCTGCTCGTGGTACACGTCGCCTGGTTCGGTTGGCATGGCGGTACCGTACGCAACAGTGAACATTAAGTTCTTAACGGCAGTCTGCAGGTCACAAGGTGTCCGGTGGGTGATCTCATCCACTGGAAATCGCTGCGGGGCCGACGCTTCAACTGCGGCCTGGATCCCCGTGGGCTCGGCAGCGGCGACGTCTGTGGAAGCGCAGCTGCTTTTCCGCTGAGACAGGTGATCGGCTGCGACACTAGGCTCTGGAGGCAACGTTTGCGCTTGCTGTTGCTGGCTCATTGCTACGGCCACTTGGCGTTGAACCTCTTCCTCCAGTCTTTGATCGTGTGACATGAGCCGTTCCTCTAGCCTTCGCAGGTGCTCCCGCTCATCATTCTTTCTTCTTTGCCGGCTTCTATATGAATCAATGTATTCCCTGAACCCATACTTCCACGGAACCACGCCTTTGCCTCTTGTGCGGCCCGGATGCTCTGGATTCCCAAGGGCGTAAGTCAGCTCGTCCCTCTCTCTATCCGGCTGGAATGTTCCCTCGGCCGCTGCTTGTATGGCCTCCTGTAGTCTCTGGGCTGCTCGCTGGATGTTTGGCCCATAGATGCAGTCACCAGTCAATGGGTCCAAGCTTCCCCCGTGACCATAAAACCAGGTCCTTGACCTTTCAGGCCAGTTCATGGTCGCATGTCGGATGCCTCTGTCAAGCAGATCCTGCTCCATCTTCTCCCATTTGGGTACTGCAAGCTTGTAGCCTCCTTGGCCTAGAGTGTGATGGTACACTTTCTTCGAGGCGTTGTCTTTGGCCTTCTGCACCTTCTGAAGCCCAAGCTCTGAAGACTTGTATTCCACAAATGCATCCCAGTGACCCCTGAGCTTTTCGAGCTCGCCGGTAAATACGGGTGTGGTCCCGGTCTTGATATATTTCTTCGTCAAAATTTTCTTGAATGATCGCAGTTGTTCGGCCATCTTACTCAGGGTCCAGCGCTTGCATATCTCTTCGGATTCAGCTGGAACCGTGAAGTTTTTCTTAAGCTCCCGCCAGCACCATTCTTTTTCTCTTTCGGGTACCGCATCCCGTTCCTCGCTTGGATTGGAAGCTTTCCAGAGCCTAAAGCTGATCGGGATGTGGTCCCTGACAATACATCCGGATTGTCTTATGAATTTTTTGGCGGCAGCTTCTGGAGCGATCGGTTCGCCATCTGGACCAACTTCCGTTATAATGAACCGCCCTTCCAGTTTTTTTGTTGGGCCTCGCTTCGTCTTTTTCTGCTGCGACGATGATCCAGACGGCTATAAAAAAACATTCATAGTATTCATATAGATTCAGATGAAAATATGATTGTCACTACAAATAAGTATAGTTTTGATATGTACATTAGCACTTTGTTCAGCAGCAGCGTCATCCTGAATAGATGGTGCCTCAATTCCATCACCGGACATATTCAAATATATGTCGGTATTGCTGCCATCATCAGCTTGTTCAGCGACATCTCCTTGACCTTCGCCAATCATATTCAACAGGAACTGTTCGTCTTCCGCGTCTGTGTGTCGCGGGTCCATCGTAACTAAAATATGAATACAAATAAAACCCTTAAAAATTATCTAAATAATCCACTCCAGAAATTTGCGGCTAGGGATAGGCGGAGGGCCGAGGGCCGAAGGCGAAGGGCTCAAAGCCGAGGGCCGGAGGCGCACTGGGGCGAACGCGGAGCCGGGGGGGACGTGGGCTCAGGGCGAGCTATGAGCAGAGACGGAGAGAATGATTCTTTTGCATTGGGGGCTTCCTTGCTAGGCTTTATTGAATTGGGTCCATATATGATACTCTCTCCATGTCAAAATAAGTATAGTTTTTTGCATCCAAATTTTGTCCCACAAAGAATGTAGTTTTAGCTTGTAATGAGATTCATCTAATTAAAGCAATACTAATTATACTCTCTCCATGTCAAAATAAGTATAGTTTTTTTCCTATATGATTTTTTTGTTTGATTTTCTTTCTGGAAGATCACATCTAGATATAAGTGTCACTATCTAATGACTACTTGGCTGCAGGTAATTGTGATGGATGGGGTGCTTCCATCAAGTTTGGCCCTGTCCACATGATATTTTAGGTAATTGTGATGGATGTGGTTTTTTATCACTTTTTTGTTAAGTCCAAGCCAAAAGATTCTCAATTTTAATTTGAATCATTTGTTGAGTAGAAATTATAATATCTGTTGTCAAAAAGGAAATTATCATCAATTAAAGGTTAGGGCTCGGTTGTAAGACGTATTTCGATTACCAAACTTTACCAATTTTTTTACCAATAATTAGTCAAATTATATACATATATATTTAGTGCACAAAAGTTACATCACTATATTCATACTCAAATCAAAGGAATTTAATGATGAAGATTCTGTAACTAGCAACTAAGAATATATAATGATGAATTAAGGGTCAAAATCTACCGAGACTTTCTCCTATAACAAAATACAGCCGACATTGATAGAGCAGGCGAAGTGCTAGAGTAGGTAACACTGTCAAGTGACACCATAAGAGTATGAGACAAATTCTAGATGAGGACATCACAGATCGGCATGTGTAGTAAGACAGAAGTATCCACTAGATGAGGACATCACGAACTCCCGATCTGTAAAAGAACAGATCGAAGAATACCCACACAACAGGGCGGCGGCGCGGCGGCGTGCAGTGGAGGCCGCCGACGAGGGCGTGCGCGCGGAGTGGAGGCCGGGGGCGGCGCTCGCAGGGACGACGGCGCTCGGTGACGTGGGCTCGCGCGGCGGGGCTCTGGGCGGCAACGTCGACGGCGGCGGTGCTCGGGGAGCTCGAGCGGTGGGGGGAGCAGGGGAACGGACGGCGCGGGAGGGAGGAAGGGCGAAGGAGGGAGGAAGCTAGGAAATATATGGGGGGGGGCCTTTTGTCCCGGGTGAAGCCACCACCCGGGACAAAATGACCTTTTGTCCCGGGTGGTGGCTTCACCCGGGACAAAAGGCCCCCCCTTTTGTCCCGGGTGAAACCACCACCCGGGACAAAAGGACCTTTTGTCCCGGGTGGTGGCTTCACCCGGGACAAAAGGGGTTTTTGGGCGGGCCGGGAAAATTCCCAGCCCGCGGCCCACCTTTAGTCCCGGGTGGATCTACCACCCGGGACAAAAGGGGCCCGTTTTCCCTCGTTCCCGCCTAATGTTATGTTTGTTTTTGTTTCTTTTAACTTCTCTTTTAAAATTGGCTTTCATTTGTTATTTCAGTTAATAAAATTATGGAACAAAATTTCTTATCTCTATATAAACTTGATACACGCAACAAAAATAATTAATTTTCATTCAAGTGATTGGGTCAATGAAATATCTAACTTTTTTGAAATCATATTTGTTATTTTGACCATGCAAAAATATATTAGGTGAAATTTTTTTTCAAACTGTTGCTTTTCGATAGAAAGTGGATTCTATCACGATATTAACGTTTAAAAAGTGAATTTTAGATAAAATTAAGCAATTTCATGATATTAATGAGTAGTGTGTGAGTTTGAGAGATAGTGTGTGTTAGTGAGATTGTGTGTGTTAGTGAAAGAGTATAGTGTGTTAATGTGAATGTAATTTCATGAAATAAATAAAATTAGTTGAGTAATCCATTATTGAATGAAAATTATAATTGAGTCTAGTAATTAAGTGAAAAATATATAAAATAATATAAATAACACATAAAATATAATTGTACAGTACATATATAATAAAAGTATTCGAATTGCGATTATGTTTTTATACAATAATATAAAATGATTCAAGTACATGAAGGATTAGCGGTAACAGACTTTCTCTTCACAAATGTCCCTTGATTATGATCACGGCGCAAGTATGGAGCATCATCATTGGCTAGCAGGATGCATGGATCAGCATTTACTTCGAAAGGTGGAATGGCAACAAAATTATTATATTCTTCTGAAAAGTCTGTCTTGTCCTCCACTCCAACGATGTTTCTCTTTCCTGATAGAACTATGTGTCGCTTAGGCTCATCCTTTTGCTTGTTGATCCCCTTCTTTGGCTTGCTGGACATGTCCTTAATGTAGAAAACCTGAGCGACATCCTGGGCTAGGACAAATGGCTCGTCTCTATACCCAAGATTGTTGAGATCAACTATTGTCATCCCATACTCATCTTTTGTTACCCCTCCTCCAGATAGCTTAACCCATTGGCAACGAAATAGAGGCCAAGTGCTATGACCACTGCTCATCTCACCAAAAGGATTCATGCCATCCGTACTCAAACCGAACCTTATGTTTCTCGCATCCAAATCAAATTTAGGGTACGTTCTATCTATTTTTCTCCACTGCGACCCATCAGCGGGGTGTCTCAACATCGAGTCTTTCTTGCGTTCCTCTTTGTGCCATCGCATCAACTTAGCATTATCTTTATTTCTAAACAGACGCTTCAAACGTGGTATTATAGGCAAATACCACATGACCTTCGCAGGAACTCTCTTCCGGGGAGGCTCCTCCTCGACATCTCCAGGATCATCTTTTCTAATCTTGTAACGCAATGCACTGCATACGGGACATGCATCCAAATTCTCGTACTCGCCTCGGTAGAGGATGCAGTCGTTGGGGCATGCATGTATCTTTTGCACTTCCAGTCCCAAAGGGCAAACAAGTTGTTTGGCTTCATACGTTGTGGCAGGCAATTCATTGTCCTTAGGAAGCATTTTTTTAACAAGTTTGAGTAATTCACCAAATCCCTTGTCGGATACACCATTTGTCGCCTTCCATTGCAGCAACTCCAAGGTGGTGCCAAGTTTCTTAAATCCATTTTGACAATCTGGGTACAACAACTTATGGTGGTCCTCTAACAACTTCTGGAACTTCAACCTCTCCGTTTCACTCTCACAGTCTGCCTGCACATTGTGCAATGCTTGCCCCAGATCGTCGCTGGGATCATTTTCTGCTACATCTACTTCGGGCTCTTCCATGGGAATATCGTCATCGAATGCACCGATTCCAGCATTCCCGGGAAAGTGGTCGTCAAAATCTTCTTCTTCATTGTCTTCCATGGTAACCCCCTGTTCTCCGTGCTTCGTCCAACAAACATACTTTTTCATGAAACCATTTGCGAAAATGTGGCTGTGTAGGATTCTTGAAGATGAGTAATCCTTGTTATTGTTGCAATGAACACACGGGCAGCACATAAAACCATTCTGCTTGTTTGCCTCAGCCACAGACAAAAAATAATGCAGGCAATCAATGAATTCTTTCGAACGTCGGTCAGCATTGTACATCCATTGCCGGTCCATCTGCATTTTAAATAAATCGATTTGAATTCTTTACACGTATCGAATAAATAAAATATATCAAACCTAAATTAAACTAAATGTAACATAACATGAATAATTAAAAGATATGCAATATCTATCATACATCTTGATTAATTAAAAGGGGTACTTAATCCATTACAGAACTTAACAAAGGAGTACTATACATGAAATTTAAAAATTCGGTCAACAACACATAGGTTTTCAACCGTCCTTGCGTTGGAACGCAGAATGTTCTAACGGATTTCTTGCTGGCGCAGAATAAGATGGCGGAGCTGAAACCTCCGAGTTTGGTGGTGACGAACCGTAACGCCGCAATAAATCCTCAAGATCAAACGGAGGTTCCTCGCCCCTTGCCATGCATTCTCTATATTCTTTTTCCAAATAACGGAGCGCTGCCCTATGAAAAGCACTAGGTTTTTTGGACCGACGACCTACTCGAGTTGTGCCCTTCTCTCCAGAAGGACAACGATCACCCCCACCGGCGCCACTCCCTCCAGCTGTTGAAGCCATATTTTACTGAAAAATACCTTTATTTTCCACAAAATTATAAATTCTTACCATTACAAAGCAAAAATTATTTACTATTACAATTACAATGATCAGATTAATAACTCTTGCAAATAACAATGAAATAATATAAAAAAAAGACGAAATGTATCATTAATCCTCAAGAAATCTCTAATTAATTGAAAGAAATCTCTATAACTTCTAATTACTTTGACACCCTTCAGTTCCAGGAGTACACTCTTTTCAATATCCAGAAACCCTCTAGAAGAAAAATAAACCTTTATTTCTGAAAATGTATATGTCAGTAACCTCAACCCTGCGGTGATGACACTGCCTTTCGGGGGGACACGGTGCGGTACAAGGATGTCACCAATCGGCTAGTCGCAGCACCAACATTTACGATTAATAGGCACAGCACTTGGCACAGGCAGCATGCTCGTTCATATGCTCTCAGTACAACAACGGCATGCTGACTGCGTCAAATGCTGTCTTCTTATCAATCGGAAGTGCTGGTGATGCGACCAACCGATTTGCGACGTCCTTATAGCGCATCGTGTATCCCTGAAAGGTAGTGCCATCACCGTTGGATGGAGATTAACGACGTATACTTGTTTCGAAATAAAGATTTTTTTAGCTTCTAGATGGTTTCAATGTGAGCCTGATTAAATACATCACTAGAGTGTCAAAATAATCCATTCATAATACAAAAAATTCTATAATATACTCATTTCATTAATTCATTCACGAATAAAAAAATCAACTATCCACAATATGGTCATATATACAAGTACATCACATGAAGTATCTACACTCATTCTAAAAATTTCTACTATCCATATACTCATCTAAATCTAAAAGAAAATTACGC
This sequence comes from Panicum virgatum, assembly GCF_016808335.1. Taxonomy (NCBI): domain Eukaryota; kingdom Viridiplantae; phylum Streptophyta; class Magnoliopsida; order Poales; family Poaceae; genus Panicum; species Panicum virgatum. The sequence continues at coordinate 31,235,697 of NC_053151.1, read as the reverse complement.
CTACATATGCAATCTAGCTAGCAAAATAATGTCCAAGAAATGAGCTAGCTACACATTTTCTCTATTTCTAAAGTATGAAATGAGCTATACAAGCCAAGGAAGAAGAGAAAAACAAGCCCCAAACCTTTAGAGCAGATGGATGGACGGGGAATCAAAGATCTTCACAAATGTGGTGAAGAAATGAGCAAAACTCCTCTATCCCGAGCCAAGAACAGAGAAAACAAGTGAGCTGAATGGCTCGGGCGGGGGGAGAGGGAAGGGGATAAGGGGCGCAAGGCCTTTTGTCCCGGTTGGAGGCACGAACCGGGACAAAAGGGGGGACTTTTGTCCCGGTTGGTGGTTCCAACCGGGACAAAAGGCTACGCGGGCCTTTTGTCCCGGTTGGAACCACCAACCGGGACAAAAGGATCCCATTTTGTCCTGGTTGGTGTCTCCAACCGGGACAAAAGGCCCCCGTCCCCCCCGCTGGCCCGGCTAGCCGTTGGACCCGGGACAAAAGCCACCTATTGTCCCGGGCCCAAAGGCTGCCGGGACAAATGGCCAGGAACAAAGGCCTGTTTTGTAGTAGTGACAAGACATTGTAATCGTAGAACTGTGATAATCGTACGACATTGTAGTGTACAAATCCCGGCCATTACTTGCGAGTTGCGACCACTCCATCGCATCAAGTGATCAAACCATAACAAACATCGCATGGAGGTTCTTGTCAAGAGTTCCCTTCCTAAAAATTTTACACCCCGTTACATCAAAGAGATTCTTGTCAAGTAGTATTAAATAAAATCTAACAAAACTTTTTACACAGATGAGTTGTAAATTGTGAGATGAATCTAATGAGCTTATTTAATCCATAATTTGCAAGAGTGATACTACATGGATTAGTTAAGCTTATTAAATTCATCTCACGATTTACAATCCGTTCATAGGTCCTCTACAGGACGTGTTTGGTTTGGCCTGTAAAAAAATTCGCGAAAACTTTTTGTATTTTTGACCAGAAATTTAGAGTAGTAAATAAAGTCTAATTACAAAACCACCTCCCGTGTAAATCGCGAGACGAATCTAATGAGGCCTTTGACTGCGTGATTAGAGGGTGATTACTGTAGCATCAATGTAGCAAATTATCAATTAATTACCGTTATTATATTCGTCTCGAAAAGTTACACCCATCTCTGAAAAAATTTTATAAATAGATTTTATTTAGTACTCCATGTACATAGATGTCCAGGTACTCGGACAGTTTTTTTTTACTCAGACAGGCTTTGAATGAAGCCCCATGCATGCATGCAGCAGGTAGTATTTCAAACGGCCGGACGGTGCGGAATCCATTTTGGCAATCGCGCTAGTTCGCTATCCAACAATCAAATCAATCCGACCCCACAGCCCCCCCGCGAGATCCGGCGCGCGGGAGCGCGCTCTTTCTCTTTTCATGTTCGGTTTTTTGTTTGGCCTAGTTCGCCCTCCTGTTTATTTTTCTGCGGCCCATTTTATTGCTGCGGCTTATTGCTGCGGCATGGCCCGTCATTGATTCATTTTTTTCAGCCCATTACGTTGCTAGCGTCGTGACTGCTGGCCCAAGAAGTCAACCAAGGAAATAGAATCCTCTTCAGACGCGTCTTTAAAACCTTTTTAGCATCTACAAATAATATCCTCCCCCCCTCACCCTCTTTATCATGATGATCGTGGAGCAGTAAACGCAGATTATTTGGTCATGTGCTGTTCTGGATTTACCTTTGTCTTCTATTTTTCCCTTTTCCACCGGTTGTTCTTCAGATGAGATCCCTGTCGCTTATATGTCTGGGACATCGTCATGGATTTTTCTTCTATGCTTGTCTTCTTTTTTTGGTGCGGATGATGGATTATTTTGGCCAGGGAGATAGATGGCGGCGGCCGCCGGGGTGAGGGCTTCCAGCCCGATCTCATCTTCCCCCGACAGGCGGGAACTGGCAGTGGTGGGCCCTACGATGGCGCCCGCGTTCTGTTGTATACCGTGGATAGGATAATATTTTCGTGGGGCACAAATTGTATTCATAACTTTTTTTAACATGCACAAAAGTTATATGGCACAACTTTTCTAAAATTACGTTGATAACTTATACACAAGCTATATAACTTGTATTCTAATTTTTTGAAACTAAATTTTTGCATCATATATAAGTTAGTCGTATAAATTATACACTCACCATTTCTTATTATTTTTTAAAAAATTCTCCGCGCCTCCATTTATATATATTATGCATATAATTTCTTGTCAATATTTTTTTTGTTTTGTCTTCATTCGTTCTTCACCAAGACCATATACTTTTGTATAATAGTTTTTACTATATACTAAGGATGATCTGCCATACTGATTAGGATCAATCACGTCATACTGCCATTCTCGTCCTAATTGATTAGGGCCAATCTTTTTGAACAAGACACAATCATCCCAACTGGTTAGAGTCAATTTCGTTTAACTTCTTGCCATACTCGTCCTAACTGATTAGTGTCAGTCACGTCATACTCGGGCCAACGAGTTAGGGTGCTCTGGAATTTTTTTAGGGTTCGATTCCATGACCATATACTTTTGTATAATGGGTTTTTTACTATATACTAAGGATGACCTGCCATACTGATTAGGGTCAGTCACGTAATACTGTCATTCTCGTCCTAACTGGTTAGGGTCAGTCACGTCATATTGTCATACTCGACCCAATGAGTTAGGGTGCTCTGGATTTTTAAGGGTTCTACTCCATGACCATATACTTTTTGTATAACTATATACTAATGATGACATGCTATACTGATTAGGGTCAGTCACGTAGTACTGCGATTCTCATCCCAACTAGTTAGGGTCAGTCACGTAATACTGTCATTCTCGTCCTAACTGGTTAGGGTCAGTCACGTCATACTGCCATATTCGGCCCAACGAGTTAGGGTGCTCTGGATTTTTTTAGGATTCGACTCCATGATCATATACTTTTTGTATAATGGGTTTGTAAGGATCGATGGACCAAGAGAGGGGTGAATTGGGCCTTTTCAAATTTCTAAAATAAAGTAAAGCAACCTTAACCTATGCAATACTAGTAAGGCTCAATTCACCAACCGGCTAGCTAAGCAAACTACACAAGCTTACAAAGATACAACTAGATATGAAACTAAGCACGGTAGAGCTAAGCTATGATCTCTAAGGTCAAGCACATGAATAATTGCATAAAAGTAAGTGCTTGAAAGTAAAGAGTGGGCAAGAGACAACCGAATTTTTTTCCGTGGTGTCGATGTGTTGGCACACACCCCTAATCCACGTTGTGACACTCACTAAGAGTCTTGTCACCTCCCAAGTCACCGAGACGAGGGCGCTCACTAAGAGTCTCTGTTCACCATCCCGGCGTGGTGGAGCTCAAGCCACGTACAAACTTCTTCGGGCTCCCAAAATCGTTGGCAAGCTCCGAAAGAAACATCTTCAATCACCAAGATCGTCTAGGTGCTGCCAATCACCAAGAGTAACAAGCTCCTAAGCCTTCACTTGACCTACACTCAGTTGGCCCTAGCTCAAGCACACTTGCTACACTTGCAAAGGATGAATTCTTCAAGGTTGAAGCACAAACAAAGCACTAGATCTTCTCTCTTTTGCTCAAAGCACTTTCTCTTCTTCTCAAGGGTGGCCTCAGGTATTCAAGGTGTCAAAGGCAACTGAAATGAGCCAGGGGGTGCCCTTTTATAGAGTGGAGGAGGTCACATAGCCATTGGAAGTTTACTGCAGAAAAACCGTGACCACCGGAAGAACCGACGGGTGACAAAGTTGAGGCGTCGGTTCAACCGGTCTCTCTGTATCCGAATTGTAGCCATTGAGGTTCTGACACAGTATCCAGGCTTGCGTCATTACACCGGTGCATGCTCCGTAGGGGCATCGGTTCAACCGGTGCTGAAGAGGTTCACTGATCAACTCAAACAAACGTTCTAGAACATAGTACATTCAATGCACCGGTGCTTTGATTCTGAAGTGTCGGTTCAACCGGTGCTGAAGAGGAGTTGAGGTCCACCAAAACATACTCTCTGGAACAAAGTACTTCCATTGCACCGGTGCTTATCTTTTGACCATTGGTTCAACCGGTGCTATAGAGTTTTTGACTTATTCCTGCCTGCTTCCAGAGAAGATAGACCGACAGGGCATCGGTCCTTCCACCATGCATCGGATGCTCCGATACTAGGGCATCGGTTCAACCGGTGCTGCTGTTTTTCTTTGTTTTCAGCTGAATTGACTTGGATTTGAATGTAACTTCGATTGTTTCTTCTTCCAAGCGTTGTGTTAACTTCTATTGATCATCTTAGACTGTTTTTTAGTGAGTGTGCAAGATTTCTAAGGCCAACTCAATTTTGATCAAGCTACTAACTCATGAACCCCTCTTAATAGTACGATCAAGAACTAGAAACTGTAAAACCTAGCTAAATCAAGTGTCCTTCATCTCCTTGTGACACTTGATACTAGAAAGGTCCTTAATCTTTCAAATTGAGTCCTTGGCACGCATGATTGTTTCGAAATGAGGGGTCTCCTTCCATATTTCATATGAGACTAATCCAGTCATTGATTTTTTCTTTAAAACACACATTAGTCGCATGCGGTTGTCATTAATCACCGAAACTTACCATTAGCATCTATCGGCCTAGATGCGCTTCAGGGTTTTAACTATATACTAATAGTGACATGCTATACTGATTAGGGTCAGTCACGTAGTACTGCCATTCTCGTCCTAACTGGTTAGGGTCAGTCACGTAATATTGCCATTCTCGTCCTAACTGGTTAGGGTCAGTCACGTCATACTATCATACTCGGCCCAACGAGTTAGGGTGCTCTGGATTTTTAAGGGTTATACTCCATGACCATATACTTTTTGTTTAATGGATTTTAACTATATACTAATGATGACATGCTATACTGGTTAGGGTCAGTCACGTAATACTGCCATTCTCGTCCTAACTGGTTAGGGTCAGTCACGTCATGCTGTCATACTCGGCTCAACGAGTTAGGACATATTTGTTTACACGTATTTGCCACACCATGTATTCTGATATTTTCTTTCCAACATTACTTTACCATATGTGCCAAAGTATGTGTTTACTGTGTTTACTTTTGTGTTAACGGGATGCCCAACTCGGACATCATAAGTTATACACGGTATCAATACTTTACGTGGCACGACACAAATTATGCATAAGTTACATACTATACCAGTTTTTCAATATATTTTATCATACATAAAATTTCCAAATGCTTTCACAACTTTTCATGTACACAATTCAAATTTATGTGTACAAATTTTTCTTTTTCTTTTTTGTCATGAAAAATAAAATATTATTATGTAACAGTAAATTATGTATTATAACAAAGCAATTTTTTTATTCCACCAACTTTGCATATCATAAGTTATACAAGATACCAATAACTTATGCAGGACGACATAAGTTATGCACACAAGACAGCAAATTTGTCAATACATTTTATCATACATAACTTTTAACGCATCATAACTTTTATGTAGACAAACTTATGTATACAATTTTTCTTTTTCTTTTTGTCATAAAAATGAAAATATTATTGTATAATAGTAAATTATGTATACAAGATATTTTTATGCCCCCTAACTTGTACATCATTAGAACATCCAATTATGTAGCACGACATAAGTTATGCAGACAAGGCAGCAAATTTTTCAATACATTTTGTCATACATAACTTTTAACGCATCAAAACTTTTTATGGAGACAAACTTATGTAAGTATTTTATTTTTTGTCAGAAAAATGAAAATATTATTGTTTTATAGTATATTATGTATACAAGATATTCTTTTATGCCCCCCTAATTTGTACATCATTAGTTCGACAAGTTATGTAGGACGACATAACTTAAGTACACAAAGGTAGCTACCTTATGTACGTGTCATAAGTTATATGTCATACAAGTTTTCAATAGATTTTGTCATACATAACTTTTAACACATTATATTTTTGGTACTTTTTTGGTACTAATAATATCGTTTGTTTTTTGTTTTTCAGATATCCAAAGAAATGATGTATTCATGTTGGTGTTTCAAAAGCAAAGAACTGGCAGTCTACATCAACGAAACGGATTTAAATAATAAGCTTTTTTAGAATTACGTATTTTCTATGTGGTCTGCGTGTACTTATACATGACATTATCGCTATTACAAATTTTATTCTCATTAATATCATTTTTAACAAATTTTTACATTTTTTCCTGACATAATAATTTTTCATTTTTAATAGTTATAATTTTTTATTTACAAACTTTTATTAATTTGAAGGTAACTTTTATCTGACTCCCCCCACCCTAATATACTCCCTACATCCCAACGGTCCAAAAAAAAAAATGCGCCCTCATCTGTTGGCCCATAGTGGCATTTAGTGTGAGCGGCCCAAAAAAGAAAGAGAATTATCTCCACCCTCTTGGGCCGTCAGTCATATTCTGCGCGGGGCAATTGAAAATGGAAAGGGAATGTTCGCGAAGCCGAAAATGGAATATGCCGAGGTTGTTGGAAATCGCACGCTACTTACTGTCCTGGGGCGCGCGCGTTTTAGCATTGCCCACGGACGGTGCACGGTGCTCCTCCTTTTCGTGCACGATGATGCATGGTCGCTGACACCGTATCTCGTATCATCAAGCCCGGTCGTGCCGTTTCAGCGTGGGGGTACGCGGACAACACAGTACGCCGTGTCATCAGGGGCCAAAGTAAGCCGAATGAATGGAGGCGGCACTATGGGATGCCAGAGCCTACGGCAGAGGCATGCGGCCGCATGCAGGGGAGGGGGATACCGGAAACCACCAAGGGGAACGATCCAAAACGGGCGATCCACGACCTCTGCCTAGCGATCGCCATTTCCTGTGTGTGCTTATATTTTGGGACGAATGGCCAAACATGATCAACAGAAGTCAACAAATAATCAACAAATGCTTATATTTTGGGACGGAGGTGTCGGATCGCTTTCAAATCTCACACCTTTTCGCGGGGAGATACGCAAAAGATCTCGTCAGATCAGACGGATTTCGCTCGATGAATCAAACACGCCCTTGGCATGTCGTTGTGCCTTGAAATCAAGGTGCAATCTCGAACAAAGAAGAACAAAACAAGAGGTAACATAAAAAACGTCGCCCCACGATGCTTAACGAGGGCGTTTTGTTTGGGGACCAAAACCGTTGAAGAAACAATAAAAAACGGTGAAGAAAAAAAAAATGCAGCTTCACTAGGCGATTCGGTTTCTCTTAAAATGGCTCCGGCTCCTCCTAAGGTGCATGTCTACACGTCGCGGGATGCGCAGATCAATGGATCATCCGTCGCCGCCGCGCCGGGGCCGCTCCGATCGCTTTGACATGGCAGCCCGATCGAATTCGAATCCACGTGCTGCCTTTTTTTTTTCTCTCTCTCTCTCTAGTCCCCCGCCATATCCAGCAACGCCAGGGGGGTCGCCGTCGCCCGCTCCGGCGAATCGAACCGAATCGCCCCAGTTCGATCGCACCCCCAGTTCCAAACGCGGCGCTCTCTTTCTCCAGCAGCAGCCTCCAACGTAGGAGTGGAGTGGAGTGGTGTGCTGTGCTGTGCTGTGGAGAGATTCCCGACAGCCAAATCTAGAGGAAAAAGCAATTCCCCGTGCCCCGCTCTCCGGCGCCCCCCTCCTCTTCTTCTTCTTTGGGGGCTCTCTCTCCTCCCGCTGCCCCACCGTCTCCCGCTCCCACGCCCGCCTGTTGCCTGACACATGCTACAACCCCCCTGTCCTGGCGAGCCGTCAGAGGAGAGGATTGCCTCCTCCTCCTCGTCTCTCTCTCTCTCTCTCTCTCTCTCTCTCTCTCTCTCTCTCTCTCTCTCTCTCCTGCCTGGTCACCAGTGGCGTCACGCTTTATAAGAGCACCCGACCGGCAATCCTCTTCCTTGCCCACGCCACGAGTAGAAAGCTTTTGCCGCTGCCTGCGTCTGCTGCCGCGGTGCCGGTCGGAGAGGAAGATCAGAGGGACACTGCGGGGAGAGGCAGAGATGGCGATGGCAGTCGGAGGAGGAGGAGGAGGAGCGGAGGTAGGGGAGGGGGTGACGAGGGTGCTGCTGGTGGACGACTCCCCCGTCGACCGCCGGGTGGCGCAGCTCCTGCTCAGCAGCGACTCCTGCGCCGGCTCCTTCCACGGTCAGCCACCGCCGCTCTCACCTCGGTCCTTGCCCTGATTTCCTACCCTTGCGATTCATTCGCTCGCTCGCTCGCTCGCACTGCCAACTCGAACCATTCTTCCTCTGCTTCCCAACTCTGAATCCTGAAACTCCTATATGCTGCTGGCATGGCAATCGATCGCGTAGTTCGTGTCATTGGTTCATTTCTGAATTCCATCTGGTGTTGTCACTTTTAGCGTTCATTCATCGTGGTGCTTGCTGTCACTGCTGTTCTGCAAGACTCTAATAAACTTGTCCTGCAATTTCCCGTGCAGTCATCGCCGTCGACAGCGCCAAGAAGGCCATGGAGCTCCTCGGCCTCAAGGACGGCAAGGTAACAAACACGACCTGCCTCGCCATCGCCATCGATCGCCATGCTCAATTCAGGTTCACCACACGACAGTGTAGCAGCAAGCATAGCCGTAGTACTCCTACGATTACCAGCTTGCCGCATCCCGCCATTCCACCGGGGCATGGGCGCCTGCGCCACCTGTCGGCGACCCGCCGGCCGGCGCCGCGCCGTACCGTACGGGCCACGCGTCCGCGTGCGCGCATGCGCGCGTGACGGCTTCTGTTCTCCGCCCCTCTTTTGGAAGCAAAAGGTCGCCGCTTTTCATGGCGGCCAAAGGAAAAAAAAAGAAAAAGAAAATTAACCCTGCCGCCTCTCCCAGCCACAGACGACCGTAGCCTGAAGAAAGCTGCCTCTAGTTCACTGCTACTGCTGCTGCTCCCCTAACATAATGCCGCGCTTAAGATAGCATTAGTAACATAATGCCGCGCTTAAGATAGCATTAGTGGCTTGATGCTGCATTACAGGCAGTGGCACGGTTAAGTAGGACTCCACTGCTCATGCCCTGTAAAAGCTCAGCACAGTAGGGACAGCACAGTGTGGGTGTCTGCGCTGCACTCTGCAGTACAGACTCCAACGGAATCCTGTTCCTCACTGCCTTTTTTTATTTGTCCCCTTTCTTTTCGCTCCTCCTTTACCTTTATTTCTGTGCCTCCAACAGTTGTTTAATGTACCAGTAATACGTTTTGGCTAAGCTTAAGCTAAGCCGGTGGTGTCTTTGCAGGAGCAGGCCATCGACATGGTGCTCACCGACTACTGCATGCCCGAGATGACCGGATACGACCTGCTCAAGGCCGTCAAGGTACTGCGAAGCCAGTCACTGCATCTCTGCATTTCTGCCCGTGTATGCGTCTGCTCCGTTCCTGCATTTCATGTCAGTCTCACTCGCGCACGCTGCAAACCAAACTTGACAGGCGCTGAACCCCCTCAAGCCGATCCCGGTGATCGTCATGTCGTCTGAAGACGAGCCCCAGCGGATCAGCAGGTGAGCCTTGCACCTCCAATGTTTTCCTCTTTCCAGCATCAGTTCTTGTGCAAACTTAGAAAGAAAGAAAAAAAAAAAATGAAGGTGCCTTTGGTGAGGCTGAGGTCCTTATGAATGCCTGCAACAGTGATGCTATAGTAACTATCCTCTAATTATGGATTAATTAGCATCATTAGATTCGTCTCGCGATTTACAACCCATCTGTGTAAAAAAAAATTTATAAATAGACTTCATTTAGTACTTCAAATTAGTAAGATTCCATTGCAAATTTTGCGTTGGAACTAAACACGGCCTTCGCTCGGCACATTCAAGCACGATCTTGACCATCAATTGCGCGGCAGAATTGCAGTATGATCCTGCAGGCAATGCTGCAAGATTCTAACGAGTTTGTTTTTTCTTTTTCTTTTTGGCTCTGAAACAGATGCTTGAACGCTGGTGCTGAGGACTTCATCGTGAAGCCCCTGCGGAGAAAGGACGTGCAGCGCCTCAGGAACTGCTCCGCCGCCAGGTCCGGCAAGCTGGCCTCCCCGCCGTGCGAGTGCGACGCCGCGGCCAAGAGGAAGCCGCTGGTGCTGCCGCCGTCCGCCGCCGGGTCGCCGTCGGGACGGCGCGCGAACTTCGCCGGAGTCGCCATGGTACGCCTCAGATGCTTCGTCACAGGCTCACAGCACAAGAAAAGGATAATGAAAATTGAAAAAAAATAAATCCGTTTGCAGCGACGCTGATCGGTTTCGCTGATGGTTGTTGCCGTGTCTCTGTCCAGGTCCTGCACTCGTCGCGCGTGGAGCTCGCGCAGCACTTCCCGCTGCTGCTCAAGCTCGTCGTGCTGGCCTACGCCGTGCTGTGCGTGGGCGAGCTCCTGCACAGATGGTCGTCGCGCGGCGGCTGCTCGCTCGCCCTCTGGTGCGCCTGAGCAGCGACAACCCGGCAAGCCGCGGTGCAGGGCCCGCCCAACAGGAGACTGATGCAAACCCAGAGCTCTTCTCCTGCAGCCGCTGCTGCACCGATCGCCGGACGTTTTCAGGCTCCAACAGCCGCGGATATTTTAGCTAGCCTTTAGGTAGATTGTTTGCTTTGAGATTCTAACCGGGGTTTTGATGACGAGCCGGCCATGGCTGCTGCTGCTTCTTGGCCTTTGTTCGGTGGGAGAGACATGGGGAGGAGGAACCAACAACCCCTTGTATCCTTGTACAGAATCAAAATGCAATGCGTGATCGATCCGAGCAGGTACCTGGCGTCCTTTTTGGCCTGGATCTTGGGGCTGATACGCTGATGCGACGCCGGGGGGCGTCTTTTCCTGCCTTTTCGTCCTGGGTGATGGCAACTGCTCACCGGTTTTGTAGTTCAGAGTTCAGACCCGGATCCCATGAGAGAGGGCAACACAGGTTGACTAGATGTAGCACCAGATCCTTCTGATGGGGAAAGGTAGAAATACGTACCTCCCAAGTCCCAACTCGGTGACTATGATGTTTATTAAACATCATAGTCACCGAGTTGGGAAACATCATAGTCACCGAGTTGGGACTTGGGAGGTACGTATTTCTACCTTTCCCCATCAGTACTTCTGTAAGATTGAGCTGTGTAATTGTAGTACCCATAATTGGCTGGATGGAAAAAGCATACAAGTTATTGCACCAGAGGTAGCTGCTCTAGTGCCTAAAAGGAGGGCAAACAAACGGACTGTACTGGAAGCTCTTACAAATCAGAGGTGGCTGGAAGACATTCAAGGGCAGCTGTCAATTGATGCAGTGATGGAATACTTGGTTCTTTGGGATCTCATCGAAGGGGTGGTGCTGCAGCAAGACTCACCAGATCAGCACATCTGGAGGTTATCTTCTTCAGGACAATACACAGCCAAATCAGCCTATGATGCTCTATTTCAGGGTGCAATTTCTTTTGCACCTTATGAACGAATCTGGAAGTCCTGGGCCCCTCCCAAATGTCAGTTCTTCATGTGGTTAGTGGCTCACAGGCGTTGCTGGACAGCAGACCGCCTAGCCAGAAGAAATCTTCCCCACCCAGCACGCTGCCCACTTTGTGATCAAGTTGAAGAGGATATCCAGCATCTCCTGGTTGGATGTGTTTTTTGCCCGACAGTTTTGGTTTGACCTGCTCCGACAGGTCGGCCTAGCTGTTCTTGCCCCTCAACCTTGTGACACTTCCTTTGATGAATGGTGGTCAAAAGCTGATCAATCGGTCCCTGGTGACATGCGAAAAGGACTCAACTCACTGATCATCCTAGGAAGTTGGACCATTTGGAGGCATAGGAATGATTGTGTCTTTAATGGTGCTACACCCAGCATTGCTGCAGCCCTGGTCATGGCAAAGGATGAAGCCCATGGGTGTTGGCTAACCATTGACACTTTGGTCAGGTCTCAATTGTGTCTCTGGTACTCTGAACAGGAGGTGGTCCTGTGTTCTTTTGTTTTCCTTGTGCGTGTGTGTATGTGTGTGTTTCTGTGTGCGTTTTGAGTGTGTCTCTGTGTGAGTCTATGTAAGACTCTTCTTCTCCTTTTAATACAATGATGTGCAGTTCTCCTGCGTATTCGAGAAAAAATAATTGCAGTACCCTTCATTTCATTGTTCTACCTGTTATCCTCTAGTCTTCCTCTTGTTGAGGTGCCAGTATGCCTTCCTTGTATGGACCCGAATCACACTGGACCTTAATGACATGCTTAACATGACGGTTGCACCAACAAAGAGAACTAACTACAATAAGCTGGAAAAGCAAAAAAAAAAAAAAATCAGGCATCATGCAGCAATAAATGTAAGTGGGGAATCCAGCACATGTTTGCTAAGATGTTCAGATTGTAGTAACGAAAGCATCAACTGTACTCGGCGTGAGCACCAGCAGCAAACACATAGTAGCATTAGCTCCAGAACGTGAGACTGATGACAGGTAACAATTAATTCTTTGGTCTCCACGATTTCATTGGCGATGGTGCAGTACACAGGAGCACTCAGTCTGCAGCGCAGAGACGCATCAGCCATCATAACTTGACGCCATAACAGTGGAACTATTGAACCCAAAATAGGAGAAACAAGATTCACATTTAAGGATGCCAGATGTAGTGGTGCTTCAACAATCTGCAATGAGTTCGGCATTTGGACGGCAAAAGGTACGTTCATTAACAACTGATACTATGCAGATGGCAGACTGGCAACTGAGGATCCGAAAAGATTCTTGCCGGGCATCTAATAGTGACTCTACAAACTGGAATAACTTTGGAATAATCTCTACAAACTGGTTGAAAATATTCACACAAAATTACCTCAGCTATCTCACGTGCAAGAAAATTTCGAATAAGCAGATGCGAGTTGGATGTCACATCTGAACTACATGCTGTCTTAGAAACAGTTCAGACGTGGCACCTCAGAGACAATGATTTCAGATTTAGATCTCAAATATTTACATTCCAACTTTCCAAGCAATGTACAGATGTGGGGTTCTTTGACTTCAACAATATCAGCTCCTTGTAGAGACATGATGGGATCAGCCAGTATTCCTATTTTCCTATCGCTATATAACATTCTAGTTCTATGATGTATGCAGACCAGCTAGTCCTTTCAATGTTCTACTTGTTATCCTCTTGTTCAGGTGCAAGTTCTTTCAATATGTCATCCTTGTATGGACCAGAATCATGTAAGACCTTAATAACATGCTTAACCTGATATTTACACAAGAAAAGAGCATTATTCAGTAAAAGGCAGGAAGGCATGCAAAACATCTATCAGAATACGCTGTATTTTCATATTCTAAAACTTGTGGTCCGCGTGACATCAGATATATGCCATACTAGTAATATCAACATTTGCGCATCACTAGGAGGAAAAATATAACAAACCAACTAGCTACATTTTGAGCACCAGCAAACATTGATTTGCATTTAGCTCCAAAAAGTGTCTGACGATGGTAACAACAAATTATTTTCATACACAAAACTCATAGCTGTGCGACGTGTACAAATAGGGGGAGGAAAAAAGGGGATGCTATGCAAGTTTATTGGTAACGATGCTGTACACATTGCTACCTATTGACCCGAAAACAGGAAACCAAGTTTCACAGTTAAGGATGCAAGATGAAGTACTCAACCTGCAGTGAGTTTGCCATTTGGACGGCAAAAAGTACACTGATTAGCTAAAGATAATATGTACTCATATAGCAGCGTTGTAGATGCGAACATAAAAAGATTATTGCCAGGCATGCATAGTGGAACAGTGATACGGCAGTGCTGAACAGCACATGGTTTTGGCGGGAAACTGGTTGAAAGTATTGACACAAAAAATACCTGAGCTGTCTCACGTGTAAGAAAATTTCCAATAGCTGCACCAAAACCAGGATCTGAGAAGTAGTGGCAGCTGTAAGTTGTCACTGGGAGGTAACCACGCTGGATCTTGTGCTCTCCCTGAGCACCTGCCTCCACCTTACTCAGGTTTAATTCTATGGCTGCTTCAATTGCCTGGATCGAGCATTTCCATAAGAGAACTAAATAATGGCGTTTTCTGGATTATATTGTTCCAAGGACGTGCAAATTACCTGATAATAACAAGCTTCAAAATGCAAGTTGGGAAAATAAGCATTTGGCAAGCATCCCCATAGTCGACCAAACAGTGTATCACCTCCAATAAGGTTAAGAGCACCAGCAACAAGGTTATCGTCATTTTCAGCAACAATAAGCATCACATTGTCACCCATCTTTTCTCCTAAGAGATGAAAGAATTCCCTCGTCAAGTATGGTCTGCCCCAGCTGCAAAGAAAATTAAGCTATGAGGGGAAATACAGCAAGCAAATATTACTGCCAAACAAACTCCACACAATCCATACCTATCGAACAAAAGAAGTGCTACAAGGTGAGTAATTATGTTATGATTATTCTTAAAACTTCATCTCTTCCTATCCAGATAGAAGACTATGTGTTAGCTGTTACATGCAGCTTATCAGTAAGCTTCAAGCTCCAATACTTCTATCCCTTTCTTGCTCTTATTACTTTTAGGTCTTCTTAGTTATTAAACAGTAGCACACTCAAAATATTATTCCTTTAATGAAGTCATTCATGTCTAATAGAGTGGGCGAACAAGAATGGTGCCGGACTATGATATGTAGTAATGCTCACAGAAGATGGACAGACATTTCAAGAACCCCATGGGAATCATATAATGTTATGTATCAAATGAGGAATGCAGAACCAAACTGATTATCAGTTGTGTTACGGTAGAATTTATAGAATGTGTCCCAGTGGCTGCCCTGCAATGTGAATGAAAACAACTATAAGTTGCCCAGAAAGCAACAAAGATAATAAAATATTGGTGAAACAATCTGACGTGGGAAGGAAATGAATGGGGTGACAATAAATAACTATCTCTGTCTGATAATTACCTTTATTTCGTCTCCACGAAGTCGCTTCATTTGCAAATTTTGAGCAGGAATCTGGCAAGTTTTATAAACATTATCCTCAATTGTCAATCACATTTGAATCAACGAGTCAAAAAGGAGGAAAACCTTTTTGCGTTCTTGTCTGATATTCTTCCGTTTGGGCTGCTTCAAATTCATCAGAAACTCATCAAAACTGAAAGAAGGGGTTAACAGAAAGTATCAGACATATAGAGCTATTACAAGAAACTAGCTAACCAGAGCATGTACACTCAGAATGCAAAATCAATATATCAGAGCATATTCCATTAAAAAGGTCACAACATGGAAAGTCCACTGTTTTAAAATGGTGGTGCACGCATCTCTAGATATGTTTTAGCTTATATGTGTTCTCTTAGCTACAGCAATTTGATCAAGACAAGCATTTTATTTTGGTGCTCATACAGGAAGAAATTAATCAAAATAAGCAAATAAGAAATCATAGCCTACTAATCAGAATGCTAAAGTTCTCTGGTTTATTGTTATTTCAAGATAAACTAGTACATCAAATGACAGAGTATATAAACAACCGAGTGTCATGATTTTTATGAAACATGTGAGGTTAAGGAAAAGAAGAGAAAAATGACTGGACTTTAGTGTTATATGTACTCGAAACTGTAGATGCGCCCAAGCTGTGAGTTTGATTGTGGGTAGATCCATTAAACTTTCCTAAAAACTAAATGTTCCATCCAAGTATTAAAAGGGGCATTGGCCCCAAGTTACAGTATAATAAGGTTAGAACTTAGAAGTCCCACCTTCAAGCATTGAACCATCCAGAAGGAAATGCTAGTAATCACATCTTATATTAGCATACCTTTTGTAGTTCCGATTTCTCCAGTGATATTGCAACCCAATTCTTTGTAACAGCCCATTATCCTTCAGTTTGCTGAATTCACCTTCAGATGGAAAAGTAATATGCAATGATGACACATTCATCTGAAATGCAGCAGAAACCAAAAGATTTAATTAGTTCAATACGTCCAAAGGTTGTCTCCTCTAGAGCTAACAGAAGTTATTAATAAATGAACGTAGCAGGTCTAAAAAGTTATTGCTACGTTTTGATATGGCAGTTGATTCAGTAGTCGGCAACGGGGAGTCCATCCTATTTTGGACAGACCGCTGGCTGGGTGGTAGTACTCTGGCTGAATTGGCCCCCAATCTTTTGCAAGCTATACCAAGGAGGGTGTTTAAGTCAAGAACTGTAGCACAGGCTTTGCAGAATAGAGGTTGGGTTCGTGATATTAAGGGAGAACTTTCAGTTCAGGTCCTGATGGAGTATCTCCAGATCTGGGATCGAGTGGATGGGATTACACTACAGCAGGGTATCCCAGATCAATTTCGTTGGAAATTAACTCAGTCAGGATCTTATAGCAGCAAATCAGCTTACGCGGCCTGTTTCGTTAGTTCCATCAGGTTTCCTTCATGGAGGCGTATATGGAAGAGCTGGGCTCCGTTGCGCTGCAAATTCTTTCTTTGGCTTGCAATTAGACAACGTATTTGGACAGCGGATCGCCTCGCCAAAAGGGTCTGCCTCACCAACCTACTTGCCCACTATGTGACCAGGAACAAGAATCAGCCCAACACCTCCTGCTCACATGTGTGTTCACCCGTCAATGCTGATCGCTGATCTCCCAGCACCTAAACCTGGACATTCGAGGGCCGGCCACTTCGACAGTCAGTTTATCCACCTGGTGGTGTGCCGCTGTTAAGTCTGCGCCTAATGACTGTCATAAGGGCCTCAATTGCCTCATTGTTTTGGTCACTTGGGAAATCTGGAAGCACCGGAATGCTTGTGTGTTCGAGGGGGCTCAACCAAGTGTTCAGCCTCTCCTGAGTGTCTAGTGAGTGTGTTCTTTGGTGCTTGGCTGGGGCCTCCAAGCTCAACGAGCTCCTTGATAGGTCGCTGACCCCGGCCAATTAGGCTCTGGTGGGCGCTGGTCATGTTTTTGCCTTTACTGTAATAGTCTGTAAAGTGGTGTGAGTTGTAATGAGTACAGGGGTGCTCTAATCCCTGTACTCTTTCCTTTTTTTTCCTATCTTAAATGAAATGACGTGCAGTTCTCCTGCGCTGTTCGAGAAAAAAAGTTATTGCTACTTCACATATACAAAAACTTAAACCAGTAAACACCATCAAGAGAAATGATTCTAAAGAAAGCCATATCTTGAAAACTCTAATTAGTTCATCATAGACTTATTGCCAACAGACAAATTCAGTAATGACCTAGTGCTGATTTGGGAGCTTTGTAGCTGCAAGCAGACAACATAGTTCTTCTAGTTAAATGAAGCAGACTTGATATAAATTGTACATGTCAAGAAAAACAAAATGAGAAAAAATGAGTCAAGAATCAAGAAATGGTGATCCTAGAGGATATCACAACGCCATTTGAAATAAAGAGCTGATAGGCGGAAGCGGAATTGATTTTTTCTCGAACAGTGCAGGAGAACTGTGTGTCATTTCATTTAAGGAAGAAACAGGGGGGGGGGGGAGTGCAGAGGTTAGAGAACCTCAGCACTCAGTACAACTCACACCAACTAACTCGCCACTTAAAAAAGAAAACAACCCAAGAAAAAAGGGGGAAACGGTACTGATTAACAGCAGAACATACACATTATAAGATGTTTGTTATAATTCTTAGGCATCAAGCAAATTACTCCAAACCAATACTTGCAAAAAAAATTCTAACTTTGATACCTTGGTAGTCAGGCTCTTCAAACCTTTGACTAGTGCATCAAAAACTTGATCTCGGTATGGTGTACTTCGAAGTAATATTCTTTGGCCAGTTACTGGAGTAAATGGCACACAAGACTGTAGCTTTGGATAGTATTCAAGGCCATAGCTGTAGTAAGCTTCTGCCCATGACTGATCAAACACAAACTCTCCTCTAGAATGGCTGCAAGTTCACATTATTGTTGCTCAGCCATTGAATAAGATGAAAGGAGCATACCGTACACAGCAAGTAGGAAAACAAGAGATGATATTCTGTTAATGATGTTAAACCTTTTTAGGTACAGTGGAACAACACCTATAATATGTCCAGTCTCATCCCGTGCAACAACATGGAAAGGTAACCAACCTGTTTCCTGAAATTAGTCGAGGAGATAAGGTCTCAAGGAGGTTAAGAAGATAACAAAGTCTGCAACCATGCATACTAGTACATAACAAAAGCCACAGCTAATCATTGACTCTGTCCAATCTACAGGAGTCAATTTTACAAAGACAGTAACTTATTATGCATCACATCCAATCATGTGGGGGTCAGGCTAAGCACATAGAAAAAGCAACTCCATCGTCATAGGGAACGCATAAATCTGTGATTCATCAATATGTCTGGCGACATTGCAGCACAAATCTTGTCCGCTGTTCTGTTCTCAATTAAATGTGGCAAATATATTGTCAACAACAATGTGCACAGCATTGCAAATGTTTGTAGTTGGCTTGAGTGCTTAACAATTAAAACTGAAATGCCATTTTATGATTCAACAAGAAAACTAACCTACAGGACAAAGGAAAATACTCACATCAATGCTTCAATAAATTTACAAATGGGTTAGCACAGATATCACACTATGAGTGTGAGGTGTCCAACTTTCCATTCTCAGCAAGAAATCAACAGTAATGCTTAATGTGCATACCTTCACTGCAGAACCTGATTCCTCTAAGCTTGAGAGAAATGCATGGGTAAGGAAGGGGTTGAACTCTTCAGGACCAGCTGGATCACACGCACAGGCATCCCAATCTGCAGCAGGAATGTCCATGATAGAAGAAGCAACAGAAATAGACACCTCACGTGGTTTTGCACCTTCCTGAAACAAAGTAATGATTAAGGTAATCATGATTTAGGTGCATAGGTCCTGAAAACATATTTCACCCAAGAAACACAAAACACCTCTGAGGCTGACCCTGAGAGTGTATATGATTCAGCAGGAGGGATCAATTCACGTGTTGTCGTGTCTCCCCTAAACCACCCAAGCAGGGCATTGACCTTTAACCATGATGTTTGGTAGCCCAGTTTCAATGGTGGATGTCCCTGAAAACGAACATTGACGGAGTGAATAAACTTAATTTTTAGAATAAAATTTTGTAGCAGAATGAACAAACATTATACATAACAGAAGATAGGCAAAGGAAACTAAACAGATGCCAGAATGGGCATAAACCTTATCGTTAGTGACCAAACTCATTCATGAATAACCTGGGCAGTTTGCAGCATTAAGTGTAACACATGCTAAAGGCACACATGCAGTGTGATATATCCATTTCTCTCCTAATTATTGAAGTATGACCAAAACCTTAGAAATGGGCAAAATTATGGACCCACCATCAGTATATGCTACAATCAGATATCATGATTTCCGTGTATATCTTATAGCCAAATATTGGCGATCCAAACCATCAATTTGGCCCTGCAGTAAACACATTCACACATTTGATCCAAACTATTGCTACCATCTCAATCAACCTCCAAATCAAACACTCAGAGTGAGTATGTAATTCAACTCTACTAGATCCGGATAATTAGTACTAAACTAGTTCCCCTAAATGTTCCCATCGTCTCCCGCTTCTTCAGAACGAAGTGCAGCGTTCAAACCCTGCCGTGTTGGGCGCCCACTGGCCGCGGCGCTGGACGGAGATTCCATCAACGAAATTACAGAGTTCGACTATAGGATTACGCGACTCAACATAAAAGCCTAGGAATTCCTCTAAAAAAAGCCTAGGAATGAAAAGGACAAGGCCCCGGATGGAATCGGACCAAGTCACCACTCACAACACAGGCACGCGGCGCAGACGAATACTAGGCAAGTAGCAGTGCGGTCGCAAGGGCTGGCGACAGGGGGAGAATACGAGCACTCACACGGCGGCGGAGGCAAAGCCGGTGGCGTGGGGCGGAGGCCAGGACGGTGGGGGAAGGGTGCCGCGTCGCTGCCGCCGGGGAGGCCATCGCTTGCTTGCCCGCGCGCCGCCGGCTCACACGGTCACGCCAGCCTCCGAGCGGCGAGGAGACAGGCAGGCTTCGGCAGCGTGCGGTGTGACACTGACGCCTGGGTCCCGCAACCCAACTAACCGTGGCGTGGGTGTGGCGCTGCGGGCCTGTGGCCACGGGCATTTGAGAACCACGAGACTGCACAAACATGAAAGAGAGAATGAAAGCTTGCCGCGGCACCAAGGCCACAGAGGATCAGAGAGGGGTGTGCCGCAGAAACGACTGCCACGTGGCAAACTGTGCAGCGATGAAGTGCTCTGCTGCTTCTCTTTTTTGAACGAACGCCCACATACTGCGCTATTTTTATTAATATAATATAGAAGAAAATTACAAGTAAAAAATCCCGGCCGACCATTTACAGGAGAAAAAACAAAGCATGTACGAGAAAACAAAAAAGAAAAAAATACACAAAATCGAACGAGAACCTACGCACCCTCCAGCAGCGCAGAGAGATGCTTAGCTCCCGCAAAACCCCAAGTTCTGGCCTCTTCCTTGATCTTGAGCAGCATAATATGTACAGGCCGCTCCGCACGCTTGAAGGTTCTCGTATTGCGCTCAAGCCATAACTCCCAATTCACAAGAAGAAGGAGCGAGCGAAATCCGCTGCCCGGAACCCCCTCCAAGGTTCCCATGCTAAGCCACCAGTCTCTCACAGTGCCTGTAACCGGCCACCTTGAGGGGTCGGCTTGGGGGATGGAGGCCCAAACAGCAACTAGGCCCCAAAGACGCTTGGAGTAGCGACAAGCAACGAGGATATGATGCGCTGATTCCGGTCGGCTTCTGCACAGAGGGCATACCTCATTTCGCGGCAGATTTCGCGCAGCAAGCCTGTTCGTAGTCCACACTCTATTTCTGCTGCTTTTCTATCTTCTCGTTTCCATTTGGATTTCCTTTTCAAAGCTCCTCTCCATGCTTTTTTGATGAGAAATGCACGCTTGGAGCTTGGAGGACGAGAAATGCACGCTTGGAGCTTGGAGGACAGTTGCACTACATCGCCGTCAAATGTTAGAGCGGAGAAGGTGATCTGGAACTCTTGTGTCTATTGCCATACCGCAAAGAAGATAGAGCAGTTGCATACTTGTTACTTGCGACAATAGGTAATGTTTAATCTTTCAAAAAAAAGAAAGACAATAGGTAATGTTTACAAGCGCATAGCCTCAGGCTATAGAGTAACTAAATACTGGTTACAGACAATTACAATTGAATTCTGTGGTACAATGTTGCATGTCAATCTGTACGCTAGAACAGTTACAGAACATTACAAACGAATTATGTGTCTTTTCTCAAGTGACTACGAAATTACAGTTCAGTGAGACTAAATAACATCAACACATGTATAAATTTGCTAAATTCAAGATAAATAGACTATTGCTGGAATTTCTGCTATTCCCTCCTGCCATTCTAGGCACAACTTATGCATCATGTTACAATTGTACAAAATTCTGCAGGTTCACTGGCGGCGGAATTTGGGACGAACAGCAAAAACACCAGGCCTCAGCTCATCAAATCGATACCTGCAAGCACAGAAAGCTATCAATCATACATCCAGACTTGTGTGTTATACTTGGTTGTACAAATGGGATAGACTGTTACCCATTCTCAATAAGAAAGCTCCTAACTGCAACAGGCAGTGAAGCCTGCCCTTTGCTATGTTTGCCGATCCCTATGTAAAGCGCAAACAGAAATGAGTGCTCACCAAAGCTTGTGTGATAATAATGAAATGAGATCAAGTATTCTCTCTTCTATGCTGTTAAACAAACCAAATAAATACATTATTTGTAAGAGAGATACTCTCATCATCCATTAAACTACACATTGGCAGATCATAATTTCAAAGATAGTGGCAAGAAAATTATATGAACGTAAACAGTTGAATTTTTGATATGAAACCACCAACTATATGCAATAGCAAGCAATGCATAGAGGAACAACATATTACCTGTGATCACATGTAAAATAGCCTGCTTAGGTCTCTGTAACACTACCTTCTCAGCAGCAAGCTCAACATTTGAACCAGTGGTTGATTCCGAATATGCACCTTCCAAATTAGCTAAGTCCTCAGCTGAAGTTGAATTATTCCCAGTTTGCTGGAACTCTATCATGTGAAGATGCCTCTCCAATACTTCTACAGCCTCTGAGGCATGTAGACCATGCATGTCTATCTTCCAGATGTCATTATTACTATTTCTGAGACGAAATATTTCTTCTGCTGCCTTATTATTCAGTTTTTCAGCAGCCACCCGCTCTTCCTGAGCTCTGAGAGAAAGTTCCTTGGCAGCCGCATGATCACCTCTCAGGAATGCATTGCTAGCGGACTGGGAATGCCTTGTGGCAGCTCTGTGACCAAAAGGAAAGAAAGAGGTTCCTTATTTCACTTGAGAAGAGTTGACTTTGATCATCACAAAAACAAGTGTACAAACCTCTGCCATAAGAATGCAGTAAATAGTTTGAGGATATCCATTAGGCTTTAAATAAAAATATGGCCAACTTCAAATTCTTATTAGCCAAACAATTTTTAAAGACTCAAGTCAGCCCTATAATTCATGGTTCTCAAATTCTATCTAGAATACTTTACAAATTATTGACTCTGAATGCTCAAGCAAGTTTGTAATTATAAGAGTCACATATGCAGGTTCTATGGTTAACATGATCATCCTGACTCCTTGTGGAAAGAAAATGTAGATACACTTCTCCTATGCATAACCCAGATCATATTCTATGCTAAGTCAGACAACTTGACAAACCATGAGCAAAACAAGGACTTTTTAGCATACCTCATCATCTTCAATGCATCTTTCCGGTAGTTCAAGTAATCATCATCAAGCTCCTCCAATTCAGGCTCCAAGGGTATGGAGGACAAATTCATTGGCAGTGGCAACAAATGTGAGCTACCTGGCTTTCTATTGTCTGCTCTAGAATCTTCTGATGGTAAACTATGAGGTTTATTCATCTCAGCAGCAAGTTGGCCACATGTGCTGCCCTCTCCTGTCTGCAAGTCAGGAGAGACCATAGCTTTCAACAAATCAGATGCTTGGGTGACATCATTATTCACAGCAGCCAATACATCCTCGATTAAATTACTGTCAGCCCAACTATGAGCATCTTTCAACAGCTTATATTTATTATCAGATGCAGCACTTGCACCATGATTCACATTACCCACATGATCTCTTCCGCCCCCATTGCTAACAGCACCAAAATCAACACTAGGGCGAACCACTGAAGCAAAAGGCTTTGGTTTCAGCCCACTGTTTCCTGTAATGGAGCTGCTAGCAGAATTGGGAGCCCCAAAATCTGAGAGAGCCGGAAAAGAATCGCCCCCACCTTCATCCCCTCTGCCATCTGTGCTGCGCCACTTGCGATCAAACGCAGCCCACCCAGAGTTTGGGATCTTCTGTCTATGCATTTTGACTGTTGGACGCCTTCTTGAACAGTCTAATTTGTAAACTGAAGAAGGCCCCAATGTTATGATTGATATCACAAGGATGGATGCTGGGGCCTTCGGTTTATTTCCCACCACCAGTTGAGAAATCCACCAATGTTCTCCTATAACATAGGGAAAAAGGGTCAGCTCACTTAACCCAAGACAGGCTCCTCATAATGAGTAGGCTTAGAAGATTGAAAGCTGAAAAGAGACTAGTTACAATCAAGCTCCACTTCTATCTACCATGTTTGGATTAACCATTGTCACGACTATCAGGACTTGTTATCAGTATGATTCGGACAATCGGATTCATCTTTGTATGGTGGAGAAGCAATGGTGAAGTAGTTCGAATGGACAACCTACTACTGGTTGCAAAAGCCAACAGCAACCAAGCCAGCTTAACAGCAAGGCCATCAAAATTGACACGCACTGAACATCCCGATCCACCCCAGAAATTCCAAAAAGCACGTATCCGACCGAATCGAGTCAGTGAGCGTACCTGTCGGAGACCCGTTATTTGGAGGCGTTGACCCACAGCTCCCGGAACCACGGCGTGGCGGGGGCCGAGAAGGGCAGTCCGGTCGGGCGGGAGGTCGCTTCGAGCAGTGCTACGGCGGCGGCGGACTTGGTCCTTCCGAGATCCATCAACGGCGACAGAGTTTCCCGGCGAGCAGAGAGCAAAGGGGAATCGACTTTTTTTTCCCCTCTAGTTCTCCGCGCGGCGCGAAGGGGACGGCTGCGTGGGCGCAGAGGACGCTATTATAGCAGTGCGGCCGAACGGTCTTCCCCGCCCGGCCGACCCCGAGTTTGGTTGGTGACCTGTTCGGGCTCGGAATTTCGTGGACGGCGGCCAGGGGTATTTCCGGGGAAAAAAACGCGTGCCCTGCACGGCTGCAAGCCTGGACCCTTTCGTCGCATCTTCCCTTTCGGGGCATTGGCCGGCCAACGCTTCAGACTTGCTTCTCGAGAGCTTTGCTCTGCTCTTACCAAACATCCATCCAGCTCCTCCTCATGATGCAGCCTGCAGCAGTTAGTTCCTGCTTCCCCTTATCTGGGAGGATACGTGCAAACAGCAGTGCAGAACATTATGAGCAGCTATTGAGCGCCATACAGAAAAGTGACCAGAACTTGCCCTTTTGGCTTTGCTGTTTGAACTGGATCCAGCAATTGATGGTAAACTTGAGCAATTCGACCTTGGGCCTGAAGAAGCATATTGAGATGATAACCCTCTCCAATATGATCCTGAAAACGAGAACTCGGTTAGTTGGGTCAGGGATTTCCAGATCCTTCGGATTTGAGATTAGCAGCAGTGGAACCTGGAACGGATATGCAGCGCAGCAGAATAATAACGCAAAAATGACGCCATAGCACATATCCCCAAATTCAATAATCAGGAACCAATCCGCAACGAATTTTAAATCAGCTTCTTACCAAAATTGCAGGAAGTTCAGAGCCGTAGCAGGCACAGGATTCTGCATGCTTATTTCTCGAAAGTGGCTTTCTGGACCAATTGGATAAAGTTTCCTATTCAAACTTCACTCACGTGAAGGCTCAAGCAGCGGAACTGGCAACATGTACGATGAAAAATTTAGATCTGGAAGACAAACAATAGAACGTGGACAATTAATGGTCACCATGAGCATTATGTGGAAAAGATAATTATAATCATTGGTTCAAGCCTAAATGCTTTTTTACCTTCAGGTATTTGTTCAGAGTCTGCCTAAGGAAATGCTATTGACCGTGTTGACAGTTGACGCATTGCCAAGTGCCAATACCAACTGCTACACTAAACCTGTCCTCAACAAGGGGAGACGTGTGGACGTGTGTACTATATGATATCCTTATGAAGGGTAAAGAGGGTGGTGTTAATGACATGGGTTGTAATAGATCATCTTTTCTCCCTGATGAGGATACAATACCTGCTGCAACATATGAACCAAGCCATGATTTGGAAAAGGAGGAATCAACAGAAGACAGTGATGAAAATGGTGGTTTTGCAGACCAAGTTAACAAGATGTTCAAGGGTGGTGGTGGGCCATCTGGATCTAATGAAACTCATTGGTTGGTTACCAACCTTTCTGAGCAGGAAGTGGACTTGGTGAATCAGTATGCTTTTGACTTAGCCAAGGGGCAAAAATCGTCAGCCAAAATCTCTGAAATTCAGGTGGATAGTGATGGACCTGTTAATGTGAACATCAACTATGGGGAGGAAAAGGATATGAACTTGCTGGAGTTGGTGAATCCCTGTGATGAGCTCAGAAAACAGAGGGTTGACAGGAGGACTAGTGAAAGAATTCAGATGAACATGATGGAAAAGCTGAGTGGGAATCAAGACAAGAACAACAAGAAGAGGACTAATGAAGGTATTACTATCAATTCTTCTAATTCTTTTTCCATTCTTGGTCATGATGATATTATTGATAAAGGCATCCACATGGGAGTTAATTTGGGGAGTTGTGATTATGAATTGATTGACATGTTGAAAGACCTTGAAAATGCTAGGCTAGCTCTCCACGAAAAAATGAAAGCAACTGTAACTCCTGATTCTAATACTGACAAGGGCATGAATCTTTCCCAAAATGAACATGAAGATGATATAAATTTACTAGATTGGATGGAAGAAGGAAAATCTGAGGAGGATGATTTTGTCCTTGTCACACCTAAGAGACACAGAAAATCTGTGCAAAAACTGATTCTGTCAGGGAAGAAACAAAATAAGGGTAGAAACAAGGAAAATCCTTGTATGCAGCAGAAGAAGGGGCAGGCTGACATGGGAAACCCAATATCAGCCCCCCTATCCATCCTAAGAAAAATAAGAAGAAAAAATGAGAGGTCTTATCTGGAACTACAGAGGCATCAAAAAATCAGGTGTCTCTGCATTTCTCAATAATCTAATCTTTGAACACAAATTCTACTTTATTGGGTTGCAGGAGACGCAACAGGCTGATATCGATGACAAAACCATTAGACTCATCGACCCCGCTGGTAATTATCTTTGGAAATGGATTCCCTCCAAAGGCAAATCTGGGGGTATCCTTAGTGGTATTAACACTGACATATATGATGTTGGATCTTTTCATGAAGGCAAGTATATCTTACAGTTGAACATTTTTGACAGAGGAAGAAAATTGAAATGGAATTTCCTCAATGTATATGGTGCTCCCAAGGAGGAGAACAAGGTTGAATTCCTTACAGAACTAGCATCCTTTTGCAGTAAAAATAAAGGCCCCTATCTGGTGGGTGGGGATTTTAATATCCTAAGGTTTACATCTGAAAAAAATAAAGGTGGAGGTATACATAGACATTCTGGGGTTTTCAACTCCATCATTGCTGCTCAGGAGCTGATAGACATTCATATGGCAGGTGGAAAATTCACCTGGTCAAATAATCAAAATAATCCAACACTTGAAAGGCTGGACAGAATTCTAATAAGCAAAGATTGGGAGGATCTCTATCCTGGGGTGATGCTTTACAAACTTCCAAGGGAAGTTTCTGATCATAACCCTTTGATTTTGACTGATGGAGTCAGGAAACAGCTGAGCAAGCTTTCCTTTAGATTTGAGTTGTCGTGGATTAAACACCCTGATTTCCTTCATACAGTACAAAAACTATGGGAGAAACCATGCCATGCTAACTCTGCACTTGATACAATGCAAATCAAATTGAAAAGGTTCAAGCAGTTCTTCAAAGGGTGGGGGTTCAATGTGAGAGGGCAGCAGAAGAAAACCAAAAATGATATTCATAATGAGCTGATGGCTTTGGAGCTAGATGAAGAAGATGCCCATTTATCCCTGGAACAAATGCACATAAAAGTTTATTTGAGATCTGAGATGATGAAAATACTAGAACAAGAAGAATTGTATTGGTATAAAAGATCTCATGAGCAATGGTTGCATGAGGGCGATATGAATACAAAGTACTTTCAGAGAATTGCTAATGGTAGAAGGAGAAAAAATACTATCATCTCCCTCAAAAGCGATAATGGTATCATTGAAGGGGATGAGAATTTAATTAAACATGCCACAGACTACTACAAGATGTTATTTGGCCCAGCTCCCGGAAATGCCTTCCCACTTGATCCAAACCTGTGGGGAAGTGATGAGAAGGTGACTGAGGAAGAAAATGAGGAACTAATAAAACCTTTCTCTGAAGCAGAAGTGAAAGAGGCCCTCTTTCAAATGGAAAAAAACAAGGCTGCTGGCCCTGATTCCATCCCCATTGAATTCTATCAGAGTTGCTGGGACATTGTTAAAAATGACATCATAAATATCTTCCATGAGTTCCACTCTGGGGTTTTGGATGTCAGCAGAATTAACTATGTGATTATCACTCTTCTCCCCAAGATTCTAGAAGCTGAAAAAATTCAACAATTCAGACCAATATGTCTGTTGAATTGCCTCTACAAATTGATAACCAAAGTTCTGACTTTGAGATTAGAAAAAGTGGCTGACAAGAAGATTCTCAATACTCAGTCCGCTTTCTTAAAAGGGCGGAATATCATGAATGGTGTGTTGGCCTTGCACGAGATTCTTCATGAAACCAAAAGAAACAATGAAGTGGGGATTGTCTTGAAACTTGATTTTGAAAAAGCATATGATAAGGTCAGTTGGGCCTTTTTGCTTGATGTTCTGAAACTAAGTGGTTTCTCCAATACTTGGTGTTCGTGGATACAAAAAGTTGTGTCTGGAGGGACTGTGAGTGTTAAACTCAATGATGTGACAGGGCCTTATTTTGTTAGCTCCAAAGGAGTTAGGCAAGGGGACCCACTTTCCCCCATTCTATTCAACTTTGTTGCTGATTGTATGGCAAGAATGGTGAGGAAGGCTCAAAATGAAAGTCTAATTATGGGCCTGGCCAGCAACATTATACTCAAAGGGGTGGTTCTTCTCCAATATGCAGATGACACCATTGTGTGCTTACAAAATAATATTGATTATGCAAGAAACATGAAACTTTTGTTATACTTCTATGAAATGATGTCTGGTCTCAAAATTAATTTCTCCAAGAGTGAGGTGATTACTATACATGGTGATGACCAGCTGGATATGCTATATGCAGACTTGTTTAACTGTCAAATTGGCAGACTCCCCTTAAAATACCTGGGTGTACCTGTTAGTCCTGGGCGCCTACACATAAAAGACTGGCTTCCTTTGGTGGAAAAAAATGAGAAAAAGCTTGCCACCTGGAAGGGCAGTTCCATGTCTATTGCTGGTAGAGTGACTCTGATCAACTCTAGCCTTTCTAATGCCCTGATCTATCACATGTCAATGTTTCTACTACCTAAAACCATTGTGAAAAATTTGGATAAACAGAGAAGACGGTTCTTCTGGCAGGGTGGAGGGAGGAAAAGGAAATACCACCTGGTAAAATGGACTACAATTTGTAAAAGCAAGAAAAAAGGAGGTTTGGGTGTGAAAGATATATCAAAAATGAATATCAGTTTACTTTGCAAATGGTGGTGGAAACTGGAAATGGAAAATGGTCTGTGGCAAGACATTGTGAAAGCTAAATACCTTTCTAATGATCTGATTAGTAGTGCAAAATGGAGGTTGACTGATTCTCCAGTCTGGAAGGATCTGCTTCAAGTAAGAACTATCTACATGAGGGGGAGAGCCATTAAGAATGGGAATGGAACCAAGACCCTTTTTTGGAAGGACCCCTGGATTGACCCTAACCCACTCTGCTCAATGCATCCTGTCTTATTTGAGATGTGTACTGAAAAAGATATCTCTGTCCACAACTTTTTGCTGAGACATGGACATATTGATTTTCATAGATGGCTCTCACCCATTCTGTTTGAATAGTGGCTGGGGGTAGTGGACAGAGTCTACTCCTTCCCCTTTACTAATGAGAGTGATAGGATCATTTGGAAATGGAATAAGAAAAGTGGTCTTTTCACCACCAAGTCTACCTATGATTGGCTAACCAATGGAGATGCTGGGATGCATTTCCGACATATATGGAAGGCAAAAATTCCTTATAAGATCAAAATCTTTGTATGGCTGCTAGAGCAAAATGCTATACTCACTAAAGACAATATGATCAAACGAAACTGGGTTGGGGATTCCACCTGTTTTTTCTGCTCCTTGCCTGAAACTCGTGACCACCTCTTCTTTGAGTGTGTGGTAGCCAAAGTGGTTTGGGGGGTAATTGGCAGGTGTTTGGGAGCTAATAACACCCCACGGGGGCTCACTCAATATAAAGATTGGATTCGGAGGTGGATGCCGAGTGGTGGAACATTCCACACCTTTGGCCTTGCAGCGGTCTGCTGGGCTATTTGGAAATGTAGAAACAGGGCGTGTTTTGACAAAAAAATGATTAAAAACCCTGCTGAAATAATATTACATGCTGGCGCATATATGAATTATTGGGCAGGTCTCTACAATGCGGAGCTGAAAGGGATGCTGGAAGACGGTGTGAAGGTAATGCTCTCCTATGCGTACAGAGCTCTGTCGCGGCGAGGACAGACGAGGCCGCTGCTCCAACTGGCTGCTCCACCGGATGTCCACGACGATAGTGACAATGACAAGGACTGACTGAAGATGGAGAACAACGACTGGAAGAATGTCTGGAGATCTTCTGTAATCTTTTGATTTGCATGGCTGGAATGTCTACATGCGCCTCTGCTGTCTGTGCTGCCTTCTCTAGTTTCTAATGTTTGTAATGCACTAAGACCGTGTTAAACTCTGTCTGCAGTATGGGGCCTGGGAATCCTGGGTTCTCTGTCTGCCTGCCCCTTTCCTGTGCTTGAATCAAGTCAGGATAGGGGGCGTGTCTTCATGGACTTGTATTCTCACCCCTTTTCATCCCCTTGCTGAAGGGATCAAACGCTTGTATTTCCGTTCTAGTTAATGGAAATGGGGTAATAGCCTCGGTTCGAAAAAGAAAAAAATATGGTCGGAATGAAGGAAATGTCAACATGTTTTAACAGCAAGTCACAAGTTATATTTCCTATGAACCCCAGTTACCTTGAAAATCACTTTAGAACCTCATTTGTTAAAAAAAAAAATAGAACCTCATTCACCTTGGCCTCATTCACCAATGCATACAAAGGTCAACATGCTCAACAGCTCAAGAAACAAACTGAAAGCGCAGGTAAGCTTCTTTTACTCATTTTAAAAATGGAAACAAATCTCTCTCATGTTAAAGGTGTAAATCCTACTTCAATCACCATAATAGATTACCTTAGTAAGAGAGAAGGGATAGCCGGAAAAGATGACAGTAGGCCATATGAAGGATTTTAGTACAGGTATGAGCACAACGCTATGATGAGGTATTAGGTATAGGCCTATTGCAGTCAAGAGAAAAAGAACTTTATTTTACTTAGAGCAGAATACATTCTTGCCTCTGGATCTAAGTAAAATTAACAGCCAACCCTTACCACATATTTTAAAGTTATAAAAGATAACAAAATGCCAGAAACGAAATTCATGAATAAAATGAAAATCTATTATACCTAGGTTTACAAAGACAAAAAGAAGTGAAATCAAGATGGCATGGGATGCTATTAAATTACCATCTGCTAGGACATGAACATGCATACTGTTCTTGGACAGATCACAGCAATTGCCTTATAAGCAACTGAAGCTCAATAGACCTAACTGTAAATCCTCATCATTGGCTCTGTCAATAGGATGAATTTGTTAGTTTCACGCAGAACAACTGTATTGACAAAATATCAACATTAAGGCCTACAAATTATTAGTTTCACGCACAGATCAATAGCACCAGCAGTCAGGAGACAAGCTAGAATGCATCATACGCATCAATGCTACATGCTTAGGTTACTGCATACCTCAGTCAGACAAGCGCAGTTTCATCACTAATTTGCAGACAGGAAGTGGAAGCCTTGCAAACCCAAGTCACGGAGTCAGGCAAGTCAATGAGCACATCTTTGATAAAGAGCACTCCACTTCTAGTTTCTGCAACACTGCAACTGGAGGTCACATAGATTGTATCATTGCCATGTTCTGTGTCTGGGTATCTTTGATCTGCTGATACAAACATCCTAACATATCATAAATACAAGACCTATCTTGGTGCTTAACATCACTGGCTATGAATAAATGCCTGGTCTTCTCAACCTCAATCCAGCTGCATCCTGCAGGTTTCTTCATATCTTTGGACTTCATAAGTTTCCTGACATGCTCAACACCATCCCATTTCTCATCAGCTGCATAGATGTTTGACATAAGGATGTAGTTCCCAATGTTCCCAGCCTCCATAGTGAACAAGTGATCACCTGCAAGCTTGCCAAGTTCGATTTCTCCATGGACTCTGCATGCCCCTAGAAGGGAGCCCCATGCATTTGCATTGACTGCGTGAGGGGGCATATCCAAGGCAAACATATATGCATCTTGGAGACGTCCTCTACGGGCAAGAAGATCAACCATACATGCATAGTGTTCAGCTCTAGGCTCAATTCTGTGAATCTCTCTGATGGAATTGAAAATCTTGATTCCTGCATCAACAAGCCCAGCATGACTGCATGCTGACAGCAGTGTGGTGAGAACTACATGATCCGGCCTAATGCCAAGTTTAAGCATTTTAGAGAACAGCTCTACTGCCTCTTCTGCCATTCCATGCATCGCATAACATCCAATCATGGCAGTGAATGTGACAAGGTCCTTTTTTGGGCTGACTTTAAAGATGTTATATGCATTGGTTATGTTGCCGCACTTCGAGTACGCATCAAGAAGAGCCCCTTCAAGATGGATGTCTTCTAGGGATGATCTGAGCATGTAGGTATGGCATTGTCTCACAAGCTGTACAGAACACAAATGGATGCAAGCCTCAAGAATCCCTGTAATGCTGACAATATCAGGTTTCAATCCTTCAGACTGCAAGTGATTAAACAGACTGACAGCTTGATCATCCATGTCATTTTGTGCATACAATTGGATCATCAGATTCCATGAAGTCAAATCTTTCTCAGCCATATGGTTGAAGATCACCTCAGCATCCTCTATACAGTTATTCTTCATGCAGCAAGAAATCATTATATTGTCAGTTACAATATTCCGCCCAGCAAGGTTTCGGAAAAGTATACTTGCATCCTGTGAGTATCCACACTTCACATACGCATCCAGAATAGCATTCCCTACTGAAGTTTCACCTGTATAACCAACTCGTAGGGACCAGCCATGCACTTCACGAACCATCTTAATCCCACAGAAGGCACTCATGCGTACAACATTCAAGACTGTGACTGAGTCCCACTGATGGCACATTTCACCCAACAGTCCAAAGAACCCCTCAATATGCTGCTCACTGTTAGCACAAGCAGACAGAATTGCATTCCATGATATTAAATCTTTGTTCAGAATACCTGTGAAAGCACGGAAAGCGTCGTCAAACCTGTCACACTGGCTATAAAATGTGACGAGAGCATTCATTAAGGATGTTTCTTGTAGAAGCGCTGGCCTTCGAAAGATATAAGAGTGAACCCCAATCCCTGCTTTGACATCACGTAATTGAGCACAAGCAGTGAGCAGACTGATAAAAGAAACAGAATCGGGAGCAATTCCTGTGGACAGAAGCCCCTGAAATAGGTCTAGCGCCCTAGAGTGATACCCATTCATCACATATCCGGCAATAATGGTGTTCCAAGATACGATATCCCTCCCATCCATACTTGCAAACACAGACTCCAAAGCCTTCGTTTCAAACACTCTGGAATAATGTGTCATCAGTGCATTGCAAACAGAAATATCCATGTCCAAACCATGCCGGACCACGAAACCATGAACTTCTTTCCCATAATACCTCCCAAACTCTGTGAATGAGCACACGGGAAGAATGTTAACCACTGTTGAATAATTCGGAAGAAATCCCTGTGAGATCATCTGGCCAAACAGCCCAAGTGCCTCCTGAAATAACCCATTCTCTATGTACCCTGCAACGATTGAATTCCATGAAACAACATCCTTACAACCAATCGAAGAAAATGCTCTGCATGCGTCATCCATTGCCCTCCTTCCACCACACTTTGCATACATCGACACCAACGCATTTCCACACAGAGTATCTGATTCCAAGCCGGTTTTGACCACGTACCCATGGACGCTCCTGCCAGTCTGCAAACGCCTCCACTTGGCGCATGCCGGAACAACCACAGCCACCGTCACCGCGGTCGGCATGCTCTGCACCGCGCCGCAAGCGAGCATCGACCTGAACAGACGGACCGTGACGTGGAAGCGCCCGCCGCGAGAGGACGCGGCGATGAGGATGTTCCAGCACACGGCGTCGGGGAGCGCAATTTCGTCGAACACCAGGCGGGCGTCCGCGAGGCCCCCGGACCGCCCGTACATGTCCATGACCGCCTTCGCTACCGCCGCGCTGCTCGCCACGCGCCCGGCCTTAACGGCGAGCCCGTGGAGGCACCTCCCGATGGCGCGGGCGCGGGCGCCGTCCGGGACCGACGAGGCCGACCTGATCGCCGCGGCGAGCTCGAGCGCGCCCGGCCGGAGGCCCTCGCCGGGCGTGCACCCAAGGTGCTGCGCGGCGGGCACACCGAGCCCGGGCGGCGCGCCACCGAGCTGCCTGTGATCGGGAGCGGGCGCCGCCGCGTGGAGCGCGCGTCGCGCCGCCTTGCCGGAAGAAGCGTAGGCTGAGGCGGCTGCATAGCTCGTGCGGTTGAGGCGGGAACAGTGCGCGCGCATGGGAGGCTGAGGCGGCTCTCGTGGGAACGCGTCTGGCCGTCTGGGACTGGGAGGATTGGCCGGTGCGAAGTGAAGGAGCGCAGGTGCGCGCCGCGCGCGTGTGCAGAGGGAGGGCTCTCGCGGTCCCGCCTTGCGCGCACGAGACGCGGAGTACAGGGGGGCCAGCGGCAGATCGCCCGGGCGGCGGACACCGGGCAGCGTGCGCGGCGATGCAGGCACCTGCAATCCAACTATCCTTTTTCTAGAGCCTGTATTATGGTCGGCGTGGAGCCGGCTGGGTCCGACGTCGAGCAGAAGAGAGAGTACGAGCAGGCGAACACCCGCTGCAGCTATTGGTTGAGCAGCGGGGCCCACCACGATCCCGTCCGTCTCACAGCCAGCAGCCGGCGAAACCTATTAGTCTTAGTCTTGCTCTTAATCTTTACTGGCAAAGAGGCATGTGCCACGTGGAAAAGCAACCAAATCACAGCAATCTCATTAAGGCTAGAATGGTAAAAGTAAAAATAAAATCCATACCCTTTGATTTGTGCAATGATTGTCTAAGAGCAAGTATTACGATGGATGAATAGCTGGCTTATATCTACGTAGAGGAGAGACAAATAAAGAGAGAGAAGAGAACGGGCGACTCGTCATGCGCCGGCCGTAGTGGGCGAAGAGGCGCTCTGCATGTTCCGATTGGCTGACCAACAAACTTTGCATTTAATACCAACTAGATATGGTATAAGGTTATATTCTTTATTTTTTATTATAACTTTGTGCTTTTTAAGCTATGAGTAAAAATTATATTTTTTACATGTAATTAACGAGGTGATCCGCGCATTCGCACGACTAGTATTGATATTCTAAATATATCTTATATTTTATATTTAATTATTATTCATAAACTTAAATCTTTCTCATCACATGCTACTTGCTTCAGTAATCAAGAGTGCTTCTCTATTGCTAGTGCAGCGGTGCTTCCTTTTGCCTACATCTTTCTTTGTCAGTGATGTGGCCGAATGACAACCGCACAGACCTAATTATGTCACGACTGCCTATCTTCTCGATCTTATCTACTACCATTCATTGTAGTAGTAGTATGTTTCTTATCTGCCAGCCCTTACAGTAATGTTGTCCACTGCTCAGTTCAACAGACTCAGTTGTTCTTTTGCTAGTTTTCCTACTTTATGATCATATTGGTTGTCTGTTGCTACTATATTTAATTCAGTCGTCTGTTGCATGGCGTCATGCCTCCATGGCCTAGTTTCTTTTTGGGAACAATCAATCCGAATTTCTTGCTTTTTGGAAGCCAACAAATCTCCATAGTGCAGAGAACAGAATTCCGTTTAGAATTTCAGCAACCTATGTTCATGTTCAAGTCTGATAAGCTTACTATACCAGTCATGGCCTGATCGATATTGTTCTGGTTCCTGATCTGCTTGTGGTGTTAATTTTTTTGAGCTTGTGGTGTTAATTGTGAGGTGCGGTAGTGTCTTGCAGCAATATCGACAACAAACCTTTAGAGTAATGTCAAGGACCCTCCCTCAGCAAGGATAGGGATGCAGGAGGATTGCGAAAAAAATTAGGTTTGATGTGCAGTGTGTGGCCTTGTGCTTGCATTGGATTTGCGGACATGCACATTCAAACATCACCAGTAGGTAGTAGGTGATGGATAGTCTCCAGACTAGACGGAGGATGAAGAAGCTTGCGACACGGTACTTCCTTTGCTCTTAGCCTCCAACTCTGTGATCCTCATCGCTGACCCAACTTTGGTCACCCTTTCATCATGATCACTGCAGACCAGGTGGTAGTTTAATATAGTGCAAAGTCTAGAATTATCTTGCTTATTTTGACTAATAATAATATAATCGTGAAGATGCATTTGGGATTTTGGTAATATAATAAGATATACGTGTGGTAAAACATGTGAATTGTTTGTGCAGCTTGTATCCTGTAGGTATGCACGATATGTAGCTTGATATGCAAAACGATGGATATATTTATATTTATAAATAGAAATATATTTTAATGGTAACCTTGGGTAATTTATAAACATGTATATGTATATTTTAGTCTAGTTTTTTCATAATAGCAACGGTGGATAATTTTAATTTTTTTCCCGATTAACGTGGAAATTTCTAGGCGTGGAGGCTCTGTTTAATCACCGCAAAAGAAGCTAATGCTCAGACCCTGGAGCCGGACCTTGGACAATGAGGCGGTTGCGGAGCAGATGGGGCCAGACACACCCTGGTCATCAACATGAGCGCAGTTCTTGATGTTCACTGCCTGCAGCTTAGCACAGCACCGCCCGATCACCTTGAGACCCTCGTTGGCAACACCGGAGCATGCCTCGATGGTCAACGACTTCAGCTCCGGGCAACCCTGAGCGACGGCGATGAGGCCCTCCGTGACCAGCGGGCAGCCAGTGATGTCCAGACGCTCCAGCGCGTGGCACTCGGTGGCGATCTAGCGAGCCCAGCATCGATCACCTGCGGAACATCCCCCGCGTCCAGCGACGGCTCCTCCCTCCGCTTCTGCCGCTTGGGCGCCGCGGCCGTCACGGGCTTGTCGGCCGCCGCCGCGAACACGCGCTTCCGCGACCGGACACCGGAATAGAAATATATTTTAATGATAATGGTGGGTAATTTATAAATATATATAGGTATTTTAGTCTAATTTTTTTGTAATGGCAGTGATGGGTAATTTTAATTTTTCTTTTTTTTCAATTAATGTGAGAATTTCTAGGCCTTGAGAGCGAATGTGGAGGCTCCGTTTGTTGGCCAAATAATAAGATAACTAGGTGGGCCACTCGCGCATTTGCGCGGCTAGATATGTTATAAGGTTATATTCTTTATTTTTTATTGCAACTTTGTTCTTTTTAAGCTATGAGTAAAAACTATATTTTTACATGTAATTAGCGAGGTGACCCGCGCATTCGCACGGCTAGTATTGATATTCTAAATATATCTTATATTTTATATTTAATTATTACTCATAAACTTAAATCTTTCTCATCACATACTACTTGCTTCAGTAATTAAGAGTGCTTCTCTGCTGCTAGTGTAGTGGTGCTTCCTTTTGCCTACATCTTTCTTTGTCAGTGATGTGGCCGAATGACAACCGCACAGCCCTAATTATGTCACGACTGTCTATCTTCTCGATCTTATCTACTACCATTCGTTGTAGTAGTAGTATCATATTTCTTATCTGCCAGCCCTTGCAGTAATACTGTTCACTGCTCAGTTCAACAGACTCGGTTGTTCTTTTGCTAGTTTTCCTACTTTATGATCATATTGGTTGTCTGTTGCTACTATATTTAATTTCGTCGTCTGTTGCATGGCGTCATGCCTCCATGGTCTAGTTTCTTTTTGAGAACAATCAATCCAAATTTATTGCTTTTTGAAAGCCAACAAATCTCCAAAGTGCAGAGCGCAAAATTCCGTTCAGAATTTCAGCAACCTATGTTCATATTCAAGTCTAATGAGCTTACTATACCAATTATGACCTGATCGATATTGTTCTGGTTCCTGATCTGCTTGTGGTGTTAATTTTTTTGAGCTTGTGGTGTTAATTGTGAGGTGCGGTAGTGTCTTGCAGCAATGTCGGCAACAAACCTTTAGAGTGGTGTCAAGGACCCTCCCTCAGCAAGGATAGGGATGCAGGAGGATTGCGAAAAAGATTAGGTTTGATGTGCAGTGTGTGGCCTTGTGCTTGCATTGGATTTGCGGACATGCACATTCAAACATCACCAGTAGGTAGTAGGTGATGGGTAGTCTCCAGACTAGACGGAGGATGAAGAAGCTTGCGGCGCGGTACTTCCTTTGCTCTTAGCCTCCAACTCTGTGATCCTCATCGCTGACCCAACTTTGGTCACCCTTTCATCATGATCACTGCAGACCAGGTGGTAGTTTAATATAGTGCAAAGTCTAGAATTATCTTGCTTATTTTGACTAATAATAATATAATCGTGAAGATGCATTTGGGATTTTGGTAATATAATAAGATATATGTGTGGTAAAACATGTGAATTGTTTGTGCAGCTTGTATCCTGTAGGTATGCACGATATGTAGCTTGATATGCAAAACGATGGATAGATTTATATTTATAAATAGAAATATATTTTAATGGTAACCTTGCGTAATTTATAAACATGAATATGGATATTTTAGTCTAGTTTTTTCATAATAGCAACGGTGGATAATTTTAATTTTTTTCCCGATTAACGTGGAAATTTCTAGGCGTGGAGGCTCTGTTTAATCACCGCAAAAGAAGCTAATGCTCAGACCCTGGAGCCGGACCTTGGACAATGAGGCGGTTGCGGAGCAGATGGGGCCAGACACACCCTGGTCATCAACATGAGCGCAGTTCTTGATGTTCACTGCCTGCAGCTTAGCACAGCACCGCCCGATCGCCTTGAGACCCTCGTTGGCAACACCGGAGCATGCCTCGATGGTCAACGACTTCAGCTCCGGGCAACCCTGAGCGACGGCGATGAGGCCCTCCGTGACCAGCGGGCAGCCAGTGATGTCCAGACGCTCCAGCGCGTGGCACTCGGTGGCGATCTAGCGAGCCCAGCATCGATCACCTGCGGAACATCCCCCGCGTCCAGCGACGGCTCCTCCCTCCGCTTCTGCCGCTTGGGCGCCGCGGCCGTCACGGGCTTGTCGGCCGCCGCCGCGAACACGCGCTTCCGCGACCGGACACCGGAATAGAAATATATTTTAATGATAATGGTGGGTAATTTATAAATATATATAGGTATTTTAGTCTAATTTTTTTGTAATGGCAGTGATGGGTAATTTTAATTTTTCTTTTTTTTCAATTAATGTGAGAATTTCTAGGCCTTGAGAGCGAATGTGGAGGCTCCGTTTGTTGGCCAAATAATAAGATAACTAGGTGGGCCACTCGCGCATTTGCGCGGCTAGATATGTTATAAGGTTATATTCTTTATTTTTTATTGTAACTTTGTTCTTTTTAAGCTATGAGTAAAAACTATATTTTTACATGTAATTAGCGAGGTGACCCGCGCATTCGCACGGCTAGTATTGATATTCTAAATATATCTTATATTTTATATTTAATTATTACTCATAAACTTAAATCTTTCTCATCACATACTACTTGCTTCAGTAATTAAGAGTGCTTCTCTGCTGCTAGTGTAGTGGTGCTTCCTTTTGCCTACATCTTTCTTTGTCAGTGATGTGGCCGAATGACAACCGCACAGCCCTAATTATGTCACGACTGTCTATCTTCTCGATCTTATCTACTACCATTCGTTGTAGTAGTAGTATCATATTTCTTATCTGCCAGCCCTTGCAGTAATACTGTTCACTGCTCAGTTCAACAGACTCGGTTGTTCTTTTGCTAGTTTTCCTACTTTATGATCATATTGGTTGTCTGTTGCTACTATATTTAATTTCGTCGTCTGTTGCATGGCGTCATGCCTCCATGGTCTAGTTTCTTTTTGAGAACAATCAATCCAAATTTATTGCTTTTTGGAAGCCAACAAATCTCCAAAGTGCAGAGCGCAAAATTCCGTTCAGAATTTCAGCAACCTATGTTCATATTCAAGTCTAATGAGCTTACTATACCAATTATGACCTGATCGATATTGTTCTGGTTCCTGATCTGCTTGTGGTGTTAATTTTTTTGAGCTTGTGGTGTTAATTGTGAGGTGCGGTAGTGTCTTGCAGCAATGTCGGCAACAAACCTTTAGAGTGGTGTCAAGGACCCTCCCTCAGCAAGGATAGGGATGCAGGAGGATTGCGAAAAAGATTAGGTTTGATGTGCAGTGTGTGGCCTTGTGCTTGCATTGGATTTGCGGACATGCACATTCAAACATCACCAGTAGGTAGTAGGTGATGGGTAGTCTCCAGACTAGACGGAGGATGAAGAAGCTTGCGGCGCGGTACTTCCTTTGCTCTTAGCCTCCAACTCTGTGATCCTCATCGCTGACCCAACTTTGGTCACCCTTTCATCATGATCACTGCAGACCAGGTGGTAGTTTAATATAGTGCAAAGTCTAGAATTATCTTGCTTATTTTGACTAATAATAATATAATCGTGAAGATGCATTTGGGATTTTGGTAATATAATAAGATATACGTGTGGTAAAACATGTGAATTGTTTGTGCAGCTTGTATTCTGTAGGTATGCACGATATGTAGCTTGATATGCAAAACGATGGATAGATTTATATTTATAAATAGAAATATATTTTAATGGTAACCTTGGGTAATTTATAAACATGTATATAGATATTTTAGTCTAGTTTTTTCATAATAGCAACGGTGGATAATTTTAATTTTTTTCCCGATTAACGTGGAAATTTCTAGGCGTGGAGGCTCTGTTTAATCACCGCAAAAGAAGCTAATGCTCAGACCCTGGAGCCGGACCTTGGACAATGAGGCGGTTGCGGAGCAGATGGGGCCAGACACACCCTGGTCATCAACATGAGCGCAGTTCTTGATGTTCACTGCCTGCAGCTTAGCACAGCACCGCCCGATCGCCTTGAGACCCTCGTTGGCAACACCGGAGCATGCCTCGATGGTCAACGACTTCAGCTCCGGGCAACCCTGAGCGACGGCGATGAGGCCCTCCGTGACCAGCGGGCAGCCAGTGATGTCCAGACCAAGGTTAACCTAACCGGTGGGAACCGCTCCGGTTTGACCGGTTACCGGTCAAACCGGTCCGGTCCGGTTCCGGTTTCGGCCGGTACCCAACCGGCCAAAATTCAAATTTTAAATTTGAATTTAAAAAATGAAAAATTCTCAAAAAATTGCTAAAAATACTTCAAGGTGTGATGAATCTAATGGTGTCAAATTTTCTCAAAAATTCATTCATTTAGTATAGTTTGTGGGAATTTAAAGTTAAATCAAAAAAGAAAAAGAAAAAAAATGGGCCGGCCCATGAAGGCCCACCGATCAAACCGGTCAAACCGGCCGGTAAACCGGTCAAACCGGCCGGTAAACCGGTTGCACGGGAGCTTTTGAATTTCAAACCGGTCAAACCGACCGGTAAACCGGTAAAACCGGCCGGTAAACCGGTCAAACCGGCCGATAAACCGATCGAAACCGGTTGCATGGGAGTTTTTGAATTTATTTGAATTTGGATTTGAATTCAACCGGTTTCCACCGGTTACCGGCCTAACCGGTCCGGTAAACCGGTACCGGAGGGCGGCGGTTAGGCCGGTCCGGTCGGATTTTAAAACCCTGGTCCAGACGCTCCAGCGCGTGGCACTAGGTGGCGATCTAGCGAGCCCAGCATGCTCACCTGCGGAGAAATATATTTTAATAATATTGGTGGGTAATTTATAAACATATATATGTGTATTTTAGTTTAAAATTTTCGTAATGGCAGTGGTGAGTAATTTTTTTTTTTTCGATTAACGTGAGGATTTCTAGATTTTGGCTCGGTACTTCATTCACCATGAGATTCCGATACTGCCTAAATACAATGCCCAAATTTAAAAGAAATAGTAAAAAAATTGGAAAAGAAAGAGCTAGCTCCCGGTTCCAGATAGTTCATGTTAATTTGATAATGTGATTTACCTGGTCTAAAATGTTTATTTCTTCTCAATGGTCTCAGTGTTGCTCTCCAAGGATTGTATTTACATTTCTTCTCAATGGTCTCAGTGTTGCTCTCCAAGGATTATATTTACCTCTTTATAGGCAAAGCTCCTGGCACACGACAACTCCTACGAGCTACAGGAATATGTACAGTCAGGCAACAACGA
This sequence comes from Panicum virgatum, assembly GCF_016808335.1. Taxonomy (NCBI): domain Eukaryota; kingdom Viridiplantae; phylum Streptophyta; class Magnoliopsida; order Poales; family Poaceae; genus Panicum; species Panicum virgatum. The sequence goes on along the minus strand of NC_053151.1, from coordinate 31,193,987 downwards.
GGTTCTACTACATCTTGGTCAGTAATGCCTTCTCAATGGCAAGAGTACTCAGCTGCCTTGTGTGGGCCTTGCTAGAGATGTATGAATTCACTGACCTGCAACACTTTTTTTTATCTTTATAAACCAACTAGTACTACTACTAAAAAAAATTGCTTCCTCGCCACAAAATATTACCTTTACCTCAGTCAAAACAAAACAAGAAAAAAAACAATGGAGGACTTTATTGCTTGCAATCTTATGCTTATGCTGGCATTAAGCAGCACGCCCAGATTTGTCGATGGACTTAATGATACAATCTGTATCTAGAAGTAACAGCGAATAAACTGGGAAATGAAATCTTGGCATCTTTTCCCGCACCGTGGCCCAATCATTGAGTCTTGACGGCGCTCTTCAAGCTTGGGAACAGGCTGAAGATGAATAAGGAAGACACTGGATTAGTTCGAGTACGTATGAATATACCCTTAAAAAAAGAGTACGCATGAATATGTGGTCAATGTCCAGGTAGAGAAATGTTAATCTCTGGTTAAAAACTTGCAGTAATTTGTCACGCATACAGTCTCAAATGAGATTCGAGGTTTTTTGAAAGGAAATGAGATCGAAAATATATCCCAATCATGTACCCTAAAACTGGCGTTGTTGAATTCGTAATCAAAAGTATTTTGCTAGCAGCAACCTGGATTTAGAGATATTGACTTTCATGGTGCTTAAAAAGCAACGGTCAAAGGCTCAAACCTCAACGTGGATTGCAAACGAGCCTACTCGATGCTGGCGCGAACAGATTAAGCGGTCATTCAGTGCAAGGAATAAAATAGACTCACCAGCTGTCTTGAGGAAGCGCGTCGACGATGCACGGGCGGTAAGGAACCACGCCCTCGAGGCGGTCACCATCACCCGGCGAGCGGCGACATCACACGGCCCAGGTACTGCACCTTGCCGCTGCCGAGATCGTACGCCACGACGTGGAACGCGCGCCGGCGGCGAGGAAGATCACCTCCTTGTCCGGGTGGCAACCCAGGACCGAGAACGGGGACGGCGCACCGGCCCCGACGTCGAGCAGCTCGTGCTCGCCGACCTCCATGTCGAGCAGGCTGGCGTCGTCCCAGTTCCACGACCGTCGCCCGGAGCACCCATCTCCCGCGCCACCATCGGCAGCGGCTTCTTCGCCGTCCTCGTCGGAGAACCACACACACTTGCCGCCGCCGCGGCCAGTGGGTTCCTCCGCCGCGAGCGGGACGCAATTGGACGGCGCGTGGTGGAGCAGGTCCAGCATCCGCGCGTGCGCGGCGAGGTCCGTGTCGTGCGTCAGCGTCCACTCCAGCAGCGGCCCACCGCCGTCGCTCGCCGATTCGCGCAGCGCCCATGCTCTGACCCGGAGCGCGTCGACGCTGGCGTACCGCAGCAGCACCCCGCCCTCGGTGCTCGGGAAGATCGAGTCTACGGGGAGGCTCGACAAGACGTGCCCTGCGGCGTAGCGCTCTCCGTGCCCGGCGCCGGCGTCGGCCGGGAGTTTGACCATGTCGTAGGTCCCCTCCGACGAGCTGCGGAGCACCACCAGGATGCGCTTCTCGCAGTGCGCGTAGAGCGCGCCGCGCCAGTACACGGCCGACCGCCACGTCCGCACCCACGGGTCGCCCACCGCGCTCCGCCGGCGCCGCCGCATCACCCCGTCGTAGAGGCGGGGCGGGGCGCACCGGCCCGGCGCGAGTAGCCTCTTCGTCCACCGCTTGGTCGCCGACGAGAACACGAGCAAAGGCAGCAGCTTCTCCTCCTCGCCAGGCATCGACTCTTTCCCAAACGATTCCGGCACGAACATGCCCAGCGTCGCGCGCCCCTGCCTGGGAGCCTCGCCGGGGAGACCGGCGTCGCCGTTGCCCTGCCGAGGCGGCGGCACCGGGAGGAGGAGCACCTCGTAGTCCAGCGACACCGCCGGGTCGAATGCGAGGAACAGGCCCTCGTGCCCGCGCGGCCACCACGTCGGCGGGGGCGGCAGGCGCGCCAACCGCTCCGTGGTCGGGTTGCACACGAAGCCCGCCGCCCTGGGCACGTCCTGGAAGCAGAGCACGAGGCCGTTGCACTGGTGCCGCGCGGCGGCGTGCGCGGCCCGCAGGAAGGCGAGCCTGTCGGGCGCGGGAGCCCGCGAGGCCGGCGGGGGAAAGAAGCAGGGGCGGGCGCTCCTCCACGGCTTGACGCGGGCGACGGATAAGAAGCCCGGGAACGAGCGCGGGGGCAGCGCGTGCGGCAGGAGGAGGCCGCGGCCGCCGACGAGGGCGCGCCAGAGCGCGCACACGCACCGGCACCTGGCGAGGGAGTGCCCGCGGAGGCGGCGCAGGACCTCGTCAGCGAGGATGTCGCCGGGGAGGGCGTCGATGCCGGCGCCGGCCGTCGAGGACGGCCGCTGGATTTCGCCGCGGGACACGTGTCCGCGCGACCACGGCGCGCCCGTGCGCCTCCCGTTCCGCTCGCGGACGTGCATGTGCGTGGGACCTGCCGCATGCGGATGCTCCGGTTGGATGGACATCGAGCCCAGCGGTGAATCCTCGCTCCGGCTTGCAAAGGCGTTAGGCGTAAGCCTCGCCGTCAGGATTAGTAGCAACGGACGGATGGGATCGACTTCGACTTGGACACCACGCTACCACTGGAGACCGGTCGAGACCAAAGCGCGTACGAATCACCTCATCCGCCGGGACGAGTCGTGCCGGGTTGACATCAGCCTCGTGTCGTCCGGCAAACGAGGCGAGCCATCAATTCGATCAACACAAGTCCGATCGAGTCGTCACGTCACTGCAAGACGAAGGCGCAGCACAGTGTCTTGGCTCATGAAACGGCCCAACCCATAAACAAACTCGGCTCATACCGGCTACTCGGCCCAGCCCACGACGCACGCACACCACCGCACCGCCCTCGCCACACCTGCAGGCGGCAGCTGGCACCAACCCTATAAAAGCGGCCTTCTTCCCCACTCGCACCAGCTTTCTCCATCCAGAGCCTTCCTCCCTACCCAGCGCCGAGCCCTCCGCCCTCAAACCCTAGCGAGCGAGAGGCCCCCGCCCCCCACCGCCACCCATGGAGCGCCCCCTCCGCAGCCTCGCGCTGCTGCTCGGCCTCCTCGCCGTGGCCGCGGCGGCCGCCACGAGGGCCGGGGCGCAGCTGGCGTGCGAGCCCTCCAACCTCGCCACCCAGATCACGCTCTTCTGCATGCCCGACATGCCCACGGCGCCCTGCTGCGAGCCGGTCGTCGCCTCCGTCGACCTCGGAGGCGGCGTCCCCTGCCTCTGCCGCGTCGCCGCCCAGCCGCAGCTCGTCCTCGCCCGCCTCAACGCCTCCCACCTCCTCGCGCTCTACACCGCCTGCGGGGGGCTGCGCACCGGGGGCGCCCACCTCGCCGCCGCCTGCCAAGGTGCGTCTCTCTTTCTCTCTCTAGATCTGCTTGTGCGCGTGTGTTTGGAGAGACGGTGGTTTTGCGAGAGATGGGTGCGTGTGTTCTGCTGCTTTCTGGTCTGGCTCTGGAGCTGTTCGCGGTCGCGCTTTTCGGTGATGGTGTTTCATTCGTTGCGAGTTCTCGTCTACCGCAGTGGCGATGGACACGTACGTCCTGTTCCTGTTTGTTCGAACGTTTTTGCTTCGTTTTCCTCTCTTCCGGATTTTGGCTGTGTTTTCGGGTCACATGAGCGCTACTAGTATTTGGGGCATATTTCGGGTCAGATGTACCCGTGGCTCCGTATGCGCTCGCGTTTCCTGATCTCTCTGTGCCATGCCTTTCGTTTTGGTTTGGAAGCGAGCTCTCTGGGTTTCGAGGCGTTCGTTTCGATCTGTGTGGGTTCCTGATCAGTTCATGTCTCGCATCGATCTGTTCAACTGCTCGAAAGGAGACTAGAAATGCTGCGTTTCCTTTTTGCTTTTTCACCGCGACCGCTTCGCTTTTGCGTTTTTGTCTGCTTGTTCCGGCTGCCTGAAAAGGGTTGTTGCGTTTGAGCCTTCAGTTCTGATTTCTGAACAGAGAGAGAAACCGCCCTCTGGCCTCTGCAGCAGACAGCTGCACAGCCTGCAGCAGCGCTGCAGCCTCTCAGGCAAGACCGGCCCGTTTCAGTTTCTCCTGCCCGTTTGGTTTCTTGGCCCTCACGAAATGGCGCCGGGGCGCGCGCATGCCTTTTCTACCGAAAGACGATACTGCCCCTGCAATAAATATCTCATGCTTTTTTAGTGGAAATATTTTCTGTTGTTTACCTTTTGAATCTACGCATTATCGCAAAGTTTTGGACTAACGCCGTTAACCTCTCCTGTCCTCTTGCATGCAGGCCCGTCACCCCCCGCCACCGTCCCCGTCCCCGTCCCCGTCATCGCCCCGCTGCCCCCCGCGCCTCGCCACAAGCTGCCTGCACGTACGAACCCGCGCGCACCCGCTCTGCTCCTGCTACTTTCCGCTTTAACTTTTCGCGTGCTCTGTTTGATCGACGCGAGACATGAACTGATGCATGTGGTTTCTGCGTGTTTTTGTTGTGTTGTTGCGCAGACGGCGAGGCCCCTCCCCCTCCGCCGACGAGCGAGATGCCGTCGCCGCCTCCCCAGCAGCAGCCCGGTGGAACCGCCGCCCACGGCAAGGCCATCCCCGCCAGCCCGGCCGCCGCATCCTCGCCGCTGGCGCCGGCCGCCGCGCCCACCCCGCCGACCTCCGGCTCCGACAAGAGGCGCCGCCACTCGACCTCCTCGCTCGTCTTCATCGTCCTCTTCATCATCGTCGCCCTCGACTGATGAGCCAGCGGCGCCTCCCCGGCCGGGCCGCCAACCATCGCCGGTGCCTGACTTGAGGTCGTAGCGGCAGCAGCAAGTAGTACTACGTACTCGTCTTCTCGATTTTGCTTCAGCAGTAGTAGAGTAGTAACATTATCGGTAGCAGTAGTAGTGCCCTCTACGCAGTTCTGTTGCATCTTAGTAGTATCATTTGGGACTTCATCGGTGGAATCGCCAGAAGGGCGGACGTGATGGTTGTTCTAGCAGTAGCAGTAGTAGTACCCGTATGGTGATACCTGCAGTATGTTCTTCGTTCGTGTGCCTCCTCGGTCGCGTGTTTCTGCTGGGCGTCCACCGTGTCTTGATCGATCACTTGCCTGGGTGAAGTGACTCGAACAGAGGGCCACTGTGGTGGCCGGGGAGGAGAACACTGCCTTTTTCTTTTTTTTGTTACTCTTGTCTATGAAGTTGAACTATGCTTTGAATCTGATGAATGGTGATGGAATCTCAAATGGTTTGGCACTCTGGTCTGCCTTGTTAATTTTGCTTGCTGGTCTTGAGTTGCCGTGATATTTTGGTGTGCCTGATCATGCACGCTTCAGTGCTTCACCAACTAAAAAGAAGCTACTAATAAACGCGTTTCTCTCTATCAAATTAATAACTACGCAGAAAACAGTAGGATCACACTGCTCCAATCCGTGTTTTTGCCGTGTTTCCATACTCGCATCTGCATGTCGATCGAACGAAGTGCTGGTTCTCTCGTTGTATATGGGTTTCGATCGAACGAAGTGCTGTTTCCGATCTGTGTGGGCTTTTAGCCTTGCATGGCTCATGGGCCTCGTTTTCTGCTTTTATAACCGCACGTCCGCACCAGACGAGAAGCCGCAGAGTCTCTGGCTGTTGCTAGTTTATTTGCATGTCAATTTGTCATGCATGGAGTCCAGTGTCTGTTCTTTGCAACTAACCAATTATTCTGATTATTTTTTATCTTTTCCGAATGAACAGAGCGAAAGGCTGCTGGCTGGTTCGCGTGCGGCAGCGGTGGCAGCGCCGGGCACCGAGAACCGCGATGCGCCCATCTTCCCTCTCGATAGGGAGGTCTGCTTCCAACTTTTTTTTCCCCCGAAGTGCTTCCAACTGATGACAACGAGTCTTCAGTTCATGCTTCCCACGGATCGATTTCAGTAAGGATTTTGCTTCTGTCCTTAGTTAATGGCAGTTTTTTAGAATGGTGAACAGGTGATGATTCAGGTGGCGCAGCCTGTGTCTACCTCAGCGCTTATCGGGATATGCACGTGCTTCGTCCTATCCGTGCAGGCAATCAACGAGAAGACAGAGGCCCACGTGGCGCTGGTTATGAACTCGATTCTCTTTGCATACTTTCCGATCGGCTTGGCAGGTCTGCTAGTATCGGCTGCCGTCAAAACGAACCCCCAACTCGTCGGGATGAGCTCCGGATTCCTCCTCGCGGACTTCATGATCCCCTTGCTGATTGGTGCTGTGGTGATGGTCGTAAAGTCCGACGGAGATGCGTGGACAGTGGCGGCGGTCGCGGTGGTCACGGTGGTCATACTGGCGATCACTGTTTTCGCTTGGTCTAGGTTGTGCTGCTACCCAAAGGTGCATATGGATATTGTTTGGTCTAGTTTCGGGTTCATGTAACCACTATATTCGATTTGTTTGGATGCAACTTGTAGATTAATTGTTTCTGCTACTTAACAGTTTCTCCACTGCAGTCGTGGTAACAACAACGATTCTCATGCTGCTGATGACGCTACCAACGGATCAGTAAGTATCATACTCTGTGATTTTCCCATTGACTTTGCTTCATACATCTCTGCACCTGCTGACTCTGGTATCTCTACTCTCTAGTGCCCAGCATGCGGCGGCCCTCTCACCAGCCAGACGCACAGATCTCCTATCCAGTCAGCAGAAGGGGAGAACCAGGTCTTTATAATCCGCGTTACTTTAGTTTTTGGTTGGAATTGCTTAGCATGAGGCTGCTCATTGTCTGATCACTTATGTGGTATGCGTCGTGTGCATTTGCAGTGCGGCACCTGCGGTGGCGTTTCCCAGTCGTCTGATGTCTGAACGCATGGGAATAAGTGAAGCGTCCTCCAGTATGTCGTCTTGGCTCTATGGCAGCAGTAGAGTAGTATCATCAGTTATAGAACCTGTAGTAGTGTTGCATCTTAGTAGTATCATTGGTACTTGATCGGTGGAATCGCCAGAAGGGCGGACGTGGTGGTTGTTCTAGCAGTAGCAGTAGTAGTACCCGTATGATGATACCTGCAGTATGTTCTTCGTTCGTGTGCCTCCTCGGTCGCGTGTTTCTGCTGGGCGTCCACCGTGTCTTGATCGATCACTTGCCTGGGTGAAGTGACTCGAACAAGAGGGCCAATGTGGTGGCCGGGGAGAACACTGCCTTTTCTTTTTTTTTTGTTACTCTTGTCTATACAGTTGAACTATCTGATGAATGGTGATGGAATCTCAAATGTTTTGGTACTCTGGTGTGCCTTGTTAATTTTGCTTGCTGGTCTTGAGTTACCGTGATATTTTGTTGTGCCTGATCATGGTTCTGTAGGAGTAGACAATTTACATGCAAGTTATTGTTGGTTTTATCCGTTAAAAATGGTGTCTAGTTCTCTAATGGTTCACCCGCATGATGCTACTGCCTGTGGTTTCTGTTTGCGTTCGTGTGACTCTGCTGCGTTGTTTCTGCTTGCATCAACCGTGTCTTGATCGATCAGTTGCTTGGGTGAAGTGACTCAAACAAGAGAATCCAATGTGGTTGAGGCGAACACTACCTTTTTGGTTAATCCTGTCTCTGTAGTTGAACTATGTTTTCAGTCTGATGAATGGTGACGGAATCTTGGGTGGTATGGTCTGCCTTGTTAGTTTTCCTTGCTGATGATGAAAAACTTGGATGGGTGTGACATATTTGCTTTACTCTGCTGTTTCTGGTCCTTTTTTTAAGAGACTGTTTCTGTTGCTGTTTCTGGTCTTGGGTTGCTGTGATATTGTAGTGGAAGATTTCTACCTGAAATATTTGTGTGATCATTGTTATGTAGGAGGAGATGATTTACATGCAAGTTATTGCGTACATGTTGCTTAGTTCTTTAGGAGTAGCTTAATATTCCTGAGTGACTTTATTGGTGTATTTGTGGTGGACTGGTAATTGACTAATGGTTGTTGCCTATAGCTATGATATTGTCAGTATGAATCTCATATAGTATCATCTAAAATTTTGGAGTCTGAAAACCAAAATCTATTGTCTTCAACTAATCGCTGCTTAAGATTTAACTTTGCTGGCTGATGATAAGTTGGTGCTCACTGTGGTGTAGGAATTGCTTAATTTTAATGCATATTATTGTGTTAGTCAAGCTCCAAGTTTTTCTATAAGGTGTCTTGATTATGTCCGTAGGAATAATATGGCTCTGCATAATGGGACTGTGTTGGTGATGGCTGCTTTATCAGTAATGATCATAGCCAGGCCTACTTGTGAATCTGTCAGTTTCAGTCACATATGCGGATTGCCGAGTCCAATCTGAACTGCCTGTTTGAGAATTGAGACAGTCACTAATTTGAGGAAGCACGGCACCTCTTTCATGCCCTGTTCATCTACATTCAGGAGTCCAAACCATGTATGATGCAGTGCGACACCTGTCGGCATTGGGTGAAGCTGTTACCAAGATCACTAGACATTCTAACAGTCGCATTTCTAGTTCTGCACTTTCGAGTTTTTTGCTGTGTGTGAGCAGAGTATACTGCAACTGCTGCAATGATCAAGATGTGTTAGGGGTGGTTTATACTTGAACGGATGTACGCACTTGTCGAATTTAAGTTTGACTAGCTCCATGCTCATGCGTTGCTACCGGTCAAATAAATTCTCTCCATGACCACCAATTTTCATCGTATGAATATTTATCGCAACATCATGTAACAATAGATGCATATACTTTACCTTAAACGGTACAAATTATTGTTCTCAATAATAAAGGAGCGACAACTGGAAAATATGAAAGTAGAGCAAATGTTCTTTTTCTACCGCTGGATCAAGTAATGGGCGGCGCAACGTCATCATCTTCCTACAGCTTGACCTTGGCGTGCTGTCAGCGACAGCCTCCTTGCTGCCACATTGCATTGCTTCTCAGTTGTCACAATCATTTCCCAACACTTATGTCACACCACCTGCGATAGAGCCACCATGGGGTCAGAAAACAGGCAGGCAGGTCCTCAGGAACTGAATTTCTTATGCTAACACTACCAAACTTGCTTGTTCCCCTGATGCCACTTTATGTTGTGTCTAAAATGATTTAACGCACCAAGGCATAATATACCCTACAAATTAAAAGCTTTTTAATGCACGTGAAATATGGATGATGCAAAAGCGATTAACTGATCAGAATCTTGTGTGTTTGCATCACTCACTTAGTCAAAGGTATACAGGTGAGAGTTTTCATAAAAGCTACCAGACATTGCCTGAATCAGAAAACCCATGATGATGAACAACAATCAGCAACACAACAGAACACAGATAAATTCTGATGAATTGAACAGAAACAGTAAGTATATCACACCACAATATTAAAAAAACTAACTCTTACAGCACGACATGTTTTGGTTAGCAGCATTATTCACCTTTGTGGTGCTCAAAATGCATAAATATGAATTTCCTTAGGCCTGCTACTATAGATATTGAGTCAATTCTAATACATATATAAAATGATTCCTCAACAGTAGCTCTGCCTCAGCCCATTTTATACTTGGGCAAATGATCACTACCACAGAAGAAAATAGGCACCTGCCAAAGCAAAAGCAATATGTATGCAACATGAATCAAAACAAAAGAAATGAGTACTGGGTTGTGTGACTATCCAGGCACAACTCACTGTATGAAACTGCTTGAGCTTTTAGCAAGGAGCTTGCTCAAAATCCCAGTAACTACGCCTATCGGTTAAAAAATTGATGCTAATGCTGACACCAAATAAGAGTTTGGTAAAGGATAGATGCTGAAGATGTGAAGCCGAACACAAACCTGACCAGCACCAGCAGCACTCTAGGAGGACGTGGCCAAATACGTTCACAAAACTCCACCACTTTGGTGCATCATCAGCAAACTTTGTTAGAATATCCTCCAAAAAAGTAATATAATGCTACTGCAGGAATTGATCCTTCAGGTAGTAATGGAGCTTCATTTAGAAAATAATCATTCACAATAACTTACTGCATTTGAGCAATCTATGGGATGATCCAGGCATCACGCGCTAGGAAAGAATCAGTGAAACATCATATAGATGGCTAAAATTGTGCAATGGACAACCCAATCCTTAGTAAAACAATATGGTTAAACTGAGCATCAAGCTAAAGTAAAATAACTGAGTGTCAATTTGAAGTCAAATAACTAAGCATCTAAATATTTACGTAGTACATTAGTGCATACAGTTGCTACCACTGATTGATCAAATTGATAGGGCGCCATGGCACAAGCATCAATTGGCCACGTTGAAATATTTGCATAGGCCATACAGTACGTGGCTAGCACGATTTGTCATGGTGCTATTACAGGGACAGGCATGGAAGTATGCAGCTTCTGCAGACTGCAGGTTGATCAAGAAAAAGAAAGACGAACTGATATAAAGAGGAAGACATCAAAGATTCTGGCCAGTTGAAAATGAAACATTGTGTAAAAGTAGTAGTCATGGATCAGGATGCTGGCCGATTGAAAACAACACATGCTATATTAAAATGGATGCTGAATTGCTTATCAAGGTAGTACAATTTTGCTAGTATAGTTTCAATCAAACAGGCGGGCGCGAGGGGGGGGGGGGGGGGGTGTTGGTGGAGGAGGGGGATTGACAGAAATGAACCAATGGAGGAACAAACAGAGATGATAATGCAGCATAGGCTCTTACTCAAGTAATCAATATGGACAAAGAAACAAAATAACTGTAGGTTGGACACAATAAATCTGGCTTCCCATCTTCCAATAGATACTTCCATGTTGTTGCTGGCTCTCTGAGACGGGCAGACAGCCACAACCTTACTGAAGTTTATATTTTGTTCTAGGCTAATAGGCAACGAGAATCGAACTGACCAAGAAATCACTCTGAAAGACTATAACATTCACAAATAGGATAGGTTACAATCTGAAGAGTGAAGACAACATTAATTTTGTCCTAGCAAACAAAATAACATTGAACTTATCTGCAGATGAAAACTGGTAGTCCAATCACAAAGTTATTTCTTTGTTGTTTAGTTGTTCTGACACAAGCTTGTTGTTTGAGTACGGGGTTATGTGACAATCCAGGCACGGCTCACGTATGAATTCCATTCAGCTTTTAGCAAGGAGCTTGTTCAAAATCCCAGCAACAACTAATAAGAGTTTGGTAAGCATGCTGAGGTGAGGCCAAACACAAACTTTGTTAGATTATCCTCCAGAAAAGTAATACAATGCTACTGCAATTATAGCAAGTAGTATCATCCTACAATTATATCACCGCTTTAAGTTTCATGGACGCTACATAATAATGAAATCAAATTGTCTTAACAAAGACTCACAAACCTCAAATCCTTATCATCTGTTGTCACTTGTTTAACCTGGGGCACATCCAAACGCACAACATAATCACTCATTGGCTCGAAAGCAGCAGTATTGTCATCATCATCTTCAACAGTAGTATTTGACCTGAAATCCAGAGTAACGAAAAGTAAACATCATCAGTTATCCCTGAAGGCATGTGTGGGAAAGGGGGGCTGGAATCAAATCCTTATGATTTAGTTGAAATTCCTGAAAACCACACAGAAACAACTAAATTCCTTACTTCTTTAGAACCTCCAGCTTACGAAGGCGGATCTTCTCCAGGACAGATGAGATGGGCTTGCAAACTGGCTACACAATCGGCCTAAACGAAGCACTCCTCGTTTCTGCAGTGAACAAACATGAGAACACAAATCAGACCTCAACATCTAAATTCTAATGGATGGGCAATCGACATGTATACCTTGCAGCAACCTCTGTGACTCGGCGTGGATCGAATCAATCTGCGCCATCCAACTCTGATGGCTCTCTGTGGAGCTTCGTTTCGTCAGAGCTCTGATCGTGGCAGTTGCGACTGATATCCACCATTAGGGGCTCACTGTGGCCATTCTCCTCATCTTCACTGGAAGATGACATGACGATAGCTGGAGGAACTGAAAATGTCTGGTTGCTTGAAGGCAGCTTTGCTATTATGGACCCTCCAGATCTGATCTTGTATTCAACGGCTGAGCTTACCATTTGGATGCCACATCTCAGAAGTAAATCTCACTAATGGCGGGCTAGCTGTTGGGATAATTCTGGGGGAAGGTCATTATTGCATTGAAGTAGCCTCAGTCACTGCAAAAATAAAATCTTACACTTTTACATTCATGGAAACCCAGGAACTTTTTTCTTTCTCAAACAGGCAAATTCACAGCACGCATAAACCATCAGATAAGAGAGAGAATCACACATGCACACGCTCATATAAAATGACACGTGTGCGTGCATATACACGCACATGTGACACGCGCGCGTATACAATAAGTTTTGAAATTCACACACGCTAGCAGTAGCAAGAATTTTGTTCCATCATTGTTGAGTTTAAACTGGGAGAAAGGGGTAATGATAGGAATCGGATCCCTACCAAGACGTGGGCGCAGGTTGTATGCGTAAGAGGGAGGAGAGCGAAGGACGACGCACAGGTTGAGTATAAACTGGAAGGGCTGAGAGCCTGAGAAGGGGCGCGGTTGCGGCAGGGCTGCAGAGTAGAGGTGTGGCGGCGCTTGTTTCATGAGATCGCGAGGAGGCCAAGGTGGGGAGTAGATCGAAGGTGTGGCCACGTGCCTGTCCTCCTGTACGACGAGCCCCCGTGCACGCGGACGTGGCTCAGTGGCTGGACGGACACCCGCGGCGGCGGGGCATCAGCACCTCACGCAAGCGGACGGGGGTAGGCCTATAGCGGCGTCGCAGCAGCTGGTGCGGGGCCGACCCTCGCACCCGATGCAGCGGCTCCTCGGACGCGACGACGGGGGTGGAAGGTGCAGGGCCGGTCCTGTGGTTTAAGGGGCCCGGGGCGAAAACGGAAATCGAGGTTCTAAGAGCATCTCCGGCCGGAGGTACAAATCAAATTCTAATTTCTCCATTTGAAAGTCGGCCTGCAAAATTTAAGGTCCAAAGTCAGAACCTAGCGGGCCTCTCAAATATCGGTATACAAACGGCATGATCCATTATCAGGCCCAAAATTTACTGCCCGTAGCCGCCGCGCCGTCGCCCGGACTCCGTGCTGCTCGCCGCTATAGGCCTTCACGCCATCGACAAGCCTCCATGCTTGCCACGGCGGCTGGCAACCCGGAGTGCGGATCGTCAACATGAAGACGGAAAGCAGGAAAGCGAAGGCGGGAAATGATAGAGTAGCGTGTGCGTTTTGTGTATGTGGGCCTGCATGGCCAGAGAGTGAGGGAAACGGTGTATATCACCAAATCAATGTAACAGACTATGATGATTTTGGATTTGAACTCGGTTTTCTCGGGATAGGGTGTCCTCTGCCCGTCCCCGTATCTCTCCGTGCCTCTTGCATGCGTGCTCACGTCGACAGCGATCGCCGCCGGCCAAGGGTGTGTGACAAGTGGTATCAGATTCGCTCCTTCCTCGGCACCCCGCTGCTCTTCTTTCTCCTTCTTCCGCTCACTCGATTCGACCAGTTCCGTCGCCATGGCATACCAGGTCTGCTCCGCCGTACATCACTTCGATCTTGGTGTCCACGCCCCGCCCACCGACTCCCAGTCGGTGGCAGCCCTGCATATCGCCGATTAGCTGTTCCTGCGTCGTCGACCACCCAATTCGCGCCGCTTAGTGCTGTAGATAGGGCTCGAGGTTTCGGTAGGTTCCCCACTGCGCTGCGACGAACACTTTGTTGCTAGTTCGCAGGTTCTGGACGCGATTGCTGAATTCCTTCGACCGGATCGACATTGTGCAGGCCTCGTTGTTCGAGGTCTTTCCAAATCGAGCAGTGTCTCCATGTTTGAGGTGCAGTTGTAAGGAAAATGGCCTCTTTAAGCTATTGTTTTGTGATTTTGGTGATTGAGTAACAACGCAATCAACGGGACTAATGTGTTTGTCAAGTGAACAATTATAGATCCCATGGATGAAGCAAAAAGGCCAAGCAAAGCAAAACACGAAGAAAGAACTCAAAGATAGAATGAAATGGACGAGTTCTGCAAAACCCAGTTGCACCGGATGATCCGAAGCAAAGGCACCGGTGCATCCGGTCGTCATCAGATAAACCGACACTAGGGCATCAGAGCAATTCTGCCCGGATGTCGGGTCACGTGGGAGAAAACCAAGTGAAACCGGATGATCCGACGCTACCAAAGTTAGGGCATCGGTGTATTGCCCAGAGTATACATCAGAGAGCTTGTAGAGCGCACTAGAGCTAAGTCTACTGCATCAGATAAACCGAAGAGGCACCGGAGCAAGCGTCGGAGTAATGACGTCATCAGCAGCTGAAGATCCCTTCAGCACCGGAAGATCCGACGCCCACCGAATGAACCGACGCCACATCACCGGTTCATCTGGTAGCTCCTGCGGCATGTGTCAGAAGCCCAACGGCTACCTCAGGACACAGTGTGACCGGATGATCCGGTGCCTACCCGTCGGTTTATCCAACGCTACGCAGAAAAGCTGAGTAACGGCTCCCAACGGCTCTATTCACTTGGTGGCCTATATATGCCATCCCCCGGCCATTTGGAGTTTGCTGAAGTTCAAAGAAGTCACAAACACACCCAAGAACATCTACAAGCCATCCAATAGCTTAGCACTCATATCCTTAGCCCTTAGCACACCTTGAGAGTGTTGTGTAGAGGATTAGCTCTTAGTGAGTGAGATTGTAAGGCCAAGTGCCTTTGTGCTGAGGTTTTTTAGTGAACCAAAAGAAGATTTCGGTGCGACGGCACCTTGGAGCTTTGAAGGCTCGCCGGCACGTCATCGACCCTCCGACTTGGTGTGGAGCGGCAACGACAACCTTTGTGCGGGGACGTGGAGACCCCCATCCTTTGTGGAGAAGCTACTTAGTGGAACCCGGGGCCAATGTGACCGTGATTGTATTCATGGAAGAGACTTGGTAGCCGAGTAGCAATACTCTTAGTGAGTGCTACAACAACGTAGATGTAGGTGTGCTTTTGTGGCTTACCGAACCACGGGATAAACACCCGTGTCAAATGTTTGCTTTCTCCTATCTCTCTCTTTAAGCTTCCGCATTTCATACTAGCAATTTATGTGTCTTTACTTTCATAGAGTATTTTCTTAATAGGAAAGGCTATAGATTGCTAAACTCATTTGGAATAGGGGTTTCACACTAAAATAACCATAGTTGCACATCTAGATAGGTTGCTTAGTTTAATATTGTGCAAATAGTTGGAGCCATAGGTCTAAGGTTTTAGTTTGCCTAATTCACCCTATCTCCCTCTTAGGCTAGAGCGCGCTACCGGTCCTTTCAATTGGTATCAGAGCCGGGACTCACATCTCTCACAAAGAAAGCCAATTCCAATGACAATTTGTGTTTACCGGCTCACTCGATCGGTTAGGCTTCACCGCCTAGTGAGTTAACTCTTTTAAGGGAAGGGATGGATTCTCTAGGACTTCCTCCATATTTCGATGGTACGGACTTCCAACGATGGAAGATCTTAATGCAATCTCACCTCCAAGCAAAGGGCCTAAAATGTTTGGCGGATAACTAGTGAAGGAATGAAGGGCAATAGTCAACAAGAGAAGTAATATGATGCTATATCTAAATGTGCTATTCTAAACTCTCTTGTTGACAATGTGTTCAACCGTGTGTTTGCTTGTAAAAATGCTAAGGAATTATGGAAAACTATTAGTGAGAACCATGAAGGAACTAAAGATATTACAAATGAAAAATATCATATTCTCATTGATAAACTTAATAGTTTCAAGCAACTTGATCATGAAAATGCCGAAACTATGTACTCACGGTTGAATATTTTTGTGAAAGAGATTAATTCTTTAGATGTGAAGAAAATTGATGATTTGGAGCTCATTCACAAGATTCTTTATTCACTTCGAAGGCCGGAGTATGATTTGGTGATCACAATTCTTTATGAGAAAGAGATCAACACATTGACACCAAATGAAGCCCTCAACAAGTTGATCGCCCATGAGCTACGGCATGACATCAAGCCAAGAGCGCCACCTTCTTCACTAACTCGTAGCGCACTTGCATGCAAGCAAGTCAAGAAGTTGAAGAAAATGGCCATCAAAGATAGCTCAAGTGAAGAGAAAGAAGAGGAAGCATGCCAAAACTCTTCAAATGATGAAAAAGAGCCAATGGACCCCAACCTCTACGTACAAGTCAAGAAGATGAACAAATGCTTGCAAGAAATCAACTCTATGGGGTATATGGTCTTCCTCAAAGATGGGCCTCATCACCAACAAATGAAGGTTGAGAGAAGGTTCAAGAAGAAGAAGCAACAAAAGAAGGAGAAGAAGCCTCAACATGAATCATTTGCCATTTTTGGTGAATGGATTAGTGGTGGTGAAGAATCAAGTGCGAGCTCAAGTAATGAATCAAGTAAAAAATTCACCACCTGCACTAATATGGGATCATCATCAAATACTTGCCTTATGGCTAAAGGTATGGAGAGCGATGTAAGTGATGATGACTCCGATGCTCCTTCATATGAAGAACTTCTTGAACTATTTCATGAGCACCAAAAAGTAATTAAGAAACAATTAAATGAAATTGAAAATTTTAATACTCTTAATGATCTTAATGCTATCTTCGCTACAAACTATGAAAATTTGTTATGTAAATTCAAATTGCTTAGCGAAGAGCATGAAGAACTCAAGTTGAAAATTGAGAGCATTAATGACACTAACCATGCTTCAACTTCTTGCTTTGATAAACCTAATCCTTGCAATGAGAAATGCTTTGAGGATGTTGTTGTAGAATCTTATGATGATCTCATTGCCAAGAAAAATGATGAGCTTAAACAAGAAGTATAAAGACTCATGAAGAACTTGGCTAGGTTGAAGGGCAAAGGCATAGAGAGCAATGTCCAACCTTCTCAAGATATCCGTGAAGACATGGTGAAGAAGCTTGAGAAGGTGTCCATCGTGACTTGCTCAAAGTGCCATTATAAAGGCCATAAGTCTAATAAGTGTTCTCAACCAAGGAAGAAGTTTTCAGATGAGAAGAACAAGAAGAAGGTCACAATCAAGAGTTTTCTCATCTACACCAATCCCAACCAGAGGAACAAAAACCATAGCACGTCCTATGCGATAAAAAAAGACAAATGGCAAGATAGTTGCTCACAAGGTTGGGAAGCAAGAAAGGAGTTGGAATCACTCCATTTGGGTGCCTACGGATGTCATCACCAATATGAAGGGGCCTCAAATGGTGTGGGTTCCAAAGGAGACATGAAGCTCAAGGATGGCTTCGGGGGATTTGGAGGCTTGGCAACCTAGAAGATGAAGAATTCAAGCTAAAAAAGCCAAGCTCACATCTTGAACTTTTGTTGCCCAAGTCCCCCATAAAGTAATGGTAGCTAGATTTCAATTCAAGCATCATGTAGCTCCATTGCTCTTGCTAGGTTGTTTGTATTGCATTACCTAGTGTTATATATGGTGGGTTGCTTGTGTCATGATTCTAACCCATGAGCAACCTACATGGTTTGATAAGTCTGTAGAAAGCTACACAAAGTTACCCTTCATGGTACATGGACTTCATGAGGTATGTATTTCATTTGTGTACTATGAGCACAAGCTATAGGGTAAATTTCCCATTATTATCAATAACAATGTGCATACATTTGATTAGTGATTCAAACACTAAATGCACATATTTAGGGGGAGTTCATCCTATGATTTGTGATTTTGAGACTAATATGTTTACAAGATTATTCTTTGTAGTCTCATATTGAGCCATGGTCTATGGAACTAAATTCCATATCTAAGATCATAGGCTATGTGTTTAAAGTTCATCTTGATGTACCAAGTGTTCTTCAATTCAAAGACTTTCAATTAGTATTCAATTTCAATTGATATCATGACAAGTCACCTTCAAATTGGTACATGCAAGGTAACTACTAAACCCCCGGAGGTATGCATGGTCTATAACCCCTTCAATTGGTATTCTTGTCAATTATTTGTTATTTTAGGGCTACCTCTGTGCTAGTTTCGTGATTTTGTGATCCACCTTAGTAATCACTCAATTGGTATATTCATTGATATCATATAAATTGGATCATGATTCATGAAACTAACTCCATAGGCTACTAATTTTCCCTTTGAGCTATTTTGGTTTGCCAAGCCTTTTTAGGTGACTTGATTCCAAAGGGAGAGAATTTTGGATTAAAGCAAGGAGTAAATGAGTATCACCCAAATGGACAAGGAGTAAATGAGTATCACCCAAAAGGGGAGCAACTTTGATTCCAAAAGGGGAGAAAAGAAAAAAAAATGGGGAAAACAAATGGGGATAATGGATTTAGGGGGAGGCCAAGTCATCATTGGATGATGGTAAGCATCCAAGCAAGTGTAAGTGGTTTTCAATTATTTTCAATTGGTATCAATTTGTCAATTTTTATAAATTTATGCTTGCTTTGATTGTGTTGTCATCAATCACCAAAAATGAGGAGATTGTAAGAAAAATGGCCTCTTTAAGCCATTGTTTTGTGATTTTAGAGATTGAGTAACAACACAATCAATGGGACTAATGTGTTTGTCAAGTGAATAATTATAGATCCCATGGATGAAGCAAAAAGGCCAAGCAAAGCAAAACATGAAGAAAGAACTCAAAGATAGAATGAAATGGACGAGTTCTGCAAAACCCAGTTGCACCGGATGATCCGAAGCGAGGGCACCGGTGCATCAGGTCGTCATCGGATAAACCGATGCTATGGGGTTGGAGCAATTCTGCCCGGATGTCAGGTCACATGGGAGAAAACCAAGTGGAACCGGATGATCCGACGCTACCAAAGTTTGGGCGTCGGTGTATTGCCCAGAGTATACAACAGAGAGCTTGTAGAGCGCACTAGAGCCAAGTCTACTGCACCAGATAAACCGAAGAGGCACCGGAGCAAGCGTCGGAGTAATGACGTCATCAGCAGCTGAAGATCCCTACAGCACCGGAAGATCCGACGCCCCACCGGATGAACCGACGTCACATCACCGGTTCATCCGGTGCCTCCTGCGTCATGTGTCAGAAGCCCAACGGCTACCTCAGGACACAGTGTGACCGGATGATCCGGTGCCTACCCGTCGGTTTATCCGACGCTATGCAGAAAAACTGAGTAACAGCTCCTAACGGCTCTATTCACTTGATGACCTATATATATGCCATCATCCGGCCATTTGGAGTTTGCTGGAGTTCAATAAAGTCACAAACACACCCAAAAACATCTCCAAGCAATTCAAGAGCTTAGCACTCATATCCTTAGCCCTTAGCACACCTTGAGAGTATTGTGTAGAGGATTAGCTCTTAGTGAGTGAGATTGCAAGCCCAAGTGCCTTTGTGCCGAGGTTCTTTAGTGAACCAAAAGAAGATTTCGGTGCGCCGGCACCTTAGAGCTTTGAAGGCTCGCCGGCACGTCATCGACCATCCGACTTGGTGTGGAGCGGCGACGACAATTTTTATGCGGGGGACGTGGAGACTCCCATCCTTTGTGGAGAAGCTCCTTAGTGGAACTCGGGGCCAATGTGACCGTGATTGTGTTCACAGAAGAGACTTGGTGGCCGAGTAGCAATACTCTTAGTGAGTGCTACAACAACGTGGATGTAGGTGTGCTTTTGTGGCTAACCGAACCACGGGATAAACATCCGCGTCAAGAGTTTGGTTTCTTCTATCCCTCTTTTTAAGCTTCTGCATTTCATACTAGCAATTTGTGTGCCTTTACTTTCATAGAGTAGTTTCTTGATAGGAAAGACTATAAGTTGCTAAAATCTTTTGGGATAGGAGTTTCACACTAAAACAATCATAGTTGCACATCTAAATAGCTTGCTTAGTTTAATATTGTGCAAATAGTTGAAGCCATAAGTCTAAGGTTTTAGTTTGCTTAATTCACCCCCTTCCCTTCTTAGACTAGAGCGCGCTACCGGTCCTTTCAGCAGTCGCCACGTCCCCCCTAAGCCTTCAGTGCAGACCCAACTCCTGCTGACACGGATGGAGGAGCGTTTCACCCAGGACGATGAGCGCTGGGAGCAAGTCAATCTGAACTTCGATCTGCTGTTCGCCCGAGTGGACTCGATGGGAACCAATCAGCAACGGCTTGAAGCGCAGATGGATTCGGGCAACAAAGTCATGAAGCAGCTACTCCGCGATGAGCAACTTCTAGCCAATCAGATCGAGCTCACAGGTGAAGCGGTGGCCCAAATTTCTCTAAAATGAGTTAAATCATCTATTCTTTTTTTTCTTTTTATGCTTTTGGCTGCTGGAATCATATTTTGTATATCGATTCGTAGAAGACATAACTTTAATTAATATCGATTGTTCTAACATAAAAAATGAAAGAGCAAAATTACATGTAGTCTGTTAGGGAACTAAAAAACATCTATTCTATTTACCTCGAGCTGATCGCCTGATACGGTGATACCCCGATGGTCTGATCGATCGGTCTATTCCTCTACGGCTCTGCCTGGTGCTTGCCCCGAGGCTGTCGCCACTCGCCTGATGGCGTTGACGCTGGCTGGCGCCTAATGAGGCCGCCTTGGCCTTGCCGTGCGCCGTCTGGGACCCTTGGCCTCGCCGCCTCGGCGTTGTCGCATACTCGCGTTGAGCAGGAAGGGATGGTGTCACTGTGATTTGTGATTGATTTTAATGGTCAGGTGAAGAGTTTAGGGCGACAGCAAAGGCGAGAACAGCGGCAGGCAAATCGAGCTTTATTTTGGGCATTTGCACATTTGAGCCGGCAGGAAGGAGGAGGCAAAGAGGGCTGGACTGCTTAATGGGCCATTTGAAATCTGGGCCCCCAGAATTTTGGGGGCCCTATGCGGCCGCATGGGTCGCACCCCTTAGGGCCCGGGACTGTGTTAAAGGTTCACGAACCCGAAGATGAGCAGAGGAAGACGTCGCCATCACACAACCGATGGCGGCGCAGCTCTCCTGTGCGGTGGCGCCTCCTCTCGCGCGCCGTGACCAAGGTTTTAAATCGCCGGCTAAGACGTTTAGCGGCAGAGCTGCCGTTACGGCATTTAGCGGGCTATAGCCGGCATTTAGCGGGCTATAGCAGCCGGTTTTAGCGGGCTAAATGTCATAGCGTCTGGTCTTCCTAGAAGCTATAGCCGTCTATAGCGGAAGCTATAGCCGGCTATTTAAAACCTTGGCCATGACAGAGACTGGTCAGGCGTCAGCATCAACTCCAGGATCGCTTCGCCTCAGTTTAAGGGTGGTAAATGGCCTTAATTTTTTTGCCTAGATAATCTAAGAGTTGGGTCATAAAAATGTCAGGCTCTAATCTTATATAATTTGAAGCTAAAAAATTAAGCGCCAACTAGAATTGTGAAGAGAGCATTAGGGCCATAGCCCATTACCATTTACCACCCCTACCTCCATTGCGCTACCTCTAAGCATTGTCCTTCTTCAATAGGTTGAGATAATTTATGTAGGTTTCTTAGAAATAATGTTTAGATCGTTTGACAAGGTATTTTTATTCTTCTCATGTGCATATTTTATTTTTTTTCAGATACATCTATATTAGTAGCATAATCATAGTAACATCTTAACATATACGAATATAGCATAATTCGAATATTTACACCTACCGGGCCCGGTCCGCAGAGAGTTTTAACCGCATGGCGGGGTACATCCGAAGGCGAAACGGCGTCGTACGTGCAGCGGGCAAGGATCGTGGCTCTCGACTCGTCGTGTGTCCGTGTCCGTCTCTCCCCCGCCGCCGCAACCCTCTTTCCCAGATTCCGGCAAAGCGAGAAGAAACCAGCAAGCAGGCCCAATAATCCTAACCCCGGCTTGGGATTTCGATTTCGAGCGAGGTGACGGCGCTCGCCATGGGAGGGAAAGTCGCTGGGGCAAACGTGAACGTGACCACGGCGGCGGCGGCGGCGCCAAAACCCGTCACCAACCCTGAAGTGGCCCGGCAGATCACGAACGCCTTCGTAAGTGTGCTCATCCTCGGTGCGGTTTGATTGCCAGATTTGCTCAACTTCGTATACCTTTTTCCGATAGCGGAACCTAACTAATTTTCAAGATCAACAAAGCTTCCTCTATCGGGAAAGCAGTATAGGGAATTCCGTATACACAAACCACCGGTTTCATGTCTACCTGTTTCTGTATCTTTTTTTTTTCATTTTTTTCTTTGCCTGCAGCAGCCTGACTTTTCCTTTTCCTTTTGGACCTCTGGCTGCCCATGCCCTTGCAGGTGTGCTTCTCACTACTGGAGATCTGCATGTTCGCGTACTTCGCGTACCTGCACTTCCGCGTTGATGGGCCTCTGTGGGAGGCATTTGCGTGGTCCGCTGTGGAGGCGGCTCTGTTTCTGATACCTGTCTGCTTTGTGCCAATGATGAGAGCCAAGTTTATCAGCATCTACGCTGAGGAGCCTTCTGACAACACCGATAGTAACCTCTCAACCAACCTACTAACGAATGATGATAACGTATAATTTTTAATACAAATTAGGCGTATGATTTTTGAGGTGAGGAGCAGCATGTAGCACGCATGAATAAAAGGCACCACTAGCTTGGTCTAATTGATACAAATTAGACGTATGATTTTGGTGCCCCGATGTTAGTTTTTTTGGTGAGGTGATTTCGCTGGATAATAATGGAACCTATTTTAGGATTTTGCTATTGATGCGCACGTGTATGTATCTTCTGTTTTTTTTTAAAAAAAAACTGTGGCACTGGCCGATGGAGAGTTAGGTCACGATCATTTCTTTCGAAGGACTCAGCATTTTGCCCGCCATAGTTCTCAATACATGGAGCTGAATCAGTAATTTTTTGTTTTAGTCCAGATAAAATTCATTGAAATTAACTTTCAATGAAGAGTCATTCAAAATTTTGGAATTTTTTAGCCTGGCTTTCGGCATGTCATGTGAAAACGGCGTTGAAGCCTGAAGGTGGCGGCGCTGGGAGATGTTTTTGCACATTGACGAGGCTGTCGGCTCGGCCGGTGCTGATACGCCGGCTGCCGGCGGTGGGGATGGAGAGGGAGGATACTCGGAAGGAAGAGGAGGTGTCCATCGAGCTTGGAGAAAGAACTCAGGGCTCTGCGCCTCCGCCGCTCTGGATGGCGACACCTTCCTGAGAGCCTGAGGGGGAGGTGGAAATAGGAGGGTGGGCCGACAGATCTTCATGGTGTGCATGGGCATGACAGGTGGAAGGTTGTGTCGGTGTTTTATCGTTGGGTCTATCTAGGGATACCTTTAGATAGGGGGATGATCGTGGGGGATCGCCGAGATCAAGAGCGCGATGTACAATGTAACACCCGGATTTTAAATTTGTTTAAATTCAAAAAAGAATATTCAAAAGAAGTTTGTGTTAAAAAAAACTTTCTTCTCTCTTTCTTTTCTTTCCTCTTCCAGCCCAGCCCACCTCTTTCCTTTTTTTTTGAGTTTAAGAGACCCACAAGGGCTCCCGTCTTACGTAAAGCACGAAGACAGATCGTTTTACAGCACCGAAGTTTTGGAAGCAGGCTGGAACCAACCACGCCTACACAAGTCTCAGGAACCCAACCCAAACACGAGCTCACCTAGCTCCAGGAAAGTATCCAGCAACAGGAAACAAACGACAACAGAAGTAGCTACCACAAAACAAAAGGAAGTCTGGAGACCGACGGAGGCCGGAGAATCGTTCCTCAGGAAGCTTCAGCACCAGGACCTTCCTTGCAAGTAGAGGCCGGAGCACCAAAGAGGAATCCTCTCCTGTCGAAGCACTTCTGCAGCTCATCAGATGACTCAACGACCTCCCAGCTCCAATTGTGGCTTTGCCAGAAAGGCACCAAGGGTGGTGGCATACCCTTCTTTAGTTTGCCCGCTAAAAAAATTGTCTCACATTATATTAATTAAAAAACGAAAAAAGATTGATTTTCCATTGGAATGATAATATGATGGTCCTTGCTTGAGTATTTAAAAATTCCTGCAGGAAGGTGAAAAAATATATGAGAGAAAAGAGTGAGTAGGAAAAAATAGTTAGGCCGTGTTTAGTTCGGTAGGGTGTAAACGCAAAAAAAAATTTGCGTTTCGAATCTTCCTAATTTGAAGCACTAAATGAAGTCTATTTACAAAACTTTTTGCACAGATGGGTTGTAAATCGCGAGACGAATCTAATGATGCTAATTAATCCATGGTTAATCAATAATTAGCGGATGGTTACTGTAGCATCACTGTTGCAAATCATGGATTAAGTAGGCTCATTAGATTCGTCTCGCGATTTACAGCCCATCCATGCAAAAAGTTTTATAAATAGACTTCATTTAGTACTTCAAATTAGCAAGATTCCTTTTCACTTTAATGTGTTTACGGCTTTTTTGCGTTTACGGGGTGGAACTAAACACACCCTTAGTAAACATTTTAGAAAGAAAAAGATTATGAACAAAATCATGGGAAACAAGAAAAAGTGTGTCCCATCTAATTTCTAGTCATGTTACTATTACTTAAATGAAGGCTCCTTTCGAGACCTCTACGTGAAGTCATCTAGAATCCTAGCTGATACTCTAGAAAAAGAGAGAAATTTTAGAAATTTTCTAAAAAAATAAAAATATCTGGCCATCAATTTGGCATGATGTAATCATCATTGATACTAATAGTCATTGGATCTACTCTTTCTAATAAATTAACTACATGTGCCATTTTATGAAGAATTAGACTAAAATTATCCTCTATATCTATATCTCAATTACTATATCTACCATTATGGAAAATTAGCCTACGGATCACATCCACAGGCTAATTTAAATCTTTATCTTTAAGTATCAAAACTTGCTTTCATTCCTCCAGGTCACCAAGCGCATGTAACAAATAACTTGCACGATTATCTCCCTCGGTCACCTTCATCATCCATGGACGCAAAGCCGCGTCGGAGTGATCAATCTGATCACGAAGAAGTTGTGGCCCAAGATGGATCTCCACATGCATGGGTGGTGCCCATCCATCTGATTAGGAAGGAGGCTCGCCAAATAGCTAGAGTATAGATGGCCAAAAAGCCCAAGGCCCATGGGGGCACGAGGCTCGGTATTGCTTGGCCCGGCTTGAGCACAGCCCCGACTAAGGATGGATCCGGATGGCCGAACATTCGAATTATCCGTATTCGTATCCGCTTAAAACGTTAATATAGATATCCGTATTTGTATTTGATTTTAATATGGATGTATCCGAATCCGACTTCGAGAAGTTTTCTCTATCCGATTCTATATTCGTATTCGAGAAATATCCGATCACATCCATATCCGTCCGTATCCGCAAAGAAAAAGTGACTGGCGAGACAATCTTAAACTTATCTCTATACCTAATTACTTAACGATGTAGACTATTTAAATTGTTTAGAAAGCTAGATAACTAATAATATATTTATTTAAATTAGTAATGATATAAAAATTAACTTTAACTATTTAATATATTTATTTCATGATAACATTATTTTATACGAGTCAAATTAATTATTTATTTAATGATGAAATCTTTTTTATATATCTTAATTGTTAAGTATTTGAATATTTATTTATTTTACATTTAAAATTATTTTTATATATTTAATATAAAATCTATAAATAGATAATTATATTCTTTTTTTATTAGTTATCTTCTACTCCTTTCCTCCCTACTTGTATAATGATTCTGATCTACTATAAAATTGTTGACAAAATAAACTGATACTCATGATAGCTCAATGTTTCAAATCGAGAAGGTATCCGGATTCGAATTCGGATTTGAGCTATCCGTTTTGTATTTGTATCCGGTAAAATCCGCATTCGCATTCGTATCCGAATTAAAATGTGGTAAAAGGTGACATTCGGATCCGATTTCATCCGTATCCTATCCGAATCCATCCTTAGCCCCGACACGAGGTATTTAGGACTCGGGCTGGCATGGGCCAGATAGGCAGGCCGTGCTTGGGCCGTATTCTCGACCCTGTGGACGCGCCCAAGCACAGCTCGATAATGCTGCTCCGATCAACCCGATGGGTGGCACGCTGGGCTGCCACGGCCCACGGTCCACACACCCCTGGAAGCCTACTAATATATGGCCCAATAACAACAGCCATATATAAAATCAATTTGAACCCTAATTTCTCTCAATCTTTCCCCTTCCCATCACCCTCCCCAACCCCCGAAGGCGGCGGCGCAGCAGCGAACGATTGCGCGGCGCACGGCGTAGGCATGGCAGAGGCCGAGGACGATGCGTATGATGAAGTTGCGGCAGCTCATGGCGGGCGGCGGTGGTGGACAAAGGCCAAGGGAGGAGACCGAGCGGACGAAGGATGGCGGCGAGGCGGAGCCCGGACAGACGGAGGACGAGGACGAGGTGAGCCCCGACGGATAGGGACGGCGGCGAGGCGTAGACGGCGGCCGCCAGTGGACGGGCTGCGGCACGAAAGGGCTGTCGGGCCAAACGAGCCGGCACGGCACGCTTAAGGCACCTTCAGGCCGTGCTTGAGCTGGTAGCTCAGCCAATGAGTGGGCACGACATGGCCCGCGACTTTAACCGTGCCTAAACGGGCCGTGCCGGGCTGCCCGTTTGGCCATCTATAGACTAGAGAGAGATAGATCTTAATGGTTGTATGCCACTGCACATGGCCTTGCTCACCGCCGTAGTAAGGTTTGTAGCCATCCGGCCGGTTCATCTCATGTGAGTTACCACGCTAATCTATAATTTATATTCCGTATATTTCTATTGGAAGCTGTATTCAAGTGCATGCAGACATGTAATAGGGCTGCTAGCGCTCTAGCACAACACCGTAGGTTGGAAGTTGGAACTTGCTGCATGCAAACACGAGTCTTCTAGCGGCCAGCTGGTACATCCGTATTGCTTAAAAGTGATATTCCCTTATGCACTTTGCTGCAATGGCAATAATATAAGAAGTTAATCTTCTCCCAAAACCTAGATTTTGATGCTAATAAACCTCGCACATGCATGCTAACATGTACACCGACAGAAGTAATGCAGATGCTTCGTCAGCGCACGGCAGCGCAGCTACATGATCTCAATTCTGAATGATTGTTGCTTAGCCATGAACTTGTCACTTCTCAGTATGAATCTCATCCGGCCTGCTCTGAATTGCCTGAAAAATTCATCAAAAAAATCACTAAAAACTTGTAGTCTTGTATTAGATAGTGTTCTGTTCCATTAATTTCTGAAATTGGATCTCATGTGTCCATCTAAAATTTCGGAATCTGAGAACCAGAATGTGCTGTCTTCAACCACTTTTTGCTTGAAATTTATTTTAGCAGATGATCAGTTGATAGCCATTGTTCTGCAAGTGTTGCTTAGTTTTCATGCATATTAATTAGTATATTACCGTGTAGGTCCTGGTCTAATTTTTCAATAACATTTCCTGCTTAGTTATGTAGGAATAATACGCCTGCATAATAGGGCTCGGTGATTGCTCTTTATCGGTAATGGTTGCGGTATAGTTGTGACTTGGTCAATATGAATCACAAATGTGGATTTCTAATTCCTATCTGAACTGCGCCTGAAGAAATGAAAACTTGTAGAGACATTCACTAGTTGCAGGATCTCTCTAAAATGTGGAGGTGTTGGTCTTGGTCTAATTTTTTCTGTAAGGTGTCTTGATTACTTCTGTAGGAGTAGATTAATATGCCTGTATAATGTACTATGTTGGTGATAACTTGTAGAGATTCAAAGATTATGACCTCAATCGGATTCTTGTTCATATAAACTTAAAAGTTTAAATTAAGTCTAAACTAAAATGAATCGTCAGGTGCAAGTGCAACAGTCTGAAACTCTAAACTGAGATGCACGTGCGCCGGCCTGATGCCCTGACCTAATCATGCGGTGGCCGCTCTCACGTGCTCCTAGCCGGCCGGCAACGCAACGGCACGGGCGTGCGAACCTCCTGGAGCTCCTCTCTCGTGTACTCACTCGGTCGCGAAGGCGGAAGATCTGCAGGGCGCGCGTACGTGGATAGCGGCCGTGCAGGCGTGCACGCATACGCGGCACACCATGCGAAGCATGGCACACGCACTCCTGGTTCCTGGAAATAAAGGCCATCACCAACCCGAACTGTGTTGATGATGCTCTTTTTCCGGGAACCATTGTTGCCTAGTTTTGAATTTTTGTCACACTATTAGAAAACAGCACATTCGTCTCTGCACGTTAGTACCGGACACACTTTGACCCGGTACTAAAGATCAATTTAGTACCGGGCGGTATGCACAGTGCCCTGATAGTCGAATAGTACCGGCTGGAACCACTACTAGCGTCGAGAAGTAACTATTTAGTACCGGCTGGTGGCTCTGGCTCCAACCGGTACTAAATAGCACCCACAAAATTTAATACCGGATAGAGACACCATCCGGTACAAAAACATGTTCTATGTTGGGGTCTTAGGTTCGATCCCCAAACAGAGGAAACAAATTACAGGCGAAGATTTGAACAGGCGGAGAGAGATTATGCAACAATCATTGCATTGACAGTCATTCAATATCATCCCAAAAGTAGCCCCTCGCGGGCAAGGTCCGACTCCGGCCGGCCGAGCCCTCGAAAAAGACAAAGATTGGTTAAGACATCAATACGAAAGCGTCTCCCCCGAAGGCCGGAGGTGGGCGATACCCGAAGGTGTTATGTTACACGTGTCGCGTTATGATTTGCGGTCGTTCTGACTTCTTCTCGATTTTACCGCTGAATGAACAGTGCGAAGTTACCCCCTATAAAAGGGGCCTGGGGGGAAGGTGTCGCTTTCACGCTTTAGTTTTTTACGAACTTTCGCTTGCCTGTCGACTTTGACACGCGGCGCTTTTTGATTGGCCCCCATCCTTCGGGCCGTGAAAGCGACCCATTGCGACCCATCCTTCGCAGCGTTTGTGGAAAGAGAAGGAATTTGCTGCTAAGCCTTTGTAAGTTGTCGTTTCCGCCTTTTGCTGGGACCTTCGAGATTCTTCTTGTTGCGATATTGAGTATTTAGTTTGTTTAGGAATGGCTCGGTTGAAGATTGCTGCCAGGCCCATTGGATCCGAGGATATAGAACCTTCGGAGGAAGAGAGAAGGCAGTTGCCGGAGGGGGAGGAGGATTTGGCCAACGTAGAGGCTGATCCTTCGGATTTGATGGGATCACGGGAGAAGCCTCCTCCTACTCTTATTTTTGGTCAGTCTTGGGCGACCCAGGGGTTGGTCGAGAGTTATGAGCAGAAGGGTTATTTTGGTCCCGGAGTTTGTCGTGCTCCTGGAGAAGAGATTACACCGGACCCTCGCGATGGAGAGTGCATGGTGTTTAGGGATTTCTTTGCTGCTGGTCTTCGTTTTCCGCTGGACCCCATTTTTCCGAAGATCTTGGCCTGGTTTGGGCTTCAGATGCACCACCTTACCCCCAACGCTATCGTGCAGTTATCGAAGTTTTTCTGGGCAGTTAAAACCTTCGGGGGGCCAGTTAGCGTGGATGCTTTTTGTAGGCTCTACGAGATGCATCCTCAGACGCGGAAGGTTTCTTTTGAAGAGGATTCGCAGGTGTTTTCTGCTCAGAGTGGGTGTTGTTCGTTCCATCCACGAAGAACTAACAGGACCCAAGGGATTGAAAGGATAGAGCTGTCTTTTTGCCAGAAAAACAAATGGGAAGATGATTGAGAGCAGTACTGGTTTTATGCCAAGATTGGTTTTCCTGGTGCCGATCCTTCAGAGAGGTTATCCTATCCCCTTGCCGCGAAGGTTGCTGAGTTCAGGCACATTACGAAGGCAGACTTCCGGAGGACAGCGGCCGGCTACAAGGAGTGTTGCTCTGCATTTGCTTCTGCAGCGCGCGTCATGAGCGGTCGCGACATAATTGAAGAATATCTTGCCGCGAAGGTTTGGCTGTTGACAAGGGATTGGTTACCGGGGACTTTTTCGAAGATTCGGGTTGCTGGTCTGAGTGACCAACTTCCTTTCCCAGATTTTTCCTTGCGGAAGCCCGAAGGTGTTTCTGACGATATGATCGTCGAGGAGGCCGAGCAAGAGGCAGTTGTTATTGCCGGACCTTATTTAGCGAAGGAGCGTGATTCGTTTGAAGCTGTTTGCTCCGAGAGAATTAGGGTGAACCGGAGCTTTCTGAAGATGGGTGTTGTGTATGGTCCTCGCGAAGCTCCTCGTGAGAGGAAGTGAGGGGCCGGCGCCTCTTCTCCCTCTACCAGGCCGTCCGAAGGTCTGATAGCCAAGAAGGCCAAGAAGGGCGAGTCCGTTGCTGCTCAGTCTTCGAAGGCATCAAAGGTGACTTCTGAGAGACCTTCGCGTGTCTCCACGAACAGGCCTGCGGCGGGCACGGCGAGAGAGTCTAGAGGGAAAGGTATCTTTCCTTGCGGTTACTCTTTTCATATTGAAAAAGAGAATTTGGGTAGCGAAGCTTTTATGCGGGAGCTTCGCGCTACAGAGAGTAGCGTTCCCTGGCGCTCGCGCACTGGTGAGAGGGTTCACCTTTATCTTGATCAATTTGGTTCGTTCCGTGCAGAGCCAGATACTATAGGTGCAGTTTTGACGGCGGTGCAAAAGGTGGTCAAACCTTCTCTTCGGGTTATGAACCTTCTGGATGAGGATAGCGATGATGACGCACCTTCGGTTCTGGTGGATGTTCCGCCCCATAGAAGAGTGGAGCACCCCTCTCAGCGTTTGCTTGAAAAGACTTCATCCCCGGAGAAGGGTGGTGAAGGGGAGGGAGGGGAAGAGGTTCCTACTGGAGTAGCCGATGGGAGGAATGATTTCGTGGTAGCCCCTGGCGATCCGGTTGGTTTGCGGACCGGCAAAGGTAGTGAGGTTCAAAGGACGACGGGGGGTGACGACCATGTGGTCGAAGTGAGAGATCGTTTTTCTGATCTAGGTACCTTCTCGATCTCTAAACACCTTGCTTTCCAAAGGCCTGATTCTGACTCTTATCTTCGGTATCCACTTGAAGTAGATGTTGCAAGCGTGATGAAGGAGCTCGGGGATTTGCTGGGGATAGAACCTTCGGAGGCTGAGACTGCTGGAGTCGCGACTGTGAGCCAACCTGCTCTTCCCGAGGACGTCGAGAATTTCGATGCTGAGGGTACGTCACTCTAGCCTTGTTTCCTTTTTGCTCCTGCGTGTTGTGTGGTTTTGTCATGTGCTTTGGTGAGCGCATGATTTATGAAGAGTTTGGGAGTTTATGGGACCAGCAGCCTTAGTCGTATCACGGCGTCGTTGTGTGCGAAGGTTTGTATTGTTTGACATTGAGTTGATTTTGATTTTGTGAACTTGGTTTTGAGGCTTGTTTTTGTTTCAGGCTCTGCTTGCTAGCTGCGCCGTTGCTGGCAGTGCAAGGAAGGACGAGCACGATTTCCTGTCCCATTCTACTGAGAGGGCTCGCTTGATGGAAGAGATTCGCATTTTGAAGTCTGAAAGAGAAACTTCGGAAAATCTTCGGTTTACTTTGAAGTCTGAGAATGAGCTTCTGAATGGGAAGGTACTAGAACAGGAAGATATTATTTCGAAGATGCAAGAGAGGATAAACCTTGACGAGGGTGTTCTTGAGAACCTTCGAGGTGTGGTAGAAAGGGATGCTGCGAAGGTCACCCACCTTCAAACAGAGGTTCGCCAACTCAAGGCCGATGTCGAGAAGAAGAATGACAAGATTTCTGATCTTGAGAAAGAGGTTGAGGAGGACCGCACACTGTGGGAGTCTGCTTCGCAAGACATCTTGAGCAAGAGCACGGCCATCCGCGAAGAATACCGCAGGGCTTTGGCATCTTTTGGTGCTGAGCCCTCGCCTTTCCCGGAGGACTCCGAAGGTGGCGCGTCAGGGCTTCTTGACTGGCTACAGGGTGAATTTGAAGATCTTGGCCAAATTTTGACGAGTGTGTCGGACAACACCGCAGTCGTTGCCTGCGAGAGTGTTTTGGCCATTCTTGCCCACGAAGGTTGCCCGGAGCTTGAGAGGATTGGTGCTCGGGACTATGTGTTCCCGGAACCTTCGGATCTTGTCGAAGACATCGCGAAGATCCAGGCTGTAAAGAAGTCTTTCCTTCGCAAATTTTGGAAGGTTTCTGGACGGGAGATTGTTCGTGAAGCCGCTCAGCAGAGGCTAGAAGCTGTCAGTATTTTTTTTTACAGTATAGACTCCTTGTAGAGGGATATGTTAATGATTGTTTTTGCGATTTTTGTAGGCGAAGCGGGCTCGGGAAACGGCTAAGGACATCGTGGAGGAGGGGTTGCATCCTGAGGATGTCGGCGGATGTTCTGGAGCCAGTCCACCGAAGGACTCCGTTGACGGAGAAACTCAGGTGTAGATTGGGTCCCAAGTGGTAGAGAGTATGTTTCTAAAAACTTTTGGAAGTGACAAGCTGCTGCTACTTTGTTTAGGCTATCGTTTCTGTCGAACCTGCCTTGGTTGTCTGTCCTCTGCGAATTCATGACGGTGATATTGTTGCGAGTGGTTGGGACTGGGAGCAATTTAGTTTTGCTAACCCTGGTGCCAGTGTTGTGGAGTTTTTGCAATCGCATGGCCGAAGCTTGTAATTAAGCGATTGTCAGCTGGTTCTTGTAAAGACTTATTTCTGCTTGCCTCATCCCTTGTGATGACTTAGCAGGTGATGGGATTTGTTCTGCGATACAGCATATTTATCTCATCCTTCGCGATGGCTTGATTTCGAATGTGTTCCATCCTTCGTGATGGTTTGACTTCGAATGTGTTCCATCCTTCGTGATGGTTTGACTTCGAATGTGTTCCATCCTTCGTGATGGTTTGTTTGATCTTTGGTTTTTTTTAGAGATTGCGTCTCCCCTTCCTAGACAAGTCTTCTGGGAGCAAGACTGCAATATTGTGCGAAAGCGTCTCCCCCTCCCTTGCAGTCTTGCTCACAAGACTTGGGTAATATGTATTTTGTTTTACTCGTCATCTCCTTGGTTTCTTGGCTTCGACTCGTTTGGAGTCAGAAGCCCCTTGGCTTTTTGAGTGTATAGTATGCACTTTTTTTGGCCGAAGGTTTCTTGGCTTCGACTCGTGTTTGGAGTCGGGAGCCCCTTGGCTTTTGAGTGTATAGTATACACTTTTTTTTAGGGCCGAAGGTTTCTTGGCTTTGACTCGTTTGGAGTCGGAAGCCCCTTGGCTTTTGAGTGTATAGTATACACTTTTTTTTTGGCCAAAGGTTTCTTGGCTTCGACTCGTGTTTGGAGTCGAAAGCCCCTTGGCTTTTGAGTGTATAGTGTACACTTTTTTTTTGGCCGAAGGTTTCTTGGCTTCGACTCGTTTGGAGTCGGAAGCCCCTTGGCTTTTAGTGTATAGTATACACTTTTTTTTTGGGCCGAAGGTTTCTTGGCTTCGACTCGTTTGGAGTCGGAAGCCCCTTGGCTTTTGAGTGTATAGTATACACTTTTAGATAAGTATGTACAGCTTGTTACGGTTACGAGCTGTACTGACTTAATTTTTTAGCCTTGTGGCAAATGCGAAGGTCGATGTTTGCGACCCTGTGGTTGCTTCGACATGAGACATTTTCTTGAAGGGAAATTTTCATATATTTTGGGGAATTTACATAGGAACCGCCTCGTCAA
Organism: Panicum virgatum; assembly: GCF_016808335.1. Classification (NCBI taxonomy): domain Eukaryota; kingdom Viridiplantae; phylum Streptophyta; class Magnoliopsida; order Poales; family Poaceae; genus Panicum; species Panicum virgatum. The sequence goes on along the minus strand of NC_053151.1, from coordinate 31,160,564 downwards.
AAACCTCACCTCCAAATTGGAGTTCCCTTCTGTGAGGAAAAGAGTACGGTCCTACACTCAAAAGAGGATAAAAAATGACGCGAAGGTATGAGCGTACTTATTTGTCGCTCATCCTTTTACAATTTTTACTCTAGACATGATACTTTTTGAGACTGTCTGCATTCCAGGAATGCTGTAGTTCGTTTCCTTCGATGTCCGCCAAGTGGTAAGATCTTGGCCTGTTTGAGTATAATACAATGTAAGGTCCGTCCCACTTGGATTGAAGTTTGCCGATGGTTTCGGCGTTTGGCTTCCTTCTTAAAACCCAATCTCCTTCGGCGATTTCTCTGTTGGCTACTTTTTTGTTTCGCCATTTTCTTGTTTCTTCTTGGTATGCTTCTAAATTTTCTGAAGCTTGTAGGATATCGAGTTCTGTGAGGTCTGCTTCTATCAACGGTTCGATATTGTTTAGTACTCTGGCACTTTTGTGTTTGAGCTCTTCTGGGTTCATGGCCTCGGCTCCGTACAGCAATCTGAATGGTGTAAACTTTGTTGATCTACATTCAGTTGTGTTGTGGGACCAGACGACCTTCGGTAGTTCATCTGCCCATTTGCCCTTTTTTAGTCCGAATAGGCATTTCTTGATTGCGCCGAAGATTAAGCCGTTGGCTCTTTCCACAGCACCATTGGACTGAGGGTGATAAACTGATGCGAACATGACCTTCGTTCCTACTGAGTGGCAGAATTCTCTGAACAGTTGAGAATCGAATTGCTTTCCGTTGTCAACGGTTAGCTCTTTTGGCACTCCGAACCTGCAGATTATGTTTTGCCAGAAGAATTTTTTGACTGCTTCAGAAGTGATGTTTACTAAAGGTTTTGCTTCTATCCATTTTGTGAAGTATTCTACTGCTACTACAGCATATTTGTAGTTGCCTTGAGCTGTTGGTAGCGGGCCGACCAAGTCCATGCCCCATCTTTGTAGTGGCCACGCCGGAGGTATGAGTTGTATTGGCTGCGAAGGTCTGTTTGATTTGGGTGCCATCATTTGGCATCCCTCGCAGGTTTTAACTATCTGCTCAGCATCTTTCAATGCTGATGGCCAAAAGAAACCTTGCCTGAAGGCTTTGGCAACCAGAGGTCTTATGCCAATGTGTGATCCACAAAGTCCAGCGTGTATTTCCTTCAGTAGTTCCTGACCTTCGGTTGTTGTTATGCACTTGAGCCAGGGGGCAACCACTCCAGACTTGTAGAGTTCACCCCCGGACAAGGTGTAGCTTCTTGCCCTTTGAAACATTCTTTTTCCTTCCTTTTCATCCGTAGGCTCGAAGTGTCCCCTGAGGTATGCCATGATTGGTGATCGCCAATCTTCGCTTGATATGACGTTGACTTGTTTTGCTTTTTCTTGTTTTGTGGAGGGTTTAGTGATTTTCTCGTAGAAAACGTCCGGAGGTAGTGGTTCTTTGCGAGCGGCGGCCTTTGCTAGTTTGTCAGCTTCGTCATTCTGGCTTCTTGGAATGTGGATTGCAGTGAATCCTTTGAAATATTTTTCCATTGCTCTTGCTGCATCTAGGTACATTTTCATTTCTGGCTTCTTTGCTTCTGACTCTTTCTCCACGTGGTCGGTGATGACCTTTGAGTCAGATTTGATGACGAAGTTTGGATGACCCAAGGCCTTCATTTTCCTGAGGCCTAGCAACAATGCTTCGTACTATGTGGTGTTGTTTGTGCTGGGGTCTGGATCGCTAAATTCGAGTCGTGCGGCATATCTTAGCTTCGCACCCGAAGGTGACTGAATGATTGCTGCGACGCCGACTCCATCGTTGCACCATCACAATGTACTGTCCATGGCTCGATTGTGTCCTCTTTCCTGAAGGTTGGCGAGGTCCAGTCTACCACAAAATCTGCCAAGACCAGAGATTTTATGGCTGTTCTTTTCTCGAAGTCGATGTAATGCTCCAAAAGTTCTGAAGCCCACTTGCTTATTCTTGCCGAAGCTTCCCTGTTGTTGAAGAGGTCATGTAGCGGTTGGTTAGTAATTGCTACTATTTTATGACCTTCGAAGTAATGTCTCAATTTTCTTGATGCCATGACAACAGCATAGGCTATTTTCTCTAGCTCAGAATAGAATAGTTTTGACCCTGAGAGTGCCTCTGAGGCGAAGTATAAGGGTAGCTGTTTTTGTCGACCTTCGACTGTTCTTTCCACCACAAGGGCTGCGCTGACTGCTGTTTGTGAAGCAGATGTGTATAGCAGAAGAGTTTCTTCTGGATTGGGTGAGGTCATCTTGGTCAAGTTTTCTAAGTAATTTTTTAACTCTCTAAATGTTTTTTTCTGTTCTTCCCCCCACTCAAATTTGCTGGAGCTTCGGAGAGTTTTGAAGAATGGAGAGCTTCGGTCTGCTGATCGAGGGATAAATCTGTTTAATGCTGCGATTCTACCAGTCAGCTTCTGCACGTCTCTCACTGATTGTGGCTCTTCCATGCTCTGGAGTGCTTTGACTTTGTCAGGATTTGCCTCTATGCCTTTTGTTGAAACAAGGCACCCGAGGACTTTGCCTTTGTCTATTCCAAAGACGCATTTTTCAGGATTCAAACTTAAGTTTGCCCTCCGAAGGCTTGCGAAGGTTTCTGCCAAGTCTGCCACGTGTTTTTTTCTTTCTGTACTAGTGACCACTATGTCGTCGACATAGGTCAAAACATTTTTTCTAAGTTGATGGCCCAGAACTTTGGAGGACATTCGTGAGAATGATTGTCCAGCATTTTTCAAACCTTCGGGCATTCTGACGAAACAATAAGTTCCGAAGGGGGTTGTGAAACTAGTTTTTTCTTCGTCTTCTATGTTCATCCATATTTGATGATACCCGGAGAAACAATCTAAGAGTGACATTAGCTGGCTATTTGATGCATCGTCAACAACTTTGTCTATCCTTGGTAAGGGGAAATCGTCTTTTGGACAAGCTTTGTTTAAATCAGTGAAGTCTATACACATTCTCCATTTGCCGTTTTTCTTTTTTACTGGCACAGTGTTTGCCAGCCAGGTGGGATATTTTACTTATCTTATAACCTTCGCATCAAGAAGCCTTTGGACTTCTGCCTTCACTGCTGCGACTTTGTCGTCAGACATCTTGCGAAGCTTTTGCTTTTTGGGCTTTATCTTCGGATCAATGTCCAGTTTGTGTTCTATGATGTCTCGACTGACGCCGCGAAGGTCGTTTGCTGACCATGCGAAGACATCTTTGTTTTTGTTTAGGAACTCCAGGAGTTCGCATTCTTCTTCTGGCTCAAGGGCCGCGCTGATTGTTACTTGCCGATCTGGCACAAGCTTGTCAAGTGGTACTTTTTTTACTTTGCATTCTTGTTGAAATGTTTCTTCTTTGTCCCTTTTTGGCTCTTTGAACGGCGGGGGTTTTTTGTCAGCTTCAACCAAGTGGACGTTTCTTTGTCCGGGGGCGACACCCCGCTCAATGTCTCTGGCCAGTTGTTGGTTGCCTCGGACTGTGATTACCCCTTTGATTGCAGGCATTTTCATACACAGATACAGCTGATGGACGATTGCCTCAAATTTGTTGATGATGCCACGGCCGAAGATTGCGTTGTATGGGTAGTTCATTTCGACGACATCAAAGGTAATGGACTCGGTCCTTGGGTTTGATAGATCCCCCAAAGATACCGGGAGGGTTATCTTTCCGAGTGCATTCACACATTTGCCCCCAAAACCAATGAGCGGGATATCCGCTGGTTGCAGAAGGTTACGATCAATGTTCATTCGGTCGAAGGTGCTTGAAAAAATGATATCCGCGGAGCTTCCGGTGTCAACCAGAATTTTCCCGATGGTCCAGCCTTGTATATTAGCTTCGATGACTAATGCATCAGTGTGGGGAAAGCTGAGCAGGTTTACATCTTCTTCGGAAAATACTATGGGCAAGTGAGACCATTGCATTTTCTGGATGGGTCCATCCACCATGATGGAATGAACTTGTCGGAAGTAGTTTTTTCTTTGCTTTTTGTTTTCGAATTCCAGTGAAGATCCTCCGGATATTGGCATTATCCTTCCGAAGGTTGGTAGTGCTGTAGGCTGGGCATTTTGGTTTGCTTGATTTTCTTGCTTGAGTGGAGGGCCTGGCGGAGGTGGGGGCAGCTCTTCTTGAGTTGCTTGAGCTGTGGGCGGGGGGGGGGGGGGCAGCCTTTGTTGGTTTTGCTACGGGGGTTGCCAGTTTATGGGATATGGGTTATAGCCGAAGGTTGGCACAGTTTGGAAGGGAGGGTTAAAAGTTGATTGCGGAGGTTGGAATTGTAGAGTTTGCTGAGCAGGCCAGCTGGTGTGTGCCACGAGTTTGGCATTTTTTTCAGCTTCCATTCTTTCAAGTGTCCTTTTCTTTTCGGGGCACTGATTTGTTCTGTGACCGGCATCCTCCCCATGAAAGTGACAGAATAGTTTCTGCGGGCCCTGCGAAGGTCCGCGTCCTCTGCCTCTTCCTCTTCCTCGGCCCCTGTTGGACCTGCCTCTTTGATGATGTTCTTTTGGGTTATTGTTATTTTGCTCCTTCGGAGTCTGTGTGGGTGGTGGGACTATGTAGGGATCAAATTCTTCTGTTTGATCCGTATTTTGCAAAGAATCAACAGGAAGTATGTACTGGTTTTGTTGACTGGTGTTTGTTTGGTTGTTTTGCTGCCAGCTCAGCTGTTGCCTCATTAACTTTCTTTGCTCGACCCTTCGCTTGTGGTCTGCTTCGGACTTGGCATATTTCTCCACCTCCGCATACAACTCTGATAGACTTCTTGGTGGCTCTCTGTCAAGGTGTGATGCCAGCTGACTTGGGAGGAGACCTTCGATGAATTTGGCTATTGCATCTTTCTCAGAGAAGTTTGGAGTTTGTGCTTTTTTCTGCACGAATCTCCGAAGGTACTCGGGCAATGGCTCTCTGTCCATCTGTATACAGCTGAATTGTTGCAAGGTGTTGATGGACAATCTTTTGAATACTTGGAAGTCTTGCTTGAGTTTTTCCTTGAGTTGTACCCAACTTTGTATCGAGAGAGGCTGAATGTAAGAATACCAATTTGCAACTGGACCTTCGCATGCCATGACGAAGGACTTTGCCATGATTGGATCATCTCCGCCAGCTGAAGCGATTGTAGCTTTATAAGTCATTATGAATTGAGCAGGGTCAACTGACCCGTCATATTTTGGAAGTTGGACTGGTTTATAGCCATATGGCCAGGATGTTCGCTGCAAGGCGATTGATAGCGGTGATGTTGAGTCGAATGGAGGGCTTGGTTGGAAGTGTTGATCTTGATATATGTGGGTTGTCTGGCGAAGGTCTTGACCTTCGTGTTGTCTGGAATGTTCAGCAACTGTGTGGGTGTTCGAAGGCTCCTGTGGTTGTCCAACCTCTTCCTGCATTTTCTGGATTTCAGCTTGCATTTCTGCAACTTTGCGTTTTGCTTCGGCCAGCCTCTGAGCTTGCTCGGCTGCCCTCTTTCTGGACGCTAGTTGGTTGGCCAGGTGAGCTTTTTTTCATTTCTAGGGCGCGAAGCTGAAGGTTGAGCTTGTTGTGCATGTTTTGTTCGAGCTGGACATCTTCAGGTTGGGGGAAGTTGTTTAATGTTTCATCTTCGGTTGTAGTTGTTGCTGCTGCTGCTGCTTTTTTGCCTGCTGCTGCAGCCTTTTTGGCCTGGATAGCACGTTCGGCTTGAGTGCGCTTTTCTTTCTCAGCCAGCTGTGCTGGAGTGGGTTCGATTAGAGGAGATTGTCCTACGGGGACCTCGTGAAGGTTTGAACCTTCGGCGTCATGAGCGCCCAGGTTGGTGGTTTTCTTTCTTTGTGGAGCCATCGTAAGGTGATTTTCGAGCTAAGAACACGGTGGGCGCCTCTGTTGGGGTCTTAGGTTCGATCCCCAAACAGAGGAAACAAATTACAGGCGAAGATTTGAACAGGCGGAGAGAGATTATGCAACAATCATTGCATTGATAGTCATTCAATATCATCCCAAAAGTCCGTACAACGTTGGGTAGGGGGGTATTTATACCCCCAACCTTATTACATCATTCCAGAAATGCCCCTCCGGTCCCCACGAAGGTTTAGAGATTACAACAGGGGCATTTGGTAATTTCCCTAGGTTGGACAGTCCGACTTGAATACTCCTACTCGGATCACGTGTTTCTTGCCCTTCGGGTACCTTCGGTGGTAGCCTTGGACAGGCTTCGTATGGAGTTGCCTTCATGATTTGCCACTTTTGAGTTGTAGTCCATGCCTGAAGGTTCCTGTCATGATCTTTGTGCACATGACTCCGAGCGATCGCCAGAACCTTCGGACTCCGTACTGCGGGGCGTCCTTCAGTGGCGACCTTCGTCATTTTCGCTAATCTTCGGTGGACCTTCGCGGTGCCCGAGGCAACCCGAAGGTCAAGGCATCATCTTCGGCGCCGGGTCTCGGCGAGCTCTCTGACGCTTCGTCACTTTGGTGGACCTTCGGCACACCTTCGGGTGATCCCACCTTCGCGAGGGGGGGGGGGCGATCCCCAACATTCTATTTGTACCGTACGTAGCCTCCGTCTGGTATTAACCATGCCAACAAAAATCTTCTGTCCTTAAAATATCCACCACCGCTCACCAGGGGCACCACATCTTATCAGCGAGTCCTCTCATCCTCTCTCTCTCCCTCCCTCCTCTCCTTAGGCAGGCTGCAGGCGGCATCCCGGCGGCGCGCATGGCCAGGCCGGCCACCCGACGGCGCGCGGGGGCCTGGCTGGCCTAGGCGGCGTGCGGGGGCGGGCGGTCTCCCTGCGGCGCGCGGAGCCAGGCGGCGCGCGGGGGCCTGGCGGCGCGCTGAGCTGACTGCTCTGCCTCCGGTGATTGTGATTGTATTCTCTGAAATTTGTGATTGTGAAGATGTATTCTTCTGAAATTTGTGATTGTGAGATGTATTCTTCTGAAATTTGTGACTGTGAGATGTATCCTTTTGATTGTGAAAAATCTGAAAATGAAAACAAAAAAAAGCGGGAAAGGAAACATACGTTTGGACACAAAGGCTGGTACTAAAAAATCTTTAAGTACCGGGCAACTTGATGTCATTTAGTACCGGCCAAGCGGTACCGGTCAGTTGCCCGATACTAATAGGGGTTGCAGACCGGTACAAATGACTATTTCTAGCAGTGTCAGCACCAATTTTTGAACGGATGTGAACTTGTGAAGACATAGCCGTTGTTTTTTTAATCACAAAATGACAAATCCCGTCTCATTGATGTTTTTGATCCTCGTAAGGAGTCTGAAACAAAACTAAGTGTCCATGTTTCAGTAGTCCTACACTCACACTGCCCATACTGCCCTGAATTGAAATGCATGGGTCCTGCGTATCAGTTTTGCCGTATATACCATCACAGGCTGAATTTTCTTTTCAGTAAGATTAGGCAAAGGGAAAAAACATTGCATGTACCTCTCAACCTACACTGTTCGTAGAACAAGTACCACACAAATTGTAAGGACTTGGGAGCTTTAGTTTCCCGTATACCGGCCGTATCATCACCAGTTTGATCGTTAGCACTTCTTCTTCTTCTTCTTCTTCTTCTTCTTCTTCTTCTTCTTCTTCTTCTTCTTCTTCTTCTTCTTCTTCTTCTTCTTCTTCTTCTTCTTCTTCTTCTTCTTTTGAAAAGCACTTCTAGGTACTCTTTGTCCGTTCGTTGTTTGTTTGGAAATTTTGTTTTTCTTGGAGTTTTGACATCTTTTTTTGAAAAGTACTGAAGTTTTGAAATCTCGTGGCCGGGTTTTGACATGTGTTTGTTTTCTGAATTTTGAATGAACAGGACGAAAGGATTCGAATTGTGACCAGGTGATGATCGAGGTCCTAAAACTTATGTCGGATCATTTTTCTGTAGGAGTAGAGCAGATGATTTACATGGATGCTATTGTGTTGGTTTTATCAGCGAAAATGATGTCTAGTTCTTTTGTACTAATAGCTTAAAATCGCTGCATAAATTGTATTGTTGTCTCTTGATAGACCAGTAATGGTTGTTACCTAACTATGAACTTGTTTTTGTAAATCTCATTTGCTTCATGTGCTTTACTAATGATTTTATCAGCAATGATTGTTGCCTAGCTATTTGTGCACATTTGGTCTGTCAATCGTAAAGTGCTGACAGTTGAAATCTCGTGGCCGGTTTTTTACATGAGTTGTTTTCTGAATTTTGGATGAATAGAACAAGATGGCGCTGGGTGTTGCAGGGGTCGTCAACCACAACGACATAAGGCATCTGCTGCCTCTCGACAAGGAGGTGAGGCTTCTAAGGTTTTCAATTGATAGATTTATAGGTTCGTTTTGCCCCAAGTTAATGGAAGTTTTCGAATTGTAACCAGGTGATGATTGAGATCCTTCAACCTGTTTCGACCAGTGTTTAGAATAGAGTGCTAAGAGATTTAGCGGTTGGTGTTTATATAGGCTAAGAAAGGCTATAGTAGGCTATAGACTAGCTAACCCATTTAGTGGTTCTGTAAATGCTATGTGTTGAGAAATCGGCGCCCCTAACACCTTCACCTAAACACAAATACGAGAGTCCAACTCTATATGGGAACTCAGCTCTTTATTCACCTAACTTAATATAACGCAAGACTCTTGCACTCTTTATGTCGCTACCCTAACATGACACTACTACACTACATAGCAACATTGCCATCTTCTACTTGAAACCTCTTATGTCATGGTATGGCAAGAGGGGGAAGGAAGCACCCCAATTTATAGGACTCCATGGCTCATATGGTTTTGCCATGTGTCCATCTTCTATACAATTCTTTACAAAATATCTAATTATAGAATTTTCCTAATGCTTATCTAACCATACAAATATCTAATTTCTAGAGTATTCTATATTTCACCATTCTTCTACTTGAGACCTCTTATGTCATGGTATGGCAAGAGGGGGAAGGAAGCACCCCAATTTATAGGACTCCATGGCTCATATGGTTTTAACATATATCCATCTTCTATACAATTCTTTACAAAATATCTAATTATAGAATTTTCCTGATGCTTATCTATCCATACAAATATATAATTTCTAGAGTATTCTATATTTCACCATGATGCATAGTAACCATGTTTCATGCATACTCTCTAATCTTTTAGAAGCTTCTCACAATTATGCATTTCTATTTCAGCATTGAAATACATCTTGGGCTTCATTCCCTCGTTACATCGTTGATGAAATACTAAATTTTGTAAATGATGAAGTTCAATACAAAACTAACAATAAATAAAGACTAATATATGGTTTAGCTGGCTAAATAACCCTAATTTAGTGGCTATAGCGGGATATAGCTAGCTATTAGTGGATTTAGAATTTTAGAGCTAAGAGATAGATATCCTAGTTTTCTTCCCTCCTCCTAAAGGCTATACACTACTACAATTCTGGATTTTGCGAGGCACTTTAAAAAAAGGCCTCTGAGGCGTGCCCAAAAAATTAACGCCTCTGTTAATGCCCAGAATTGTAGTATCAGCAAATCGATTAACAGAGGTGTTCAAACATAACACGACCGCCTCTGTTAATACTCCTATTAACAAAAGCGGTCAAACATAACACGACTGCCTCTGTTAATAGGCCAGCCCAATCGAAGCCCAATTGAGCCCGGTTGCTGAAAGAAGTATATAAGAAACCCTAACTCCCTCAAACCCTAACTCTCTCTCTCTCTCTCTGGCGGCCGCACTCTCTCTCTCTCTCCCTTCTCCCTTTCCCGACGCCGCTCGCCCCGCCTGGACGTCGCCCCCTCCCAACGCTCCGACCCCCACCCAGCCACACCATTGTCCGGCCCCCTCCCATCGCGCGGCGCGGCTGAGGCCGGCGCGCGGTGCCCCCCGCTGGTGACCCTGACGTGATGTGTGCAGGAGCAGCGAGGGACGGCCGGGATCCGGCGGCCGCGCGCGGGATCCGGCAGCGGCGGCCACCCCCTCTCTCCTTGCAGAGCCGCGGAGGGCCAGGCCGGCGGCGGGAGGCTCGCGGAGGCCCAGGCCGGCGGCGGGCGGTGCACGGAGGGCGGAGGCCTAGGCCGGTGGCGGGCGGTGGGCGGAGGGCGGAGGCCCAGGCTGGCGGCGGGCGGCTCGCGGAGGGCGGAGGCCGGTGGCGGTGACGCGCGCAGACCACAGCGGGCGGCGAGCGGCGCGCAGATCCACCCCATCCCCGCATCTCCCTGGTAGATCCGTGACCGGCAAGGCCTCTGAGCGACGGCAGCACGCGGAGGACCTGGCTGGCGGCAGGCGGCGCGCGGATCTGCGATGGGCTCGCCGGGCCCGTGATGAGCTCGCCGGGCCTGTGGCGGGTTTTTCTTTTTTTTTCTTTTTTTATTTGATTAACAGAGGGGAGCGCACCAACGCCTCTAAAAATCCCTGATTTTCAGTGACCCTAGCTCAGACGCGTTTCCAAAAAAACGCCTCTGAAAATCGAATATGCACGCCTCTGAAAATCAAAAATGTAGTAGTCATAGCAAACTATAGCGGTGGCTATAGCCGGCTATTTAGAACCTTGATTTCGACGGCCGTATTCATCGGGATCTCTAATAGTCTGGTTCAGGTAGGCCAGAATCTTCCTGATGGTATGAACATCCACGTCCGCGCATTCTTCAACACGATTCTGTTCGGATTCTTCGCGATTGGCCTGGCAAGCCTCATTGCGGCGGTTGCGGTGAAGGAGAGGCCCCAGCTCGTGGGGTGCCTGTAACACCCTAGTGTTAATCTTGTGCTAATCACGTACTTAAATTCCTAATTTTAGCTAAGCCTCAGCATTTGAGTTGACCTTGTTTTGGTTGAGTGCAATTTATGCCGAATTGACCTCTAGCCCTTGATTTTCTGCCAAATCTAGCACTCCGATCAAGTTTTGTCCAATACCAAAGTTGTAGATCCTTTCTCCCTCTACATTTTCTATTTTGGCCAAATTTCAAATTAATATATGGAAAATTTAGTTTTGGACGATCAAAAACCAAATATGTTTTTCCCCAAAACACTGATTTAGCCGCTGTTTCACCTACTCCATCACCCATACCGGCGATTGTGCCGCCGGTGACGCCACGCGTTGGCTATCCTCATTGTCTCGCCATGTGTCTCCCATGACCTTATCCTCCCACGGTCTTATCCCTTATTCGCTTCCTTCTTCTTCCTCGTGCTAGAGGCAAACTGAGCTCAAGCAGCTCACATCCGCCGGTCGAATCCCCGGCCTCAGCTCCACCATCGCCAAATCACTCACACCGAAGCTTTTCCACCTCCTTAGCTCCCTCCTCATCCCGTCAGACCTGAGCTCCGGCCACCGCACAACCAGGAATCAAGGATTCCCTGGCCGCCAAGATCCGCTCGGCGGTGAACTCCCACTTCCGGTCATCATCTTCATCAACCAACGGCTAAAATTGACTCCCCTCGACTCTCTGAAGCTCATGCTCTCCCCATCCTTGTGCGTTCCCGTTGTTTCCATGCCCGTTCCCGAGCCATGTTGCCGCCAGCATGCTGCTACTCACCGCGAGCCGCGCACACGTGCCTCTACGCCGCGCCGCCGAGCGCCCCCACTCTGCCCGACCCTGTTGAACCCTCCCATGGCCGCCCCATGGCCGACCTACCTTGCTGCCGGCAAAAGTGCCGCCACCATCGCTGTTTCCCATCGCCGTCGACCCCGTCCGGCCGCCCCCAACCCCGTTCAAGCCCACCAACGGGTAGAGCTCGACCTCCTCTATCTCCTCCCCCACTTTCCTCTCGCTGCCGGCGACTGGAGCTGTTGGAATCCGGCCGGCTAGCGCCGCCCTCCCCCTAACTCTGGCCATGGCCATCGCCCTCTGTTTTGTGCCCCGACGATCCCACCGGTTTTGGAAACCGGTGCACCGGTTTTCATTTGAATCCCGGTTTTAGTTTTGTGTCTATTTGGCTGATCTTGTAAAATTCATAGTAAATAGTAGAAAATGCTAAAAATGCAAAATCAGTTTTGTTAGCTTCGTCTTTTTATGCTCTGTATGATAGAATCATAAAATGTGTTGTTTGATAACTTTTTCTGTGCAGTTTTAGTTATGCATGATAAATGCATTTGTAGCTTGTTAATTACATAGCTGGTGTTAGGAGCATGCTAAAAATATAAAACAAGTTGGGGTAGCTTTGTTTAGACTTGAAGTACCTAAGAAAGATTTTAAACCTGCTGTTTGGTTAAGGTTTCTGTGATGCATTGTTTTAATCATGTTTAATGCTTGTTTAATTAATATCTGCAATTCTGGGAGTCCAAAAATCATGGAATTTATGTAGTAGTATAATCTTGGCCTAATTCACTAAAAAATTTTCAGGTCCATAAGCTCTGTGCATGTTGTAGACTTAAATTGTTTAAATTGTCTTATTGAGGCCAATTTAAATGCTTTCTGTTATAATCAAAGGTTGATAAATTTTTATTACACCCTTTACCAATCTCTTATCATGCCAGTTATTTTTGTGTTGCTAAATTGAGGTTGCAAGCTAAGTGTTTGTTCTTGTTTAGCTGCTAGTTGTAGGTTTTCCTGTTGTGTTGTTGCTAAAAAATCCCTTTTTGCATGTGTATGTTTCCAGCAAGATGCTTATATCAAATTGTTTTTCATGTTCTTGCAGTAGGGTCAGAACATGGTTGGCTTTTACTACTAAGCCTGGTTCTGGTTGCTTGTTAGTTGACTAATTTTGCTAGTTACTTATTTTGCTATGTGTTTATGCTGAGCCTTTTCTAAACAAGTTGATAGTACTTTTTGAAAGAAATATTTCAAGCTAAAATAAATTGAACCTGAATTCTTATATTACAGCACCCAAACCGTTGCCTTTTGAACTTGTTTGTATGTTTGGTAAAGCTAGCTCATAATCTTCATTCATATGGATGCTCAGTCGTGACCTTGTGCCTGTCTTGCTTGCCCTCTTTGGTGCATCGTTTATTGTACTTCCATCCATTCATACATTTGCATTGTTGCATATCATTCAGGTACGCTAGATGTACAATGCACGGACTTGAAGCACGTGATGACGGATACGAACCACAAGACGGCGTTGGTGGATGTATCCTGAAGAGAGAAGGACCAGCTGGCGCAACTGAAGACCCGACCCAAGGTCGGAAGGGCCCAAGGCCTTGTTTGTACTAACACTGACTTAGTGTTATCACAGGCAAGCCCCAGAGCATAACCCTTAATTTCAGTATTCAATGTTTATTTAAGTAGTGGTGCATTTATGTTTCTAGGAGTTGTATGAAACCCTAGTATGCATGTCTCTCTCTAGGTACCTATGAGTCTATACTAGTATGCAGGTGTCATTAGAAATGCCTTGCTAAGTAGGAACTCGGTAGAAGTCGAGTGATTCCTGTCACTCGCGAGATATGGGTCTTGTTATTTATGGAAAAGTTGCTAGAGAATGATTCAATGAGCAAAGAAAATGGAGACCAGGTGGAGATAAATTTGGTTATGGATATGGAATGAATGAAAAGTGAGCCTCCACCTGTGTCGATTGAGGACCGTACCATTGTTGGCACTGTTGATCGAGGATTGAACAATACTAACCACATTGCGGAAGTAGGAGATAGTCGAAACTGGTAAGATGTAGACCGATGATTTACGAGGATACTCTGGGCGTGGGATGATTGCGGATGTTGGATTGTCTATCACCTCCGGGTCCTCTGGGAGTTCGCCGCGAGGGTCCCTTCACCTGGATTTTGGCAGGCGTGGTTCAAATATCGTGGTAATGATGGGAACAGTTGATATGTGTGGTCTAGTGTGGCTTGCATGTGTCGTGTGAGTTAGGTCCACCTTGCAGGGTTAAATCGGATCGATTCGCCGTGACTCGCGGATATGAGAGTCTTGGTCACTGTGTCACATCGTAGTAAAGAAGTGGAATGAGAATGGAAATGCGATGATCCGAGATTTGATTATGTATTCTTGGAACATTAATATGATATACCATGCTTGCTTTAGATGATTATGCAAACCTAGTGGTATTTGTATAATAAACTTGAGCTAAAATACTAAAAGTAAGGATCCACTATTAGTAGCTTTTCAACAAAATAACTTCGGAGCCAAAAAGCTTTGCATGTCTAGGAGTCCGCTAAGTATATACCACTAGTCGGGTAAGTCTTGCTGAGTATTAGTATACTCAGGGTTTGTTGTTACCCTATTTTCAGGTAGCTACTGCTGGTTGGAGCTAACTAGAATTCACATCGATGGGCTCGATGTGACGTCCTCACGACTTCATAGATATCGTTGTTTTCAAATTGAGCTATTATTTAAATTTCTGTTGCATGTTGAACTCTGATAATTTTTCTTTAAACTAATTTTTGTAAAGCTCTGTTTTGTGATTTAAGTATGAAAACTTATGTCTGCTTGTAATCATCGGTGCTCGTCTTCGTGCGAGACTTCTAGTGTTTTCGATCCTTAATCCAATAGGCTGCCGGATTACACCATTTTATGTGTGTGGTAACTATTAACCATTGAGATGATAGTCGCCGATTTAATTTGGGCGGTTCTGTTACACCACCCTCCTCCTCATCTCCAGTTCTCTGCCTCGCACCCTCGCCTCTTGCGACTAGCACACCCCCTCCCCCTCCACCTGCTTCTATTTCATTGTCTGCGGGTGTTGTTGGATCGGAGTGTCGCACGTGCGGCGTCTGTTTTCGCAGCGAGTTCTCATCTTGTGGCGAAGGATTTGCTGCCTGCCTCCTCTTCTTCTGGTGTTTTTGTCGTGTTTCCTTAATCGAAACAAGCAAGCAGCCCGATCTGTCGTGTTTTGGAAAGAAATAAGCCTCTGCACACATGAATGTTCGAAATGAGACCATAAGAGAGGCCTTATTTTCCCATCATTTTTCTGTTGCCCAATCGATCTCCTATTTTCTAATTTCTCTTCTGCTTTCTCTTTAATTTTGCTCTGGAAACCAGGAGCCGAAAGCCCATGAGGTAAGTCTCTGTTTGCGCTTTTGTGTGAGGTGTTTCGTTGTGAGTTACTGTCTTCCGGTGTGGCAAGGAACCTGTACATGTCTCTCCGATTTGTTTGTTCAGACTTGTACACTCGGTAAAACTACGTTCTTATCTGTTCCCTTTAATATATGGAATATCAATGGTTTTAATTCTGCCTTGTTGAGAAATCAGTGCTACTGACCTTAACACCAATTTTCTAGAAGTGATACGAAATTAGTATGATACCACTTCTTCTGTGGATACTTTATTAGCTTTATCAACTCTATACCGATGATAACCTTCATCTAAACACCAACAAGGGAGACCAACTCTATACAAGAGAACTCAACTATTTATTCACTACAATTTGGTACAACACAAATCTCTTATATTTTTTATGTGGCTACCCTACCATGACACAACTACACTGTATTGCTAGCATACCACCTCTACTTGATAACTTTAATGCTATGATATGGCGGGAGGGAAGGGAAGCACCTCTATTTTATAGGTGCTCATGGGTTTTGTATTGTTGCCATGTGACAACTTCCATACTCTTATTTACAAAATACCTAACTCTAGAATTTTTCTCATCCTTATCCAACCATGCAAAATATTTAATTCTAGAGAATTCTTATGTTGCCATGAAGCATGGAAACTTATCTTTCTTGCCATTTCCAAATTCTTCTAGACCCTTCTCAAGTATGCGTTGTTATTTTCAATATATCTGCACGAGTTACATTACACCAGGAGAATGTGAAGAAAGTGTGATGCGTCAGTCACATAACGAAGAAAGTGCGGAGGCCAAAACAAGTTATTTCAACATCAACTTGAATAGAGCAAGTCATGGCCGATAATTTTTTATCGCCCTTAGTACAAATAAATGGTTTATGTATTGTTAATCATCGTCCTCTGACAGTTTTGGTCCAGGAGTTTGTTTTTGGCAAGCAAGCTTTTACCAAAAAATAGGGGGGGGCATATGTTGACGACAAAAAATAGCATCAACCAGTCTGACCGGTATGCCCAGGCGGTCTGACCGGTCGGGTCACTATAGCCGGTCTGACCGGTGGGTTTGACCGGTCCATGAGGAGTCCGAGTGCAAATAAGGATTTACATAGATTTAAATCTGTAAAAAGAATTTCTTGCGGGGTAAGTCATCCCCACCCGACAAATATAAAGGGTCACAGGCGATTGAGGAATCCAATCGATCAAAACACAAATCAATACGTTGTATTTATCATCTTTATCTTTTTCTCCAAACCCTAGCTCTTCTAACCCCTATCTATTATTCTTCCTTCGTCTCCACGATATATGAAGGCGTTCTAGGTGGCCTGCCGACCCTAGAACAACCCTGCACGCGCTTGCCCTGACGGGGTCCCATCGGGGTGAGCGTTCGCTGGTTTTCCCAGCGAACCATTCTGACTGCTTCACACAGTGTTGCATCGAGCCCTTCCTCGCGCCGCACGCGCTAGTGCGATCGTGTGTTGGTCCAGAAAAGACATAAACAGGTCCAATTTGGTTCCTAGGGATATTTTTTTATCCCACCCCTCAAATAGCCCAAATAGTCGTAGAGGAGCCAAACAAGTGGAATATTTTAAGGCTATTTGGAAATAGTCCATCTTAAAAAATTATCCTCCTAAGAGGTGATATTTGGGTTATTTTGGGTGGGCCAACTGGAAAAGTTAACTCTCCCTCTCTTCCCCACCCGCACTAGATCCCTATCTCGGCATCTCCCCACCCGTGCGGCGCCTCCCCCACCCGCGGCTCCGGTTCCACTCACCAGCGCCGTTGCCTCGCCCACTCGCCAGTGCCGCCGCCTCGCTCCCAGCCCCGGTCCCAGGCACCGCCACCCCCCACCCGCGCCGCAGAAGCCCACTGGCGCCGCCTCACCTCACTCACGGTGTCACGGCAGCCCGGCTCTGTGGCACGACCGACCGGCGGGCAAGTGTCCGCGACGGCTTCTCCTCCTCCTAGCGGTTCCTCCTCCTCCATGGCGGCCCAATGGTGCTGGACTCTGCTGGTGGCGGCTGCGGCGGTGCTGGGTCATGACGGCGGCGCTCGACCACGACGGCACCGGCTGGCAGCAGCGGCGGCGCTGGGCCATGATGACAAAGGAACTCGAGGGCGGTCACATGAAGGGCCACGGTGAGCAGAGTTAGCTGGATCCGGGGTAGTGGGAGTCTAATATTTAGGAAAGTGCATGAACGGTCAAATAGTCCAAGGATCGAAACAGGTCAAGGACTATTTTATTGGAGGGTTATTTTCTTGGGCTATTATTTAGCCCTCAAATATCCCTATGATCCTTCTCCAAACAGGGCCTATGTCTCTTTTCTTATTTTTCTCATGTTCGTAATCTGTTTTCCAACATGGCCGAGGATTGTTGTGAGCATGTGACCATCTAGAACACGTTTTCATGTAGGGTCAGAATGGATTATGTGACCTAACCGTTGTTAAAGCAGGGTGGCATGATTAGTGGATCGAATTAGTTAGTTAAAGGGTTAATTTGCACCAAGTATGAGGGATGCAAATCACTCTTTGTGGTATTTAATAAGGGATGTTTTTTTTCCAAAATTTTGCATCGGGAACGAAACTAGCTGCGGGCTAGTTAATTTGCACCAAGTATGAGGGTTAATCATGCTTGGCCTTCTCGGTCAGGCCAGAAGCCCAGGAGCCCAGGAGCCCAGGAGCCCAGGCCAGCAGCACTAGCAGGCTCGGTTGTTGATTGGTCCAGCATTAAAGGTGTTAATTAGTGCCCATTAGGTGCACCTCTAATCTTTTTAGTTTAAAATTTTGTATTATTTCTTTAAAATTATATCTCATTTAAAAAATTAGTATAAAACTTTGAATTAAAATGGGTTGGATGTGCACCTAAGGGTCACCAACTTGCACCCCCTATCCAGCATGCAACAGATACAAAATTTGGATAGGTACAGCGAAAAAAATATTACTCGAGTGCTTTTTAGAAATTCCGTATTTTAGTCATCCACTAGTATAAATTTCAAACACTAAAAGATGTGCAAACTAACCTTTTCTCGCGAGATGGACAGAAATCCCTCCAAAGTTTTACGTAAGGTCTTTTTAGTCATCCATTAGTACAAATTTCAAACACTAAAAGATGTGTAAACTAACCTTTTTTTTCGCGAGATGGACAGAAATCCGTCCAAACTTGTACGTAAGGCCGTCGTTGGATTCTATAACACCTGCCCCCGCATAGCATGTAACCATAAATTATTGCAGAATGGGCTATTGCGCCACCTAGATCAAGCCCACGGTCCAAGTGGTCAAGTGGATCAGCAGCAGCTCTACAGCTGCTCGCTCCGTTTTTAATTATAGATCATTTTAACTTTGCTAGATATATAGATTTTACTCTATATTTAGATATAATGTATACTCTATTTTTAATTATAGATGACTTTAGCTTTTATAGATAAATAGATTTTACTATACATTTAGATAAAGCCACCGCAAACCGAAGACCGAGGATATGATCTAAAAGACAGTTCCATAACAGCATGGTCGCAAGTTCAGCTCAATTGACTACTAAGGCCAATCTCAGTGGGAATAATTATAGGAGTGTCATGGACATTAAATTTGCTAATATGTACCAGTAGTATGAGGAGATAGGAGAGATGAGTGTCATAAAATGTGAGAGGAATGTCATCACCATGACATTCCACTGGTATAGATCTCAAGTTTCCAGTCTTGATAACTGTGTCGATGACACTCGCACTGAGACTTGCCTAAGTATTCATAGTCTGATAGAGCAAAGAGACAAACATGGATAATTGGGTATTAATCAATCATCACATTGCGCAGAACATAACAGAGGTGATAAACATCATCACATCTAGCTTCCAACCACTTGCAAACATGTTCCAGTATCATAGCGAGCAGTACAAATTGATACGACGAGATGAAAAAAGCAACAGTTACAGGTTCAGCACCACCTACTAAGCATCGCACCTGCAACTGTAGCTACTAAAACTGTGGTTACATCCCTTGCAGCTACTAAAACTGTAGCTATCTAAGTCCTCGAATAAGAGAAAAGGGACCATGCCACAGTGAATTCCAATTGGCACAACTTAGCAATACGAAGCCTTCCAGTGGTTATACCCTTTTCCAGAGGTCTGAACTTCTTTGTACCCGTCAATGTAACAGAACCATCCAAAGCCCTAACAGAAACAATCAGCTTTCCAAAGCTTTCAACAGAAACAACACACCTCGAAAGCTCGATCTCATCACCAGCAAGGTGCCGTTCCTCAAATCCAGAACTATGAAGTAAGACTTCACATTTTAAACTGTCCGTAGTGGCAGCAAACTCACCATAAAAACCATCAGGGGGCCCAGAAATCACTTTCACACTGATTGTAGCTTCCACAGAGTAAACAATATTACCGTGCTCAAAGTCCAGTGTGCTAAGCCCATAGTCACAGAATTCGGGGTCGATGCCTCGTCCCACGACCCGGGAACGCCGTTCCGATTCGAGGGTCGGGGTCGAAGAGGGTCAGTGTCCCATTCAAGGTTGGATCGCGTCCCGGTTTGAGAGGGGTCGCAGTCCCATTGCTAGCAGATTTAATTGGGATAAGAAGGTTATTGATAGCGGATTGAGGTGGTTTTTATTAGATAATAAGCTGAGTACGTGTAGTATGATCTAAATGTACTATTTTGTATGTTTCTTATATGCTTGTGCAGATTAGTTTCTTCATTAGTAGCACATATATATATATATATATATATATATATATATATATATATATATATAGTTTTTGTCTTTTTAAAGACGCATCGACCCGAAAATATCGACCCGGATGAATCAGAGTCGTGTTCCACATAATAATTTATCGTTCCATAGAGATATACCCCCTTCGTACCACAATTTTATAAAGTGACGTCCCGTTCCTCGACCCCGTTCCTCGACTCGGTCGACCCAGGAACTTTGTGACTATGGCTAAGCCTGCTAGTGTAGGACTTCTTAATCAGAAGCGACTCCAGGGGGTGTTGTAACTGAGGTTGACGAGCCTAGCTGCTAGCAGGCTTAATTCTTTGTCATCGGACTCAGTAATGCCCCTCACATACAACTTAACCTCAAAGATCACAGGACCAGAGGACACAACACCACGGACAGGACCAGTCATTACTAAATATGTATTCTGCATGCAACATCAATAAAAGGGTAAGTAAATAAAGTGAAGAGAAATACGAGGCACACATACCAACAGAACACTGAAACGGTATCATGAAAGAAAAAGTTCACAGCATAAATGATGCAAGGTGCATAACACAAATAATAGGAGGCAAAGGCAAGCTTAACTCATCAGCACTCAGCAGAAAACAAAAGATACGAACTTTCTAATGCACGTATCGTCAAGACATGTTAAAGCAAATTATATAAAACATCTGTTTTCCAAACCTTGCAGATAACATTGAAATATTTTTCTAGCCAAAACGCAAAGGAAATTGACACGAAACTACCAAGGACCGTGCTGCCAATTTATTGCTGGGCACATGCAAAAAAACCTAGAATTCAGTGGGTGACAGGGTCATCAGGAACAAATAGCAAATCACATGCAATCTTCCAAAGGGATCCTATACCTGACACCGCTGATGTACTCCCTATAGCATGAATCTTATGAGTGTGAAAAGTAGCAAGTTAAATCAATGTCTTAAATCAATAATCACTAGTCTCATAAGTGTGCCGATTTGAATTAGTGTTTAGTTGAGCATGATTGTTGCTATTGATCAGTCCACAGGACTTAGTTTTATGATATGCTCACCTCATTTGCGCCTTCTCAATTGTTTGTTAGAGCTGTCAACATGATCAATATGTAAGTAATAGGCATGGGTATTCCATATGGGAGTCATGGTAATCTCTAAGAATAACATTGCATCATTGTGCACTATTTTAAAGCTAATTAAAGACAGCAGAAAATATAATTAGATTATGAAACTAATGATTATTCAATAAAGGAATTCGATGCATGCATCCATGGTAACAATAACTAAGATAGAAGGTGCATCAGAAATTATGTAGGAAAAGGTAGCACATGAAAAAAAAAAGAATGGTGATAAGTAAGAAATATATGGACCTCGTCGGTGAGAGTTTGACAGTTATCCCTTCCGCGCTTGAAGATAATATTGCGGTTGTGATCTAACATGTCACGCAGAGCTACCATACCAAACACATCGAGCGGCCACTGTAAACCTCCTGTTAATTCTGCAACCTTGACAGAAAACACCTGCAGAGTATCGCACTTATGACCACCATCTGGCGCAGGATTAACTGTATACCGCTTGCAAGGGATAGATGCTGCATCAAGTTGTAGGAGATTTCAAATGAGAAAGATATTAATCAAGTCCAATGGCAAGTGCCAGCAGTAGTATGAACTCAGTAAACATGCGCACAAATTTCATCATCAGTCCAATCCTACCACATGTATCATTATTATATACATGAAAGAAACCATCCGGTCATATAGTAATAAGAAATAGCAGCAAATATGAAATCGTCCAAGAACATGTAGAACTGGACCAAAGGAACCCGAACTAATTGAGCAAGTAATTAACATGTAGGTTGAGAACGAGAGTAATTAAGTCACTCACTGTTGTCTTCCAAGCGACCATAGCGATTCAGATAGAGCTCGTTCCACCTTTTTTCAAACAACCTTGCTTGGTAGGCGTAAGGGTCTGTTAGCTCCTCTGGATCCCGATGAAGCTCTTCCTCAGCCATCTTCCTCCTATACTCCTCATACTTCTCCAACTGCTTCCGTAACTTTTCCTCCTCCTTTTGGACACTTTTCGTTTCCCTGACTTGTCCCCTTTCAGGCGTTCCTTTGAGTTCCTCATCGCCAAACCCACCTTCGTGCCGTGGTCTTCCTTTGTGTTCCCCATCGCCGAATCCACCTTCATGGCGTGGCCTTCCTTTGAGTTCCCCACCGCTGAATCCACCTTTGTGGCATGGCCGTTCCCCATCGCTGAATCCATCTTCGAGGCGTCCTTTATCCCATCCAGCTCTTCGTGATCCACCAATCGCTGGTTTATCTTTTCTGAAAGCAGGCTTAGGCTTCCCTGCAGCATCTGCACAATTCTACCATTCTCAACAACGTCTTGGCTTGCGACTGCACTATTCTATTTCTACCTTCATCTTCCCCTTCACCGCTCGTCATCAACCGATCCATATCGGAGAGTAAAATCTGAATCTGCAACTTCATCGGATTCCACTCAATCTCCAACTTTAACCTTCCATCCGAATCATAATCTGTTTCCTTCATCCTCTTCTCACACCCCGAAACCTCCGCATCGGAGTCCCTGCTCCCCGACTTTGACTCCGTCTCGATCTCCATCTTGATCTTCGCCTCCGCCTTGCACGGGCAGGTTGTTGCGCAGAGATCACTCGCCGCCGTCACAGCTCTGGGCTCTGGGTTAAGAAACGGTAGAAACCTTGATCTAGGCGCGGATGGGAACAGAGGAGGCTGCGATTTGGGGTGGGGGGTTATAGCCCTAACCTCCCGGCCGCCGCTCAGGCTGACGGCATAGGGTCTGTTTGGTTCATGTACTAGTTTGATCAGGCTTAGATTATAAGTCAGGCTAGTGCAATGCAACTACATCATGTTTGGTTGCATGTATCTGCTAAATCTGTATAGAATCGTTCTTGTTTGGTTACACGCATTGCTAATTGGATTGCCTGATGAGGTTCCGCCTTCCTATAAACTTGTAGAGACATGATGTGTTGTTTGATTTCCTGTTCAATGTCTTGATGGGTTGCTATATGATACTGTGGTGGAGCATTAGACTTGATAATGGAACCTATTTTAGGCTTTCGCAATTGACGTGCACATGCATGTATCTCGTTTTTTAAAAAAAAATGTGGCACTGTCCGCTGGAGAGTTTTTTTGGTGCTCCGTTTGATGCCAAAACAGGTTTGATGCCACGATCCCCCATTATTTCTGAAAGGCCAACGGCACGCAATTTCTTTTGAAGCATTGTAACAGCTCGCATTTTGCCCGCCATAGTTCTCATTACATGCAACACACTTGGAATTTCAGCTGAAAATTGGCGAAATCTGGTTCTAGCCATCAAATCTCGAATCTGCAATTTTTTATTTTACCCAGATAAAATTCGTTGAAGTTAACTTTCAGCGAAAAGTTATTCAAAATTTTGTAATTTTTAGCTTGTCTTTCGGCCTGTCCTGTGAAAACGGCGTTGAAATCTGAAGGTGGCAGCGCAATTCTGTAATTCTGTGCAGATGTATTCTAGCGAGGCAGCGCACCAGCTCGGTTCGGCCGGTGCGGATACAGCGGTCAAATCGGTCACAACGAACAACAACGATATAACTGCAGTCGGTGGGGTGGAAATGGGGGAGGGACCCGGAAGGTAGATGAGAGGTACATCAAGCTAACCGTTTTGCGACTGCGGTGTTGTGAATTGCAAACATTTCAGAGAATGGGAGAGAGTTCAAATTTGAATAATTTGCGGACTTAAAATATAAATAAACATTTAACAATTTATATTTTTATATATTACAAAAAAGGGGGATCACGAGTCATAATAGGTTTCCCGAGTCCTATACCCACTTCATCGTCGCTGCCTACTCGGGTCCTGCTAATCCCCGAGCGCTGCGCGCTCCTTGCGCACGATTCCGACAGGGGGTCACTTTCCTTTTTAGGAAAAAAATATTCTGCACAATTTTCTAATTTTGGAAAATTATCTTATAAATATAATTTGCAACTATATTTTTTTGCACATCTTCGATGAAGCAAGATTCTTATCATAACTTTTTATGATGTACATAACTTTTACATATAATTTTTTTAATAACTTGAAATTAATAATTTTTTAGCACAACTTTCAAAGTACATACAAAATTTAATGTGTAGTTTTCTAAATTAACTTATAGAGGATAACTTTTCAGCACAAATTGTATGAAGATGTTATCTGGAAGATTTCTCACACAACCTTTGTATGCATAAATTTATCATGCAACTTCTAAGGACAAGTCTTGGTATAATTTTTTAGTATGATTTTCATATAAAAGTTGTCAAGAAAACTTCAGACATATAGAATGTAAAAGGAAAAATTGAAAAAGAAAAAAAATAATAACACTTATAGAACGTAAAGGAAAAACAAAAAGAAGAAAATAAATACCTATGAAGACGTCACTCGCGTGGTCGCGTGGGGGTGGGTGAAAATTAACTGTGGGGTGGGAACCGCGCATCGTGCGCCAGGAAGCCTTACAGCGCGCGCTTGTAGAATTAGACTCCCGCTGCCTACTCCGGCCTTTATATACAAGGGTCGACTTGTCGCTACCCTCTCTCTCCAGCGCAAGATCTAGCCGAAGTTGACAAACCAATCAAGGAACCAGCGAGGCAAAGGAGCAAGGGAGGCCCTGGTCCTTCGAATTTAACTTCGAAGACGGCGGCGATGGCAACGGCCAGGAAGATGGAGCGCGACCGCCGCGGAGGACGCGCCGGAGCTCGTCGTTACCAACCCTGCGATGGCCAACCTGATCAACGCCTTGATCGTAAGCGTGCTCGTCCCGATGGTTTCTGTTTCTGCAACAACCGGATCTCATTTCTTTTTTCCCTTCTGATTTTCTGGCCTCTTGTGTTTCTACGTACACAGGCGATCTTCTGCGGGGCAACGGTCGGCACGTACGCGTACATCGTGCACACGTTCTTCAGCCTGGACGCGCCGCGGTGGGGAGGCGCTCGCGTGGTCCGCCGCGCAGGCGCCCATGTACCTGGTGCCCGCCTTCGTGGTGCCGATGCTCAGGAAGAATATCATCAGCATATATGCTACGGGCACCCCTGCCGCCAACAAGCAAATGAAGCCACCGGCATCTGATGACGTGTAGCAAACTAAGCAGCCAGGGCTCGTTCTCTCTGCTTTGTGGTGTTAAGCTGTGAACCTAGCTTGGTGTCAATGTTTGTGTACGTGAGCTTAGATTATCCTTGAAAAATGCAAAGCAATATTGAGAGTCATATTGTTATTGTTAGAAATAATTAGTATGTGTGATCAAATAGTATAAGCGCATGGTTCCAAATTTCTAAGTGTGTCCCATCTAATTTCTAGTCATCTTACTATTAATTAAATGAAGGCTCCTTTCGAGGCCTCTACGTGAAGCCATCAGGAATCCTAGCTGATACTCTAGAAAAAGAGAGAAATTTTAGAAATTTTCTTAAAAAAATCATTGATACTAATAGTCATTGGATCTACTCTTTCTAATAAATTAACCACCTGTGCCATTTTATGAAGAATTAGACTAAAATTATCCTCTATATCTATATCTCAATTACAATATCTACCATTATGAAAAATTAGCCTACGGATCACATCAATAGGCTAATTTAAATCTTTATCTTTAAGTATCAAAACGGACTTCATTCCTCCAGGTAACCAAGCGCATCGTAACAAAAACCTTGCACAATTATCTCACTCGGTCACCTTCATCATCCATGGACGCAAAGCCGCATCGGAGTGATCAATCTGATCACGAAGAAGTTGTGGCCCAAGATGGATCTCCACATGCATGGGTGGTGCCCATCCATCTGATCAGGAAGGAGGCTCGCCAAATGGCTAGACTATAGATGGCCAAAAGGCTCAAGGCCCATGGGGGCACGAGGCTCGGTACTATTTGGCCCAGCTTGAGCACGGCCCAGACATGAGGTATTTAGGACTCGGGCCGGCATGGGCCCGATAGGCAGGCTGTGCTTGGGCCGTATTCTCAACCCTGTGGACGCGCCCAAGCACAGCTCGATAATGCCGGTCCGATCAGCCTGATGGGTAGCACGCTGGGCCGCCACGCCCCACAGTCCATGCACCCCCGGAGGCCTACTAATATATGGCTCAATAACAACAGCCATATATAAAATCAATTTGAACCCTAATTTCTCTCAATCTTTCCCCTTCCCCTCACCCACCCCCATCCCTGAAGGCGGCGGCGCAGCAACGAACGATTGCGCGGCGCACGGTGTAGGCATGGCGGAGGCCGAGGACGATGCGCACGATGAAGTTGTGGCGGCTCATGGCGAGCGGCGGCAGTGGACAAAGGCCAAGGGAGGAGACCGAGCGGGCGGAGGAAGGCGGCGAGGCGGAGCCCGGACAGACGGAGGACGACAACGAGGTGAGCCCCGACGGACAAGGACGGTAGCGAGGCGTGGCCGTGCGAGTGCGGACAGCGGCGAGGCGCAGACGGCGGCCGCCAGCAGACGGGCCACGGCACGCTTAAGGCACCTTCAGGCCGTGCTTGAGCTGGTAGCTCAGCCAATGGGTGGGCACGACATGGCCCGTGACTTTAACTGTGCCTAAACGGGCCGTGCCGGGCTGCCCCGTTTGGCCATCTATAGGCTAGAGATAGATCTTAATGGTTGTATGGCACTGCGCATGGCCTTGCTCACCCGATGCTGAGTTTACGATTGACCGTAACCTTCCTTCTTCACGGTCGATTTCAGATTTCACCCACTCTCTCACATACCCTCTCACATGGCGGGGCCCACTACACATCTTTATTGTTAGTCCTTCCGCTCGGTCTTTTAGATCCAGAGACTTTCTTTCCCCTTTCTCTTTTCTGGTTGCCTCGGACGGCGGCGGCCATGGGAGGCTGAGGCCGGGCACCAGTCCGGGTAAGAGCGTGAGCCGCACCGCCTTGTCCGGCGACAGCTGGCCGCACCTCCCGCCCCGAACTCTAGCTCCCTCCTCCCCGGCTCCGCCTCCTCGTCCCTTCTGGCTCCGGCCACCATCCCGAGGCTGAGTATCAGATCCCTCCTGGCGTCCGCCATGGTCTCCCCCAAGCTAAGCCCCAACTCCATCCTGCCAGGAACCAAGGCGCGGCGACCGTAAGATTTTTTGGTTTTTATTTTTTTTCATTTTCTTCCCACTTTTTTAAAAAAAATTCACCCAAGCTTCTTTTGTTTTTTGATGCAATTTTTTTACCCCAAGCATTTTTTGTTTCAGATACAAAAATTTTTTACCAAAGTTTTTTTATTCTGGATGCAAAATTTTTCTCTTCAGATATTCTCAATTTGTTTCTCAAAAATTTCTCTTTCAAATTTTTTCTCGCCAAATTTTTATCTCTCCAAAATATCTCCTGAAAAAATTCATAAAATCAAACCACAAAAAAGTTACTAAAAAGGCAAAAAAAAAGAACAGTCTGAAAATCGACTGTAGGGAGCAGTCCCGTACGGTCGCCCGTAAACTAGCATGCCCCGCTTGCTCACCGCCGTAGTAAGGTTTGTAGCCATCCGGCTGGTTTATCTCATGTGAGTTACCACGCTAATCTATAATTTATATTCCGTATATTTCTGTTGGAAGCAGTTTTCAAGTGCATGCAGACATATAATAGGGCTGCTAGCGCTCTAGCACAACACCGTAGGTTGGAAGTTGGAACTTGCTGCATGAAAACACGAGTCTTCTAGCGGCCAGCTGGTACATCCGTATTGCTTAAAAGTGATATTCCCTTGATGCACTTTGCTGCAATGGCAATAATATCAGAAGTTAATCTGCTCCAAAACCTAGATTTTGATGCTAATAAACCTCGCACATGCATGCTCAAACATGTACACCGACAGAAGTAATGCAGATGCTTCGTCAGCGCACGGCAGCGCAGCTACATGATCTCAATTCT
Organism: Panicum virgatum; assembly: GCF_016808335.1. Lineage (NCBI taxonomy): Eukaryota > Viridiplantae > Streptophyta > Magnoliopsida > Poales > Poaceae > Panicum > Panicum virgatum. Next base: position 31,133,066 of record NC_053151.1, on the reverse strand, counting down.
GAATGATTGTTGCTTAGCTATGAACTTGTCACTTCTCAGTATGAATCTCATCCGGCCTGCTCTGAATTGCCGGAAATTTCATTAAAAAAAATCACTGAAAACTTGTAGTCTTGTATGAGATAGTGTTCTGTTCCATTAATTTCTGAAACTGGATCTCATGTGTCCATCTAAAATTTCGGAATCTGGGAACCAGAATGTGCTGTCTTCAACCACTTTTTGCTTGAAATTTATTTTAGCAGATGATCAGTTGATAGCCATTGCTCTGCAAGAGTTGCTTAGTTTTCATGCATATTAATTAGTATATTACCGTGTAGGTCCTGGTCTAATTTTTCAATACATTTCCTGCTTAGTTATGTAGGAATAATACGCCTACATAATAGGGCTCGGTGATTGCTCTTTATCGATAATGGTTGTGGTATAGTTGTAACTTGGTCAATATGAATCACAAATGTGGATTTCTAATTCCTATCTGAACTGCGCCTGAAGAAATGAAAACTTGTAGAGACATTCACTAGTTGCAGGATCTCTCTAAAATGTGGAGGTGTTGGTCTTGGTCTAATTTTTTCTGTAAGGTGTCTTGATTACTTCTGTAGGAGTAGATTAATATGACTGTATAATGTACTATGTTGGTGATAACTTGTAGAGATTCAAAGATTATGACCTCAATCGGATTCTTGTTCATATAAACTTAAAAGTTTAAATTAAGTCTAAACTAAAATGAATCGTCAGGTGCAACAGTCTGAAACTCTAAACTGAGATGGGTTCTTCATGTATGGCAGTTTTGCTTGTTTGCTGTAGGATCACAGCAGCTGACTGTTTTCAATGCTCTCTTCACCAACAAACTAAAACTAGCTAGTGACTAAACGTTTGCGTGCGTGCGTGTATCTCAAATTGAAATCAGTAGCACACGCAGTTACAATCAAGGAACACAAATGCAAATCCTCTTTTTGAAATCCCAAAGTGTTTAGTTCAAAAAAAAACCAGCGCGTACAAGATGTTTTTAATCCACGATGCTATTCGACACCTTACAAGATCAATGAGCAGGTAGCACTGGCAAACGGAGCATCAGTCGATCTGGGGGGGGGGGGGGGGGGGGGGGGCGGTGTCCTCGTTCGCGGGAGCCAAGACACGAACGGACGCACGAGCGCCGGCCTGATGCCCTGACCTAATCATGCGGTGTCCGCTCTCACGTACTCCTAGCCGGCCGGCAACGCAACGGCACGGGCGTGCGAACCTCCTGGTGCTCCTCTTGTTAGGTGTGCAGAATCAACTAGCTCAAGATTAGAACTACACATAGATATAGAATTAGGCGTCTTTTGCTCATCCATCACCTTTGTTCTTCCTCTGTGCTTTTTCTGCTCATGTTTAGGGTACAGAGAAAAGGGTGGAGTGCTCTTCCTGTGGTTTCTGTGTTGTGCTAGAATTGGGTAGCTAGGATTTTGGGGAGAGGTTCATTAGCTCTCTTTTTGGTTAGCCCCTTTAGAGGCATCTCATCCCTCATATTTATAAGCACAGCACCACAAGGGGACAGCACCTTGTGGGGTTGCCTAGAGCCTTCCAATCAAAGGCAAAAGTCCAATTTGGTCTTGCTTACTGATAGCTTATCACTTAGCTGTCATTATCTTAATGCCAACATCATCGCCGACATGATCAATCCAACATTCTCCCCCTTGATCATAAGGCTAAACTTATAAGTTCACTTCTCAACAAAATGACATACCAAGACAAAAGGATTACAACGGTCAATTATACATACCATTGAACCCAGTTACTACAGTATGCCACCTCATATCGAATGAACTTCTTTAACTTAGGAGCTCCAAAACTTACTCTTTATCATTATACAAAACTTATGGATTCATTTCTCAAAAGACGGTACACCAGACCAATCAATCACTGCAGTTAATTAAGTACCACAGGACTAAGTGACCATGGTTCCCGTTCAAAATCAAAATGAATCCTCTTAGGCTTATGGGAAGATGGTGTCTTTATTGTCCCAGAGTGCAGTTTGTTTTTCATATACATACATATATTCTTATGAACTTTATGTGCGCACTTCAAAATTGAAAATCAAATATATTTCCAGAATCATAATTTTATCCCTGAATAATAGGCTGCCAATTAGTTTTTATGCCGGCAATCTTTGCAAGTCAAGCCTCTTAAATTATGATACACAGCACTTATATCTTAGTACTTAACTCTTACATATGCTGAGCATCAACATTAGTCTTATAAAATGCTCAACACTTATGTCTTCAATACTTATTTGTTGAGCACTAAAACTTAAAATCTTAATACATCATTAAGGCCTTGAAACATGTAATGTTTGATTCTAGAATATTATGGAATCAATCTTTCACAATGTCCTGGGTTTGGCAATACCCTTTGACATGTTACTCGAATAGAACTGCACTCTTTACATAATGAGTTCCGGGATAAATTACTCAATAAATTTCTTACTCTCTCAAAATAATATGGGTTAGAGACATAAACCCATATTTAAAATTTTGGGATTAAACATGAACTTAACCTGCATCTTTAATGATGATTTGAGTTGGGTGAAGCCATTCCACAATATGGCTCCCCCTACAAGGGTGCAACTTTTGTGGATATTAATGCACCTTTTACTAAGAAACATTATTGTCTGAACACCCCATAACTTGGTGGTTACCAGACTTTCTCAAAAGGTGAACATGTAATCCCTTAGTGCTATATTTATAGTACAAATTTACTTTAGCACTTATGTCAGCATGGCAATACATTCTGAACAATTTTCTAGGGGTCCAGTCCCGGAGGTATGTTTGCCAGATATCCGGTCTTTAAAATTTTAAGGGCATATCATAACTTAGGTATATACATTACTTATGTCTTTCACAACATAAGCAAACTTATTGCCCTTAATGGGAGTAAACATAGTTTTGGGGATAATACATATTACTCCCATTTTCTAGACCAATCTTGGTGAATCTTAATACTCAAATAACGTAAGGAACATCATCAAGAATAAACTTAATTCCCTGAGGATAAAAATCATTCCTTATAATATACAATATTCCTATTGCTTATTGCCAACAAGGCGTTCACTAATCTAAATTTTTTATTGAACTTTATTTGAATATTCAAAATGCTTATACCCTCAAAGTAATGTGCAATAATAAGTACTTCTTTTCTTTAATATATGTTATCATAATAATCAATTCCTTATTTTACATGAACATTTTCCAATGAGCATAAGATTGTGCCTTTCATAATTTCATTTCATAGTCATATATAGGCATTGTCTCTTTAGAGGAAGCTCAACATAAATATTAGGAACTTAGAAATTTTCATTCCATTAGATGGAAAGGATTCTAAAAAAACTTATCCTTTAGTTGGGAGACAATTATGTGAGTAGATGGAAAGGATTCTAAAAAAAACTTATCCTTTAGTTGGGAGACAATTATGTGAGGCTTATCTTTAAAAGATGCACAATTATTGAAAACAAGGCATAACTAAAATTATCATAAAATAAAAATAATTATTCTTAATTACCCTTGCCTTAAATCTTCTAATCATTTTATTATTATCTAAAACTTAATTTAGTGGTACAATGATACTCCTCCTAAACATAATGGGAACTAAGTAATAAAATCAAGATACTTAATACAAAATCCCCACATACACATAAGTGTCTTAATTTCAATATCATTCATAACATAATTTATTAACTTACTTTATTTTATATCCATAAAATATCACAAAGAAAAGTGAAATATACAAAAATATATAAGCGTACCTGATAAAGTATTTCCTTCTTTCATTCTTAGTGGGAAGTTCAACTCTCCCCCTCGAAATATGAACTAAGGCGGTAGAGTTATATTTCGATGAACTTTCATAACAAATATTTCACATTATTGGGATGAAGGATGTGAAAACTTTATACTAATGGAAAAAATTTCCAATAGCCTAACATTAACCTCCGATCCACTTTTAACACTTGAGGGCTTTATCTTAAAATTTTCATATTCATGAGGCCATAATATCATCATACTCATAATGTTTTATGAGCATAAATTTGTTGAGCTTCAACCATAATTCTTATGATTGGCAACATGATAAAATGAACTCAAAAGGTTCCATGATCTTTAGGCTTTGAGAATTACTTCTCCATTATTGCCAGAGAAATTACAACATAATTGTACCAAGGGATTTACTCTCCCAGATCTTTACTGGCATTGATCATAAGATAGATTTCTTTAGATTGCTCCCATTAGATATTAATAGACAAGAAATCCATTAGATTTCTTATCAATTTCTTAATTAGCAAGACTTCTCTAATAGGAGCTTATTGCGTTTGTCTACATAGTCATAATTAATGACCTCATGAACAATATATTCTTATGTACTTAGTCTATTTCTTATTGAGGGTACTTAAAACAGCCAAGAAAATTATGGCTAAATTCAAACCATTATCAATAGGGACACTTTAATTGATAATTTTTTATAAAACTTTAATTATTCTACTTTGCATTACCTTTGGGCAGAAACAAAGTAGAGCTTAATATGAAAATAAACATTAATAATTTTTCATCTTATTATAATAGGCATAAAAATTTCTTATGCAAATATTAATACTCAGGGAATGTTATATCAATATAATCAACTTTGATCATGCTTGAGAGTTGGAAACTTAATTGATCTGGTAATTAAATAATGACACATGGCTATAAACAACTTTGGTCATAATATAGTCATAAGTCACATATATAATCATAAAATTTATCAAGTCTCAAGAACACTTTAATTAGAGGCATTTATTTGCGGAAGCATAAACATTAGTTGTTAATATTCTCTTATGGTTACTCAAACCTTTTGGCTTTTGCATAATTCCCCAATAATACATCAATCATATTGTGGCCTTATATAAGAAATAAATCCAAAAACCATTCATGCATTAAGATTTTCCTAGATCATTAACTTCTTTTATTGATCCAATCCACATCAGCTTTGGCCAGAAGTAGATAGGAACAATAAAATTTTATGAACAAGTATTCATTAATCAGCTTTGGCCAAAATAACAAATACAAGTCACATTTTATTTGACTTTTGTCTTCTTTTACTGATCTAGCCCATATCAGCTTTGGCCAGAAATGGACAAGAGCAGCAAAATTTTGTGGTTATTCATCAATTAGTTTTGGCCAGAATGATAAATATAAGCCACACTTAATTGAAATCACATGTCTCTATGTGTTTTTTTTATTGAACTAGTCCACATCAGCTTTGGCCAGAAATGGACAAGAACAATAAAATTTTGTGGATAAGTATTTATCAATCAGCTTTAGCCAGAATGATAAATACAAGCCACACTTAATTGAATTCGAGACATATTTTTAATAAAACAATCCTTTAATGTGCATGGCTTATGGACAATAAAATCTTTATCAATGGGCAAGACATCATGTCAATTCATGATTATACTCAACTTTGGTTGGAATACAACCATGAAAAGTTGACATTAGGTATACTTAAGCCAATAATTTAGTCCAGAACTAAATTTTCTATTGGTTTAATCATGGTCTGGACACTTAAGTAATCATAAGAGGCCACTTATTTTTCCTAGGAATAAATCAATCATTAATATTAAATTTAGAGAACTCATTTATCATAAAAGGCATTATTCAAATAATACACCATTTTTGGTATCAAACATTAATTACTTTATTTTGGGATATTTATTATAAATAAAAGGGACATGATTTCTTATTATGGAGAATAAGCAAAACTGGCTCAAAACTTAATTTTATTGCCCAAAATAATAATATTAGATCTCAAATCATGAATCATATTAGTCTATGATCCTAATAATCTTAGTGGGCAAAAGACTCATAACTTCATTAAAGTAATTTCATAAAATAATAGTTAATGAAAGAAAAAACTTAATTCTGTATAATATTATTACATTAATGTTGAGCATAAGCATAATAATCAATTCCAAAAAGTAAGGAAAATTTGTCATATTATAAATGCAATTATTATTCTTGTCATAATTTACTAAGACATGATAAAAGATCTTTAAACATAAAAATAACAATCATAATCATAATACTTAAAAGTGAAACACTATTTATAATCTAAAATAGAATTATCTTATCCCATTAATTCAATTGGCCCATCACTATGCAGCCCTATACTTATTTCATAATTTTTTAGGAAAAAAACATCAAAAAAATTCGCCCCAAAGCCCCTTACCCGACCGGGGCCGATTTCGGCCTGGCCCATTTGGCCGCACCGCCTTTCCCACCTGGGCTCCAGGCCTAAAAACTTGGGCCTGGGCCGGGGAAGCGGCGCTTGGGCCGATTTCGGCCTGGCCCATTTTGCCGCACCGCCTTTCCCACCTGGGCTCCAGGCCTAAAAACCTGGGCCTGGGCCGGGGAAGTGGTGCTCCCGCGCCGGCCTGCTAGGCCCGTGGAGCTGCCGGCCACCGCGAGCCATTGGATTTTGATCCGACGATTCGCGTTGCTCCTGGCCGGATCAAAACCCTGGGGCTCAGCCGCCTCCCCTGAAACCCTAGCTTCATTTCTTTTCCCTCCCCTCTCTCTTTCCTCTCCCGACGGCGGCGTCAGGCGGGTGAAACCCTAGCTTCATTTCTTTTCCCTCCCCTCTCTCTTTCCTCTCCCGACGGCGGCGTCAGGCGGGCGAGGTGGCGATGGCGACGGCGACGTAGCGGGTGTCGGGGAGGTGATGGCGCCGCCGAGCTTTGCTTGCCGGAGGTGTATGCGGCCATGGCCGGCGCACAGCTCTGTCGAGCATCGCTCGTCGGCGCCCTAAGGCGCCTCCTCCCACTCGCGAGAGATCCATTGGATCCATGGCGGCGACGGTAAGGGGTCAGATCCGGCCGCTGGCCGGCCTTCCGGCAGCGCTCGGCTCACAGAGGAGGCCGGCAACGTGCTGTTGTTTGCTGGGGACGGCGAGGCCGCTCGGGCCAGCCCCTTGAGTGCGCACTGCCTTGCTTAGGGCGGCAGGCACGGCAGCGCCAAGGATGGCCACACGCGGCCCTGAGGTGAGTCTCTACCGCCCTTTGCTTTAGATCTTAGGGTTAGGGTTCATTAATTTTAGGATTTGGCAGGCTAGGGTTTCGGTTTAGGGGAAAAGCTTAGGATTAGCTTTAGATTTCATCAATTCTCCCCTTTTTTTCATGCTTAGAACGAAACCATAGAGCCCTTAGGCTTGCTTAAACATCAAGGGTTGCTTAATTTTGGGCGAAATTTAACTTAACAATAACATGAAGCATGAACATGATGATGAACATGAACAAGCGCTTATTGACATGAAATTGAACACTTATAGGATTCAATCTTGATGCTAGATGGCTCTGGTGCCATTGTTAGGTGTACAGGATCAACTAGCTCAAGATTAGAACCACACATAGATATAGAATTAGACTCATACTTTGGTCTTCTGCTCATCCATCACCTTTGTTCTTCCTCTGTGCTTTTTCTGCTCATGTTTGGGTACAGAGAAAAGAGTGGAGTGCCCTTCCTGTGGTTTCTGTGTTGTGCTGGAATTGGGCAGCTAGGATTTTGGGGAGAGGTTCGTTAGCTCTCTTTTTGGTTAGCCCCTTTAGAGGCATCTCCTCCCTCATATTTATAAGCACAGCACCTTGTGGGATTGCCTAGAGCCTTCCAATCAAAGGCAAAAGTCTAATTTGGACTTGCTTACTGACAGCTTATCACTTAGCTGTTATTATCTTAATGCCGACATCATCGGCGACATGATCAACCCAACACCTCTCTCGTGTACTCACTCGGTCGCGAAGGCGGAAGATCTGCAGGGCGCGCGTACGTGGATAGCGGCCGTGCTGGCGTGCACGCATACGCGGCACACCATGCGAAGAAGGCACACGCACTCCTGGTTCCTGGAAATAAAGACCATCACCAACCCGAGCTGTGTTGATGATGCTCTTTTTCCGGGAACCATTGTTGCCTAGTTTTGAATATTTGTCAGCACCAATATTTGAATTTTCCGGGAACGGATGTTGCCTAGTTCCGATCTCACTTGAACGTGGTAGCAGGCATCACATAATTTGCAACTGTTCAGCGCTGCGGAGAACGAAGTTGGCCAATGCCGGCCATGACGTCCGCCCGCCGTCGGGCTTGCAGCTAAAGCTGCCGGCCTGCCGCGGCACGATCGCCCGCGGGATCACCACCGCTGGCACCGCGCGGGGTCATCGGCACGCACCACCTTGCAGCGCGCGTGAGGGCCTGAGGGGCCGGGCCGGCCTGGCAGCTGGCGCACGCTGCGGCCTGCAGGCTGCAGCCCTCCGGCGCGGAGCGCCAACCAACTCCTGGGCGTCCTCCGCGCCCCTCTGGGTGGTCACCCGGTCGACGGTCGCGTGGAGTAGTGGCGCCGGCAACGGGACGCCGGGCTCCATGACGAATACGTGGACAGGTGGCGCGTAGCAGCCCAACCCACGCACGCCGACTCGCCAAGCCCGAGCCTGCCCGAGATGGCGGAATCGGAGACCGTGACAAGCATGTGAGCCAGCCCGAGATATTACCGTGCTGGCCTGGTGACTTGATGATGGTTCATTAATCCATGAGTATGAGCTCATGCGACGATTGTAGAGACATGTCCCATCCCAAATCAAGGCCCTCAAATAACTAATATTGTCTGCCTTTGTATATTATAGGGAGAAGTTCATCTAACTACAAAATCGAATAACATAGACCGTCTAACCGTTGAAATCAGCCAAATTTGGCCCTTAGGATGGTTTTTAAGGTGGTTTCATATTTTTTTTAAAAAAATAAAACATTCTAACAAGCTTTAAAAATCAAACCTAATTCATTTTGAATCAAAAAAATATGAAACTAGTATCAAATTTTTTTCTAAACATATAACCTATTGCTCTATTTGAATCTTAGTTATTTAAAAACAATAGATATAATTAAAAGCAACTATATATTGTGAAAATAAAAAAATTGGATCTGAATAACTGAAAAGTACCGTACCAATAGATATGTTACATTTTTAGGAAAAGTTTTATACCCACTTTGTATTGTTTTGAATTAAAATGAGTTACTTATTAATTTTTTAGTTTAAATTTGAATATTTTTAATTCTTATAAAATAGAAAACCACCTTCAAAACCACCTAAAGGGCAAAATTTATCCGGTTTCAACAGTTGGATGGTCTTTGTAATCTGGTTTTGTAGTTAAAAGTTGAAAATCGGACTTTTGTGATAGTTCAAGGATATAAAGTGGACTTTTCCTAGGGTCTCAGAACTCCATCACAACAACACTTAATTATAGTCTTCTATTTTTCTCCGAACATGTGAGGCATATTCGTTATTAGGGATTCAGCTTTATTATTTCTTTTTTTCTTCCATCTCATCTCTCTGTGCCTCTGCTCTCTCTTTGTCTCACGCTCAAGCAGATCTGACCATCGATCGGGTCGGGTGAGATTTGGGTCGGGTTAAAAGAAGCCTAGTACATTTTGCTTCATACATGTGGTTGGGTTAGATTAGGTTCGGGTCGGGATCAGGTTAAACCTGATTTTTCATGTAAAAATTTCAGGTCTAAGTCAGGTTTTTCGAGTTTCGGGTCAAAAAATTTGGCCCGTACCTGACCCTCCTTTTGTTGCGTATTAAAAGTTTTGACCCAAGCCCGGTTAATCGGGTCAGATCAGGTCTGTTTTTTTTTCTAGTGGATCAGATTGCGTTTGTCGGGTCGGGTTGCCCATGATCGGGTCTACACTCAAGTCCGTTGTAGTAGAGTGGCCGCCCGCACAGTGGGAGGGGTGGAACGTTCACACACGTGGCGAGAGGTAGGGTAAGGCGAAATGGCAAATGGACATAAAGGCAGTGGGGCTCGGGTACAATACGGTCGTACGGTAGCTACAACACTGGTGGCGTCGAGCCGGGAGGATCGGGTGGCCGCACCGCTCGCCCGCTTCCTAGGTGGTGCCGAGCAGCGAGCAGCGCACGGCGCACTGCTCTCCCACTTGCGAGGCGAGCGCGGAGCAGGGAGCGCCTGCCGGCAGAGCGCCCGATGGCCAAGCTCGGTGACCCTCTCGCTGGATCTGCTCGCGGGCGTGCGGGCGTACCCGCGGATAACGGGCACGGGCGCACCCGACCGACATGGCGACGTCTCGACACCTGAGTGGCGCAGGCGATCGATCGACGGACACGCCGGGCGATATCAGCACGCGGGGTGCGTCTGCGCGCGGTGTGGTGGAGCACTGGAGCGGCTGACGGCCCCCGGCGAGAACGAGGGCGCCCAACCTCAAGGCGACATTCCCCACGGGATCACCGCAGTGCGCGTGCCGGGGGCTCCTCTGCTCAGCGCAGCCCTCCGATGAGCGCCGGCCGGCCTGACCTGACCATGCATGCAGCATGCGGCGCGCGCGCTCACGGGCTCTCGCCTCCTAGCCGGCCGGCGACGCGACGCAACACGCGGTCAGAGAAAGTAGCTGTGTTGGCGATGGCTTTATGGGGAATGATTTGTTGCCTGACTGTTAATTTTTGTCAGCATGTAAATCCAATACGTGGATCACAAACTCTTGTTTGAAAACTGCAAGTGATGCTTTTCATCTAGATTTCAGGGGAGCATGTCTCTCCAACTAAGCACACAAATTGTGAGGACTTAGCAGTTCCGCTTTGCCGTCCTCTGCATTATATTATCACTTTCAGGCTATCAGCACAGTCCTTAGACAACCTGAACAAAACAGAATCACACCGTTCATCATTAGGGCTAGCTAAAAGGATGTACCAGTGCCGTAGGCTCCCGCACTGTGCGGGGTCTGGGGAGGTTATTAGCGGGAGGTCTTTCCCACACACCGTGCAATGTGTAGAGACCACGGCTCGAACTTGTGACATCTCGGTTCACAGGCGGCAAGCACTACCACTTGCACCAGGCCATGCTTTTATCATCAGGGCTAGCTATGCGAACTTTTTTTATAACCTTATTCAGCCTTAAAAATTTGTAGACTGATATATTTTTGCGACAGTGGAAATATATTCTTTGAAGAAAAAATAGCACACTTTGTTGATCCATAAGGTTCACAGGACTCAACAACCAGGGAACCATTTTTTCTCTTTTCCATAATAATATACTTCATCCATGTTTCAACGGACTTTCCCACAATGTCAAATTTCTATTTTAGGACAAAAGCTTTTATTCAAAAACGTGAAGACAAAAAACGATTTCATTCAAATACGTCCTGACCTCGTGCGCGGTGACCTCCTCCTCTCTCACACCGCTAACCGCCCTCCTCGGTCTTGGTCTTCTAGTAGCAAAAGGCAAAAGCTGCTGCAGCGCACCGTCCGGGGGACAGTGTCCCCTCGGCCTCGGGATCAGCCGATCAGGGCAGGCGGCCGCACTCTTGAACCTCCTTTCACCTGGTCGTGTTGGCTCAACGTGCTTGAGCAGCCGGGTTGGTGGTGGACTCGTCGCGCACGGTCGGGCGCGGCACACGATGGTGATATCTGCATCATGCCCCTCTCTTTTGCGCTCGGATCCCTTTGCCCTGGACGCCATGAGCAGCGCACCGTCGGCGCCGCCGGTGAGAGCTCCATCTCCCTGCTCCTTTGTTTTGCCTGTGTGCCCTCTTAGCGTTCGGTGGGGTTTTCAAGCTAGCGCTCGCTCTGCATTCTGATTTCTTTTTTTCTCTTCTGTATTTCCAAATCAGAGGCCCAAACAGAGTCAGCATAGCGTATTTCGGTATAGATCAGATGTACCGAGGCTTAATGCAATTCGATATTTGCTGGTGGCCTGGGGTTTTCGAGCGTTCGCTTTTTATTCAGATTTTCCGGGGTTTTATCCTAGCCGAACGATGCGCAATCAGAGCGTATTTCGGTCGATCTAGATGTACCGAGGCTCAGCGAGATTCGATATTTCCTTGTGCTTGGTGGGGTTTTCGAGCGTATGCAGTTTTTTTTTTCCTTTTCGATGATCGAGTTCTCTCATCTGCTAAAGGATTATTCATTCTGATTTGATTTTCATTCCTTCGGTTTTTTTTTCATAAGTTCCTAGTCGAACGACACGCAGCAGAGCAGGGCGAGTTTCACCTCAGGCTCATGCGCGACTCGATTCGTTCGTTTGGGTTTTCATGTGCGATGGCGAATATGCTTCAGTTCGTCGTGGCTGTGGCCATCGCCACATGCAGTCTCTTCTCTCTGAGTTTTTTGAAGGGAAAATGACTAAATGAACACTGGGGGTGCGAGGTGTCTGGGCTGATTCATATTTGCGGGCTGTTGTTTTGGGTTGGTTCGTAGCGGGCCGTTTCATCTCTCCGTCAAGTTTTGTTTCTTGCGTTGGACGGCCCAATAAAGGGTTTGGAGACGAAATGAAACGAGCGAGATGTGCTCGCTTAGGGTTTCTTCCCTCCCCCACTTTTGTGATATCTGCATCTTGCTGTCCCCCCGTCTCCCCTTCTTCGTGAACATGGTTGATCGCGATTCATTCTGACGGCAACTAGGTAACCGTAGTCAGTTTTAATTCAGATTGATGTTTTTCAGTTTGGTTTCCCCCATTTATTTCAGATTTGTGAGCTCTGTGTTGGTTATCTGGCGGATTTGTCTTGCGCGGTCAATTCACCTCTGATTTCTGCGTTTTTGAGTTGGGTTCTGTACCGGTCATCCTCGATTGTTAGTGCATTTTGTTGGGTGCTAATTGGTGCTGCCAGAGTGCCAGTGTTAGTATTCCTAGTGTCTGGTGTTTATTTTGTGCGAACCCTTTCCCTATCTTCCCAGGCCTCATCCCCACTCATGTTCTGTTCTTTTGCTTCCGATTTGACTCTTATGAATTAAATTAATTTTTGTTCGTAATTTTCATTCTTGTCTCTATTGTTTGGTACTTTGGAATATGTGGCTAGGTTAGTGGTACTAACCTTTTCTAGATTTCACACTGCCACTGTATTAGCTTGGAATGGGTGTTACAATCCTATCAGGTTTTATTTAGTGATTCTACTATTTGTAGTTTACAATACATGCTTAATCATGTTTTAGTTCATTATGACATGCTTGTTCAAATGGTTGTTTTTTTTTTTTTGTTCAGTGATACTACTTTGAAGTTTGCTCTTTCCTTTTGATAATTGGTGTAATATAATTTTTACATCCAGTTCTATACTCATTCATCCTAATTAAGTAATTATAGTACAAGATTTATATTCTTACAGTGCTGTTTCACATGTAATTTTTGCTATGACTGTAGCATGTACTGTTCCTTTGGCATTTGTTCATATCTGAATTTGGTTGTGATAAATGATTACATTTGCCTAAATTTTACTTACACCAGTTATTGCTGTATAGGAAATAACAAATGAGTTGGATCTTATACTGACCATAGTAGTTTTTGAAGGAGAGAATATTCAGTGTATATCTCCAAACCCTGGTAATATGGTAGCTATACATGGGCCAAATACATGGGCCATAAGGGCCACTCACATATACACCAACACCCCCCCCCCCCCCCCCCGCAGTCTGAACTACCGGCACAGCGGTGTTCAAGACTGGAGAACAAAGAAAGTACACACATGGACAACACCCCCCTCCCCCCCACCCCGCAGCCACAACTAGCCACCTGCTACGTTGAGGCTAGAGCGAAACTCTGAGAAAGTCGAGGAGGGGAGACCCTTGGTGAAGATGTCAGCAAACTGGGAGGTGGTCGGGACATGGACGACCCGAACATCGCCGATTGCGACCCTGTCGCGAACGAAGTGCAAGTCGATTTCCACATGCTTCGTCCGCTGATGCTGAATGGGGTTGGTGGAGAGATACACGGCGCTGACGTTGTCGCAGTAGACGAGCGGGCTATGAAGCTCCGCCAAAAGCTGTCGAAGCCAGGAAGCCTCCGCTACACCATTAGCGACAGCACGGTACTCCGCCTCGACACAGGAGCGGGAGACAACCGGCTGCCGTTGGACGACCAGGAGACAAGGTTGCCGCCCAGGAAGACGGCATAGGCATACTCCTCTTCCATCGTGCGACACCAGTGAGGATCCGTCAGGGCGTCGCGGACAGAGGAGGCTACCGGAGAGATCCGCGGCTCCCCCTCGGTGGCGGAAAGAGTCGCGGGTGAGAAGCCATCCGCCGAGTCACAATGGATGAATATGACCAGGATCCCGCGAACGACGCTGATACACCTGCACCGGCTGGGCGTAGCGTGCAGGTGCGGGAGGAGGCACTGGGGCCGCGCGTGGCGCAACAGGAGACACCGGGGACGCGCGTGGCGCAGCAGGAGACACCGGGGCCGCGCGTGGCGCGACAGAAGGCACCGGGGCCACGCGAAGTGCCGCAGAGATCACCGGAGGTGGTGCCGGTGTACCAGGAAGACCTATAGGAAAAGGACAGACAGACAAAGATGGCCGAACCATCGGGTCAGGCGAAAATAAGGACTCCAGCTCGGGGTCAGAGGAAGGTGTAGAGGAGGTGGAGTAGGGGAAATCCGACTCATCAAACACAACGTGTCGGGAGATGAGGACCCGGCAAGAGGTGAGGTCAAAGCATCCGTACCCCTTGTGGTCAGGAGAGTAACCAAAAAACACACAACGAGTCGAGCGGGGTGCCAACTTGTGAGGAGTAGTGACGGTGATGTTAGGACAACATGCACACCCGAAGACACGAAGGTGGTCGTAGTTAGGAGGGGTACCGAAAAGAGCATGGTGAGGAGTGGGAGCAGGAGAAGCTGTGGACGGAAGGCGGTTGAGGAAGTAGGTGGCAGTGTGGAGACTCTCAGCCCAGAAGCGGGGAGGCAGAGAGGCCTGGATCAGAAGGGTGCGCATGACGTCGTTCGTCGTGTGAATCATCCGCTCAGCCTTGCCGTTCTGAGGAGAGGTATACGGACAAGACATGCGCAGCTGAACACCCCGAGAGAGGAAGAAAGAACGGGCGGTGGAGTTGTCAAACTCACGCCCGTTGTCACACTGGACGGCCTTAATGGTGAGGCCGAACTGAGTGGACACCCAGGCATAGAAGTGGAGGAGGGTGGGAAAGGTCTCAGACTTGGCGCGCAAAGGAAAAGTGCAAGAGTAGTGATAGAAATCATCAACCACTACCAGATTGTATTTATAACCAAAAATGCTAGATACAGGAGAAGTCCACATGTCCCAATGAACTGATAGAAGCAGGTGTCCTATGTACCTTTGAGGAGAGATCTATTTGATGAGGGAAGCTGGTGTCACGCAATTTTGATTGCATTACAAATATCATTCAATGAATCCAATCCCAATACTAACAATTCCGAATGCTTGATTCAAAAATATAGTTCCTGAATTAAATCAAATCTAGCAATGCAACCAGTGATTGATCAAGAACTGTAACGAACATGGCACCATTTATGCCATTTCGAGTGATTTTGGTGATCGAATGACAACACAACACTTGGACTAATATGATTGTTAAGATGATCATTCTCAGGCTTTTAGGTTCAAGTGATGACAAAGAGAAAGAGAAAATAGGCGTAGCAAAGCTCTTCGGTCAGTAGCACCGGAAGAACCGACGCCATGGGCATCGGAGCATCCGATGGTAGTCGAAAGAACCGATGCCATGGTACTTTGGTGCAGAAGGGAGTCGAAGCCAAGTCAGCCTATAGGCACCGGCTGAACCGACGGGTCAAAAAAGGGCATCGGTGCATTGGGCGTCCTATGTTCCAGAGACGATGCAAGTCGCGCAAGAGACAAGTCTTCAGCACCGGTTGAACCGGTGAGGCATCGGTGCATACCATCGGTGTAATGACGTCAGCACCCAGGAGAAGATCCTTAAGCACCGGATGAACCGGTGATGCATCGGTACAAAGCATCGGTTCAACCGGTGGCCACTGTGTCAGCTGTCAGAAGTTCAACGGCTACTTCGTGTTATGCGTGACCGGATGAAGCGACGCTACCCCTGTCAGAGGCATCGGTTCTTCCGGTGATACGCAGATTTTCAGCTGACCGTTGGAGCAACGGCTACAAGACTTGGTGGCCTATATATACGCCTCACCCTGGCCATTTGAAGTTTGCTGGAGTTGCTGGACATCCCACACACACCCAAGAACATCTCCAAGCCATACAAAAGCATCAAGATCATATCCTTAGCCCTTAGCACACTTTGAGAGTGTTGTGTAAAGGATTAGCTCTTAGAGAGTGAGATTGCAAGGCTTGAAGCCTTTTGTGCTGTGGTTCTCTAGTGAACCAAAACAAGAGCTTGGTGCGCCGGCACCTTGGAGCGTGAAGCTCGCTGGCAACGTCATCGACCCTCCGACTTGGTGTGGAGCGGCGACGACATCTTTGTGCGGCGGACGTGGAGACCCCATCCTTTGTGGAGAAGCTCCTTAGTGGAACCCGGGGCCAAGGTGACCGTGATTGTGTTCACGGAAGAGACTTGGTGGCCGAGTAGCAATACTCTTAGTGAGTGCTACAACAACGTGGATGTAGGGTGCCTTTGTGGCTAACCGAACCATGGGATAAACACCCGCGTCAAGAGTTTGCTATCTCCTATCCCGCTCTTTAAGCTTCCGCATTTCATACTAGCAATTTGTGTGACTCTACTTTCATAGAATAGTTTCTTGATAGGAAAGGCTATAGATTGCTAAACTCTTTTGGGATAGGGGTTTCACACTAGAACTACCTAGTTGCACATCTAGATAGCATGTTTTAGTTTAAGTTTTGTGCAAAATAGTTGGAGCCATAGGTCTAAGTTTTAGAGTGCCTAATTCACCCCCTTCCCCTCTTAGGCTAGAGCACCCGATCACTTTCAAGAACACCAGCAGCTCACCTCATGATAAATCCCTACAAGCACCTCCAACTGCTTGATCACATGTTTTTTTTTTTATATCCCTATGAGTATAAAAATCAATTTACGATAACTTCTATTTTACATCCCAGCCTCTCTATCTCTCTCTCAGGATGTCATGTCATATAGCACAAAGTAAGCAGCTCGGCCTCGGCAACAACTGATGCATTAGTCAAATAGCATAATATAATTCAGAGACAACCAAATAATTTCAGTTAATTTCATCAAACTGACAAAATGACTAATTCAGAGACAACCAGGAAAAGGCTCCCTTGAGGCAAGTAACAAAAATAGATCCTCTGCAACTTCAACTTGCTAGCCGGAGCTCTACGACTCACCAAGCATGGAACTGCATAAATTGGTTGTGCTCCGATGGCAGCACGATCCACCGGAAGTTAGGAACACTAACGTTAAGCAATCAAACTCATTCACACAGTCATGGATTACGATCCCGATCTTAAACTGAACCGATCTGCTACTGCCCCAAAGCTTTGATCATGAAAGCAACGATGAACGATGAAAGCAACGATGAACGATCAGACCTGAAATCTTGACCCCGCCGTGTCCGCAACGACGTCCGTCCGCCACGACGACAGGTCGATGCAGGGGACGGCGAGGACCTTGGCGGCGGCCATGATGCGGACCGGATCGGCGCGGATCGGGACGGAGCGGACCAGTTCGGCGGCGGCGGCGGCGGCGGCTAGGCGGACCGGGGCGCCGGCGGGCTATGCGGACCGAACAGGTGCGGCGGTGTGGGTGATCCGGCGGCGGTGTGGGTGATCCGGTGGCGGCGGCGGCGTGGGTGATGCGGAGCGGGACGGCGCGGACCTGTGCTGCGGCGGCGATGCGAACCGGCGCGCCGGCGGCGTTGCGGAGCGTGATGGGGGGAGGGCGCGCTATCCGCGGCGAGAAGCGGGACGAGAGGCGGGAGTCGCGACGATGGACGGGTGGGCTGCGATGATCGCGGCTGGGCTGCGCGCGATGGAAGGGTTTTGAATTCGAACTGATGATCCTACGGCGCGCGGATGAACGACTGATCGGACGGAGTATATCGATCGGTGGCTGAACGACTGATCGCACACCGCGACGTACGACGGAAACGAGCGTCCCTCTTAGGGAAATTATAGATAGATAGATAGAAGATAGGTAGATAGACTAGATAGAAGATAGAGAAGAGAAGAGATAGAGATAGTTGACCTTGTTCCAATCGAGATCATCTTTCTTTTCTATTCTGTTTGAGTTTCAATCGACCTTTGATTTGGTGATTCTGCATGCGTTATAGTAGGAGTAGAATTGAGGATGACTTGGCTAGCTATGGACATGCGAGTAGCAGGACAACGCCGTGTATGTCTGGAGTCTGGACCCACATGTCAGCAGCCTGAGGAGATGGAGATGGGCCCGGTCTGGGTGCAACCGTGCAGGCCGATGCCAATACTCGAAGTCAAGGGGGATTCCGTCAGTAACCGACCCGGACTGGCCTCGACTCTTTGTCGTTACATAAAGTCGAGGGGGAGAAAGACGAAGCCAACCCCGCAACATCTCTAAAGAGTAGAGGGGAAAAAAAGACCGAAACGAAACTTCAGAACGGGAACAAGATGTCGACTCTTCACTCTGATGCTCTGGATCTCGAGATAGGCACAGGTCCTAACCCGGCGACGGTGGCGAGCATGAGCGGCGGCGCGGCGGCCGAGGGGTGTGGTGATACAGAGCCGGTGGCCATTGACCTTAGGAAGGCCTGTCTGGTCAACGTCGCCATCGTAAGCTACCGGGACTCGTCGCTTGACTCCTCTCGCCACTACTGCCTTTTTGTCGCTCGAATCAAACAACATGATCTTGTTTTCTTTTTTTTCTGGCCCCTCTTGCCGCCAATGCAGGGAGTCTTCTGCGTGGTGGTGATCATCATCTTCGCGTGCACCGCGTACTGGCTGCTGGGCGACGGCGGATCTTCACCTTCTGGGGAAGCTTTTGCGTGCACCGCGGCGGCATTTCTCCTGTGCGCCGTATCCCTCGGCACGGTACTAGCGCTGAGGAAGGATATCGTTGGCATGTTTGCCGAGGCTGGTCCGGCTGCCGCCAGCAACATGTAGGGTACCCACCGATCATGACTCTAATACTATTTTTGTAATCCAACTTAGCTCTTATATATTTTTAGTTTAAAATTATATAAGGCTAGGGAGTAGTTATTTTAGGATCCAGTCTTAATTAGATTATCTAGGCTAACATTTGAGATCCTTTACCATGAGGGCTATTGGAAGTTACACATGTGACTAGCAGTCAAGGTATCACACAATTATATTTTGCAAAACCATATATCCAAATCCGACTGGACCACTGTGTTCTTTGTGATGAAATCCTTAAAACAAGATCACAATTGGATGATTTTTTGTGATTTTTTTTGAATGTGGAATAATTTTTTTAGAGCTGGAACAATTGTTCCAGTAATATAAAAAATATTTCACCTTATTTAATGGTCAACTGAAGTTATATATTACTGAACATGCATGGGCGACTCGCCCTTTACAACATCAGTGATACGCGTTGGTACATCACTTTCTCAAAGACATGAGCTAAGGAGGCATTCTCCATTTGGGAACCAACTTTTGCTAGCACATGTGCTGTCGAATTACAAACACGATTCACATACTTCACCACACAGCTAAATTGCACATGAGCATTCGACTCAATTGTCAAATAACCAATTCCCAAACACACGTAAGGTTCAACGCCTGCATGACTACGTGCAATTTAGCATCGCTTCCGCTTCTGACATGGCCACATCTCCCTACCTTTCCTGACGGCAGATGAGGTCGAGGTTTAGCTCGACCTCTGTGAGCAGCATATCGGTGCTGGGTTGCGGTAGAACATGAACTCGTGCTTGCCATTCTTCTTGAGGGTGATAGACGAGAGAGGAGGGAGGGTGACAGAGACCAGAACGACAATGGCTGTCGCGGGATTAAGTTTACCAACCGATGGCGTACATGGGATTGGAGTTTTTTTTATGGCTTTCAAGGGATTGGAGCAGACGGCATAGAGGGAATTTATGTATCGGTTGATATATGGATTTTGTTGTTTCTTGTGCTAACACCTGCTAGTCCTCTCCTTCTCCATTAATACATGCCTGCCAAATTTCTTACCGGTTGCTTTTAAAAAAACTCTGGTAGTCCTGTTCTCTTCGTAAGGGTATTTGACATGCTCACCAACCGGGCAAGGACTAGGGCTCATACGAAACAAGTCCTAAGTTGAAATCTGGAAGGAAATCTGGAAGAGGGGCGTGATTGACATGCTCATCAACCAGGCAAGGACTGAGGCTGAGGACTTGATGGTTTGTGTTGGGGGATTTGATGATAAGATAGGTATTGAGGTATAGCATGCATGGATGGTGTATTCATGCTCTGTTTACTGCTGGGAGTTTGGCTGTTGGTGGATGGTGTACTCATGCTCGCTCTGCACCCAGCTTAGCACCCTCCGCCCTACCATTCCCCATCAATGTGCGGCCACTTGCACCATCAACGAGTCGACCAAGGATGAAACCAAAGACGCTCTGTTCAAAACTACAAAACACTGGGATGCGTAAAATCTCTTCAAGGGTTGTAAAATCGGCCTTTTCATGTAATATGAAGTTCTGTTAGTAGTTATTACAACTGAACTTTTTCTCTTTTTTTAAGATAATGAACTAACATTATCTTATTAATCAGCAATCATCGTTAGGGAAAGCAAAAGGCAACACCACTGTAATCATCATGCTCCTATCCCACCACCGACTTTGGCTGATCGCTACGTCTTTTGTCCTAAGTAGAGATGAGTAGTGAAACTGTATGTGTATTGTTTGTTCTTATGTATCCAGTTGTCTGTAAGGACATACTCATAACTTAGTATAATGGTGGCACATGAGGCTTTAAGATGCTGATGACAGAAGATGGTGGTATCGGGCAAGGAGGATTGCCTCAGTGCTTATTGGACGCAACCTAGTCCCTGTAACTCTCTTACCTAACCTAATGATTTTAAGATCGAGCTATCACATCATCAGATTGATTGATGAGCTAAAACCTAACTATTGTTTGTACTGATTATTCATGGATACCAATAACTACTTGGTGACATTTCTACGGCAGCTCCGGGGAGAAAGAGGGATATTTGGTTCAGATATAATGATGTAAAAGATCTTTCTGTTGAGATTAAGGAAGAGACAGTGTGCTTGTCATTGATTCAAGTCAGATCTCGAGAAGTTTTAAATCGCAGTCCTTTCTTCCTTATGCACTTGGTAAAACTACGTTCTTCTCTATCTCCTTTAAATCTCAGTCCTTTTTTCCTTGTGCACTCGGTAAAACTATGTTCTTCTCTATTTCCTTTAGTATATGGAATATCAATGGTCTTAATTCTGACTTGTTGAAAAATCGGTGCTCATGACCTTAACACTAACTTCTTAGAAGTAGTACTAAATTAGTATGATACCACTTCTTCTGCGGAACCTTTACCCACACCACAACACGGGAGATCAACTCTATATAAGAGAAATTAACTATTTATTCATTCATTATAACTTGGTACAACATAAAACTCTTTAGTACTAAATTAGTATGATACCACTTCTTCTGCGGAACCTTTACCCACACCACAACACGGGAGATCAACTCTATATAAGAGAACTTAACTATTTATTTATTATAACTTGGTACAACATAAAATTCTTACTCTTTATATGGCTACCCAACCATGACACAACTAATTATATAGCTATCATGTCATCTCCTAATTAATACCTCTTATAACATGGTATGACAAGAGTGGAGAGAACCACCTCTATTTATAGGTGATCATGGGTGTTGTAGTGTTGCCATATGGTAAATTCCACACTCTTCTTTACAAAATATCTAACTCTAATTGTTTTTTTCATTATTATCCAACTATGCAAAATTTCTAATTCTATAGAATTCTTGTCTTGCCATGAAGCATGACAACTCCTCTCTTTTACCATTTTCATTTTTTTCTAGAACATTCTCAAGCATACATTGTAATTTTCAACATGCCTGCAGGAGTTACATTACACCTGGAGGTATCAGCATGATCCAACAAGAAGTTCATGATGGTGAGGCCGAAAAGAGAAACAAGCTGGTCAAAGCTAAATGGGTCGTTCGGCAATGGAGCATCGTTGTAAACACATTGAAAATGAGCCACAGGGCATCTTTCCGAGCATGATTTGATTGGAGAGAAAATGAGAAAATGCTAGATAGGGCATCTTAGAATGCCGGATGGGAATGGGGGAAGGTGGATGGTAATTAAACAGTGCAATCCGACTACAGCGAGAAACTAGGAACTGTAGAACGAGAAGAAGAAAGAAACAAACAAAGAAAGAAAGGTTCTAGACAATTACGACCCAATGGAGGATGGGGACGGGTGATGAGGGGCGGTTCGCTAGCTTCGATCATAAATTGGAAAATGCAGAATGAGAAAAAAGAAAGAAAAAAGGAAATGGCCTTGGAAGTTTCATCATCTCACGAGGAAACATTTGGATATCCCCAACTTTGTGAAGGAAGGCGATCGACGGTGAGTCGGTGACTGTCGGTCAGCTAACATTGATGAATGATGAGCCATAAAGTTTTGGAAAGGAAAGGCTAAAGGTGAAAACAGGGGTGTTTGCTTTGATACATCAAAAACAAGAAGCTTTGGGTTTTATTTTTGTCGATTGACGACAAGATTGTGGCAGTGTCTGAGTGGAAACTTGCGTGTGGCATGATCTAGGATTTAAGTTAGACTTTAGACAAACAAGTTGGATCTTAGACAAACAAGTTGAATCCAACCCAGGAAGGAAAAAAGATTTTATTTTCTTTTTTCTTTTGAAAAGAACGGCAAAAGCACTACCAAATCATATAAGAAGGCGAAGCAAAGGTTCATACTGACTTATAGATATTACATAAAACAAATAGGACTCACTCTCAAAGAATAAAGAGCACTAACTAACATGAAAACTAAGATACACTCGGCACCGCAAGGCTGCCTTCCGCATGCCGATCTCCTCCTTGATGAATGCAAAAACTTGTGTTGCCGGCAACAGCTTCCTTCAACAATCATCCAGTTCCTTTCCTTCCAAATGTTCCAAGCCGTATACATGAGTAGCGCGGCTGCGGTCCTCTTTCGGCAGCTGCGAGATGGAGGCTTTCCACCAGTCTTCAACCTCTAAACCCGGCTCTGGCACCTGTACTAGCCCTACTGACCAGTCCTTCATCAGCAACCAAACCTCTCTTGCATAGACGCATTCTAGGGACAGATGTACTGCCGTCTCCTGTTCTTGATCACAGAGCATGCAGACCGGGTTACACGGCCAATTCCTTTGCTAACTTGTCAGCTTTGAGGATTTTGTTGCTTTGTTACTCCATCGTATCCCCTGTGAACTTGGAACGGGCCCACAAGTCGATGATGACTAGAGCTGACGATTTGTGTTGTTGGATGCTCTGTTGATGCTAATGCAGGGCTTGGTCGGAATGATACTCTGTTCTGATTGTTGCTAGTATATGTTGCTGAAAGGGGAAAAAAAAGTAGTTCTGATTGGAGCGTTCAGTTTATTTTCAAGACAACCCACGATGCAAAAACTCAACTAAACCATTGCAAGTTTGAAAGGCTGCTAAATGGATAAATCAAACGTGAACCAAATCGGGCAAATGAAGAGCCAGAAGCAAAAGTCAGCTGCTGCATGAATGAATCGAACAGAACACAAGGTTTCTCATGGAAGTGGTTCTGATCTGATGTCCTGAAGCAGGAGCACGCCTGACGCCCTTCACTTATTTATTTGCACTGACTGAGTTCGAAGGCCAGAGTCACGCTGGTCCTCAGTCGGACAACGAAAAGCACCAGCCAAACAAAATGCACGCAAATGGACAATTCATCAAGAAAAGAACCGGCACAAGAAATGGCGTCACGGTGGAAGGTGCAAGGCAAGAAGCACAGGTTGGGCACCACTGCTTATTAAACAGTAGATTATATACAACTCGCTTCCACAAAGATTGTTGCTGAAAAGAAACATACACCCACACCACCTACACCCTCAGGTTTGTTGCTGCTGAAGACAAAAGTTACTGCACCGCAATCCATGCATACAAATGCCCGAACTCAGGGCATGGGCAGCCTAACGACACTATATACATTCATTACATACATAGTCCTAGTTACTAGCTAAGCAGTAGGAGAGGCAAGGCGTTGTCCATCTGCAATTGTGTCATAGCTGATGGCTTCTAACACATGGCGCAAACAAATGGGAAATGGCACAATTACCTCTTTCAGAGGAGGCCCAAGCTGGCCTGGCAGTCCAAAAAGCCTCCAAAATTCAAGGCAAATGAATGCCAACCACGACTTCAGCCATCGGAGCAATGATGGGCATTTTTACCCCCCATAATCAACGGTAGGAAGAACAGAATTAGAGGGACGTTAGCAATCTGCAGTCTTCTTTGGTTGATGGGCTCCATGTTAGATGACTCATTCAGACTGTGAGCTTACATCACTCAACTTGCTGGTGTCACTACTACCCGGTAACTTTGACTTGGATGTCAGCTTCTTCGCCTCCTCATACGTGTAAATGTAAATTCTTTTCACCATGTCGCAAAACTCACTGAAGGAAAATGCATTGCACAGGGATTAGGACTTCAAAACTGAAAATGCACACACATCCATAGTGATAAAATGTAAGGGTTCTTACTTCCAAGGATCATCCCCAACAAGCATCATGTCATCCTCGTCATCAGTGTAAATGACCCGCCATTTCTTGAGTGTGGAACCTAGCTCCCCCTGAATATCAAACATCTCCTCCAACTTATGGAAAAGATCACTATAGCCACTAAGCTTTGTCAGGTCTACAGCCCTTCCAACAGCCATTCCTTGCATAATTACCTGCATGCACAACATTAATCAGTTCGCTGTGAACCACAAGCAAGAAAACAAGACCTTGATAATCAAAACTAGTGTGACAGAAAATTACCTTGGTGCAGCTCCTCACTTGCCGGCTTTGGGATTCAAGAGGCAATTGCTCACTGCTAGCTCCTGGGGCATCAGAATTGTTGACATCAGATGGCTGTGAGAGCTTATCCGAGCTCAACTCTACTAGTGAGGCAGCAGTTTGGTCATAACCAAGAGCTGGAGCAGTAACCACAGGTAATACTTCATCCTCAGTTGAGCATATATCAATCCCAAACAATCTGCAACCACCAGAATTATGTTCTTGCTTCTTTTCAACTATGACAGTGTTGGTGCTAGCAGCGCAGGAGTCAGCTCTTGTATCCCTTGCCGACCAGTAGAACTGACTGTTTAGCATGGATGGCTCATTCTTTGCGTTGAAATTGACATTTGATGATGATGAGAAGGTTGATGTGGGAATTGAAGGAAATAACTCCCGAGCACGTTGTGGTTCCGAGAATGATAGAGTCCGGGCTGAGTCAGTTGGGGATTTCCATAGTCCTAACATGAATGGAACAAGAGCTTAGATCCTACAGCAGGACAGCACATCATATTCATATCCTAGAATGCTTAAGGTATCCATAAACTGAACGTTCAACAATTTTATTTAAGAAGCAGAGCCCTATTTTGTATCAAGTATTAAGGGACTCCTTACCAAAGCCAGAAGGCAGTTCTGCAACCATAGAAGGTGAAGCTGGGGGTCGTGCCCGCTTTTTCCTTAATGGAGGTTGAGGGGATTGTGGCTGAGCTGCATCTAGCGGTTCCACCTCCCATGGTGAGATTCTGTCAGGACGAAGAATGGATGAAGGCTCATCCCATTGGACCTGGCAGGTATAAAAGTTTAGATTAATATTTGGGAGGCAAAAAAAAAAGACAACGAATCTGAACAATTTGCAGATATCACGCTACTTCCAATTTAACCCCCAAAAAATCTACATTACCTTTAGAGATCTCCAGTCAGAATCTGCCCAGAGAGATTTTGACATTGCCGGCAAA
Source organism: Panicum virgatum (assembly GCF_016808335.1). Lineage (NCBI taxonomy): Eukaryota > Viridiplantae > Streptophyta > Magnoliopsida > Poales > Poaceae > Panicum > Panicum virgatum. The sequence continues at coordinate 31,107,383 of NC_053151.1, read as the reverse complement.
CTCCTGATATCAATAATTGTTCCACTGAACCTGTAGCCACAGATAGAGATGTTTATTTTGGTCCCAGCATAAATAAAATGGTTAAAATGAAAGCAGGACCAACTTGTTGAAACTTGAAAGCAAGTCCAAACTGTACCTTCTTTCAGGAGCTTCATCACCTTCAAATCTCATCTTAAACCTCATTCCAACAGACATTTTCTGCTTCTTAGCTTCAAGGTATTTGTTGACGCTCACAATAAAATCAGAGCGGCTAGTTCTGAGGAACAAAATAAAAGGAGAATAAAGTTTAGCTGGCAAGACTATGAAGGAAATAAAACATGCATGCATTAGTGCTAACTAGGATAACCATAGTGGTCCACTTTGGTTTACTGAAAATGGCAAGTGTTAAGACAATCACTAAATGCATGGAGTACCTAGAAATATTCAACTTGTCTACAACTAAAGCAGAGTATTTAATTGGTAATTGACTCTGTTTGAACAGAACACAAGTTGCAAATGAAAGTACACTTAATCCATTATTTTCCATTTTAAATACACAATGTTATGCTACAAAACAATGCAATACAATGAAATGAATAAATAAAAGATTATCAAACCTTGGTTTGTAGAAAACAGAAAAGAGGGTTCCGGTGGAGATGGCATGGGAGGCTGTTGCCAAGACTCCAAGATGCATGCTGTGGCTTGATATGACAGATGAGGGCATGCTATTTACTTGCCTCATGAGCCTCCTTACGCCAACTCGTAGCTCACCATTTTCACCTCTGCCACTCAGAAGAACAATAATTAGTACAAGTAGTCCCTACACTAATCAAGTTCATCCACAATTAAACCAAAAGCAAGGAGACAGATGCAAATGCACCAAACATCTGCATTTATCATGCTTATGGTGTTGTACCTCATGAAGATAAATGCATCACCAGCAACCAATCTTTTTGAGCTAACAAAGACGCTCCAGCCAGTAGTAAGGAGATGCCTCTTCGGTTGTCCTGAAAGAACATGGAAAGGCGGGCATGAGACCAAAAAAATGGAAATGGAGCTACTGCATCAGTACTCGCTGTGTGTATGTGCAATGTCTGTACTAGATTACACCAAATTAAGAGCTACACAGATAAGGCTATCTTTCGAGGAATAGAAGGTATTTTCAATCCAAGCTGCGAAGAGTGTAAGCTCACCTCGAAAAATGTGCCGGAAATGCCATTCAGTACCATGGAGATCTTTGGCAACCAGTTCTTGACAAGGTGGATTCTGAGACATGTCCTGCAAAATTTACACATGATAATATATCTGGTAATCAAGAAATCACTTTGAGGCATATAACTTTTCTGATGCTAACCAGCTGAGGAAGACATTCTTCAGCATGCCTCCGAAGAACAGAAAACCCGCCATGAGTGCTTGTATCTGAAGCTGTCAGTGTCTTGCAGAAGGAATGAGCAGTGCATTTCTCAGGTTCTTGTAGTTCGGGGTCCGGGCTGGTGAGTTCGCTTTGCTGATCAAGCATATTTAGGAAAAACAAATAAAATGTATGTACATCTAAAATGGCAATGATGTAGAACTAAGCTAAAATTAAAGCAATAGCACTTGAATATTCTCAAGATTAAAAATATGCAGACTTACATCAGCTTCAGGTTGCAGCATGATTTGAGCATAAACTTCATCTGAATCAGCTTCCGCCTGAATTGCAGAGTACAGAAGATTAAGGACAATTACAATATTTCTCGCTTCAGTACCTAAGCTAACCAATCCCTCGGCACACATATGCAAAGAGGTTGCACCAGACAAATTTTAAAAAATGCACTCACCCGTAGTTCCACGTTGACTACACTGCATAGGATCTTGGATGGTAGATTGAACATGGGTAGGTACTGGTCAAGCTGCTGGTGTGTGGACGCCTCGAGCTATAAAAGAGACCATGAACAGTTCGAGGAAAAGAAACCCCAATCAGCTAATGCATGTGCATATGGAGGCACCACAAAATAAAAGATTGAACAAGGAAGGTTGAGAGAAACGGTATCTAAACCAATCAGTACCTGCTCCATATGGCCCTGGGGAAAGTAATAGACTCGCTCGCCTTGTCTAGGAACTGTGACCAACGGACCAGCACACGCATGCCAGAGCTCCCGGTACAGCGCATTGCTTGACATTCCTGAATAGAAGCAATTGATTCGCATCAAATGGTCATCAGACGAAATACAGAGCATATAGAGCTTGCTGTTTTTCTTCACTTCATAGTACCAACTTGTAATTGATAATCATTTTCAATCTGAAGCATAACGAAGAATGTAAACTTAACAAAAACACATGGATCCACCGCATCGAAACATCTCAAGCAACAATACTGATGCCAAAGTAGCCACATGTAGCAGACACAGAAAATCAGAGTAACAGGATCTAGATTCGTAATAGATACCTGTTCCAAACGTTTCCCCATTTGGGAAATCGTGATTGGCATGCCTCCGTACAAGGAGAAACTTGGAGAGAACAACTAAACTAAAAATAAAACGGCAATTATACAGCGCAACAAATTATGTCGGCAGAGAACAATTTATAGGAATAATCAAGAGGTGTGGCAACCCACAATTATTTCAAGGGAAATCGCTGGTTCCCCCAATATTTTTGCTTTGTAATACCGACTGAAATTATGAGAATTCCGCAACGTTTTCCACCAAATTAGTCAACTATTGAAGTCCACCGAACGAACTCGACCCTATCCAGCCCCCAGGGACTCGGTTCGTGGCAGCCCAATTCAGCGAAACCGCAGCAAGTTCAGAGAAGAAGCAGCTCCCGAGGACAGGACACTACTAAGGGAACGGGAATTCATGTAGGGGCAAGAATCCAAACCTGTGCCAGCAGCCGCTCCGGGGTTCGCCACGTCCATCGCCGCGGCCATATCTTCCAGGCCGAACGATGGCGAGCCAAACAAAACAACAGCGGGCAGGGACCCCTCGCGATCTACCGACGCAGTGCTATCCGCGCCGCGGCCGGCTGGGCTCCATGGATCTGCAGCGACGACGCCCGCGGGCCGGCACAACCAGACCCTCCGCGCAGCTCACTGGGGGGCTCCGGGAGGCGGAAGGTCTCGGCAGGGGAGCTAGCCGACGGCGCGGGCGCGGGATCTCCGGGGAAGGGGAAGCCGGAGGCAGCCGGGCGTGTGTGGCGCGAAGGTGGAGCTGGGGGGAAGGCGTGAGCCGGGGGGCGGGTGGCGTCGGACTTGACTAGCCTGGCCTCGACAGCGAGCGGCGGTCGCGGTCGCGGCGGCAAGGGGGAGGCAGCAGCAGCGGAGGGGGGGAGTGGGAAGCGCCGAGACCGAGAGAGACCGGCGGGGCGGATCGGGACTGGGCGCGGTGGGTGGGTGGCTGCGGCTCGGTTAACTTGTCACGGGCGCGCGCGCGGCTGGCCGGCACGGCCGCCTCCGGGTTGGTTGGGTCTTCGGCGGCCGTACCCCGCCGTGGGCCGCGCCGCGCGCCCCACCCCGTGTGCCCGGCCGGGGCCCCGGCGCGCGCATCGCCGTACGCGGGAGCGAATCTTTTCCTGCTGCTGGTGCAGTGTACGGGTAGTCGGGTACGTACCCGTACGAGCAGCGGGGCGTGGCGCGTCCCCCCGTCCTCGCCCGCCTCGTACTGTCATCTCCCCGACGCTGCCGCCGGGGCGGAGCCACCGCCGGGCTGTCCTTCACGTGAGGTCCCGTCGGGGGATGCCCCCGCCGCGCGGCGGCCGCGAGCCGGCGGCACGACAGCGAGGCTGTGGCGGCCTGCGCATCCCCACATGGGGGGTGGCTGGCCTGGCCGGCGAGCGGGCCGGCCTCGCGCTGCGTGATCGAGCCAGGACAGTACGTGGCGCCGGGGTCTGGGGCTACTGGCCTGCTGACACTGTGCCGTCACTCACTGGTCATACTGCTGCAGGTGTGCCCGGTGCCCCCCGCGACAGCGCAGTGCCCGACGCGCCCGTCCCCGTAAAGGCTGGCGTCAGTGCTGGACGAAAAACTCATAACCGGCTAGCTTGCTTGACTCGCTTTTAACAGCTCGATTCAAACTCGACTCGTTTTAGAATGAGCTAGCTTATTTTATAATAAGCCAGCTCGGTTTATATCCAGGCAGCTCGAGCTGACTCGTGAGCTGTTCGTAAGCCATAACAAGCCAAGTTAAATCTCAAGCTAACAACTAAAATTGGCTCGCGAGCTGCTTCTATCTTGCTTTTGGTGTTTATATATTACCTACAAGTCTGATCAGTCTAGCACTCAAGTTGTTGCTCATTTATTTTACTTATGTAAAATATATGAGTATGACTATCATGGACTTATGGTCATGGTTATGTCATAGTTGTGGTGGGCTGGACAAAAATTTTGTGGAATTATGGATCAATCGCTAAACTCCGCCTATGCTGACTGGAAGACTCTCCTAAGTCGTCTCAGCATAGCCGGTCCCAAGCCCGTGTAAAGAATGAGGGTTGCGGTAGGTTTTGGCAAACCAGCATAAAAATAGCCACTCTAATGGATTTGAAACCCACAAGAAACTCGTTGGGGGCGTAACCCTCTTAGCGACGCGATACATCGGAACCCGGGTGTGGTGATAAATGGGCAAGGGCCGGGTCGCCATCCCCCCAAGGACGCGTCGTATCATGACCTGGGTACGATGATAAGTGAGTAAGGGTCGGGTCGTCACCTGAATGGCGCGCTACATCTACGCCCGGGTGTAGTGAAAAATGAGCAAGGGTCTTCGCACTTTCCTCGACGGGTGCGAAGGGTAAGAAAGTTAGCTGAGCCAACTAGGATTCGTATAGGTAGCTGGAACGTAGGGTCCCTAACGGGTAAGTTGCGAGAGCTAGTTAATGCAGCAATTAGGAGACGTGTAAATATCCTATGCGTTCAGGAGACTAAATGGAAGAGCCAGAAGGCGAAGGAGGTTGAGGATACCGGCTTCAAGCTTTGGTACACGGGAGCAACTCCGGATAGGAATGATGTAGGCATCTTGATTGATAGGAGCCTTAAGGATGGAGTCGTAGAGGTTAGAAGGCAAGGCGACCGGATTATCCTAATCCGGTTGATAGTTGGAGATTCTATTTTGAATGTGATCAGTGCCTATGCCCCTCAGGTAGGCCTTAGTGTGAGCACCAAGATGCAGTTCTGGGAAGATTTATATAGCATGGTTAGTACCGTGCCTACCAGCGAGAAACTCTTCATAGGAGGAGATCTCAACGGCCATGTGGGTGCGACTAATGTAGGGTTCGAGCGAGTGCACGGGGGTTTTGGGTATGGTAGCAGGAGTCAAGAGGGGGAGGATGTGTTGAACTTCGCGTTAGCCTACGACTTGTTGATAGCGAATACTATGTTTAAGAAGAGGGAATCCCATCTTGTGACGTTTCGTAGTGGACAACACTCGAGCCAGATTGACTTTATCCTTGCTAGGAGGGAGGATAGACGTGATTGTTTAGATTGTAAGGTGATACCTGGGGAGTGTGTTGTCCCACAACACAAGCTTGTGGTGGCGGACTTTCGTCTTCGGGTACGTGTCCACCGGGACAAACATGACAAGATTGCGAGAACAAAGTGGTGGAAGCTTAGAGGGGAAGCGGCACAAGCGTTTAAGGAAAGGATGCTAGGTGAGGGGCCTTGGGAAGAAGGAGAAGACGCAGATGACATGTGGCTAAAGATGGCAACATGTGTTCGGAAGGCGGCCTCAGAGGTGTTTGGCGTGAGTAGGGGAGGCAAACAGGAGGGGAAAGACACCTGGTGGTGGAACGACGAGGTGCAAAAGGCTATTAAGGAGAAGAAGGAGTGTTTCAAGCGCCTCCACCTTGACAAGAGTGCAGCCAACATCGAGGGCTATAAATTAGCGAAGAGGGTTGCAAAGCGAGCTGTGAGTGTAGTAAAGGGTAAGGCGTATGATGACCTGTATCAGCGGCTAGGCACAAAAGAAGGGGAGAAGGACATTTATAGGATGGCTAGGTTCCGCGAGCGGAAGACAAGGAACATCAAACAAATCAAATGCATTAAGGATGGGACAGATCGACTGTTAGTGAAGGATGATGAGATCATGGATAGATGGAGAGAGTACTTCGACAAGTTGTTTAACGGGGAGAGTGAGGGCCCTACCCTTGAGTTAGATAACTCTTTTGACGACACCAACAGACGTTTTGTGAGGAGAATTCAGGAGGTAGAGATCAGGGAGGCTTTGAAGAGGATGAAGGGAGATAAAGCGATGGGCCCTGATGGTATCCCCATTGAGGTGTGGAGATGCCTAGGAGATAGAGCAATAGTATGGTTAACTAAGCTTTTTAATCTCATTTTTCGGTTAAACAAGATGCAGGAAGAATGGAGGAGAAGTATATTGGTACCTATCTTCAAAAACAAGGGCGATGTTCAAAGTTGTACTAACTACCGTGGGATTAAGCTGATGAGCCATACGATGAAGCTTTGGGAGAGGGTTATCGAGCATCGCCTAAGAAGAGTGACAAGTGTGACCCAAAACCAATTTGGGTTCATGCCTGGAAGGTCAACCATGGAGGCGATTTTCTTAATACGACAATTGATGGAGAGATATAGAGAGCAGAAGAAAGACTTGCACATGGTCTTCATTGACCTTGAGAAGGCATATGACAAAGTACCGAGAAATGTCATGTGGTGGGCCTTGGAGAAGCACAAAGTCCCAACTAAGTACATTACCCTCATTAAGGATATGTACAAGGATGCGACGACGTTTGTCCGGACATGTGATGGCAACACCACTGACTTTTCTATTAACATAGGCCTACATCAAGGGTCAGCATGGAGCCCTTTTTTATTTGCTTTAGTGATGGATGAGGTCACAAGGGATATACAAGGTGAGATCCCTTGGTGTATGCTCTTTGCTGATGATGTGGTGCTAGTTGACGAGAGTAGGACAGGGGTTAATAGGAAGTTAGAGCTGTGGAGACGCACGTTAGAGTCGAAAGGATTCAGACTTAGTAGGACCAAGACCGAGTACATGATGTGCAATTTCTGCGCGACTAGGCATGAGGGGGGAGACGTTAGTCTAGATGGGCAAGTGGTGGTCCAGAAGGATACTTTTCGGTATTTAGGATCGGTACTACAAAAGGATGGCGACATTGATGAAGATGTTAGACATAGAATTTCAGCTGGCTGGTTGAAATGGCGGCAAGCCTCTGGCATACTTTATGACAAGAGGGTGCCACAAAAGTTAAAAGGCAAATTCTATAGGACAGCAATTCGTCCGGCGATGTTATACGGTGCTGAATGTTGGCCTACAAAAAGCCGACATGTCCAGCAACTGAGTGTAGCAGAGATGCGGATGTTGCGGTGGTTTTGCGGGCACACAAGGAGGGATAGAGTCCGGAACGAAGTTATTCGGGATAGGGTCGGGGTGGCACCAATTGAGGAGAAACTTACCCAGCATCGGTCGAGATGGTTTGGACATGTCCAACGAAGGCCTCCTGAAGCGCCGGTGCGTAATGGGGTTCTTGAGCGGGTCGATAATGTAAAGAGGGGTAGAGGTAGACCTAAACTGACGTGGGATGAGTCGGTTAAGAGAGACCTTAAGGATTGGAATATTTCTAAAGAGATAGCTTTGAATAGGAGCGCTTGGAGACTAGCTATCAATGTGCCTGAACCCTGAACTTATTTCTTTCGGGTTTCATCTCTAGCCTACCCCAACTTGCTTGGGAAAAAAAGCTATATTGTTGTTGTTGTTGTATGGATCAATCGCTAGATAAATTATATTCTACATTGTTAAAATTATAAATACTTTATGTTTGTTGCTCACTGTTTTTATAAATTCCCCTATACTGTGTTTTTTTTTTGGCTCGCGAACCAAACAAGCTGGCTCGAATTTTTTAGCGAGCTGAGCCGAGCTAATCTAATAGCTCGTTTGTATAACGAGCAGCTCATTAACGAGCCGAGCTATAACTCGATATCCGGCCCTACCTGCAGACTGCAGCACGAGGCGCGACGGCGTCGAGCGATCGCCGCCCGTACCGTACCCGAAAGATTCCCCCGCGCCTGCTGGCGGGCGGGCCCCGCGCGGGGCGGGCCTAGGCTGCCTAGCTGACTAGAGGCGCATCAGCGTGTCCCTCGCCGACCCGGCATGCGACCGCCCCCCAAAGCGAGGCGTCATGTCGCGCGGCAAAGGGAAAGCGGGGAAGCGTGCCCGCCCGCCCCGCTCCCGCGCCCGCGACCCGCCGAGCAGGCGCGCCAAACCCCCCGTGTCGTGGGAACGGGCGCTCGCGGGGACAAGTGGCGCCACGTGGTGTGTGAACGGCGAGCGACGGACGGTTTGCAGAGTCCAACAAGGCAGCTCGCTCCCTCCCTCCTGTACTCCCCTAGAAAGAGGTCTTGTATGGTTCGTACTATAATTATAGCATGCTAAGAATAATAATAATTTTGACCACTAATTACGGTGTCAAATAAAGTCAATTTACAAAATCAACTTCAGAACTCCGTGCTAGTGACCTTAAAAAATCTAATGAGATCTTTGACCGTGTGATTAGATGATGGTTACTGTAGCTAATCATCGATTAATTACCGTTATTAAATTCGTCGCGAAAAGTTACACCCATCCCTGAAAAAGTTTTGCAAATAGATTTAATTTAGTATTTTATACATACGAGATTCTTTTCTCGAAAAACGTACGCGCTAGTTTTGTTGCAAAACTAAACAAGACCATAGAATGCGCCCTCAATTTCCTAGCGGTAAAAAAAAACCGGCAACTGGTTCAAAAGATACTAAAAGAAGACACTAGTAGTATTGGCGAGCAACATGCTCTCCCAAACCGAATTTTTCGCTGCAGTAGTCTCCGCCACACGATTCTCTACCGAATATACTATATTCGACACGGATCCACGGGAGCGATCGCCGGCAGCAATTTGATCCGGTCGAGACGAGAAGCGGGTGGCGGAAGAATTCAGCGACAAGGCGACGGGGGCGAAGGGAGTGAGGAAAAAACAGGCCGGCGTGACGGGAACAGGAGTAGTGGGGGGCGAGGAGCGCGTCCCTGTCCGACCCCCGGGCCGGGCGGGCCTCGCGGGGTTTCGCGTACGTTTCCTCCGGAACTTCCCCGTCGATCCGTCGATTATTTCTCGGCGGAGAACGAAAGCGAGGGCGACGTTTTCGGTCGGGTTCCGGCAGCATCGGTTGGTTGGGTTGCTGCCTCCCGAGCCCCGGCTCACTCATCTTTGGCGAGTTTTTTTAGAATAAAATCTTTGGCGAGTTTTTATGCGACACACGTGTTTCGTGAGTGCGCCGGGTTATTGGTGCACGTTGATCGCGTGATCGGGATAGGATCGGATCGGATCGGATCAGATCAGACGGCAGTCGCGGCGGGGACCGGCTGCTACGCGCGGTTCCCCGTGTAATTCCTGGCCCCGACCCGGAGCCAAACTTACAGCATAGCTTGGACAGAAGTACCACTGAATTACCTTGCGTGTGCCACAGGAGTAAACGGTCAACTTAGTACTACTATCACAGCAACCGGAAGTGATCCCTGCATGCCGTCCCGGTCACGAGTCAAGTGTGGGGAGATTTAACAACAGCCAGCGCCAGTCAGCGGCCAGCTTTCCTCTTTACGAGTACTCCTACTCCCCAACGACCGCCCCGCGATTATAGTTTAACAATAATCCCGACTCCTACGGGACGATTAAATAAATCACACAAACCCAGCGCCAATACTCTAGTCTCCATTATTGCGGCTAAACTAAACTAGTGCTGATCCTACCACCAGTGGCGTTAAACAATAGCGGACGCCGACGGGTCCGCCGCCACCGGATTGGTCGCCGGCGGGGAGGCTGCCGGGGCGGGCCGGTGGGGTGGGGGAGGCGGAGGCAGGGCACGGGAAAAGGGGGCAGGGCGACGGGGACGGCACCAACCCAACCCGCCCTGGCAGGCTGTGCCCCGATTAGCGTCACAGGGAAGGGGGACTAAACAAAGTGCGCTGGGTGGCTAATCCAACCTTGGAACGGAGGGTAGTGGTATGTTGATGCCCGCCGGCGCGGCCTCCTGACGGGCGCCATGGGCCAAGATCCTCGTCGCGGATCCCTTCTTTGATTCTGCTAGAGTAGTATATATAACCCAAGTTGTTTAGTATATATATATAATAAAGTGGTGGTGGCATCAGTCGCATGAATTGAAATACGATGGATTAAGGCCAAAGCTATAGCCAGCCCTTTGCAACTTTGTGGAATAATCGTCACGATATGCCCTGCCTAACTGCCAAGAAACAGAAAACACAGTTTAGGCCCTGTTTAGTTGAAACGCAAAATTTTTTTGCGAAAGAATCTTGCTAATTTGAAGTACTAAATGAAATCTATTTACAAAACTTTTTGCACAGATGGGTTGTAAATCGCGAGACGAATCTAATGATGCTAATTAATTCATAATTAACGGATGGTTACTGTAGCATTACTATTGTAAATCATAGATTAAGTAAGCTCATTAGATTCGTCTCGCGATTTACAGCCCATCCATGCAAAAAGTTTTATAAATAGACTTCATTTAGTACTCCATGCATGTGTCGAAACATTCGATGTGATGTTTTTTCGTTTACAGGTTCATGCGGTGGGAACTAAACAGGGTCTTATTTGTCCGGAAATAAAGCAGTAGTATTTATAATGTCCATGTGTTGTAGTACCTTTGATTCCATAACATTTCACTAAAAAAAAGGATTTGCTACGACACATCGTCCAACACACCCCTGAGCTGCTCTGCCTACCAGAAGAAGCTCACGCACCGGTTAGGTGACAGTACTTGCGGGGAGGGGGTTGAGCCCGAGTGGCTCCTAGAGCCCCCTCCCACGCCGGGGCACCTTTGCAGCCTTCCTACTGGAAAAAAAAAAGTGACAGTACTTGTTTTATTTTTTTATGGCGCGGATCATCCTTATTACTATTAGCTGTTAGAGCAACTAAACAGTCAGATGCAGCCCTCCTTCTGAAAAAAAGAAAAAAAAGTGACAGTACTTGCCCTATTTTCTTATGGCACGTGTCATCCTTATTACTACTAGTTGTTGGTTGCCCTATTTTTTTATGGCGCGGGTCATCCTTATTACTACTAGTTGTTAGAGCAACTGAACAGTCAGATGCTTGGTGTAGTATTTTCTCAGGAATTGAACGGCCAGATCCACACTTATTCCCTCTTGATCAACAGTTTTGTTTTAAGTATAGTTCTAGTTTCGGACGCCACAGGATCCGGACCTGATTGTTTCTAATAACATGAAGCTTTCGGAAAGAGCCCTACATATCCTGCTATCCACCTTAGAAACAGATCGATCCTAAGGTTCTTCTTTTCTTCTTCTTTTTTTTTTTGAAAGGGATCCTAAGGTTGTTCAACAACAAGCTAGACGGAAAGAGTCACTACTATATATACACTTAATAATAAGTCAATGCAAGCTAATAAGGGGACATGATCACACGATTATCCAGTAATGTGCACACCTACCTCCGTTGCACTGTTTCTGGAATACTAGACCTGGACTTGTTATAATCGTTGGTCCGGGAAATGCATGCACCTGATCTTAATAAAAACTTGAGATACGATCAGGTAGCACATCCATTTTAATTTTAAGGCTAGACCTATACTAGTTAGGCACTACTAGTCTTTTAGCTTTTCTTATGATTTCCTGATTCTCCATTACACAGTCGCTTGACCAAGGAGTTGGATACATGGGCAGGCATGAGATCGGTGCTCATCGGCACAATATGTTGTAAAGGAGGGCAAAAGCAAAGAGCAGATCGGGACATAGACGACGACGATGCTTGCTTAACCCGTGCGCATGTTATGCACGCCCCTGTCAGTGCAGTGCAGTCTACACGATCGGTGAGGGTAGTGCAGACATGGTAGCATCCGTCCCTCTCGGTCAATGCCTGAGATAGCTAAGGCATCGTCGCATCGATCGATCGACAAAGAGAACAGCTGGTGGCCACTCAGGCCCTGTGTCTGTGTGTAAACAAGTGCGGAGGATGAGATGCTGCTTCGGTGCTTCGATTAAGTGGAACCGGCCATAGTTAAACCTGCTTTGCCCGTAAGCTAACACGGGAAAGGCAGAGGAGGCGGTGGGTGCTGCGCGTGCGCTGTGGAGAGTGGAGAATGAGTTGGCGACAAGACGCGTGGCTCGATCGGGGGATCTCTCGTTTCCAATGCGCATGGGGGATATATGCCGCGCGCGGTTAGCTACAAGCCTGTTCAAAAACGGTTAATTCGATCGGATGTTCGGATGCAGGAAAGATAAGAGTTGTTCAAAAATGCATTCGCGTCCTTTATATTAGCTTAAAACAAAGAGATATAACTCAAAAAAATCGCTTGGAAAATCAATCCGTTTTGTAATTGCGCCTGGAGCCGTTGCTGGGCCCACCCCTGCCTGGATCTTCGTTTCTGTGCCTGTGCTTGTGCTTGTTCGGCTGCCTCGCCAACTCGCACAGTGGCATCCCTCGTCACCGGTATCCTCCGCTGAGGAGGGCCATGCATCATCCATCTAGCCCGCGGCATCATCATTGCCTCCCGATCCGGGTGATGACTGGGTTGGATTTTGTGCTTGCTTCGTGCTGCAAGGCAAGTTTAATCTACTGGCTCGAGTGCCATCCGTTGCGACGTCGAATTCGTCTACCTGCCGCCTCCGGATGAATACACCCATCCTAGCTAGTCCGGTGCTTGTTCCTCAACATCGTCAAGAGAAGCATGATAATAGCTAGCCCTGGAGGAGCAGCTAGCCTGGTAGCCTCGGAGGCGTTCGTTCAGCAACAGCTGCGGCGGATCAGATGCCATGCTTCTCACCCGCGCCACAGGCCCACAAGGCCACAATGCCACAACCTAGTACCTTGTTCGTAAACTAGCTTAGCTTACGGCCGGAAAAGGGTACCCTGTCAACATTGGATGGCCAGGATATAGCTAATTTATGAACAACTGAAATCCCAGGCAGTCTTGTTTTCAGGAGACATTAACATTACCATGGGAATGGGAGATTTGCTTGCCGAAAGGGTGGGTTGCCTGGCAGACGTACTCACGTCCTCCCACCCCGTAAACACAAAAATACAAAAAAGCAAAATTTTGCGAATTTTTTTTGCTAATTTGAAGTACTAAATGAAGTCTATTTATACAACTTTTTGCATGGATGGGTTGTAAATCGCGAGATGAATCTAATGAGCCTATTTAATCCATGATTTGCAACAGTGATGCTACAGTACCATCCGCTAATTATTAATTACTCATGGATTAATTAGCATCATTAGATTCATCTCGCGATTTACAACCCATCTGTGCAAAAAATTTTGTAAATAGACTTCATTTAGTACTTCAAATTGGTAAGATTCTTTTTGCAAAAAAATTTTGCAAAAAAAACTAAACACGGCCTCATGGGCTCCGGTCCATTTCAACATACCCCGTGGACTTTTAAGCCCAAGAGAGCTAGACAGGCCGCGAGACGCGCGCAAGGCCTTTTGGAGGGAATGGATGGCCCAACTGGATCTGGTTCAATTCAACGAAACTTGAAATGGGCCTCGCTAATGCCTGATCGTTGTTGCTGCTGACTCGACAAAGCAACAGCGAGATGAAGTTGAAAAAAACTCTCAAACCAAGGAGAGAGAGAGATAGAGAGAAAAGATGAAGATGGAAAAGAGAAGGAGACAGGAAAAAAATGAAGATGGAAAAGAGAAGACGGCCTCTCCCAACGTCGTCGAGCCCCTTTGCCGCTTTGCGGGGCCCAGATGCTCCCAAGACCAGGGTTTGCAAAACCGGTGGGAACCGGTACAGTTTGACTGGTCACCATTCAAACCGGTCCAAATTCAAAATTCAAATTTGAATTCAAAAAAATAAAAATAAAATTCTAAAAATACTTCAAAGTGCGACGAATCTAATGGTGTTAAATTTTCTCAAAAATTCGTTCATTTAGTATAGTTTGCGGAATTTTGAAGTTAAATCAAAAAAGAAAAAGAAAAAAACCGACGGCCTGTTAAGGCCCATCGCGCGGCAGCAGGCAGTTTACCTCCCCCAGTATCCCTCAGCGCGACTCGCGCCCCCCTCAGTCCACTCCCCCCCTCGGACGCTCCTATCCGCCGCCAGAACACCCCGTCCGCCGTCCTACCCCGGTTAGCTGCCCGTGGCACTCGGCTAGCCGGTCAGCTGCGCCGGTAAGCCGGGCCGGTAGCAGATCTACCGGTCCAGACCGGTTAGCCGCCTGAGGAGCTCGGTTTACCGGCCCGGAGAGGCGGTAAACCGGCCACGAGCGGCGGTAAGCCGCGGCCAGGTAAGTTTTTTTTCTCTCCTATGATTTAGAGTATTAGATGATTTGTTTTAGGATTTAGGTGTATGACTTAGGTGTATTTAGAATGTAGGTAAGATTTATTTGTATTAGATGATATTTTGCACTATGTAGTAGGTTTTAGGTAGATTTGATTTAGGTGTATTAGATGATTTGTGAAACTATGAATTAGAATATTAGAATATTAGATGATATGTTAGAATATTAGATGATTTTGTGAAACTATCCCGGTGATGAAGAAGATGAGAAGGCTCAGGTGCAGCGTGCCATGGATCTATCGAGAGCGGAATCAGAGTTCCGACGGGAGGTGGAACAGAGAGGAGGTTCATATGAGCGTGGAGGGGGTAGTGGTTCGACGAGGGGGAATGTAATGCAGAGGATGTTTCGAAGGACCACTTCGCAGAGGGAGAGTCCTGTGGTGGAGGACTATAACTTGGCAGCTGGTGGGAGAAGATGAATGACGCAACCAAGGATTGATACAGGCTCCTGGACGCAGAAGGGTAAGAATGCAAAGGAAGCTATTGGTAAAGTTTGGTCAAAGTTTTTCCATATTGTAAGAGTACCTGGAAGACAGGCTGACAGTCCATACTTTGTCAGCGCAGTCAGGGAGACACAGAAGTGGGGTAAGTTTTCTTTCATTGGAATGACACATATGAGCTTACATTCTTGTATCTCATGATTTTCATATGGTTGCAGGTGAAGGTATCACATCACCCACTGGACGGGATATTGATGGCAAGTACCTTGATCAGAACGAGCAAGACTTGAAGACGAGGTACGTAAAGTTTCAGAAAGACTGACCTTTATTTGGCGTCCGTATCAAGAGTCCAAAGATAGCAGCTCAGCCGATGATGATGATGATGATAGTGACGGTGCTGATGCTGGTGGTGGTGCTGCTAGTGGTAGTGGTGGTGCTCGTGGTGTTCGTTTCACAGGTATACATTGCACATATAAATGCACACATATTTCTGACTATAAGTATTTACTACTAATTATGATATATGGTTGATTGCAGGGGAGACTCAGTTCACACATGCTACTCAGGACACTGACCATGAAGCACCGCAATCGCAGAGGAGAACAGGTGGACCGACGGACAACGACACTCCACAGTACTCTTCTTCCTCCTACAGGGATTCCAGACACTCTTTTCACTACCCCATTACTGACATCAGCATGCAGCCACCGACGAGATGGGTGTACGAATGGGAAGACAACATCGGCGTGGACGGGCCAAACTTGGCAACACTACAAGGCTGAGTTGCTTAGAGTGCGAGGTATCGCTTTGATGTCCACCGCCGAATACCAAACCACGTCACAAATGGGGGTCTTCTCATTCCTACGTTGAACTTTTATTTCATGTGTATAAGTGTATGACTTCGTATTTGTATGCACACTTATTACAATTGTATTTGTATGCATGATTATAAATTGTTACTTTGGTGTGGTCATTTATATTAATATTTGCATAGCTCATGCCGAAATTTCCTTTTATTTCACACCGGGATCTATTTTTTAACCGTCGGAAAATTTCTTTAAATCACCGGTATACCGGCCAAACCGGCCGGTAACCCGGTCTAACTGGTCGGTATACCGGTACGAACCGGTTGACCTAAGGTTTTTTTAATTCAATTTTGAATTCCACCGGTACCGACCGGTTACCGGCCAAACCAGACCAGTATAACGGTACCGGACCCCTACAGTTTGGCCGGTCCGGTCGGTAACTTAAACCCTGCCCAAGACACACAAAATATCTGTCCGAGCTCAGATTCGCACATGAGCGCCCTCGCTTGGAGATGGAAACTGTTAGGCACACTCGGAGATCCACACCTATTTCTTCCATCCCAAAAAATAAGTCACTTTAGAAATTTTATAACAGATTAAGAAAATGATAAAATGATCCTATTTATCCATATTTATTAGCTATATTTGGCACTAATTGATTCTTACATACGCATGCACAGACTAAATAAGATAAGATGATGTGTTTTAAGGACAAAATTTGAATTCTAGAATGATTTGTTTTTTTGATAGAGGGAATACGTTTTACCTCATCCTCCACAGATCTACACGAATTGTTAAGTAGAGTGCGGAATGTCAACGATTATGGGCTATGTTTGGTTGGCCTCTGTAAAAATTTTCATGAAAACTTTTCAGCCATTTGACCACTAATTAGAGATATTAAATAAAGTCTAATTGCAAAAATATCTCCACAACTATGGTACTGTAGCAGTTACTGTAGCTAATATGACTTTGACCGTATGATTAGAGGATAATTAGGCGCAAAATGCATCCTTCTAAATGATCATGAGAATGCATCCTAACTTGTGTTCGCACATGCTGTAGCCACTGAACATTCTCCTCTACATTTTGCATCAGCCAAGTAGCCAATTAAATTCTTGTTTCTTGCTATAATGATCTAACAGAGAAGGTTAGATGCCTTACTCTCTTAATTAGTCATCATATATGCATACCTTCTGTATTTGAACTTACTAATTGTTTGTGGTACAATATCCAAACTTGCATGCTCTTTAACCACTATTTTCTTAACATATTCCTTACCAATATTAAACCAAAGATAGCAACATGCCAAAAAAAAAAAATTTGTCGTCGTCCATTCTGTTGTGGTAAGGCTAAATACGTGTTTCATCAAACTGGTGATGCATTAAAGTTTGATTGCATATAGAAATATTCAAATTCACACATAATATCCCTATACAACTTTATTTAAGTTATTGTAAGTGTATTACAAATTGTTCTGTATATCTATAGCATACAAAAAACACTTTATGGTTGATGAAGCATACATAATTTTTTTAGGTATGAAGCACACTTTATGCCTTATTTTTATACCTTGACTATGCATATCCACTTTCCCACCCTACACACTCCAATAATAGATCGTGTAATAAGATATGTATGTTTTGGTTAAAAAAGATATACATGTTCTCGATGCTGCTAGGCAAAAAAAAAAGATTTTTTTGGGTCATTTCACTAGCACAATAGAAGTATTCCAAGCTTAAATCTTAGTGTTTGACCGCTTCAAAAGAGTGCTTAAATTACTTAATTGAGTGTTGCCAGCATTGCAACAGTAAGCTCCAATATAAATTCGCGTAATAGTGACCCTTTAACCATAGTTGGTAACAGTTTACACGTTCATAACTCATTTTTCTTCCATGTACCTCTAGCACTATGCTTCCTAGCAAGACGGCAACTTGCCTCGTTGGGCAAATCCAAGTTAGGATGTGTTTAGATCACTTTGTATTTTATGTTTTTGTATTTTTGTCAGAGAATTTTTAATATTTGAAATATTAAATGCAGACTAATCACAAAACTAATTAGAGATCTTGTCTGTAAATTACGAGACGAATCTAATGAGCCTAATTAATCCATCATTAGAGCATGTTTACTGTAACATTAATGTAGCAATTTAGTGTCTAATGACGTCCTAATTAAGCTCATTAGATTCGTCTCGCGATTTACAGTCCATTTTTATAATGCGATTTATTTTTCGACTACATTTAGTACACCATACAAAAAATTTACAAATTTTTTGCGTTTTGCCATCTAAACACGGCCTTACTTGATAGCCCCTTATATTAATCACTCGCACACCCCAAATTTTTTTAACAAGGTCTCAAACCACAAGGCCAAACGGCGTCTCCACGCACAGGGACTCTAACCACAGTTAATTAGAAACAAACTCTCGTCTACATTCGCATCTCGGCGAAAGAGCCCAGTTAAAAGTTCCCGAAGCATCCCGCGATCGAAAAAAAAAAAACAGAACCCAAAAACCTCGTCTACATTCGCATCTCGCCCCCCCCCCTCCTCGTCGCTCCGATCCAGCTCGCCGGCGGCGATGTCGCAGCCGGCGGCGGCGGTGGCCGCGGCGGAGCAGCCGCAGGGGCGCGGCCCCGCAGGGCGGCAGGGCGGCGGCCTGGGGCAGAGTATCGCCGGCATCGTGCGGATGGCGGTGTTCTGGTACTTCGCGGCCAAGTTCTTCGGCCCAAAGCGCCCTCCCGCGGAACCGGGGATGCTCATGTCCAACCTCTTCCAGAAGGGCGAGCCAATGGTGAGAACGCCCTCGGCCCCTCGGTTGCTACGCGCACCAGATTTTGATTCGAAGATGCGTCGTAGGTCTCTGTACTATCGCGGATCGCTCATCAGTAAGTTTAGGTCGTGTAGTGCGGGTAATTATAAGTTCTTGCTTTGATGCCTAGTAATTTAGGGTTTTATTCCTAGTATTTTTGTATTGCTGTGATCCGGAAGCTGTATCGTTAATAGCTTGTGGGCGCTTTTTCAAGAGGGCGTGGTTTGGTTGTTTAGTAGCTACGATTGCAGAAGCATAGGTTTTTGCAGTGCAAGTAGGATATTTTTGAACCAGATCAGGTGAACAAATTCGTGCTCCGCGGTATCGTTCCTTGTATTGTGACAAAGAAGATGGCAGCTTGTGCTTTTAATTGGATATCAGGAGGCTTAGCTGGGGTCTGTTTACAGTTGTTTGGAAATAGTAACAGTATAGGGTTTTGTGAATTTTGGTCATGACAGGATGCCACTGAGCTCCACAAGTTGTGTGAAGATGTATGTATGGTGTATGGTGACTTGTTGTTTGAATTGCTTAACCGCTTAAGTTTGGTAACATCGAGACTGGTGATTGATTTTTGTTCTTGATAAAATTGACTGGGAAATATTGAAAACATGATATTAAACATACCTCTTGTTCTGGTGAGAAGTAATTACTATTCGTGCATCTACTATGAGTTGAAGACTTGATAGATCGTTTTAAATCTTCTATTGGGGATCAATAGGTGCTGCTCATCATCAAGTTGGGAATTCTGTATGCTTGTTCCTTGTCTTATTTGCTTATGAGATCTAAATAGTAGTGGATTAAATGCTGATCGTGTTTCAAAGATCAATAAATCACTTACTTTTGATGTGACTCACTGGCTTTCTTCCTTTTGTTAATTTTGTATACTGTGCATTTATACCTTCTTAGATGATATGTATTGAATGATATATCAAGAGTTGAAGAAGGCATTATGGATCTATATTTCTAATACAGAAATGGCACAAAGCACTATCGACTTCAGTAACCGTACCATGCAAATTTTGTTCCTAAACTCTTTTCAGTTCCATAATTCTTGTCGTTTTCGACAACGCCAGTATCCAAAGCATAACTTTGACTATGGCTTCTTTTTTACATAAAAATTATTAAAGTACATTTTCAGCCTAACCCATACATGTTGTCTTAGTGTCTTCAAACTAAACATTCTAAAGGGTATTGATAGTCAAAATTCTAAAAGATTGACCTAAGCCTTGTCCAAAATGAAATTAATTATGGAACCGGAGGGAGTAGTTAGAAAGACATAAAAAACAAAATGGATGTTGTAGTTTTCATGGTTACCCTGCCCTTGGTAAGTAGTCATTTCTGAATATCTAAACAGTGCTTGGTGGCTTTGCTGCTGCAGGATATGTGGATGTATTTGTCCGAGAATGAGAAGTTCAATGATTTTGCTAACGAGGACGCACTTATTTGGCATGAAGCAAACATACCATATGCAGTCTGGGGACCTACCAGTACCAGAACACGATCATTAACATACTATCCTTCAGAGGTAGGATACTGATTGCAGTAATGTTAAACATTATTTCATGCAACAATGGTCTGTTTGTTTGACTTTTGTGTATGTGGTGTTACAGGCTCTCAAGCATAATGGCTCTTTGTATGCTCATGTTTACTTTGCCCGCTCGGGTTACCCTGTGGACCCTACAGATCCTGAATATGAACAAAAATCTGCATTTGGGAGGACACATTGTACGTGTTCTGTTTTCCATTGCATGTTCTTCCTCTATATGATAATATATATATATGGAATACTGATTGCACTGTACCTGTCATTTAGCTGTCGTGGCATTCTTGCCAAAATCAAAAGCTGGTAAAAAGAAGAGCTTGCTTGGAGATTCAGAACAACCTGAAGAGCAAGCACCAGCGAAGGTCATTATCTTCATTCTTTATAGTTCAGTATATGGTATTGCTTATATCTGGCGAGATAATGAAAGCCTTGGTTTGCAGGAGAATAAAGAACCTGAGGGTAAAGATGAGGGTCCGGCTGAATATATATCTTATTGGAAACCAAATGTAACAATAAATCTTGTTGATGACTTCACACGGTATTCACAAAATCCTATATGTTTGTCAGTTTTATTTGTACCACACATAGGATTTTACATGTTTATCAAGATTTATGCTTCTTTCAACTTCTCAGTCTTGCCCTTTCGATGGCATGAAAGTTATGAATATTGTACCTTGCCTTGTTAGGTGTCATGAAGTAGTAGTTACAAATATACCTATGCCAACCCTCCTATTGTTACAAATATACTTATGTCACTCTGACCCTCCTATTGTATGGTTGACATAGCATTTTATCAGTGTGCAATGTAACATTTACTTTCAACTAGATTGATGTAATTGCAATGAACCAGAAGCTGGATTTGGAGTTTAGATAACCTGCGAACAAATCTTGTCTAAAAATTGTTTCCATTGTATGGCAATAACAAACTAAATCCTGCTAAATGGCCTTTTTGATGCATTGATGAAATCTAAAAGGTTCCTCTGAGGTAATTTTGACATGTGGATGAAACTCCAAGATTTTTTTTCTCATAATAGCTTCAGGTTTTGCACCTTAGCCATTTTTATTATATGTTTTTCTTGATCTATGTAACAGAAAGACTTTGTTGTTTTCATTGTGTATAGCATCAGCTTTGCTGTTATGTGTTGTCTTTGTTTCTGTGTGTCCTCTCTACATATGATTAACATTGCCCCCTTCATTCTTTGCAGGTATCCCCACAATAATGTCCCTCCCATTGTTGCTCCATGTATCCTTCAACTTTAACAAATAATAACATAATATTTTCTGTTTTGTGATAGTTTCACTTTTACTTAAAACATGCATGTAATGCATGTTAAAAATTGTGGTTACTCCCCTGCTTTTACTTAAAATCACATTGCTTGAATCCAACTGCTGCTGGAAGCCTGGAATATAATCTGTTATTCAAACACTGTCTTCAGAAAAAATCCATGCTTTTGATGATGATGGTTTGGTTTCCCTTTACGATAGAGATACAGATTTGAATGTGGATCCAGCTACAGGCGACTATTACCCCACAGTATTCTTCAATGAGTTTTGGCTACTGAGGGATAAACTAATAGCGCTCAACGAGACTGTGGAAGAACTGCCCTTAAACCTCGAAGTTGGTCCTATTAGCATGACCAAATGGCAATTGTTTTTACAGATTGAGCAGTCCTTCCAGGTTCATCGTAGTTATGGAAGTATGCTCGAAGGCGAGGCTGATGAACTTAAGGTACACAAGTGCACTCATACTCTAAATTGCAGCTATTTAAATGCTGACATTTTTTTGATATGCTGTCCTCTCTTCTTTTTGTTTCTTATTTTCTTTTATTGGGACCAAATTCCTTTGCACCCTTTCATCTTGTTTGAGGTGCCATTAATGTGTACAATTACTTGTAGTTTATGTCCTTGGGATGTGTGGTTCCAGTCCTTATTGTTTTACCGTGTCAGTCAGCAACTGACTCTTGACCTATATTTGTATATTGCAGAGGGTTTTCCTTGAAGGAAATCCTTATCTTCTCGGATTGACCATGGTTGTTTCTCTGTTACACTCTCTGTTTGATTTCTTGGCCTTCAAAAACGGTATGTGCACTTTTTTTAATAGAATGTGTAGTAAGAATTGTTACACATCAATATTAAGTATTAACAAACAATCATTTTATGATTTGGGTGTTGTTTTCAGATATTCAGTTCTGGAACAAGAACAAGTCCATGGAAGGTCTATCGGCAAAATCTGTGATTCTGAATTTTGTGTGTCAACTAATTGTTTTCCTGTACCTTCTTGACAATGACACTTCATGGATGATCCTTGCTAGCTCTGGCATTGGAGTATGCATTGAATTTTGGAAGATTGGAAAGGCAATGCATATTGAGGTAAATGGCATCTATGGTTCTCTAAGCCCTTGAGTTTGTGGTACAAAGTATGCCTTTTGATTTTTCACTAGAAAATTAAATATTTTTGGCAATTGTAAAAGAAGTTCTTGACTAAAGGACGGAGATAATCAAATCAAAGATTATGAACATAAGAAAGATGTTTACCGTTATTCATTGCCACCTCATTGTTCCCTTGCAGTACCAGTTGGCACGTCCTGCATTTTCAAGTGCACAGTTTTACTTTATGCTGAACTACTGTGACCACTGACCCTCGATGTGTTTTGATATATTAGATGATGTCAGAATGTTTACGACAACTTGTTGTCTGTTGGTGTAGATATATATATTGCTTCTGTATCATGGCATTGCTTATCTAGAGTAGATACATGATGACCTTTCGTACTAAATGAAAGATTTTCATTTCTTTTCTCCAGATCGATAGAAGTGGAAAGATTCCCATGTTGAGGTTTCGAGACCGAGATTCATATGCACAGAATAAGACCAAGGAGTACGATGCACTTGCAATGAAGTACCTTACCTATGTCCTTTTCCTCCTTGTGATTGGTTTCTCTATCTACTCGCTGAAGTATGAAAAGCACAAGAGCTGGTACTCATGGATACTTTCTTCTATGACAAGTTGTGTGTACATGTTTGGTATGCAACTAATTCCAAATCTTCTCCTTTTATCTGATATATATGATAATGTGTGTTAGCAGTAGAGCTTATATGTGTAATTTGCATTCTTCAGGTTTCATTATGATGTGCCCCCAACTATTTATCAACTACAAACTGAAGTCTGTCGCTCATATGCCATGGAGACAAATGACCTACAAGTTCCTCAACACCATAATAGACGATCTTTTCGCATTTGTTATTAAAATGCCAATGCTTCATCGTCTCTCAGTTTTCAGAGATGGTAAGTCAAACTATCACTGTTCTAGATGATGATAACTGCTGATAGTAGCAGGATACATCTATGTTCTTTGGATATGTCATTCATACGCCTTTGTGGACTGTTACTGACTGTCTTCTCTGTCGGCAGATGTCATCTTCTTGATATACCTCTACCAGAGGTGGAAATATCCGGTTGACAAGAAGCGTGTCAACGAGTTTGGCTTCGGAGGCGAGGACGAACCCGCAGCCCGGGAGACCTTGGAAGGAAGCGATTCAGCAGCTGCGGCCCAGCAAACGGAGGCTGAGGCTGAAACGAGCGCGGAGGACAAGAAGACCAAGTGATCTCCGCACCCTCATCATCCAGAAGATAGCACACCCCTCAGCAACACCGGCCTTGGTTCTCCCAGCGGGCGTGAAAATGCCTTTGGTTGAATTGGACGCAGGACTTGCCTTGCTGAGACGCTGACCATAAGATGTGTAACAGGGAAAACACACACAATAGTCCTGTCTAGAGCAGCGGGCGAACAGTCGCACACTATCACCGTTGCCGTTTCCAGTTTGTTCTTAGCAACCGTTACTAGGCGATATGCTTGTTTAATTGGTTTTTGTATACCTTCTGCATTTGCTTGGAGTACATCCGTTTTTGCCCTCATGATGTTGCAGCCGAGTCCACAAGTGGTGGAACCGTAGAGGACAAGCAGAAGTGACTTGGGAGAGGCACCCGATGGCTGGGTGGAGGGGTTGGCAACGAGTTGAATTTGAGGTGAAGGGACAACGAATGACAGTACACGGGGAGAGGTGGCCGACCTCCCCGTTCCTCGGCGGATCTCCCACCCGCCCTGCCCACGGTAACGAGTGCGAGATTCACTAGGCGATGCCAAGTCAAAACTGAAACTTCTCGATAGAAACTGAATTAGATTGTCTGGTGGCGGTAAAAAGCTTTGAAAACCCCCCGCTGTCAACACATCGCATGATGGTCTGCAAGAGGCACGAAAGATTTGGGCCGGACCGGAGATTCGCGAGCGAGTGTGACGCCGCCCGTGATGGAGGAATGATGCATCATCGATCGACACCGTCTCGCCGCCCGCCGCCGCCCATGCCGCGCTGCTGCTCCGTCCTCGGACACGGACACGCCGACGCGCGGCCGCCGCCGCGTCGCAACGCGCACGGGCTGCACGTCAACGACAAGGGCACGGTGCGCGGGCAGGAAGTGCCCGTCCCTGTGTCCGAGGCAAGGTGCACCGCACGCTCGACGCATCCTCGTGCAATGTCTGCCAGAGATTCAGAGGCGTCAGAGCTGAGGACGAAACAAGAGAGAAGTTTTTGCTGGCATCCGAGATCGATCGGGGCCCACTGGTGTCTCCGAGGTAGGAGTAACGAGTAACGATAGATTATGGCGAATCATGGGGCATTAGCGAGATCTCTTATCGTGTCCCCGAGGGGATGCTAAATGGGGGACTGACTGCATGTGCAGCCAAGAATGCTGTCACCATGAAAGCAGAGCTTTGGGAGGCACCTCGTACGTTCCAGGATTCGGGGCGGCTCATCGCTCATGTGATTTGATGTTTTGGGCGTATTGGCCGCAGTATCTTGATCGACACCACCGCCCTTTCCTTTTTTTTTTCTTTTTGAAAAAAACGCACCGGCATCTTCTCGTATTGAGAGGGCACCGAGCTTCTCACTATAGATGGCCGTTTGGCCCGATGCCTATGGGGCCCGAGACCCGGCCCAATTTAGCCTGACTCGAGCACGATCCGGGTCCGATTATTATTGGGCTCCGGGCGGCACGGGCACGATAACCGGGTCGTGCCTAGGCTTCACTGTCAGCCCATGGACGCGTCCAAGCACGGCCCGAAAAAGGGCGGCCCGATCGGCTCGATGGGTAGCATAATAGGCCGTTTAAATACTATGTTATCCATTATCAAACCCTATTTAAATATTTTCGGGCCGCCGGACTGCTGGGCCGGCCCGGCCCGATTAAATCAATTTCGGGCCGTGCCTGGGCCGGCACTTCAGCCCATGGGCAGGCATGACATGGCCCGTTAATATTTTCGTGCTTAAGCGGGTCGTGCCTAAACGGGCCGTGCTTAGACGGGCCCGTGCCGGGCCGGGCCGGGCTGCCCGTTTGGCCACCTATACTTCTCACTTCAGTATAATCCGTAGCACTTCCTCGCCAAAAAGAAAAGGCATAATCCGTAGCACGCAGACAAAATCCGCATGACTGCAGGAGGCACACATAGAAAAAGGCTGAATATATTCGCCGTTGGAAATAAAAAAACAAAGATAATTCTTTCCAGTTTTTCATGAAAAAATGCCAAAAACAGAAATAACCGATACTATTACTAGAGTTTGAGCGTCAATCAATGCCTTTTTTTTTTCCTGCAACTTGAGACCAAATGTTCAGATTCCGGGCAGCTATCCCATGGATTTGAGGTGCCAACGGATTCACCGATGCTGCTGCATCCCACTGGGCATCGGACAGGCGTCAAATCAACCCCTTGCCCTCACTGTTCGCTCGTCAAACGCCGGATTCCGTCGCCACCACCAACAATGCCACACACTGGTTTTTGTGGTCGCTAGGAAAGGATCGCAAGCACAAGTAAACGTACCAGCAGGCGAAGCACAGGGCGCCGATTTTACTGGAGCCATGAGTGGGCTCTCCATTCTCAAAGCCCTCCACGAACCAGCAGCCGGCTCGCCGGGTCCAAATTGTCATGCCATGTTGGGAAAAACCCTGTGCCGGGGCGGAAAGGAAGGGAGACTTCGCTGTCGAGCACTACCACACTCTGTAGCAGCGACTCTCGTAGCCCTTTCCATTTCTTATTTTTATTTTGTTTCGTCTATGCGAGAGAGTGTGCGTATACGCGCGCGTGCGTCCGTGCGTGCGTGCATTTTGCGCGCCATTTTTCTTCTCTTCGGATTCGAGCACCGAAGAAGACGAAAAAGAATTGATCCGAACCTGAGAGATCTTGCAAATTTTTTCAGTAGTACGTTGCAATACCGTCTGTGGATAATTGTGCCCTGGCCACCGAGCATCAAGCAAATGGAATTTCCTTTTGCTCAAGATACTCCTTTTACCTTTTGGCTTTGTTTTATGTGGACGAGATAGAACCACCGATGACTCCAAACCTTAACATCTCTAATAAAGTAATGGTTTCGGGCGTGCAAGAATCGCCCCCCTAATCTATCGCAACCGGTGGCAAACCAAGAGCACTTGCAGTGACCAAGAGGTCAAAAATGGTGCCCTCTTTTCGTGCATTCTCCTCCGTGTGACAGCTATAGAAAATGCCGCCTGCCTGCGCTAACCAGGGCGTATCGAGCGAGGCCCCAATAGGCAGCAGAAAACGCCGCTTTCAGTGTGGATTTCTTCCTTGGAGTGGCGTCCGTCCTGTATCTGTCGAGGCATTCCATGGGTTCTCTGGCCGGTTCTTCAGAGCTCTTCTCTCGTGAACCAAACAGGTTTCCTTTGACAAATGGGCTGTCCGCAAGTGCAGAAATGAGGGTGCACGGATGAAAAAGTTTTCAACTTCTTTCGCGAGAAAAAAACTTTTCTGCCCGTTTCTTGAAGGAGTCATCTGCTTTATTTGTCTCCCCTGCAGATGTGGCTGTTTTTGTCACTGCTTTTATTTGTTCGACGTCTGATCCGATTGGAGGTGCTCGTGCGGTTACCAAAAGCATGTACTAATCCCGTGGTTTGTTGTTGATGGCCACTTGTGTTAGCCCCTTTTTTTTTGTTTTCTTAGAAAGAAGCATATTGTATTGGCTCCTTTTTCACCGCCGTGTAAATTTCGTGACATGTGAATTGACCCCGGATCCCCAAGCAAACGAAGAAAATCATGTAGATGCGCGACAGTAAAATAACCACTGGCGCACTACAAACTGCGCAAAGTAAACAACGGCCTTTTCAGGAATGCTAACGTTAATCAAATTAAATGCCCATATGATGCAGAGAAAGTTAGGCGTATCTTTTGTACAACCATTCCAAAATTTGATTAGAAATTTACTTTTATCCTTATAGTTTGGATATTTGGAGATACAAAGTACATACATTTGTGTTGGAATAATATAGTTTCATAAAAGTATACTTCTACCGCATTTTGTAACTTTTTTTTTACCAAAAAGTACTAGTCAAAGTTGTGTTTTGAAAGCATGTAGATGTTCAAAATGCTACTTAGTATGTGTGCCTAAAGCGAGTACTACCTATATATTCTTCTTTACACTTGATTATTTTTGGATACCACACGGTCTCAACATACATATGGTTGACCATTAGTGCAAATGCATGACAGTAACTTAACCACTAGCGCACTACAAACCGCGCACAAAGTGAAATAACCACTTTTGCAAGAATGCTACGTTAATCAAGTTAGTTAAACCCCCGTGCCAATTATTGAGAATGTGGATACTTTCACGATCTTCAAATACATTTTTATCATTATTATTTTCCAATGTAGCCATTTCAAGGTATATATTTTTTTCTCGAATACACACATAGCGTATCATTGTATTAAGACGAAAAAGAAATTGGTACAGTGTTCGGTTACAACCCAAATGGAACGGACTCCAGATGAACACAACCCGGCTAGCCAGCTGAACACAACCCGAAAGATAAACTCCAATATGGACTACTCACATCCTGCACAACCTAACGACTGGCTCTAAGCGTAGCCCTCAGTCAACGCTCCATCCCACAGAGGGAGAGCTGTTGCTCTGGTACTTCAACATCGGAAGTATATCCCGCATTGCATCCATGTGGTGCGACTGAGGTCCTTCGCGAAACAATTGCTCCACCGCTTGCTCTGCCGAAGCCGCCAAGAGCAGAGGCGCGCCAACCTCACCAAGTCGGTGCATCAGGAGCACCAACCCTCGCTTTGCCGGCTTGACGGCCGAGAGAGGGTCCAAGGCTTGGCGATGGCTTCGCCTGAGGCCGAGTACCTCAGACGAAGGCAGCTGAGGAGGCGCGTCGACGAGGACAGGGTCAACTCAACGGCGACGAGGCGGCTTGTCCACAAGAGGCGGCGAAATATTCTTCGAAACTTTGCTGATGAAGTCCTCCAAAACCGTGGAATTATTGTCCTCCAACGCCCCGTCCGTGCCGGATGCCTCCACAGCCGGCACCACCTCGGCCGATGGTGGCACCTCAACAGGCCACACCCCCATAGGCGTCATGATAAATTTAGCAGTACTGTCTCCGTTGCTCGTTGCTATTCTCTTGCAGCATCTCAGGCGCCGAAGATGAGAGGATTTGGGTGACGACGAGTGATGAGTAGCAAGCCCGTTATTAAAGAAAGAAAAAAAGCCGCTCAAAGGCTAAAAGGGTGAGAGAATGAATAATGTTCCCCGTTATATGTGCCGTAACCAGCATCCCACTTCAGTGGCTGACACTGTTTGCTACAAACGACAAGGCCCCAGTGTTGGTGTCGTCACGCTCCGGCCACCATATCGATCGTCCGGCCGGTCGGTCGCCGTGGAAGGCCACCGTGTTCTGACCTCTCGCACGACACGACATGAGTGACCACGACCACCACGCGCAACAGCAGCCAGCAACACGAACGAGCTGAGCGAGCCTGTGGAGAGATCAGAAGATGCCACCGCTGTCCCCTCACCCGGCCCGGGGCGTGGTGCCCGGAAATCAAACCCCGCGCGCGCGGTGCCTTCGTGGCCGGGGCCCGGCTGCGATCACCCCCCGTCGCGCGCGCGCCTTTTCGCCGAGGCGACGTCGCGGCGCATCGTGCGGGGAGAAGAAGCGGGGGCCGCGGACGATGGTGGGGGCCTGGGCCGGTTGCTGGGTGCGGTGAAGTGGAGGCCAGCCCCGGCCGCGGCCGGCCTCCACTTGTCGACCGGCCGCCGGCGCCGCGTGGGGAACGCTGGCTCGGACGACGCGTGCTCCGCGGTCGCGATCGCGTCCTCTCACGGCCGGTCTTTCTGCGGAACGGGCGGGGAGCCGCAATGATCCATGGCGGCGGCTGCGGTGCGGAGCACGATCGACGTTCCACGGCAACGCGGCCGCGGCGCACGTTTTCTTCGTTTTCTTCTCTGTTTCCGCGCCGGGCGGATAACATGTTGTCGACGTGTTTGCTGCAACTAATGAAAGAAAACGGCTGCACAGTTCTACCGTGCCAAAATAAGAGACGTAAACCGAGGGGATGCCATCTCATCTCAATGGTCAAGCCATCAGGTGAAGTCCAGGGGCTGCTCATGCTGATTCTTGGAGTGCTTGGCCGGGCCGGGAACTGTAGCCCGAACCAATGGCCAGTCAACAGCTCAACACACAAACAGTGCCCTGCACTGCACGGGGAGGGGGGGGGGACGCGCGCGCGTCGCCAGTGAACACTGTTCTTCTTCCTCATTCTACCCCATCCGCCCCACCCTGCCCCGGCCCCACCGCCGACCACCACCGCCACTAGCGGCCGGCGGCGCCTCACCGCCGCACTGCTCCGCCTGCCCCCACCGACCTCCCCCACCTCCCACGGCCGCCGGCGCCCTTTGCCCCCGCCATCGGCACAGGCCCACCGGTTGGCCTGCCCGGCCCGGCCGGTGGTGCTCCCGCGCCGCTGCGCCCTCCGCCGGCCGAACCGCCGCCACCGCCTAGCCGCCGCCGCCTCCGACCCCTCCTCTAAGGCCGGCGGACATGGAGCCGCCCCCACCCCCGGCAACCCGAAATCTAAGGCCGCCACCTCCGGCCGCCGGCGACCTCGCCGGCGGCCGCTCCGCCCACCTCCCACCCTCCCTGGCCGCCCCCTCCCCCCAAACCCTAGCTCGCGGCCGCGGCGCGAGGTTGAAGACGACGAGGTTGAGGACGCCCGTTCACTGCTTCTGCTAGCGGCGCACGAGCGCCCAATAAGAATTTCGCTGCACGGGGGCGCGCACTGACACGTCACTCCCCTCCTGCTCTGCTCCAGGTCGTCTAGAGAACCTGAACCCAAAGAAGGCGTCCGAGCTAAGACAACTCCGGAGTCCGCCGAGACCCAAAGAGACACGACACGAGCACTAGTTTCCTTCTGGGCCCGTCCCAGAGGAAGTCTATATAACCCCCCAAACTATAAAGGTCGGAGCACTTAACCCCCCTCAACTACAAAACCACTCAACTACAAAACCAGATATCTAACATCCCAAACTATCAAATACCGTGCACTTAACCCCCTCGGGCGGTTTTGCTAAGCGGTTTCGCCACCTCCTGATGTGTGGGGCCCACTTGTAAGCGACACATGGATCCTTTGGATCCTTTCTTCATCCTCTGTTCTTCTCAAGTCGCCGCCGCCACGGGCGGGCATGCCATGGGAGGAGAAGGGCCTCACCGCGGAGGGC
The DNA here is from genome assembly GCF_016808335.1 of Panicum virgatum. Classification (NCBI taxonomy): domain Eukaryota; kingdom Viridiplantae; phylum Streptophyta; class Magnoliopsida; order Poales; family Poaceae; genus Panicum; species Panicum virgatum. The sequence goes on along the minus strand of NC_053151.1, from coordinate 31,076,947 downwards.
GGAGGAGGGCCTCGCCGCGAGCACGAAGCTGGGGCCGTGGGCGGGCGTGCCTAGCCGCGAGCGCGACGCAGGGGCCTCGCCGTGAGCACGAAGTAGGGGCCGCGGGCGGGCGTGCCTCGCCGCGAGCGCATCGCCCCTTCTCTGCTCCTCGCCCCTCCGCTCCCTCGTGCGCCGGCCTCGATGGCGAAGCAGGGAGGCCCGCGGCCGCCGGAGCTCCAACTCCTCACATGGAGCTGGCCCTCCTGGAGCTTGAGCTCGACTGGCGCAGGGCCATAGTGCGGGCCGGCGGCCGAGCTTGGCACGGCTCGCCATGGACTCCCGCGCGGGGCGGCGGCCGAGCTCGCTGTGGACGCCCGCACGGGGCGCCGCCCCCTTCCTCTGCCTCCCTCTTTTTGAGGTCGATGGCGGTGGAGCTCGCCCGCTCCTCCCTTGTCTTCCCTCTGCTCACTCCGCCCGCGAGGCCCGCGCCCCTCCTGCTGCGCCGAGGCGACGAGGCGTCCATGTACTCGTCCAGCTAGGCCGTGCCGCCGGGGAGGTGGAGCAACACGACAAGGCGTGCCAGGCCGGCGTGCGCGGCGTGGAGCAGCGCCAGTGTGGCCAGGAGCAAAAGGAATCCCAACGCCGCCCCCTCCTCGCTCCGCCGGGCGGCGCCCCTCCTTGCATCGAGCTGCCGCTGCACGGCGCGCGGCCGCTTCCGGGCGCCGGTCAGCGCGTAGATGTCCTCCTCGACATCCTCCGCAGTCAGGGACACGGAGAACGAGGCACGCCTGTGCCGCCTCTGCGATGACGATGAGGGCGGCGTGGACGGGGCGCGGCCCACAGCCTCCGCCTGCGACTGCGGGCTGCTGGCGGAGGAGGCAACGGCGCACGGAGCTCGAACTCGGGCTCCGAGTCCGTCTCGGGCGGTGGGCTCGCGGTCTTCGGCGGCAGTGGCGGAGGAGGGTGAGGCAGGGAGGAGGAGGCCCGACTTCTAGACTGGGGCACGCGGAGCCGATCGGCCGCGTTGCGCAGGTGACCCGAACGGCGGACGAGAGAAGAACAGTGGAAGAAGAAAGGATTCATGTGTCACTTACAAGTGGGCCCCACGCGTCAGGAGGCCACGTCAGCGTCCAGCGTGGCAAAACCACTTAGTAAAACCGCTCGAGGGTGTTAAGTGCATGGTATTTGATAGTTTGGGGTGTTAGATATCCGGTTTTGTAGTTGGGGGGTGTTAAGTGCTCCGACCTTGATAGTTTAGGGGGTTATGTATCGGCCCGTCCCACAAGCTCACAAAGGCGCCGCGCTTTTCCGACGGGGACATTATGCTTCTGCGACCATGATTGCAGCGAAAATTCCGCTATTTTTTCGTCACCAAATCAGGCCATGAGGGCATGTAGAACGGGAGTAAATGACTCGTCTACGAGCGATTTATTTCCTTCCCCAAAGCAGATTTATTGCAGAACCGCTCGTTGCCGTCGTCTCGTGAGACGACAGCATGGGCTCGTTGCCCGAGCGCGAATCGACGGCTCGTGGCCTGTTGTATGGCACGCTGGCGACTCGGTGATGGCGCAGCTCGATCCTTTGCTCCCGAGCGATTTCCCCCGCGCGTAGTCGTGACTGGACTATAGCGGACAACGGCTATGGTGGATGGCGGCGCTAGGCTGTAACACCCAGCAAAACCGCGGACGGTCTGCTAGGGATCGGCGGACGGTCCACCAGAGTAACACCCAGATATTTATCCTGGTTGTGGGACCCGCCTGTCATATCTTCTCTTCTCCTCACGACGACCAGAGGCGAGCTCCGCTCGAGCGCTCGCGCCGCTGTCGCCCCCTTTCGTCGATCTCCCTCCTCCGGCCACCATACTTCGATTCCTCGTGCGAGAACCTTCCCCGGCACCTCCTCCACCTTCCCCAACCCCCAGCCCGGCTTCTCCCCGGCCGGAATCGCCCAACCACCGCCGGTCACCATTGGAGGCGCTTGAAGCTTTGCTCCACCGTTGATCCGCTTCTCCAGTCATCCTCCGCCCGAACCGACCGCGGGAATGGATTCGTGGTGAGTCACTTGTGCCCCCTGGCCTCTTTCCCCCTCCCGTTGTGCGCCGCCGGCGCCGGTGAACCGCCGGCGCCGGTGAACCGCCGGCGCCGCGCTTGCTATCGCCTGTGGAGCGGTGTCAAAAGATAGGAACGGCGGACGGTCCGCCTAGGAGGGGCGGACAGTCCGCAGGTCAAGTAGAAGTTGTCCAGAGATGATGTTGTCTCTGGTGTTTTCGTAGAATTGAACTGCGGACGGTCCGCTATTGGAGAGCGGACAATCCGCCGTAGAGATCAAAATTTGTCCAGAGACGATGTTGTCTCTGGTGGGGTTCGCAGGGTTGAACTGCGGACGGTCCGCTATTGGAGAGCGGACAGTCCGCCGTATAGTCTAGAATTTTGTCCAGAGACGTTATTGTCTCTGGTGGAATTGGCAGAGTGAACTATGGACGGTCCGCAGTAGAGATTGAAATTTTGTCCAGAGGCGTCGTTGCCTCTAGTAGTATTGCAGAGTTAAACTGCGGACAGTCCACTATGTTGGAGCGGATGGTCCGCCGTATAGATTGAAATTTGTCCAGAGAGGTAGTTGGTTTTGGTGGGTCGGCAGAGTTGTACTGCGGACGGTCCGCCACTTGGGCGCGGACGTCCGCAGAGCATTCCAGTTGAAGTGTAATAGGGCATTCCAATTGAAGTATAATAGTTGCGTCCTTGAGCTGCACTCAATTATTTCATATGCATTCGTGTAGCATCCGCCGTTGAGGACGTCGTGTTCGAGGTGAATGCGGCACCGCAGGAGCAGCCGGAGCAAGCCCAGGAGGAGAGCGCGTGAGAACCCGGCCCAAGGCCCGTCTAACCCTTGCTCTGAGCAGCAGCCCGAAGGCAAGCCCCGGTGCACATCCTATTAATTTAAATTATGGCATATATATATGTATTTATTACTTGTGCACTACGTTTAGGAGTTGTTTGAAACCCTAGTTGCATGAACCCTAGGTTTCCTTGAGTTATACTAGTATGTATAGGACGATAGAAATACTATGCTAGATAGGGTTCGGTAGAAGTCGAGTAATTTTTGGTTACTCGCGAGATATAGGATAGTTTTATGTTTCCATTTATGAGTTAACCATCTTGGGATGAAAGTCTTGGAATGAAAGAAAGAATAGAATCTGAGACCGGGCGGGAGAGGTGTAGTTCCGCCTGTGTCGGTTAAGGACCGAGCCGTTGTTGGCCCTATTAATCATATTTGAACTGTATTAACCGCATGCCGGGAGTAGGAGGTAGTCGAAATCGGTAAGCCGAGTACTGCCTCACCTCGAAAGTACATGACTCCATCTCACCTCCTGGGGTAGTCGAGTAGTTGCGGAGAAAGTGAGATGCATATGTTTACTTTTGGTGGTCTCACGTTGAGCTCGGTTGACCATATGATGGTGGGGCGGTCCTGTAGTTCGAGGCGGAGAGAGGAAAGGTCGGTGCGTGGGGTCCGACGGGGCTTTTGCGTGCCGTGTTGGTTAGGTCCACCTTGCAAGGTTAAATCGAATCGATTCTCTGTCAGTCGCTCTCGGACATGGGCACCTTGATCACCGAGTCACATCGTAGCAATATGAGTTGGAACATGGAGTCTATTATATATGTTGGTTCTATTTTGAATTGTAATTAATGTACTACCATGTTTGTTCTAGATGGCCATGCAAATATTAGATTATGAATAATTTATATAGAATATGGAGCTAAAATATAGAAATGAAGGATTTACTTTAGTCGCTGTTTTCTGCAAATTAACCACCAGCCAAAGGCCTTGCATGTCTAGATATGTGGGCTAGGTTATACCCACTAGTCGGGTAAGTTTTGCTGAGTATTAGTTGCTCAGGGCTTTTGTTGAAATATTATTTCAGGGCACTCATATGTAGACTTCTGTTTCTGCTGCGTTAAGTTAATCCGCCGGGACACAGAGGGATAGGAGGTCGTGGACCCAGATGTTTAGTTAGGGACCTCCCTAGGGTACACTTGTTGTAGTTGTAGTCAAAGTTTGTAAATTATATATTTATTCAAACTTGGGTTGAAAAATTTATAGTAGAATCTTGTGTATATTGTTGTATTTTCAAACATGTGTCGTGTTTGTACCATCTGTGCTCACCTTCGAGTGAGTCTATCGGTGTTGTTTCGATCGGGACGTGGGCTGAGAAAGGGTTGTCAAATTAAACTATTAAGGTAATGCGTCCGATGTGTTCAAATAACGGTCATTACGTTTAATTGAGAGTTTTAATTTGGCAGTTCCATCAGAGACGGTGGCGAGCGGCGGTTTAGCACAAAGCGGCTCGACTGGACTATAGCGGACAGCGACTATGGCGGACGGCGGCGCTAGCGAGGGCGACGGCGGCGAGCGGCGGTTTAGCACAAAGTGGCTCGTGAATTCGACGCTAGGGACCTCACCTCTCCTTCGCCGGCCGGAGCTCGACGGGTGGCAGCCTCCTCCCTTGGCGCCCATTCCAGCGGTGAGGCAGTGCCTCACGGCACCGACCGACCTGCTTCGGCCTTTCTCCCACTCAAGCCGGACCTCTTCTCCCTTCCTTATCTCTGAATTTCGAATTCAAACTTTGAAACCTCCAATAACCAAAGTTGTATACTATACATAGAGCTTCAGTTCCTCTATAAACACTATACCCTGAAACTCAAAGGATCGGGAGATATGTGGCGCCGAACATCGAGCAAAAATATGGAAATTCGATTCAGTTCCGTCAGTTCGTCAGACTGTGTTTAAGTGATTTTGATCCAAATTGAGTGACCAATTTAAATATCCAAATGGCAATCTCCTGGATCCACAAGTACTAGATTATGTTAACCATACATAGGGCTTTTAATTTGTCCCATAATCCTTAATTAACTCGATGAAAATTTCATCAAAACTCAAGTCCAAACATGGCCTCATATCACTGCAATTATAACACTTAGAAACTTTCAAAGTTTTTCTGAAATTTCAGCCTTCCATCAATAATAAGGAAACTTAGTTCTTATGATCTAATTCAACTATATTCAAATACTATCATGTATTTATTTATTGATATGAATACACAACATTCTATCGGGCACAAATGATTTATTTGCATATAAATATACTATCATCTCTTAAAAAAAATATCCATGTGATTTATTTTCATCCACAATTGATTCTTTCATGTATGTCACAAACCAACACACAAAGATCCATTTCACATGTTTGATCACCACGTTTCCTATGCCTAGCCGTGTATTAAATAGTTTGCAAACAGCCACACAGACACACCATTATACATGTTGTCTATTCTGTCGTCTGCGCACGGTATCTTAGACACATAAAAACGGCGGCCGTCTAACCATTGTACTTGCCTTGATGTCCACATGATCGCCGCCGATCACCGACGGGGAGGAGTCGCCCACGGCCGGGACCCGGGCCGGCTCCGGCGATTCGTTGGTTCATCCATTCGATCGGAGGATCAGGCCGCGGCGGCGCCGCTCGCTTTTTCAAGACCGGAGGTCAGAAGGGTACAAGCCCGGGGATCGCCGCGGGGAGCTGTTTTGGCCTGTTCGCCGGTCGCTTCTCGCCTTGTGTTGAGACCCTGCCTGCCTGCCTCTGCCCGAGGCCTGCCGGTCGTCCGTCATGCGGAGTAGCAATCGTGTAAGTAGCGCGTGGCTGTCTGACCACGGGAACCGTTTCGGCAGCACGCACATTTTATACACGTTGGACGGAACAGTCCTGATGCATTGCATTTCAAACTTTTCAAATATTTGGATTTTTATAACTTTCTAAATACTTGTTGTCATATATGTACACACATTTTAAAGTAGCATGCCTAGTATAAGGAAAGAAACTTCTTTTTTTTTTTGAAAAGGAAGGAAATGAAACTTTGCCTCGAGTGGTTTGAAGCTCGTATCCCACACGGAGCTGAGCCCTGCAGGTTGGTCGCTGCTCGAACCCTGCTAGTTTTCACGATACTGGTGGCATGGAGGTATTTTACCCATCAACTTTGTGCCACACTGCCACATGAGCTAGACTACACATTTGTCATTGGAATCATCTACAATTTGTGCTTTTCGGTATCGCCGTCCACTGTAGCAGGCACGTGACGTCGGAATCTATGCCTTCCGATATTTTCAGCAGCTGGGGAGTCAGGGTCAGTCACCTCAGGCTGAAGCTTAGATTTCGTATGGCCCCAAGATGTTCCGCGGAAAGTTTTCAAAATTTTTCGCTGACACATATTACATCAAATCTTACGATATATGTATGGAATATTAAATGTAGTTAAAAAATATAACTAATTGCACAGTTTAATTGTAAATGATGAGACGAATCTTTTAAGACTAATTACTATATAGTTGAATAATAGTTGTCAAATAAAATCGAAACGTGCTATAGCAATTTTTTCGTAAACTTTTCGCAAACTAAACACAGCGTGCGAGAGCGCCGGCGCGGCGAGTTCTCTGGACGCACGCCGGCGCGGCGAAAAAGGCTGCTGCCACCGCCGTCTTTTGGCGGAGCACGCAACGAATCCGGGGCCATCCTTGTCCGGTTCCTAGGCTCTTCACCGTCTGTGGCCTTGCACGCGCCGGCAGGCTGCCGCCAAGTCTAGCGAGTAGCGAGGATACAAGCATAGTTCCTGCCGAATCGACCCATTCCATGTCTGGCCTTCCTGCGTGTCAACCTGCTGTCCGTAGGAACGCAGCACAGGGTCTGGTTGGTTCGTGTCCTCAAACCCCCTACCGCGGCTGGTTGACATTCGCCGATCCGCAGAGAGAAAGGAATGCAGCAGGTCGATCACCCAAGAACAAGACGTCTCGATCTTCTTCATTCCAGCTGAGAATTCCCCGTCGGCGTCGCTGTCCTGGCCCTCTGCTGCTCCTGAAAACGAGAGAAGTAAACGCGTCCCACCGCACCGGATTGCGCGTAGAGATGGCAGCAGATCGGGTTTGGTGCGGGTATCCGCGGGTTTCAGGCTTGGTGTTGGTTTTTCGCCCGCGGTTTTCAGGTTCGGGTTTGTGTTTGGTTTCGGGTTTTGGTTTCCACCCGTGGATATCAAATGAATATCCGAAATAAATTATTTGGAATTAAAACTCATATTTTATAATATGTTAATGATAACTTGTTTACTTAGACTATTAAATTTATTGAAAATTGACTCATAAAAATATTTATTATTTGTTGCCTCTTGTTTATACATGTGAATATGTGTATATTTATCCGCGGGTTTCGGGTATCCATTCGGGTTTCGGGTTTCCGCGGGTTTGGTTTTTGTGATAGATTTCCACCCGAATCGGTTTCGGGTTCGGGTTCGGGTTTCGATTTCGGATTTCGATTTTGGGTGCACGGAGACTCCACCCGATCCGAACCCGACCCGTTGCTATCCTTACTCGCGCGACGACTTTTGAGTTTGAGGTGGCAAGGTTAGGTGACTTGTCGTGCGCGGACGGATAGATGGATCAGCTGCTGAACACACACAACTGCTACTCTAGTAAGAGTGTCTAACGCAGCGCGATGCACACCTCCTTTTCTTCTTCGGTGCGCGAAAATTCCAGTCAGAAAACACTTGTTTTTCAGTTACCACTGAGCCGATCTGACTTGTTTTTTCTGTGGTTCAGGTTCAGGTCCAGTTACCTGCAGAGCTGGAACAGGCAGGCCACCAGCAGAGCCAGAGCGATCCGTCTGACGACCAGTGACCACCACCAGCAGTCCTCCACGGCGCCCACTGACGATTAAACAATGGCGGATCTCATCCACCACCGCCGCCACCGAAACGTTTCCACGAGCACGCAGTGTTGATGTCTGTCCGGTATGCGCGCGCGTATCTTTTTCTACGCGCAGCAGAGCGGGGCATATAGTGACGACGCAGCACTAGCTAGGCGCGCGTCGCGTCGGTGTGGACCTCGAAAATTTTCCGGCCGGCGATGTGAAAGGGACGGAGGCGGAGGAGAGGGCCAGAGGGGTAGGGGCCGGGGCGAGGCGAGCTACCTGCCGCGCCGGCTCCCCTTTCGGCGTTCAGAAGTGGTGGTACGTGCGCGTAGTGTGGAGCGGGTCGCCGGGCAGCAGCCCAATCACATGCCTGCTGCTTCGTCCTCCTCCTCGGCTCCCCTCCGTTGTCTTCCCCCTTGCTTCCTCCTATAAATAACGCGCCCCGGCTGACCAGCTTGCCATCGCCTGCGCAGCGGATCGACCGTACCTACCTACCACACGGCCGGATTGGACTCGTGTCTGGCGGAGGAGAGGGAAGAAACAAGCTAAGCTAAGATGGATGTGGAGAGCCGCGCGGCGGAGCCGGAGGCGGCGGTCGGCGCCGTCGACTGGCGCGGCCGCCCGTGCCGCGCGCACCGGCACGGCGGCATGCGCGCCGCCGTCTTCGTCCTAGGTACGCGCCCGCGCCCGCGCATTGCTTGCCAGGCGGATGAAGCGGCGGCTAGCGAGCGAGAGAGAGGCTGACCAAAGCTAGGGCGGGCGCTCGTGTGCTTACAGGGATCCAGGCGTTCGAGATCATGGCGATCGCGGCGGTGGGGAACAACCTCATCACGTACGTGTTCGGGGAGATGCACTTCCCGCTGCCGCAGGCGGCCAACGTGGTCACCAACTTCGTCGGCACCATCTTCCTGCTCGCCCTCCTCGGCGGCTTCCTCTCCGACTCCTACCTCGGCTGCTTCTGGACCATCCTCACCTTCGGCTTCGTCGAGCTCTCGGTACGTTAGTTCTCGTCCTCCTGCTGCTAACACCAGTAGCCCTTCTAGCTAGTTGGTTTCACTTTCACCCCACAAGCCGGTAGTTCAAGCTGATGCGGAAAGATAGACAATCTACTCCTGAAAAAGGTCAACGCGGTCGTGCTCCTCAAGCCGTAGTGGTGGTCTGGCAAGAACAGAATGGAATGTAGCAGCCCAATCCAAATGGGTTTCCCCTCTGTTGTTGACCGTTGTTTTCACCCAAAAAAAAAAGGCGAGGTAGATCGATAGACATGGATGAGTGTGCATGGGTGGAGCTGAAAAGGCGCCAATCACCATTCACATTCATGGACCAGCAGAGATTTGGTTCCCGGTTTCCAAAAGCTCCCGGGACCGGGTTGAATTGAACGCAGAAACGGCATGGCCGCCGGGTTCGCTCGTACACGCGCGGCCGGCCACCACCAACACCAAGCAAAGCAAGTCGAGAATATAGGGGTAGTACACGTGCAAACGGGAACATGTTGGTGGCGACTCGAAAGCAACATCGATCGCCAAATGAAGGTGGCAAACTGCCTTTTGCAAACAAAAGAAAAGATTTTTTTTTGGATCACCTAGCGAGTTAGCAATCTATGAAACGAAGTACGAAGATCCTTTTCTCTCTTTTTTTTAGAAAAGTGTGATGGTCTGATGAAGGACGATCTGCTGTGTTTTCACCAGGGCTTCATCCTGCTGTCGCTGCAAGCGCACCTGCCGCAGCTGAAGCCGCCGCCGTGCAGCATGGCGGCGTCCACGGGCGGCGGCTGCGAGAAGGCCCGGGGCTTCAAGGCCACCGTCTTCTTCCTCGCGCTCTACCTGGTGGCGCTCGGCAGCGGCTGCCTCAAGCCCAACATGATCGCGCACGGCGCCGACCAGTTCGACGCCGCCGCGCCGGGCGGCGCCGGAAGGCTCTCCACCTACTTCAACTCGGCCTACTTCAGCTTCTGCGCGGGAGAGCTCGTGGCCCTCACGGCGCTGGTCTGGGTGCAGACGCACTCCGGGATGGACGTCGGCTTCGGCATCTCCGCGGCCGCCATGGCCGCCGGGCTCGTCAGCCTCGTCTCCGGCGCCGCGCTGTACCGGAACAAGCCCCCGCAGGGCAGCATCTTCACTCCCATTGCAAGAGTAAGCTTCGCTGAACTTCTGAACTGATGATACCACGCCGACTCCATTTATTCTTTTTTTTTCAGCACGGCAACCAGTCTCTCTCATTGAGGATTAAAATGCTAGGAAACTCTACATGAATCCTGGCAAGCATGATTGCATTAGTCTGTTTTGCTTTTGTCGCGCAGCATGGACTGTTGTGCTAGTGGCTAGTTCATGTATCTTGAACATGTCATTTGTGCTAACCAAGATGTGCATTTAAGAAAGTTCCAAGATACCGCAGCTTGCAAGACCTTTTGTCTGATCATTGCTACGATCACATTTTAAATCTGAAGCTTCAGTACTTGAGGATCAGATTATATTAGATACACTTGAGTCAAGATAGTAGGTAGATGATTCTTTGTCACCATTCAGTCAGAACGGTCTCCTGCAAGTGATATTCTGCAGCTCGGCGTTTGGCCGTTTGGGATCCATTGATTGGTAGAAGCAACCTGCAAAGTTTTGGGTCGATGGATCAGATCCAGTAAGATATATCATCAACTGACAGGCTATCAGAAAGAACTGTTTGCAAAGCAGTTTAAACGGCTCTAATGATTTGTGTACTGTTAAGCTGTCAGTTCTGCGCAGCTGTGGTTTGGACGGCTACGATAACGACAGAACTGACTGCAGGTTGTTTAAGCTGTCACATGAGCAATATCTGCACTTCAATATTCGGTGACGCATTCAGAATGAAAAGGGTTGTTTATGCAAGAAGGAGAAACAAATTAAACATATTACTGAATTTTCCTGTTGATGTTGATTAAGTTGAATTTTTTAAGTTCATTTCTGCAAAAAACAAACTCTTCTGAAGTTCATACATACTGTTTGTTTGACCAAAATTTTGCACATAAATCATATCACGAAAAGTTGTTGCACAATTTACCTTAGCGTTTTCAGTTTCGGAGTTCCTGAAATAGCTGCTTAACCGTGCAAAATTCTTCAGGTTTTCGTTGCCGCCTACAGCAAGAGGAAGCAAGTGTGCCCTTCCAGCTCCAATTCTGTCAACGCCGGAGCTTGCGAGCCGTCACACCTCGCCGGCAACTTCCGCCACGGCAACAAGTTCAGGTCAGCCGTCAGCATCTAATTAGCAATTCACTCTTCATGCAGAAAGCAGAAGGCCGTTGCTGCCAATGTGTATACTGTTCCGAGTTGTGATCTCTGACAGGGGAAAAAATGTCAATTTTTCGCAGGTTCCTGGACAAGGCATGCATCCGGGTAGCACCGCAGGGGCCGAACACGAAGCCGGAGAGCCCATGGCGGCTGTGCACGGTGGCGGAGGTGCAGCAGGCCAAGACGCTCCTCGCCGTGACGCCCATCTTCGCGTGCACCATCGTCTTCAACACCGTGCTCGCGCAGCTGCAGACCTTCTCGGTGCAGCAGGGGAGCGCCATGGATACCTCGTTCCCGCCGGGCTCCTCCTTCCGCATCCCGCCGGCGTCGCTGCAGGGCATCCCCTACGCCATGCTGCTGGCGCTCGTCCCGGCCTACGAGCTCCTCCTCGTGCCGCTCATGAAGCGCGTCACGGGCACGCGTTCCGGGATCACCCCGCTCCAGCGCATCGGCGTCGGCCTCGGCACCGTCGCCTTCTCCATGGTCGCCGCGGCGGACGTCGAGCGCAGGCGCCGCGACGCCGCCGCGAGGGGCCACCGGATGTCCGTCCTGTGGATCGCGCCGCAGTTCCTCGTCTTCGGCGTGTCGGAGATGTTCACCGCCGTGGGGCTCATCGAGTTCTTCTACAAGCAGGCGTGCGCCGGCATGCAGGCCTTCCTCACGGCGCTCACCTACTGCTCCTACGCGTTCGGGTTCTACCTCAGCTCCGTGCTCGTCTCGCTGGCGAACCGGGTCACGGCCAGGCACGGCGGCGGCGGCGGCTGGCTCGGCGACAACGACCTGAACAAGGACCGGCTGGACCTGTTCTACTGGATGCTCGCCGCGCTCAGCGTGCTCAACTTCTTCTGCTTCCTGCTGTGCGCGAGGTGGTACAATGCCGGCGTGGATGGCTCTGATGCAGCTGCTGCCTCCGGTCAGGTGGCAGCAGAAGGTGTTGATGGCAAGGAGATCATCTGAACAACTCAAGAGCACTGAAACTGTATATCCGTATAGATGTATGTATAGAACTACAGAAGCCTAAGAAATAGTCACCAGAAAATGAACACTAGGTTAAAATCAGGGCTCTCATTAAAGTACAATACGCTAGTTCTGCAGTGAATCATATATACTAGAAACACAGCGCGGCGTTGCCGCGCCTTGGCCAGTAGAATTCAGTGTTTGCCTCTCGGAGTAAGTGCAACACATGGAAGCTTGCAGTATTGATAGTGAGAAAAGATTAGTGCACAAGCATTGGAATGGATAATATGCATAAACAGGAATTCACAATTTAAAACTTTTGTATCAAAATATTATTGAGCTTACCGATCTTGTTCATAGACATGTGCATTACACTGAATTGCATTTGGTGAGACAATGATAAAATTTTCAAGTGGACTGATTTGGATTATGTTTTTTTAAGCAACACTGATTTGTATTATGTTAGGCATATAAGATTGTGGCATATAAGGCCGTGCTTAGTTCCCCTTTTTTTGAATTTTGAAAGGGATTTTTTTCATATTTGAAGTACTAAATATAAACTAATCACAAAACTAATTACATAACTCGTCTGTAAACTACGAGACAAATCTAACGAGTCTAATTAATCTATCATTAGAGCATGTTTACTGTGGCTTACTGTAGCAATTTAGTGTCTAATCACGGCCTAATTAGGTTCATTAGATTCGTCTCACGATTTACAGTCCATTTGTGTAATGCGATTTTTTTTTCAACTACATTTGGTACACCATGCGGACGTTTTACAAATCTCTTGGAATTTTGAAGTTTGGATCTAAACAAGGCCTAAGTATGTGTTTTCAAACAAAGAGAATGACAACTAATTTACCTCAGTGTAACTTATACATAGTTGGATAAATTTCAATGGTCTATAAAAAACACATCTATAGCTTATAGAAATAGAAAGCAAGTTTGAGCTGCACTTCATTACTTTAGATGCCATTAATTTAGTAGAAAACACAGATAAGAACCTAAAATGTTGAGTTCCAGTTTGGATCTGTCCATGTATGAAGTGGTCACCATAAACACAACTGCTTAAAAGAACTGTCTTATGTGATCCTGCAGCAGAATAGAGGGTAGGCCACAATCTAAATTTATTTTGACGGAAGAAATAGTAATAATACAAATAAGTGAAAGAAAGTAAGATAGCCATGTATATGTTACAGCCCTAACACAGATAGCTCAAGTAAAATATTTAGAGGGATTAAATAAAACAGGTATACTGGAACAAATAGGAACAAAGTGGAAATAAAGAAAAGAAATGATCACAAGCTGATTACAGAAGAGCTTCAGCCATCAACATTATTATGGTGTCACTTTGCAAAGTCCTAAGCTTCAGTTGTGCTACTTATTTCAGTCAAGAAACCTGTGGTTATATCATCAGAAGTACACGTCAGGTTATAATACGTCACAAACACATATGATTAGCTTATTCACAGAGTATTAAAAAAAATATTTCCCTGTATGTGGTTTGCTATGACTTTAGTGTTGTTTGACTATTTTCAAGTATCATTTGCTTGAAAAATTCTAAAACTAAATTCATGTCTGAGCACTGCTACCTTATGTAATGATAGTAGTTTGAATTTCCCTGTTTCATATTTGTTTCTTTCATCAGGAAGAACTTAGCTGCATATACGGTCATATTCATTTAGCAATTGAAAGCGCTGCTGAGGCAAATCATCGAGCGCATGGTGTGCATCGCCCATGAGTAAGGCCTTGATGAGAAGCAGAAGATTGAGTTGCAGCGGGAGCAACCACCATTGTCTCCACTGAACTGAACGCCGAGCACAAGCTTGAACAGCTCCAAAATCAACACTTCCCTGGGTGTTGCGCCACGTACTCCACTGGCATGGTGGCAGTTTTGGACAGCAATGCTTTTAGCATGGCTGAAGACACCAAATTGGGATCCCAAGGCAGATCATGGCGTGGGCGCCGTCATTATGCAGAGGCAGTGACGGGTTGATAGAGGGGGAACCAGGCTAGGCAACTCCGGATGGGGAAAAGGTCAAGCTATATGAATGAAGAATTTCATTTGGGCTGGGGAAAAGCTATAGCGAGGCTCCGACGGACAACTCTGTTTCTGGTGGGAGGGGAGAGCGACGGGAGGGAAGGGAAAAGCTATATCGAGGCTCCGACTGGCGACTCTGTTTCTGGTGGTAGGGGAGAGCAACTGGAGGGAAGGGAAGCTGGGAAGGGGAGAGGTAGTGAACGAGCGGGGGTCGGTGGTGGCGACGTATCCGAAGAGGAGATCGATGCGAGTGCCGAGCCAACGCTCTAGACGGTAGAGGTGATGCAAGAGCTATTCTCGAGCTCTAGAGGCGGAGGGCGGGTTCGAGCAAATATGGCTTTTTCAGCGGGAAGCCTGGGACGGGCAACCGGATCGTCGGCGAGCATGGCTACCATCGAAGTAGAGGGAGATGAGAAATTGAGAAGGAACTCGGAGAGAGGCCGGAGGTGGCGAGCAGCGATGGCCATGGAGGCAGCACCCAGCGAATTGGAGACTGTGCGAGGCGAGGTGCAAAACCAGGCAGTGGCCGCGGCAAGGATATGGCAGCTGGTGCCAAGCCGCCGAAATCGGTGGCCGGCACGATAGGCGGAGGAAAGAGCGGGTGGTGTGGTGGGGCGGAGAGACGGATGGACGAGCAGGTCCATGAGGATTCGCCAGCCTCCTGGGTTTGTGGCTTAACGGGCGAGAGGCCCGCACCGACCTGTCTTGGATGGACCAGATCGCATGAGCGCTCGATCGAATGGCTAGTGGGTTAACGGGCGACGTGGCCCTATCGGGCGCCCGCGGTTTGGTCCAAGATTCGTATATAGAGAAGAGATAGCTTCAGGCAACTTTATCTGGAGACTTCTTTATATACGTAGTAAAAAACGAAATTCAGGCCGAAATGATGAACTGATCCACATTGCAGACTTGAAACGAACACTAGATACAACGCTGCTGTCAAGTGAAAAAGGCAGTAGGTTTGCAACTTGCAAGCCTTTCGGAGAGAACAGGACAGGAGAGCAAGGACCAATTCCAAGATTTCAGATTATAAGAAGGGCAGACTATATCCACTACCGGGCCGGAAATGGGCCATCACTGGAATGTCCACGGCCCAGGCCGAGTAGCAAAGATGGTAGAGGAGAGACGGGTGTTGGACGAAGTATTTGTTTTGAGTTTTCTGAATCGCTCCAAGCTGGTGCCCGTCAATCTGAATCAAGGGCTCCAATCAAACAAAGCTCAATGCGGGTGAGGAGAAGGCAAACGGAGAACCTCAGAACCTACAGAAGAGTACCATCACGCTTAACAAAGCTTGAAGAAATTAGTCGGCGTCTGCACTTGCAATTTGCATTCAGCTCCTGAAATTCGCCATGCCTTGAAGTTGAATGGCAATCACTGATTGCCTTTTGTATTTCTAGGTGTTATGTTGCATGGCATACAAACTTGCTTTGGCAATCATCACGTTAAACTTAGCACTGAAAGGTGCATATGATGCTTGAAAGGAAAACTTTTGCCTCGTGGAATCCTATTAGAACCTTTACCTTTTCTGAATTAATAGTGATATTAAATGGGTTTTAGGCAATTTCATCCAGATAGGAAAGTCAGAGTGGGAAGTAAGAGGAAAGAAATCTTACCTTACAATCCCTGGCCAATTCCCTGGCCTGGGAGCGTGCCACGTCGCCAGCCGCTCCGGCCGTCCAATCGGATGCGCGGACGGCCTAGATCTTGTGTTTTTCAGTCATTTTACACAAAAGTCCTTGAACTTTCTCGAAATACAACCCGCCGGCCACTCTTCTCTCTCAAAAAGTTTTTCGAATAAACCCCTAAAATTTTCTGCAATCAATACGTAGTCCACCACCCTCACGCCGGCCACCGCCGCGCGCCCCATGAGCCGGCTACGCGCCGCGAGGCCTCACCCACGCGGAGTCTATTCCTCGCGCGCGCTACTGGAGCTCGAGCTGTCGCAGAAGGGAGGCGAGCTGACTGTGCTTCTTCAATCTCGAGCCAGCGATGGTGGTTGGCGCCGGGGTTAGGGGAGGGGGGTGGCCGGGGTCCGAGGGGTGGTTGGTGGGGGGAGCGGCTGCCGGCGAGGTCGCCGGCGGCCGGGGTGGTGGAGGGCGGCGGCGGCGGCCTTAGGATCTAGGGTTGCTGGGGGTGGCGGCGGCGGCGGTGAAGAGCTCCATGGCCACCGGACCTAGAAGAGAAGGTGGTGGGGGGAGGAATCGACCGGCGGTGGGCGGTGGTGTGTGGGCGGGCGGCGAGGCGGCGCTCCGTGCCGCCGGCCGGGGTGGTGGGCGCCGGCGGCCGGGCCAGGTCCCGGGCGGGGGCGTGGCGCCGGAGAGGTTAGGGGAGGACGGGGATGCGCCGGCGGTGGTTGGTGGGCGGACGGCGCGGCGGCGAGAGCCGCCGGCCGGGGTGGAGGACGAAGGGGCGGGGGCGGAGGACGCGGGGCGGGGGCGGAGGACGAAGCGCCTTCTGCGAGTGGATCGATTCCACTCGCGCGCGCGGTGAATAGACACCCCCCTCACCCACCCCAGCCCAAGCTCACTGGAGAGAGATAGATAGAGAAGGGACGGCGGGAGCGGAGGAGCACAGGCCGCGGCGGCGCGCGCGCTCGAGCGCGGCGGCCATGGCACGGAGCGGACCTCCAGCGCGGCGGAGACGGCGGCCATGGCTGGCTCGGGACGGCGCGTCCCTCATCCCTCCCCCCTCCCTAGACGGTGCGGCCCTCCTCCCTCACCCTTCCTTTGCCGGCGCGAGCGGCGGAGACTGCGGCCACGACTGGCCACTTCCCCCGGCTCCCGGCGACCTCGGCGCGAGTAGGGTGCGAGCGTGGCAGCTCCGTCCGCCCTGGAGCGGGCTAGGGGCGCATGCACGGCAGCCGCGGCCAACCCTGTGTGGGCGTGGGGCTCGGGCGAGCCAGCCCCGGCGTGGCGTGTCCAGGCGGCGCTACAGGCTGCCAAAGGCGTAAGCGGCGGGTCGACCGGATGCCTGAGGCAGACTAGCAGCGCGGCCCTGCGAGTTCTCTAGAAGGTGAATAGTACAAGCTAATAAGAACTCCACTTTCGTACTAATCCATGCAAAGATTTGTGAAAATCATAGGAAAATAATTATAGATCCAAATAATGTGAAATTAATTTGGTTAGACTCATAATTTTATCCTCTACCCGTGGAAAATATGTTTTACATATCTTACTCTAGCAAAAAATTTCTTTATTTTATTATAATGTGCAGAATTTGATAAATGCAAAATAAATTTCCTAGGGTTCTACAAATTGCAACACCAATTTTATTGGATCTGGTGTGATGTGCCATTAGGCTGACTCCAATAAGGATAGGCATACAGAACATGCAAATGGAGGATATAGCTACCAGTTGGGAAATGGCTACCGTAGGCATTTTGGCCTCGCTCCAACAGCACAGGCAAAGAGGCACCTCCATTCCCCTGGCAGTTGGCTCGCGGGCTCTGGTGGAAGTCCACCGCGCGCCGCCTGCCTGTCACCGGATCCGGCGATTCCAGGTGGCGATTCCGGTAGCCATGGTTGCTATTGAATCGAAGGTGGAGGAAGGTACTGACTCTTCAACTTTTTTATTGCAACACGCTCGCCTCTTCACTCTTGAACATGGCTTGGAGGTACATCAAGATGGGGATGTGTGGTACGTTTACCGCAAACCGTTGGGAAGAGGAAGAACTCAAAGCCGCCGCTGTTGCAGTGGCATTGGGAGTAGGCAATAAACGGCGGTGGGGATGATCTTTTTTTGGTCATGCTGTGAAGAATCGAAAAAGAGAAGAGGTGAACGAACAAATCATGCGAGATTACTTCAATGAGAATGCATTGTTCGGCGAGGAAGATTTCAGGCGCAGGTATCATCAACCATCACATATGAATTCGTTTTACTTTGTGAAAATGTTGGTTCAACATGTCGGCATAGGTTTCCTGAAGCATTGCACACGTACACTTTGTAGGTTCAGAATGCGGAAGTCTTTGTTTCTACGCATTGTTGATGATGTCACAAGAAGAAACAAGTATTTCAAGCAAAAACGAAATGCAGCAAAGAAGTTAGGTTTCACTCCAATTCACAAGTGCTTAATTGCAATGAGAATGTTAGCGTATGGCGGTGCTGCAGATGCATTAGATGACACATACAAAATGGCAGAGACAACTGTTCTCGAGACCCTCATGCACTTTGTCAACACTGTCAATGATGTATATGGTGAAGAGTACTTGAGGCCACCACGTGCTCATGAACTTCAAGTCATTCTACAACAGAATGAGGCCAGAGGTTTCCCAGGCATGATTGGAAGTATAGATTGTATGCATTGGGAATGGGAGAATTGTCCCACAACATTGGCTGGGATGTTCAAGGGTCATAAACCCAAACCTACTCTTATACTTGAGGCAGTAGCAACTCAAGATCTTAGGATTTGGCATGCTTTTTTTGGGCTACCAGGTTCTCACAATGACATCAATGTCTTGCATCGGTCTCATGTGTTTGATGATTTAGCTAATGGTAGGACACCAGAGGTTGAGTTCTGGGTAAATGGCAATCCCTATACCATGGGATACTACTTGACTGATAGAATTTACCCATACTGGGCAACTCTTGTTAAGACTGTGAGTGCTCCGGTGACCATGAAACACCAAGTGTTTGCAGCTACACAAGAGTCATGCAGGAAGGATGTGGAGAGGGCATTTGGAGTACTTCAATCAAAGTTTAAGATCATCCATAACCCTGCTAGGCTATGGAGGCAAAGAGACCTGAATGACATTATGTGTGCATGTGTTATTATTCACAACATGATCATAGAAGACGAGCGCAACAGTTACCTCAATGCAGCTGACACACAGGGATTTGAAGGGCCAGCAGATCCTCCCGTACTGCAGAACCGAGATGTGCCAGAGATCGATCACCTCATTGATGCATACAACTGCATAAAAAGCAAGGAAACAAGTCGACAACTCCAGCGGGACCTCATAGAACACATATGGAGTCATTATGGTGCATCAACAGGCCCATTTGCAGGAAGTTAGTATGTAGTAACGTCTTTGATCCGATGTAATGCTATTAAGTTGTTGCAAATGTTCTTATGTGTGCTGAATAATGGTTGCCCCAATAGCTATGTTGGCCATCAACATTCAGAACGAAGCATTCATAACACATTGTGTTTTTTTTTGACTTCACTCATAAAACAAACAACAAGCTCAGGTCTGATCTCATAAAAGAAACAACAAGCTCAGGTCTTATTACAGAACAAACACAGAGTGCAACACAAAAGGCACCTACAATTACACACTAGGCACAACCTTGGCCTACGAACTGTTGTTGCCAGGAGGGATTCGAATCCCTCGACGCTCCATAATCTCTCGTTGGATGGAGATGTAGTACTCCTTTAGGTGCGGGGCTAACTTGTCAAGGTCTTGACCCATGAAATGAGCTTCGGTTTTCAGCATCTCCACCTTTGTCTGCTCTTTACGCATCTCTACTTCTTCCCTAGTCAAAACGAGCTTCTCCTTCTCAAGCTCGAACCTTTTTGTCATCTCCTCTCTCTGCAATGCAAGCATAGTTTGCTGCAATTCAATCTTGGCATCCTTTCGCTGTAGAATTTCATGCATCTGGCTATCTTCTTTCTCGTCCTGTAACTGTCCCCGTTTATTCATGCTTTGAAGGAATTCAATAGCAGTGGTAGATGCTGAATTATCTGCCCCTGCTCGACTTCGACGCTTCTTGGAAGTGTCCCTTCCATCTGGACGAGGAGGTTGATCGGTATCACCATGTTCTGACAGTACCTGCTCGGCTGGACTGTTTGCTGCCACTTGCTGATTCACTCTTGTACTTGTCCCACCCGAGTTGATTTCCAACATTTTATCATTCCATTTTGCTTCATAGCGTAGAATGTTCCAGCAGTGCATGAAAGTCCATGGCTCCGAGTCCTCGTACATCTTGACTGCATCATCAATCTGTATGAACCAATGCTCACACTTAGTAATGGAAAGAAGGGGTTAGGTAGTGTTAAAGAGTGGACTGCTCACTTACTCGGTCCTGTTATGTTTTTCCACTCTCATTCCTCCTTTCAACAACAGAAAAAAACCACATAATTTATTAACAGCCTTTTGTATGGTGAGCCACCGGTTAGATATCGCAATCTGACTTCTTGAAGTAGGGAAATCAATGTTCTCCACAAAATATTCATGCAATCTTTGATAATAACCTCCACTAGATTGATTGGTTCCTACATATGTAAACGTAATAAGTTTACTAACATCACAACTGTCAAATCTTTAAAATTTATCAAGTGAAGGGGACACACCAGTAATTGGGTCTTTGCTCACATTCAGGAAGGCCGAACAAATAATTCTATCTTCCTCTTTGCTAAATGATTTACCTCTTTGTGATACCCTCTTGCCATTTCCTCTGGCGGTCTTATTACCTTTCCCTCCTCTTTTGGACTGACCAGGAATGTTTACTGCTGCTGCTTGTGCAATTACCTCGGCATTTTCGTTGCTGGCGTCCATAGGCACAGCTACAGCTTCAGGTCTGGGAGGTTCAAATGGCATTTGACGCCGCATGGCTTCCTGCAACTATTGCGTTTAACAGTCAAAAGTCCAATAAAAGCATTTAGTCCGGCCCTGCCAAATTGCGTTGTTCAAATCATCATCAACTTACTTGATGACTTGTAGCTTGCTCAATCTCAGCCAATGATGCAGACAAAGGGAACTCCCATTCTTGGGAGTCAGGGTATGCCTGACTGGTAGCACCAGTGAATCCATAATTCAAGTTGTGTTCCATCCTGCAGGAGTTTAACTTTATAAGCAAAACACGCTTCATTCACGACAAACTGTTCCATATACAATAAGGCTACAATAATTAGGATAATTCATTGATACAAGCAAACAGAAATTGAGTCACAACTGAAGCATGCATGCCATTTATTTGGTAGAAACATTGCTAGTTCGTGAAACTAAACTTGCATGCCCGGCAACAATTGGGAACATAACACAAATACTCTAGAAAGTGCCAGCACAATTGTTGAAACTAAGCACGCGATACAAGAGCTTGTTCGTGAACAGATCAACGAGCTGCTTGGAGATCTGTTGCATTTTGTGAATAGCTGTTTCCGCGAATCCTCGGCCTTGCTCATCTAGATCGATTAAAAAAGTTAGCTACAACGAAGAACTCAGCTTTGCAACCACGAGGCCAACAACGCCAACCTACTCACGCAAGATCTGGCCGCTGTGAGCACGGATCTGCATACAAACCACCATTGTACGGATCAAGCTAACAATGGGCCGCTTCAACAAATCGATCGATTCGATAACAGGGAGGGGTGGAGGGCAAGGGGAAGAGCGGAAGGGGACGGACCTCGTCGTCGGAGTCCCTGGAGGTGACCACGCCGCCGAGGAGCTCGTTGTCCGCCGCCGCTGTACGACCCCAAACCGGCGAGTTCTCCCCTGCCGCACGACTTTCTCTCTCCCTAGGAACTGACCGTTGCGCGCGCCGCGGATGGCTCTCGCGGATAGAGCACGCATTTTGGCTTCTCTCTCTCCTCGCCTGCAAAATGCCGGTCCCTTTTGCCTGCTCTGTTGGACAAGGTTAAATGCTGCTACAGTGCCATGCGGGAGCTATTTTTCCTTTTGCCTTCTTGTTTAGCTGCGCTGTTGGAGTCAGCCTTACCTGGAGAAATGCATTTACACAACCATCTTTGCATTATAATTTTTTTATGCTTTAGTTGCCTTATGTTGCGATTTTTTTTTGCGTGTATATATTAAATATTCTCTTTGCATTATGTTCTGTTAAATGGTTTGACAGAGGTTACGATAGCACAATATCGGGGTGAATTTCCACCTGGATACAGATACAATAGCAGACAGAAGCTTCAAGAGGTACCTGCGATGCTAAACAACCACATTTAGCCTTGTGTTAGTGGATCTGAACTGAACAACTTGCCTCACAGGCTGGACAATGTCTGTTCTATTAGAAGCATGTATCTTCGAGTTAAAAAAAAAAGCAACCGAAGCTTGAGTGCATCAGGATCAGCCCATTCATGTCTTGTAATTTTCCCTGTTGCTATGCTTTTATAAAATGCAAACAAGTTTTAGTGCTTAGCTTTTTAGCCTTTCTAACCAAGCTTCTTCAGGTAGATAGGGTCTGTTTAGCAAAACCAGCAACACAAACACAGTACAGTACAACCATTTCCAAAGCTACAATTTTTGAGAAAAGTTGGTGTTCGAAAACAAAGTTTGGCTCACCTTTTCAAGAGACTACATATATGCCGGCTACCATTTTCCAAAAAAAATGTGGAATTAACGTTCATCGTTAATCCAAAAGATATTATAGCTAAATGCAAATTCAGAAGCATCAATCTCATATGGCCATTTGAATTGGCTTTAGTGAACAGACTGTGCAATTGGAAATAGTCACCAATTATAACTATCTTTCATTGTTATATGTTGCTCAATTTGTCATCTTACCTTTTATTCACATACAAATGCCCTCAATGACATTTGGTTTGCGGTTGCTATTGTAGTTGTTGTCCCCCACCTATGGAAATATCATCAGCAAGCATTTTGATGTCTGCTTTAGCTTCATGGAGATCTTACAAGTGCACCCTGTATTGCATCCTATTAATTCAATGAAGCTAGAATACCATGCTTCCTTAATTTTTGTTCAAAAAGTGATTTAGTGAACCTTAGGATATTTAATTAGGAACTTCCTATGTATAGTATCTCACTTTGAGATTTTCATTTGTAAAAATACATAATTATCGATCATGAATCAACATCAATAATAACTTCCATAAGTTAGCCTAACTTTTACAAGAACAGATAGGTACTTGAGATAAACACTAGATTAGATTCAGTAGAAATACATCGTTAAAAGATCTCTTCCTTGTAAGATTGATTGATTGGCTTCTGCTTTCCTTGCATGCAGGCGAAGACCGTGCCACTTGCAATTGACCAGCCACATTAGCTGGTCCTCTCCTCTGGTGCTCGTCGCTTGCTCAGCTGTTGCTTCATAGCACTTGGTACAAAACCGAACCTGATTGGAGGGAAGACCGTCAGTAATTTTGGTGCAGCAGAAGGTAGCTAATAAAATGTGCTTATGCGCCCATTTGTCTTATGCTGAAGCTGAATTGAACCTTGTGTCTCCCTGGCTATATTGGTTGAATATCTAGGTTTACGTAGATAAGTCTGTATTTGATCCACCTTTACCAAACAAAAATTGAACCTTAAATTTGAACTGTAGTCACCTAAATTTTGTTGTGATCAATTGAATGCATAATATTCACCATCTATGCATTGTATTTATCTAATCATCGATTTTTTTTAATAAATCTAGCTTTGTACTTTGCTACTTGTTGAGCTACAGAGATTTTTCAAACAACTAGAAACTAATACATGTAACACATACAGCTTATTACCTAAAAACAATACTTTCTCAAGTAATAATCCTACAACTACCATTTTTTACTTGTTGCTACCTTTTAAACTTGAAAGTGTTGCAAGACGCCTATGATTAAAATCAAACTACATAGCTCACCCATTAGCTTGAACTGGCAAAGTCATTTAATTATAAGAACTACAGCCTCCTAAGACTTACTATAAGAACTCACTTATGCCATACATATTCCTTTGCACCTTCTTTAGCCATCAGGAATTGAAGCTGCCTCCAGTGTTTTGCCAAGCACCCAAATGCTGCTATAACCTTTGTAAGTTACTATCACCGAAGAAGCAATCTACCATCTTATCTATTTAGTAGACTGTATTATTATGCTCTTTCTATTCCTCACACATCCAGAATGCCCAGCGCAGATAAAGTAATGTAGAGGTTTGATTATTTTCAAAAAATATGCTTTGCCTTATATTTGACCTGCTCTTCCTGTTACGTTTACAGACAATAAATTTACTTTGCCATTATTACATCGTTTGACTCTATACTGCGCTTGTAGTAGACAGCTTGATGCCTAGATCATTTTGCAAACTGACGCACCTCTCACAGGTCCGCGCGCGATTTGTGATTGTAGCTTAAACACACAAATGTCTTGAAAATCAAAAAGTGTACAATGTAAAAGTTCTTCAACATTTCAAAATCTATAACATTGTTGCATATCAAATTTTAAAATTCAAAACTCTTTTGTAATTTCTTTGCACCAATGTTTATATTTTAACAAAAGATACACTTGAAAAGAAAAGTTGCTCAATAATTCAAAATCTAAAATAATTTTAAAGCACAAAATTTCAAATTAAGATGCTTTTACAATTTGCTTACAAAAATATTTATATGATCGCATGATGAATAAACAAAGTACTACAAAAAAATCCAATGTATGGTTAGTATTCTACAAGTTTATGTGCCTTTTAAATTGAATTTTATACAACATATTCTCTTCATGCCGATCACCACAAAGGCTATCAATTTTTTTTTCTATCTATGCTTTTGTTTCTATCGAATACCACTGGTTCATCCACTGGCCAACCGCGGCAATGCTGCGGCGTTTTCTAGAGTACAAGAACATTGCTGCCAAAGTGCCAAGTGCATCACATCAATTTGCAATATTTTACTGAAATAGGAACTCAACTAGGTTTTTCTTGATAGATGAATTCATAACTAGATGACCACGCACTAATACCAAGGTTAAGACTTCAGAGCATATAAATAGCACGAGACAGAAGTTCATCTAGTACTGGCACTGAGTCTCCAGTCAAAAAAGCAGATAGAAATCCTACATGAACCATGCTGAACAATTTCCCATTTGAAGACGATCACATAATGGTGCACTCCATCCATTTGAACTTCTCATAAAACTGACGCGTTTTATCACTGTCTTGCAGGGCCTTCTCAAGGTCCTCTCTTAGCCTTTGGGTCTCCTCCTCTGATCTCTGCATTGCTTCTCTCACCTTTTCCTCGGTTTCCTGTCTTGCCTTTTGCTCCTCCCTTAGTTGTTGTTGCAGACTCTCTATTGTAGTGTTAAGCTTTTCCTCCACCTATTGATGAATTGTGCAAGCAACACATATAAACTACTAAACTAGGAACTGACGAGATTAAGACATGAAATAAAGCAAAGAAATAACTCTCATCTATGAAGAGCGAGAAGAGAAAGATATGCTAATCACAGGTCTTGCAATTAACAATTACAATTTTATTTTCAACCTTTTTCAAATAAGGGGGAATGCTGAGATAACTAGCAACCTCCAAAGTTTTCACAATCTGTTAGTCCGAAAACTATGAGGATGTGTGTAGATATGAGTACTTTCATCATAGTTTGTTTGATAAGACAAGATATTTCCCGAATCAAATAACAGCGCTCAGTTGCATAGGATCAAATAGACATCTATACATTTTTTTCATAAAAAGTACAAATCCATACACAGTTGACAAAATTTGCAAGCCCATTTAACCTTGATTACACAATTTAACCAATAATATATGTATTTATGTGTTTAAAGTTGAGAATAATATTACCATCTTTGCAATCTGCATAATATGCCCATCATATATCTCTTTCTGAGATTTCAACATCTGTTCAGCCTCGACACGAAGGTCTTCTTTTGTTGCATACACTTGCTGAAATAAGAAAGAGAAATATAAAATTAATGAGTTGGTTGAAAGACAGAAAAACAGATGATAACAGGGGCAATTTTTTTTCAAAAAACAGTAAACTTAACCACCTGAATCTGAGCGAACATCTGGTTTGTGAAGGGTTTTCCTCTATTGCGTGCTATTACAGAGTCCACTGCATCGAACAATTCTGCTAGTTGTTTGTGTAGTTTCAGCTCATCATTGGACTTGTTGTCAAAGAGAAGGACCCTATCTCTGCATGCCTGTATTGTGTCCTGAGGGAAAACAGCATACGAATTTAAACTACAACAAACACAGAAGAAAAGTTTATTTGATCCAAGTTCTGAACTTATGGAATACATTTGAGAGAACATTTAGATGTAACACCAAGACAGAGAACAGACCTGCAGATATCTTGCGTTCTTGTCAGTTAGCATCTTCCTCCAGGTCATCTCACCTACCTGATCCCCATATGTGAAAACTAGTATCATATGGTCAACAATCTTATCCCCGAAAAACATTGTGATGGACTTGATTGTATCCGCATCTTCAGGCGTAAACCTAGTAGCAGCTGAGAAAACCATGAGCATGGCATGGATGCCCTCCCTGGACATATCCAGGCACTTGGCAATCTCCTTATGGGTGTCTTCGGTTTTGACATTTATGTCATACAGCCCTAACGAAGAGGAAAGTGTACCCAGTTGTGATTGTGAGTTGTCTTCAGCCAACATTCCAACAGTGTTTCCAGTTGACTTAAATACGCAACAATATTAAGTCAAGTTTTCACATGAGACAACAACGCGATTTTTTTTGTACAGATTTAGACTTGTAGGATGACCGGAATTGTCTGTCAAGGCTACTGATCGAACTGAGAGATGTTACCAGGCGTGTCGATGACATGGACGGTGCGCGGCGGCGCCGCGTCGCCGAAGCTAAGCGTCG
Source organism: Panicum virgatum (assembly GCF_016808335.1). NCBI lineage: Eukaryota > Viridiplantae > Streptophyta > Magnoliopsida > Poales > Poaceae > Panicum > Panicum virgatum. The sequence continues at coordinate 31,050,499 of NC_053151.1, read as the reverse complement.
TGCTCCTCATCTGGCACGTCTCGGTGACGCTGGTGTAGGAGTACTCCGACGCGAACGCATTGAAACCCAGGATGCTATTGGCGGTGGCGCTCTTGCCGGAGCCAACCTTTCCGACGAGAACGAGAGTGACATCGTCGGCGCCGGCGGGGCAAGGGCGGCGCAGCACGCAGTCGATGTCGCCGCCGCCGCCCATGTTCAGGCTGATCTGCAGGGTCAACTTGATCTAGCTAGCGCCTGGCCATCGAGAAAGAGCAAGACACCACCATAGCAGCGCGTCCGAACAAAGATCACATATTCACATCAGCTGGGGCGAGAGGGGGAAACAAGAAGAGATTTTGCTTACCAGAAGTTGCAGGCGAGGTAGTGCGCGAATTGGTGGCTAGCAGCCACAGCAGCTGGTGACCTGGTGTAGGATCCCAGGAGCCAAGAGGCGCCCTGCTGCTCGTTAAATGCAGGCAGATGGAGGGACGAGTGGGATTGGGAAGACGCGGTGGCGGGGGATGCGATGGGGGCCGTGCCGAGTGCCGCTTCGACCTTTCCCTTCGGATGCCACTAGAAACCCTTGACCTCGACGGCGGCGCGCGCGCAAGAAGAGCGGTCTTGGCATGCTCCAAAGCTCAGGGGTATTGTCCCACAAACCCTCTAGACAATTTCATCTTGGCAATTTGGGGCGGGGAAAATACTTGATAGTTTAATACTTTAATTGTTTTTTTGAAAGATCAATACTTTAATCGTTTGAATCCATTACTGCTAGTTGTGGCGTTGGCGTTTCCAATTTTTGGTACCTGAAGATCCATCCTGGCGTGTTTGGGACTTTGGGTTGTACTTGTACCATCATCTGATCTGCGATTACCTGTTCTTTTCCGCAAATCACGCGGTGCATCTTCTGCAGAGGCGATGGTCCTAACAACGGCGGCGGCGTGTGGCAGCAGGCGTCCTGCCGGGATGGAAGACCGGCTGAGCTCGCTGCCAGACGACCTCCTCCACAACATCATGTCGTTCCTCACATCCCGGCAGGCCGTGCAGACGTGCGTGCTGTCGCGGAGGTGGGTGGGCCTCTGGCGCTCCGCGCCGTGCCTCAACATTGATCAGCGGGAGTTCAATCCCACAGCTGAAGCAGAGCACTTGACTCTCCGCAAAACGCCTGAAACCGTTAGATTCTTGAATTTTGTGGACAACCTGTTGATGTTCCACAGGGCCGAATCACTGGATACATTCAGGTTCCAATTAAGCAACCGGCACGGGTGTGGCGTCGCCCACCAATGTCTCCGCCGTTGCATCGAGTGCTGCCCCGAAGTGCTGGAGTTCTGTTATTCTTACTACGACAGCAACTATGAGCTACCTCCATTGGGTTCTGGTTCATGTCGCCTGAGAAGGCTGCATCTTGTTGGGATTTATCTGGACAAGGATTTCACGCTGCACCTCCGTTCTGGCTGCCCTGCCTTGGAGGATTTGGAGCTCGTGGGATGCCTAATTGCTTATCCGAAAATCATGTCTCCCACTCTGAAGAACTTGGCAATCATCGATTGTACGACTCACTGGGGTCATGTGCTGACTGTCACAACTCCAGCTCTCATTTCGTTTCATCTTGTCATTATCCCCACTGGATGGTGCTGGAATGGTATCTTAGCAGATGAGATGCCATCCCTTATCAGAGCATCAATTTCTTTAAAGTACCACGTGTGTACTGGAAGGATCCCACACAGGGGTCCATTCAACCTTCTTCGCTGCCTGGTTAACGTGAGAAATTTGGAGCTATCTGGTTTAGAGACGCTGGTATGTCTCAATCTGTTCTATAGCACCGTCTGAATTTTTTATGAGTTATTATTGATCAACATATATTCCTAACCTGTACAGTGGTTCATTGATGTGGTACAGACAAAAGAAAAGTAAATTTATATATTTGTATGCACTAAGAGGATAAATTCAATGCTATTTAGGGGTGGGCCTACTATAGATTCATGGGTATTCAGATTTTGACCAAAAATTTATATACATAGTATACAACATGTATATATGTATCAAAAAAATAAAGAATAAGAGCATCTCTAAAAGAATTCTTAAATCCTAGTCTCTAACTCTCTATATCCTTACGTAGAGGGTCATCCTAAATATTACTTCTTCCTATATTATCGTGTCCCCACGACAGTTTTTTTATACCGGATATCCTATATTATTGTGTCCCCACAACAGTTTCCTTATACCGGATATCCTATTGTTTGAACCTTGACATATTAGGAAAAGTGACCGACGAATTTGAAGGATGAAGGTCTAAGATCCGGTTTCAAAATGGCAAGTATTTGCCTATTTGGCATAGGGTGTGGATTTGATTTTTATTTCACAGATCTAGAAAGGGATTTGATTTAAAATGGCAAGGATTTGATTTAGGATGCTGCTACCTTGAGGGATTGATTTTAGAGAACTTTTGGAGAGAGGTTTTCCACTAAAAATCCTAAATTTGTAATTAGAATAGCCTTTAAGGTGTATCTTAGAGAAGATCTAACATCACATAGCAGACTTTCCAATCTCATATTGCCTCTTGGGCACAAATGACCTACTTTCCTCCTCTAGGCCCAGCCACAATGGCCCAAACAAGACGTGACTCCCGATCGGCACTGACCTAGGCCCCTGCCCAATCCATCCTGATTCCACTTCCCTCTTCCCGCGTGGTTGTGTCCTTTCCGCTTCTAGCTGGCGGCAGCAAACTCTAGCGGCACGACGGGCGATGATTGCCTGCGACGAGATGCGAGCGGCCTGCGGCCATGGGAACTGCGCTGCGCACAGCGGCGGCCACAATTTTTTTCGTCCTTTGAAAATGCTGAATACCCAAATCCTAAGCCCGTCTCTGATGCTATGTATTCATTTTTTTTCAGTGGAATCTTCATGAGGGATTGGATACCATTCCTGCATTCCCTAAACTCAGAACCTTGGTGTTGAACGGATGTGATACGAGTGATAACTTGATACTGGAATGCTTTCTGAACAGCGCCATTAGTTTGGAGAAGCTCACTCTGCAAGACTGCAAGGTACTTTTCCATTCCTTGACCTACCATATTTTCGTCTTGATTTCATACACAAATTCTGGATCTTTCAAAAAATATACAATATTCTGACATGCATGGATCCTGTTCACTTCCCAAAGCTTGCAGAACTTACTGGGAAACGGAAAAGAGTGGCAAATCCGAAGGTGATGTGTACAAAATTACGCAAGGACGCACCAGCCTTCGAGTGTCCAAACTTGATGTCTACTGAAATCAGGTACAGAGAAGGCGACTTTGATAAACTGTTTGGCCATTTGTCTGGCGTATGGAGGAACCTACAGAAGAGTACCATCACGCTTACCAAAGCCTGAAGAACTATGTGCGTGGCATGATTGTGTGTTTCTACTTTTAGATGTCAAGTGTTACTTGGCCCATATTATTACTCAATCTCGTGGAATATTTATCTGTAAAGCATAGCTATCAGGCAATCTTATCTGGACAGAGTATTTCGACAAAAGAAATTCAGGGCAGCCTGGGCAGAGACATGATGGACTGAGCCTCATAGAGGAAACCGATACACCACGTTTGCACCTGTTTATTTCAACAGAAATTCTGAATGGTTTTTGACCTTCACAGTAAATCGGATGGTCTCCCAAAGTACAATATAATGTAGCAAAAGCAGCTTAATCAAATGGACCTACGGTTCACATCCTGATCTTCAACTACTACTGAAATCATGGCATTAAGTAGAGTAGTATTAGCGTATAACTTGATAGCAGGTGCCAACAGTTCATCTGGTAATGACTGGTAGTTAGTGAATCTCCAACAGCAGTGAAAACACTCTCTCCGTGAGACTCCGGATTGTCTCCTTTGATCTCAACATTGCTGCTGCGACCTCGCGCTCCCCACACACACAACATACCTGAATAAGAAGCAAAAACATCAAGCTAAGAAATCCTTAAAATGCACTGGAAGCTGAAAATCACTGCAAAACTACCTGAATCTGAGTGAACATCTGGTTCGTGAATGGGCTCAAACTACTTGAAAAGCATCTGCAGATATTTGTGGCCTTTTTGTGCGTTAGCAACTTTCTCCGGTAGCTCAAACTAGAATTTTTTTAATTTTTTTCGATTTTTCAAAAATATATGCTGATTTTTTTTGCAAATTTGTCATCCTGCCGCCGGTTCATCTGGCGGAATGAAGTTACCGCCGGATGAACCGGAGGTAGGTGAGCGGGCACACGGCCTGACAAGGTATAGCCGGCGGTAAATGGGCCGACGTGGGCCTGCAACTTATCGCCGGATGAACCGGCGGTAAGCACCCCGCCGGTTCAAACAACGATAGCGGGTCACTTACCGCCGGACCATACGGCGGTAAGCCCCCCCCCCCCTTAAAAACCGGCCCCGCTCCGGCCTGAGCCCCCTCCACCGTGCGCTCAGTCGCCTCGCCCGGCCCCCGCGCGCTGCCGCTCGTCCCCGCCCCCGCCCGCCAGCCGCTGCCCGCACGCCGGCGCTCGCCACCCCCTTCCCGGCCGCTGCGCACCACCATCTGGTCGGCTGCCCCGCGCTGCGAGGAGGGCCACTGCGCCGCTTTATTTGCAGGTACCATTTGAAATGTGTAGAAGTTCATTCTGAAAATTAGCTCCTAGATAGAAATATTAGTCAAATTAGAAATAATAGTTTAAATACGATTATTAGTTTAGATAATATTAGTTTAAATACAATTATTAGTTTAAATATTAGTGAGTTGAATTATTAGTTTAAATACGATTATTAGTTTAGATATTAGTAGTTTAAATATGATTATTAGTTTAAATATTAGTGAGTTGAATTATTAGTTTAGATATTATTAGTTTAAATACGATTATTAGTTTAAATATTAGTGAGTTGAATGATTAGTTTAGATATTATTAGTTTAAATATGATTATTAGTTTAGATATTAGTAGTTTAAATACGACTATTAGTTTAAATATGATTATTAGTTTAAATATTAGGGAGTTGAATTATTAGTTTAGATATTATTAGTTTAAATACGATTATTAGTTTAAATATTAATGAGTTGAATTTGAAATATTAGTTTGCTAGAACTATGAGTCAGTTATATTATTTTAGGTACAAATACTAGGACTAATAGGACTATTAGTCCATTACAGAAATTCTAGGGAAAAACTTAAGGTACATATTAAAAATTATTTACACAGCACTACATGTTTTAAAATTATATTAATTTTAGATTTGAATGATCAGCACAGTAATATCAGCGGCTCACATACATTACTTATTTAATTGAAATGTGGGTAGAAAATATTGTTAATATTTAGATTGTGGTCTGAATTTGACTTCACAAAATAATAGAAAGATTTATTGTTGCAAATGTTGGCAGGCATGTTAGATGATTTGTATTTTCAAGTGTTCTATGGGTCAGGAGAAGTTAGATATGGTCCTGAAGGGGTAGATTTGACAGAGTTTAGCTCGATCACAAAAAAAAAATTACCCAGAGCAAGAGAAAGGACTTGGATTTCAATAACCAATTGGCTATTTAAAGCTTTCGGGCTTAATCGAGATGAACATAAGATTTCGATCATGGCAATGGTAAGTCGAAGGAAACCAGTGTTTTGGGAGCTATTACCGCTTGAAGGGATGCAAAACTGGAGGAACTATGTTAATATAAGTACTAGCCGAGGGTTACCGCTTGCATTGTTTGTTCAAGCTTTCGAGAAGGTTAGATTTAGTACTGAAGCGGGTGGAGAACATGGAGACCAGGAAAATATAGTATCGGAAGATTCGGAGACGATGCATGAACCTCATGAAGAAGGTGCTGAACTCGAGATTGTTGAAGATGGTACAAATGCTTCACACGAACCTCGTCAAGCAACTGGTGAGGCTGATGAGGGGGAACACATTCCCGAGATAGTTGAAGAGTTTCAGAGGGAGGGTGAACAGCAGAACCATGCAATGGATGATGACTCCTCGGAGGAGGAGGATGATGATGATGATGATGATGATGATTATGATTATTATTATGATTATTATTATTATTATTATTATTATTATTATTATTATTATTATTATTATTATTATTATTATTATTATTATCATGTGCCACAGAACTGGTCTGGATATGATTTTTCAAAATTAAGTGTAAATGAAGGTGAAGTGGTCCCTTGGAAGTAAAGAAAAATGAGGTATGCATCGGTTCAGTGTATGCCAACAGTGACAATATGAAGGAAGCCATAAAACGGTGGTCCACCCTATCTTTGCAAAGATAGTTCAAAGTGGTCAAGAGTAGTCCGAGAGCATATGACGTGCATTGTGTGCGAAGCGAATGCTCTTTCAGGGTGTACGCTTCTAAGGGAAAGTGACAGGATTTCTGGGAGGTCAGAAAAGTTGTGGAGAACACATGCCTGCTTGAGCAATTAGAACCACCGCACCGCAACCTCAGTGCCGGTTTCATAGCTGACTACATGTACCCTTTGATCGTGGACAATCCTAGTTATGAACCGAAGTCAATTATTTGTGCTGTTGAGGAGGAGTTTAAATATAAAATTAGCTACAACAAAGCTTACAGAGCGAAGCAGAAAGCGCTGGAGATGAGGTGGGGGGTGTATGAAGCTTCGTATCATAATATGCCGGCACTGCTGCAGACCATATGTCTTAGAAATCCTGGAAGCTACTATGACTTGAAAACATATCCATGTGCCCAGAAGCCTGGAAAGCAGGTACTGCAACAGTCGTTCTTGGCCTTGGGGGCTTGCATTGAGGCGTTTCCGCACTACCGGCCTGTCATTTGCATAGATGGGATATTTTTGACAGGAAGGTATAAAGGTACAATCCTGACAGCTGTTGCAGCTGATGATAACAGGCAATTGTTGCCTTTGGCAATTGCCTTCGTGGAGAAAAAATCAGGGGATAGTTGGTATTGGTTTCTGCAGAGGGTGAAACAGATGATTGTGAAAGATGTAGAGAACATGTGTTTGATTCATGACCGGCACAAGGGTATCTTACAAGCAATCGATGACATACAGAATGGTAGTACTGAGCGTCGTAGGCCTGCACTATGACCGGACCTTAAGAGTAGGTGGTGCATGAGGCATATGGGGGCAAACTTTCATAGCCAATTCAAGAACAAAACTCTTATGAAGCTGTTCAAGTGGTTATGCAGCTAGAATCAGGAAAGAAAATTTAACTTGCTGTGGAAAAAGTTGGATGAGCTGACAAAGAAGCAAACAACGGAGCTTTCGCATAGACCTGTCAATATAGAGGAGGACGACCAGGCCTCACTTAAAGACGTGGGATTGGACGGTCCGAATGTCAGGCGCAAAAAAAGAAGGGCAATTAAGACATTCTCGGAGTGGATTGAGCATGAGCCCAAGGAGAAATGGGCTTTACTATTTGATGAAGGAGACGCTAGGTACGGTATAAAGACTACAAACCAAGCTGAGGTGTACAATTGGGTGCTGCGTGGTGTCAGATCGCTGCCAATTGTTGGGATCGTTGAGTTCTTCTTGTATCGCACTTGCGAGTACTTTAGAGACCGGTACGCTATGGCACAGAAGGATATGGCTGATAATCGGAAAGTTTACGGATACAAGATTACCGAGTACATGGAGGCGGCTTTTAAAAAGGCACATTTACACCGGGTCACTCCAGTTGGCAGTATGGAACGTCGATATGAGGTGATGTGTAGAGACAAAGCCCGCATGGGGGGCCGGCGTGAGAAGCATGTGCAGGAGTGTGTTCTCCGTACCGATGCTTGTATTTGCTCATGTCATAAGGCAATGCTAGTACACCTGCCGTGTACACATGTCATTGCTGCATGTTTTGAAGCTGGGGGACTACAGCCTCGTATGTATGTCTCAAATTACTTCATGAAGGAAACTATTTGAATGACTTGTAGGCACGAGATTTATGGGTTCCGTATCCTTGGAGACTTTGTAACTGATCCTAGACGCAATGCAAGTTACATTCCAGACCCAGATCCAGAAATGTTTCAAGGGGTGGGGCGGTGCAAGAAGAAACACATTCGGAATAATATGGATCGATCGGATACTGGTCGAGACGTGCGCCTCTGCTCGAAGTGCCATGAGACGGGTCATACGTACAAAGATGGCACAACATTGACTTATGGTGGCGGCACAGATGGAGCGGGCCCATCACAAGCCGCTCTAAATCCGGCAACGCAGCCAATGGGTCGTCGTGGTCGTCGTGTGAACAACGATGGCCTTGTGTGATGGATGACAATTGTCTTATATATCATTCGCTATCGAATCATGTCCTATGTTAAATTATGTAATGTTAAGAACTACTACGTGATGAACTGATTTCGTCTTGGCGTACGAATATTTGTTGTAATGTGTGGCGCAATTTTATGTTCAACTTTATTGATGTAATTGAAAATTGAAGTTATATGTTATGTAATTTGTTGTGCATCATTTATTAGGTTATTACGTTCCGCACATTTAGTATTTCATTTAGTATTTGTTGTATTATTTAATGTTATTATGTTTAATATTATTACTTATGCTCTGAAATTTTATCTAATAAATCCTATTATGAAGGTATGGTGCACGAGGAAGGAGCCACCCCTGAGTTGCTGGATGCTCTCGTCGACAAGCGCCACCGATCGTACATATCTGCGGTCCGTGGGATAAGCTTGGGGACGTTTCGGGCACGTGTGCCCATGTCGACGATGCCAATACACCGTCGCTGGGTTCCTAAGTACGGGTTACATTTATCACATATTTTCATTGTTTCGATAACCGTTTGTTCTAACTTGATGTTTCATTTTTGCGCTGCAGGCTACGCGCTTCAAGTCTTCTCCCGATTGCGCGACTTGTGGAGGGAGATATGGTAGACCTTGCACGTCGACCTAGGGATGGGGTTCCACGCTTTCAGTTCGATATGTCCCTCCTCGCGGCACTTCTCGACCATTGGCGTCCGGAGACGCACACGTTTCACCTCCCAGTCGGTGAGATGACCCCTACTCTTCAGGACGTAGCGATGCTTCTGGGGTTGCCATGTCCTGGACGAGCTGTAGGTGCAGAGGATGTGACACTCTCGTGGTGCGACGACCTTTTGGCTCGGTTCGCCGCGGTTCAGCGCAACGACCGAGCGTTGCCGTACCGGCCCTTCTCTTCGAACCACGGACCGACAAAGAGGTGGCTCCTATAGTTCAGTGCGAGTACCTAAATATTGAATCCTTCTATACTTATGTTCGTACGTATTTGCATTGACGACTTGTACCATTTTACAGGCGGACTACATGAGGGCCGACGCAGACGACGCTACGGTTGCCAGGCACTTGGAGGCCTACTTACTGTGGTTGTTCGGCTGGGTCATGTTCTGCAGCTCCCAGGGTGACTCGTGCCCCAAACAGCTCATTCTTTTGGCGAGGTCGATAGCTGATGCTCCACTTCACGAGGTCCCATAGTTCAGCAGGGCTTCTGCCGTTTTGGCTGCGACTTACAGGGGCCTTTGCACGGGCGTGACGAAGGTCTCAACAGAGGAGCACATCTTTGTTGGGTGTCATCTACTGTTACAGCTCTGGTCGTACGAGCGCTTCCCCGTCGGTAGGCCAGAGATGGACTTCGAGCCGTACGCCCAGCTATCCCCAGACCACGATGACATTGACAGACCGACGATGGGTTCGTTGTGGTGCCTCAGGAGGGTACGTTATATCATTTGTTTTACTTATTGTCACATGCTTTCAGAACTCTACGATTTAGCGGTTAAATTTTTTTTGTTATGCAGCCTTCTTGGGTCGGCGTGCAGACGAGGAAGTCGTACCCTGACTTCGTGGGACAGTTCGACGCTCTTGTGGACGCGAATGTGAGGTGGACTCCGTACACTGTAGCCGACATTTACGCCCGGGCACCGAGCGGTCTTTCTTCCTTATGCCTGCGAGACCATGAGTACTGGATGACGAGGAAGTCGATCCTTTACGACATCCACGTCGAGGAGTACCACGTCAACCGGGTCATGAGGCAATTCGGTGTCTACCAGCAGACCCTGGTCCCGATTGTGCACTCAGTGGAGCCCCACGTCCACAGATATGGAATATATAGTTCTATTATCAATTCATCTTATTTTTACAAGGTACCATGTAACGTTGATTCGCACAATCTTTGCATTGTAGGTGGACACATCAGGGGCACCCACCAGGCTCGCTGTGGGCCGACAAGGTCCGTCCTTACGTCGACTCCTGGGCCGCGGCCCTCGACGACGTCGTTTTCGAGGATCTGCCGCACAACGACGAGGCGTTCGCGGACTACCTACGGTGGTACCTGCCGAGGACGCGCACACGTGTCGTGCACGTTCCACCAGAGGCTCCGATCGAGGCCGCAGCGGTGACCGAGACGTACCCCTAGTTCGAGACCAGAACTTCGCCATAGCGGTACGTTTCTCTAATTAATTTTACATTCTACAAAACTGATTGCATATGATGTTACTACTTTCTCGGTGCAGTACGATATCATACGAGCGATTGAGTCCGAGGCTTCGTCGAGCATGGGCCACTACCATGACATGACGTTCGCGCAGCACCAGAGCACGTTGCAGAAGATCGTCGACATGTGCGGGGCCGGTGCCTAGGGCCGGTCCATCGTCACGATGTTCTGCTCCCGCGGCACAATCAGGTGCACCGCCACGGCCACCCGTCACGATGGCGACACTGTCGGCTTCTGCAGCTCCGCCCACGTACATGCCTCGGCCAGCACATTTGTACTCGGTAGGTAAATCATACTCTAACCTCGTGTCCTTACAATACTGCAGCATGTAAAACTTTATTCATCAACTTGTACTCCTTATTCGTGCAGTGCCCGGCTCGTCGTCGTTTCCGCCGATAGATCTGTACGGCGCCGGATCTTCCTCCCGTCGTCGTACAATACACGATTTAGGTACGTATAAGATGAGTTGTTAATTTGCGATAACAAGTACATACTTAATTGAACAATGATGGATGGAGGCTTGTGAATCAGAGTACCGGCAGGTGGGAGGGATAGACGATGATGAGGAGGTTCAGGACATGGACGACCTCACGCAGACGGAGTGGGTGAACACGTTCTTCTCTGCTGCACCGACGCATGAGGTCGTCGGCCCTTCAGAGCTGGGGGCGCCCCACCCGCGACGTAGGACTACACTCAGAGGGAGCAGACGCCTGTTCCTGAGTAGGGTCGTCAGTCCACTCGCGAGACCATCCCGTCGGAGCCACTGACGTACTCGCAGCACCACACTAGGGCGGCCCAGGCTACAGAGCGACGTGGCAGGAGGAGAGGGGGCATGCACGGACGCATCTAGTGTACAGGTTGTAGCTTGTGATTTACTTTATTCTATTAGACTATGTTATGTACATCGGTGCAGACTATGATATGCGTGCTATGTAGATGTCATGTGACCTGTTTGTATTACGAAAATCCTATAATCGGTGCGTTGGGCGATGGGATGTGTCGGTGATGTGCCATTATCACGACTAGGCAAGTGCAATGCTTTCGGCGATGCGGGCAATCGGTGACGTGCCATTAGCACGAGTAGGCCAGTGCAGTGTTTTGTGCGATGGGACGTGTCGGTGCACTGGCACTAGGACTACTATGATGCGTGCACTAGCACTATGACGGGTACCCATTAAGCCGAGGCTGCGGTGTCATGACCGCCTATATATATCCCTAGTGGCGGATGCTTTGATATTCGCTTCCGTAGGACCGCCTCGTTTGAGTAGTAATGTCTGGGGGGTCATCAAGTAGAAAGGGTTTTGGTGCTGGGAGAGGAAAGGGGGTACGAAAGGGACCGCCGATTGTGTGGGAGGGTTCTGTTGGTCCCGAAATTTATCCAGAACTAGTGTATGAGTTTTCAGTACAGAGCAAAAGTGACTTCAGTACCACAAAACCTCTGAGAGGATACGATAACCGCAAAGAGGATTGGCCAAAATGTATGCATGGTGAGGACTGTGTAGTGCAGATGATGACCGAGGGAGAGGATGGAGGCCGTCGTTTCTTCAAATGTCCGCGAGCATGGGTACGTCTAAATAATCTTCATTTGTTACATGTATCGCACTTCGTTCCTATTCTTTACCCCAGGTACATGTTTCAGTCGACTGCAGATTCGGACGGGTGCGGGTTCGTTAGGTGGGTCGATCCAGCTCCTATTCATCCACATCAGGAATATATTGAGTACCTATAGAATCGTATCTTCAATCTAGAAATGAATATCGGTGACAACGGCACAGAAGATGATGACAACAACAATGTTGCCGTTGCACATGCGACAATCTGCAGCGATCCATACTGCAACTATCCTTGTCACAAGAAGGAGGGGGATTCGTCACCGCCACCGCCACCGCCAGAAAAAATGGGAGGTTACTATGGCGAAGGTGCCACACAATATACTAGGTGGCCGCACTATTTGATGTAACTTCTATTATATTCATAGAGGTGCTGTGGTGTGTTTATGCCGCTTGAAGTATCGTAGAGGTTGACATGCGGCACAGCACAGAGCTCATGATAGATTTATGTACGTGTCTCTATTGTTTTTATATGAGTAATGTTGTTTGAATGCCGGGGAATCTTTTAGTGTACGACTTATTCATTCAATGTTTCAACCCAACCATTTCCGACTGATGGGACACGTCCAGGCCAAAGGTCACAGTTTTCAACTGTGCAGTGCATTGATCACGAATAGACCGGTGCAGTGATATGTATAGGACAGTGCACTGCCAGTACACCTATTAAGTCCGTGAGAGGCTACGACACATGGGATAGGACATTGCGGCCCCATTAGGACGAGTAGCACGCTGCAGGTATAGTGTGCACTGCAGTGTGGAACTCGCATGGCAACCAGTGTCATGATAACTCGCTGCATTATTTTTTGGACGTCCATGGACATAGCCCATGGACCTTGCAAGGAGCTCCATAAATAAGCCCACTAGGCAGACCATGAAACCATAGAACTGCACACCAGAAGCACCACACAGCTCAACAAAATGTCGTCCTCAAGATCCACCTATATTCCATGGAGTAAGCTGACAACAACTGTACCTCATGGAGTCCAAGTGCCTATGCGCTTTTGCGGTTCGTTGTGCAAGCTCATGAAGTCCACAGTTTTGGGGGACGACTTCGGGATGAGGTTCTTCATGTGCGACAACTATGAGTATGATCCACCCAAGCGTCACGGCAAGGAACGAGCTAAGGTACTAAAATATACTACCAGAGCTTCGCAATTCTCGACCAGTTACTGAGTACTAACATGATTTGGGGAAAGACTCCACCGTCTCTATGTGATTTCGTGCAGTGATTAGACACCGAGAAATCTCAGGAGGCAAAGGATAACATTGAGCGCGAAGCAAGGTGGGCTGCAGAAAGGTGATAACAAATGCTGCTTGAGGAATAGATGGAGGAGAAGCGCAAGAAAGACCAGGAAGATATCCGGAAGAGGATTGCAGAAGTGGAACGTCAGGAGGCGGAGGAAGGTGAAGCTGACAGGGAGAAGAAGCGAGAGAGAGTCCGCCGTGCAAAGAAAGCAGGGCCCGAAGCTATTAGGAAGGGAAAATATCCCCGGTGCACTCAGTAAAGCACGACCATGTAATCCTGGCAATTTAAATTCCCTAAGGCACGTTAGGTTTAGATGAAAACATGGTTACCGTGTTGCACGTGCCACTGCAGTTTGTTCTTTAAGTTCCATGTTCAGAGCAAAGGTCTCATGCGTTATTTGCCGTAGTAGTACAGACGCAATGACCCGTTGCTTTGTAATCGTTATCTTAATGAAATTCAGGAATTTATGGCTCGTGCCTAATTTGTTGTACTAATTGCAGTACATTCATAGTTCAAATTACGCCTACACGGTTTATAATACAAAAGAAATATGGTATGTTAAGACAGTGGAGGCTCACGTGGTACCTGCACCTATTCCTTTCCGTAACTGTGACTATGGTAAGCCATTGGAGGTTCACGTGGTTCGGTCGGCCTCATTGAATCGTGCATTGGATTCGACTATGAAGTGAAGTGACATAACGTGACGTTGAAAGGACGCTAATTACTGGCCCTGTCTGTCCTGCGCTGTTTCAAATGACACGAAAATAGTCTTATCATCTCGTGACCATTTAGTGGAGGCAGTCCTGCATTCTAAGACTATGGTCATGCTTTGTCTGGCGTGCGAGTGCAGCAGTGAGTGATCATGTCTGTGCTTAAAGTGCGAGGGCAGCAGTGTGGAGCACACTGATATTTTTTACCCTGTCGTGCATGGTCCAAAGAATCTAAATGATAGACTCTGGCGTGCTTGAACAGAATGATGTGGACGTGAAACTGTTGACGTGAAACGTCACTCACCATCCTAAATTATTGAATCCGCCGTGCTTCAACATAATAATGTTCAGGAGGACGTGACTCCGTCGCTGTTTCAAAGGACGATGCAGGCACTCCGGTGTCTATAAAAGCTGATGATGTGGTCGTCGAGAGTTAAGCAATTTAACTTGCACATATTTTCGGTTAGCCCGAACAAACCGTTATGGGCTCATCATCTAGGGCAGCTTTGCGTCGGGAAATGAAGGTGTTGTTAGGAGGCACTCCTAACGATCCAAATAGATGTATTACAGATTGCAAGGTGTGGCCAAAAGGTGTAGAGCCACCCTATTGCTATTGCCAGATGCGTTGTGTTCCCAACATATCTCGTGAGTACGAGACTTTTGGCCAGAGGTATTGGTCTTGTAAGAATATCGAGGAAGTCCAAAAAGCACAGGTATAGATATTTTTTTTCTTGAACATGTTTGTCAAGTGTTTGTTTCTATTTTTTCTAATTAATTTGTTTCATTTCCTGTTTATGAAAGAGCGATGTTGATAACACGCATACTCATTATTGTCATTTCCATAAGTGGATTGACATGTGGATCACTCATCGTGATCAGCAATATATGGCGTGGTTGAAGAAGGTGGATGATGATGTACGCAAGTGCGAGCGCGAGAAAGCAGAACGAGCGGGACGTGGAAACGATGCTGGCCGTGAATGAGGGATGTTGTACTGGTCCGTTTAATTCGGATCAAGCCTGCTATCCGAATAAGTTATGTTCCTTCTCGACCAATATGTTGCGTGTTTGTTTCGGAAGTCTCTTCTGACTTCCTTTGTATTGATTTTTATTGCGTCCTTTATATGTGTACTCCTTATGTTCTGGAGGTTGTTTTTCGTTTGTAATAAAACATATATCATCGGGCAATGAGAAATTATCATACTAGTACTCTGAAAAATACAATAAATTCGGTCAACTACCTGCACAATCGATCACCAGAACCAATACAGTTGCTAGACAATTTTTAGTTACACCGACGGACCGTCCGTCCCATAAGATTCGACAATCCGCCTGTTAAGATGTTCGGACATCGAAATCGAAAATTGAAGCTCATTAAAATATCTCATGAAAATATATTTTCACATTCTTCTAGAGTTAAATCTAATTTTTAGTAGTTTTCAAAAAGTATTTTCATAAGCTCTGCTATCTCTACTATCTTTTTGAAATATCTCTAAGCGTAAACAAAATAATTAAAGCACAGGGAGCCTAAAAAATAATTAGAGCTGGCAAAAAATATGTTTGGAAACTTTTATAAGTTCGATTTAGCTTTAAAAAATGGCGGGACGACCTTTCGCCATTTGAAACGGCGATAAGTACTGTACACTACAGTGCAGCTACAGCGTGCCTACAGCACGGCTATAGCCGACTGTAGCTCGGCGGTAGCGCCTTTTGCCAGTTTATCCGGCGGAAGGTAGCTACCGCCGGATGAACCGGCGGTAAGTTTGTTGGCCCACCTTACCGCCAGATCATCCGGCGGTAACAACGTTCCACCGGATAAACTGGCGGTAGGATGATATTTTGTAAAAAAAAATCGGCATATATTTTAGACAAATCGGAAAAAAAATATAAAAATTAAAAAATTCCTCAAACTAGTAGTGTGAAAGAACTCAATAAACAGATGTGGTAATGGGCCTTGCGATTCGGCCCAGATATGGATCAGAACATTCACCATTTCACTGGACTCGGATGTGGTGTACTGTGTGTGTGCCATCCTATATGGGCATGGCTGTATTTCTGTCCGACCTTCTCCCCCCGCTATCGAACCTCGGCTCGAACGACGGCTCACATCCAGCGGCGCTGCTCTCCCCGTCTCCGTACGGTCTCCTTTTCCCTACCCCGACGATCGCCGTCTCAGCCGCCTCCCACCTGTAGCGGAGGGAAGGTACGAAATCTCACCGCCGACCAACTCCTCCTTGGGCCACATTTGCTTACGCATCTCTCACTGGAGGCCCTTCCACCGTCGACGGCGAGGCTAGGGTTTGGGTTTAGAACGGTGCGGGCTTTCCTCCTCGACTCTCCGGTGATCTCTTAGTCTCCACGACGGAGGCAAGGGAGGGCGCCCGCTAAAATTTTGGTGTAGTTTAGGTTTAGTTGTGCTGGATTGTGGTCACACTCCTCATACCCTAGCCCAATTTGTACTGGGAGTTGGGGTTTGATATGTGCGCTGAATTTTGCAAACACTCCAAATTAAACAGCTGGATCAAATTGCTTTTGCAAATTGCAATTGGCACCACCAATTTTTGGTAGCGACTGGTGGGTCCCTAATGCAAACAACCCTTGATATTGGGAGTGAAAGGTTGCGTGCTTGCCTCTTCCAATATTCCCCACAGTTATAAAACATGTCCAGCTTAGAACTGATAATTGTTGTGTGCTTTTGTTTCTGCAGTGTATCGTTAACATACGGTGGTGATGGGCCCCGTGCCACCAGTGGGGAGCTCCAGCAGGTTCCCTGTGGCTGCAGGAGACCGGCTAAGCTCGCTTCCGGATGACCTTCACACCATCATGTCATTCATCCCGGTGCGACAGGCCGTGCAGACATGTGTGCTGTCACGGAGGTGGGAGCACCTCTGGTGCTCCATGCCATGTCTCAACATCAATCAACTGGAGTTCGACTTAGCAACCTCAAGGGCCAGTGGAGGTAGTCGGTTTGAGGAATTTGTCAACAACCTGTTGATGTTTCACAGTGCCTCATCGTTGGATATGTTCCGGCTTCATGTTACACACAGTTATGAGTCTAAAGTTGTAGAGTGATGGATCCGCCGTGGAATGAAATGCTGCCCTGCAATGATGGAGATATATGCCCCTTCTAGAAGGTATGGGTTACCTCATTTGGGTTCCAGTTCTTATCACCTCAGAAGGCTGCATCTTGTTAAGATTGTTCTGGATAAGAGTTTCCCGTGGCAGCTTTCTTCTGGCTGCCCTGTCCTGGAAGATTTGAAGCTTGATGGATGTCTTCTTGGTTGTCCAGAAATCACATCTTGCACTCTGAGGAACTTGATAGTCGCGGACTGTATGAATTACGGTGGTAATGTGCTGACCATCACAGCTCCAGCTCTTGTTTCTTTTTACCTGGTAATTACTGTTGGATGGAACTGGGATGTTGTTTTGGTGAACGAGATGCCAGCCCTTGTAAAAGCAACGGTTTGTTTGAAACAAGACAGGCAGTCTACGAGCAGCTCACCAAAAGAGCCATGCAAGCTTCTCCGCAATCTGATTAACGTGAAAGATTTAGAGCTATCAGGTTTAAAAACATTGGTACGTTTCTTCTGTTACACCTATGGTGTCATTTTAATTACTGATCGTTCTCTTGTATAACTCATTCATGAAGGGGACAAATGTTCCCTATATGTGGCAAAAAATCATCATGTACATATGGTACAAATAGACCAAATTAAATTGATACACTGCTATGCATCAAGAAGATAAACTCATCCCCTAAAATGAGAGGATAAACTCTACTGTTATTTTGTTCCTGTATTGCAGTCGATACTTCATGGGGAATCAGGAGATACTTTCCCAACATTTTCTAATCTCAGAACCTTGTTGTTCGATGTTTGTGATCTGAGTGATGACTTCCAGATGCTGGGATGCTTTCTGAACAACTCCCCAAGTTTAGAGAAGCTTACTCTGCAATACTGCAAGGTACTTTCATTTCTCTTGATCTACCATGTTTGATATCCTTGCTTCACTATCTTTCTGACAACTTGCACAAACACTGTTTACTGTCAAAAGCTCCCGGAAGGTTCCAAGAAAAGGAAAAGAATGGAAAATCCAAAGAGGATGTCTATAAAATGTCATGACGCACTAACTTTCCAGTGCCCAAGCTTGAAGTTGACAGAAATCAAGTATAAAGAAGACGATGTCCACCAGCTGTTTGGCCTTTTGTCTGGCATTTGGAGGAATCTACGGAAGACTACCATCATACTTACCAAAGCCTGAAGTATCAAATCCCAGTACCTTTTGCAATGCTTCTGACATCTAGTTCCTTTGAAATGTGGCATGACTTATGCCATGGTCCACTATCATATCAAGCACGTTGTTTGGGTTTTGGGGTTTCTCTAGATGTCGGATGGCACAGTGCTTACCTTCTAAGTACCTTTATTTTTTATCGATGAAACAGTTATGGGCCTATGACCTGATTTGTAGTGGCGACTGATGACTAATGGGCTGATGACCATTAGCAGATCTTATGAACAGATCTGAGTTACTTTGTTCGCCACATATATTAAGGATGAGCCTCTAAAGTGAGTAATATGTCATTGAAGATTGTTTGCAAATCATGTGACACAATTATTTTGCTAATTAAGCAACTACAGTATCTAATTTCCCTTTTTGAAAATTTTAAAATAAAAAAAAGAAAATGGCGCATAATTTTCGTTGAAAAGGAAAACCTTTTTTTAAAAAAGAGATATTGTTTTTGAAAGAAAAAGAGAGAGAGAGATATGGTAGCATTACGGACGGATTGACGGGCTACCAAACAGCAGTGCCACAGTAGCATTTGCAGCCCAGCCCGCCGAGCGCATGCACGTCAGTACGTTACGCACGCGCGTGCTGACTGCTGGCGAGGTGGTCAACAATCAGAGGGTTAGTTGGATTGGATCTTCACGCAGCGATCGTCGTCGTCATCCCATTCCGATTTCCAACCTCCTCCCGAGTTTATAAGATCTCCCAACCTCCAACACTTCATGGGGAATCAGGAGATACTTTCCCAACATTTTCTAATCTCAGAACCTTGTTGTTTGATGAATGTGATCTGAGTGATGACTTCCAGATGCTGGGATGCTTTCTGAACAACTCCCCAAGTTTATAGAAGCTTACTCTGCAATACTGCGAGGTACTTTCATTTCTCTTGATCTACCATGTTTGATATCCTTGCTTCACTATCTTTCTGACAACTTGCACAAACACTGTTTACTGTCACAAGCTCCCGGAAGGTTCCAAGAAAAGTCCAAAGAGGATGTCTATAAAATGTCATGATGCACTAACTTTCCAGTGCCCAAACTTGAAGTTGACCGAAATCAAGTATAAAGAAGACGATGTTCACCAGCTGTTTGGCCTTTTGTCTGGCATTTGGAGGAATCTACGGAAGACTACCATCATTCTTACCAAAGCCTCAAGGATCAAATCTCAGTACCCTTTTGCAATGCTTCTGACATCTAGTTCCTTTGAAATATGGCATGACTTATGCCATCTTCCACTATCATATCAAGCACGTTGTTTGGGTTTTGGGGTTTCTCTTGATGTCGGATGGCAACAGTGCTTACCTTCTAAGTGTTGGAAATATGCCCTAGAGGCAATCATAGAGATGATCATATTTCCTTGTATTCATGATTAATGAAGTGTTTCTTGAATATCCATGAAAGACAACTTGTATTGATTGACAATTATGTGAATTGTCTGTGAGACTCTTTACTTGTATGGTTATTCTAAAGCTGTTCCTAGTCGGAGTTCATGTGAGGACACACATGGATATTAGACTAGCACATGTACTAGTTGATGACTATATTTCACGAGTCATGGACATGTAGATGTCAAACTAATAATGTGGGCTCATGTGAGACATGAGTCTGAACTGACCCAACACGAGATGATGACTTCTCATTACACAATATGTACGCTGTGTCCTAAGACCTGAGATCGTCGTATGTACTCAAGATGTGAACCGACTTACTTAGGAGCCATCAAACGCTGCACCGTAATAGGGTAGTCATAAAGGTGGCTTTCGGGTCTGTCAAGAAGTATGCTGTGAGACATAGTCGGTCAAAATGGGATTTGCCCCTCTCTACAAGAGAGAGATATCTCTGGGCCCCTCGAGTGATTCGGATCAAGAAATGCATGGCCATGCTGGAGTTAAGAGTTAACTCAGGATTCCGAATCACAGGATCGAGAAAGTGCGGTTGGCTTGGAGCTAGATCAAATATCGTGAGGCAAAAGGAACAACATGTATATGATATTGTGGCGGCTCGTCTGATATGATCTTTGTGTGCGTATAGGAGTTGACATGTCTTGCTAGAGGCCACTGTCTACTATTGGGCCGAGTAAGAGTACTCGGGCCATGTCTATTCGCATGTGAGCCCATAGGGTCACACACTTAAAGAAAATAAGCCTGATAAGGATGAGATCCGAATTAGACTGGGCTTAGGTGCACTAATGGGCCTTTTCGGCCCAAAAGGGGGCACCCAAGGTGGGGCCCAAGGTAGCCCACCTAAGGGGCTATCCATCAACAGCAAAAGAAAAAAAGAGGCTAGCCTCTGGTTTGGAAACATTTTTTCTAGCTCATGTACCTTAATGTGAGCAAACATCAGGTTTGAAAATGCTTTCCCACACTTGCTTGAAACAACAGAGTCCACCATATCAAGGAGTTTCTTAAGCTGTGCATCACATTTCTGCTGGTTATTGGTCACATTGTCAAATAGTATGGCCCTATTTTTGCATTGCTTGAGCACATCCTGTGTACAAAAAACAGCACATGAATGTAAACTACATTCAAGGAATTAAGTAACATATGCATATATACCGCAGTTCAATTGTCATAGGAGATGATCTCTTTGGGTCGAATGCATTTTCTTGAAGAAATCTTGCATAGAATAAATTGGACATACATAAATGAAATATACCTGGAGATACTTTGGACAATTATCATCAGTAAGCATTTTCATCCAATTGTCCACCCCTATTCTGTCTCCATTTGTGAACACTAATATCAAGTGGTCAATGATTGTGTCACCTCCTGTGCCAGAAGCGACACCCGAAGGGTGAGCTTCTGGCGGTTAGCTTAACGTCAGTAGGCATTCTGGGAGCCGAGGAGCCGAGTGACGTGCCAGCGCTACTACTTGATTGAGTGCCATGGCCAAACGGTACTGCGAACTTGGAACGAGCATGAAGAGATTAACGAGACTTCTTTCTCTTTTCAGTTTTTTGGCGGAGAAAGCTCGAAGAGCTTCCCTTCATTCGTCAATTTCGTTCGCGACGCTCCGCGCCTTCTCTCGCAGATGGACCCTAAGGAACAAATCCTATCGGTAAGTTTTGAAATCTACATATTTTCCAAGAAAAAGAAAGCGGCGGAGCTGCTATAGACGCTTTGAGCTTTCAAGAAATGCTGGAAAAGAGCCAGTAACGCTACCTTTACTGTCTTTACATCTTGAGTCTTTTGATTGTTCTTAACGAACTCTGATCCGTTGTTGGCTCTGAAAGTGCATTTGCTAGTTCGAAAGAAGCTGAATCCGCGCTGAGCGATGAACCTCGCCAAATGCTCTTTTGGTCCATCTTTTACGAAGCGATTGCAGCGAAAAAAACAAAGCACTTCGCGCGACTCTAATAAAAACTAAGGGTCAGCTCTCTGCTCTATTTGAGCTTCGTAGACAGGTTTCCCAGCCGTTGCAAAGACTTTGCGAGAACGGTCAGGGGCGCGATTCGCCAAGCTAGGGCAAACAAAGCCGTCCCACTTTTACTTTTTCGTTATTTCGTAATCCCCAGGGTATGATACCCTTTAGCTTCACAGTGACAAGTCATTTTCTCACCCACAATCAATGTTTAGGAATTTTCCCGGCTCCCACTTTTGATACCCTTTAGCTTCACAGTGACAAGTCATTTTCTCACCCACAATCAATGTTTAGGAATTTTCCCGGCTCCCACTTTTCCACTTCTTCAAGGTCTCAGCTGGGCAAGGTAGCTGGGGCATCTCACTCTCCGCCGTTGTTCGGATCTTGACCGAGTCCAAGCTTCTCGCAGCTTTCAAGGTCTCGTCGCTTCGGTGAATCACTCATAGAGGATGGGAAAGGACCCAATCGCCTGCCTCTCTGCTCTGCGGGTGATACAAAGGGAAAACGAGTGGCAAAGGAGGAAGTCGGATGATTTGGATTCGGATAGGCTGTCGCCTGTTTTGAGAAGAGGGCATTGCTAGGATGGTTTGATCGAGGGTCACGACTAGACTAGACCCACACATCCTAGCAACGAGGAAGGCAAGGGAAAATGGACGGAGATTGGTCAGTCAAAAAACATTTTAATTGCCTTGATTGTTTTCTCATCTTCACGAGAAAACCGAGATGTAGCTGAAACTACCATAAGAATTGCATGCATCCCATCTCTAGCCATGTCCATGCACTTTATGATATCTTCACGAGAGTCTTCAATTTTCCTCTCCATGTTAAATAATCCTACGATTCGGTAAAGAAATATATAGGTTTTGGATAAGTAATAGCAGATGTGATGTAGTACAATAAGTATAATATTAGTGGAAGCCAGCTGCTTTCATCACCAAATACAAACTTACACGACCTTGGCACACATGACCAAACAACCTTACACGACCAAACCCAACCTTACCAAACTTGACAGAATTACTGTAAGTAATCGTAGCATATTTGATAATTTGAATTACATCGGCTTCCAAACTTTTTCTGAAAAGAACATTGTTTTCCCAAGATAACCAAGAGAATGAAATTTATGCTTGATGTTAAGCTGAATCATATCCTAGCCTTGTACAGAAGGCGGTGCACCATGGTCTATCCAAGTACAAATAATAAATAATTTCTATATTTATTATTAACAAGTAGATTGACAGCTAGCACAACGATTTCTTCTAGAATAATGGGAAGATACTATTTCCAGCTGCTGTTACTGGAAAGTCGCTGCTAGTAGTTTAAGGGTTGCATAAAAGTTATTCTGATTAGTACAATATTGATTTGATTTAAAAAGGCATCATGCTTAGTTATTTGAGATAAATTGATCATCAAAATAAATTGGAAAGGAAACCTCTGATGTTACTTTTGTAACCATTCAATTGATCTTTGTGAGGATGTAATAGGCAATTAAAACGTACTACACATTGGATGACACAAAAAGGTCGGAGCCTTATTTCCTTTGTCTTAAAGGAATAAATATTTGAGTGGCGAACATAAATTAAGGTCAGCAACCAGATTTTTCCTACTGCACTCCGCACATAATTAGCTACAAGATCTGTATCAATAAAGAAAATGTTGTATCAATAATTAGATACAAGATCTGTATCAATAAAGAAGATCTGTAGCAATTTCAGATCATTACATATGGCCATGTTGAAAACGTGAAACCTAATGACCAAATTGAAGTGCATTGCCCATAACAACATAACAGAGGGCGAAAGCAGGGTGACTGCCAGCAACCTTAATTAACTTGTTAATTACTAGCTATGATCAAATAGCCGCAACATCCCCGTGTATTGAAGAGGACTGCAAAATAATGCAATAGAAGTAAAACAATACACGGAGATCATATTACAAGAACGCTATTGGTGCTAATGAAAAAGAGGATGAATAGGCAATTAAAACGTACAACACGTTGGATGACACAAAAAAAGGTCGGAACCTTATTTCCTTTGTCTTAAAGGAAAAAATATTTGAGTGGCGAACATAAATTAAGGTCAGCAACCAGATTTTCCTACTGCACTCCGCACATAATGACCAAATTGAAGAGAATTGCCCATAACAACATAACAGAGGGCAAAAGCAGGGTGACTGCCAGCAACCTTAATTAACTTGTTACTTACTAGCATGGTCAAATAGCCGTAACATCCCCGTTTATTAAAGAACACTGTAAAATAATGCAATAGAAGTAAAACAATACATGGAGATCAGACTACAAGAACGCTATTGGTGATAAAGAAAAGGACAGCAATGAAGATATAACAACAGAAGACGAGAAAATACTCTTGAAGTGAATCGTGTAGAGCAGTAACAAAAAAAAACATGAAACTTACCGGGCGTGTCGATGACATTTACGGTGCGGGTCGCACATCCATCACGGATCATCGTGCTTTCCATCTGGCAAGTCTCCGTGACGCTGCCGTAGGAGTACTCCGAGGCAAACGCCTTCCGCCCGAGTATGCTGTTCGCGGTAGCGCTCTTACCGGAGCCCACCTTCCCAACCAGGACGAGAGTAACATCCGCGGGGCACGCGGGGCGCGGCACCCAGCAGTCGCCAGCGTCGCAGCTGTCTCCGCCGCCGCCCATCGTTGCCGTACGTCGACCGGACCGGCGAGCCCGTGCCTCAGCCGGCAACTGCCGCCTGCCGATAGTTGAGCATCGAGAACATACACCAGATTACGCCGATCGTCAGTTCGTCGCGGCCGAAGAGAAAGAAAGGTCTGAATGGCTGATCTTGTGGGAAGTTCAGCTTGCTTGGCAGAATAGGAATAGCAGCAGCGAAGATCAAGCAGATCTCCAGATGGAAATAACACTAGCAGAGCCGGTCAGCCGGAACAGGAGAAAAACAAGAACTACTGGATCGGAGGTTAGTGGTGGTGGCGCCTCGTGCGGCTGAACCGATTTGCGTTGCTTACCTTTGCGGAGGAACGTAGCGAAGCTGCATGCAAGAACAGGAGGCAGCGCGCTCTGACGGTGATGGGTGGAGATGGGAGTTGTAGCACACTAGCACTAGCAGGCAATAGTATCAGCCCAGCACCACTGCAAGTACTGCAACAGCAAGAATTCCAAGAGCCAGCCGAGGGAGGAAGAAGCCAAGAAGGTCAGTGCGGGTTAAATGCAGGCGGGGAGAAGACGAGGAGGCGACCGGCCGAGCCGAACGGGCGGCGGCACCGGCAGAGGGCGGGCCGTGCCGCTTCGTATTCTGCTGATCTGCTATGACCCCGGAAGCCCAGAAAATGTGAGATGGGCTGGGCTGGGCTCGTGGACCTTACAGTCCGGCCCACGCAGAGTCGGGATCGTTCGTGCCTCCATCCATCGGCGCCTATCCCCATAAAAAAAAATTAATCGGCGCCTATCCCTCTATTCTGCGGCCCTCTCAAAAAAAAAACCCCCCCCTCCATTCTGCGGCGGGCGGCGGCGCACCTCCCGTCCACGACCACGAGAGAGGAGGGCTGCGCGCGACACGGTACCGAGGTCCTCCACCGCCTCCCTCCCGTGCCCACCCCACCGATTTCCCTGATCGCGGATCCGTGGCGTCGTTGATCGATCCTGCGCGGCGGCTTCGCGATCCGGCCCTAGCTAGCCATGGCTCCGAAGCGTTCTAGAGGTATTTGCCCGTACAACCCTACCGTACTCCACACAGATCGATGAGTTTTCCCAATGTCGCCAGAATTAGTTGTCTACTAATGGAAGCTGCAGTATCATGATAACGCTCCGAATCAACGCTTAGTACTTAGATAATCTTTCTGGTGCGCGTTGGTACTGAGTATTCTGTGTTCCTGCAGAGATGCTGGCCTCAAAGTCGGCTATGCGATTGCGAAGCTCCGGCAGGTGCCTTCCTGCCATCGCCGAGGACAGGCTGAGCTCGCTGCAGGACTGCATCCTCCACTGCATCATGTCGTTCCTCACGGCGCGGCAAGCCGTGCGGACGTGCGTGCTGTCGCGGAGGTGGAGCAACCTCTGGCGCTCTATGCCCTGCCTCGACATCGATCAGCGGGAGTTCGACGCGGCGGCACCGGGGGCTTCTAGATATAGGTTCGTGGAATTCGTCGATAGGCTGCTGATGCTCCACGACGCATCGTCACTGGACAAGTTCCGGTGTCATGTCAATCACGGATGCGAGTTTAAAGTCGTCGACCCATGGATCCGCCATGGCATCAGGTGCAGCCCTGCGGTGATGGAGGTCTCGTCGTCTTCCAGGCGGAGCCATGTTGATTCCTGGGTATTCCCAGGAATACCCAACTTTTTCTAGCAAAAGTTTAGTGTATATCAAGTAAAACCATGAGTATAAATTATTTTGGGCCAAATACTTCATTTCTTGGGTTCGAATTCAATCGAAAGCATAATCCTAGTCTCCCAGTTTCTTCAAGCCAGCCCACTGCCACTCCAAACCACATCAAGGGGTGCAGCGTGTCTCTCACTCAACCCCCAAGTTTCACGGAGCCCTTCCCTAAAATTGATTTGAGCCAGCGTGAGCGACCATCGACCATCGGTGGAGCGCGGCAACAAGGGCCAGAGCCAGAGCCAGAGCGGCGGGAGCACCCTACATGGCTATGCCATATGGCCAAAGCTTGAATTGTGAGCGTTGGCATCAGCAAGGGGTAGCTGGTGGTGGCATGGCAGCCGGCAGGCCAACAGAGGGGGCCGGCTGCCAAGAGCTTAGGGCTGAGCCCCTTGAGAGCTGCTGCGCAGCGCAACAGTGTTTGCACAAGGGGGCCAGGGCAAATGATGGAGTATCAACATAGTAAAATTTCATTTTTCTAGCTTAATTTTTTTAGTTAGTATTTGCATCGTTACTGCATATTGTAGAGCTCTATAAATTGAAGAAGAAATCAATTGATGAACTTTAAGAGCCCAAAACATGGGTAGCCTCTATAATGATCAATCGAGTATTTTGTTTGGAAGCGGGAATACCCAACTTCAAAATCCTGCCTCCGCCACTGCCTGGCTGGAAGATCTGCAGCTCGAGAGGTGTCTTCTTGATTCGCCGGAAATCACGTCTCACACCCTGAAGAGCTTAATAGTCACTGATTGTACAAGTTACTATGATACTGTGCTGGCGATCACAGCTCCAGCTCTGGCTTCTTTCCACCTGGCAGTTACTACTAGTAGATCTAACTGGAGGGACATTATAGTGAATGAGATGCCTTCCATTGTCAAAGCATCGATTCGTTCAGAATCTCCTGTTGCGTTGTGCAAGCTTCTTTGCAGCCTAGTTCACGTGGGAACGTTAGAACTCTATGGTTCAAAAACATTGGTAAGTTTCTTCCATCCCGCTGTTTGTCAATTTCTCGTCCCATTTTAAATATCATTCATTCTTATACTAAGCAGTGTATGGAGTTTATTTGCTGTGCCTGTACAGGTGTACAGTACATTCATCAATGGAAATTGATGTGTCCTCTCTGTTCTTAGAGTTAGCATGTATAACTGAACTATATTTCAATATTAATCATTCTCACTATATTGATCCATGTACATTCCTAAACTGTAGGTAGACTTGCATAGTAGCTAATCAAAGTAAAGTGCTGTTCCGTACGATCTAAGATTTTATTTTTGATATATGTTTAATAATTTCTATGCTAAGAGTTACTAACATATACTATATAACTGATACAGACCAAACTGATAAATTGTTATGCATTTAGAGGTAAACTGACGCTGTTGTTTTGATTCCTTTGTTTCAGTCAACACTTCACAAGGGAGAGGGACCAGATGCTTTCCCAACATTTTATAATCTCAAAACCTTTCTGTTCGACGGGTGTAATTTGAATGATGACTTCAATGTATTGGAATGCTTTCTGAATAATGCCCCTAGCTTGGAGAAGCTTACTCTACACCACCGCGAGGTAATTCTCGTTTTTCTTGGTCCACCATGTTTCATTTTCTTGATTCAATACCCTTCTTACGATTTGCATGATTATTTTTTGTTGCCAAAAGCTTCCAGGACATTATCGGAAAAGGAAAAGAATGGCACATGAACATCCAGTGCAGAAATCTTCGGCATGTCTGGACAAACTAACTTTGCAGTGTGCAAAATTGAACTGGACTGAAATTAAGAACAAATTATCTGGCATTTGGAGCAACCTACAGAATTGTAACATCACGGTGAACAAAGTTTGAAGATTCTAGTAGCATAGGTTCCCTTCTTGGAATACTTATTTCATCTTCTGTTGGGGCTCAGTCCTAGTATACTCTAGCCTACCCGCTTGCGTCATATTTCTAGATGGTGAAATTGCACGGCGCATTTGACAACTCAACTAGCCTGGAAATTTATTGGCAGAAATAAGTCCATACACTACCGGACACAGGCTGTTTGAAGGCCTAGATACACACGGCAAAAAATTTGCCGTGTGTAACAAACAGTTCTGTCGTGGTGTGCAAATCCACAGCCGAGTGGTATAGTGCACCCGCATAAACCCAGAGGTGAGTACTCGGGGGTTAGCTAGGGTTAGTTCGATCTTGGTGGAAGAACACGATGAACACAGCTGGTTTAGAGTGGTTCGGGCCGCCGGAGCGTAATACCCTACGTCTACTGTGTGTTGTATTGCTTGTGTTCCCTTAGTCCCGAGAGAGTCTGAGAGAGCTTTGGCGTGTCTAGTGCTGAGTCCAGAGTGAGTCTGAGAATCTATAGCGAGCGCCTCCCTTTTATATCTCAAGGGAGGCGCGTACATGGCCGTTGGGTCCCCGACAGGTGGGCCCAATCGATGTAGTATAAAATAACTTACTGTTCATACATTATCGCATTGCAGGCAAAGGAGATCTTATTCCTGGATTTCCTTACTCTACTTCTTGGAATCCTCCGTCCTGCATACCCATGCTCTGTCTTGTCGAAACGGCGCCAGGGTGTAGCTTGCGGCGTTGCCTGCAGCGTAGCTGAACGGGCCATGTAGCTTGCGGCGTAGGCGGTATGATGGAAAAGTGTCGTGCCATCGTATCCATTTAATGCGGCAGACGGGCTCTGCGCCGATGCGGCACATGCAGCTGTACTGTGTACCTCGGTAATATGCGGTCTACAATGAGGCCTGATAAAGGCTGCCCCGCGTGCCGCAGCGGCAGAGCACGCCTCAACCACCCGCATTGAATGCGGTGGGTGTGCGAGTCTTCCAGCGGAAGACCCGCGCCCACGCCCGCGCCTGCGGGACACGTGGCGGTTCCGGACCCCCCCCGGTGGTATGTTGGTTCTACGCGCGTGGGAGGTCTGGATGGACGCGGGAGGTCCCGGACCCCTATGGGGGGTCCGCGCCCTCGGCTGTTGGCTCGGAGCTTCCCCTCCTCTGCGACACGTGGCGTCTCCGGACCCGTCCCACAGCGGGGAGCAGGTCCGGGGCCATTGGCCCGGTGAGGTAAGAGTCTGACCCGTGGGGCCCGGCTGCTCCGCCTCTTATGGCGTAGTTACGGATGACTACACGAGTCCTACCTTGCTGCAGTAGGAGTGGGTATCCCTGCTACAGGGTACCGACAAACTCACGGCATAGATCGACCGGCAAATAGGACCTTTGCCATGTGTCCTTTATCGGATACTCGGCAAACCTTTTGCCGTGTGTCTTTCCCAGCTCACGAAAAAAAGCGGCCATCTCAAGACCGCATACCACGTGGCATATTTGCCGTGTGTTGTAACTGACACTCGGCAAAGATTTTCGAAAAATATATAAAAAAGCAACGACGCGCGCTTGACCTTCACCCTCACGTCACCGCCGCTACAGCTGCCACCACCACCACCACGCCGCCGCCGCCGCCTCCCCTTGACCGCTGCCACGCTTGTCGCCGTGGCTGCTGTGCAGGCCGGCCGCGCGCCCCCTTGCCGCCTCTGCTGTGCACCCTCGCCATGGCCGCTGCGCGGACTGGCGACGCGCCCCCTAGCCGCTCTGCCTCCGCACGGCTGGGCCGCCGACGTGCGTCGCCCCCGCACGCCGCCGCTGGGCACTCGCGCGTCGCCGCTTCGCCCGTGCACGTCGCCCCGGCATGCCGCCGCTCAGCACCCGCGTGTCACCCCTGCGAGCCGCTGCTGCTCCTCTTTCGCTCGCACGCTGCCGCGCTGTGTGCCGCCTCGCTAGTTGGCCGCGGCCACCGCTCCTCGCCCCGCCGCCCCTCCTCACCGGTCAATCTATTCCGGTGAGGGGTGAGCGGAGGGGGCAGGAGAGGAGCCGCGAGAGGGAGAGGGCCGGGGAGGGAGGTGGTCGGGGAGGAGCTCTCTCCGGCCTGGGGCTCGAAGCCGCCGGTTCCGTCGCCGTCGTCGAGAGAGAGAGAGAAGAGGAAGAGGCCGGCGGAATAAGAGGCTGCCTGGGAGAGATGACTTTTTTTTATGAGCAACGCCTGGGAGAGATGACTTGCGAGAGAGAGGAGGGGGGAATCCGGCTCATGAAGTCTGGACCAATGGGAGAGCTGCATTTTAAAGACTTGGATTGATGATGTGGCGTGTTTCTTTAACTGACTTCTAATGCATTTTAATACAAGCAAATGAGTTCAAATGAAAAAGTTGTAAACTACAAAGTTTTAGATCTCGTCGAGCTCTACAACTTTGGTATAAAACTTATTTACATCCGAAGCCATTTAGAAGTTCTAAAATTTATAATTTCAAATTAGATAACTTATAATGAGATTTTGGAGTATTAAACAATCTCAAATATAAAAGTTGAAAATACAAAATTTTATATTTTGTCAAGTTGTACGACTTTAGTATAAATTTTCTTCATATGAGTTCATATAAAAAAGTTTGTGTTCAAAAAATGCATTCACTAACTCTCTCACATACAAGCACACATATACTTCTTGTGAGATGTTTTGATTTTGTAAATGTCGTTATGACAAAATGTACTAAATCTTCTCAACTTTTTATCACAGCCTCCACATGTGATGCCATCATATCATGACAAATCTCATAATTTTCAGACTTTATTTGCATTTTTTAGAATTTAAAAATCATTCGGACACATGTTAGTTGTCAAATTTCTTGAACAAGATATTCGAAATTTCTTTTAATTTCATGAGTAAGACCTCAAACTGGGTTAAATAACATGAATATAATTTTTCTACTCATTGTATTCCATTATTTGAATCAATTGCATTTCAAATTTGACTTAATTTAAAAATTGTATGAAATGTACTTAATAAATTAAATATAGCAAACAAATATAAAAATGTACCAAATTTTAATATGGAGTAACACATGTTGTATGTGGAGAGTAGAAATTTTTTTGAGGTTGAAAGTGGAAAAAAGTTTAATTCTTTGCCGAGTGTAAAAAAAACACTCGGCGAATCATAATCTTTGCCGAGTGCCAAAAATAATACACTCGGCAAAGAAATCTTTGCCGAGTGTAAAAAAATACACTCGGCAAATATTTATCTTTGCCGAGTGCCAAAAATAGTACACTCAGCAAAGGACTGTTTGCCAAGTGTATTTATTTTGCCGAGTGTTTTTTGTGGGACACTCGGCAAAGACCTTATTTGCCGAGGGCCCGAAACAATACACTCGGCAAAGGTTGAGCACTCGGCAAACTTCAAGTTTCCCGTAGTGATATTTTGTTCTGAAAAATGTATATGTTGCATGTAAAGCGAATTCTCATTCCGTAGAACTTTAGACCTGATGTCAAGCTAGGAGCTAGAGTTACGCCACAGCTTTTATTAGTACGGCGTAATAAGCATGGAAGATCGCAAAAGTTTCATCACAACTATTAGCTAGCGTGGTCATGTGGATTATAAGTATAATTATTTAGAAATCGCATAGGTACCGTAAGTTTTTTTAAAAAAAAACATGTATAAACTATTTAAAGAATCATGTTTTTTTTCTAGGAAAGTTGAAAGGATCATGGTTTGCCAATCTTTTGTTTTCAAACATGTCCTCTCTGATCCATCACCATAACCTACACACCCTAACACGTCACGTTACAAATCTCACTCTCACACTTCGTCACGCCATCAGACCATGTGTGGTGTTGCAGCAGTGGCGTGACCTGTGGCGCTCCGCGCCGTGCCTCGACGTGTACTCCGGCGCAGAGCTGCCACCACCGGTCCTCTGCAAGAGACGATGGGTGAAGCTAAGCTTGAGGATTTCATACTTCTAGACCTGTGTATTAGAGAGCTCTTACATGATCCCCAAGAGTTGTCGAATGCGTATACATACAAATAGACGACTAGAACTGAAATAATAGGAATGAGCAATTTCACCCAAGAAAAAACCTGTGTCCACAGTTCCACACCAACAAAGAACCAATGACGGGGTTGGAGAAACAATAGAGAAAGAGGGTGCTTGGAGGGAGAAATTTCAATATTTGACATCGAATACGCGCGCCTCACTTGTTTTGATATTGAATTCGAAAACCTTTAAAAATATGCCACTGAACGTGTGAATTTTTTCAAAAAAGGGATTTCGCCTCCATTTTTCGATTTCGCGAATTTCTTTTTTGTTTTCCTTTTACAGACCCCCAAAAGTACCTATTTTGCCTGTGAGCCAATCGGTTCTGGATCCCATCGATCCATCCCATCCGTCTCTCCTGTGTTCTTCGTCGGTCTCTCCTCTCTTCTTTGTCTCTCCTCTCTCGGTCCTGGAGTGCTGGCCGCCGCTGCAGGAGCGCCACCGCAAGCACCGCGGACGAGGTCGGCCGCGCCGGCATATGCGTCGCACCCAGCCGCCCACCCGCATGCCCACCGTGTCCCCTGCAGCGCTCGTCCCGACGGCGATGCTGCATGTTGCTATCGGAGAATTCGTTGATTGCGTCCATCGATGCGTTCACTGTTTTATATGCAAGCTCACTGCTCACACGCGCCAAGCAAAGCTCCCATGGCACTTGAACCGGTCTAAGAACGATGCTGGAAGCCATTGCTTTCGCCTCAGATTGGAAGACCAAGCACGGCCGAGCAGACGGCGGGAAGCAACCCAGCCCTCAACGGCGGTGCGGACCGCGCAGACAGTCTGAGCTTGCCGGGGACGACAACATCGAGGTGAGATGGGCCGGGCGGCGTGGGGAGAGGAGAGGAGCGCCGCGAATAGCACGGCAACGGCGGAGGCCGCTTAATTGATCGCTGCGCCTGATGCCGGCGACGGGAAGGAGGCCTGTCTTGCAGTGGAGTGCCTGGGAGCAGCGATGGGCGGCGGCGCTCCCGTTCCAGCCTGGAGCCGCGGTGGCCGTCAGCGCTCTGATCCTGCAACTCCGTCCATGCGCCACTCCTGAGAGAGGAGACCGAGAGAAAGAGAGGGCAACAAAAGATGGGACGGATCGATTGGATCAATCGAACCGATTGGGTAAGGGGTAAAACGGGTACTTCAGATGCTACGTAAAATGAAAACAATATAGAAAATACATGAAATCAAGAAAAGAAACCAAATCCCTTATTTTGAAAGAATTCGCAGGCTCAGTATTACATTTCGAAAGGTTTGCGAATGTAATGTCAAAGCAAGTGAGGCGCATAGGACGTGAAATATCGAAAGTTCTCGTCCAAAGCCAGAAAAATAGTATTGGATCAAGTGAACCGTTTTGTGTCATGAACTGGGCCGACGGATGGGCTCTTTTTCCTCGAGTTCCACACGACAGGGGATGATGGCCTGAGGCGTCTTTTTTATTTTTATATTTTTCAAAAATATTTTTTACAGAAATATATTTTCCATTTCACAATTTACAGTTTTGTACCCCTACCGCCCGGCAGGGGGGCGGCAAGGGGCCTGCCGCCCGGCTGGAGGGCGGCAGGGGCATATATGTAAATAAAAAAATTTATTTGCGCGGAGGCCTTTGGCGGGAGTCTGCCGCCCCCCCTGCCGCCACTCCACTGGGCGGGAGGGGGCCTGCCGCCCGGCAGGGGGCGGCAGGCTCCCCCACACTGTATAAAGGCTTCTCTCCCCCTCCCCCTCATTTGGTTCCCACGACATCCAGAGAGCGGGAGGGAGAGAGGAGGGGTGAGGGAGGGAGTTGTAACGGCGAAGCCCTGCCAGATTTTGAATCGTAATCGCAGGTAATAAATATTTCTCAACTAAATTTTTTGTATGTTTAATTCTATAAATAGTGTATGCAGCAGTAATGATATTTTAGCGATTTAGGTAATGTTTTTAATATAATTTAGGTAGAATTAAGATTAGTTTTTAGAAAAACCAATTAGGTTTACCAACCAATTTTGTGGTATTGATTAGTTGTTTAATACAAAAAAAAATTTCGAGAAATAGTCAAAAATTGTAGAAAATGCTAGAAAAGTATATGAAACATTCAGATAAATTGTAGGAAATGCAGAAAAATTTAGAAAATATTAGAAAAATATATTTATTAAAATATATTGTAAAAAATTGTAGGAAATGCAAGAAAATGTTAGAAACGTTTATGAAAATGTAAGATAAATTGTAGAAAATGCAAAAAAAATTAAAAAATGTTAGAAAAATATATTTATTAAAATATATTGTACAAAAACTGTAGGAAATGCAAGAAAATGTTATAAAAGTTTATGAAAATTTAAGATAAATTGTAGAAAAATGCAGAAGAATTGTAGAAAATGCAGAAAACTTATATTTTTTTGTGTTAAGTATGCCCGAAGATACGCCAGCTCTACTTGACGGAGTCATAGACTCGTCGCACCGGTCCTTCCTTGCAGTGGTTCAGCGCGTGAAACTTAACGTGCTGCATCCACGTCCACCAGCGGAGTTTGTTCCTATTGACCCACGATGGGTGCCCAGGTGATATGTCGTCGGATTATGTTTCTAAGAATACGTTTGTTTCGTATACGTTTCGTACATAATGTACTTACCTTTGATCATTCTATTTTTCAGGTTGAGTGAGGCTAGTCTTCTTACTATAGGTCGTCTTGCTGAGAGTGGTTCAGTAAAACTGGACATGTCCCTACTGACGGCTCTGGTTGATAGATGGAGGCCTGATACAAACACCTTCCACCTCCCTTGTGGGGAGATGACACCGACCCTACAGGACGTTGCAATGCTGCTGGGTCTTCCTATCAGTGGGGATGCCGTAGGGCCTCGCGTCGTCCCGCCTACGTGGTTGGACGATCTAGAAGAGTGTTTTGTAAATATTGACATCGCGATTGATGTAGAAGAGCACCCAAAAGCAACAGGGCCTGCCAAGGCATGGATCCTGCAGTTCCAGGTACATACCTTGTTTTGTTACGATTAATGTTAGAGTTATGCTTTTGACTAGTGCAGTTATGGTTTTATTTTATAATTGATCTTGAACTCATAAATGTTCATCTTTTCTATGCAGCCCGACAATTTGGCACATGATGCTGATGATGATAGCGTCACTCGATCTCTTGAGGTATAACTGTTGTGGTTGTTTGGATACATAATGTTCAACAACTCATAATGCCTCAATACAGTTGGGGTTCAGCGGTACTTGCAGCCACGTATCGTGGCCTCTGCAAGGCATC
Organism: Panicum virgatum; assembly: GCF_016808335.1. Lineage (NCBI taxonomy): Eukaryota > Viridiplantae > Streptophyta > Magnoliopsida > Poales > Poaceae > Panicum > Panicum virgatum. The sequence goes on along the minus strand of NC_053151.1, from coordinate 31,015,430 downwards.
GATGCAAAATAAGCACAATGCAATTCTTACAGGATGTCCGATTCTGCTACTGTAACACCCTAGGTGTCTGCACAGTAATTAAAAAGGAGTCTGCACAGTAATTGTGTATATTTGCTATGCATCATGTGCTTGAATTACTTAAAAATGATCTTTTTGTAATTATGAAAGGTTATATGTGTAATTATGATTTTATGCATGGTCCTTTATATAGTTACTTCTGAATATAGCTTTTGTGGAGGGTGTTTTTGTAAAATTTTAGTGCATTTAATGCATGGCACCAAAATTTACTTTTAAGTCTAGGTTTGAAGTGAATTTGCTTTGAAAAAGACAAAATTCCTAGAATTCAAAATCCCTTCAATGTTTTTAATTTTAACTCTTGAATCTTTGGTCAAATAAATTTTTGCACAACATCAAAGTTGTAGATCTTGAAAAATTGAACAACTTTCATGTTGGGCACTTTTCCATTTAAGCTTTGGTTTAAAAGTTATCGCTGGTTTACAGATTAGTCCCTGGAATTTTTGGAAATTTCAAAACCGCCCTTTTCTTCCACCTCCACCCCCCCTGCTCTGTTCTCGCCGCCGTCCACCGACAGCGCCGCCCGCTGGCGCCGTGGAGCGCTTTCCCGGCCATCTCGGCCATTACTTCTCCTCGCGCTGGCACCCACGCGTCGCGCTGCTCCTCTTCCCCCTCCTGTTGCCTCGCGCTGGAGCCTCCCGGCCGTGCCACGCGCGCCACCGAGTCCAGAAGCGCCCGCGCCGCCTCCACCTCGCCGTCGCGGTGGAGAGCCCGCTGCAGTGGCCGCCGCCCTCTTCTAGTGAGCGCCCGACCACTACAAGAGCCCCAGAAACCTATTCCTCTTTCTCTTTTGCTTTCCCGTCGCTCCCCCACCGCAGAACACCGCCGCCGCCCCGCTTGAACGCCGGCGAGCTCACCCCGCCGCGGAGCCGCCACCACAGAACCGCTCCACCCCAATAGCCCCCGCCATTAGCCGCGCCTCGTCCTAGCGCAGCTCCCAGACCGCTTTCCCTCGCCCAACCCTCACCGGAGCACCCTCGCCGTCGGTCGCCTCTGCCGTCGACCCGCCTTGCTCCGTCGAGCCGCCGCCTCCGAGCCCCTCCCCGCACCCCAAGACCACCCAGTAGTGCGCCTTGAACCCGTGAAGCTCACACACCCCTCTACCCTCGCCGCCGGTGAGCCCCTCGCCGGGAAACCGCCGGTCAAACCCGCGCTCCCCCTCTGACCCGACCCGAGGACCTCGGGTTTGAAATTCCAGAGAACCCGGGGGGTTATTGGAATAGGCTTAGACTCAGATGAATAGTGCCTTAGGGACTGCTTTGTAATGTTTTTCAGTGAACTTTGAAATTCAATATCAATTCGTAGAAAATTCGTAAAATAGCAAATCTTGATGTTTTGGAATCCTCTTGAAGAGCTCTATGCAGTAGAATCATAATATGTTAGGCTTTAGTTGCAAGTTTTTGCTGTAGATTTTGATTTGTGTTACTAGTGCTTAAATATTAGTTGTTTTCATCTTTTTCTTAACTACTGTATAAAGCCATGTCTTGCAGTGAAACTTTTATGGTAATTTACTCTTGTAACACTTGTTTTTCTATAAAAATTTCGTGATCAGTTCTTTGGTGTAGCTTTTTATTTGATTTAATCATTGTTTAATAGACTTTAATTGTGGTAAATAGTTTCTTTTCGTAATAAATCATGAAAATATTTATGCATGTTCTTCTTAAGTAGTTTAGCTTGTCCAGGAAGTTTGAGCCTCAGTTCATGGCCAGATCAGGAGCTAAAAATGAATCTTGCTAATCTTATTTCTGTATTATTTATTTTCTCAGAATTAATTCTGTGTAGATAAAATCATGAAAAATTCACAGTTTCTAGTTCATTTCTGTGTAGATCTCCTGTTAAATTTTGAGCTTCTACTTTGCTCTAGTTTGACCTGTATAATTCAAGCTTGATCTAGGTGTTATCTGAACGAATGAATTTTTGTGATTAAATGGCTACATGTCTTGGCATGATTTTTTATAGGATAAATTAATCTGTTCATGTTTTGTTTAGGCTATTTTTTGCTACTTTTATTACTGTTTGTTATTTTGAGTTACTTATTTATTAGCAAACATGGGATTTATTGCTATAGGAACCCACCCCCCACTTGTTTGTGAAGTTAGTCAACTTCTTTTGTGCTGTTGATCATGATGCCTTGTGTAGTTAAATTTGTTATTTAACTACTCTATAAACGATTGCCCAGGTATGTTTATAATGTTGTTCTTGCATTTCATATAGACACGACTGCCTTATCGGACGGGACGTACGAGCTGATTCCGGAATCTGACGGAGGTGATCTCGAAGCTCAAGTAAACACTGCTAAACTAACTGAAGCCCCGGACCAAAGTTCGGAAGAGCCTAGAGCTGAAATAGTTAGCAACTACCGAGAAGGCAAGCCCCGGACATAACCTATATTTCAAATTATTATCATATACCGTTATTATTTGCTTATGCATTTACAGTTCTTAGGAGTTGAATTGAAAACCCTAGATGCATGATCCTAGGAACCCATGTACTGAATACTAGACTTGAGTTCGACTACTTGATAAGCTTATAGGACCGGTAAAAGTCGAGTGATTGCCTGTCACTCGCGAGCCTTATAGGAATTATTTGTTTACCTTCTGTTATCAATATAAGGACGACGGACAGGGTTGTGATCGATATCATGACTATGTGAGACCCCGTCTGTGTTGATGAACTTGCTAAGGTCGCGGTGTGTGGTAGTGCTGGTTAAGTTTTTGAAAGTACTAGTCACATGCCGTAAATATGGTACGCGGCAAGCCTAGTAGCCGATTGAACTGGGGAGTGGATATACCTCCCACTCTCTCTTAGGGATAGATTTTATTTTATATTGCGCAACACTACGACTTCTAGGGATAAGGTTCGGCCTTGGAGCCCTGTAGTCGGGGAGAGTGGCACTATCCACAAGCCGGAAAGAAAGATCAACGGTTGTTTGGGAATGACCCGACGGTGTTCCAAACGTGTGTGCTAGGTTTATCCTTGCAAGGTTGAATTTCGATTCAGAATCGTCCGCCTCTCACGATGAAATGAGACTGCTTGATCTCTTTGCCACACAGAGTAAGAAGAGCAACAATACTTTAATCAATCTTGATGTTTGTTTAGATTTCTACCATGATTGGATAGTAGTTGCTTACATAGAATGATTAATCAATTAGAATCTTGAAAGCTAAAACTTGAAAGTAAGGACATACTCTTTATTGCTTTTCAGCAAAAGGAAAACCAGAGCCTCACAAAACCTTGCATAGTCTAGTTAAAGTGGACTACTTATACCCGTTGGCGGTTAAGTCTTGCTGAGTATTAGAATACTCAGCCTTACTGTTGAAACCGTTTTTCAGGTATGAGTTTTGAGGATCAGATCGCTAGCTTGACCTATCCTTGCTCGTTGCCTCCTGGCTGGTCCGTAGAGTGGGATACATCTGCGACCGGCAATGACTATGACGAGTGATACCATGCTTGGGCTAGCCTGGTGTCCTTTTGCGACGTGTTGTAGCCGTCGTGTTTTATCTTCCGCTGTTTTAAACTCTGAACTTGTAGTGGTGGCTTGTATAACTGCTTTGCTACGTTTGGTCTTGTATTAATGTTTTAGAACCAGTTTGTAATAATTTTTATGCCTGTGATGTAAAAATTGTGGTTGTAATATCTCTGGACTCGCCTTCGTGCGGGGTATGCTTGTTCGATCCGAGAACCAGTGGTTGTATCGGGACGTTACCCGACAGACCAAGAATTGTTCCGTTTGAAGTGCGTTTGAGCTGATGTTGCCTTTATGGTGATGGCCTGCGCACTTGAGTCGGGATAATTTAGGCGGTTCTGCCACAGCTACAGCTTTGGTCGTACGAGAGGATAGCAATTGGTCGCCCGCTTGTCAACCACTCACCGTATGAGCTGGATATGTACGGTGACACCGAGGACGATAGGCCCACCATGGGGACTCTCTGGTACGCTCGTCAGGTACGGAAATGACTCTCTGGTACCCTACGGCGACAGCAGAAGGAATGCAAGGTAAATACCTAATTCGTAGGGCGAATCTATCATGTTCTTATTTATATGAATATTTTAAATAATTTGAACGGTTTACAGAATCGCACCACCAGCTTCCTGATATGGGTCATTCATCGTATCCACCACCAATAGGTACTTATGATGAATATGTACCCAAATATATGACTTATAAGACGATGATTAAGATATCTTAATTGCTACTGTATAGGGCCCACACAGGATACCTTTGAGGCGAACTTCGAAGATTGGAGTCGGTTATTTTCTACACCTAACCCACAGGCCGATCCTACCTTCCAGACACCTGTGGTCATCGGACGTCCAGGTAGAGACGTAAGGCCTCCAGAGCGACACACCTACTCTACAGACCACGTCCACGCTCAGCGTAAAAGAGGTCGACATGGCCGGGGTGGCCGGGGTGGTTAGGAGGTGCTTCTAGCTGTTTCTTTATTTTTGTTATGGACATGTCATCATGTTATACTTATTTCATTCTCATGCATCACCTATTTCGTTCTCATTTGCGTATGTGTATGAATTGCTAGCTTATACTTTTCATATTCATGTACTTGACTAATGATTTTTATTTGTATCCATATCTAAAACCACATCTAATGGCCCACTGCTGCAATTTTGCGGGGGAGCCTGACCCCTGCCGCCACTCCACTGGGCGGCAGGGGGCCTGCCGCCCGACAGGGGGGCGGCAGGGGGCCTGCCGCCCGACAGGGGGGCGGCAGGCTCCCGCCAAGAGCCTCCACGCAAATAATTTTTTTTATTTACATATAAGTCCCTGCCGCCCTCCTGCCGGGCGGCAGGTCCCCTGCCGCCCCCCTGCCGGACGGTAGGGGTATAAAACTGTAAATTGTAAAATTGAAAATATATATCTGTAAAAAATATTTTTGAAAAATATAAAAATAAAAAAGACGCATGGCCTGAGGACGGCTGCGGCCCATGACGGCCTTTAGCGCGTGCTCGGCCCAATTATCGAACCGGCCCAAAGCCAACGAGTGAAGTATTCATATTTTGGCCAATCAATGCCGGTGCCTCTCCATCTCCCTGCTCAGTTTTTTTTTAATCGAATGTCTCTGAAGAGACTCCTGCTCAGTTTTTGCCAGTTCAGTTTCTAGGAGGGGAGCCATACGTTCCAACTTCCAAACCCTAACATTTTCCCAAAAAAAAAAAATCCAAACCCTAACACCGGCCACCGCTGGATTCAACCTTCGCAGCCTGACGACCCGACCGGCCTCGGCGCGATGGCGTCTCCGGCGGTGCTGTGGTGAGGCTTCTCCTTATCCGGACCATCCCCCGATTTCGGGGATCTGTGAGTCTGACGCTGCGGCTGCGCCCCTCGCGCGGGGCGGTCGCGGGGGATTCAGAGCGTGTGGCGGCCTCGTTTGCTGCCCGTGAGACGAATCAATCGCCAAAAGGTAATCAATTAGCTGCAGGGGAAGAGAAAGGGAGATGCCGCCGGCGCGATCTGCGAAGCGTGCCAGCGCGGAGAGCCTCTCCGGCGACCGGCTGAGCGCGCTGCCCGACGGCGTCCTCCACACCATCCTGTCCTTCCTCCCGGCTCCGGAGGCGGTGCGGACCAGCGCGCTGTCGCGGCGGTGGAGGCACCTCTGGCGCACCGCGCCCTGTATCAAAATCGACATGCGGGAGTTTGGGATCACCCTCGTGACCTCCGGCGGCGACTTGAGCGAGAAATGGCGCAAGTTTGAGGACTTCACCACCAGCCTGCTCTTGTTCCGCAGTGGAACCATATCGCTGGATAGGTTCCGGTTAGATGCTAGGCCCCATTGCCTTCGTGTTGTGGATCGATGGGTTCGCCGTGGCCTCATGTACTGCCCCCAAGTGCTCGAGGTTCTGATGTGGGGTACCTCTGGGGGTGTCTTCCGGTTTCCTCATCTGGGAGCCAGTTCCTGCAGGCTTAAAAGGTTGCATCTTCATGGAGTACACCTTGACAGTGATTTCGCAGAGCAAATCCAATCCGGGTGCCTCATGCTGGAAGAGCTAGAGCTCAAGATTTGCACCCTCGGATTTCAGGAAATTACTTCACGCTCGCTCAAGAGGCTGATTATTGACACCACCTTGCGCAATTTAACCGGAGGTCATTTTGTTATCACAGCTCCCTGTCTTCTATATCTACGAATAAGGGATTTATTTGGATGCTATCCCAACGGCATTTTCGTACACGTAACAGATTCTCTTGTCAAAGCAATCATTTCTTTGAGTGACCAAGGTAAAACATTTTCATTGGGAAATCAGCGCAGACTTCTTGTTGACCTGTGCAATGTGCCAAATTTAGAGTTGGGAGGTTTCCAGACAAAGGTGAGCCTCAGATACATGTTTCATGTATGTTCATTTATGTTGCAATTGGTTACTCTCTTTTATTTCTGAAAACTGCCTACCCATCTAACACATGGGCAATCGATGGAGTTTCTATCCTGAGTTCTTTCATCAAGGAACTAATTATTTGCCAATTACCAGATTAGCTTACATGACTAGAAAGTATTACACTTTTTGCTGCCAGTTAGTTGTTTGTGATATAATGATTATCTCAATATATATCTGGATTGGTTTTGTATCTATTTCAGGCAATGCTCATCGGGGAATTGGATAAATTCCCAATATTCCGTAATATGCAAACTCTAAAACTTATAGATTGTTTCCATGACAACCATGATCTGTATGACAAATTGGAAGCTCTTGGAACCTTTCTCCAGAATGCTCCTTGTTTGAAGAAGCTTACTCTGCAGGGTTGTATGGTACTTGACTACTTACTTATCTCTGTTCGATGTATTTCTTTCATCATGACTTGCTTAACTATTTTACATGAATCTTGTATTATTGCCATTAGTTTGAGGTGGATTTTGGGATGGAGGGGCAGATTGTGAGGAAAAGCATAAGTCTCCCACACGAGGGTAGAAAGATTTTCCAGTGCCCGAAGATGAAGTCTGTCGAAGTCATCTATGAAGGTGACCATGACAACCAGCTACTCGAACTTCTGTGGGGCATTGGGAGGATCCTACCAAATGTCACAGTCACAGTCACCAATATTGACTGTGCGGTCATTAATTTTGACTCACCTTAATGCTCGTAGATTATCTTGAAACCTTTTGTGTCCATTGCTATATTTCATTGTGCAAGTTATAAAGACAAATTGTTCATCTGCGTCTTTATGATTTGCAGTGTACCTTTTGCTTAACTTGATGTTACTGCATTCCATGTGATATAATTCCCAAATGGTGTGATGGTCACCTCTTGCTTAACTGACAGAAGAACCTAATGTGCTCTTCTCTTAACAATACATGTTTTCTGTCCAATGCATTTCAGCAAGATTATATTATTATCATTTGCATCAGCAACGGGTTAACTCCTCAATTTGAGGCCGCTACATAACAGTGTGAAACAATTGCGAAAATCAAATGTTGTAGGGCTGCTGATCATAATGCTAGGTTCGCTTCTGCTAATATATTGATTATTTGCAGTCCGGATAGACATTTGTCTATCATTTTCCTTTTGCACTTGAGAATTCAAGATGTATGTATCCCAGCGATGTGACTCTTTTGGATGCAAACCTGGCATCGGGCTTGGGCTGTTTAGCTGCTGTCGAAATGAAGCAACGAGAACAAGGTATATCAACCAGATTATTGTTTGCATCATGCCAGCATGATAACTGTATCAAGCTTCTCGTGTGTGCTCGTACCATATACGTGACATGCTAATGTCATCAGGTTTGCTGCTGCTAGCAGCTAGCACATGCTGATGTCGTCGCTGATTATTTTGCACAATATGGAGAAATATCTTCAACACAATTGTTCCAATAGTGCTACAAGCATCAGAGCATGCATATGAATTTTCTGGAGAATTCCAAATGTGACGATGTCAATTTGAGCCCATTCCCGGACTCCCGGTCAACGTCGAAGTTCTCACTCATCGTTAACCTCACCTGACTACATGAGGGAGGCGAGCTAGCTAGCAGCTGAGTAGCAATCCCTAGGGAGTGGGAATAATTAACTGAAAACTGAACCTGAATATCCGAAATTTAACCGAAATCGAAACATTCAGTCCTAAATTCGGTTATTGCAACTAATTGAATTTTAACTCGGTTAATTCAGTTCTGGATCTCGATTAACCAAATCAACCGGAAGGACCGAAATATACAAAAAGAAGCCCACTAAGACATATTGGCCCAGCCCAAACTACTCACCCACCCCGGAAAACCTAATCCCCAGTTCGTCCTCACTCCTCGCCGGTCACCTCCACTCCACCCCGTTAGCCCCTCCACGCCTGAACCCCCTCGCTCCGGGTGCTGCTGCGGTTGTAGCCTGAAGCTGCAGGTGAGATCCGGTGCCGCGTCTTCAGCGCGGGGAAGGGGAAGGCCTGCAATGCTCGAGCCCGCGCCCGGCCCCTTCGGTTCGCCGCGCTGAAGTCCGCGATGGAGGCCGCCACCAAGCGCGCCCGCGCGGGCCGCTGCTCGGCGCCCGACCGGCTGAGCGCCCTGCCGGACGAGCTCCTCCGCCACGTCCTCTCCTTCCTCCCTTCGCGGCAGGCCGTGCAGACCACCGTGCTGTCCAAGAGGTGGGTAGATCTTTGGCGTTGGGTGCCCGCCATCAACCTCGACATCAGGGATTTCCGAGACACCGACAGGAGCCTCGGCGACTGGGAAAAGATGAAGGATTTCACCAACAATCTGCTGATGCTACACAATGCCCCGCGCTTGGAGGCAATACGCCTAGGGTTATATATAATTAGTTTTCGGTCTTATCCGGGTCCAGGTCCAGGTCCAGTTGTGGATAGATGGGTTAGGCGTGTCATCAAGCACCATCCTTTGGTACTGGATATCTTTGTCTGCAGAAGCTTTACGCACATCTTCCAGATTCCCCTTATTGGCTCCGCTTTTTGTCGCCTCAAAACGCTGAAGCTTCAGGGTGTCTCTTTGGATAATTGTTTCACCGATCGGCTCAATTCTGGGTGCCCAGTCCTGGAAGATTTGGTTCTCAATTATTGTCGCAATGAATTTGATGCCATTCAATCTGACACACTGAAGAACTTGGTGGTTGAGACTTGTTCGAGTCGCATTGCAGATGTATTGGTCATCAGGGCTCCTTGTCTCACTTCCCTCTCCCTGAATTTTCCTTATATCCGCTATAGAAATGGTCTTTCATTAGAGGCAGGAAATTCCCTTGTGATGGCATCAATTTCTGTAGAAAGTGATGGATCATCTCAAAGTTATCAGACAATGATTCTGGGAAACCTATGGAATGTGACAAGCTTGGACTTGAAGGGTTTTGGTGCAATGGTATGCCTTCCATGCTAGCAGATGGTTTCTGTTCCATGCATATATATTAAGGGATCATTTTAAGATTTGCCATGGACATATGCAGTCTGTGGGAGACCTATTGAACTGGAATTATGGATCATTGACTCATTTTTGTTTCTGTTTCTGTCTTCCAGGCATTCCTTGATAAGGAATTAGATAAATTCCCAATATTTGACAACTTGAGAACCTTGTCCCTCAGCTGGTGTTTTCTCAGTGAACATGATGTGCACACATTCAAGGCCCTTGGAAGATTTCTGCAGAAGTCTCCTAATCTGGAGAAGCTTAGTTTGCAGGATTTCTGGGTAGGAGTGCTTACCATTTTTACTTTTATCTATTATTCTACTTTGAGTTTGTGGCTCCTAATGACCTGCATCAAATTCTCACTCAGTTTTGTACTACTGAAAGTATTATGAAGGTACTGAAAGGAAGGTGATTAGGAACAATGAGCCCAGACTTAAAACAGTATGCCTTAATTTCTTTGATGGAGATAGGGATACCTTTTATATCCATTTATTGTGGTTTGCCATCTGATCTTTTGTTTGGCGCTGTATTGGTTTTAGGTTTATGTTGCTTGCGTTTTCCCCCTCAACACAAGCACACTGCGCACTATAACTGCATTATAGCTTGTTTTTGAATATAAAACGTTTTACCACTCAGCTCTAATTTAAATCTCCTCTCTTCTCTGATGAAAAACCATCTCACCTGATGCTAATGATGACCTTTTTGTCAAGAATGTTGCGACTACTCCATATGTTCATTTGCTCCTTGCTGTGCCATTCAAGTTATATGTATCACCTGTGATCCAGGATTGCAAAAAATCGGTGGGAACTGGTTCCTGCCAGTTATCATTACTGCTGAAGTGCAGAACCAGTTGCAGCAGAAGTTGAGTATTGTCATTTGAGTTGAGATTTTTTTCACATGACTTGAGTACTTAAAGAAATATGTTTCCTGGATTAAAAAGACTGTAAAAAATCAATACAAGATTTGAAGATAATCCATATATTTGGAAATCTTGGCCTCTTATTCACTATACAAAAAATGGGAATATGCATCATGGCCCTGCTGTGATCAGGGGCAAATCTAGGGCCGAGATGGTGGTGGCACCTCTTCACTATACTACTGACAACATATACAATTCTATATGGTCGATATGAGGCAATTTACTAACTGGTTTTTATTCACCGTGGTACTTTTGCACCACTCTAAGATAACCATAGGTTTTGAGTGGTGATGTCCAGTTTAAATTTCACCTTTTATGTAGGCTAGGGGTCTTCCCTGCTTGCTCAAGAAATAAAACATTTTATTAAATTACAAAATTAGTCGATGGTTGACTCTCTTCATCTGTCCCAACTGCAAAGGAACCATACAGATAAGCAGATAAATACTGTCACCAGATTGTTTATGTTTCCTGGGCAAATAAATTAGTTTCACTGGAAATGTCACCAGATTTGGAAATACTGTCAATTTGTCCTATTGTTTCCTTCCAATGTTTACAAGTCGTCCGACTAATCGCGATTAGTCGCGATTAGTCGATCTTATCGGTCCCTGGCGTCCGATAAGGGCAACCGACGCGATTTGTTCGATCAAAACTCTGGTCGTCCGATTAGTCGAAGACTAATCGTGATTAATCGTCCGACTTGGACATGGACGACTAGGTTCCAGGGCTGGCTGATTTGTGGGCTGATTTCCTGGGACATGGGCTGGTAGTATGGGCTGTAGTATGGGCTTTTAGGGTTGGAACATGGAATTCTGGACAGTGCAGAGAACAACTCTCACAAGTAAGTCAGCAGCTAAACACTAATGTAGTCATATGCTTGATTTATTGTACAGACAATATAGTATATATAGGTGTATATATATAGTCGTATAGGTCCTGATATGCAAGACGATTATATGGACGACTAGGATCGACTAGTCTCGACTAATCGGTCTGGTCGACGACTAATCGCGATTAGTCACCTAGTCGGTCCCATGGCGACTAGGTTCGACTAGACGATTTGTAAACATTGTTTCCTTCTAGGTTAGATTTCTTTGGCTTAATTTTTCGATTGTTGAGACTGATTGACATTGGTTTCTGTCACTCATTTGTTCCTAAACTTTTAAGGTGGTAACCCCAGCAACATGTGCTTTCGATAAAGTGGTGCCAATCCTTTGGTCTTATTGTGCCGCACTTGTTAGCCCTGATGTCTGAAAGTGTTGCAAGTCCTGCTTATTTGTTTCCAGTAATTTGATAAGCAGGGTAACTTATTAGAGGATGATGACATGATGTTGCTCACATGGGGCATGTGTCTCTTCTACTGTGCTAGCTGCTTAGTTTGTGCAACTACAACTGAATAAAACGTATATGTTTTATCATTTTACCTGATATTCTTCATATAGGTAATCGCTGTTGCTGATTTAACGAATTGTGTCTTGATTTCAGGTGAGGCCAGTTGTAGGACCAATTGAATTCCCCATGCTCAACAACCTGAGAACCTTATTTCTGGATGAATGCGATTTGCGTGATAACTTCAGGATATTGCGTCACCTTCTACGGAGGTCTCCTAATTTGGAAAAGCTCAGTGTACGGTGTTGCAAGGTATTTCATTTTGCTCTGGCCTCTGCAACTCTTGCTCAGTTCATCTTGCTATATGGGTAACTTACAAATCCTTTTTAATGGAAATAGCTCCCAGAAGGTTCTGTGGGAGGGAAAGGGAAGGCGAGAAAGACCCATCTCTGGTCCCGGAACCTGGTGCGCTTCCAGTGCCACAAGCTAAAATCTACTGAGATCATATACGAAAAGGGTGACAAAATCCAGGAACTGGTCTGTTTGTTGCTGGACATCTCAGAATGTGCACCAATGGATACTGTAACGCTTACCAAAGTATGAAGAAGAGAACAAGCTCTAGCTCGGCTCCAGGTGGTCTAGCTCTAGCTTGGTAACCTCTCCTTGTAATGCCTCTTTGGACAGAAGCAGCGCGGCATGCTGAACATGTTTTTATACTGTTTCCCGTTTGCCTAATTCAGACGCTCTTCCTACGCTGATACATATTTCTGTAAATCACGTGCACTGCATGCAATAGTTTCCAGAGTAGGGAAGACACAGTTGACAACAGGATCGGCCCTTTTCCCCCTTTCTGTCGTCTTTTTGGCATCGCTCTGTTGAAACACTAGAAATTCACGGCGTCTTTCGTATCTTGCAATGATTCTTCTATGATATCTTTTGCGGCATCGCTCTGTTCAAACACTAGAAATTCAGGGCGTCTTTCATATCTTGCAATGATTCTTCTATGATAGATGACCTTAGATATAACCCCCATACTGTTCGATTTTTAGTATGAATTTGGTGACTGATGAATAACTAAGATTTCAAGCAACTGAATCCGATTCAAACTTTCAGTGAATATTCACGTTTCAAAATCAAACTTCAGATGTTCACCTTTAAACGAGCGACGCGAATATTTGAAAGTAGCTGGGGACGGTACAGGAGTTGACATGTGCTGATGCGGAGGGTTGAGGATGTCTTTTTTTTTTCATTGGAATTTTTCACCTATGGAAAATATGTAGATCTAACGCAAACTGGATTTTCCCTCACGAATGCTGTATGCTCTCTCTCGGCCGCGGGGGGGGGGGGGGGGGGGGGTTAACTGTTGATAAGAGTTAAGAGGGGTGTGTACTGTGTGGTGTTGGGCTTTGGCATTTCCCTGTCTCTCGGTGGTCATGGCCGGAAGCGCAGGCCCATGATCCATCATCCAGATCCAGCGCTGCAAGAGTACCTTTTTCCGCCCGCTTGGGCGCCATTTCTCCTTCCTCCCATTGGCGTGTGCACCCCACAGGCATTCGGCAGGGCCACGCACGCTGCTGCTGAGCCCGCGATGGAGGCCGCCGCTAAGCGGGTCCGCGCGGGCGGCGGCTCGGCACCGACTGCCTCAGCGCCCTGCCGGACGAGCTCCTCCGCGGCGTCCTCTCCTTCCTCCCGACGCGGCAGGTCGTGCAGACGACCGTGCTGTCCAAGAGGTGGACGGATCTGTGGCGTTAGGTGCCCACCATCAACCTCAAGATCATTGATTTCGGAAGCCTACACGGCAGCACTGATGCGAATTGGGAGAAGATGAAGGACTTCACCACCGACCTGCTGATGATGCTTCACAACTCTGAGTGCCTGGACGGTGGACGCGTTCCGGTTATATTTCTGTTCAGCTGATGCCGATGCGCGCCGGCATGTCGACAGATGGATCCGACGTGCCACTGCCATCAAGTACCATCCTTTGGTGCTCTACATCCGTGACTGCTGTTGGCCGTTACAGTACCAATTCCCCCGTGTCGGCGGCACCTTGCATCGCCTCAGAAGGCTGGAGCTTCTTTTTTTTTCTTTCTTTCTGAAATTGGACCGTTCTTTTGCAGAGCTGCTCCATTCTGGTTGTCCAGTCCTAGAAGATTTGGTTCTCGTCGGATGTCATATTTCCTGGCATTCAATCCAATTCACTGAAGAACATCTCGGCAAATGTCTCAGTGAAGATGCAGATACGTTGATTATCAGGGCTCCTTGTCTTGCTTCCCTGCGCCTGTACTTCCCTTATCACGGTTATGGAAATGGTGTTTCGTTAGATATGAACCGGACTTTTTTTTTGCCGAGTGTCCGAAACACTTGGCAAAGCCTCTATTGCACTCGGCAAACTTTACATGGCGATAGTTCTGTCAACGAAGAAGTTTTTGCTGAGTATCTTTTTTCGGGCACTCGGTAAAACTTTTGGCGTGTGCCAGAATGCTCTCGGCAAAATAAAGTAGTGGGGGTGGGGGGGGGGGGACGTCAGTTACAGCGACTTTACACTTTACCGAGTGCCAGATGGAAAGGCACTCGGCACAAGTACAAGATCTACTTTGCTGTGTGTTGTTTACCTGGCACACGACAAAGATGGGAACTTTGCCGTGTATGTGCCTGCCTTCTAGCACGACAAACTCGACTACTTTTTCGAGTGCTTAGGCTTAAGCACTCATCAAAACCTATATATGCATTTTGATTGTCTTGACGAGATCTACGCAATGATTCTGTCCAATTGATAATTTGATAATATTGTCTTGATCGGTCTGATCGGTTTGTTCAGATTGTCCAGCAAATCTGAACTGTACTAATTTTAGATGTCAACATCAGGAATACTCGATAGGATTCTATGGGTATACAACAGGGGCTCATTTTGACGTGGTAACGGATCATGGTCTTAAATATTAGCGCAGCCTTCATCGGCGCGGCTGTAATATCATCGCGTGGTCTGTGGACCACGTAGGCCCGCAACAGAATTACTCGAACCGACCGTGGTTGCAAGAGCCTAATGCAAGAAATAGTGAAATACAGAATTACAAAGGGGATACGGCGGTCGAGTACAATGAGGAGGATAGGATAGGCAACACCCACCAACGGGGCTCTGAATGGTGTGTTCGAGGAGCAGCTGCAGCGAGAGGCGCCATGCCAGCCTCTGCGATGTCTGCAGTCTGCGTGGAGATCGATCGGTATCCTTCGTTGCGCTGGCCTATTCCCTTCCTCGCTCGATCTGCCTCCTGGGCGGAGGTCCACGTTTGCACAGAAGTGAACGTGAACGTCCTCGACGCTAGCACCAAGCCCAGCATCCTCATCAAGAACACGCAGCTCAAGCGTGCGGCCCTGGGAGATCTCCATCACGGAGCAGCGCGTCTACGATAGGTCGATTTATTTTGGCTCATGTAGGATTATTCATGTTGCTTGGATTTCTCCTCTTTCCGCTCCCTGCTCAGCGCTTGAAGATCTCAGCGAGGGAGCCTGGCAAGGCTTCAGTGGGACGGCGCGGAGCTGCGCTCGGGCGAGAGAGGCGAGTCGGAAAAGGATGCCATTAAGCGTCGAGCCTTCAATAATAAGATGTTTTTTATATAAAATTATCCTTTTAAGGTGATTTAGATCTTGTATTTGGCTTAGTCACCAGTATTGCCCAGTCAACTCCCCTTCTCTTGTTTAGTTATTTTTGTGTCTTGTTTTCGTCTAATCAAACTTGCGCTCTATCTGCAGTGCACCCGTTGGTTGTCTTGTTTAGTTGTTTTTGTGTCCAGTATAGTCCAGTCAACTCTCCTTCCCTTGTTTAGTTGTTTTTATGTTTAGTGTTTCGCACAGCACATACATGTGCGCATACTTAACCCTACATGTACATAAATCCTACCCATATGAGCATATTTTAGAGACTGAGCTAATATTTTTTTGAAATTGATGAAGTCACCATATGCGACTCGTACGTTGCCTACCACGAAAGTGTAATGTTGGTTAAATCCTAAAATAAATTTAGAAATATGCGAGCATCTATCCCTGCCAAGCTGAGAATTTAAATCCCAGTGTGTATGTTCCACCGCGAGATGTTTTTTACTAGCTGAGCTACTCTCAGTTAGTCTAAGATGATATATTTTTCGTGAACAATTAGGAAACCGACATGTGTACTAAAAGGCTAAGGGGTGTTTGAATGGGAGTGACTAAAATTAATCACCCCTCTTTTAATCATTTTAGTCACCTATTTCCCAAACAGGGATAGGGACTAAAATTTCTTTAGTCCATTAGTCATGTAGGGAGCTACTAAAAGTGACTAAAGTTTAGTCTCCTTCCTTGGACCATGTGCTAGATTTTATTTTTCTCTTCTCTCTCTTCTTTAGTCTCCTTTTAGTCTCTCTATTAAAAAAGGGTGACTAAAGTTTATCTTTTTTCCATAATCTTTCATCTAAGACGATATATTTTCCATGAACAATCAGGAAGCTGATATGTGGACTAAAAGACTCGGTTCATCTAAGACGATATGTTTTTCATGAACAATCAGGAATTCGATATGTGGACTAAGAGACTAAGGGGCGTTTGGATGGGGTGACTAAAATTAATCACTCTCTTTTAGTCACTTTTAGTCACCTATTTCTCAAACAAGGGTAACTAAAAGGAACTATAAAATTTCTTTAGTCCATTAATCATGTAGGGGGCTAATAAAAGTGACTAAAACTATCTCTTTCTTCCTTGGACCACGTGTCTGATTTTATCTGTCTCTCCTCTTTCTCTTCTTTATCACAAATCAGACGGTGTTTATTTTTCCACTGATGTGGAGTACGACGTCGTCCCTTCTCCTAACGCGTACGGCGAGCCCGTTCTTCATATGGAGTACGATGGACAGCTTGGGCTCCACGACGTGGCCCGGCACCACGTCGACGGCGAAGTTCCACAGCACGGCCGCCGCCGCGGTCTTCATCTGCACGAACACCATCTGCTTGCCGAGGCACGTCCGCGGCCCGGCGTTGAAGGAGAAGAACCTGTAGGGCGGCTCGTGCCGCAGCCTCCCTTCCGCGGTGAGCCACCTCTCGGGCCGGAACTCGGCGCAGTCCTTGCCCCACACGCCCTCCATCCTCGCCATGGAGTAGGTGAAGAACAGCACCTGGTCGCCTGCCTTGAGCTCCTTCCCGCTCGGCAGCACGTCGGCGGCGGCCGCGGTCTTGTGCTCGAACGGGATGGGCGGGTACAGCCTTAGGGACTCGCACAGGGAGGCGTGCAGGTACACCATGCTGTGGGTTTCGCTCGCGTCGAAGGTCACCATGCCACTGCTGCTGGAGGTGTCCACTGCGGAGCCAGGTGACGAAGAACCGCAGGCCGGTGAGCCCTCCGCAGATTTCGATGTTGTAGCCCGAGCCGGTGAGGACGCCTGTGGCCCAGTCGTGCAAGTTGCAGATCGACGGAGGCCGTGTGTCGGGCTCAGGTTTCGGCTTGTGCTCGCCATCTATCTGCAAACTGGATTCTGCATGAACTGCTCCCGTGTCCATCTCTTTAGCTAGTACACTGCAAACTCTGATTGTTTTTTGTCCTCCCTTCTTGTTGAATTGCGCTTGAATTGATCGATTGAAGAAAGACCGATATGGAAGGCTTAAAGGAAACATCAATTCTCTTGCATCAAATTAAATTTCAATTTTTAAGATGGAAGAAAATAGGTGTGTAATGAATTATTTTTTTATTCATCTAATCAGTGATGTCATGGTAGTCATCTCCAGCCCCTATTTATTTGTAGAGAGGGCTTGCTTTCTAGTCTTTTACCTCAAGTTGGCATGGAGTTCAACGCCGTAGATGAGGCGTGGATGTTTTGGATTAGCTATGGGGTCAAAAAGGATTTGAGGTGAGAAAAATGTACGCAAACAAAAGAAAGATAGATGGAAAAGTTAGGTCTTGCAGATATGTTTGTGCAAATGAGGGCCACAAAAAGCCTGAACTGCACACCCGGCAAAGTACAATGCCATTTTTGCCCTCGCTTTTAGCGGGAGTCGGCAAGGGCATCGGCGTCCTTTCCTTTGCCACTCCACAATCGCTGTGACTCCTCCACTTCATAAAATAGCATTTATGATTATTTATATCACTCCTTATTAAAAATACCCTTCGAGCGCGGGTTCCCATGCATGAAATGCGGACGGTCACGAGCGACGGTCCCAACGGCGGTGGTTCGGGCAGTGCTACGTGCGCAAAAAGTCGAGGCCGCGATCGTTCCGAGGAACGGCCGTGCCCCGAGGGGCTACTGTTCGGACTCGTTTTTGCTACACCAACTACAAAATGTCCCCTTTTTCCTTAGATAATGATTTCAGCTCTGATCCTATGGCAAAGATGCAATAATTAATCATGCAACTAGTGGCGTGCACAACTTGGTTGTCGGACGGACTCAATTGATTTTTCAATAATATTGTGTCTATGTCCATGGACGTGTGAATATCATATGCAGGCACGTGTAAACACATGGGCTTATATAAAATGAGCAATATTCGCCGCGGCTCTAAACCCAAGCTAATTTGAATTGGCCACTAGACGAGGTTGAGTTACAAATTTGCCACTCAACTTAACCCTCAAAATTAGATTTTTACTCGACCATGAGTTGAAGCCGTCTGTCAGTCTAAACCGTCCGATTAGTGGCAGGTTTGCTGAATTTGTGGCGATTCTTGCGGCCAATGTACCATTACATTCTTTTTACATTGGCAAATAAATAATGGTTTAAAGTAGTGGCAGAATATGATCTCCCTATGGAAAATTCCCATATAACACTTGATTTCAAAATCTTGACCTAGCAGGATCGATCGACCCACCATCAAACGCTAAGATAACTATGATGATGTCAATTGCAAAGTGTTAAAAATGAAAAACACTGTCACCATAAATTGTGGCGAACTAGCTAGATAATCTCTTTTTGAGGCGAACGACGAACTAGATAATTAATGTCGTTACTAATTGTGGCTTCATTTGTTCCGCCATATCCCTGATTGGCCATCTAATTGGTCGCCATCAGACTTGCTTGATTGGAGAGATCCACTACTACATAAAGGATTCCTAGGGATGGTAGAAATGTTATTTCTAGAGGTGGACTGGCGGCCCGTTGCTGCTTTTCGTAGCTAAAAATTGTGTTTGTTGGAGATGGGTAATGTGACCGCCCCTGAAAATTTATTTCCAGAGACATCACCCCTCATCCGCTTCTAGAAATATATTTGTAGGGAGGGATCATTCCTCATCTGCCTCTAAAATCAATTCGTAGAGGCGGACGAGGAAGTCACTGCTCTTAGAAAACCGATTTTAAAAATAAAACAAAAGAACCACGCCGCAGCAAACGGCGCCGGCGCGTGGTGGTTGGCGTCCCTACTGCTCTGGTCGCTGTCCCACACGTCGTGCTCCGCAGTATCAGGAAGGGCTCGAGCTGAACTAGCTAGCTGGACTCGGGCCTCGGCGTTGGTCGGAGCGCCGCCGCCGTGCCTCAACACGCGATCGCCCCCGTAGATGTCGCCCGTGTTCCTGATGGCCTCGCCGCTGCGTTGTCTTGGGGGGCTGCGCGTAATCGTCGCGCACGCACGCTGCAAGATCGATAAGCAAGAGAGATCAGCATCGACAGGCACGCATGTAGTTGAAGGCCACGCACGCCACATGATTGACAGCCAAGGAGATCTCACGTGCAAGAGAGATGGCCGCGCACACACACCATACAAGATTGACAGACTACTAGATCTCACAGACAAGCTAGAGAACTATACGTTCTTATATTCATTACAAAATACTGTATCCCAGATCTGATGATCGAGCTTATATGATACGCTAGAGATGCAATAACAGTAAGTCAATAACCTAACACATAATATATAATACACATGCGGTTCATGATGATAGATGGCCGGCATTTTGCTACTATATGTAGTAATGGAGGTGCCGGCGGCGATAGGGCAAACCAATCAGATGCATACTATGCACTAAGGCGGCTCTCTCAGCTAGACTCTGGTTGATTCCATATTCCAAATGGCTGCGAGAGCCGCCGCCGCCGCCATGCCCGGCCTCCTCCTGCTCCCGTTTCTCCTTCTAGCTGCTGCTTCCGGCGCCGCCCACGATGCAGCCAGCACGCCGCCGATCAGCCGGAAAAGCTTCCCTGAGGGCTTCGTCTTCGGGACGGCCTCGTCGGCCTATCAGGTAGAAGAATTGAATTTCACTCCTATTTTCGCGCGCGTGTAAGAGCTTTCTGGCCGGCTTTCCCTTTCTTGCCCAGTACGTAGGAGACCATGCATGCCAAAAAACCCCGACAAGTACAAGAGAGAAGCTTCAGATCGAAAGGGCTGTCCCAACAGCATAATGAATTGAACTGATGGATGGAGTTCATGACCCACGGCTCAATTATTGTGTCAAAGAACAGAAAGAGGCCGAATTATTGGGTCATGAATGGAGTTCATGACCCACTTCGCTTTTATTTGTTTTGTCCTGACCACCTGAGTTTATTACTAGACTGAATTCTCATTCCTATGCAGTATGAAGGTGGTTTTAACGAGGGGGGCAGAGGACCAAGCATCTGGGACACCTTCACCCACCAGCACAAAGGCACGCGTGCTTTGCTGCCTATCGATCTGTTTCTCTATATGAGAAGCTTAGTTTCCTGACAGTACTAAGCCGGGCTTAATAAGCAATGAACAATTTATTAGTTTCCTCACACGGTATTTCGGTTGTTTACAGAAAAAATCGCTGATGGAAGCAACGGGGATGTAGCAGTTGACTCCTACCATCTCTACAAGGTGCCTGCCTCATCCTCATGAGCATGAGCAATTGAGCATGCATATTTTACAGTACCAAATTAAATTAAACATGTGCAAATGTTCAGGAAGATGTGCGCCTCATGAAGGACCTCGGGATGGATGCGTACAGGTTCTCCATATCATGGAGCAGAATTCTTCCAAGTACCTAACTTTTTATCTTTTAATTTCTCCATATATAAAGTTTTTTTACACTGAGCTAATTAATTCATTTATTCAAACATTGTATATATATATATTTAAAAATAGAGGGAGTTTAATGTTTTCATAAACTAGAAGTTCCAAGTTGATAGCATGTTCTTATTATGTGTTAGCAAACTGTTTAGCCGTGCACGCCAAGGCTTTCGCCTAGCTTGCTTTGATCCCGGGACTATATATGCGCAGTTGAATACATTGCTCATTTGCGCGATTTCAATCTCTATCATTAATTCATTATGAACATGCATGTCCTATGGCATATATAACAGATGGCAGTCTGAGCGGTGGAATTAACAGAGAAGGTGTCAATTACTACAATAATCTCATTAATGAGCTCCTCTCCAAAGGTATGCGTGTCAATTTCTACAATAATCTGCAGATGGCAGTCTGATCAGCTCCATTCTTTATTTCACCTTATAATTATTTGGGATATAATCCCTGTGCATCTGCAGGAATGCAACCCTATGTGACCCTTTTCCACTGGGACACACCTCAGGCATTAGAAGATAAATATGAAGGATTTCTTAGCCCCAATATTACGTAAGTGAAAGCTTAAGTTAACCTTGAAAGCAACAAGATTGCCGTACAGTAATAAATATGTTAGAAGACTGCTAACTGCACTGAAGCTGTTTATTTTAACCGGATTTGTTAGTTAGTTGATTCTCGAAATCAGATCATTGGAATTAAAAAAAAACTGCCGCTTTCAAAATTATTATATATATATAATTGTACCAAAATCCGTACCATTAACCACAAAAAAAGGTGATGTTAACATCTTCGCATGGTACGACAGCAATTAAAAACTACTAACAAATATGGTGTGTCCTAACGAAGTCAACGCCTTCCTCTCTATCATGAATTGCATTTGAAAGCAACAAAACTAGAACATCAGCATAAGAAAAAAAATTAATTTCCTCTAGGTTCAGTAGTGTCACCACTGCAATTTGTTATTGTTTCGCTTACGAATATCTCGATGCATACTGAAAATTACTGAGTACCTGTACGTTAAAAATGACTGTAAATGAATGTCTCAGAATCGACTACAAGGACTATGCTGAAGTCTGCTTCAAGGAGTTTGGTGATCGAGTGAAGCGCTGGATCACCTTCAACGAGCCCTGGACCTTCAGCTCATCGGGCTACGCAGTCGGCTTTGCAGCCCCAGGTCGGTGCTCGCCATGGGACTTTGGCAGATGCAGTGCTGGGGATTCAGGAAGGGAGCCTTACATCGTGGCCCATCACCAGCTTCTTGCACATGCAGAAACAGTTCGGTTGTACAGAGAGAAATACCAGGTGATGATCATGCACCCATCACGTTCTATTTACGCAGAAAATTTGGGTTGGGAGCCCCATATTTGTCACTTCTTGGCGCTTGGGAGCCCCAGGTGATGATGCACTTTACAAATAAAGTGAAAATTTTGATCAACTGATGAACTAATAAATCCTAGAGTTAGTCATTTAGCCCTAAATGGCCGGACAGCATAACCTTAATTAGAAATGCTTCTCGAATTCATGCAGCGCGTGCAAGGGGGAACGATTGGCATAACTCTAATCTCGCACTGGTTTCTTCCCTACAACCGCTCCATAACGAATGATGCTGCAGCGAGACGCGCCATAGAATTCATGTTTGGATGGTAGGTTCGTCTGTGGCTCATGCAATCTCATAGTCAAAGTTCGGAAGATATATATATACCTAGCTAGTGTCAATAATCTTACTAATGTTCGTCCAGGTTTATGGACCCTCTTATCAAAGGTAACTACCCAGCAAGCATGAGAGGATTGGTCGGAAATCGCCTGCCGAAGATTACCGAAGAGCAATCCAAGTTGATCAAGGGTTCGTTCGATTTCATTGGACTCAACTACTACACTACAAACTATGCTTCCCCGCTCCCTCCATCAAATGGTCTTAACAAGACCTACAGCACTGATTCTCAAGCAAACCTTACCGGTGAGTCCGGGTCTCTAGCTACTATGTTCAATCTCCTATTCTTCACTTACCATGTTAACACCCTCTAATTAATTATAAATAGGTGTACGGAACGGCGTTCCTATAGGCCCTCAGGTAACTCAAGATTATTCTGAGAAAATACTAGTGGTAATTTTATTCGCCTCACCACTTTATGCGCAACGATTCATTTCCGTGAATATATAACATGCAGGGCGGTTCATCTTGGCTCTACATCTACCCTCAAGGGTTCCGTGATCTGCTGCTGTATATAAAAAAGTACTACGGCAATCCGCCCATCTACATCACTGAAAATGGTACAGATCTCGACACCATCGATCCTATATATTCCTTGCTAATACGGTTTAAAGATCTTGCAACCAAGTCAGAATTACAGTAAAACTTTGAATAAGTTTTTCTCCCATGTCTACTTGAGAAAAGTAACACTCGATCTACTCCTATATATTAACCCAAAGAACAGGACTGAAACTACCTGAACATATACGTACGTTTCCATTTTCTGCACTCTAGGCGTTGATGAAAAAAACAACAAGAGCCTGCCACTGAAGGAGGCTCTCAAGGATGACACTAGGATATATTACTATCGCACGCACCTCCTCTCCATGCTAAGTGCTATAAAGGAGGGGGCAAACGTGAAAGGGTACTTCGCGTGGTCGCTGCTGGACAACTTCGAGTGGGCGAACGGCTACACGGTCCGGTTCGGGATCTACTTCGTCGACTATAACGACGGGTACAAGCGGTACCCTAAGAAATCTGCCTACTGGTTCAAAAAGTTCCTCGAGAAATGAGCATGAACAAGATGCGCTGGGACAAATAAATGGACCGTGAGGTTGATTTATGTTTACCCTGAGAGAGTGTGCTGCAATAAAAGGGTCCACATTTTGTTGCAATTGTATGTGGATTGATGAGTGTGATGGAGATGAGCGCTCATATGCTTTCTTTGAGAGGAAAAATAAAATCAAGATCAATGTACGAACAACTTTCGGCTGAAATAAATTGGGAATTTGGCGATCTTGCCCTTGTCTGATCTTAAATAGTGATTTTGCTCTTATTTTTTGACTTGAACGAATTTACCCCGCTTTATTTTAAATGAAGGCTCCGTTTACCTCTATTTTTAACACTATTAGTTGGATGCCCACTAAAACAATAAAATAAAATAGAGAAAAACTCCAAGCAATGGAAAAAGATCGTGGTACCCTTAACCCTATCCAAATGTTCCATACTCTATTATCCCCAAAGTCACGTTCCAGATCTCCCTCTCTTGTACCCTAGCACAAGCGAGGGGGCAGCTGCCGCACAGGCGGGGGCGGGAGAGCGCAGGCGCCTGGCGCGGCCTAGGTGAGCACCTGCTCGACGTGGACGGCTCAACAACAGCACCCGCAAGATAAGCCTAAGAAGGGACGCGAGAGACGCAGAGGTGGGCACCTCGCACCGCTAGTTCCACCAACCTTCCTGATTTTGCCCGCACCAACGATCTCAGGCCGTAGAGGCTTGGGGTGCTGCTGCAGCCTTCAGCCTTGCTTCGTTCACCCCTTTTTGTTTCAGGCAGTCCTCGCGACGTCGTGAGCGGTTATGCATCACTTCACCTGATGTTCCACCAACCATTACATGAAGAAATATTTGCCGTGTGTGGTTAATGGGCTGCCAGACCAATAATCTGGATGCACAATTTATTTAATTCATCTATTGTACGCTCGGTCTGGTGCACTGATCCGAGATAGAGAACAGCAGTGCATGCATGCAAAAAAAAAACTAGTGATATCATCCCACAAGCAAGAAAGTTTAGAACATAAAAATATAAATATTCAACCGTGTATCCAAATTAAATTTGTATTGCACCATTATCTTTTTTATGATAACATCTTCAAAACAAGACTATACTTGTCTATATTTGCATGATTTTTTAAAAATGTTTTGTTTTATACTTAATAATTAATTTCGGCTACTGGGAATAAATATTTTAGCAACATGAATAAATGAATATTTCTAAGAATAAAAAGTTAAACATAACAAACAAATAATACTATACAACAAATAAGATATTACACATCGTGAATTTTGACCGTGTAGAATAAATATATAATGAAAAACAAATATCATGAACAAATGGGTCATCATCACAGAACAAATTTAAGCTACAAAGCGAACAAATAATTTGGTGTTGTGAACAAATTAGTTACACATAAATAAATAATTTTATATAGAAAGAATAAATTATTAAATAACTCTACATGACACGTACACAACTTACATAAATTCTATACATGATTAACAAGTTCGTTAATAAAATCTGAAAGAAAAAGTAAAAAAGGAGGGAAAGAAACTGAAACTTAGCATCACGAAAAGGAAATGAAAATGAGAATAAAGAAAAAAGTAAATTATTATGGAAGGATTCCGTGGTAGTCTCTGACTCCCTCCAACTCAATCAATATCAAGAACATGTCATTAGCATGGGGTTTGGTTAGGCTTGGTGCCTCATCATATTTTGGATCGCGAATGAATGAATCTACATATGAAAAGAAATATACTAAATCTTGTAGTGATTAAATATATAATTCACAATAAAGTGGTAGAAAATAAAAGAGTTTAAACTAAAATCAGTCATATGAACTCACGTAACAAATTTGGATGCAAAGTAACCTAACCTACAAAGAAAAGAAATAGAAAAGGTCATAAAAAAGTCATGTAAAATACAAAGAAGGAAAATAATAAAAGGGAAAAAATAAATAGAAGAAAAACATGTTAAAATTGAGAAGGGAAAATAATGAAAGAAATTTTTTGGTAAAAATAAAAAATAAGGAAAAGAAATTAATATATACAAAAGAGAAAATATGAATTAAACCAGAAAAGAAGAGAAATTAAATGAATAAAACGAATTATGATATGTATTGTGAAATGATTGAATTAAAAAGGAAACATAAAGAAATAGAAATTGGAAAGTAAAACACTAGACAAGAAGAAAAAAAAGAAAACAAGAACAAAAAGGTGCTGTCACAACTGGGGCCACGGGATACCCGACGTGGTATAGATCTAAACAAGATATGAAATGAAGCATGTCCCATACCAATATGTCATTTAATGTACTCGAATAGATCTAGAACTAGTTCGTATAGAAAAAACTACTCGAGTAGTATTCGAGAAAGACTTCTAGACTCGTATCGATTTAGGGTTTCATGTAACCCTGTTCCCTTAGGCTATATAAAAAACTAGCAAATAGAATGCAGGGTATTGCGCATCTCGCTATCCGAAATTGTTAAAATCTTTGTGTTGTTTGCACCATGATGTCCTAATCTCGGTGAATCTCTGCCTAAACCCTACCACCTTAGGTATTCCTAAGGGATCTCTGTGAATCTCTGCCTAAACCCTACCACCTTAGGTATTCCTGAGGGGATTTACTGGTAAAATACCAACAGCTAGCGCGTAGGGCGCTCACCGACGATCCCTGGTGAACTCGATGCCTATCATCATCAAATTTAATTATTCGGCATAATCATATTGGATCTCTGCTGACCAATTGAGGGTAGAAGCGGATCGATCCACTACAATCACGGCTACCACCAGATGGCGACATGGGCATATTATATTAATTGGTAAAGATCAGCGCGCCTGATTAATTAATCTGTGTGGAGGGCCGCCATTTGCTTCAACTTGGAGCCACCATCAACCGTGATTTCTGCCTGTGGCTCGTGGGTCAAGGCAGAGGCAGCTCATAGGGATGGCGGAGCAAGAGCCTCGGTTCCAACGAGCGCTGCACCAGACTGCCAGGCTCACGCGAGCCGGTGCGGCCCGTTGCGAGCAAGGGGCACGTGCGCCCGCAAGACTCCGACGTGTAGTTCTGACATGGAGGTTCCACGTGCTCCACGAGTTTCAAGAGTTTCAAGGTGGGGAACAGGGAAAATCAGCGTCAACCTTCCTGCTGATTTGCTGCGGCAAAACATATATTTGGAAGCTAATCACTACTGGTACACCAAGGAAGCTACCAGCAAGGATGACTACTCGACTACTCAGCACGGCTCCTGCTCGCACCAGCGATACACTAACACGCCGGTGGTACTTCAACTACTCATCTCGGCTAGTTTAAACTAGAAACTAGTTGAGGACAGGTCTCACATCATCATCAACCAGTCTGAATCGACTCCGACTGGTCGGGCTCCATCAACAACCGTCACGGCTTCGTGGACAAATCGTCCACGAGTCATGCTAAGTGACTTATACCTTTTCTCGACTTATTTTTCACCAAACCAATTACTTTGTGCATAACCCGCACCCTCGCCGATTATTTTTGCACGCCGTGCTTTCTTTTTGTGGCATGACAACTATCTTTTTCTACATATCGTCTCATCTATTTTTGGTCACTAATTCGGTCAGGTACATTTCCTGCCCTGATTCGTAAAGCCTCCGAGTTCTCGGTTTTGACCTAAGTGACTCATGCATGCATGAGCATCTACATCGGGACCAGTTCACTAAACGTAAGGGGTGGGCTCGGGGGGTTTATATGGTTTAGAACAAGAGCTTTGTGTCGCCAATTTAATTTGGTATCTTCGTTTCTATTGCTGAATAAATTTCACTATCTTTGTTCTTTCATCGGCTACTGCCGATCATGTCGTGCATGCCCCCGACTGCTTAGCTGGTCTGTCAGTCGGGCTGCCCCATTTACTAGCTGCGCTCCGCGTGCAATCTGTTTTTCATCATGACACAGTGTAAAGATATCCGAAAGAGTCGTGTCGACTCTGACTTCATAGTCCTTGCCCGACCCCACATCTCTCTAGTAATTCCTGAGTTAATCCGTGTGGCTCAAGCTCTAATTGTGAAACCTCAACTCTTGCACTCCGCGTACATGTAAGCCTTCCGAGCAATGTAGCCTATGGTAAGCCGTCCTCTCTGTGAGCAGTAGTAAGAAAGATTAGGTGCATAGCGAGACAAGGCTAAGGTTGCATGCGCATACTACTCGGTGTCTTGCTAGACGAAAGGGGGATTCACACACATCTTTCATACAACCATAAACTTCAAGAGTTGTTCATTACGAGTAAAACTCGGTATCTTTGTATTATTCTACATAATGTATGCATTGTATTTTTTTTTCAGATTGAGCTCCAGTTCTCTCAGTACATCTACGATGGCTTTGCTAGCTCCCAGGCTTGGGGGCTGGCACCACCAACCACTCCGCGTGCCCTTGGTGGCTCGTCTAGCTCCCAGGCTCGGGGCTGGGTGCAACAAAACACTCGGCAGGCCTTTGGTGCCTCATCTAGCTCCCAAGCTTGGGGGATGGACGCGACTTCGGCGGCTCGTCTGGTTTCCATTCTCAGGGTTGGGCGCCGGAAACAACTAGATGTATCTCTAGTGATCTGTTTAGTCCCATGTTGAGCGCGAGGAGATTTTTGGGAAGATTGTGTGATTTAGCCATTTTTGTCGGGGATTTTATTTATTGCGAGAAAAGGGGCTTTTAGAATTTCTAGGCAAATCACATCGTAAAAACAAACTCACATTGCTCTGAGTTTGCCACAACGTTTGGGATCCTTTTTTCCCCCAAATCTGGAAGTTTGGACTCAAGACTCGAGGGCTACTTGGTATATGTCATCTGCGATTTGTTTTTCAAATTTATTTGGAAATTGAAGGATTAAATTCAAGATTTGAGATGGACCCTCACCCTGAATTCTTCGGTTCAATCTAAGGCTCGGGGGCTACTCCATATGGAGTGCGATTGTTCATCACACCCCATGTATGATGTATGACGATTATTTCTAATGGGCTTCAAGATTACTCGAGCAAGAGCACCACGCAGCCTAAGTGCAGTTCAGGAAGTACTCAGAAGGTGAGTTCGAG
Organism: Panicum virgatum; assembly: GCF_016808335.1. Lineage (NCBI taxonomy): Eukaryota > Viridiplantae > Streptophyta > Magnoliopsida > Poales > Poaceae > Panicum > Panicum virgatum. The sequence continues at coordinate 30,987,000 of NC_053151.1, read as the reverse complement.
GCGAAGTACAGGGAACTTGAAGACGACTTCAAAAGTACTCCAAGACCTGCAACTACACGGCTACGAAGAGCTCGGGGGCTTGTATGACTAGGGGCCATGCGATTCCTCGCTTGGCGTGGATCTATACAAGATATGGGATGAGGCATATCCCATACCCATACGTTATGTAATGTTCTCCGATAGATCTAGAACTAGTCAGTATAGAAAGAAACTACTCGAGTAGCACTCAAGAAAGACTCCTAGGCTTGTATCGTTCTAGGATTTCATGTAACCTTATCCCTTAGGTTATAAGAGTGAACAAGGACCCCCTCCAAAGCATATACAACCCTCAGTCAATACAAACCACCAAATAGGATGCATGGTATTACACATCTCGCTGCCCGAATCTGTCTAAACCTTTGTGTTGCTTGCACCATCATGTTCCTTATCTCGGTGACTCCCTACCTAAACCCTAGCACCTTATGTAATTAATGACGCAAAAATCCGCAGATGGGATCTCTCCCGTCCACATATGCTAGGGCCGGGAGATTTTCTTCACTCCGAAGTACCAAACCCAGATGGGTACACTTGTGGTGTGCGCTGGCGTTGTCAGACCCAGGGCAGCGGGACTGCTCATAGGCATAGAATGTTCTAGAGTAAGGGATAGCGCATGGATGTATCTTACCTCTTTTGCAACTACCCGAATAGGCGTAGAACTAGCTGCAGTACAAGAAAACTACCCGACCATATTGTAGTATGACTCCAACTGTATTGGGCTAGGATTTTCCATGTAACTCTGTCCCCTGGAATATATAAGGGCGGGCAGGGACCACCTCGAAACACATCAACACCTAAGGCAAAACAAGCAACCACACAGGATGTAGGGTATTATGCACCTCGCGGCCCGAACCTGTCTAAATCCTTGTGTTCCTTGCAGCATCGAGTTTCAGAGCTAGTCGATCCCTACCTACAATCCTACTGCTAAGGGTACCCCTGAGCAGGCTTGGCGGTAAACACCGGCAGCTGGCACACCAGGTAGGGGATTCGGCGAGTTCATTGGCGAATTCGATGGCCACCTTCGCTTTCAGCCGCCTTGGCGATTCCTCAAGGCGCCACCTTTGTTTTCGGCTCATGGGTCTGCATTGCCAATGGTTCGGGCGATTTTGACAGTCACCTAGCCAATCCCCTCGAGCCGGAGGTGATCTCGTCGGAAAGTTGCATCACCATTCCCGATCTCACCAAAAAGATCGAGCTAAAACTCGACGACAAATTGAGTTCCAATCGGACTCAGATTGATTTCAGCCTGAGTCCTACTCGGGTTGAGACTCTTCTCACCCGACCCATATTTGGGTTGAGTAATGCATCATCTGCTTACCAGCGGATGATCAAATCCATCGACTCTTCGAACGAAGCTAGCTTGGATCAAACTACATACGCCGAGAACTTTTCCGCCACCGCTAGCCGGGAGGCATCCGTTTTCGATGTATATTCAGACTCAAATGAGTCATCCCATGATAATCCGGATGCCATCATCGATGCACTGGCAAATTCCAACTTAAATCCTGCAATGATTACTCATTTGCAGAACTACTTGACAGTCTTCGAGATGTCGCCAGCATCGACGATCTTTTGTTTCGACATGGTACTCCCCTTACACCCATATGGGAAACTAGATCCGAGGGAACTGAACTAGCCGATTATGGATTGGACCAAGAGAGCTATACCCTAGAGTGTCAGGTGTCCATCATCAATCGGCAAGATGCGGGCGCTCCCAGTCAGCATGATCCTAATGAAACCCCAGATCAGATTTCAGAGGATGATTTGACTATAAACGCCCCAAAAGATGAGGATGAAGCTACTCGAACAGCTCGCAGAGCAAGGAATCAACACAGGGAAGAGTGCAGGGCTCGAGCTGCAGAGCGCGCTCGCATTGACTTGCATAATCTCAACCGGGAATTCGACAACGTATCAGATCCAATCTTCAACACCCCCATCGCAGTAGTGGCAGAAGCAACCATGCGCCTCGTGCAGCTGTCTCAAAATCTAGAGAAAGATCGCACAATACAACTCACTCGCCACGCTGTCGAACAACTCGAGCGACAAAATCCTTTTGTCCTCACTCCATGGCACCTGGTCCAGGGCTACTGCTTCAGTAGCACCACAAGCAAGCCGTACGCCGGGAGGCCATCACCGTCAACAACAACAACAAAACCGAAGAAACCAAGAGGAGTAAGAAGTTGCTAGCAGCCAACGTCCTAGGAGTGGAGAACCCGCAACAAACCAAGTTCCAAGGCTTCAATAGAACCGCAACAACAACCGCGGCAACAACCATGAAGAAGTAGCCGAGTCCTGGATGGATGCACGGCTGATCATCAATGCAAGACGCCAAGCGCATCTTGTAGACAACTCCGACCGATTTCCAGCCCTTAGCAGTGTGACACCTCAGGTGTCAGTACTTTTAAATACAATCAATGTACCTTAGCTAAAGTTAAAATAAAAATTTGAGAAACTAATTCAAAGAGAAAGGACCAAATAAAATACAAATCATACAAAAGAAATTAAAGGAAAAAGAGAAAGGAGTGAAAAACTACTCAAATTTTAATTCAAAAATGTGCACAAAATTTTTGTTGGCTCATGAGAGGTGTTTCAATTGACATGTGCTCAATTGAACTTCAGCCAAAATCAAGTCAAAAACTGATTAAAACTAAAGTCCTTTTGTGCAAATATGTAAATGTACCAATAGTTCAAAATGTGAGTTTCAAACGAAAATTTGCATAACACAAAAGTTGTAGATCTTGAAAAGTTATGCAAAAGTGGTATTCAACACTTTTCCATTTGAGCCCTCCAATTAGGAGATAATTTTAGTTTACCGAGAGGTCCCTGGAAATTTCAGAAATCGCAAAAGAGCCCCCATCTCCATCTCTCTCTCCCGGCTGGCTCTGTTTCGCCCGCCGCCCGCCGTACGCCGCCGGTGGACTTCGTCCACCGCGCGCCCGCGGCCAAATGGACCCGGGGAAACCTCTCCACGCCACCTGGCCCGCCCCTTGGCATCTCCTCGCGCGCACACGCGTCCCAGGCCGCTCCCCGTGCCGCCACGACACCCTCCGCCATGCGCCGCGCCGCTGCCTCCTCCACCCGCTCACCGTCGACTCGCCCAGGCCAAATTGACCGCCCCCAGTCACTCCATTCCTCACCCAGGAGCTCTTTGGCCTATAAAGACCCCCAGAACCCCCACAGTCGCGCCCCTTCTTCCCCTTCTTCCTCCTCCCGCTGCTCCGCCATGGCCGCCGAGATCCAGCTCGCGCGGACCGGCTAGCCCAGCCCCACATTGCCCCCTCCGACCACCGCAGCAGCTTCACCACCTCCCAGTTAAGCTCCACGCGCGCGGAATCGAATCCAAACCCCCTCCCGAAGCCGTTCCCCTTTTGCGCCGCCGCCGGCGAGCTCAGGCTCACCGCGGACCGGCCAGCTCCGGGGAAGACCGAGCCCGACAGCTACCCCAGAAGCATCCACGAGCTCACGCGGTGCTCGTGCGCGCCTTGTTCCCCTACCCCGAGCCCTCCTTCACCTCCAGCGCCGGCGAACCGAACAACCGACCCGCCATCAACGCCGACGAGCTTGAACCTGTGCTCCAAACGCTCGAACGTCGACCAGGGTAGGTGTTCCTCGATCCTTTCTCCCCCACGCGCCTCCCCGTGGCAGCCCCGGTAAGCCCTGCACCGCAGAACACCACCGGCAAGATGCCACGGCGGAGAAGGCCGGCGAAGGACCCGGTTGTAATTTCTTTTTTTCGTTCAAGGGTGTCTCTGCAAGTTTTACAGTGTATACCAGTGAACTTCTAAAATGCGAAACAAATCACAAAAAAATCAGAAAAATGCAAGCTCAACTGATCTGGAATCCTTGTAACAAAATCTACAAATTTTGTAACATTCACATTTGCAGAAACTCAACCGAATTTAATCTATGGAAAAGATTGAGAAAATCACCTTATGCATGTTCATGAAGTTCTGCTCATCAGATGACCTTGATTTTTGGATATGTTATAACTAATGGGATGCTAAGATCACAGTAAAAAGATGACACCAAACCAAAACAGTTATCAGGTTAGAACAATCAAGATTCTCTAATCTATTGATTAGCATTCTCGATTTAATTCTGGAAAATATGTACATGAACTTGCTCTAAAAATTTTACTACAGCCTTGTGCCACTGAATCCCTGCAAATCTCTAAATTTCAAATTTATTAGAGTTAATTTGCTATATACCTTGATTTATGCTTGTTTAATCAACTTAATTCCTTATATATAGTTCTTATGCTCAGAAAAATCCATGTTTATTTCTGAAGTCTCTTTTTAGCTCTGTGTTCCTGTATAAGAATTTTGAGCTGCATTTACTGAGTTTTGCCTTGGTGAATAATCATGCTTAGCATCTTAGGGCTAGATTTACTATTTTTGTTCTGAGAAATCTACAATGTTTCTGATCTTTATTTTTGGGCATGATCTTGCCTAGAGTATGTTCTACCTGTGATAAAAAGTTCAGATGCAATGCTGGTCAGATGCATCTTGAGAAATTTATGCAAACTCATGTTAAGTTAACTGAATAACTAATTTAGTATAGTGAGTTAAATCTTGAAAAATTTTCTGGAGTATGTTTAACTCAGGACTAGTCTCTGGTAAAAATTTGAGAACCAAATCCTTAGTAAAACTTTCGGTAGATTTAATCTTTGTTGATGGCTTGCTGTTTTTAATCTTTTTATCACCTCTGCTATATAAGTGTATAAAATCTGGAAAAATTTCAGTACTGAGTTTATGCTTTGAAGTTGCTTGCATAAAATTTGTAGCACCAGAATCCATGTGGAACATTCTGTACAAAAATATGAAGTAACTAGAGTAATCCATTTGCATGATTAGTTATAGTTTTTGCTCTATGGTAGATGCTGAAATTTATACCATGAATGTTCAAGTTTGAATCTGAGTTACTTTAGTGTTTCATCACTAGCTCTTTAGTAGTTGGGTTGTTAAGGAATAATGAAAGCATGCTACGTGTTGAAATTAAAAATGAAAACCCAAAACCCCACTCATTCATGAATAACCGTAGTTATGTTTGCTACTCTATAAACGTTTGCCCATGCAATGAAATGTGAAATCATCACTAAATTAACTTTCGTGGACTACAACTTTATCGTGAAGGAAAGAAATTGTATCCCTGAATAACTCAAAATCTTGCATTGCATATAGAAACGGTTAACCTCGCGGACGGAGACTACGAACTGGTGCCCGCGGACTCTCGTGCGGAGCAGGAGGTTAATCTGAACTGTACTAACTTGTCTCAAGACCTGGGCCAAGCCCTCGAAGTTTTTCTGCCTGACAGTGCCCAAGAAGGCAAGCCCCGGAGCATAATCCCACTATTTTTCCGAATTACCATTCTGCTATCTATTTATTAATGTATGGTAACAGTTGATTTTTTTTTTGCATTTAAGTTCTCTAGGCGTTGATCGAAAACCCTAGATGCATGATCCATAGGAACCTATGTTTGATACCGGATCTTTTTATCGACTAGTTGCCATGCTAAATAGGTACGGTAGAAGTCGAGTGGTTCTCTGCCTCTCGCGAGCAAATAGGAATTGTACTGACTTTATTTCCTGTTGAAATGTAAGGACAACGGGCGGGGTTGTGTAGTTGTGATACCCCGCTGGTGTAGTCAAAAATGGCTAAGGTCGCGGTGTGTGGCTCATCTTGTTAAGCGTTTGAAAGTACTAGCCACATACCGAGAAATATGGTAATCGGTAAGCTTAAGTACCTGATTGGACCAGCGAGTGGAACGATCTCGCACCCTCCTGGTAGAAGTAGGGTTTATTTTTATGTCGCGACGTACGGGTGCAGAGTGGTCGTACTCTGTAGTCGGGGAGGGTGTTCCGGATCCACGGACTGGAAAGAAAGGGGAAAAGTAGCGTGGGCGGGAGCGAAGTCGATCCCCATGCGTGTGGTCTAGGTTCCCCTGGCCAGGTTGAAATTCGATTCAGAATCGTCCGCCTCTCACGGCATGAGATTGCTTAATGATTTCGGTCACATAGAGTAACAAGTGGAATACGATGATGAAAATACTGCTGGTTGATTAAATGGTTGCTCTACCATGTTTGAGTAGAGTTAGTTGCAAATTTAGAATGGTTAATTCCACTAGAATCTGGCTAAGTAAAACCCGAAAGTAAGGATCAACACTTAGCGGCATTTTTGGCAAACAAACCTTACCAACCAAAAAGCTTGCATGTCTAGCTATCGGACTATGTTATATCCGGAGACGGGTCAGTCTTGCTGAGTATTAGTATACTCAGCCTTGCTTGTGGCACTTTTTTTTTCAGGTACTAACTTTGAAGATCTGTTTGCGAGTCTTACTTGGCCTTGTACTCTGCCTCCGGGTTGGTCTGTTGAGTGGGATGGCCCTTCAGCTGGTGCTAATCACCCTCCCGCTGAGTGACGCATTCGTACGGGCTTTACCGATGCGTCACGTTATTTCGTTAGTTATCTTTTAATGCTTCCGCTGAACTTTGAGACTTGAATAATTTGAGGAGTTGGAACTCCGTAGTACTTCGCTAGTCTGAACATGGTTTGTAATAAATTTTCTTTCCGCTGCAATCACTCTGAGATGTATGAAATGGTTTGTGTTGTAATCTCTGGGCTCACCTTCGTGTGAGTGTTGTCTGCTGATCCTGGAATAGCGTGGCTTTTATCGAGGCTTCACTCGAGGAACTACCGGTGAGTGCCAGATTGGGTCAGAGTTGCTTAGCAACGAAGATCAGTGCACCCGGGCCCAGTAGTTTTGGGTGGTTCCGCCACAGCTGGCATCAGAGCTCGCAGACAGCCTACCAGGGATGGCAACCTCGGTTTTCACAACAACAACTTAAAACTTTACTTCAAAGTTACTAAAGTTTTGAAAGAGTTTAGGATCTCCAAGGACAAGTCTAGGACGTAAAGCCCTAGGGAATCTTATGGGTATAATCAGGTGGCTTATTTTGTATGGCTAACTTCCAGCACCTTACTTTTCAGTATTTAAATCTTGTAATTTAAATTCTGCAACTACATCATCGCCACGAAGGTATGCTTACTCAGTCAGCTGAGGGAGTCTGACCTTCCCGTCGGTGATGCGAGCCGAACGCTGGAGCTCAAGCAGTGGCCTACTTGAGCTGCTGCCCATATACCAACTTCGGTTGAGTATATGGGGAGTAATGGTTCGAAATTGGAATTCAATTCCCCGTCAAAGACGGTACTCAGTCAATACGTTGTTTCGATAACGTATGCTTAACGTTGTCCATACGGCGGTAATGGTATGGATGCCGATTCTATAGTGATCGGTAATGTATGGGGACGCTTTCGTGAGTGCTGGCACGGAAGGTTCATTTTATATACTGTCAATCTTCTGCAGGTACGCTAACTCGAAATCGAATTATAGGCTATCTAGCTATATCGAGTAGCTATATAGTGAGAGACGTAATATGTATGCCACCAAAGTCATTGCGTAAGACCAAGATTACTTGGCAATTTTTCCTTGGTGAGGACGTATAGGCTCTGCATTCATTCTCAAAAAGATTAGCAAATAAATCTCTGGGGAAATCGCAAGCAAATCCGTTAAAACACTATCCTAGGGAGTATCCAGAAAGTCTGCAACCTAGTTTCCACGAATTTTAACCTTCTGATAAGTTACTCAAATCGACTTGGGGTAGTAAGACTAAATGATGTTTCCTAAGTTATCAAGCTGCTGTAAAAATTTGAGAATTTTTGAAGCCTTCTAGCATGGTATTTGTATTTTTGGATCAACCCTGTGTAAAACTGTTAACTCTGAACAGTCTATACAACTGAAATTTTTCGACCTTTATAAGTTGTTCAAACTAAAAATCATTCAACATGAAAGTTGTAGACAACTAAGTGATGAGCTTACCATAAAAATTTGAAGAATTTTTGACGTCTAGGTTGAGAGTTATAGTCAAAATACACCCTCTCTGGACACTCAGTCTTCCTGGTTGACGTCACTCCGAATACCTGATCATATCACCCCCATGGAGTCCGAATTGATCTTAGTGGTGACTAGATGAATTGTTCCTTAATATCAGAGGGATCTTGTGTAAATTTTTGAGAATTTTTGAAGCAAGTTCTCTACAGTTTTGGCCATTTCTTTCACTGTTCCAGAGTTAGTAGTTCTTGTTACCATCAGCTGATCCATCGGTCTTTTGTTGGGACAGATGGAAGAGCTGCTGGTCGTTGACGCGCAGGGGCACGTGCACTCCGCTTGCCTGCACTGGGACGGGTTTCCCCGCCGTCTTTGGGAGCTGTTGAGTGCAGCCGGTTACCTCCAGCCACCGGTTTACGATGGCCACGAGTTTGTGGAGGACGGAGTTCGTCGTTGCAGTGTGACGATGGTGATCCCACAGCACCCGCTCAACGGGTGGGAGCCGATCGTGACTCAGATGGTCGGCCACTACCTGCTGGACACCTGGGAGCTTACCGCCATGAGGGCGATGACCGCTTTTTGCTCTTCGCACCCTCTGGAGGTGGTTCTGACCGCGTTCGGGTTGTTCCCTGCACCTGACCCGGCAGACCCGCTTTGGCTCGACCGGATGGCACACGTGGACGTGGTCGCTACCCTTGACCCGGTCGGGGCACTTCGGACGACAGCGATGTGCTTGGACGGCCTTTACAGACTTCACACTTACCAGAGTTACGCCGTCGCTCAGTTGGTGGACCACGCTCAGGCCTTGCACCTGGCGGTCCAGCTGAGAGATGGGCAGCTTCAGGAGGCTAGTACCGAGCTCGAGAGCAGGGCTACTCTTATCGCCCAGCTCCACGGCCAGGTTCACGAGCTTCAGGACACTGTGTCGGATCGTGACGCTACGATCAACTTCCTGGAGGACCAGTTTCACGACCTGCAGCTTGAGATGGACGAGGCTCAGGGGCAGCTCCACGCGATACAGCACACGCAGGATGCCCTTCACGCACCTCCCGACGAGATGCAGGTGGACGAGGAGGACGAGCCCCAGGAGATAGAGGGCGTTTCAGAGATGGACTCCGAGGACCAGGCGCCGCAGCCCGCACCGGTTGAGGTTCACACTCCCGCGGCGAGTGAGGCATCGGTCAACATGTAGACCGAGGCGCTGTTTCTTAGCTTTTGTAGACTCCTCTTAGTGTGGCCTACTTTTGGATCATGGCTACTAGGCTAACTTAGAGTTGAGTAACCTCCTTAGTACTGATGTTAGGAGTGACCAAGTAGAAATGAGAGAACGATGGATGTAATGAACCCCTAATGCTACTAGTGTTAATTATAAGTGATCTGCAAAAAGCTGAAGGCAGCAGTTAGTTCGAATTTTTATCCTCTTTTCCTTTCGGATTTAGCTCCTGAGTTGAATACCAAAGTTGTTCCAAATTTCATCAGGAACCTGCTCGCAAAATTTCAGCCCAAACGGATTGGTATTGCAGGAGATAATCGCAAATTACAGAAGCTCTGTTTTCGGTGAAGCAGAAAAACCAGAGGAGGAGTAATTGAATTTTTCGACTAACCTACTCTGGAAATCTGACTTTGTGATGACTACCAAAGTTGTAGATCATGAAATTTCCTATCTCTTGTAAAAATTTCAAGTCCATATCATGTACCGAACTCCAGTTATGAGCGTTTTTGTATCGCTGGTTTTGCTGCACAACCTGATTAAGCAATTTCCAGTATTTCCATGTCATTTTGAGATGTATATTCCATTTGAAATGAGGATAATGATGAGCCTAATGCAAAAGTACTCACATTTCAGATGGTTGGATCAACTCGAGGCACCCCTAGTGGTTTTGGAGCCGGAGGGAATGGCGATCCACCTCCACCTCCTCCACCAGTGGGTATTGCTGAGGTTCTTGCTGCCCAGACAGAGATTTTGCGGCAGTTGGTTCAAGCTCAGCAACAACCGCGGGGTGGGCATCATGCTCATCACGCACAAGAGGCGAGCTACCAAGATTTCCTCAGCACTCAGCCTCCGCTGTTCAATAAAGCGGATGAGCCTCTGGACGCTGACGCTTGGATTCGCACGATCGAGTCCAAGTTTTCTCTATTGACTACTCCTGTTCCGAAGCGAACAAGACTCGCTATGCCGCGCAGCAGCTTCGCGGATCAGCTCGTATGTGGTGGGATCATTACCACGGGATGCTACCGGCTGATCATGTGGTGAATTGGAATGAATTCAAATTGGCTTTTCGAGATCATCATATTCCAGCTGGACTTCTTGACCGTAAGCTCAACGAGTTCTTGGCCTTGACTCAGGGCACTCGTACCGTGGTGCAGTATGCTCAAGTATTCCATCAATTGTGTCAGTATGCTGGACATCATGCCGATACCGACGCTAAGAAGCATGAGCGCTTCCGTCGAGGCCTTAGTACCAAATTACAAGAGAGGCTAAACCTTGTCCGAGCAGACTCATTCAATGACTTGGTGAATATGGCCATATCTCAGGAGGATCTGATTTCTGCACACCGCGCTGAAAAGAAGCGCAAGGCACCTGCTGGACCCTCGAGTGCCTCTGCACCGAGGTATCGTATTGTGCAAAATAACCCACCCGCATCCTCTCAGAAGGCCCCTCAGCCAGGGCGTTGGATTATTAGGCCTCCTCAACAGCAGCAGCAGACTCGATTCGGGCTTCCCCAGCAAGCTCGATTTGCACCTCAGCAGCAGCAGAACGGCCCTAGGCCGAATGCTCAGCCAGCCGCTCGCCCCGATAATAATAACCGCTGTTTCAGATGCGGGAGTCCGGATCACTTTGCCAAGATGTGCCCCCAGGCGGGACAATCTCAAGGGCAGGCTTCTCGCAGAAATGATCAGAACAAGGGCAAGAGGCAAACCATTCAAGTCAGGCAGGGCCGACTTAACTTCACCAACCTTGCTGAACTACCCGAGGGAGCACCAATCATGTCGGGTACATTCTCTATAAACCAACACCCCACCGTTATCTTATTCGATTCTGGTGCCTCTCATAGCTTCATTAGTTCTAAATTCGGAGCAAGGGTTGGGTTAGATTTCTGTCACACAAAAGGGTCATTCATGATATCTACCCCGGGTGGTAAAGTCGCATCAAACCAAATCGTTCATAATGCGCCACTTAGTTTGGGTAGTAAAACTGTTCCTACCACTTTAATCTTGTTGCCACTAGAAGGTATGGACATTATTCTGGGAATGGATTGGATGAAAAGACATGGGGTAATGTTAGATATCTCTTCCCGAGCCATTGAAATAAATTCTCCAACTCATGGTCATTCGGTTCTATATTTACCTCATCACCAATACCACAACTCTTGTGCCTATGCCATGAAAGATATTCGTCTCGAAGATATTCCGGTAGTCCGTGAATATGTAGATGTTTTTCCGGAGGATTTACCTGGTATGCCGCCAGACCGGGATATCGAATTTGTCATTGAACTTCAGCCTGGTACAGCACCTATTTCAAAAAGGCCATACCGGATGCCGCCTAAAGAATTGGCTGAACTAAAAATCCAGCTACAAGAACTGTTGGACAAGGGTTTTATCCGCCCAAGTGCTTCACCTTGGGGCTGTCCAGCATTGTTCGTAAAGAAGAAAGATGATAGTCTGAGGTTGTGTGTTGATTACCGGCCTCTCAATGCGGTAACCATCAAAAATAAATATCCACTTCCCCGCATTGATGTATTGTTTGATCAATTGGCTGGAGCAAAGATTTTCTCCAAGATTGATCTTCGTTCGGGTTATCATCAAATTAAAATCCGGCCTTGCGATATTCCCAAGACCGCCTTCTCAACCCGATATGGTCTCTATGAATATTTGGTTATGTCTTTCGGTCTCACCAATGCTCCGGCTTATTTTATGTATCTCATGAACTCGGTATTTATGCCAGAACTTGACAAGTTTGTCGTGGTCTTTATTGACGACATTCTGATCTATTCCAAAGATGAGGCAGAACATGAGCAACATCTGCGCATTGTTCTTCAACGTCTCAGAGATCATAAGCTGTACGCAAAATTCTCCAAGTGTGAATTCTGGCTGGACACAGTCAAATTTCTGGGTCACACTATATCTAGTGAAGGCATTTCAGTTGATCCCAGCAAAGTACAAGAAGTGATGGACTGGAAACCTCCTACTTCAGTTCATCAGATCCGCAGTTTTCTCGGCTTGGCGGGGTATTACCGCAGATTTATTCCGGACTTCTCCAGAATTGCTAAGCCCATGACAGAACTACTAAGAAAAGATGTCAAGTTTAAATGGAACACGAAGTGTGATGACGCATTCCATACATTGAGAGCACATCTAACCACTGCACCAGTCTTGGCTCAACCTGACAACAATAAACCATACGACGTTTATTGTGATGCTTCAGGCACTGGTCTTGGTTGTGTTCTAATGCAAGACAATCGGGTGATAGCTTATGCTTCCCGAACTCTTCGGCCACACGAGCTAAATTATCCCACTCATGATCTGGAACTAGCCGCCGTTATTCATGCTCTCAAGCTTTGGAGACACTATCTTATGGGTACTCATTGCAATATCTATACCGACCATAAGAGTCTCAAATACATTTTCACTCAAAGTGAGCTGAATATGAGGCAACGAAGATGGCTGGAATTAATCAAAGATTATGATCTGGAGGTTCATTATCATCCGGGCAAGGCGAATGTTGTAGCCGATGCGCTCAGTCGCAAGGTTCACTGCAATTGCCTATCAATGGAGTCATATAATGACACATTGTGTGCTGAAATGCAAAGGCTGAAATTAGAAATCATCCCTCAAGGTTCTTTGAATCATATTTCAGTGGAACCAACACTCTATGACCAGGTCATCATGGCACAATTACACGACAAAAGTGTTGGTATCATCAAGCAGCAAGTAGTAGAAGGTGAAAATAAATATAAGTGTTTCCGAGTGGACCATAAAGGAATTTTGTGGTTCGAGGATCGCCTAGTCGTTCCAAAGAATCATGACCTGCGGAAGCAAATCCTAGACGAAGCACATCTCTCTAAATTCTCTATTCATCCGGGCAGCACCAAGATGTACCAAGATCTCAGGCAAAATTTTTGGTGGACTCGCATGAAGAGAGAGATTGCCAAATATGTCGCAGAATGTGACACCTGCCAGAGAGTGAAAGCTAGTCACTTGAAAGTTGCTGGAACTCTCCAACCTCTACCGATTCCGTCTTGGAAATGGGAAGATATCAGCATGGATTTCATTGTGGGCTTACCAAATACTTCTCAGCACCATGATTCCATTTGGGTCATTGTTGATAGGCTCACAAAGACTGCTCATTTTATTCCAGAGCATACTGAATATCGAGCCAAGAAATATGCTGAGATCTATATGGATCGGATTGTCTGCCTACACGGTATACCCAAAACAATTATATCGGATCGTGGTCCTCAGTTTGTGGCAAGGTTTTGGGAGCAACTTCAAGAGGCTCTCGGGACTAAATTAATTCGAAGCTCAGCTTACCATCCACAGACTGACGGACAGACCGAAAGGGTAAATCAAATTCTTGAGGATATGCTTCGAGCATGTGTCATCCATTATGACAAAAACTGGGACAAATGTTTATCCTTGGCTGAGTTTTCTTATAACAACAGCTATCAGGCCAGTCTGAAGATGGCACCCTTCGAGGCCTTGTATGGTCGACGGTGTCGAACTCCTTTGAGTTGGTCTCAGACTGGGGAACGTCAAATATTTGGACCCGAATTAGTGGTCGAGGCTGAGGAGAAAGTCAAAATAGTACAAGCTAATCTCCGAGCAGCTCAGTCTCGGCAAAAGAGTTATTTCGATAAAAGAAGGGATCCTTTGAAGTTCATGGTTGGTAACCACGTCTATTTACGAGTGTCTCCAACTCGAGGCGTTCAACGTTTCGGAGTTAGGGGTAAGCTCGCACCTCGCTATGTCGGGCCATATAAAATCATTGAAGAATGTGGACCCGTGGCTTATCGTTTGCGACTTCCTTCATGACTTGCCGCCATCCATAATGTTTTCCACATATCCCAACTCAAGAAATGTGTTCGAGTTCCTACGGAAATCATTGATCAACAGAAAATTTTAGTGGAGCCCGATCTCTCATATACCGAGTATCCACTCAGAATTCTGGATCAAAAAGAGAGAGGTACTCGTCGAAAGGTGGTAAAAATGTATAAAATTCAGTGGTCTCATCACACTGAAGAAGAAGCCACCTGGGAGACGGAGGATTATCTTAATCGACATTATCCGGGTTTCATTAGCTCCACCTCAGGTATATCATTTTTCCCCGCCTCAATTCAATCATCCAATCTCGGGACGAGATTCTTTTTAAGGGGGGTAGGTTGTGACACCTCAGGTGTCAGTACTTTTAAATACAATCAATGTACCTTAGCTAAAGTTAAAATAAAAATTTGAGAAACTAATTCAAAGAGAAAGGACCAAATAAAATACAAATCATACAAAAGAAATTAAAGGAAAAAGAGAAAGGAGTGAAAAACTACTCAAATTTTAATTCAAAAATGTGCACAAAATTTTTGTTGGCTCATGAGAGGTGTTTCAATTGACATGTGCTCAATTGAACTTCAGCCAAAATCAAGTCAAAAACTGATTAAAACTAAAGTCCTTTTGTGCAAATATGTAAATGTACCAATAGTTCAAAATGTGAGTTTCAAACGAAAATTTGCATAACACAAAAGTTGTAGATCTTGAAAAGTTATGCAAAAGTGGTATTCAACACTTTTCCATTTGAGCCCTCCAATTAGGAGATAATTTTAGTTTACCGAGAGGTCCCTGGAAATTTCAGAAATCGCAAAAGAGCCCCCATCTCCATCTCTCTCTCCCGGCTGGCTCTGTTTCGCCCGCCGCCCGCCGTACGCCGCCGGTGGACTTCGTCCACCGCGCGCCCGCGGCCAAATGGACCCGGGGAAACCTCTCCACGCCACCTGGCCCGCCCCTTGGCATCTCCTCGCGCGCACACGCGTCCCAGGCCGCTCCCCGTGCCGCCACGACACCCTCCGCCATGCGCCGCGCCGCTGCCTCCTCCGCCCGCTCGCCGTCGACTCGCCCAGGCCAAATTGACCGCCCCCAGTCACTCCATTCCTCACCCAGGAGCTCTTTGGCCTATAAAGACCCCCAGAACCCCCACAGTCGCGCCCCTTCTTCCCCTTCTTCCTCTTCCCGCCGCTCCGCCATGGCCGCCGAGATCCAGCTCGCGCGGACCGGCTAGCCCAGCCCCACATTGCCCCCTCCGACCACCGCAGCAGCTTCGCCACCTCCCAGTTAAGCTCCACGCGCGCGGAATCGAATCCAAACCCCCTCCCGAAGCCGTTCCCCTTTTGCGCCGCCGCCGGCGAGCTCAGGCTCACCGCGGACCGGCCAGCTCCGGGGAAGACCGAGCCCGACAGCTACCCCAGAAGCATCCACGAGCTCACGCGGTGCTCGTGCGTGCCTTGTTCCCCTACCCCGAGCCCTCCTTCGCCTCCAGCGCCGGCGAACCGAACAACCGACCCGCCATCAGCGCCGACGAGCTTGAACCTGTGCTCCAAACGCTCGAACGTCGACCAGGGTAGGTGTTCCTCGATCCTTTCTCCCCCACGCGCCTCCCCGTGGCAGCCCCGGTAAGCCCTGCACCGCAGAACACCACCGGCAAGATGCCACGGCGGAGAAGGCCGGCGAAGGACCCGGTTGTAATTTCTTTTTTTCGTTCAAGGGTGTCTCTGCAAGTTTTACAGTGTATACCAGTGAACTTCTAAAATGCGAAACAAATCACAGAAAAATCAGAAAAATGCAAACTCAACTGATCTGGAATCCTTGTAACAAAATCTACAAATTTTGTAACATTCACATTTGCATAAACTCAACCGAATTTAATCTATGGAAAAGATTGAGAAAATCACCTTATGCATGTTCATGAAGTTCTGCTCATCAGATGACCTTGATTTTTGGATATGTTATAACTAATGGGATGCTAAGATCACAGTAAAAAGATGACACCAAACCAAAACAGTTATCAGGTTAGAACAATCAAGATTCTCTAATCTGTTGATTAGCATTCTCGATTTAATTCTGGAAAATATTTACATGAACTTGCTCTGAAAATTTTACTACAGCCTTGTGCCACTGAATCCCTGCAAATATCTAAATTTCAAATTTATTAGAGTTAATTTGCTATATACCTTGATTTATGCTTGTTTAATCAACTTAATTCCTTATATATAGTTCTTATGCTCAGAAAAATCCATGTTTATTTCTGGAGTCTCTTTTTAGCTCTGTGTTCCTGTCTAAGAATTTTGAGCTGCATTTACTTAGTTTTGCCTTGGTGAATAATCATGCTTAGCATCTTAGGGCTAGATTTACTATTTTTGTTCTGAGAAATCTACAATGTTTCTGATCTTTATTTTTGGGCATGATCTTGCCTAGAGTATGTTCTACCCGTGATAAAAAGTTCAGATGCAATGCTGGTCAGATGCATCTTGAGAAATTTATGCAAACTCATGTTAAGTTAACTGAATAACTAATTTAGTATAGTGAGTTAAATCTTGAAAAATTTTCTGGAGTATGTTTAACTCAGGAATAGTCTCTGGTAAAAATTTGAGAACCAAATCCTTAGTAAAACTTTCGGTAGATTTAATCTTTGTTGATGGCTTGCTGTTTTTAATCTTTTTATCACCTCTGCTATATAAGTGTATAAAATCTGGAAAAATTTCAGTGCTGAGTTTATGCTTTGAAGTTGCTTGCATAAAATTTGTAGCACCAGAATCCATGTGGAACATTCTGTACAAAAATATGAAGTAACTAGAGTAATCCATTTGCATGATTAGTTATAGTTTTTGCTCTATGGTAGATGCTGAAATTTATACCATGAATGTTCAAGTTTGAATCTGAGTTACTTTAGTGTTTCATCACTAGCTCTTTAGTAGTTGGGTTGTTAAGGAATAATGAAAGCATGCTACGTGTTGAAATTAAAAATGAAAACCCAAAACCCCACTCATTCATGAATAACCGTAGTTATGTTTGCTACTCTATAAACGTTTGCCCATGCAATGAAATGTGAAATCATCACTAAATTAACTTTCGTGGACTACAACTTTATCGTGAAGGAAAGAAATTGTATCCCTGAATAACTCAAAATCTTGCATTGCATATAGAAACGGTTAACCTCGCGGACGGAGACTACGAACTGGTGCCCGCGGACTCTCGTGCGGAGCAGGAGGTTAATCTGAACTGTACTAACTTGTCTCAAGACCTGGGCCAAGCCCCCGAAGTTTTTCTGCCTGACAGTGCCCAAGAAGGCAAGCCCCGGAGCATAATCCCACTATTTTTCCGAATTACCATTCTGCTATCTATTTATTAATGTATGGTAACAGTTGATTTTTTTTTGCATTTAAGTTCTCTAGGCGTTGATCGAAAACCCTAGATGCATGATCCATAGGAACCTATGTTTGATACCGGATCTTTTTATCGACTAGTTGCCATGCTAAATAGGTACGGTAGAAGTCGAGTGGTTCTCTGCCTCTCGCGAGCAAATAGGAATTGTACTGACTTTATTTCCTGTTGAAATGTAAGGACAACGGGCGGGGTTGTGTAGTTGTGATACCCCGCTGGTGTAGTCAAAAATGGCTAAGGTCGCGGTGTGTGGCTCATCTTGTTAAGCGTTTGAAAGTACTAGCCACATACCGAGAAATATGGTAATCGGTAAGCTTAAGTACCTGATTGGACCAGCGAGTGGAACGATCTCGCACCCTCCTGGTAGAAGTAGGGTTTATTTTTATGTCGCGACGTACGGGTGCAGAGTGGTCGGACTCTGTAGTCGGGGAGGGTGTTCCGGATCCACGGACTGGAAAGAAAGGGGAAAAGTAGCGTGGGCGGGAGCGAAGTCGATCCCCATGCGTGTGGTCTAGGTTCCCCTGGCCAGGTTGAAATTCGATTCAGAATCGTCCGCCTCTCACGGCATGAGATTGCTTAATGATTTCGGTCACATAGAGTAACAAGTGGAATACGATGATGAAAATACTGCTGGTTGATTAAATGGTTGCTCTACCATGTTTGAGTAGAGTTAGTTGCAAATTTAGAATGGTTAATTCCACTAGAACGGCCGTGGCCCCGAGGGGCTACTGTTCGAGACTCGTTTTTCTACACCAACTACAAAATGTCCCCTTTTTCCTTAGATAATGATCTCAGCTCTGATCCTGTGGCAAAGATGCAATAATTAATCATGCAACTAGTGGCGTGCACAACTTGGTTGTCAGACGGACTCAATTGATTTTTCAATAATATTGTGTCTATGTCCATGGACATGTGAATATCATATGCAGGCACGTGTAAACACATGGGCTTTATTGACACTATTTTTTGACACGTGTCAAGGAAGGTGATTTCGGTGAAGGAAAGGTGTCCGATTCAAAAGAAACCAAAAGATGCACAGAGTTGGGATTGACCGATGGGAGCCTGTCCGATGGACTAGAAGAATATGCCGCGAAGATGCTGATTTGTCCGTTCTGGTGCTCGGTCGATGGAGAGTTGCCGATGAAGTCAAGGAAGGAGAAGAGGATCCGGACTCTACAAAAATCTTGATGATTTGGCTGTAATATTTTAGGTAGTTTATCTTTTAGATAGTCTTTTCTTTAGGGTCAAGTAACGTTTGCCGTAATCGGCTAGGACTTGATAGCGCTAGGCTATAAATATGAGTTGTAAGGGACCAGAAAAACTTGATACACATCTAATACAACAAACTTTACAATTCCTTTGCACTTTTTCGGCAACTTCACCTTTTCTCTTCTTTTTTCGATGAGTTCTTTCGAGTTGATCAAGGACGCCTCACATTCGAGCGACTTGATTTGCTAGTGAGTTTTTGTTTTACCGAGTATATTTGAGCTTTAGCTACCATGTGCATCGCTATGGCTTCGTTCGAATCTATTCAAAAGTTATCAAGTTTATCTAGGCTTTGATTTCTGGCCGCATCGCTGTCGTCTCGTCTAGATTTATTCACCAATTATCAATATCGGCTAGATTTGTAGGTTTTTCTATGCTTTTTGGCCATTATCACATCTAAAAACATACTAGATCGGCTTTAGGTTTTGGAGTGACACTTTTGTTATCTCAAGAGCCAGTTTAGATCTGTTTTTAGCTTCGCATCAAGTAAGTTACACATTTGTAGCTTAGATCTTGCCATACATACGCGATCGGCTACCCAAAAGGCCGGTTTTGTCGCCTAGTGTATCGGCTGATCCTGCCGATTCGCTCGTCCACTACGTGCTCGCATTTAATATCTTTTTGTCGTCTATAGTATCGGCAAAGCTTGCCGATGCGCCCACCTAAGAGATATTCAGAATCCCAGCCGATACGCTCTCGAATTTGATTTTGTTTTCTCCCTTGTCAATTACAGGTCAAATTGACTGGCACGCTTGGTTGACTTTTCCGTGACTCGGCGAACACTTGCCCTCGGATTCCAGTGTGTTGATTTTTGCGTCAACACATCTTTTGGCATGCCCGGTGGGACACGAAAGATTCAACATGGTGGAACTCACAGATAAATCTATAGTTAGTGAAGAAAACCAGATTTCTGTTCCTGAAGACAAGCTCAAAGAAGAATAAAAGAAGGAATTTGAAGATCTGGTGGAGAAATTCAAGCGTGAATGCCTCAAGTCGTACAACATCAACAGATCTGGTGAGGTGATCAAGAAGTTTAATCTTCCATCCTTCCAGCCATTGACAGAGGCTCAACATGAAAGCAAGGTGATAGACGCAGTTGGCCAAGCTGTGGCACAAGCCTTCATTAAGAGTGCAACAGTCATGGGCAACACGGTGCACAATGCAGTGGTCAAGATTTTTGCTGAAGGCACATTACCAGGGTGCATGGGTCCTTGCTATATACAACCAAATCAGATGCAATATACTCCCTTGGAGGTGTCTATGGCAGCAGCCCTGTCGGCTCAAGATAGCCAGGCAGGAACAAGCAACAATCAAAATCCACCTCAGATGACTACTGCAGCATCGGCGGGTACAGCAGATCCTATCTACTCAACCACGCCGCCGATTGCTACAACTGTGCAAGTTGGATCCGCGTATGTATTTCCTAAAAGATGGGATCCTACTACTGGGTATGGTATGCATCTGGATTTCTTTTCTACGCCACCCAAGATGCAGTTTAATGCATCGGCTTCTCATCCGATAGCCTCTCAGCCTGATCCATTGGCTGTTCAGCCGATGGGTGCATAGCAGAATGCATTGGCAACACAGCCAAATGCACAAGGCGCATGGAGTCCACAACAGATGACACAAGCATCGAAGCCCCTCGTGTGATCCAGACGCTCGGAATGCCACTGCAGCATCTTCCCCCCAAGCGACACCCGCGACACGCCACCGGTCCCCGACGCCGGTGCCTCTGCACGCCGTCACAGCTCGCATCCGAGCCTAGGTGAGCTGCACCCCAACCCCCACCTTCCTCTGCGCACGTTCCCCTAGCACGGGATGCACCCTAGCTATCTGGGCGCCGCACGCCGGCGCTGCACCGCCGCGCAGGGCCGCTGCCGCCCTTGCCCTCCCTACTCCGGGCCTTCCCGAGGTCCAAAAAGACCCCAGGTGGACTACGCATGGCGCGTAGTCCATCCTAGACCAGATCTCGTGCCAAATTGAGCCCGGGAACGCCAATTTTGGCCAGTTCCGGCGATCCTCCGCCGCGGGAGCGCCGCTCCAGTGAGTCCCGCCGCCGCCCGCGCCCCCAACTGCCTGTGGCCGCCCGATCTGGAAGTAACGCTCAGGATTAGAACGTGAGCTGATCAAATCTGAGCCACCGGATTGTGATCCAACGGCTGAGATCCACCCGTACCGCTTCGCCTTGGTAGTTTTGGTAAAGAACCCTTAGGTTTTAGGGAAATCAACCCGCGGTCCAGTTTGGTTCAAAACTATTTGCAGATCTGCCCAGAACTTTGCATGTACCCCCCTGAACTTCTTAGAATTTGAACCTGACGTCCACCCTTGGTAGTTTTACACGTTAGACCCTAGAACTAATGTTTAATTATGTTTAGGCCCTCGATTTTTGCAGAAAGCCCCCAGAAACTCTGTTTTTCTTACAGTTAAGCTCTTGGACCTTGTTTTAGCTCTAGTTTTTGCGTTTTAACTCCGTTTTAGGCGTTCTTTATGTCCACGCGATCGTTGTAATGCGTAGAATAGTTTTAGACTAGTTTAGTGTGCTTTTTTTTAATGTATTGATGTACTGTTTCTTAGCTTTTGTTTGTATTTGCTTATATGCTTATTGTTGCAGTAGTCATCTGAGGTGGACTGTTTTTGGCCATGTGTTCGTGAGTAGACGTTGATCCATCTGAGGAGCCCCAGTACCAGTACCCAGAGCAGCCGTCTTCCGACCAGTTTGAGCAGCAGCAGGAGCAGTACTGAGGAAGGCAAGTATAACATGAACAACCTATCACTTTTAAATACACTTTCATACTGCATTTTAATACTGTATGCCTATAAGGATTTCCTAGCCACATTTATCCTTTATATAATTACCTTGGGTTTCATTTTGGTTAGTTGTGCTAGGTGCCGCGCTATAACACACTTGGTCCTTGTTAATTAATTTGATTAATGGTATATGCAACTTAATTCTGAGAGTGGCCCTTTGTGTGGCTTGAGTGGCTCACTTCTCATTAAAATTGGTTTTGTTAGAAACATGGTTTAGGGGGCCAGCACGGTGCTTACTGCCTGGTTGGCCACTCTCCATAAGGACCGGTTCATAGAGCAACAACCTAGGACAACAGCGCTACCACAAGACTGGAATGGGACGGTCTTGGCTTACTAATTAGGTCATTTTGGTTCGGGAGTAACTTACCGATGGGGTATGGGGAGTGGTGAGCTTCAATGGTGGCCAGGCTACGAGGCTTGGTCTGCGTACCCCTCGAGGTGGTTACCATCGTTGCGGAGCCTGATTCCTTAGCGGTTACACCTTACCAACGTGTCCTTTGTAACGGCCTCGTAGTGAGTTTGCTAGTCATCTCACCTAAGGAAGTGTGATGAACAACTAGCGTAACTCACGACTTATGGGTAAAGATGTGCAACCTCTGCAGAGTGTAAAACTGGTATACTAGCCGTGCTCACGGTCATGAGCTGCCCAGATCCTCCTTTTGATTAGTGGGGTTATCTCCTTCCGACGAGGGGGGTGCCTCTCGGGGTTACCTTGGTGGTTGTGGTTTGGTTCTCAGTAGTAACATGATTAATCTTGATTAATTACTATGTAACTGGGTTTATGGTAATTCATCAACTTGTAGTAAATAGCTTTAACAAAATTTTGCCAAGACTTAAAAGCTAATGCAGTCAGTCAGCCAACCTTAGAGCCTCATAGTTTGTGTTATACTTGTTGAGTACAAGTTGTGTACTCACCCTTGCCTACTCTACTCTTTTTCCTTTTGGGGATACTCTACTGCTGCTCAGTTCCTGCCGACGCGAGGGAGTTCGCTCAGCGCTACCAGGACTACGAGGACTTCTAGGCGTTCGTCTCCCAGTCGACGTCCCTGTGACGCCCTGCTCAGCTTCGGATAGTTTTTATCGTATTTGTACTTCGCTTCCGCTGTATCAGACATTTTTGTCATTAATGTAATAAATAACATTCGTATTCGCTTTATTATATCTTTTTACGTGATATGTGCTATGATATACTATTCATTCTGTTGTATATACGTGTGACTTGATCCTGGCACGTATATGATTGCTCGGTTTATGTTCTTTTATAAACCGGGTGTTGCAGAGTGGTATCAGAGCTATATTGACTGTAGGACGAAAGCCTAGATAGAACTGGTCGAGTTTTAAGTCTTCTTCTCTCTCAGCCTTGTCTGCTGAAACTATTTTGCTATTATACCCCTTGAAATTCCAAGATTCTTACTCGTCTTGCCTTGATTTCTCTCTATAGAATAGTTTTCGTAGATTTTGGCCTGAAGTAAGTCGTCTGACCATCATAGGTATAAGCTAAATGACCCCTTTATAATAATACAATAGCACGTTTCGCGACGCGTTGTGGTTAGTCGAGTCGGATGTTAAACTCGGCTAAGTTGTGAAATTTGTATGCTTGTTATTATGCTACATGTTTGATTTGGATTTTTGGTTGATTGCATAGTTTAGTAGTTAAATTTGTTTAAAGAAAATCAGTCTTAAGTTAAAGTAAATTAATTAATAAAATGAGTTAGATCGTTGGGGGCAAAACCGTCCACTCTATCCTGTCTACTTTATCATGCCTAAGTCTTTCTTGCAGAAATATATCATATCCGTCTAAATTATTCCTGCAATATCTTTGCTCATACATCTTTTGTTCAAATCAGATGGTGAACACCAGGAGCACCGGTTCTGGTTCTGGCTAGCAGCAGGGTCAGAACAACCAGGGTACCGGGATGCCGATGCCGCCACCCTTGACTCCGGAGCAGTTCTTTCAGCTCCAGATGAAGATGATGGCCACCCTGAACAACACTGTTCAGGCACTGCAGCAGATCCATGCTTAGCCGCCGCCTCCTCCACCGCCACAGACCTGCGACAGGCGTGCTGAGTTCCTGAGGGGTCACCCGCCGACGTTCTCTCACATGTCTGATCCACTTCAGGCAGACGACTGGCTCCGTGCAGTGGAGCGCCAGCTGGACATCGCCCAGTGCGATAATCGGGAGCGAGTCTTGTACGCAGCAGGACAACTGCGAGGGGCAGCTTTGGACTGGTGGGAGTCCCACCCAGTTCAGGACCGCGAGACTTTCACCTGGCTCCAGTTCCGAGAGCGGTTCCGCAGCCACAACGTCCCCGCGGACGTTATGAAGATGAAGCAGAAGGAGTTCCTTGCACTGAAGCAGGGGACTATGACGGTCACGGAGTATCGTGATCGTTTTCTGCAGCTTGCTCACTACGCCCCTGCCGATGTTGCGGATGACCGCAAGAAGCAGGAGCACTTCATGGAGGGCCTTGAGAACTACCTCCAGTACGCGCTGCTCAACCTCCGCTTCGACGACTTCAACCATCTGGTTGACAGCGCGCTCAACATGGAGCGCAAGCACCTGGAGATGGAGGACAAGAAGAGGAATATTGTCCCCGTTGCTTCCGGCAGCAACACCCGTCCTCGCCTCCAGCTGCCTTAGCAGTACCAGCAGCAGCAGTACCAGCCGCCCCAGCAGTACCAGCAGAGGCCGCAGCAGTACCCGCCTCGACAGTAGCAGCAGGCAGGTCAGGGCCCGAGGTTACCGTCACCTCTGGCTCGTGCTGCTCCACCAACTCCGGCAGCACCTCAGGCTCCACGGCAAGCAGCTCCTCCTGCCGGACAGCAGGCACCTCCTCGCGCATGCTTTCACTGTGGCTAGCCGGGGCACTATGCCAACGCTTGCCCCCGGAAGGCGCAGGCGGGACAATAGGGGCGCCCAGCTCAGCCCAGGGCGCCACTTCAGGGCAGAGTGAACCACGTGACGGCCGAGTCAGCGGCCGAGGCTCCTAACGTGGTTATTGGTACGTTCATGGTCAACTCCCATCCAGCTACAGTGCTTTTCGATACTGGTGCTACTCATTCATTCATCACCAAGTCATATGTTGAGCAGCATAGTTTCTTTACCACCCCATTAAAGAAGTATCTGCTAGTCTCTTCACCGGGAGGGGAGTTGAGATCCCATATTGTTAGCCCTCGAGTCAGTGCAGTTCTAAGGGTGCTAGACACCAAGGGTATCGATGTGATTCTGGGAATGGATACTCTTGCCAAGTGGGGAGTCAGAATTGATAGTGCTCATCGGGCAGTTCACTTGACAGCATCTGATGGCCAAGAGGTGACAGTTAGTGCTTCAGAGCCCTCGGGATTTCTTCATCAGATGGAGGCTAGACCCACGGACGGTATTCGCGTGGTGTCTGAATTCCCGGATGTCTTTCGGATGATTTGCCAGGTATGCCGCCTGAACGCGACATTGAGTTTTCTATTGATCTCTTGCCTGGCACTGCTCCTATTGCAAAGCGGCCCTACCACATGGCACTTATAGAGCATGAAGAAGTCAAGAAGACTATTGATGAGTTGCTAGCCAAGGGCTATATCCGTCGCAGCTTCTCTCCTTGGGCTTTTCCATTGTTGCTAGTAGATAAGAAGGATGGCTCGAAGAGAATGTGTGTCGATTATTGGGAGCTGAATGCAGTTACCATCAAGAACAAGCATCCACTGCCCCGTATCGAGGATCTCTTTGATTTGCTTCGAGGTGCTCGCATATTCTCGAAGATTGATCTGCGTTCGGGTTATTTTCAGCTGAGGATCCGTCCTGGGGATATTCCGAAGACGGCATTCACATGCAAGTATGGGCTATATGAGTACACGGTCATGTCCTTCGGCTTGACTAATGCCCCGGCTTTCTTCATGCACTTGATTACCAAGATTTTCATGGATTATCTGGATGTCTTCGTGGTGATCTTCATTGATGATATTCTGATCTTCTCCAAGATAGAGGAAGAGCATGAAGAGCATCTGAGGCTCGTGTTGCAGAGATTGAGAGAGCATCAGTTGTATGCTAAGTTTAGCAAGTGCGAGTTCTGGATTGACGAGGTTCCATTCCTCGGTCATATCATCTCCAAGGGAGGTATTGCTGTTGATCCGAGCAAGGTGAAGGATGTGCTCGAGTGGGAGACACCGCAGACAGTGAAGGAAGTCCGGTCATTCTTGGGCTTAGCAGGATATTATCGGAGGTTCATTGAGAATTTCTCCAAGATCGCAAAGCCTTTGACTTCCTTGCTAGAGAAGAATGCGGCATTTATATGGACTGATGAGTGTCAGATGGCCTTCGATGAGCTGAAGAAGAGGTTGACTACGGTGCCAGTCCTTACTCTGCCAGACCAGAGCAAGAGGTTCAGGGTGTACTGTGATGCTTCGAAGGATGGTCTTGGTTGTGTTCTGATGCAGGAGGGCAGAGTGATTGCTTATGCTTCACGGCAGTTATGTCGGTATGAGCTGAACTATCCCACTCATGATCTTGAGTTAGCTGCAGTTGTGCATGCTCTGAAGATTTGGAGGCATTACTTGTATGGGCAGCAATGTGATATCTACACTGATCGCAAGAGCCTCAAGTATATTTTCACGCAGAATGAGCTGAACCTGCGGCAGAGGAGATGGTTAGAGTTGGTCAAGGATTATGACCTGGAGATTCACTATCATCCGGGTAAGGCCAATGTTGTGGCAGATGCTCTGAGCAGAAGAAGTTATGTCAACATGGCCGTTGCTTTCCAAATGCCTCCAGAGTTATGTGAGGAGTTTGAGCAGTTGAGTCTGGGCTTCTTGCATCATACTTCGAGTGTAGCATTCGAGGCAGTGCCCACTGTAGAGGCAGAGATCAGGCAGCATCAGAAAGAAGATGAGAAGCTGCGGGAGATCCGTGAGTTGCTCAAGAAGGGCAAGGCTCCACACTTCAGAGAGGATGATCAGGGTACCTTGTGGTACAAGAACCGGATCTGTGTGCCAGATGTGAATGATCTCCGGAAGTTGATTCTGAGTGAGGCCCATGATACAGCTTATTCTATTCATCCGGGCAGCACAAAGATGTATTATGATCTCAAGGAATGTTTCTGGTGGTATGGGATGAAGCATTCAGTGGCAGAGTACGTGGCTATTTGTGACACCTATCAGCATGTCAAGGCTGAGCATCAGAGGCCAGCAGGTCTGTTACAGCCTTTGATGATTCCGGAGTGGAAATGGGAGGAAATCACTATGGACTTCATTGTTGGATTGCCTCGTACTCAGAAAGGGTACAACTCCATATGGGTAGTAGTGGATTGTCTGACGAAGGTTGCTCACTTCATTCCAGTGAACACTACTTACTCCGGTGCTAGACTTGCAGAGTTGTACATCTCTCGGATTGTCTGCTTGCATGGTGTGCCCAAGAAGATTATATTAGACAGAGGATCTCAATTCACTTCACGGTTCTGGGAGAAGCTCCATGATTCATTGGATACGAAGCTGCACTTCAGTACCGCTTACCATCCTCAGACAGATGGGCAGACAGAGAGAACCAACCAAGTGCTAGAAGATATGCTGAGAGCTTGTGCCATTCAGTACGGTACTAGTTGGGATAAGTGCCTGTCATATGCTGAGTTTTCATACAACAACAGCTATCAGTCCAGTCTGAAGAAGTCCCCCTTTGAGGCATTGTATGGTAGAAAGTGCAGGACTCCTCTATATTGGGATCAGATTGGTGAGAAGCAGCTCTTTGGCCCTGACATTATAGAAGATGCAGAGCAGATGGTACAAGTTGTGTGGAAAAATCTGAAGATTGCACAGAGTAGGCAAAAGAGCTATGCAGATGGCAAACGGAGAGACCTGACTTTCAGTGTTGGTGATCATGTATACCTGAAGGTGTCTCCAATGAGAGGAATCCGCAGGTTTAATGTCAAGGGGAAGTTAGCACCTTGGTATGTTGGTCCATTCAAGATGCTAGAGAGGAAAGGCGAAGTTGCTTATCGCCTGGAGTTGCCTACCAACCTCTCCGGAGTTCATGATGTCTTCCATATATCTCAGCTAAAGAAGTGTCTGCGAGTACCCGAGGAGCAGGCACCACTGGATGGAGTAGATGTGCAGGAAGATCTGACTTATACTGAGCATCCGGTGAATATTCTGGAGACATCAGAAAGGGTTACTCGAAACAAGAGCATCAAGATGTGCAGAGTTTAGTGGAGTCACCACAGTGAAGCTGAGGCTACTTGGGAGCGAGAAGATGAGCTGAAGAAGACATATCCAGATCTCTTTGCTAGCCAGCCCAGCTAAATCTCGGGGACGAGATTTCTTTAAGGGGGTAGGGTTTGTAACACCCTAATTTAAATTTCAGCATTTTATAATAAATTTAATTGGCTTTATTTAATTTTCTAAGGATTATTGTGTTAGTCTCACATTTAATCTAATTTTTGTTCCCCAAGTAATTAAAATTTTGTCTAAGGTTAAATTTTGTTGTTGCATCATGCTGGAGCATTGTTTTAATTGTTTGAGTGCTAGAGTGAATTCAAGTTCAAATTTGAATTCTTTTGGTTTTAGTTTGAGTAGTGTTTGAAATAGGAATTAGAAAATAGAAAAGGATGAAAACCCATCCCATCAGCCCAAACCGGCCCGGCCCAGGCCGCCCCCTCCTTTCCTCTTCCGCGTCAGCAGCCCAGTTGCGCGGCCCAGCGCATGCCCCCTCCCCTTTTGGCCCAGCAAGCCACTCTCCCCAGCCGGCCCACTTCCTTTCCCGCGAGGCCCAACCAGCGTCCAAACCAGCGCATCGTCGCCCGCTCGCCTGGCCCACCTGTCAACCGCGCCCTCCCCGCTCTGTCTCGCTGGTCGCCCGGGCCCGCCTGTCGGTTCCTCCGGCTACCTCGCGAAACGTCCGCACGGCATGACCGCCGAGATTGCCGGGGACCCCTTTTCCTCGCCCGCACGCCCAGATCTCGGGCCTGCCCTTTAAACCTCCACACCGCACCCCCAGGAACCCCATCCCCCACGCTGCCGCCGCCTTTGCGCCCTAGCGCTACCCCGCCGTGCTCCGCCGGAGCAGAGCCGCTGCCCCGCTGCGGCCACGCCGCTCCGCCGCACCGCAGCACACCGAAGCCGCGCAGAAGCCCCACATCGACTCCAGGAGCGCCTCCGAGCTCGCAGTTGCCGACCTCAACCCCTGCACGCGTGGGATTTCTCGCCAAGGCCCGCCGCCGGTAAGTGGATCCGCCACAGCAATTCCGCACCACCACCGGTGCGCTGACCTCATTGACCCGATCACTGGCCTCATAGTCCGACATCGAAGCCCCTCGTGTGATCCAAACGCCCGGAACGCCACTGCAGCATCATCCCCCGAGCGACACCCGCGACACGCCGCCGGTCCCCGACGCCGGTGCCTCTGCACACCGTTACAGCTCACATCCGAGCCTAGGTGACCTGCACCCCAACCCCTCCCTTCCTCTGCGTATGTTCCCCTAGCACGGGATGCACCATAGCTATCCGGGTGCCGCACGCCGGCGCTGCGCCGCCGCGCAGGGCCGCTGCCGCCCTTGCCCTCCCTACTCCGGGCCTTCCCGAGGTCCAAAAAGACCCCAGGTGGACTACGCATGGCGCGTAGTCCATCCCAGACCAGATCTCATGCCAAATTGAGCTCGGGAACACCAATTTTGGCCAGTTCCGGTGATCCTCCGCCGCGGGAGCGCCACTCCGGCGAGTCCCGCCGCTGCCCGCGCCCTCAACTGCCTGTGGCCGCCCGATCTGGAAGTAACGCTCAGGATTAGAACGTGAGCTGATCAGATCTGAGCCACCGGATTGTGATCCAACGGCTGAGATCCACCCGTACCACTTCGCCTTGGTAGTTTTGCTAAAGAGCCATTAGGTTTTAGGGAAATCAACCCGCGGTCCAGTTTGGTTCAAAACTATTTGCAGATCTGCCCAGAACTTTGCATGTACCCCCCTGAACTTCTTAGAATTTGAACCCACCATCCACCCTTGGTAGTTTTACGCGTTAGACCCTAGAACTAATGTTTAATTACATTTAGGCCCTCGATTTTTGTAGAAAGCCCCCAGAAACTCTGTTTTTCTTACAGTTAAGCCCCTGGACCTTGTTTTAGCTCTAGTTTTTGCGTTTTAACTCCGTTTTAGGCGTTCTTTATGTCCACGCGATCATTGTAATGCGTAGAATAGTTTTAGACTAGTTTAGTGTGCTATTTTTATCTATTGATGTACTGTTTCTTAGCTTTTGTTAGTGTTTGCTTATATGCTTATTGTTGTGCATTGTTTTTGGTCATGTGTTCGTGAGTAGACGTTGATCCATCTGAGGAGCCCCAGTACCAGTACCCGGAGCAGCCGTCTTCCGACCAGTTTGAGCAGCAGCAGGAGCAGTACGAGGAAGGCAAGTATAACATGAACAACCTATCACTTTTAAATACACTTTCATACTACATTTTAATACTGTATGCCTATAAGGATTTCTTAGCCACATTTATCCTTTATATGATTACCTTGGGTTGCATTTTGGTTAGTTGTGCTAGGTGCCGCGCTATAACACACTTGGTCCTTGTTAATTAATTTGATTAATGGTATATGCAACTTAATTCTGAGAGTGGCCCTCTGTGTGGCTTGAGTGGCTCACTTCTCATTAAAATTGGTTTTGTTAGAAACATGGTTTAGGGGGCCAGCACGGTGCTTACTGCCTGGTTGGCCACTCTCCATAAGGACCGGTTCATAGAGCGACAACCTGGGACAACAGCGCTACCACAAGACTGGAATGGGACGGTATTGGCTTACTAATTAGGTCATTTTGGTTCGGGAGTAACTTACCGGCGGGGCATGGGGGGTGGTGAGCTTCAATGGTGGCCAGGCTGCGAGGCTTGGTCTGCGTACCCCTCGAGGTGGTTACCATCGTTGCGGAGCCTGATTCCTTAGCGGTTACACCTTACCAACGTGTCCTTTGTAACGGCCTCGTAGTGAGTTTGCTAGTCATCTCACCTAAGGAAGTGTGATGAACAACTAGCGTAACTCACGACTTATGGGTAAAGATGTGCAACCTCTGCAGAGTGTAAAACTGGTATACTAGCCATGCTCACGGTCATGAGCGGCCCAGATCCTCCTTTTGATTAGTGGGGTTATCTCCTTCCGACGAGGGGGGTGCCTCTCGGGGTTACCTTGGTGGTTGTGGTTTGGTTCTCAGTAGTAACATGATTAATCTTGATTAATTACTATGTAACTGGGTTTATGGTAATTCATCAACTTGTAGTAAATAGCTTTAATAAAATTTTGCCAAGACTTAAAAGCTAATGCAGTCAGTCAGCCAACCTTAGAGCCTCATAGTTTGTGTTATACTTGTTGAGTACAAGTTGTGTACTCACCCTTGCCTACTCTACTCTTTTTCCTCTTGGGGATACTCTACTGCTGCTCAGTTCCTGCCGACGCGAGGGAGTTCGCTCAGCGCTACCAGGACTACGAGGACTTCTAGGAGTTCGTCTCCTAGTCTACGTCCCTGTGGCGCCCTGCTCAGCTTCGGAGAGTTTTTATCGTATTTGTACTTCGCTTCCGCTGTATCAGAAATTTTTGTCATTAATGTAATAAATAACATTCGTATTCGCTTTATTATATCTTTTTACGTGATATGTGCTATGATATACTGTTCATTCTATTGTATATACGTGTGACTTGATCCTGGCACGTATATGATTGCTCGGTTTATGTCCTTTTATAAACCGGGTGTTACAAGATTCCTCTCCCACACAAGTACAAGATGCCTGACTTCACGAAGTTCTCAGGGCAGGGAGAAGTTTCTACAATGGAACATATTAATAGGTTCCTTCTACAGTTGGGAGAAGCAGGCAACCAGGATGCACTCAGAGTTCGTTTGTTCTCCTTGTCTTTGTCTGGATCGGCCTTTGCTTGGTTCACCACTTTGTCAGCAAACTCCATATTATATTGGGCCGATCTAGAAAGACAATTTCATCAGTTCTTCTTCTCTAGGGTTACTGAATTAAAGTTGACCGATTTGACCGGCTTGAGACAAAGAAGTGATGAATCGGTTGCTGCTTTTATCCAGAGGTTCAGAGATGTCAAGAACCGATGTTATAGTTTGGTTCTGTCCGATCAGCAGTTGGCCGATGCAACATTTAATGGACTCTTGCCACACATTAAAGATAAATATGCATCACAGGAGTTTGAAAGTATTAGGCAGATCGCAAGTCGGATGACAGGAGAGACTCGATCCTATGAGTCCAGGAAGCCTTTTCAAAAAAAGATCAACTATGTGGAATATTCTGCTAATGATGAGTCTAAAGAGGAGCAAGAGACGGTCGCATCGGCTGAGTGGATATAGAACAGTAAATAGCCGATGACGTGTCCGTTTGGAAAGAAAGAGCCTGAGTCTTATGGATTCGACATCACCAAAGCCGACAAGATCTTTGACTTATTATTGTTGGAAGATTTGATTAAGTTGAAGCCATATCACAAGATTCCATCGGAGGACGAGCTCAATAATATAAAGTATTGCAAGTGGCACAATGCCACATTGCATGATACAAATGATTGCAAGGTCTTTCGACAGCAGATTCAGATGGCTTTCAAACAAGGGAGATTGAAATTTGAGGCTATGTTGGCGCTCCTTAAGTATCCATTTTATCCCCTGTTTAACTTTGATAATGGCATGAATTTACTATCAAAATCACTAACCATCCTAACCTCGGCCCAATTATTGGTCGTTTTCATATTTGCACATATATTTTGGAGGTACTTCATTTTTTGCAGGTTTTTGGCCAATTTAGAAGCATGAAATGATGAGGCCCATGATCATGCGGTAACACGAAGAAAGACGAAGGCCAAAGCCCAAACAAAGGACCAAAGACCATGATGACTAGAAGCCCATTCATGCACATCCACCCTCCAATGAAGTCCAAAGGATAAAGCCCACAAGATGAGATCAAGATACTTCGGGGCTAAGCAAAGCAAATAGAGATTTAAGGAAGGATTCTCCATCCTATCCTTTCCCATGAAGATATCTCGAAGATAACGACGTCGAACGGGGTGGAATCGTGAAAGGGATAAACTCCAGAAGACTCCAGAAGACTTGGGGAGAAAGGAGAACGCGAGGCGGCAAAAGAATGGGCCAGGCCGGCCGGCCTGGGCCCATTAGGCCGGCCGGCCTAGGGCCTTTCTAGGGCGCCTCGGCCTCCCCTTCGACCTAGGGTTTCTTGGGGCTATTTAAAGCCCCCTCCCCGAGGATCATGCATCAAGTCATTCGCGAAACGACGCCAAGGAGCAGAGAAGATAGAGAAACACCTTTCGGAGAGCCAATGGTCGTGCTAGTTGTCTAGGGGCTTCTCTAGCCGACGTGGGAACCTCGCAAGGAAGACCACGTCGGAGTTCTGAAGCTAGGATCATCAAGATCAAGGTAGGGCCCGGTTGTGATCTTGTGATGTACAACCATTCATGGTGAAGTTACCTGTGATTCTGAATCTTTAGCGACCATGTTCTCTCTTTCGATTTCGTTCTTTTCTTTGGGTTTGCTTCATCCTAGATCTATTATCGAGATAGATCGCTTAGCATGATCTTGTAGTCGTGGTGGCTAGAGGTTCATGGTGGAACTACCAAAGGGGGTTCGACTTGTTTATCATGCTTCGGGGTAGCTTAGTCCAAAAGGGGGCGTCGTGACAGGGCGTTGCTTCAGTAAGACGGGTTATCGAAGGATTGGATTGGAGATTTTGGTTTAAAGATGCTTTTCATTGAGATTCACATCTATCTTGCTTCACTACATTTAGCTTTGAACTACAACATATGCATGATCTAGGTGATCTAGATTGATTATCTCTAACTTTCTCTTGCTACCTTCGGTGTTTGCTGATTTTAGTAGATTAGATTCGTTTTACACCATCTCAACACAAAGGATTCTCTATGTTAGTAGATTGTTTCTTGTATCTTTGGTTCTGTGGATTGATAAACCTTGGGGGAATACTCTAAGGGAAAAGCTACACGATCCGTGCGCTTGCGGTATACAAATTGGGGCGCTAAGGAGCGTCAACAAGCTTTTCTGGCGCCGTTGCCGGGGGACCATCGATTTAAGATCCAATCTTACTTGCATTCGTAAATATTTCTTTTTCTTGATTTTTCTTTTTGACCTTTTTGTAGATCTCTTATTTTTTTTGTGCTAACTAAAAAAACGGATCTATTCCACGAAAATCAATCTAATCTAGAGTTTGCTTTATTTTCTTTTATGATCTCTCATATATTTTTCTTTTTTTTTTCACTAACCCCTAACAGGAGATGGACGGGAGCCTCTCCAACAAACCTGAAAATTTTGTGGATGATCCAGAAAAACTTTGCAGTTAAAGGAGACGCGAAGCACGATCAAGGAAGTTGGAACTAGTAGATCCAAAAGACGAAGCCGACGGTTCATCATCTTCACCTCAAGTGACTCCACCAACAAGTCCAAGGGAGGCGCCACTTCACCAAGGGATGGCGCTACCGGAGCCGGAGTGTACGATTGGAGAGCTATGCACTCCGGACGTTCGGGACTTGCCGATTCAAAACCTTGATAACATCGGAGTTCCGTTCGAGATCAAGACTTCAATAATAAGGATGGTGCAAAGCTCGCCCTTCACTGGAAAAGAAGATGCTAACCTACATCTTCAAGCGTTCCTCCAACTATGCCGCACCTTCGACATGCAAGGGATGACTCAAGATCAAATAAGAGCGAGGCTCTTTCCGTTCTCTCTACTTGGGAGAGCGTTGCAATGGTTTCATTCTCTACTGCCGCACACTGTGCAAAATTGGGAGTCCTTGATGAAGGAGTTAATGATGGAGTTCTACTCGCCGGGCAAGACCCAAGTTTTGCGCAACAAGATTGCTACATTCGCGCAAGCCCCGACGGAGACTATTGCGGAAGCCTATGAGCGCTTCAACGACTACATCCGCGCCGTACCTCATCACAAGTTCTCAAGGGAGGATGTGGTCCAGAAGTTCTATCAAGGCCTCACTACTGCATCAAGGGGGATCATGGAGGCATCGGCCGGAGGTTCGATCATTGAGCTCACGCCGACTCAAGTTTTCAAGCTATTCAAGAAGGTGGCGGACAATGACGCATGGGCATCATCGGGGCGTCGACAACCACTCCAAGCCGTGGGCGCCGCGAAGAGTGTATTGCAAGTGGAACATGAAGAAGTGCTAGAAGGGAAGATCGACTCACTCATGAGGAGGTTGCAGAAGATGGAGGTGGAAAAGAGAGAATCCCAAGCAATTGATTTGAATGCGGCCGAAGCAAGGTCTACATGTGAAGAATGTGGAGAGTATGGCCATGTCCAAAAGAATTGCCCGGAGGAAGCCAAGATGCTCGACTACATGAAGAAGGGAGAATGGATCCCGCAATCCAACTTCCGCTACGGGCAAGGTAGGCCTCAATTTAATGCAAGCTCTTTCATTCAAAACTCGGTGCCTCTTCGTATACAATTGAAGGAGTTCATGGAGGAGCAAGGCAAGATCAACAAGGACACCGTCACCAAGTTCAAGGCTATGGACAAGGTCTTGGAGAACATTGATGGCAAGGTGACGGAGGTCGGGAGCTCTAACCTTCAAGTACTCAACATGATCAAGATGCTAGAGATGCAAGTAGCCCAGCTCACCAGACGCTTATCTAGCAACGAAGGGAAATTGCCCGGGCAACCTCAAAGTCTGGAGACGGCAAAGGCAATTCAAACTCGCTCGGGAAAAGAGACCGAAGAACCCCAAACACGCGGCGGGAGCAAGGTAGCCTAAGCCAAGAGTTGAAGTGGAGACCATCATCAAGGAGAAGGCACCTACTCCTACGCCGGAGATAGTCACCGAAGAGTCGGAGTTTGAGCTAAATGATAAAGACACCAAGATTCTTCCGCCAAGGCCACGATACCGCAAAGGTAAACAAGAAGATGAGCATTTCGACAAATTTGTTGATGTGGTACGCAGGTTGAGCATCAACATGCCGCTCTTGGATGCTCTACAAGTTCCAACATATTCTTGCTACTTCAAAGACATCATGGGAAACAAGCGCGAGATACCGCCAAGCACCGTCAAGCTAACCGAGGAGTGTAGCGCGACAATCGTTAATGAAGCTCCTGAGAAGAAGAGGGACCCCGAATGTCCTACCATCCCGTGTTCCATTGGATCTCTTATGTTCGAAAGAGCACTTTGTGATCTCGGCGCAAGTGTGAGCATCATGCCAAAGAACGTGTTCGAGAAGCTATGCTTACCAAAGCCAGAGCCCACCGCCATGTGCCTAGAGTTAGCGGACAATTCCGTTCGCTATCCCTTGGGAATCGCCGAAGACGTGCCCGTGAAGATTGGAGAACACTTAGTCCCTGTTGACTTTGTGATTCTCGATATGGGAGAAGGGGGCAAGGCGCCTCTCATACTTGGGAGGCCTTTCCTCAAGACCACAAGGGCGAACATCGACGTTGGCAAGGGAGAGATCAAGTTCGACATCAATGACACCACAAGCGAGTTCAAGTTTCGTCCACGCCTCGAGGTATGCAACATGGTCAATGTCAAATATGTTCCGCCTCACCGCCGTGTCACAGAGGAGAAGCCAAAGAAAGAGGAGTCGAACAAGAAGGAAGCGAAGAAGGAGAAAGAAGTTGTCGCGTCTATCGCGACGAAGAAGATCGCTGCACCCGTCAAGATAAAAGCTAGAAGCCCACCTGTGAAGACCAAAAAGACGATTAAGCCAGAGGACAAACCCGCACCAAGGGGTGTGCGGAAGTGGGTACCCAAGACTGCAGCGCCATCACCGAGCGTTGGTCCGAAGTGAAGAAGAAGAAAGTCTAGCTATAGACTATAAACGAAGCGCTTTGCGGGAGGCAACCCGTTCGTCGAGTCAAGAATAAGCTGTCGGGAGGACAACCCGCGAGAGGTTTGGGTAAGTGAGTCGTGAATTTTGCTACGCAAGAACATGATAAACTTTTGAACAATTGGTCGTTCGGTCAAACAATTTGATTTGGATTTTATTGACTCGGTCATTTCGATTTTGTCTCTTATTTTAAACCAATGACATGAGTCATCCTATGATTTATTTGCCTCTTCTTGAGAAAGCCACATCCAAATTTCCATACCTATTTTTGGTGACCGTCCTCTCAATGATGGCCGGACCAAGTTGAGATAAAAAGACATGAGTAGAGCCGCACTTTGTGTATATTATTTAAATTCTTAATGCGTAAGTTCGCGCAAACATAGAGAGAACTTTCAGTTTCATTACCATAGGACTAGAATTTTCTTAACTTTATTTGTTCCCTTTTTCAAAATTTATCTCTCATTTTGGCAAAATTAGAACCTAAACCCAAGAGCCACGGTTGAATTCGAGATTGTTCGCTATGTTGGTCCATTCAAGGTGCTAGAGAGGAAAGGCGAAGTTGCTTATCGCCTGGAGTTGCCTACCAACATCTCCGGAGTTCATGATGTCTTCCATATATCTCAGCTGAAGAAGTGTCTGCGAGTACCCGAGGAGCAGGCACCACTGGATGGAGTAGATGTGCAGGAAGATCTGACTTATACTGAGCATCCGGTGAAGATTCTGGAGACATCAGAAAGGGTTACTCGAAACAAGAGCATCAAGATGTGCAGAGTTTAGTGGAGTCACCACAGTGAAGCTGAGGCTACTTGGGAGCGAGAAGATGAGCTAAAGAAGACATATCCAGATCTCTTTGCTAGCCAGCCCAGCTAAATCTCGGGGACGAGATTTCTTTAAGGGGGTAGGGTCTGTAACACCCTAATTTAAATTTCAGCATTTTATAATAAATTTAATTGGCTTTATTTAATTTTCTAAGGATTATTGTGTTAGTCTCACATTTAATCTAATTTTTGTTCCCCAAGTAATTAAAATTTTGTCTAAGGTTAAATTTTATTGTTGCATCATGCTGGAGCATTGTTTTAATTGTTTGAGTGCTAGAGTGAATTCAAGTTCAAATTTGAATTCTTTTGGTTTTAGTTTGAGTAGTGTTTGAAATAGGAATTAGAAAATAGAAAAGGATGAAAACCCATCCCATCAGCCCAAACCGGCCCGGCCCAGGCCGCCCCCTCCTTTCCTCTTCTGCGTCAGCAGCCCAGTTGCGTGGCCCAGCGCATACCCCCTCCCCTTTTGGCCTAGCAAGCCACTCTCCCCAGCCGGCCCAATTCCTTTCACGCGAGGCCCAACCAGCGTCCAAACCAGCGCATCGTCGCCCGCTCTCCTGGCCCACCTGTCAACCGCGCCCTCCCCGCTCTGTCTCGCTGGTCGCCCGGGCCCGCCTGTCGGTTCCTCCGGCTACCTCGCGAAACGTCCGCGCGGCATCACCGCCGAGATTGCCGGGGACCCCTTTTCCTCGCCCGCACGCCCAGATCTCGGGCCTGCCCTTTAAACCTCCACACCGCACCCCCAGGAACCCCATCCCCCACGCTGCCGCCGCCTTTGCGCCCTAGCGCTACCCCACCGTGCTCCGCCGGAGCAGAGCCGCTGCCCCGCCGCACCGCAGCATACCGAAGCCGCGCAGAAGCCCCACATCGACTCCAGGAGCGCCTCCGAGCTCGCAGTTGCCGACCTCAACCCCTGCACGCGTGGGATTTCTCGCCAAGGCCCGCCGCCGGTAAGTGGATCCGCCACAGCAATTCCGCACCACCGCCGGTGCGTTGACCTCACTGACCCGATCACTGGCCTCACAGTCCGACGTCGAAGCCCCTCGTGTGATCCAAACGCCCGGAACGCCACTGCAGCATCTTCCCCCGAGCGACACCCGCGACACGCCGCCGGTCCCCGACGCCGGTGCCTCTGCACGCTGTTACAGCTCGCATCCGAGCCTGGGTGAGCTGCACCCCAACCCCTCCCTTCCTCTGCGCACGTTCCCCTAGCACGGGATGCACCCTAGCTATCCGAGTGCCGCACGCCGGCGCTGCGCCGCCGCGCAGGGCCGCTGCCGCCCTTGCCCTCCCTACTCCGGGCCTTCCCGAGGTCCAAAAAGACCCCAGGTGGACTACGCATGGCGCGTAGTCCATCCCAAACCAGATCTCGTGCCAAATTGAGCCTGGGAACACCAATTTTGGCCAGTTCCGGTGATCCTCCGCCGTGGGAGCGCCACTCCGGCTAGTCCCGCTGCCGCCCGCGCCCTCAACTGCCTGTGGCCGCCCGATCTGGAAGTAACGCTCAGGATTAGAACGTGAGCTGATCAGATCTGAGCCACCGGATTGTGATCCAACAGCTGAGATCCACCCGTACCACTTCGCCTTGGTAGTTTTGCTAAAGAGCCATTAGGTTTTAGGGAAATCAACCCGCGGTCCAGTTTGGTTCAAAACTATTTGCAGATCAGCCCAGAACTTTGCATGTACCCCCTGAACTTCTTAGAATTTGAACCCACCGTCCACCCTTGGTAGTTTTACGCGTTAGACCCTAGAACTAATGTTTAATTACATTTAGGCCCTCGATTTTTGTAGAAAGCCCCCAAAAACTCTGTTTTTCTTACAGTTAAGCCCCTGGACCTTGTTTTAGCTCTAGTTTTTGCGTTTTAACTCCGTTTTAGGCGTTCTTTATGTCCACGCGATCGTTGTAATGCGTAGAATAGTTTTAGACTAGTTTAGTGTGCTATTTTTATGTATTGATGTACTGTTTCTTAGCTTTTGTTAGTGTTTGCTTATATGCTTATTGTTGTGCATTGTTTTTGGTCATGTGTTCGTGAGTAGACGTTGATCCATCTGAGGAGCCCCAGTACCAGTACCCGGAGCAGCCGTCTTCTGACCAGTTTGAGCAGCAGCAGGAGCAGTACGAGGAAGGCAAGTATAACATGAACAACCTATCACTTTTAAATACACTTTCATACTGCATTTTAATACTGTATGCCTATAAGGATTTCTTAGCCACATTTATCCTTTATATGATTACCTTGGGTTGCATTTTGGTTAGTTGTGCTAGGTGCCGCGCTATAACACACTTGGTCCTTGTTAATTAATTTGATTAATGGTATATGCAACTTAATTCAAAGAGTGGCCCTCTGTGTGGCTTGAGTGGCTCACTTCTCATTAAAATTGGTTTTGTTAGAAACATGGTTTAGGGGGCCAGCACGGTGCTTACTGCCTGGTTGGCCACTCTCCATAAGGACCGGTTCATAGAGCGACAACCTGGGACAACAGCGCTACCACAAGACTGGAATGGGACGGTATTGGCTTACTAATTAGGTCATTTTGGTTCGGGAGTAACTTACCGACGGGGCATGGGGGGTGGTGAGCTTCAATGGTGGCCAGGCTACGAGGCTTGGTCTGCGTACCCCTCGAGGTGGTTACCATCGTTGCGGAGCCTGATTCCTTAGCGGTTACACCTTACCAACGTGTCCTTTGTAACGGCCTCGTAGTGAGTTTGCTAGTCATCTCACCTAAGGAAGTGTGATGAACAATTAGCGTAACTCACGACTTATGGGTAAAGATGTGCAACCTCTGCAGAGTGTAAAACTGGAATACTAGCCGTGCTCACGGTCATGAGCAGCCCAGATCCTCCTTTTGATTAGTGGGGTTATCTCCTTCCGACGAGGGGGGTGCCTCTCGGGGTTACCTTGGTGGTTGTGGTTTGGTTCTCAGTAGTAACATGATTAATCTTGATTAATTACTATGTAACTGGGTTTATGGTAATTCATCAACTTGTAGTAAATAGCTTTAATAAAATTTTGCCAAGACTTAAAAGCTAATGCAGTCAGTCAGCCAACCTTAGAGCCTCATAGTTTGTGTTATACTTGTTAAGTACAAGTTGTGTACTCACCCTTGCCTACTCTACTCTTTTTCCTCTTGGGGATACTCTACTGCTGCTCAGTTCCTACCGACGCGAGGGAGTTCGCTCAGCGCTACCAGGACTACGAGGACTTCTAGGAGTTCGTCTCCTAGTCTACGTCCCTGTGGCGCCCTGCTCAGCTTCGGAGAGTTTTTATCGTATTTGTACTTCGCTTCCGCTGTATCAGAAATTTTTGTCATTAATGTAATAAATAACATTCGTATTCGCTTTATTATATCTTTTTACGTGATATGCGCTATGATATACTGTTCATTCTATTGTATATACGTGTGACTTGATCCTGGCACGTATATGATTGCTCGGTTTATGTCCTTTTATAAACCGGGTGTTACAAGATTCCTCTCCCACACAAGTACATGATGCCATGACTTCACGAAGTTCTCAGGGCAGGGAGAAGTTTCTACAATGGAACATATTAATAGGTTCCTTCTACAGTTGGGAGAAGCAGGCAACCAGGATGCACTCAGAGTTCGTTTGTTCTCCTTGTCTTTGTCTGGATCGGCCTTTGCTTGGTTCACCACTTTGTCAGCAAACTCCATATTATATTGGGCCGATCTAGAAAGACAATTTCATCAGTTCTTCTTCTCTGGGGTTACTGAATTAAAGTTGACCGATTTGACCGGCTTGAGACAAAGAAGTGATGAATCGGTTGCTGCTTTTATCCAGAGGTTCAGAGATGTCAAGAACCGATGTTATAGTTTGGTTCTGTCCGATCAGCAGTTGGCCGATGCAACATTTAATGGACTCTTGCCACACATTAAAGATAAATATGCATCACAGGAGTTTGAAAGTATTAGGCAGATCGCAAGTCGGATGACAGGAGAGACTCGATCCTATGAGTCCAGGAAGCCTTTTCAGAAAAAGATCAACTATGTGGAATATTCTGCTAATGATGAGTCTAAAGAGGAGCAAGAGACGGTCGCATCGGCTGAGTGGATATAGAACAGTAAATAGCCGATGACGTGTCCGTTTGGAAAGAAAGAGCCTGAGTCTTATGGATTCGACATCACCAAAGCCGACAAGATCTTTGACTTATTATTGTTGGAAGATTTGATTAAGTTGAAGCCATATCACAAGATTCCATCGGAGGACGAGCTCAATAATATAAAGTATTGCAAGTGGCACAATGCCACATTGCATGATACAAATGATTGCAAGGTCTTTCGACAGTAGATTCAGATGGCTTTCAAACAAGGGAGATTGAAATTTGAGGCTCTGTTGGAGCTCCTTAAGTATCCATTTTATCCCCTATTTAACTTTGATAATGGCATGAATTTAATATCAAAATCACTAACCATCCTAACCTCGGCCCAATTATTGGTCGTTTTCACGTTTGCACATATATTTTGGAGGTATTTCATTTTTTGCAGGGTTTTGGCCAATTTTGGAGCATGAAATGACGAGGCCCATGATCACGCGGTAACACGAAGAAAGACGAAGGCCAAAGCCCAAACAAAGGACCAAAGGCCATGATGACTAGAAGCCCGTTCATGCACATCCACCCTCCAATGAAGCCCAAAGGACAAAGCCCATAAGATGAGACCAAGATACTTCAGGGCTAAGCAAAGCAAATAGAGATTTAAGGAAGGATGCTCCGTCCTATCCTTTCCCACGAAGATATCTCGAAGATAACAACGTCCAACGGGGTGCAATCGTGAAAGGGATAAACTCCAGAAGACTCCAGAAGACTTGGGGAGAAAGGAGAACGCGAGGTGGCGAAAGAATGGGCCAGGCTGGCCGGCCTGGGCCCATTAGGCCGGCAGGCCTAGGGCCTTTCCAGGGCGCCTCGGCCTCGCCTTCGACCTAGGGTTTCTTGGGGCTATTTAAAGCCCCCTCCCCGAGGATCATGCATCAAGTCATTTGGGAGACGACTCCAAGGAGCAGAGAAGATAGAGAAAAACCTTTCGGAGAGCTGAGGGTTGTGCTAGTTGTCTAGGGGCTTCCCTAGCCGACGTGGGAATCTTGCAAGGAAGACCACGTCGGAGTTCTGGAGCTAGGATCATCAAGATCAAGGTAGGGCCCCGGTTGTGATCTTGTGAAGTACAATCATTCATGGTGAAGTTACCTGTGATTCCGAATCTTTAGCGACCATGTTCTCTCTTTCGATTTCGTTCTTTTCTTTGGGTTTGCTTCATCCTAGATCAATTATCGAGATAGATCGCTTAGCATGATCTTGTAGTCGTGGTGGCTAGAGGTTCATGGCGGAACTACCAAAGGGGATTCGACTTGTTTATCATGCTTCGGGGTAGCTTAGTCCAAAAGGGGGCGTCGTGATAGGGTGTTGCTTCAGTAAGACGGGTTATCGAAGGATTGGATTGGAGATTTTGGTTTAAAGATGCTTTTCATTGAGATTCACATCTATCTTACTTCACTACATTTAGCTTTGAACTACAACATATGCATGATCTAGGTGATCTAGATTGGTTATCTCTAACTTTCTCTTGCTACCTTCTGTGTTTGCCGATTTTAGTAGATTAGATTCGTTTTACACCATCTCAACACAAATGATTCTCTATGTTAGTAGATTGTTTCTTGTATCTTTGGTTCCGTGGATTGATAAACCTTGGGGGGAATACTCTAAGGGAAAAGCTACACAATCCGTGCGCTTGCGGTATACAAATTTGGGCGCTAAGGAGCGTCAACAGGCTCCCAAGAAGATGATGAAGATCGACGGACATCCTTTCGCTATGAACATGGTTGATGTGGCCAGAGATGAAGGTTCTTCTCAATCTAAGATTCTGACATCATCATCGGCCAAGAAATCTGGAGCTGTTGATCCTAAAGCACAGATAACAGCCGATGAGGTCAAAGGAAAGGGTCCGATGAGGGATGCTGAACGTTCATCGGCACCACGTAGACGTGTAACGTCTCAAATGCTGTTGAACAAGTTTCAGCATGATCGTGAAAAGGCGGCAGCGTAGAGAAGAAGAGGAGTGATGCGAGCAAGATCATTGGAGGTGTCCTTTCTTTGTCTACTGCTGGGAAGAAGGGTTGACATTGCCATAGGCATACGATTGTCCCGAGTGCAATGGTCAAGGCAGTCGATCATATGAAAAGGTCGCGTCATGAACCTTATCGGCGTGAACGTACTCCTGTGCATGATCAGCTAGGAAAAAGAGTATCGGTGCATGATCGACTGGGGGGGGCAGGACAATGCTATGTGATCCTGCTGGGAGAAGAGTGCATGTACATGATCGGCTAGAACAGATGGCCGATGACAGAGTACAAGATGATCAGCCGAAGCGAAGAGATCCAGAACGTGAACCTGATCGCACGGATCAATCTCAATGGTGCCCAGGGGGTTTGACCAAATCTCAGAAGCGACGTGTTCAGAGGTTACGCCTGCTGGAGATCATTGAAGAAGAGCACGAACAGACTCTGAGCAAGAAAAGAGTCAAATCACAAGTCTGGCGTATCAAGGCTAAGGCCGATGGTGAATCAGCCAGTAACAGTTCCACACCGATCCAA
The DNA here is from genome assembly GCF_016808335.1 of Panicum virgatum. Taxonomy (NCBI): domain Eukaryota; kingdom Viridiplantae; phylum Streptophyta; class Magnoliopsida; order Poales; family Poaceae; genus Panicum; species Panicum virgatum. The sequence continues at coordinate 30,943,348 of NC_053151.1, read as the reverse complement.
GCAGTCGGTTCTTCAGAAAGTTCCTGATGGATGAGTTCCTAGAGGAAGAAAGGAAGTTGGGGCATGGGTTTACGTCGGCCGATTTACTAGAGGAAACTGATATTGGAGATGGTGATAGATCAAGACCGATGTTTATTAGTGCCAATTTGGATCCCAAATACAAACAAGAATTGAAGAGTTTATTAAAAGAATACAAAGATTGTTTTGCTTGGGAATACTATGAGATGCCTGGCTTGGATCGATCTATTGTGGAACATCATTTGCCTATAAAACCGGGATATCGGACATATCAACAAGGAGCGAGCCGATGTAATCCTAAGATTTTGCCAGATATAAAGGCCGAAATTACACAGTTAATTGAAGCTAATTTTATTCGGCAGTGTCGTTATGCCGAATGGATTTCTAATGTGATTGCCATTTACAAGAAGAATGGCAAACTACGAGTGTGCATTGATTTCAGAGATCTCAATAAAGCTACGCCGATGGATGGTTACCCTATGACAATAGCTGATATGTTGGTAGATGCTACTGCTGGGCACAAAGTGATCAGTTTTATGGATGGCAATGCTGGATACAATCAGATTTTTATGGCAGAGAAAGACATCCACAAGACTACGTTCAGATGTCCAGGACATCTCGGTTTATTCGAGTGTGTAGTCATGACCTTCGGATTAAAAAATGCCGGTGCTACGTACCAGAGAGCCATGAATTATATCTTTCATGAACTCATCGGCAAAATTATGGAAATATACATTGATGACGTGGTTGTGAAGTCAAAGGGGCACCAAGAACATTTGGCCGATCTACGTAGAGCTCTGGAATGCACCAGGAGACATGGTTTGAAGATGAATCCAAACAAGTGTGCTTTTGGTGTATCAGCTGTCCAATTCTTGGGTTTTATGGTACATGAACGAGGAATTGAAATTAGTCAGAAGACTATATCAGAAGTCTATATCAGCTATCGACAAAGTTGAAGCCCCTACAACGAAGGTTGAACTTCAGTCATTGATCGGCAAGATTAATTTTATTCGAAGATTTATATCTAATCTGTCGGGAAAAATTCAGCCGTTCAGTTCTATACGGAAGTTGAAGGCCGATCAGGAATTTGTATGGAGAGAGGAACATCAGAAGGCATTGGATGAAATCAAACATTATCTGGTAAATCCTCCGGTGTTAGTTCCTCCTCAAAAGCACAATCTGTTTAAATTGTATTTATCGGCTGATGAGCGTGCTATCGGATCGGCCCTTATTCAAGAATTTGAGGGAACAAAAAGAGGTATTTATTTTGTGAGTAGGAGGTTGCTGGATGCTGAAACCAGTTAAGGGTTATGCCGTAGCCGATTTTGTTGTGCAACATTGTGGACCAGAGCTGGACATGGTAGATCTTGTTCCTTGGACTTTATTCTTTGATGGATCTTAGTGTGGGAACGGTTCTGGAATTGGTGTTGTGCTAGTTTCCCCTCGAGGGGCAAATTTTGAGTTCTCGTTTCCGATTGAAGCATCCACAACCAATAATCAAGCTGAGTATCGTGCTATTCTCAAGGGAATTCAATTACTTCGAGAGATCAAAGCCGATGCTGTTGAGATTTTTGGAGATTCTATGCTGGTGATTAATCAGTTGGTTGGGGAGTATGAATGCAAAGATGATATTTTCAATTATATCATGAAGAATGTCTCCGGCTACTGAAAGAATTTAAGAAGGTAACCATCGAGCATGTTACCAAATTTCATAACAGTGACGCAAATCGGCTAGCTCAGCATGCTTCAGGATATCGGCCGATGGAGGGAATAATGGCCTTCAAGTTAACAGCCGATGATTGGAGGTAAGAGATTATTGATTATTTGAAAAATCCATCCAAGAAAGTGAACATAAAAATTAGATTCCAAGCAATCAAGTATGTATTTTTGGAGGAAGATTTATATTATCGGACGATTGATGGAGTTTTGCTCAGATGCATCGATAAAGAGGAAGCTAAGGTATTAATGGGTGAAATTCATGAAGGGGTCTGTGAATCCCATCAATCGGCCTATAAGATGAAATGGGTGATCAGGAGGAACGGGTATTTTTGGCCGACGATGCTGGAGGATTGCTTCACATATTACAGAGGTTGCCAAGAATGTCAGAAGTTTGGGAGCATGCAAAGAGTTACTGCGTCAGCCATGAATCTCATAATCAAGCCGTGGCCATTTAGAGGATGGGGAATTGATTTGATCGGCCAAATATATCCTCCATCCAGTAAAAATCATAAGTTTATCTTGGTGGCCACTGATTATTTCACCAAGTGGGTTAAAGCAATTCCTCTGAAAAATGTTACATCAAAGGAGATGATTGAATTCGTCAAAGAACATATTATCTATCGGTTTGGTATTCCACAGACCATTACGACCGATCAGGGTACTATATTTACGTCAAATGAATTTGAGGAATTTGCTAATGGAATGGGGATTAGATTACTGAATTCTTCTCCATATTATGCCCAAGCTAACGGTCAGGCAGAAGCATCTAATAAAGGGGTCATCAAATTGATCAAAAGAAATATTGATGAATATCCTAGAAGGTGGCATACTGTATTTTATGAAGCTTTATGGGCTTACAGGATGGCTTGTCATGGTGCTACAAAGGTGTCTCCATATCATTTGGTATACGGACATGAAGCTGTTATCCCATGGGAGTTGAAACTTGATTCACGGCGTGTCACGTTTCAGAATCAATTGACGGCTGATGAGTATTCTGCTCTGATGAAAGATGAATTAGAGGATTTTGCTAGCCATCGGCTGAAGGCTCTTATAAATGTTGAGGCAAATAAAGCCAGAGTTAGCCGATGGTATGATAAAAAAGTAAAAGCTAAGACCTTTGAGCAAGGAGAATTGGTTTGGAAGCTGATACTGCCGATAGAAACAAAGAGTTCAAAATTCGGCAAATGGTCGCCAACATGGGAAGGACCATTCAGGATAAACAAATGCGTTCCTGGTAATGCTTATATTTTAGAAACACTCGAGGGGGGAGAATATTCTAGAGCTCTTAATGGAAAATATTTGAAGAAGTATTACCCTAACGTTTGGGTTGATGCATAGCCGATTGGTTTGAGTTATCGGTTAAGTTGTTATGGCCGATATGATATGTATCGCCCTTAGTGCAAAAAATCTACACACTCCAAAGTATTTGGATTCAGTGGAAGTCAGTAGAGAAAAGAAATACTTCATTGATAACAGTATTTACAAAAGGGCAGATCAGATGATCTGGCCGATACAACAGAAGCTATTCCTAGAAGATGCTACTCCTAGAAATCTAATCATCGGCGAAAACATTGCCGATGATCGTCTCTATGCTAACATCTTCAGAGATGGCAGTAGCTGCCATCTTCATGTCGTCGGCAAGATCCTCAAAAGCCAACCAATCCTCGCTGCCCGGTGGGAAGTGGGTCGGTTCAACTTGCGAGAAGTCATGGCCGGACTCGAGTTGAGTTGTGGCGAGGGCCACAGTGGCGCTACGGGGATGTCTTGCAGACGGGCGGTGACAGTGTCGCCACGAGTGTCACCGATCCGGTCGCGGTGGCGGCTGCGGCATGGAGGGCTGGAATCTGCGACTCCAGAACTGAGGCAAAGGAATCAGAGAAAAAAAATCAAGAAAGGAAAGGGTAATGCTTCGGGAAAAAAATAACTTATAGGCAACCCTGGAGTCGGCGGCGGTGAGCTGGGCCCGAACAACTGCCCGGTCGGATTGCGCCGTTTCCAGTTCGGCGGCGAGGCGCTGAGACCTGATGGTCTCTTGGGAGTAGTTCTCCCGAGCCTTGTCATTCTCGCGAAGGAGCTGGCGAATGAATTCTTTGGTGCTCTCAGGAACACCAAGGAAGGGGGCCCCCTCCGAGCCAGAGGAGTCCGAAGAAGAGGAGGTGTCATCGCTGTGCAAAGATTGGATGTCAAAACTAGGCAAGAATGTGGTAATTAAGAGATGAAAAGAGGGGCCTTACCCCAAGAGGTGGCGGATCGCCGGAGGAGCGTCAGAAGGACCTTCAACAGAGCGCTTGACGCCCACCATTGTTACAGGAAAACCTAGGGTTCTCGCTGGAAGAAGAAGAAAGGAGGTTCTGTAGCTAATGGAGATTTGTTGCCGATACAAGGACGGGAGGTGATATTTATGGCCCAGGCTGGGTAAATGAAAAGACGAAAGGTGAATCGGCGCGTGCGGACGGAAGGTGAAAGGCTAGGGGCAAAGAAGAGTTTTACTCCATTTTACGGGGCGAGCCGTGTGCACGAAGTACGAGGAATGGCTTTAAATACCGATTGGAGTATTTTCGGAACAAAATAAATTATTCCGAAACTGGGGGGCATGTGTTGACACCATTTTTTGACACATGTCAAGGAAGGTGATTTCGGTGAAGGAAAGGTGGCCGATTCAAAAGAAACCAAAACATGCACAGAGTTGGGATCGGCCGATGGGAGTCCGTCCGATGGACCAGAAGAATATGCCGTGAAGATGCTGATTTGTCCGTTCTGGCGCTCGGCCGATGGAGAGTTGCCGATGAAGTCAAGGAAGGAGAAGAGGATCCGGACTCTACGAAAATCTTGATGATTCGATTATAATATTTTAGGTAGTTTATCTTTTAGATAGTCTTTTCTTTAGGGTCAAGTAACGTTTGCCGTAATCGGCTAGGACTTATAGCGCTAGGCTATAAATATGAGTTGTAAGGGATCGAAAAAACTTTACACATCTAATACAACAAACTTTACAATTCCTTTGTACTTTTTCGGCAACTTCGCCTTTTTTCTTCTTTTTTCGACGAGTTCTTTCGAGTTGATCAAGGACGCCTCACATTCGCGTGCACAACTTGGTTGTCGGATGGACTCAATTGATTTTTCAATAACATTGTGTCTATGTCCAAGGACGTGTGAATATCATATGCAGGCACGTGTAAACACATGGGCTTATATAAAATGAGCAATATTCGCCGCGGCTCTAAACCCAAGCTAATTTGAATTGGCCACTAGACGAGGTTGAGTTACAAATTTGCTACTCAACTTAACCCTCAAAATTAGATTTTTACTCGACCGTGAGTTGAAGCCGTCTGTCAGTCTAAACCGTCCGATTAGTGGCAGGTTTGCTGAATTTGTGGCGATTCTTGCGGCCAATGTACCATTACATTCTTTTTACATTGGCAAATAAATAATGGTTTAAAGTAGTGGCAGAATATGATCTCCCTATGGAAAATTCCCATATAACACTTGATTTCAAAATCTTGACCTAGCAGGATCGATCGACCCACCATCAAACGCTAAGATAACTATGATGATGTCAATTGCAAAGTGTTAAAAATGAAAAACACTGTCACCATAAATTGTGGCGAACTAGCTAGATAATCTCTTTTTGAGGCGAACGACGAACTAGATAATTAATGTCGTTACTAATTGTGGCTTCATTTGTTCCGCCATATCCCTGATTGGCCATCTAATTGGTCGCCATCAGACTTGCTTGATTGGAGAGATCCACTACTACATAAAGGATTCCTAGGGATGGTAGAAATGTTATTTCTAGAGGTGGACTGGCGGCCCGTTGCTGCTTTTCGTAGCTAAAAATTGTGTTTGTTGGAGATGGGTAATGTGACCGCCCCTGAAAATTTATTTCCAGAGACATCACCCCTCATCCGCTTCTAGAAATATATTTGTAGGGAGGGATCGTTCCTCATCTGCCTCTAAAATCAATTTGTAGAGGCGGACGAGGAAGTCACTGCTCTTAGAAAACCGATTTTAAAAATAAAACAAAAGAACCACGCCGCCGCAAACGGCGCCGGCGCGTGGTGGTTGGCGTCCCTACTGCTCTGGTCGCTGTCCCACACGTCGTGCTCCGCAGTATCAGGAAGGGCTCGAGCTGAACTAGCTAGCTGGACTCGGGCCTCGGCGTTGGTCGGAGCGCCGCCGCCGTGCCTCAACACGCCATCGCCCCCGTAGATGTCGCCCGTGTTCCTGATGGCCTCGCCGCTGCGTTGTCTTGGGGGGCTGCGCGTAATCGTCGCGCACGCACGCTGCAGGATCGATAAGCAAGAGAGATCAGCATCGACAGGCACGCATGTAGTTGAAGGCCACGCACGCCACATGATTGACAGCCAAGGAGATCTCACGTGCAAGAGAGATGGCCGCGCACACACACCATACAAGATTGACAGACTACTAGATCTCACAGACAAGCTAGAGAACTATACGTTATTATATTCATTACAAAATACTGTATCCCAGATCTGATGATCGAGCTTATATGATACCCTAGAGATGCAATAACAGTAAGTCAATAACCTAACACATAATATGTAGTAATGGAGGTGCCGGCGGCGATAGGGCAAACCAATCAGTGTTAGTATTGATCTCCACCGGGCCAGTCCAACGACTGGGCCAACCTTGACTCGCGTCCTGATCGGGGACGCCCAGCCCAAGATGAGGCTGGTGGGCCCCCGTCGCGCAGCCCTATAAAGTGGAGGTGGGGATTAGAGGCTCTGGGAACGAGGTTTGCCGCCGCTACAGTTTCCCACCGTCCAAACCCTAACCCGATCTAGAGAGGGGGGCCGTCAGCAACGGGAAGCACCACTGTGCCGTGCCGTCACCGCTACCGGAGCCGCCATCCACAACTTCGGCGACCCGCTGCGTCAACGGCCCTCACCGACCTCGCCATCGCCGTCGCCACCGCGACGCCTCTGTGCCCTGCGTCGCTGCCCTAGAGCAGTCATTCCCCAACGAACCAGTGATGGCAAGGTCGAATTCCTCAAGAATCAGTGAGTACTCCCACTTGATCTACTGCTAGTTGATCCAAAATATCTAACAATGGTATCAGATGCCTCGATCTAGCGAGTAGATCTCGGTTGGGAAAAAAAAGAATCAGAAAGATTGAAGAAAGAAACAATTCCGATTCGAATCGGATCGACAGAAAGGAAGAAAGGCAATACCTAACCCTAGCCAAGTCAAAGGGCGGCGGGATCTTCATGGTCTTCTCACCGCCGAAGCCACCGCCTTTGTGCGGGATAGATCCGCGCCGCCGCTCGTCGTGGCGTGGTGCAGAACCAAGCCGCCGCTCGCCGCCGAGGCCCGTGCGCGCGGGCTCCGAAAAGGGCATTCATTTGTGCGCCGTCCATCTTGGACCCGCCATGAGGGCACCCCGGCGAAGCTCCTCGGCGGAGCCGCGCGCGACCCGGCCGCACGCGGCGCCGGTGAGGAGGACCGCAAGGGCGCAGGCGACGGCGGCCGCATGAGCTTCTCGGAGCCGTTGCTAGAAAAGAAAACAAGCCCAGGGCCTTGCGCGCCACCATGGCAAGGTCATGGTGTGGCGGCCGGTCCGCCGCGGCGTGGCGGCGTCAGACCGCCGGCGGCGCCGCCGGCTCGGTCCGGGCTAGAGAGAGAAGGGGAAGAAGAAATGGAATTAGGGTTTTCGGGGCGAGCGGGCGAGCGCCGATTTTGCCCTGGCGAAAGTGACGGGCGACCGTCGGATGAGATCCAACGGCCACGATCGGCTGGCGCGCAGACGGACCGGTTTCGGCTCAGGTGGGGTGAGCGCGCGGGCCGAATTCGCGGCCCAGGCCCACGCTGTGGTCTGGGACGCGGGGGCGCTGTGCGCCGAGCGGGCCTTGGGCCGTTTTCAAGACCAGGCCGAGCGCACAGTAAAGAAAAGAGATCAGTATTTTTTCTCTCATCATTTTCAGAAGCATTTCTGGGAGAATTTTGTATAGAATTTGATCTCTATTCAATTTTGCACCAACATGTATATTGTTTAGAGAATAAATGAGTACAATAATGCTCCTGAATATAGTTTTTTTATGTTTCCGCTGCAAAGTAAAAGTTTTATCCTCTATTCAAATTAGAACCAACGGGAAAATTTAAATAGAGGAGTAGAAAGATATTGATTTAAAGTTAAATTATGGTATTGTTATTTTCTAACCAACGTTGATGATAACAATATTATAATTTTATTATGAGTTTAAAGTTCAAGGTTAAATCTCTGACAAATTTTGCATCAATATGATCAATTTTTCAGAGAACAGAGAAATATAAAGGGTTGCTTCTGAAAAGAAAGAAAAGTTTTCCGCTGCAATAAAGAAAGAAAGGCTAAGATGAGTTTTTCCCTGTGAGAAAAAGTAAAAGCCACATTTAAAGTTTAAGTTTTAGAAAGATTTCCGCTGTTTAAAGTCAAAGTTGACTTTTTGGCATTATTTTGTCATTTTAAGTGTCAAGTTGAGCATTATTTTGCTCTTAAAGAAAAGAAAGATTAAAGTTAATTCTAATGTTGTCATTTTCTGACCAAAGTTGATGATGACAATATTATAATTTTAATTCTAGTCATTATTTCTATTTCTGTCCAACGGTGATATAGAATTGAAAGTACCGGAAAAATATATGTTTTTAATTTTGACCAACGTTAAATTAAGGCATACAATTCTTCCCAGTTGAGAGAAATAAGCAAAGAAAAGTTGATTTTGTTCAATGCTACAGACAATTTTTTTTTAGTTTACTCAGCTGCATTGTTGAGATTAAGAAAGAAAAGAGCTTGTGTCATTCTGACCTTTTTGGTTGATAAGGAAAAGAGAAGCAACTGCTTCGAAAGTTTTTCATGGTATTGTTATTTGTTAAATTTTCTAATTAAATTGGAACCAACGAGAAGATTTAATCAGAAAAGAAAGTATATATGCATATTTTAGTCATTGTGACTAAAGTTTTGTCACTATAAAATGATTTTTTTTTTGTCCTTCAATAGTGAAGACAATGGTTGAAATGAGTAAGATGCATGTTCAATTTGACCAACGTTGAATTAAACATGTGTACCATTCATGTCCTGCATGGCAGGGAAAGTTTGTGATGACTCATGTGCTACTTGAGTATCACAGAAAAGAGAAGAAGTCTGGGGGAGCCTTTTAAGCTATCCCAGAAATACTCATGCACTTCAATAGTGTCATGTTGGATAGTGACTTGAAAATAGTCGATGGACAAAAGAAGGTTTTATATGAACCAAAAGTCAAGATTGCAAGTATGACTTGCAAAGGTATAGTAATATGAAGAACTCTGATGAGTTCTTTGAAAGTGTAACAGTAAGAAGAACTCCGATGAGCTCTTGAAATGGAACGAGGAAATGGTACTCCCGTTGTTTTGCATGACTTGATCATGTGAATAAACCAAGTAATAAAAGACTCCTCGTTCACAAGTGTTAAAAATAGTTTCGAAATTATGGCAGCAAAGTTTGTGCCATATTTCGAGGGGGAGAAAGATTAGAAAGACAAGAAAGATTAAAATTTAAAGAGAATTTTCCCCGCAAAGTTAAATGCGATGCATTTTAAAAGCAAGGATGATCTATTAAAGTGAATATGACAAAAAAAAGGTACAACGGTCATAATGTTGATACCGCAACCATGAAAATAAACAAGATTCTTGGAGTTTTTCAGCTCTAAATAGAAAGAAAAAAAGTTGAGGCTCAAAACACCCGAAAGAAAAGGTGGTGCTTATAGCACCCTTTGAGGCTTGTAAAGAACAAACCCAAACAAAAGTTTGAAGATATTCCATCTTTGCAATAGATGGGATAATCTGGAGAGCAAAGTATGCCGAGAACTAAGGCTTGAAGAGAAGTGGGACTGTATGTTCACTTCTATGATTCAAGCACTGAAATTGTCTCAACATATGTTTTGACATTGTATGAATGTCATAAATTGAGTTGTCTCATTCATCGACGTGGCGAGAAGCCATGGAAGATATAATGAGACCTAAAAGTTCCAAATTTATTTTGGAACATAGAATAAGTTCTTAATGGAGCCAAGATAGTAGGCTATAATGGGTCTACAAGATTGAAACGTGACTCCGGAGGGAATATGAAAAGTTGCTAAGCACGACTTATGACAAAAAGTTTTGTGCAAAGAAAAGAATAAATTATAATGAGATATTTTATTCAGTCTCATAAAAGGATTCTTTTAGAATCAAAATGCAATTGATGGCATACTGCTTTTAGAATTGCATCAGATGGATGTTGAAGCAATATCTCCCGACGGAGATTTGCACAAGAAAGTATATACATGACATAACCAAAATGGTTTTGTTGTGAAAAGAAAAGAATATTGTGATACCACTTGATGATATCAGATCATAGAATAGTAGTATCTAAAGTTTTATGAGAACAAAGAAAAGTTGGGTTTTAAGTAAAGGTCAATGCAAAATGACAATTTGCAAATATGCAAAGTTCAAAAGATGGGAAATCCTTTTCCTGAAAAGGTTCAAAGAAGGTTATTTTGACCTCTAGTTTTGATAAGAATAATCTCTGTGAAGAGTCATTCGCTCTAGGAAAGGAAATTCACCGGAAAAAAACAGGTATCAGGACTATCGCAGAGAGCATACTTAGAAAAGAGTTCTAAAAGATATATAGTATGTATGCGAGTAAGCCTACGCCTGTCCTATTGTCAAGGGTAATAGGTTTGGAATTTTCAGGATTCCAGGAACAGTTATATGATCGATCAAAAGAAAAGATTCTATGTGCTTCAGCTGTTGGAAGCAAAATTAGTGCTCAAAAGAATTTACCCTGACATAGTGCAAGTATCCGGGACATTTTGGCAGAAGTCCAGTCCAGCAATAGATCACTGGAATGGAGTTATAGAATGTTTTGCAATTTTGCAAAATATTGTCAGCCTCATGCTAAGTAAGAAAGAAATATTTACTCTCAAAAAGTTATGAGTAAAAAGAATCAAGTTTTGGCGAGTTTAGTGAAGCCCACAGTAGTAGCTAACACTCGAGTTTGGAGTTTTATTGTGGAAAAACTCCAAAGCAAAATAGTTGTGATATTGTGGGTCGTGTACCCAAAGTTTAGCATTATATGAGGCTACAGGACAGGCAAAATGGTTAAGGAAATCATTACCCGGAATTGATAATGGTAGACAACAGCAATATACCATTCGAATGTTTTCACTCCTATTGCAACATGTCAAGTGTGCTGCCAAATACATTGACAATGGGTTATATGTTGCAAAGGAGAAAATCCAGAATCATATGAAATCATGGAGCACCAAAGTATCAAGCAAGTGCTTGCGGATCCGCTTACCAAAGGCCTACCGCCCAAGTCGACGTGGGTTTTTCGGAAGGCCTACGATTTCTGGATTACTAAAGGGCCCAAAGAAAGGTTAAAGTCTTGTTTCAATACAGAAAGGTACATTGTGGCTGTTAAGTCTGACGGTAACTAATAACCGTCATGATGAGGCACGCCCTACGTACTGATCTGCAATGAGATGAGGCCAATAGCAAAGCAACTAAAGAGAAAGTAAAGAGTTAAGTTCAAATTGAGAAATTTTAAAGTACAAATGTGAGATCAAGGGGGAGAATGTTAGTATTGATCTCCACCGGGCCAGTCCAACGACTGGGCCAACCTTGACTCGCGTCCTGATCGGGGACGCCCAGCCCAAGATGAGGCTGGTGGGCCCCCGTCGCGCAGCCCTATAAAGTGGAGGTGGGGATTAGAGGCTCTGGGAACGAGGTTTGCCGCCGCTACAGTTTCCCACCGTCCAAACCCTAACCCGATCTAGAGAGGGGGGCCGTCAGCGACGGGAAGCACCACTGTGCCGCGCCGTCACCGCTACCGGAGCCGCCATCCACAACTTCGGCGACCCGCTGCGTCAACGGCCCTCACCGACCTCGCCATCGCCGTCGCCACCGCGACGCCTCTGTGCCCTGCGTCGCTGCCCTAGAGCAGTCATTCCCCAACGAACCAGTGATGGCAAGGTCGAATTCCTCAAGAATCAGTGAGTACTCCCACTTGATCTACTGCTAGTTGATCCAAAACATCTAACAATCAGATGCATACTATGCACTAAGGCGGCTCTCTCAGCTAGACTCTGGTTGATTCCATATTCCAAATGGCTGCGAGAGCCGCCGCCGCCGCCATGCCCGGCCTCCTCCTGCTCTCGTTTCTCCTTCTAGCTGCTGCTTCCGGCGCCGCCCACGATGCAGCCAGCACGCCGCCGATCAGCCGGAAAAGCTTCCCTGAGGGCTTCGTCTTCGGGACGGCCTCGTCGGCCTATCAGGTAGAAGAATTGAATTTCATTCCTATTTTCGCGCGCGTATAAGAGCTTTCTGGCCGGCTTTCCCTTTCTTGCCCAGTACGTAGGAGACCATGCATGCCAAAAAACCCCGACAAGTACAAGAGAGAAGCTTCAGATCGAAAGAGCTGTCCCAACAGCATAATGAATTGAACTGATGGATGGAGTTCATGACCCACGGCTCAATTATTGTGTCAAAGAACAGAAAGAGGCCGAATTATTGGGTCATGAATGGAGTTCATGACCCACTTCGCTTTTATTTGTTTTGTCCTGACCACCTGAGTTTATTACTAGACTGAATTCTCATTCCTATGCAGTATGAAGGTGGTTTTAACGAGGGGGGCAGAGGACCAAGCATCTGGGACACCTTCACCCACCAGCACAAAGGCACGCGTGCTTTGCTGCCTATCGATCTGTTTCTCTATATGAGAAGCTTAGTTTCCTGACAGTACTAAGCCGGGCTTAATAAGCAATGAACAATTTATTAGTTTCCTCACACGGTATTTCGGTTGTTTACAGAAAAAATCGCTGATGGAAGCAACGGGGATGTAGCAGTTGACTCCTACCATCTCTACAAGGTGCCTGCCTCATCCTCATGAGCATGAGCAATTGAGCATTCATATTTTACAGTACCAAATTAAATTAAACATGTGCAAATGTTCAGGAAGATGTGCGCCTCATGAAGGACCTCGGGATGGATGCGTACAGGTTCTCCATATCATGGAGCAGAATTCTTCCAAGTACCTAACTTTTTATCTTTTAATTTCTCCATATATAAAGTTTTTTTACACTGAGCTAATTAATTCATTTATTCAAACATTGTATATATATATATTTAAAAATAGAGGGAGTTTAATGTTTTCATAAACTAGAAGTTCCAAGTTGATAGCATGTTCTTATTATGTGTTAGCAAACTGTTTAGCCGTGCACGCCAAGGCTTTCGCCTAGCTTGCTTTGATCCCGGGACTATATAAGCGCAGTTGAATACATTGCTCATTTGCGCGATTTCAATCTCTATCATTAATTCATTATGAACATGCATGTCCTATGGCATATATAACAGATGGCAGTCTGAGCGGTGGAATTAACAGAGAAGGTGTCAATTACTACAATAATCTCATTAATGAGCTCCTCTCCAAAGGTATGCGTGTCAATTTCTACAATAATCTGCAGATGGCAGTCTGATCAGCTCCATTCTTTATTTCACCTTATAATTATTTGGGATATAATCCCTGTGCATCTGCAGGAATGCAACCCTATGTGACCCTTTTCCACTGGGACACACCTCAGGCATTAGAAGATAAATATGAAGGATTTCTTAGCCCCAATATTACGTAAGTGAAAGTTAACCTTGAAAGCAACAAGATTGCCGTACAGTAATAAATATGTTAGAAGACTGCTAACTGCACTGAAGCTGTTTATTTTAACCGGATTTGTTAGTTAGTTGATTCTCGAAATCAGATCATTGGAATTAAAAAAAAAACTGCCGCTTTCAAAATTATTATATATATATAATTGTACCAAAATCCGTACCATTAACCACAAAAAAAGGTGATGTTAACATCTTCGCATGGTACGACAGCAATTAAAAACTACTAACAAATATGGTGTGTCCTAACAAAGTCAACGCCTTCCTCTCTATCATGAATTGCATTTGAAAGCAACAAAACTAGAACATCAGCATAAGAAAAAAAATTAATTTCCTCTAGGTTCAGTAGTGTCACCACTGCAATTTGTTATTGTTTCGCTCACGAATATCTCGATGCATACTGAAAATTACTGAGTACCTGTACGTTAAAAATGACTGTAAATGAATGTCTCAGAATCGACTACAAGGACTATGCTGAAGTCTGCTTCAAGGAGTTTGGTGATCGAGTGAAGCGCTGGATCACCTTCAACGAGCCCTGGACCTTCAGCTCATCGGGCTACGCAGTCGGCTTTGCAGCCCCAGGTCGGTGCTCGCCATGGGACTTTGGCAGATGCAGTGCTGGGGATTCAGGAAGGGAGCCTTACATCGTGGCCCATCACCAGCTTCTTGCACATGCAGAAACAGTTCGGTTGTACAGAGAGAAATACCAGGTGATGATCATGCACCCATCACGTTCTATTTACGCAAAAAATTTGGGTTGGGAAGCCCATATTTGTCACTTCTTGGCGCTTGGGAGCCCCAGGTGATGATGCACTTTACAAATAAAGTGAAAATTTTGATCAACTGATGAACTAATAAATCCTAGAGTTAGTCATTTAGCCCTAAATGGCCGGACAGCATAACCTTAATTAGAAATGCTTCTCGAATTCATGCAGCGCGTGCAAGGGGGAACGATTGGCATAACTCAAATCTCGCACTGGTTTCTTCCCTACAACCGCTCCATAACGAATGATGCTGCAGCGAGACGCGCCATAGACTTCATGTTTGGATGGTAGGTTCGTCTGTGGCTCATGCAATCTCATAGTCAAAGTTCAGAAGATATATATACCTAGCTAGTGTCAATAATCTTACTAATGTTCATCCAGGTTTATGGACCCTCTTATCAAAGGTAACTACCCAGCAAGCATGAGAGGATTGGTCGGAAATCGCCTGCCGAAGATTACCGAAGAGCAATCCAAGTTGATCAAGGGTTCGTTCGATTTCATTGGACTCAACTACTACACTACAAACTATGCTTCCCCGCTCCCTCCATCAAATGGTCTTAACAAGACCTACAGCACTGATTCTCATGCGAACCTTACCGGTGAGTCCGGGTCTCTAGCTACTATGTTCAATCTCCTATTCTTCACTTACCATGTTAACACCCTCTAATTAATTATAAATAGGTGTACGGAACGGCGTCCCTATAGGCCCTCAGGTAACTCAAGATTATTCTGAGAAAATACTAGTGGTAGTTTTATTCGCCTCACCACTTTATGCGCGACGATTCATTTCCGTGAATATATAACATGCAGGGCGGTTCATCTTGGCTCTACATCTACCCTCAAGGGTTCCGTGATCTGCTGCTGTATATCAAAAAGTACTACGGCAATCCGCCCATCTACATCACTGAAAATGGTACAGATCTCGACACCATCGATCCTATATATTCCTTGCTAATACGGTTTAAAGATCTTGCAACCAAGTCAGAATTACAGTAAAACTTTGAATAAGTTTTTCTCCCATGTCTACTTGAGAAAAGTAACACTCGATCTACTCCTATATATTAACTTAAAGAACAGGACTGAAACTACCTGAACATATACGTACGTTTCCATTTTCTGCACTCTAGGCGTTGATGAAAAAAACAATAAGAGCCTGCCACTGAAGGAGGCTCTCAAGGATGACACTAGGATATATTACTATCGCACGCACCTCCTCTCCATGCTAAGTGCTATAAAGGAGGGGGCAAACGTGAAAGGGTACTTCGCGTGGTCGCTGCTGGACAACTTCGAGTGGGCGAACGGCTATAAATATTCAACCGTGTATCCAAATTAAATTTGTATTGCACCATTATCTTTTTTATGATAACATCTTCAAAACAAGCTTGTCTATATTTGCATGATTTTTTTTTAAATGTTTTGTTTAATACTTAATAATTAATTTCGGCTACTGGGAATAAATATTTTAGCAACATGAATAAATGAATATTTCTAAGAATAAAAAGTTAAACATAACAAACAAATAAAATATTACACATCGTGAATATTTGACCGTGTAGAATAAATATATAATAAAAAACAAATATCACGAACAAATGAGTCATCATCACAGAACAAATTTAAGCTACAAAGCAAACAAATAATTTGAGTGGGCGAACGGCTACACGGTCCGGTTCGGGATCTACTTCGTCGACTATAACGATGGGTACAAGCGGTACCCCAAGAAATCTGCTTACTGGTTCAAGAAGTTCCTCGAGAAATGAACATGAGCGAGATGTGCTGGGACAAATAAATGGACCGTGCGGTTGATTTATGTTTACCCTGAGAGAGTGTGCTGCAATAAAAGGGTCCACATTTTGTTGCAATTGTATGTGTATTGATGTGTGTAGATGGAGATGAGCGCTCATATGCTTTCTTTCAGAGAAAACGTGCAACTTTCGGCTGAAATAAATTGGGAATTTGGCGATCTTGTCTCTGCTTGATCTTAAATGGTGATTTTACTCTTATTTTTTTATAGGATTTTACTCCCCTTTTTTTTA